>NC_057861.1:700127731-701327731 GCF_019393635.1 Dromiciops gliroides | reverse complement strand
TCTAGGTAAACTACATCTGCAGCATTCCTCTGATCTAACAGCCTCACAATGTTGGTTTGGTTTTTTGTTTTGTTTTGGTTTGGTTTTTTTAAATGAAATTAGTCAGACATGTCCTGCTCTTGATGAAACTGTCCTGGCTCATTGTAATCTCTATTTCCTTTTTTAAAAATTAAATTTTATTTTATTTTCATGAAGATACTCCTTCTCTCCTTCCCACCTCCCCCACCCCACATTGAGAAAGCAGGAAAAGCAAAATCCCTATTATAAACATGCATAGTCAAGCAAAACAATATCCTGCATTGACTATATTCAAATACACACACATTCAGGGTTGTGTTAGTATTGTGTTTTACATATATATGTGTGTGTATTGTATATGTACGTGTATGTGCTTATATGTATATACATATGTGTATATACAAACACATGTACACATATATATAGTGTGTGTAGATAGATAATAAACACAACATGCACACGCACACATATATGTGCATTTAGGGTTGTGTTAGTGTATATCTGAGGCCATATTCGAACTCAAGTCTCTCTGACTGCAAACCCAGTGCTCCATCCACTGTATCACCTAGCTACCATCCATTAGGCATATTTGTTCTGTTGTGTCCAAGGTAAATGTCTTTCTCCTTGGCAGAAAAACCAAGTGCTAAAGTATTTCTGTTTCTCTGTCTTGTCAGTTTTCATTGTCTCATCTACCCCAAGCAGTGGTCTTACTGAGTCTTCTTTAACCCTTCTCTTTCCCCCAGTATTTCTTTAAAACAGTCCTTTTGGTATACTTCACTTTTCTCAGCTGTGATAACTTCAAATACTATTTTTACAGACATATAGACGTTCATCTTCTATTCATCTTCCATTTCCTGACCTTGCTTCAACCTCTGTACATGTTTTAAAAACCCAAGTTTGTTGATTAGTTTTCCACATGTCTATATTGATCTTTTCAGACAACTCCTTTTTTCCTTCTTCATTACAATTGTCTTCATAGTGTCGTTCTTGAGTTTGCCATCTCTCCTGCACTGACTACTTCTATAGAGTTTTCATCCATGGAATCCTACCTATATTTCCTCTGAACACTTTGAAATCTGCTTTCCCAAAATTTCAGATACATATCAGACAATGCCCAGCCTTCCACTCTTCTATCACAAACTCTAGAAAGGGAGTACTAACTTTTCCCCAAGGTTCCCATCATTTCCATCCTAGCAACCAATTCCTTCTTCATGAGGATCAGCTCCAATATAGTTTCCCCTTGGTTTCTTCAGAGAGTTTTTGTACCTCCTTTTCCATTTGGCCAATATGACTTTTCAAGCTATTGCCTTTTTTTCATGACCCTCCTGAATCATTGTCATTTCTCTTTCCATTTTTCCTTCTACCTCTCTTACTTTATCTTCAAAGTCCTTTTTGAGTGCCTCTAGGGCCTCCCCTTGGTTTCTCCAACTTTTGGACCTTAAAGATCATCTGGTCCAATACACACACACACACACACACACACACACACACACCCCAAAAAAGTATCCACACTAAAATATACTGAACATTTAGTCATCTGGCCCTAGAATCCATCATCCTCTGAGGCAATCCATTCTATTCTCAGATGACTTTTATCAACAGGAAATTTTTCCTAACATTAAACCTATAATTAAAAAAAAACTAAAACATTAAACCTATATTTACCACTTTGCACCATCTATCTACTGCTACTAGGTCTGTTCTTGAGGGCCAGACAGAACAAATCTTATACTTTTTCTACATGAGAGTCCTTTAAATAGTTGAAGATAGCTAGCCATCACATCGTCCATGATTTTATATTATCTGGGGCAGAAGGGAGCGGAGAGTTTCAACTGTGATGCTGAGCCTCCATTAAGAGAAGAAGAACTTTAAGGAATAAGAATATGGTCCCAATATACTGTGCCCTATTCATACCACCTATTGAATAATATGTTCAGTTCTGGGCAGCACAATTTAGGAAGGACATTGATCACCTAGAGAGTGCCCAGGGGAGACAGTCAGAATGGTGTAGGCTTTGACTCTCTGTCCTATGAGGATCAGTTGAATGTTTAGTCTGGAGAAAAGGAATGAACTTTTCCATTCCCTTTTCCTTTTTTCCTTTCCATTTCACCATCATTGACAGTTTTCAGTTTGGAGTAGAGAGACAGATGCATTTAAATATTAAAAATGATATTTTATGGTTTTTAAAAGCAGTGTACAAATATGTTCCTGCCTAACTCATGGCTACCCCTCTCAGCAGCTTTGCGTATAATTAAAAAATTAAAATTATTGATATGATAAATATTTTTTACTTTGAAATGGTATGTTATTATGGACTCCAATGAAGCACCAACAGAAATAAGTGAATAAAGACTGGTTTCTTAAAGAAAACTGACCCAAAGGATTTTATTAAGGATTGGGGGAATCATAGCAATAGAATGGAGATAAATTATTAGATAGTGGCAGAATGACAACTCTCCAAGGATCCCATTCAACCCTAATGGGGAAAAATAGATTAAAAAAATAACACCCTGGGTAAGAAAATGTTTTGGGTGATCCTTTCAGTGTCTTCATTTCTATAGCATTAGAGCATATCTCTCAAGTTTGAGACATGTGATAAATTTATTATGTTATAATCTGTGTCTGCCAATGGTCCAAGCCATGTCTTTAAGTGGTTTATTTCATTAAGTTTTTGAGGAGCTATGCACTGAAGACTGTGCTAAGGGCAATGGGGTGATAAAACCCTTCTTCTCAAAATGCTTAAAATACTATTGGAGAGACTAGAAGAACAAAATGAGATAATACAGAATAAATGTGGCCAATGTCTAAAAGCATTGTACAGCAATATAAGGGCTCTAAAAGGTTATCAGAAAAGGAAGATATTGGTACTGACTGTAGTTATTAGAGAAGATGTCATCAAGAAGATAAGATTTGAGATGGCCCTTTAAGAATTGCTAGACTTTGGGGGCAGCTAGGTGGCATGGCTAGGTGGCACTGGCCCTGGATTCAGGAGTACCTGAGTTCAAATCCGACCTCAGACACTTAACACTTACTAGCTGTGTGACCCTGGGCAAGTCACTTAACCCCAATTGCCTCACTAAAAAAACAAAAAACAAACAAACCAAAAAAAAAGAATTGCTAGACTTTGGAGAGATGGGGCCAGGGAACAGCTTGAGCAAAGGTGTAGTGATGGAAGTATGGTATGTGGAGGAAACAGTGAGAAAATTAACTTAACTGCAATGGCCAGCTTACCCCAACCCAGGAGAGTGATATATGAGACCCTGCAAGAAACACCCAGTCTAAGCACACATTCATTAATAAAAGAGGTAAATCCTAGATGTAGCTAGATCCTAGATTTAGCCTGTAGGCTTAGAAATGAACTTGAGATCAATTGTATGATTATCCTTGGATCATTTTTAGGAAGTAGTGTGATACATAGGGAAGTAGGCTAGATCTGGAGTTAGAAAACCCAACTCTCATTTGACAAGGTTGATCAGAATCTTGCTACTCTCTCCTCTCACTCTTTGTGATACTGCTCTCTATGGGTTCTCCTCTTACCTGCCTGACTACCCCTTCTAAGTCTCCTTTCTTAAAAGTCCCTCTTCTAGTCTCTCACTCCTGGTGACATCATCATCTCCCTTGGGATTAGTTATCATTTCTGTGTATCTGCCTTCTATATCAATGACTTTTTTTTCTTTTCAGGGCAATGAGGGTTAAGTGACTTGCCCAGGGTCACATAGCTAGTAAGTGTCAAGTGTCTGATTTGAACTCCGGTCCTCCTGAATCCAGGGCAGGTGTTTTATCCACTGTACCACCTAGCTGCCCCTTGCATTCTATATCTAGATATCCAGCCCTAGTCACCTTCCTGAGCTTCAGTCATTTATTTCTAGTTGCCTCTTGGTTAGCCATGGGATGAATTGGAGAGAGGAGACACCAATTAGGAGGTAATTGTCCAAGGGAAAAGTTGTGAGTACCTGAGCTAGAGCAGGTCAAAAAAAGAGCACTCAGAGGGGCATGGATACAATTTAGATTCTGTAGAAGTGAAAATAACACAATTTAGCAACTGATTAGATATGTCAGGTGAGAGAACATGAAGAGTTGTGAATCAGAGTTGCTAGAAGGATAGTGATTGAAAAGAATAGGGTGAGGGGCAGCTAGGTGGCGCAGTAGATAGAGCACCAGCCCTGGATTCAGGAGGTCTTGAGTTCAAATCTGGAATCAGACACTTGACATTTACTAGCTGTGTGACCCTAGGCAAGTCACTTAACCCCAATTGCCTCACCAAAAAAAAAAAAATCAAACAAAAGAAATAGGGTGGTTCAGTAGAGGGATGGGTTTGGCCAATCTATCCCATGGCTAACCAAGTGATTTTCCTTAAAAAAAAGAAAGTCTAATTGTTTGACTTCTCTACTCAATAAACTCCAATGCTCCCTATTAACTCTAGAACAAAATATTGACACTCCTCTGTTTGACTTTTAAAGGATTTCACAAGCCTGGTGCCAAACTACTTTTTTGATGTTATTATGCTTGTTAATTGTCCTAGGTGTGAATCCTATTTACTACCTGTATGTCTTTGGGCAAATACTTTCCTTTCTGGGCATCAACTACTCATCTATAAAATGTGGGGGTTGGATGAGATGGCATTTAAGGTTTCTTCCATGATGATCCAATGAAATTAGGAATTAACAGTGTAGAAACAACTGAGAGACAAAGGAGGTCCTTTTGGCTATTAAAATAGAAATTTTAATGAAATTTGAGTTTATACAGTATCTGGACATGGGGCCTTCTGAAGGAAGGAACAGAGCAGAGCTGAACCAAATGTTTGTCTTCAGCAAGGTGTAAAGACCTAGAGAAAGAGAGCAGAATAGAATCTGCCACCACCTTATACCACTTGGGTTTTGCCCCCATGGTCACTGCCCTGCCTCTGTAAAACAACAGAGCAAAAGAGCAAGGATACTACCAGGGTCCATTGTAACCACTCTGAAGTGGTAGGGATCCCTGTTCCGTCTCTACTACACATTTTAAGAAGCCCAGAGACATTGAGGATTCCCATCTCATTTGGGGATTTCAGTTACTATTCTGAGATGCCTCCTTTACCAATGCCCTTTAAATAAGGTCTGTGACTACAAAGGATCATAGATTTAGAGCCAATAGGGATCTTGGAGGACATCTGGTGCCACCCCATCATTTTATAGAGAGGAGACTGAGGCCCCAGGAAGTGAAGATGCCCAAAATCATCCAGGTACTAAGTGCTGACAGCCAGATTCCAACCTCCTAATTTGCTGTGCTGCCTCATGTCCCTGACAAGAACTCTGTCACTTTAGCAATAAGCCAGACTTATAGGTCTTGTGGTCCCTGCTCACATAATGCTAGTTGAGAGACAGAGGAGTTCCTGGTTAAGGTCCGAGCCATGTCTTTAATCAATTCTTAGAATTCACAGGCTCATAACCCAAATTATAGATTCAACCTCCTTTGCTTGCCCCTCCTGCTTACCTGTCATTTCACTTAAGAACAAGGGAAATTAAAGAATATAAAATTCAGATTACTCAAGTATTTTTGTTTGTTTATTTTTCAATAGATTTGGTAGAAGCTTTGGTTGGAGAGGGGTATTCAAATATTAGCTAAAATGGGTCTTTGAATATGGTATTGATTTCTGGTATCTTTATTTTGTTCCCTCTTCCCTGCTTAGCCTGAGAAATGAAAAGTTGACTTTACAGTTCCCGCTGTTTGATTTGAATGAGGGCATGATGGTTTTCCATGTAAAAGATTGTAACGCTGTGGCTAGAAGTTAGCCTCAGAGGCAGGAAGATCAGGTTTGGGTCAAGCCTTACCTGTGGCACACACTATCTGTGTGACCCTGGGTAAGTCATTTACCTCTCTGTGTTTCAGTCTAAGATTATGTGGTACAAAGAAGACATCCACCTGCATCCATAGAAGACATAATCTCTTCCAGGAATTCCCTATACTAATGAAATCCCCTATTTCCCTATCCTCTATGTTGCAACATTAATTTTTAATTTCTTGGATTTCATCCTTGGTCATATGATAATAATATAGTAATATAAAAACTATGAATAGTTACAATCCATATTTAAAAACTGGAGTTACAAAACATGTCATTGGAACAGAAGGACAGAGATGTTCTCTATGCTGTGAAGGCTTAATTGGGAGGGGGAAAAACTCAAATGACTGGAAGAAAACAGTATTAAAATTCAAAATTAGTCCTGTGTAGGAAGTGGGGAAAAGGAAGCAGCAAGAGCCTAGAAAGCTTGAGGAGAAGATGCATCAGGAGATGTGTGAATGAAAGCAGTCCTCGGGCAACTGGAAGAGCAAGATGGGGCAGTGGTTATTTTCTGAGACTTGAGAAGGAAGGATGCATGCGTGTTCATGCTCACATACATATAAAATGTCAAATGATTAATTCAACGAAAAAAAAAACAAAGTTTAGTATCAGGGTTACAATTTAGGTGGAAGATTCTAGTGTGTAGATTTGAGCAGATATTGTCTTAAGTTATATGAGGAAAGTTGAAATGGGGTATAGAAGAAGCTTGATGACATAGTGAATAGTCTTCTTATACTTGGTGTTAGGAAGACCTGGGTGAAAATCTTGTCTTAAATATAAGCTTTGGGAACCTTGGTAGACAAGACACTCAACCTCTCTTAGTCACTATTTTTTCATTTTTAAGATGAAGGTCATTATAGTATCTACTTCATATAGTTATTGTAAGGATCAAATGAGATAACATTTCTGTAAACTTTAAAGTGCTATATGTTGTTGTCATTGTTGAGTCATTTTTCAGTCATGTCCAATTCTTCATGACCCCATTTGGGGTTTTCTTGGAAAAGATACTGAAGTGGTTGGCCATTTCTTTTTCCAGCTCATTTTACAGATGAAGAAACTGAAGCAAACAAGGTTAAGTGACTTTCCCAAGGCCATATAGTGTGTAAGTGTCAGAGGCCAGATTCAAACTCAGGAAGATGAGCCTTCCTAACTCCCAGCCCTGTATCCACTGTCGCATCTAGCTCCCCAACAAGCTATATAAATTTTAGCTATACATGAATTCCTAGATAGCCCTATATTCCAACTGCTTATTATGTAGTCTGTACTTCATTCAACATTTCTTTAGTTTTTTTAATGTTTTAATTTATTTTAGCACTTTTAAAAAATAGTATTTTGTTTTATTTTTTCCAATTAAATCTAAAGATAGTTTTCAAAATTCATTTTTGTAAGATTTTGAGTTCCAAATTTTTCTCTCCCTCTCTTGCTTCTCCCCCTCCCCAAGGCAGCAAGCAATCTGATATAGATTATACAGTACAATCATGTTAAACACATTTCCACATTAGTCATGTTGTGAGAGAAGAATCAAAACAAAAGGGAAAAACCACAAGAAAGAAAAAAAAGTGAAAATAGTATGCCTCAATCTTCATTCAGACTCCATAGTTCCTTTTCTGGGTGTGGAAAGCATTTTCCATCATAAGTCCTTTGGAATTATCTTGGATCATTGTATTGCTGAGAAAAGTTAAAGCTGTCACAGTTGATCATCATACCATGTTGTTACTGTTTACAATGTTGTCCTGTTTCTATTCACTCCACTCAGCATCAGTTCATTTAAGTCTTTCCAGGTTTTTCTGAAATCTGTCTGTTCATCATTTCTTACAACACAATAGCATTCCATTACATTCATATACCACAACTTATTTAGCCATTTCCCAATTAATGGGCATCCCCTCAATTTCCAATTCTTTGCCACCAAAAAAAAGAGCAGCTATAAATATTTTTGTACATGTGGGTCCTTTTCCCTTTTTTTATGATCTCTTTAGGATATAAACCTAGTAGTGGTATTGCTGGGTCAAAGGGTATGCATAGTTTTATAGCCCTTTGGGCATAGTTCCAAATTGCTCTCCAAAATGGTAGGATCAATTCACAACTCCACCAACAATGCATTAGTGTTTCAATTTTCCCACATTTTCTCCAACATTTATCATTTTCTTTTTTGTCCTGTTAGCAAATTGGATAGGTATGAGGTGGTACCTCAAAGTAATTTTAATTTGCATTTCTTTAATCAATAGTTATTGAGAACATTTTTTCACTTGACTATAGATAGCTTCAATTTCTTCATCTGAAAACTGCCTATTCATATCATTTTATCATTGTTCAATTGGAGAATGACTTGTATTCTTATAAATTTGATTCAGTTTCCTAAATATTTTAGAAATGAGGCCTTTATCAGAAATATTGACTGAAAAAATTGTTTCCCAGCTCTCTGCTTTCCTTCTAATCTTGGTTGCATTGGGTTTGTTTATGTAAAACGTTTTTAATTTAATATAATAAAAATGATCCATTTTGCATTTCATAATGTTCTCTATCTCATCTTTGGTCTCTTCCCCTCTCCATAGATCTGACAGATAAACTATTCCTTCCTCTTCTAATTCACCTATTGTATTACCCTTTATGTCTAAATTATGTACCCATTTTGACCTTATTTGGCTATATGGTATAAAATGTTGGTCTCTGTCTAGTTTCTGCCATATTATTTTCCAGTTTACCTGGCAGTTTTTGTGAAATAGTGAGTTCCTATCCCAGAAGCTGGAGTCTGAGTTTATCAAACAGTAGTTTGTTATATTCATTTACTTCTGTCTTGTGTGCCTAACTTATTCCACTGATCCACCACTCTATTTCTTAGCCAGTACCAAATAGTTTTGGGGGTTTTTTTGGTTTTGTTTGTTTGTTTTTGCATGGGGCAATGAGGTTTAAGTGACTTGCCCAGGGTCACACAGCTAGTAAGTGTCAAGTGTCTGAAGCCGGATTTGAACTCAGGTCCTCCTGATTCCAGGGCCGGTGCTTTATCCACTGTGCCACCTAGCTGCCCCCAGTACCAAATAGTTTTGATGGTTGCTGCTTTTTATAATATAGTTTTAGATCTGGTACAGCTAGGCTACGTTCCTTTGCTTTTTTTGTTCATAAATTCCCTTGACATTCTTGACCTTTTGTTCTTCCAGATGAATTTTGTTATTATTTTTTCGAACTCTATAAAATAATTTTTGGTAGTTTGATTGGTATGGCACTGAGTAAGCAAATTAATTTAGATAGAATTGTTGCTTTAATTATATTAATTTGGCCTATCCATGAGCAATTAATATTTTCCCAGTTGTTTAGATCTGATTTTATTTGTGTGAAGTGTTTTGTAATTGTGTTCATATACTTCCTGGGTTTGTCTTGGCAGGTGGACTGCCAAATATTTTATATTGTCTACAGTTATTTTAAATGGAATTTCTCTTTCTATCTCTTGCTTCTGGGCTTTGTTGGTCATATATAGAAATGCTAATGATTTATGTGGGCTTATTTTATATCCTGCAACTTTATTAAAGTCGTTAATTGTTTAAAACAGTATTTTAGTTGATTCTTTAGTATTCTCTAAGTATATCATCATATCATCTGCAGAGTGACAGTTTTGTTTCTTCCTTGCCTATTCTAATTCCTTCAATTTCTTTTTCTTCTCTTATTGCTAAGGCTAGCATTTCTAGTACAATATTGAATAATAGTGGTGACAATGGACATCCTTGTTTAACCCCTGATCTTATTGGGAATGCTTTTAACTTATCCCCATTACAAATAATGCTCGCTAATGGTTTTATATAGATGGTGCTTATTATTTTAAGGAAGCTCCATTTATTACTATACTCTTCAGTGTTTTTAATAGGAATGGGTGCTGTATTTTGTCAAAAGCTTTCTCTGCAACTATTGAGATAATCATATGATTTCAGTTAGTTTTGTTATTGACATGGTCTATTCTGTTGACAATTTTTTCTAATGCTGAACCAGCCCAGCATTCTTGGTATAAATCCTACCTTGTCATAGTATATTATCCTGGTGATAAATTCCTATAATCTCTTTACTTATATTTTATTTAGAATTCATTAGGGAAAACTGGTCCATAATTTTCAATATTCATTAGGGAAATTGGTCCATCATTTTCTCCCTCACTTCTTTAGTTTTTTAATTTTCATTATTATCTATTGTTTTTAATTCACCTTTATTTCTAAAGGCATCCTTTTCCCTTCTCCAACTTGGTCAGCCTTCCTTTGTAACAAAGAATTGTTAAAAAGAGGGAAAAATCAGTTCAGTAAAACCAACCAACATATCCAGCAAGCAAGCCTGTGTATTCAGTGTTGTACATCTATAGCCCCCCACCTCTGGAAAGAAAGGAGGTACATTTTCTCATCTTTTCTGGGCCACAGTTGGTTATTATTCTTTCAACATTTCTTAACTACATTCTTCCTGTCTATCAATGTGCTTAATGCTGTGGGGTACAAAATAAGTGTGATAGTGTCTGCCCATAGGAGCTTTCATTATTCATGGTATATATAATATATCACTGATACATGGAATAGAAAAATCTGTGTTCTCCAAAGGCCTGATAGTGCAGAAACGACTGAATTATCAAGCATCATTAGCAAATGAGAAGTTTCATCTAAATAAACTATATTTCTCAAGATAATTACAAGGTTGCTTTTCCCCCACTTTAAACTCTAAAATTTTTTTAAAAGAAGGCATCTCTAAGATATACAGGGGAACCCTTGTATTCAATATTTGTTAAGTGCTTTCTATGTGCCAGACATTGTACTTAGTCCTGGAGGTACTAGTACAAAGAGAACAATCCCTGCTCACAAGGTGTTTGTTGTTGTTTGTCCTTTGTTCTCAGAGAGGACCATGACATGGAGAGGTGATGTCATGACTCACAATGAATTGGATTTAAGTGAGAAAGGGCTGGGCAAAGTCACCAGCCTCACTCTCTTCCCCAGAGCCATCTGGGTCCAGTGGCAAGATATACATCAGGACGACCAGAGATGGCCCAGATGTTTGAGTCAATTGGGGTTAAGTGACTTGCCCAGGGTCACACAGCTAGTAGGTGTCAAATGTCTGAGACTGGATTTGAACTCACATCTTCCTAACTCCAGGACCAATACTCTATCCACTGCATCACCTAGCTGCCCCTCAAATGGTGTTTACATTGTAACTGGAGAGATAGGCACATATAAAATAAATATACTAAATAAATGTAAATAAATAGACATTTAGAGTTTATATTTTATAATAGAGGCTTAGAGAGCCAAATGGTCATATATGCACTTCAGGGAAATCACTTTGTCAACGTTATGTAGGATGGACTGGAGTGAAGAGAAACTTAAAGCAGGTAGGCCATTATAATAATCTAGGTGAGGGGGGATGAGGACCTGAACTAAAATGGTAGCTGTTTGGATGGAGGGAAAGGGTTGGATGCAAGAGATGTTGTGGAAACAACAAGATTGGGCAATTCACTGGATATGTGGGGAGGATATTGGAAGGTCCAAGAGAATACCGAGATTGTGAACCTGAGATGTCGGAAGGATGATGGTGCCTTCAGTAGAAACGGGGAAGTTTGAAAAGAAGAGGGGAGCAGCTAGGTGGCACAGTGGATAAAGCACAGGCCCTGGATTCAGGAGTACCGGAGTTCAAATCAAGTCTCAGACACTTGACATTTACTAGCTTTGTGACCCTGGACAAGTCACTTAACCCTCATTGCCCACCCCAAAAAAACCTATAAAAAGAGGGGAGGATTTAAGAGGAAAGACAATACATTCCATTTTAAACATGCTGATTCGAGATATCTTCAGATATCCATTTTGAAATGTCCAATAGTCAATAGTCCAATAGTCAGGACTTAAGCTCAAGGAAGATACTAAATAGACATAGACATAGACATAAATATAGATAGGTAGATATATAAATAGATATAAAGTCTGAGTCATCTGCAGAAATGCGATAGTTACATCCATGAGAGTTCATGAGTTTATCAAAAGAGTATATGGATATAGAAGAGAAGAGGGTCTAGGTCAGAACCTTGGAGGTGCATAATATGAATAATGAACCAGCAAAGGAAATTTAGAAGGAAGAAGAGAACTAAGAGAGAGCAGTATCACAACAGCCCAGGGAGGAAAAAATATCCAGGAGTGGTGGTCAGCAGTGTGAAATATAGCAGATGGGTCAAAAAAGGTTAGGACTGAGAAAATACTGTCAAATTTGGCCATTAAGAGACCATTAGTGGGGGCAGCTAGGTGGCTCAGTGGATAAAAGCACAAGCCCTGGATTTAGGAGGACCTGAGTTCAGATCTGGCCTCAGACACTTGACACTTACTAGCTGTGTGACCCTGGGCAAGTCACTTAATCCTCATTGCCCCACCAAAAACAAAACAACAACAACAAAAAAACCAACAACAACAACAAAAGAGACCATTAGTAACTTTAGAGAGAACATTTTCAGTTGAGCAAAGACATTAGAAGCCAGATTACAAAAATTTAAGACGAGAGAAGAGAGAAAGTGGAGTGTGGTAAAAAACAGCATAATAAATCTCACAGGAGGCAGCAATTATAGACATATTTTTTTTCAAAGAGTTGGACTGAGGAGGGTTGGAGAGATATGAAGCAATAGTATGTGGGAATGGGTGGCAGTTAAGTGGCACAGTGGATAAAGCACCAGTATTGGATTCAGGACCTCAGTTCAAATCAGGCCTCAGACACTTGACACTAGCTGTGTGACCTTGGGAAAGTCACTCAACCCTCAATGCCCCACAAAAAAAAAAAGAATAAGGGGAGAAAGGAGAAGTTTTGGGATTCTGAGAAGAATGAAATAGGAAATAAATTAGGAGGGGGAAATAAAAGGCTTCCTTTGCTGTTATGAGGACCCACTTGAAGTTGGATAACATGAATTTATAATGTGCTCAGTCAGCAAAATTATAAGACTTCCTTTCATTTCATTCAGCAGATAATGAGTTGGAACAAAGAAGAGACAGATGGTGGACGGAAATGAGGACTGAGGTTTAGTAAGAAAAGAATAGTGACAAAACAGGTGGGCAAGGGATTAAAAAACAGAGTCGGTGTCAAGTTGAAGCAGCAATCAGGTTGAGGCTGAAGAGAAGAGAAGAGAAAGTCAGGGCTAATGACCTGAGAAAGCATTGAAGAGTGAAGGGAAGGGAGGACTTCATGAGAATGAAGAACCGCTGTAGGAAAAGTGACATTTAGGGAGAGATGGAATGACAGGAGATTATAAACAAATAGGAGAATATCAGAGTTTCTCATCGGAAAAGTGGAACACTTGTGCGTACTGGCAAACTCTAGCATGTGACTAGCTGGGGCGAAGTGAAGAAATAGGTCATAGGATTTAAAGAATAGGAGGTTGAGGAGTTTGATGTTAAGATTTGAAGTTCCCTTAGTATAAGAACAGGAGTTAGGAGAGGAAGGTGGCAAGCCAGGTGCTGAACTGCTGGAGAAAGGAGGGAGAATGGCCTGGGGGTTAGTATACTATAGCTACCATAATTTTGACCGGGTGGAAAATTTTAATAGAGTAAAGGAGGTAAAGGGAAAGCCTAGAAATGACCTCTCCAGGACAGGTTTGGGGACTGAGAGGATTAGAGGGCACTATAGAGGATCCCATGATACACAGTTCTCAAAGAGGAAGCAGGTGTGAGTGAGGGCTAATAGAAAGAAAGAGATCCAAGGGGAAGTTTTTGCCATAGACTCAAATAGGAACTTCAGAGGGCTCCGTGGAAGGAGTAAGCAGGTTTAGATTGGAACAAGAGTAGGGTCAGTTTGGAAGGGGGCAGGGAAGAGTTTTCTCCAAAATGACCAGTGGTTCACTAATTACAGGGTTAGGGAGAGAAACAGGAGAAGCCATAGGGGTAATATCTACTGATAGGGAGAAAAGCTCACAGCCTCTAAGGGGTGTTACAGAGAAAAATGGCATGGGCTTCTCTTTCACTTGGTTTGACACATTAGAACTGGAGAAGAAGGGGTGGGGGGGTTGATCCCCTTCCAAGAGGTGCTGGCTGTGAGACAGGCTTGGGGCAGGGTTCTGCTTGGGGCAATACAGATGTTCCTGATCTCCTCCAAGCAGAAGGGAGAGAAAGCTTGGCATTGGTAAGTGGACAAGGATGCCCCACTGCAGAGGGAGCTGGTTGGCTTCCTGGCCCAGGTCTGATCATCAACTCTCTGCTAAATATAGTCTTTTGGGGGGGCAGGGCAATGAGGGTTAAGTGACTTGCCAGGGTCACACAGCTAGTAAGTGTCAAGTGTCTGAGGCAGGATCTGAACTCAGGTCCTCCTGAATCCAGGGCCGGTGCTTTATCCACTGTGCCACCTAGCTTCCCCTAAATATAGTCTTGAAACCCTAAGAGGCTCCATGAATTGCTCAGGGTCACACAGCCAGTATCTATATGGGGCAGGTTTTTAATCCAGATATTCCTGACTCTGAGGCCAGCTTGCTAGTCACTATGCCACATTGCCCTCCTATAAGGAAATATAAGTTATCATAACATTAAAATATTTACTAAGAACTGGCTACTAAAAAAATAAAATTTTAAATTTTAAAAAAAGAACTGGCTACTATTTTTTTTTTAGTGAGGCAATTGGGGTTAAGTGACTTGCCCAGGGTCACACAGCTAGTAAGTGTTAAGTGTCTGAGGCCAGATTTGAACTCAGGTACTCCTGACTCCAGGGCCGGTGCTCTATCCACTGCGCCACCTAGCTGCCCCACATGGTTACAATTTTAACCTAGGTTTTCTTAAATATAAATGGTGGGGTTGATTGAGCAAATTAATCTAACCATCTCACTCCACTTAATGTAAGTGATAGGATGCTCCAATATCCTTAAGAAGGTAAGAACAAGTCTCAATCAACCAATCAAATGTTTAGTTTAGTGCAAAATGTTCTTGGATGACCTGGAGTGATCTTTGAGAAGAAGGATATTTGGAGTGGTGGAGAAAACTTAGACATGCCCTATAAGCCATCTATAAAATGAAAGACCAGTGCAGAACCCAAATTATTTGAACTGAAGATTTGGATTCCACTCAGCAGGGAATGAAAGTATGCCAGCTAAACCCCCTGAGGAGTCTCTTGAGGGAAAGGGAGCTCTTCAGGTGGGCCTGGATCTCCCCATCCTCCCCTGACCTTGGCCAGAGGACCCCCCACAATGTAACATATGCTCTGAAGCAACTATCCTAATTCCCACATTACACTGAGAAGACACCAGAGAATGGTTACTAGATCCCTCAGGGCACTAGTGGTAGACCTAAGGGGTTGGGTATTATCCTTCTAGTACTACCCACTCAAGCCCCCATTTTGTTATGTTTCCCACCATTATTGTCAATTGTCAGTCAGCCTTAAGCTACTTTTTTATAAAGAGGTATTTTACTAAAATGGAATAATAAGAAAAGTTGGTTGAAAATATGCCCCTTCCCTTAGTCTATGACATGCCACCCCACCACTACCTACAAAGTACAAGAAAAAGTAAGCTCAAGATTAGAAAGCAGATGTGTTCAAGGAGGAATGAACAGCTCCTAGTTGTTCAAGTCCTTTTCTCCTTCTTTTAGAATTCTTCCACAAGTTTGATGTAGCTTCTTTGCTCTGCATTTGCATCTAGTTCGCCCTTGGCTCCCAATGCAGATATGGCCTTCATCTGTCCTGAGCAAGAGACAATGCTAGGACATCAACGGGTGCTAAAATTCTCTGGACCCTTCAAAGTTGGCAAGATCCTCCATACATGGTTGGGAGAAAGACCAAAACCTAAGCCAAAGTGCTCCCCTAACTCACTAAAAGATTTCTTCTTAAGGGGCTTAGCTGAAATGCTCTCTCCTCATTCTCCTCATAACTGGAATGCAAGTCTCCTCAATATGCTCAAATAACTTGGGTTCTGAACACTTATGTTTTATAAATGACCCACAGGACATGACTCAATTTCTTTAGCCAATCTGAACATTCTTAACAGTGGTCGTTCCAGGGTCATCTAGGGGGCGCAGTGGATAGAGCACCAGCCCTGGATTCAGGAGGACCTGAGTTCAAATCCTGCCTCAGACACTTGACATTTACTAATTGTATGAACTTGGGCAAGTCACTTAACCCCAATTGCCACCCCCCCCAAAAAAAAAAAAAACAACACACACACAGTGGTCATTCCAGGACTATTTTTCACTTCATCTAAAGTATTTGATTGGTTGAGACTAGTTCTCACCTGATTAAGATAAAAGGATATCTTTTTTTTTTTTTTTGGTGAGGCAGTTGGGGTTAAGTGACTTGCCCAGGGTCACACAGCTAGTAAGTGTCAAGTGTCTGAGGCTGGATTTGAACTCAGGTCCTCCTGAATCCAGGGCCGGTGCACTGAGCCATCTAGCTGCCCCTAAAAGGATATCTTATCACTTACTTTAAATGAGATGACTAAATTGACTTATTCAATCAGCCTCACCTGTACATAAGATAAAACAAACTTCCCAGATTTTTAATTTCATTTTTCCAAGATGAAAATCTCAATCAAATCTTTTTTCTCTATTTACCATGAAATGTTGGTTTCCAGTTGAAGTAGATTCACTTTGTGACCTTTTTCTTGTGCCATAAAGTTATCCTTGGCACAAGAAATATCTTCTATTATATTTCTACTCCCATGTCTTATTAAAGAGTACCCTGAATGTAATTTAACTTTTTCTTGATGATTCAGGTTTTTTCTTATGAGTATCAGTTCCTGGGTTGTATGAAATACAACGGTCCCTTTAAACTATTGAAGCCTGTGTAAGGCTATTTATTCATTCAAATTCACCTAAAAGGCCCCAAACTGCCAGGCTTTAATCATCTGCCCTAGCTTCCCTCTATGATTGGCTATCCCTTTTCTACTTCTCTCCAGTCAGAATGACCTTTCTACACAATTCTAACTCAGTGGATTCTGGTTAAGGATCTGAAGGCAGCAATAGCTTTACTTCCCAAGTAAGCGGGCTTTGTGACAGCTATGCGGCTCAGGGACCTTTTTTCCATTTACTCTGGGATTGAGGGCAGTGTTCTGCATGAAGGAGATTGCTAGAAGCCTGGCCTCCATGTACCGGAAGGCAGTTGTTATTGTGAATTTTATTGGTGCCATAGGTACCCAAGAACATTTAATGTAGCTAACCTATTACCAGGAAGTGATTTAGGCACCAGGGAAAATCTATATCATTTAATTAATATCAATTGTTTGATCCACATGGTTATAATACTTCTCTCAACGGTGTAGACTGCAGCCTGAAAAGTCTTTGACATACCTGGGAGAATCACAAAAGGAAAGGGCTCCTTTCTGCAGGAAAACATGTTTGTTTTATGATTAACAAAGGATTCCTTTCTGAAAGATTGGTTTGTGTTTTGTGTTTTTGTTTGTTTGTTTGTTTTGAGCACGAAAAATTTAAATTTATATACCAAGCATTCAGGCCAACTTGGCACTAGGAAAAATGAGTCATTCCACTGACCATGATTCCTTATATAAAACCATTCAGGAACTATCTTGAAGTGTCCAATTAACTTGTTTGTTTGCAGGGTTGGGGAAGAACTCATCTAACATACTAAATATTCATTTGTTCACTCGATTATTCAACAAATCTTCATTGAGCTTCCATTATGAGTTAATGTGCACTCACTATACCAACATATAGTTATACAAGTCTGATTTCCCTTCTACAATAAGATATTCAGTACCACTGGAAGACTTTTTTTAAAAATTATACACAAGAGAGTTCCATAAATTCTGAGCACCTAGCAATTTCATCATGGTGCCTAGTATGTCTCATAAAATCTTTAACTGAAAACTAGAGAAGTGCGTTTTGCTACTTCACTCTATTCTTCCTGATTAAGTATATTTCCTTTTTATGGTAATGATAATAAGAGTGCTAGAAGACAGCACCACTAAGTGTAGGCATTGGTGGGCAGTGCCCTGAAGGCTCCTGAGCTTTGTCAGGGACACCTATTCTGGCTTGAGAGAGGAAGGGAAAGACATGGACCTTATAGGTGGCATGGCCCACTGATGACTAGCCCCTACTCAAGGGTACTTAGCTTTATCTTGGAGCACTGTCAAAAGATCCTTTGCCACCCTTCCGTAGATTCTGGTGCCCCTCATTTGGATCTCAGCTTGGGCTGGGTACCATTCTCCTATAAGATCATATAGTCTATTTTATTTTTCTTTCCTCAAAGAGGACATTTACTCCACCTCCTCACAGCCTGAAAATAAATGTATAGCATTGAAGGAAATGCTAAAAATGATGTTTAACAATGACCTTAATTTATTTAAAAGCATACAAGTTCTTCAAAAAATAAAATTTCCATTTGAACCTGACCTCCACAATTAGCCAAAAATATTGGCTTTCGGCAAAATTCTGAGCTATGTTTTTAACTATGGAAAGTTGGTTTCTGGGAATGTGTTGGCAAAGCTTCTTCCTATGAAGAATTTGAATTTAGGTGAAAACAGCTTGTGGCATCATGGCAAGCTAGCAAAGGGGCACATCTGTATTGGGGCAGATGTTGAATAATCTAGCCTGAAAATCTTGAATGAAAATAAGATGTAAGATGGGGCTGGCTTGTGTGGTGAAGCAGTTCCATTGTTCATGTAACTGGTTACACATTTGTTTTATTAGCTTTATTTAGCACATGGCAATCAACTGTCCTGACTGGAGACTTAAAGAATACTTAAATATAGGATATGTAATCCTTCTGGGTAAACAAATGCTCAAACACCCTTACCTAAGGCTCACATCCCTTTGTTCTATTTACAGTTGACTGATCTTAGCTCTTTTTCAGAATATTTTCCCAGTAACATAACTATATTTGTTAAGAAGTGCAAGAAAGAGTGGTATTGTGTACTCAATGACAGAACCAATTGAGATACTTTTGGAAAGGAACCAGATGGAAGGGTTTCGTTTAAGGTCATGCATTTTAATATGTTTAAAAAAGAAGTCCTTTTCATTGAGGGCTGTGAAAACTCATTATAAGTAATAGTTAAACTACCATAAGAAAAAAAATAACACCACTCCTTCTAATCTTCTAGAGCATTTTCAAAAGAACTACAGTGTACAAAATGTAGGTCAAACATATGAGGTATTACATCACTGTGAAAATATTAACTGTGTTTTTGTAAATAAAGTAGAAAAAGAAATCCAATGGGAAAATCTATTAATAAAGCCATATAAATTGCTTTGCTAATGATAGAGTCTCAGTTTATGCTTCTTGCTGTCCTAACCCAACTCATTAAAACTTAGTTCTCCCCTGAGGTCCTACTGGGAGCTGCTGAAGTTTAAAGTAGTTAAATGAAATTCAATTAAACTCTGAATGTCTCTATAAAATACTGATCTGAATATGATACTCAGGGGTCTTGGCATGGGGGAAGTTTGTAGAACAGAAACTAGGAGAAATGGTAGCTTTTATGAACTCTACATTTGAATAAATTGCTTTTGAAGTGAGTGCTTATTTTGAATTTTTAAAAAAGTATTGTTCAAGTGCAAAAAACCGTTAAGTACTGAAGTGCAAAGGCAAAAAAAGACACCTCTGCCTTCGAGGATCATTGAAGATGGGAATATAACCTACACTGACCGGACAAACTGAGGCAATTTGTTCAGGCAGAGGATATTAGTGACTGGGAGGATCAGGTGAGGTTTCATAGAGGAGAGGGTATTTCAGCATATCCTTTGAGAAAGCTAAGGATTATTCTGCCAATTGGAGATGTGGGGGCGCATTCCCGGCATTTACAAATGCACAGAGGCAAGAAATGGATTGTCAGGCTCAGGAAACAGCTCTAGTATTAGGGATTGTTGTCAGGTAACGAGATTTATCCAATTCTGTGCAGAAATTGCATCAAGTAGCATGATTTAGTGGACAGAGCACCCAACGGGATCTCAGGAGAACAATCATTTCTAGGTCCTGCTTTGCCATTGTATTTGACCCTCCAAACTCCACCCCTGTGCCTCAGCTGGCTTCTCTCTCCATCCTTGAAGTCCCTTGTCCCATTGATGAGTTGCCACCACGTCTCTTTAGAGGAAGGGCCCAAACTAGGCATGTTTCACTCCCCCTGACTTCCCCATTATGCCTTCTGGGAGAACCTCTCCTTTCCCCCATTTTTCAGGTCTCTTTGTGTGTTATCTTTCCCCCCATTAGAACATGTTTCTTGAGATGAAGGATTCTTTTTTTTTGTATTCCCAGCACTTAGCACAGTGCCTGGCACGTAAACAAACCCTTAATAGAGGCTTGTTATTGTGACATAGGTGAAGTGACTTCTCTTCCTTGGGCTTCAGTTTCCTCACTGGTGAACCAGTGAACTTAGACAAGAATCATCCATTGATTCAAGGCGTATTTATTGAATGAGTCACTGGGTTAGGTGTTAAATCTATAGCTCTTGTCCTCAAGGAAATTACATTCTAGTAGGGGAAGAGGGGAAGATAGAAAAGATAAGCACAAGTAAGTACATGCAAAATATATTTATCAAATAATTTCAAGGAGAAGAGGATACTAATAAAAAGGGCAGGGGGCAGGACAAGGAATCAGGAAGCGACCTGAACTATGTTTTAAAGGATGCTAGGAATGCCACAAGGCAAAAGTAAAGAGGAAGCACATTTTGGAAATGGAAACCACTTATGCAAAGGCATGGAGGCCCAGGAAATAGCTAGCAAGATGATTTGAAGCAAGACATGTCTAAAGGCCATTTACATGTCAAATGATTGAAAAGGCAGAGTTGTTGTTGTTCAGTTGTATCTGACTCTTCATGAGATTTTCTTGGCAAAGATACTGGAATAGTTTGCCATTTTCTTCAGTTCATTTTACAAGTGAGGAAACTGAGGCAAACAGGGTTAAGTGACATGCCCAGAGTCACACAGTTAGTATCTGAGGCCAGATTTGAACTCAGATCTTCCTGACTCTAGGCCTGGTAGTACATCTACTGTACCATCTCTCTGCCCATTTCAAAGTCTATGATTGGTTGATTGACCCAATAGTCCTTGTTCACACTTAGTTCACACCTCTGAATGACTATGGGTCTCACTTGACAAAGGTATCAAGGTCTAGCATCTAGTTACCTTAAGTGAGTGGGATAATTGATTGATTGATTGATTGACTCAATCTAACCACCCTCCCATAAGTATTACTGAGGTTAAGGGTTACTATGTCTAGCAGGAGGGGATAGTTCAAGGTATCCCAAACTGTAGAAGTCAAATAGAATGAGGATAAGAAAATGACTTTGGATTTAGCAGTTAAAAGATTATTGGTAACCCTGATCAGAACAGTGTCAGTTGAGTAGTGGGGTTGGAAACCAGAGATCAGGAGGTGAGAAAATGGAGGCAACAAATGTAGACAACCCTTTGGGGAAGTTGGGTTGTGAAAATTAAGAGGCAGTAGCCCAAGGGACTGGGAAGTTCAAGTAAGGGTTTTTAATTTTTTAATTTTTTTTCAATGAACAAGTCTATTTTTTCTTCCTCTCATCTCCTCCTCCTATCCCTACTGGGAAAAAATACCCTTGTAACAAACATGAATAGTCAAGGAAAACAAAATCTCACACCAGCCACTGCCAAACATCTCCTGTACCTTATATTCATCTGGAGGTTGTTAGCATGCTTCAACATGTGTACTGTGAAAGCATGGTTGGCCATCATATTGATCAGAACACTTACCGCTTTGAAAGCTGCCATTACAATGTCATCGCTATTTTATAAATTGTTCATCTGATTCTGCTCTGAGTTTATGGATGGCGGACATTTGGACAAGTTTGTAGTAGTTGGGAAAGTACCCAAAGCATGAGGAGAAATTTAACATGGTAGAAAGTAAAGGAATGATAAAGGAAGACAATGCTTGAAAGACACAAGAAGGGGTCAGATCCAGAGCCATTTGTGGTCTTCTCGAGGGTTTGATCTTGGCAAAGAGAAAACCTCTCTCATCAGGGACAGCAGAGAAGATAGGGAAGGATGACAGACAAGGCTTTCAGGGTGCGGAGATCATCTGTAAGTGATCGATTCTATGATAGCTATAGGGTGTGTTATAGAGAAAGAGCATTTTAGAGCTCTTTAAAGTTTGCAAAGCATCTTACTTAGGTTAATTCATTTGATCCTCACAATAATTCTGTCATTTTCTGTGATTCCATATCACAGTTTACATCGGAAAGGTGAACTAGAAAACACATATTCCTAGAGATCTGGTCCATCTGTCAGAACTGAAGTCCTAGACCTGTTCAAAGACCCTTTAGACGGCAACTTTTTTCTTTCTACATTGTATCAAGAGGAGTATAAAATAAAAGCTACATTTCTTTTGGGGAATTAACAGAAACAAACAACAACAACAACAACAAGGTAGGGCCTTTTCATTTCTCCTAGCCTAAGAAGATTGCTGCTCTTCATTCAGCCTTACCATTTGTTTGCTCCAGGAATTCATTTTGCCATACTAGTTTACTGAAAGAGTATCAGCCTTATAAATGGCCTGACTCTCAGCTTGAAGGCTATTAAAGAGCAATGAAGGGAAAAGTTTCAGAAAAGATTGGAGTCATTATAGCTATTATGCATTTCAAAGATCACTTAGATGGTGAATTATTTTATAAGAAAAGAAAGCTTGGATTTCAGTTTCCTTTTGATAAATTCTTTTTTCTCTTTCTTACAAGTAAACACATTTTCAAAATAAGAATTCAAGCCACTTTGAGGTCTTTATAGTCATTGTGGGCTGAGTTTATATAATGGAATTTCCTCCAAATTGTAAATATCCTCTTCCTCTGAAATATCCAGTTTGGTTGCGTGTTGCCTGCCTACTACGTACTCCATTGTTCTTAGCTGGGGATGGACATTTTGTCAAAACAATTCCCATTTTAACCTGGCATCCACGACTAACAAGAACATGTTGTCAATAAAGACCTTTGTCCTGATTAATAAAAGTCAGTTCTATGGACATTTTACACTTGGGTGAAATATCTTTCAAGCTCAAAGTTTCATGAAAAGAAATCCAGCTTTGGGAGGAAGATAGAATGCCCAGAGAAGCCAGACAGAGGCTTCCAAACCTTTCTAAGGCCTTTTGGTCAAGCCCAGCTTTAGAGACTGGCTATCTGAGATGGTTTTGCTGAAGACTCTCATGAATCAGCCTCCCAATTATGCAGATAGTTTATTTTTTAACCTCAATTATTTTAAAACTTAAACATATCAAGTATATTTTGTTGTTGTTAGGTCGTTCAGTTGTGTCCAACTCTTTGTGACCCCATCTGGGTTTTTTTGGCAAAGATGCTGGAGTCATTTGCCATTTCCCCCTCTAGCTCATTTTACAGATGAGGAAACTGAGACAAACAAGGTTAAGTGACCTGCCCAGGATCACACAGCTAGTAAGAGTCTGAGGCTGGATTTGAACTCAGGTCCTCCTGACTCTAGTACTAGAGCTCTATCTACTGTATCACCTAGCTACCCATGTCAAGTACATAGAATCACTATAGACCCCAAAATAAAACAGGCTGAAGACATGAAATCTTGTTTACTGCAAAAAATAACTGCAAGAATGCAATCTGATCATAATGGCCTTTAGAGGCAATATCCTAAAAGTTCCTTGTTGATGCTTCCTGAGGTACTTGAAATAGTAAATTACTTTTGTTGTACTGTGCTTTCCCATTCTTCTGCCTTCCTACCACTCCTCAGTTTCTTTTGCTTTCACCTTCAGTCAGGTCATCCATTAACTGTGGCTATCCAACACAGCTCTGTCCTAGGCCTTCTTTTCTCTGTCCGTATTTTACACCAACTCCCATGGGTTCAACTATCAACTCTATGTACTTTGCACAATGCATGGTACATAGTAGGTGCTTAATAAATGTATACTGACTGACTGATTGACTATGTAGATGATTTCTAGATGTATGTATCCAGCTCTAATCTCTCTCCTGAGCTCCAGTCCCACATTGCCAACTGCATTTAGGACACCTTGAATTGGTTGCCCTGGTGGCTTCTAAAACTCAACATGTCCAAAGCAGAACTTTTCCCCTAAACTTTCCTTTCTTCCCAATTTTTCCATTGCTATTGAGATACTATTATCTTCTCAGTCACTCAAGCTCACTCCCTTGCACTCACCCCACATCTTTTGTCATGTCTTACTATTTCTACCTTCCCAGCATCTCTTGTATAAGTCTCCTCCTCTCCATTCATAGAGCCACCACTCTTGCACAGACATCATCACCACCTGGTCTATTTCAATTGATTTTTTTTTGGTGAGGCAATTGGGGTTAAGTGACTTGCCCAGGGTCACACAGCTAGTAAGTGTTAAGTGTCTGAGGTCGGATTTGAACTCAGGTCCTCCTGAATCCAGGGCTGGTGCTCTATCCACTGCGCAACCTAGCTGGCCCAGGAATAGTTTCTCCATTCTAGTCCTTCTGTACCTTCTACAGTACTCTGTGCATTATGGTGCCACTTAGCCACTTCTGCAATACCACACTTCATTGAGTACAATACAGATTTATTCAATAGTTTATGTATGCATTTTATCCTGTCAACTAGATCCAAGTTCCCTATGACTGGAATGGAGGTGGCACCTCCTAGTAAACATAAGACCAGGAGATGATGCTCAAAAAACACTTAGTGATGGGCTGAAACTGACTAAGAGATAACTAACCAATGTTTAAATAGATAATTGTTTGGAAAACTGTTAAAAAAAGTAAAAGGACACTGATGTAAGTGATATTACTGAGAGCTAGAAAAAAACTTGGAAGAACATGGCTTCAGGCATTGATTTGATAATAATTCGGCAGCAAAGCCATCTAAGAAGTCATGATCTACATTCCAGTAATGAGAAAAGGGAGCAAGCAATGAAACTGCTATCAAGAAAGCAAGTTTCACAATATATTCTAGCATCAAAAATTCAGAGCTAGGGGGCAGCTAGGTGACGCAGTGGATAGAGCACCGGCCCTGGAGTCAGGAGTACCTGAGTTCAAATCCGGCCTCAGACACTTAACACTTACTAGCTGTGTGACCCTGGGCAAGTCACTTAACTCCAATTGCCTCACTTAAAAAAAATCCTCAAAATAAAAAAATTCAGAGCTGGGGGGCGGCGTAGTGGATAAAGCACCGACCCTGGATTCAGGAGTACCTGAGTTCAAATTTGGCCTCAGACACTTGACACTTACTAGCTGTGTGACCCTGGGCAAGTCACTTAACCCCCATTGCCCCGCAAAAAAAAAAAAAATTCAGAACTGAAGGAACCTTAGAGAAGATCTAGTTCGGATAAGGAAACTGAGGCTAAGATGGGTTAAGAGATTTGCCTAGGATCACACAGTTAGTATCTGAAGAAGGTCTACCCCATTCTGAGCCTAGTACTCTCACCTGATTTGATCAAACATCCCAAACCCTCTATATCTACAGAAGAGTAAAAAAGCTAGCCCACATCCAAGTCAAAAGACTAAGAAGAACTGGGAAATAAATCTCTGTCTGGCTTCTTTGATACTTACTGAAATTCCTCCATAGGGAAACTTCTTTCCAATACAAATTCATCATAATGATGACCCTGTTGTCTAAATTAATAAATTATTAATGTTTGGTATATTCTGATAAAGAAGGGGAAATGTCCATATTTTGGAAAATTTTAAATAGAAAAGGTTTTAGTTCTTTAAAAATAAGCCTTCAGTTACTGAGAAATGTCTTCCATGTCTATCTGAAGTATTATTATCTTTGTTTCCTCATAGGTACCCTAATTTAGGCATCTGCTCATTTTCTTTGGTCTGATTTCCCTTCCAGTAGTTCTTAATTGGATAAATGTGGAGATGAACATAAATTATCAAACTTTGAAAAAAACACACATAATTTAGACACAAAATGTAGATGCTGAACACCTGTCATCATTTGTTCTCTTGAGCATTCATATTGTTCTTACCTAATGTTTTTTTCTTATCAATTATTAAATATTCCTATGGGGCTTTGTTTTCAATAACTTCCTGAATTTTAAAACTATGGAATAAAGTAGATTAATATTTATTTGATAAAAAACTAGTCTATAATAATACTTTCAACACAGATGCTATAGACTTGGCCATGCTAGTGGTTCCTGAAATTATCAAAACTAAGAAAAAATATGAATTTATCAGATTCTAACCTGTAAACTCTTCCACACAAAGACCATAGAGGAAGTATATGTCTGTATACATATATATATATATGTGTGTGTGTGTGTGTGTGTGTGTGTGTATGTATGTGTGTATACATATATATGTATATATGTGTGTGCATTTGCATAAATATAGAGTTACAGATAATGACCTTTTCAGAATGATTAAGTCCAAAAGACTTAAGAAGAAAATAAGTTTTTCATGGAGAACAAGAAGGGTACCAGAGGACTCAAGAAGGACAAATGTTATCTTAATTTTTAAAAAAAGCTAAGAGAATAGAGTTTGAATCTGAAAGTCAGTGAGCTTTTCTTCAATCCTTTACAAAATTCTAAGAGGCATTGTTGTTCAGTCATTTCTTCATGACCCCATTTGGCATTTTTGGCAAAGATACTGGAGTGGTTCGCCATTTCCTTCTCCAGTCTATTTTACATAGGAGGAAACTGAGGCAAACAGGGTGAAGTGACACAGCTAGTAAGTGGCTGAGGCCAGATTTGAACTTATGAAGATGAGTCTTCCTGACTTCAATTAAAGAGATTGTCAATGAACTTTTAGAAAAGGAAGCAGTGATCTTGAAGAACCAGCATGACTTCAATTAAGAACAGGTCATGTTGGGGGCAGCTAGGTGGCACAGTGTATAGAGCGTTGGCCCTGGAGTCATGAGGACCTGAGTTCAAATCTGGTCTCAGACACTTAATGATTACTAGCTGTGTGACCCTAGGCAAGTCACTTAACCCCAATTGCCTCACCAAAAAAAAAAAAAAAAAAAAAAGAACAGGTCATGTCAAACTAACTTAGCTTATCTCCTTCTTTGACCTGGTTACTAGTGAAAAGTGCTTCAAATCCTCAAGGGTTTGTTGTACTTATGTGAAAGGTAGGAATTGGGAACAAAGGTTTTGAGTAAAGTTCTGGCTTCACACCCACCTCCCACTTTGTTCTTGCCTTCCCACATTCATTCATTTGCCTGGCCAGACCCAGAGGATTGTTTTTTCACATTTCAATGACCCAGGCAACCCTTCCTCTATAAAAACATATCTATACCTTCTCTAAGATTGAAAGTTTCAAGTTTTGAAGAAAGTGCCAATGTTCATTGATCTGCTGAGAGAATGAATGAATGAATGAATGAATGAATGAATGAATGAATGAAAAGTATTAATTAAGTGGTTACTATGTGCCAGGTCCTCTGATAAGTGATGGTAATATAAATATATATGTGAGATAATCCTGTACTCTGGCATCTTATAGTCTAATGGAGAAAACAACACATAGTAGTAACCAGGGATTGGGTATTTTGGAATGGAAGTCACAAGGACAATAAATAGAGCACTAGGACTTTGGATTGACATGACCTTTCCAGAAGAAACAGTAGTATTTATGTGATTACTTTCCTCTAAGTAAAAGGTTGAAATTGGGGAGGAGGATGGGAAAGAGAGAGGAAAGGAACAGGACCGATCACAAGAAAATGTCTAGGGTGGAGAACAGGGATGGGATATGAATAACATTAATTATTATTATTATTACAATTGCTAGCACTTATATGGCACCTACTTTGTGCCAGGTACTGTGTTAGATGTTTTTAAAATGTTATTGCATTTGAAATATGATCTTACCTGATACCAACTGAATATCATGGATTATATGAGTCCGTATTCGCTCACCAGTTCATGGAGCATTGATCCTCAAATTGCTCAGATAGTGCTTAGTGGATAGAACACTGGGCCTGGAGAAAGAAAAACCTGAGTTCAGATACCACCTCAGATACTTATCAGCTGTGTGACCCTGGGCACTTCATTTAAACTCTGCCTCAATTTTCTCATCTGTAAAATGGGGACAGTAATATCCCCCCATTGTTGTGAAGTCCAATGAGAGAACATTTATAAAGCACTTAGCACATTGCCTAGCACATAGTAGGCACTTCATAAACACTTATTCCCTTCCCCTTCTTGAAGATAATTACTTTTTTTTTTCAGGGCAATGAGAGTTAAGTGACTTGCCCAGGGTCATACAGCTAGTAAGTGTCAGGTGTCTGAGACCGAATTTGAACTCAGGTCTTCCTGAATCCAGGGCCAGTGCTCTATCCACTGTACTACCTAGCTGCCCAGAAGATAATTACATTTTATGCACAAACATCTGTAGTGAAACTCTATAGAGAACTAAATAAGCCTTTCCAAAGTAAATTGACGTATGCTTTAATACCCAAGAAACCATGTGGTACAGTGGTTAAAGAGGTAATCCCATTTAGAAAAATTATGTTCAAGGCCATCCTCTGACAGTGTTATGTGACCCTGTACAAATGACTTTAACCTGTCAGTGTCACTGGCAAGAACTTTCTAAACCTCAGCTCTTGCTCTGCAAATGTAGATCTATAAGTAGGTCTGTAAGACTATAGGTTTCATGGTGCTGGTCAATATGTAGGGAAGAAACTCCTCTCCAGAAACTCTGAGGTCCATTCAAACAAATGAACAATTCAACAAGCAAAAGATACTTTAATAGTCAGTGACTACAAGGCAAATGTGGGGATAAAGAAGGACAAAAACCAAAGAATATGAACAGGCAGTTTTCAGACAAAGAAATCAAAGCTACCTATAGTCATATGAAAAAATGCTCTAGATCACAACTGATCAGAGAAATACAAATTAAAACAACTCTGAAGTATCACTTCACACCTATCAGAGTGGCAAATATAACAAAAAAAGGAAATGTTGGATGTTGGAGGGGATGTAGGAAAATTGGGAGGCTAATCCACTGTTGGTAGAGCTGTGAACAGATCCAACCATTATGGAAAGCAGTTTGGAATCATGCCCAAAGGGTTATAAAACTACACACCCTTTGATCCAGCAATACCACTGCTAGGTTCCTATCCCAAAGACATCCAAAAAGAGAGAACAAGAGCTATTTGTACCAAAAAAGAATATTTATGTAGCACCTTTTTGTGATGGCTAAGAATTGGAAATCAAATGAATGCCCATCAATTGGAGAATGGCTAAACAAACTGTGGTATATGACTGTGATGGAATATTATTGTGCTATAAGAAATGACAAGCAGGATGGTTTCAGAAAGGCCTAGAAAGACTTATATGAATTGAAGTATAGTGAAGTGAGCAGAACCAGGAGACCATTGTGCACAGTGACAGCAGTATTGTTTGATGAAGAACTGTGAATGACAGCTATTCTCAGCAGTACAATGATCCAAGACAATCCCAAAGGACTAATGATGAAGCAGACTATCCACCTCCAAAGAAAGAACTCTTATTGATTGAACACAGACTGAAGCATGCTATTTTTTGCTTTATTTCTTTCATTTTTTAATTCAACTTTTCTTATACAAAATGACTAATATGGTAATGTTTTACATAATTATACATGTATAACCTATATCTGATTGCTTGCTGCCTCAGAGAGGGGAAAGTGAGGTATTGAAGGAGGGACAGAATTTGGAACTCAAAACTTTATTGTTTGTTTGTTTTTGCAGGGCAATGGGGGTTAAGTGACTTGCCCAGGGTCACATAGCTAGTAAGTGTCAAGCGTCTGAGGCCAGATTTGAACTCAGGTACTCCTGAATCCAGGGCCAGTGCTTTATCCACTGCGCCACCTAGCAGCCCCCTGGAACTCAAAACTTTAAATAAAAAGTGTTTATTTTTTTTAAAAGACAAAAACAAGAACAAAAAAGTCAGGAGTAAGAAATGAGAGAGGTTTACAGATTTTACAGAAATCTCATGCCTGTATACCCTGGATATTCTCCTCAAGGAAAGAGTCAAGAGGCACAAAACATGGGAAACACTAAATAATATCACTAAGAATGAAAAACAGACAGGAAATAACTGGTTAATGTTGTGGGAGTCATTCTCTAATGAGCTCTCTGTGCTCAGTTGGTCCACTGACTTCTTAGAGTCAAGATTCAACTCAATGCCAAAAGAAAGAAATGAAATTAGAATCTATGGTACATAACTGAGGCAACCGCATCCTGACTTAATTAAATTATTGATGGGGGAAAAAAGTAAATTAGTAAAAGAACAGGAACTGCCATGGATGATTACCATTTCCTAAGGAAGTTTAACTAATATAAATCAATCACCAGAGGAAGGAGATCAGAAGAAGGTAGGAACTGCCTCATCCAGGAAGGACTTACCTCTTTGCCAAGCAAACAGATGTAGCATCCAAGGACACTGGTTTAGAATATAAACTTGTTTGTAAAATCTAATGGAAGAGGATGGTGAAAGATGATGGGATAATGAGCAATAGTACATCATAACACAGTGGAAATGGTCAGGGACTAACAAGTTTTCAGAAAAGTTGGCAAGAGTTTCTGGTATCTAATTGAGAGTGCACTTTAAGGTGAAATGAGAAGGAGGACCACAGATGAAAAATGGAAAAATATACAATTATAAATTCTCTTCGCCATCAATAACCATGGAGCCATCCCTTCTGGCCTCTTAACATCACAGTCCAAAATGAGCTGAGTAAGGAAGAAGAAATGTCTCTGAAGAAGACAAAAGTCAGAAAGAACAGCTGGACCAAGTCTATATGAAGATCTGGGTAGTGGGCAACATTCTGAGGGCATCAAAGGATTAATTCTCAAGGTACCTGGGGCAGCTAGGTGGCACAGTGGATAGAGCACGGGCCCTGGAGTCAGGAGGACCAGAGTTCAAATCTGGCCTCAGACACTTAACACTTCCTAGCTGTGTGATCCTGGGCAAGTCACTTAACCCCAATTGCCTTGCAAAAAAAAAAAAATTCTCAAGGTACCTGAGTAAGAGAAGACTTAAAAACAAGGCTTAAAAACAAAATTTAGACATTATTACCCCTACAACAAAAGGGAAACCAACAAGCTCTCAATCACTATTGACCTTTCTGCTTCTTCCCTATCCCTACTATGTCTTTATGAAAATATCTACACCCAAATTAATGGTCCCCTTGATGAAGGCATGAAAAAAGGATAGACAGCCCTCACCAATGACATTCTACAGTAGACCACATCTTTATAATAACATAGTTGACTGAAAGGAACAGAGGATACAAGATTCCACTATGCTTATTGTTTCCTAACTACAGAATGACATTTGATTCAAGAAGGCCTTAAAAGCTCCCCTCCAACAAGGCATTTCCCATGTGTCTAAGAGAATAGTCTTTGAAAGATGTAACAGAAGTAATGCTGTTTGATGGCTCTCTGATTACTAATATCAAGTGAGACATAAAAGAGGGATACATAGGGGTTTGTCAGTGATAACAGAGGACATTGTGAATGGGTGAGAATTGAGGAGAAATGTGAGCTGGGTTACCTTTAGGAAATTGCATCATGTTTTTAATGATATTAAGCATCTCCCTAAAATGAGGGCCCAGATTTTTAATATCAGTATTCTTCCAGTAATTCTATATGATGATAAGTAATGGAATTTTATAGTTACCAAAGAATTAAAGTTGAAGGCAATACCAAAGATATTGAAGAATCTCACTTATGGTGGGCGTGAGTATTATCAATATAATTACCACTAAGTCATATAGTATCAATAAATGATTGCCCAGGAAAGATGGTGTAAAATGACATCATCAGAGATATATATGACCAGAAAAAGAAGTGGGCCTTTCTTCTTGAGACACAGTGATAACTGATGACATGTATGCTCTATGGGTATCCATGCAATGGCAAGAGAAAGGCCACCACCATATTGGGTGAAGCTCCTGTAGAGTTTCTACCTTGTGGCAGAATTTGAACAAAACTTAGACAGAATCAAAAGGCTTTGATGAATTTCTGTCTTCACCATTAGAGAGTACATGCTGAACTGAGGTCACTGATACATTAATGTAGACCAATAGATTAGGAGAAGGGCAGCTAAGTGGTGTGGTGGATAGAGTGCTGAAGCTGGACTCAGGAAAACACCTTCTTGAGTTCAAATCTGGCCTCAGACACTCACCAACTGTGTCACCCTAGGGAAGTCACTTACCCCGGCTTGCCTCAGTTTCTTCATCCGTAAAATGAGCTGGAGAAGGAAATGGCAACCACCCCGGTATCTTTGCTTTTTTGTTTGTTTTTTTTGTTTTCTTTTTAGTGAGGCAATTGGGGTTAAGTGACTTGCCCAGGGTCACACAGCTAGTAAGTGTTAAGTATCTGAGGCCGGATTTGAACTCAGGTACTCCTGACTCCAGGGCCGGTGCTCTATCCACTGCACCACCTAGCTGCCCTACCCCAGTGTCTTTGCCAAGAAAACCTCAAACGGAGTCACCAAGAGTTGAAAACGAATGAAACAATTGAACAAGAAGAGGGGACTGTCATAGTCCTAGCTTGACTAGATTTTAGAAAAGTATTTGACTATAGCTCTCATAGCATTCTTGTAGAAAATATGGCAATCCATTGACTAGGACAAAGCTTCTTAAATATGAGGATCATGTAACTGAATGTGGAGGTCACAAAAAATGTGGCAGTAAATTTTGACTTTTATAACTATTTTATATGCCTGTATAACCAGGGTCATGTAAAAATTTCTCAGGTGAAAAGAGGTCACAGGTAAAAAAAAAAAGTTCAGGCAATAGTACATTTAGGTGGCTTCTGAGCTGGTTGACTGTCCAAATTGTATGAATAGTAATTAATGAATCCATGTCAGCTTCAGACAAGGTCTCCAGTAGGGTGTCCCAGGGATCTGTGCATGGCCCTGTGCTCTTTGTCATTTTCATCCACAGCCTGAATGGCATACTTATCCAGTTTACATATGAGGCAGAGCTAGAAGGGATAGCTAGTTAGTTTCAGAAAAGATCACTGCAGGTTAGAATGTTGGATCAAATATAATTTTTAAAAATCTAATAGGGGGCAGCTAGGTGGCACAGTGGATAGAGCACTGGCCCTGGATTCAGGAGGACCTGAGTTCAAATTCGGCCTCAGACACTTAAGTAGCTGTGTGACCCTGGGCAAGTCCCTTAACCCCAATTGCCTCACCAAAAAAAAAGAAAAAAGAAAAAGAAAAGAAAAGAAAAGAAAAGAAAAGAAAAGAAAAGAAAAGAAAAGAAAAGAAAAGAAAAGAAAAGAAAAGAAAAGAAAAGAAATTCTTGGATCAACTTCCTCTGAGCCAAGCTGTCTATACTATTTGGCTGTTGACAGAAGATCACATTCTATGAGTTCAAGGGTACGTGGGTAGAAAGGAGTGGGGAATGGACTTGGAAAACATTAGAGAAGCACGTCCTCCCTCTCTCTCTATCCTTAGCCATATCCCATATGAGCCAGAAATTCTTCCTAACAGTTTTGCCATTCATAAAGCTGTCACCATAGTATATGAGGAAAGAAGACAATCTGTCCTGTATCCTGCTGAACACTGTAGCCCTCCCCCTTTAAATACAGGACAATGGTCCCAACATCTCATAAGGTTAAGAGGGTGGGCAAGGAGGGGTGGTTCACTTTTGTGGGCATTTTTAAATAATAAGGGCATTAACCCTTTAAGATATACTTGGGACACATACTTTGTGTTGGGCATGACTCAAAAAAAGAATTCCATTCATTCTATTTTTTTAAATTAAGAGTCTTGCTCAAAGGAAATAAAGCTGTAATATATTTGATTAGGGCCTGAAACACAAAGAATGGGGGACATTGTCAAAATATTATGTTAGCAGTCATTTTTCAGTGGTGTCCAACGCTTCATGACCCCATTTGGGGTTTTCTTGGCAAAGATACTGGAATGGTTTGCTATTTCCTTCTCCAGCTCATTTCAAAGATAAGAAATGGAGACAAACAGGGTTAAATGAGTTGCCTAGGGTCACATAGCCAGTAAGTATCTGAAACTGAATTTGAACTCATGAATATGAGTCTTCCTGATTTCAAGCCCAGTGTTCTATTCACTACCCCGTGTAGCTGCCCACGGCAAGTAAAATTCTAATTATGTGTTGATCAGAGCCTGGGATTTCTCTCATCAAAAGATGTATCTTGTGACCCTAGCTTATTACTAAAGACATTTTTTTTAATTTAGCAGTTTACCTGCTAGGAATACATGTTAAATTTATGTTCATCAGACCTGCTGCTATCATAAAGTGTGCTTGCAGGTAACCCTGCCCAAGTAGGATGGTGCTCTTCATTATGAATGTGTTCATAGAGTCCAAGACAGAAGTGACCTGCTAGCCTATTTTTCTTCTCAAGTGGAACGTCTAAACTGCCTGCCAACTAAGTGGAAAGGGTATATTCTTAAAAGGTTAGGATTGTAACACTAAGGATTGTACACAGTAATTAAATCCACCTTCAGTAGCAGAACAATGAAGATGACAAGGGAGTTATTATTCTGAATAGCAAAAGAATAATACCTATTCTTTGCTTGTATTGTATGGGGGGGGGGTTCTGTAATGGGTTTTTAAAGGAGATATTCTGAGCCAGAATTCAGGATTTCAGCGCCTCACTCTGCTTCTGCCTGACTCACAAAGGTGACCCTTCCTTCACCTCTGTTTGCTTCGGTGTCTTAACATTTACCTACAGCTGAGAGACGCAAAGTTTTAGCGAATGGAGGGTCGTAAGATCTAACCCTCTCATTTTACAGACAAGAATACCCAAGGTCAGAAAGGTGGTATACTTGGTAGTGAAGTTGGTGTTTGAACCCATGTTCTCTGACTCTGGATCTAATGAGGAGTCCCCTTTATCACTCTGAAAGATTGCTCAAAAGCAGTAATAATCAATAAATACTTATTAAGCACCAACTATGTGCCAGACACTGTTCTGAGAAGCAATTAAGTGATGTCTGTAATTCCTTGATGGAAGATTGCTGGCTTCAATTACTAGAAATAAATTGGCTTCCTTATAGCCCTCTAAGCTGTTGTGAAAGTCTTGACTTCCTCATGAGCTAAAAATCCAACTCTTTGCTGACAGAGAACTCATGTTTTATCAAAGACAAGTAAAGAGCCAAACAGCTCTATGAGCGCAAAGAAGGGAACCCAGAGTGAAGGTTCCATTGCCTGATATAAAAGTGGGAAGATGTTTAAGAGTTTGAAGGAAGAAGATTTTAAATTCTTCACTATAGGGAATGAGATCAGGAGCCAATGATACTCAAAAAGAAAATCAGTCTCCTACTTTCAGTATCATACCCTTTCCAACAAACCACATGGCTTCTTGGTAAATAAATGAAACATGAGTTGGATAATAATTTAGTTTTAGAAAAGGGAGTCTAAACGTACCATGACCACACAGTGATGTCATCTGTTCACTCAGATTTCAAGCAGGCATGTACAAAAGAGAAGTAGGGTAAGTGACAATATCAGTACCGTTTATATAAGGATCTCAAAGCACTTAACTTACATTCTCTCATTTGAGCATCACAATAACCCTGTGAGGTACAGGTTATTTTTATCCCCATTGTACAAATGATGAAACTGAGACTGAGAAAGGTTAAACGACTTTCCCAAGGTGACAGAGCTTAGAAATGTCTGAGGAAGAATTTGAACTCAGATCTTCCTGACTCCAAGTACAGCACTCTATCTACTGTGCTACCTAACTGCAATATATACACGTCTATATGTATGTTTGTGTATATATGTTTACACACATAAATTATGTATACATGCATATATTATGTATACATATAGACATACATAAAAATAATTATAAAGCAGAGAAAAGGTCCTGTGAGACCAGTGTTCAGAACTGTAGCGCTCCACAGATATTGAAGATAATGAAAATAGCTTTTTAAGTATGTTGGGGATAAACGTCAACTATGTATTAACCCTAAATTCTTTCTCTACCTGGAAGAATAGAGACAAGAGTTCAACCCTGGGATAGAGCTTTAAGTCTGGAGCAACTGTGTCTGCAAGTACCTTAGGAAGATGATGCTCACCAGGGGATGGTTGCTTGACTTCATAATAATCATGAGTTCTTTCCCCACTGTGGGGTGGCACTCAGAATCAAGACTATAGAATTGCTAGGAGAAAGCAGAGCCTATAAAGGAATAAAGCTTTCTTTATTGCCCCAGGGCTTAAGCAGGAATTCTTACTATATTGTGTTTTCTGTGTATTACATTTGTTCTATGTTCCTTGCCTTATTAGCTTGGTCCTTGCAAGGGTACTGAGGACACCTAGAGGAGAACCAGGAACAAACTCAGTTCAGGTGATACCAGGAAATATGCCATGTTGGACGGAGGGTGAACAATGGCAATTTTATTCAAAATCCCCCAAGACTGATTTCCATCCAAATAAACCCAAGACCATGGGTAATATATGAGATATGGTCATTGGTCTTTAGAGGCTCTTAATATAGACATAAATACATGAAAAGTTAAACAATACAAAAGAGGTTATGAGGCCATGTCTGATTGATTGTCAAATGAATGTTAGAGACCACTGCTTTTGAGTTCATACTTTTATTTTGGTTTTAACCTTGATTGTCTTGGTTATACCAGACTAAAAGTAAAAATAATAATTTGTAGCATGAAACTGAGGCAACTCCAGCCCAGCCTATTTAAACAAGTTGTTGATGCCCAAACATGGGGAATAGATAAAAGAACAGACAGTGACACAGATTATCATCATTTTTCCTATGGAAGTCTAACTGATACAGATCCTGCAGAAGAAGGAGACTTAAGGGGCCAAGAGGTTGCTCTAGTCAGTAAACATTTGTCTCTCTCAGTAGAGGAACATGGCAGCCAAGAGTAAAACCAGTTAGCACATAAACTCATTTCTAAAATCTTGCAAAGAATGATGGTAAAAGATTATGAACAGTAGCACCACATAAAATAGGAAGAAGCAACAGAAATAAAAATTAAATTTACAGGAGAAAACTTGGTAAAAGACTCAACTAAACAAATTCATTTTAAACTAAAGCATGTAAGAAATAAACTGGAAGTAGGACAACAACCAAACGAAAATGGAAAAGATGTGAAGATTTTTACAACAAACTCTTTTCACCATCAGTGGCAGTGGAGACACTAAATGTGGATTTCAACACCACAGTGTTCAAATAGAATGTCAAAATGGTAGTAAAGCAAACAAAAATAGGAAGAGAAGAGGGATTAAACCAAGCATATTCAAAGGAGGTCTGTGCTACAGGTGATTAGTGTTGAGGTTATTATGGGATTGATTGTCAAGGTATCTGAGGAAGGGAAGAATACCAAAAGCTTAAGGGCAAAATAAAATAAAAATCTTGGATCTTATAAGTACCTTCAAAAAAGGCAACCTAGAAAATATCATTAACTACTGACCCATAAAGCTAGTTTCCCACTGCTGTAAAAATTGTATGAAAATAATCCGTACAAGTTTCAAATCTATCCTCAATAAAGCTATGAAAAGGCAGCAGACCATATCAATGGAGCCACCCATTTGACTGAAAGGTGAAGTGAAACAATAAGAAATTATTTCAACCTTATGCCCTCATGTAAAACGTTGTAAATATTTTGATTAGAGGTGGTCATAGACCAGTGGATGAAATAGTCTTGTAATACAATGAAGCCCACTAACTAGACAGGGGGACTAGATATTTAATGGTCCTTGACTAGTTCCACCACCTATGATGCCTAAAGCATGAGGGAAATTGGGATTGGCTTCCCACTTCTATTTGTAAAAAATAACAAAACAACTGGAGAGACCAGTTTCCCTGTTATGAAAATAACAAAAACATAAATGTCCCAACACAATGAGGAGGTAGAGTCAGGGAGCACAACAGAATATGATTATACCAAGTCCAAGGTCAGCCTCTCCTCAAAGACCATGCACATATGAGATCTGTGATCTCTTTGTGCAACAGTCCAATGCACCCAAGACTCTGGCAACTGACTTTTCTGGTGACTGAGCCCCAGTTATATCTTCTTCTCTGACTCTACCCCCTTTATCCTCCTGACTTGGGGCATTTAGGACTTTTATGACTAGAGCCTCCTCTTTTACCATTTAAAATGTTCCATAATAAAAGACATTGCTTTTATGAATTACTGATCTGTCAGATTCCTTTCTGAAACTCTAAATCCCATAACCGCTATCAGGGAATAAGATATGTAGAGTATGAGATATCCTACTGTGTTGACTCCTCATTGAATTCTAAAGAACAAAACCAAACAAAAAACTTTGATTTGGGAAAGCAAAATACTACCTGAAAGATTTTCCTCCAACGAGGTGTCTTCCATAACTATGTCTAAATCATACAAGATTCCTTGAAACATGTGTGCAATAACAGAGAAAACTTGACTCAACAACCTTCTGTTACTAATATTAAGCTAGACATAAAACAAGAAAATGTATATTTTCCAAAGGTACTTTCCACCTTCATGGAATAAGTCCAGAACAAAGTCCAAGAAGGAAGAGAGCTTCTCTGTATGTGGTGAGGTCTTCCAGAGGAGGACTCTATTAAAATCTACTGCTTACAGACCCCATTGTGCTGATCACATCAAACCTGAGAACATTTCAGAGCCTCTTAAATGAGATACATAATCATTCAGAAGAGTTGGGTCTAACTACCTACATAGGAAAACTTAACTGGATGAAAAATGCCTATTATCCAAACTAGGCTAGACCATTGGATTGACCACCCATAGAATAAATCTATCCATACATATTATCTGAGAAAGATGCCAGAAGTATTTTAATTAAATATTTCTTTCTCTGATCAATAAAAGGATACAAACAGGTAATTTTAAAAGGAATAAATACAAGCTATTAATAGCCAGATCAGGAAAAAAATGCTCCAAATTTTGAAGCTGGACTGAGAGTTGAACAGGAAGGGAGGAAACTGCACAGTACTTTGAACAATAAATGAATAAATAAACAGAAAGGCATTTATTAAGCACTTTCTATGTTATATGAATACAAATATGAGATAGTCCTTGCCTTCAAGGAGCTTACATTCAAATAATGGAAAAATACATGCTAGCCAGGGAGTTTTGGTCAGAGAAGTCACAGCCCTTTCTTTTTTTGTGTGGGGCAATGGGGATTAAGTGACTTGCCCAGGGTCACACAGCTAGCAAGTGTCAAGTGTCTGAGACTGGATTTGAACTCAGGTCCTCCTGAATCCACCTAGCTGCCCCCTACAGCCCTTTCTTAAAGTAAAAGTCACAGTTGTTGTTTTTCCTTCATTTTCAAGATGTCTTGACTTGTGTGTGAATTGTATTTAAGTGAGGCAAAGTTGCACATGGTCTTCAGCCTTACTCTTCTCTTCCTGTGTCATCCATGTCCAGTGTCAAGACAGAAGTCTGCATGACTCACAATGGCCTGGGATGCAGTGTATGACCTTGTCATCTTGGATGTCTGACCTAGCTCTAAGCACACCACAGCTCCTACTTTAGCCTCCTTCAAGGCTGTTAGAACAGATTGTTCTCAGGGGCAGCTAGGTTGTACAGTGGATAAAGTGCCAACCCTGGATTCAGGAGGACCTGAGTTCAAATTCAGTCTCAGACACTTGGCACTTACTGGATGTGTGACCCTAGGCAAGTCACTTAACCCTCATTGCCCTACAAAAAAAAAAATTAAAAAAGAATAGATTGTTCTCATCTGCTCATTCCACTGGGGGAAGTTTTCATATGCTTGGGGTAGAGATCCCCTGACTCACCAACAGGTTTGAGGCCGGTTGGTTACTCTCAATCTGATTTAGCCCATTTGCCAAGATGGTTTACCAGGGTGTGGCCGCTGCATATGCTACAGGTTTGTGAGGTGAATCAGGTGGACACCAAAGCTGAATGAGCAGCCCTGAAAATGGCTCAGCAAACCCCAACACCAGAGGTGCTACTCCTCCTGAACACCCTTTACATTTAAAGTAACAGTAGTATTGATTTAATTGTTGCACCCAAAGCAAGAGGTAGGGGCAGAAAAGAAAGGAAGAAAGAAGGTGAGGACAGGAGGAATAAGGAAAGTACGTGGTGGAAAGGTAGAAGGAAATATAGCCAGAGTGTATAACATGGCTAGGGGTAGAGCATGGGATAACTCCAAGCTTCTCTCAGAATCAGAGATGCATCTTTTTTAACCATGATAATCTGGTGATACTGTGGGGGCTGCAAGGCAGAGAATGCTATAATCTCTGAAAAATCCTAGAACTCAAAATCACCTAAAAACTAATGGGGAGGGGGGCAGCTAGGTGGCGCAGTGGGGGGCGGCTAGGTGGCGCAGTGGATAAAGCACCGACCCTGGATTCAGGAGTACCTGAGTTCAAATCCGGCCTCAGACACTTAACATTTACTAGCTGTGTGACCCTGGGCAAGTCACTTAACCCCAATTGCCTCACTAAAAAAAAAAAAAAACTAATGGGGAGGGGGCAGCTAGGTGGCACAAGGGATAAAGCACCGGCCCTGGATTCAGGAGGACCTGAGTTCAAATCCAGATCAGACACGTACTAGCTGTGTGACCCTGGGCAAGTCACTTAACCCTCATTGCCCCAGGGGAAAAAAATGGGGAGGCCAACCGTACTATAGATGTGAGCAGGCTGAAACACATTATTTATCAATGAAGCAGAGGAAGCTTCAAAAAAGATATCATCAGGGGCAGCTAGGTGGAGCAGTGGATAAAGCACCAGCCCTGGATTCAGGAGGACCTGAGTTCAAATTCGAGCTCAGACACTTGACACTTACTAGCTGTGTGACCCTGGGCAAGTCACTTAACCCCAATTGCCTCACAAAAAACAACAAAAACAAAACAAAATAAAAAAAAAAAGATATCATCAGAGAGATATACATCTAGAAAAAAAAAAGATGGGTGAGTCATAATGAAAGCAAAGGGTAAACAAAAGACAGGTTGAACGTCCTATTGGTACCCACATAATATCAAGGGATCTATAGGAAGGCCCCTGGATCCCCTAAGAAGAATTTATGAAAGGGCATGGACAAAAGTCACCCCATATAGCCAAGCTCTCTCTTTTTCAGCCACCTCTATTTAGATTTGTCCAGGAAGGACTACATAAAAGCTTAGACAAGTAGACATAATTTTTCCCTAGAAATCTTCTTGCCAGTAAGCACTTGGCAGGAGAGAAAAAAAAACAAATCAGGAATCACTTAAGAGTGTGATACAAATCTCCCTGAGAGCATTCTGCCTAATGTGGGGTTTCTGCCTTTGGTCCTTGGCCATCTCGCTGATCAATACATCATCTTCCACAGGTGGAATCGGCTGCCTGGGTCGAGACAAGGGCCAAGTTCGTAAATGCCTCGATGCTGTGGAGATCTACAACCCAGATGGGGATTTTTGGAGGGAGGGGCCCACAATGCCAACTCCCCTCCTCTCCCTTAGAACCAATTCTACCAACGCAGGAACAGTAGATGGAAAACTATATGTCTGTGGGGGTTTTCACGGAGCAGGTATGTTTAAAATGGAAAGTGGCACATGCTTTAGCGATCTGGCTTTTGCATTCCAAATTCACATGCAGTAGCGCTTTAAGTACCTTTTGAGTGTTTCTGTCTGGTCAAAAATCTAGGCAGTGCATATATTCTCACAGAGCTACAATGGCCCAAGCTTCAGACCTGGCCAGTCATAGGAGCAGAATCCCAGTGAAGTCAGTGTTGTTTGTCTCCTGGGTTGTTCCCTTTCCCTTAAAACCCCTGGAGACTTTGGGTAGCCTTCAAGGCTCTGATGAATCCTCCAATACAGGGAAAGAAGGCTGGCCCCATGACCTAATTTATCAGAAAGAAAGGAAGCAAATTAAAAGGCATCATGGAGGCCAGGCACTGCTAATGTTTGGTGGGGTACAGCTGGATTAAAGAGACCAAACTCTTTCTTGCCTATATCCTAACTTGGCCTGAGTTTCAGAACTTTGGGATAAAAAGGGAGACTGAGTCAGTCAGTCAACAGGCATTGATTAAGTGCTTGTTATGTGTGAAGCACTATGCTAACTAGGTACTGGGGAAATAAAGAAAGGCAAAAACAGTTCTGACCACATTCTAATGGGGGGGAGACAATATACAAACAACAATGCACAGGCAAGATATAGACAGGATATGGGGGCAGCTAGGTGGTGCAGTGGATAAAGCTCCCATATTGGATTCAGGAGGCCCTGAGTTCAAATTCGACCTCAGACACTTGACACTTACTGTGTGACCCTGGGCAAGTCACTTAGCCCTCATTTCCCCGCAAAAAAAATTAAATTAAATTAAAAAAAAAATATATATATATATATATACAGGATAAATGGAGGGATATATATATATATATATACAGGATAAATGGAGGGCTATCTCAAAGGGAAGCTACTTCCATTGAGGGGGACTGGGAAAGATTTCTTACAGAAAGAAAGACTGAAACTGAGTCTTGAAGAAAGTCAGGGAAACCAGGAGGTGAAGATGAAGGAGTGCATTCCAGGCATAGGAAACAGCTACATGCTAGAGGAATAGCAATGGAGGTCATTGTCACTGGAGCATAGAGTGTACACGAAAAGAAGAAGCAAGCAGCCTGGAAAGGAGGCCTCACCACATAGTTCCCTCTTTAACTCAGATGCTGGGAAATCTGACTACTCTGATGGATTTCTTACAGCGCTGTTGTGTTACCAAAATGGAGTTTTGTTCTCCCAGATTGTAGTATAGAAATAAAATTCAGAAGGGGGGGGGGGGCTCACCTAAGTGGCACAGTGGATAAAGTACCAGTCCTGGATTCAGGAGGACCTGAGTTCAAATCTGGCCTCAGACACTTGACACTTACTAGCTGTGTGACCCTGGGCAAGTCACTTAACCCTCATTGCCCCAAACTAAAAAACAAAACAAAAAAAGACCAGGCACACGCTTGTTTTTATCTGTCTTCCTCAAGCTAGTAGAATCATTCCCTTAGAATTGTTATTTTAATCCTCATTTTTCCCCAACACTCACAATAAATTCCTTAAAACTCATCTTTAAATGCTGTCTTATATAGTCGTCAATTTAATTTCTTTAATGTCTAATTTTTAGCATCTCTGCATGAGGAAAAAGCATAAATGTGGGTGAACCATTGTTGTATTTGCAAGAAGGGTCCATTTTCTCAATGTAACACTCAGATTTTAAAATGGGCATAAATCTAGTAAGCAAAAAGCTCAAAAGATTGATTGGTTGCATCAGTAAATGAGATCACTATATTCAGGATGACTAACTGTTTAATTCTGACCTCGGTAAGAGGAGAACTATGCTAACATATCTATGAAAAACATGCCTCAGGAACACTTATGTTCTGGCAGAGAGCCAGATAAGAGATCACTGTAACTGGGGATTTTTATATGCTCATGTTCATCTTAACAAATTCATAACTGAATACAATCGCAAGTGGAAAGTTTTCTACTTATTCTTCTGAGCACTTTCTGAAGAGAAGAGCAACTTTCTTATAAGGTCTGATAAAAAAACATTGCATGACAAGTATGTATATCAGTAATCAGTATGTCCAGGTAAGGAAAAGCAAGGTTCCTACACCCATGGTAGAGCAGCATTAACAGTTCCTGAAGGTCCAGAGGGCATTGAGAAAAGAAGGAAGGAAGGAAGGAAGGAAGGAAGGAAGGAAGGAAGGAAGGAAGGAAGGAAGGAAGGAAGGAAGGAAGGAAGGAAGGAAGGAAGGAAGGAAGGAAGGAAGGAAGGAAGGAAGGAAGGAAGGAAGGAAGGAAGGAAGGAAGGAAGGAAGGAAGAAAAAACAGAGAGAGAGGGAGGAAAAGAGACAAGAAAGAAAGGAAGAGGAAAGAAAGAGGAAGGAAAGAAGGAAGCAAGCAAGTGAGCAAGGAAGTAAGCTGGGCTTTACACCAGTATATGAGAGTGTTGCTCCACCCTAAGGAAGAAATCAACAAGTTTTTCTCCTTTATGCTGCGTAGAGGTTCTCTCTCTAAAGTCTCTAGATATGAGCTGAAAATCAGGGACATGTAGAAGAGCCTACATGTCTGTAGCTTCTACAGTCTCTTCTTCTCCACTCCTTGGAGTGTTCTCTGTCCATGTGCCTCTCTCCTAAAGAGCCTCCAAAACCACATGTCTCTCTTCTAAGAAGCCATGCAGCCAATCACATCTCTCATAAAGCCATCCTACTCAGCTTTTTCTCCATCAGGTTGGAGTTCATCTCCTTTTTTTTTTTTTTTTTAGTGAGGCAATTGGGGTTAAGTGACTTGCCCAGGGTCACACAGCTAGTAAGTGTTGAGTGTCTGAGGCCAGATTTGAACTCAGGTACTCCTGACTCCAGGGCCTGTGCTCTATCCACTGAGCCACCTAGCTGCCCCCTCATCTCCTTCTAAACATGGCTTGAGTACAGAATGTCCCAGGCCTGGTTGGAAGATTTGATTACATGTAAAACACACACACACACACACATCAGGGGATAAGGAGAGATCTTACCTCAGAGACTTGCTAGCTGTGTGACCCTGGGAAAGTCACTTAATTCTAATTGCCTTAAAACATCCAGGGCCATCTCCAGTCTTATTGCTCCCTATATCTTCTTTGCTCCTAAATTCTTCCTCTGTTCATAAATCTGGCAGATAAACTATTCTATGCTCTCTTAATTGGCTTATGGCATCACCCTTTATGTATACCCATTTTGACCTTATTTTAGTATATGGTATGAGATGTTGGTCTATACCTAGTTTCTGCCATACTATTTTCCAGTTTTCCCAGCAGTTTTTGTAAAATAATAATGAGTTTTTGTTCCAAAAGCTTAGATCTTTGGGTTTATCATATACTAGATTGCTATAGTCATTTACTATAGTGTAATTTCTACCTATTCTATTCCACTGATCCACCTCTCTATTTCTTAGCCAGTACCAGATTGTTTTGATAATTGCTACTTTATAATATAGTTTGAGATCTGGTACTGCTATACTACCTTCTTTTGTATTTGTTTTTATTGATTCAGCTCAGGTAGTTTCAATGGTTCTCTATTGTCTCTAGGATAAAATAGGAACTCCTCTATTGGGTATTTCATTACCTTCAAAATCTGGGTCCAGCTTATTTCCCCGGACTTATTTTACACAATTTCTCCTTATCCATGATACATTTCAAACAAACTGTTCTAATTCCTGTTCCCCATACATGACAATCTATATCCACTTCTTATACAGTTCATCCCCCATGCTTAATTACTCTCCCTTCAAAGCTTAGCCCAAGTACCAGTTCTTCACTTCTTATTTGTCCATCATTATTGAAGAGGACTATGACATCAAGGTGATGTCATGACTTGCAGTTGTGACACTTAAAATATTATGGGGTTAGGCTGTTTCTGTCTAAATTACTGAGGAACTAGGCTGGGGTTTTCTAAGATATATTGCTACTTATAAATTAAAGGCTATTGCACTAGTTTTGGCATTTAAGCATTTCTTATTAAGATTGCATATTACTAAAGTATTGACCATGTGTCTGACTGACTTCCCCACTAGTTACAGGCCTTACAGGCCTGAACAGTTACATACCCAGAATGAATAGTCCCAGAAAGAGAGAGGAGAGGGCACAAGAAGGAGAGCATTGACCACATTTAACACGAGCTGAAAACCCCCCAGCACCATATGGTCTCTAAGAGAGAGCACATGGCTCCAAGAAGAGTTCAGAAGTCCTACATTATCTAAAGAGAGAACTTAGCTACCACACAGGCTTCCTCCCCTAGCGTGCCACCCAGAATGGTGTTCACCTCATGATCTCAGTCTCTTTTCCTCTTGCAATAGAGGTGACTCTTACATACTGATCAAAGCTAATTGGCTAGCATCATTCAATTCCACTGGTTGATGTGACCTGAGGGTGGACCATATTAAAATGAGCTTGAGGTCGGGGTCTAGTGAAAGACAGACTCCCTGAGGGCAAAGGCAATTCAGATAGGTATGGTTTTAATCTCTACTTTACTGAGCTAGACTGATCTCTACTGTACCTCTGGGCTGTTTCTGAAAGAGACCAGCTAAAGTTCTTTCAAGTGGGGATAATAATTATTTACCCACACAGTAAACAGGATTTAAGTGGGAGAGGGCAGTTCAAAGTTACCAGCCTCACACTCTCCTCCAAAGCCATCTGGGTCCAGTGTGCAAGATATATATATCAGGACGACTGGAGATGGTCCTGGATGTTTAAGGCAATCGGGATTAAGTGATTTGCCCAGGGTCACACAGCTAGTAAGTGTCTGAGGTGAGATTTAAACTCAGGTCCTCCCAACTCCATGCACTGTGCCACCTAGCTGCTCTAAGAAATGTTTATTGATCGATTGACTGATTGATTGGAAGATGGATTGAAGAAGGAAGATTAGAGACAAGGAGACTGATTAAGAGATTATTACAGGGGCAGCTAGGTGGCACAGTGGATAGAGCACTGGCTCTGGATTCAGGAGGACCTGAGTTCAAATCCAGCCATCAGACACTTGACATTTAACTAGATGTGTGACCTTGGGCAAGTCACTTAACCCCAATTGCCTCACCAAAAGAGAGAGAGAGAGAGAGAGAGAGAGAGAGAGAGAGAGAGAGAGAGAGAGAGAGAGAGAGAGAGATATTATTATAGTCGACCAGGTGAGAAGTGTTAAGAGCCTGAACTTAGAAGTGGATGGGTTCAAAAGATGTTGTGGAGGTGGAATCATTGACTTCTTCCTAATCTCTCACCTTGGTGTTATGTCATAGTCTTGTTTCTATACATGTAGGTTAGTCCTTCTATGATCCATCAGTAACTTTTGGCTAATAATGTTTATGTCTAATAATAGACAACTCTCTTTCCTGAAGTCTTTCCATCAGAGAGTTTGACCCTTCTGGAATCTGACCTCTTCTTTTGGGGTTTGAAAAATCCATGGTGTCCAAATCACTATTAATATTATGAGCTGTTCCTCTACGGGCTTGAGGCTGTTGAGAATTTCTCGGTCCCATCCAACTGTATCTCATTCAAACTTGCTTTAGGATAAAGGGGGCCAATCAAGCCTCATCCGTTTGTTCAGCAAATATTGATCAAGTATCCACTTCATGCATCACACTAGAGTTTTCTAGATTTTTAAGTGTATCTTTACATTTAATGCCTTATAAAATAATAGATTTGGAACTGGAAAGGAGCCTTAAATGTTATTTCATCTAACCTCTTAATTTTATTTTGGAAAACTGAGGTTAAGCGGCTTGCCCAAGGTCAGAGAGCTTTCAAACCCAGGTCCTCTGTCCTTAAGTATACCACTCTTTCTGCCATGTTACATTGTCCCTACTTAAATATGTTGCTGCATTGACGGAGTGCTCCAGAAGTTTCAGGTATTCCTTTATTTCACACACTTTTGAAGAAAGGGCCCAACTACAGACACATTAACAAGTTTCATAACCATGCTCTCCATTGAGCTAACCAAAGTGGATCTTTTTTAAATAGCGAGACCAATAGATGAATGAGGTAATATCTAGTTGGAAGAAAAACGGAGGGATTTCCAAATGGAGTTATTGGGATAGGGACAGAGTTGTGACTAGACAATTAGTAACTTGAACAGGTTTTGCAGGAAGTTGAGCATAGACTTTCTGTTCTGCCTCGAGGTAACAGTTTCCCACAGTCTCTTAAGAGAACAACATCTAGCCTATCCATTGCCCTTTGCTGTCATATCAAACTCTAGAAGCATAATAAAGACAGGCTTAGAATCCTGATTACACAAATATTTAGTCAGCCTAGTAAAGCCTAGTAAAGAAAAGAATTTACAATGTTTATTAACTGACTGACTGAATAAGGCCTTTTGGATATGGAAGGTAGGAGAGGAAGGCCATACTAGAAATGGCCAGGCTCAGTGTAGCACCAAGGCAGAGTCCCTGAAGAGCCAGGAAACAGAATAAAGAGACTGCCTCAGAGCTGGCACAGCTGGGGTTGAGCTCGGGCATGGATCCAAGTACATAAGGGAGTCATTTGCCTTCATTACAGAAAGCCAGAGAGACAGACAGACAGACAGAGACAGAGACAGACAGACAGACAGACAGAGGAGAGAGACACACAGAGACACAGAGAGGAGAGAGGAAGAGAGACACACAGAGAGATACAGAGAGACACAGAGAGACAGAGAAGAAAAGAGAAGAGAAAGAGAGAGAGAAAGAAAGAAAAAGGAGAGAGCGGAAAGAAAGAAAAGAGAAAAGAAAAGAGAGAGAGGAGAAGAGAGATAGAAAGAAAAAGGAGAGAGAGAGGAGAGAGAGGAGAGGAGAGGAGAGGAGAGGAGAGGAGAGGAGAGGAGAGGAGAGGAGAGGAGAGGAGAGGAGAGGAGAGGAGAGGAGAGGAGAGGAGAGGAGAGGAGAGGAGAGGAGAGGAGAGGAGAGAAGAGAAGAGAAGAGAAGAGAAGAGAAGAGAAGAGAAGAGAAGAGAAGAGAAGAGAAGAGAAGAGAAGAGAAGAGAAGAGAAGAGAAGAGAAGAGAAGAGAAGAGAAGAGAAGAGAAGAGAAGAGAAGAGAGAAAGGAGACAGAAAGACAGAGAGAGCTCTCCGTGTCCTCTTCCCCTGGCCCAAGGAAAAAGCTGGGTGGGCTTCAGGAAAGCCCTTCCTGACTTTGTGTGGGTGGGCTTGGTGGCTTAGTGGTAGGCAGGGCATGTGGCCCTGTGCCAGTACAAGCAATCTCTGGTGCACCCACCACCTGGCCCTACCCAGGCTGCTTCCAAAGAACAATGGCATTCCTCAGTGGCTCCATACACAGGCTGGGAGCAGCTGAGGAAGCTAGACAAAGGAGAAAATGGGCTGGAACCTGAATTGCTCCTACTTCCCTGGAATGACTGAGAGAACGGAATCAAGAACATGAAGGGCACGAGAAAACATGACCCCAGTAGATAAAATGAGTTTTCTAGATAAAACTCTATAAGAGTTTTCCTAGGAAGAAAAATGCCAGGGGCTTTCATTTCAAAAACAAAGCAAAACAGCCACGTAACCAAAAAAATCAGTTGCAGCAATAAATAGAAACTAAGCGGGGGGGGGGGGGGGGGGGGGGCGCAAAGTCATGAAAAATTGCTAAAGTGAATCCATTCTAGTCTATAGATGCAAACCCAGCCTCCTGTTTCTATCTCACACACTTCCCCCTCACATATTCTAAGCCAGCCACACTGTTTCCTATTCGTCCCCCAAAGAGATCACACTGCCCTTGTGATGCCATTTCCCAACACATAAAGTTCTTGAATTCTCTTCACAATGCATGAATACCAATGCATTGCACAAACTCTCCATCAGTTATTCCTTGTTCTTATGTAATTCTCCCAATGTTTTTTTCTAGTCATACATTTCTTGGATTACACACTTTACCCACTCCTTGTGTAAGCCTGTATTTGTAGTGTCTTGCAGCCTGCTTGTCCCTGCCACGTGCCCCTTCTTTATCCTTTGGGTCATCCTCAGCTTTATTTCCCTGGAAATTGTCGGATTCCATGACTGACAGCCGTATAACATTTCAGGAATCCATTGTTCAATTAACCAACAAGCATTTCTTAAATCTCTTTAAATTCACTAAGTGAGCCAACCTCACTGGCCAATTAACTCTGATATAACCCTTGTTTGGGGGATAGAGGGAGGTGGCCCCTTCCCATGGGGACCTGTGTGCAGTAACCTCTAATTGTACATGTCTTTTAGCAGGTGGCCCACCAGAAGGGGCCAGATTTCATGCTCAGTTCCCAGGAACTGGCTCAGGCCTGCTAACAGATAAAGAGGAATTCCCATGATTACTGCCCCTCCCAGGCCATGTGTATAGTGTCACCATAAATTTTTAAATATGAGCCCCCACTAGACTGTAATCTTCATGAGGAAAACTACATTTGATCGAATGAATTCGGCTTAAATCAGTAACATTTTATCTTAACCCTTTGCTATTTTTCAGATCGGCATGAGATTATCTCCAAGGAAATCTTGGAGCTGGACCCATGGGAAAATCAGTGGAATGTCGTGGCCATCAATGTCCTCATGCATGACAGCTATGACGTCTGCCTTGTGGCCAAGATGAATCCCAGGGATCTCATTCCCCCACCTTCAGATTTAGTAGAAGAAAGCGGTTAAAGCTGAAATACTGTTACTGTAGAGATGCCAGATTGAGTTGCAAATGAAGAGTTTAGAACAGAGAAAGCCACATAAATTCCCCTTTGTTCATTCAGCAGGTATGAGGCACTGTGACAGTACTGCATAGTTCAAGGATGTGCCAGGCACTAACTTGTATTGATAATCTAGTAGGGGAAATAAGACATGTACACAAATGAACAACAGCAGTACAAAGTAGAATATGATAAATACTCACCTTGAGAGGATCCAACTGAGTGCTTCAGAATTCATGGGGATGGGGAGATCCATTATAAATGGATTGGTCAGGAAAAGACATAATGGAGGTAATGTCAAAACTCGAAAAGCCTGGCCACCACATCCCTGAACCAGACCATTCAAATTGAGCCTCAAAAAAATGAGTAGGACTTGGATATATGGAAATGGGTAAAAGTAGTCTTCCAGACAGAAGGAATGGCTTATTTGTGTTTAACAAATATCAAAGGCAGAAAAGCCCAATGTGTGTTAGGAAATGCTGAATTGGCCAAGTTGACTGTGGCACAGGGGAGTAGTTGTATATAAGAGTGGAAATATAGTTTGGAGCATGGTAATAGAGGATCATGAATGTGATGCTAAGTTTGTTGTAGATAGTGAGAAGCCAATGAGGGTAGGAACACTACCCAGGACATTTTAGGAAGATTCTAGTGTTTCCTTTCCTGTTTTTAGCGATAATCTTTTTTAATGGGTCTTTATTGTGCATCCTATTTAGGCTCCCCTCGGTGACATTGACAAACAGCATAGAGATTACTGAAATGGAAAGTCACAATATCTTAGGGCCAAAGAGCCCTCTAACCCTCTCCCTTGTCCCATGATGAGGGCAATGAGGTCAGGAACCCCTGATCCAGTCTAGGGCACCCCTACTTTAGGTCAAGTTGGTATGTCCCAGAGACATCTCAAATTGAGTATGTCCAAAATTGAACTCATTACCTTGTGTCCCCCTCCCTCCTAAATCCTTCCCTCTTTTAAACTCCTCTATTTCTGTCACCTCCATTCTCCTAGGTTCCCAACCTTGGTAATATCCTCGACTCTCCTTCACCCACATACCCAACCAGTTGCTATTTATATCTCTACAAGGTCTCTGAAATCCAATTTCTTTTCTCTACTCACACAGCTCCCACCTCAGTTCAGACCCTCATCACCTCTCCTCTAGATGATCAAAATGGTCTCCTAATGGGCCTCTCCAAGTCTCTCCTCACTCCAGGCCACCCTACACACTGCTGCTAAAGTGATTTTCCTTAAGCATGGACCTGATTACATGATTCCTCTGCTCAGCACACCAAAGTGGTTCCCTGGTGCCTCCAGGATAAAATATGAATTCCCCTATTTAGCTTTTTTTTTTTTTTTGGTGAGGCAATTGGGGTTAAGTGACTTGCCCAGGATCACACAGCTAGTAAGTGTTAAGCATCTGAGGCCAGATTTGAATTCAGGTCCTCCTGAATCCAGGGCTGGTATTCTATCCACTGTGCCACCTAGCTGCCCCCCTATTTAGCTTTTAAAATCCTTCACAATCTAGTCCCAACTTATTTTTCTAAAGCTTCCCTCCCCTAGGCTCTTTGATCCAGCCAAATTGGACTTCTCTCTCTTCCTCACACATATCACTCCATCTCCTATTGCCATGCCTTTGCCCTGGCCATTCCCAATGCTTAGTTTCTGTGTCTTCTAGAGAAAATTACCAGAGTTTGGATATGTGGATTCTGCTTAAGGAAAAGAGAATCACTGATTGGGGGCAGTCATTCTGCAGCAAAAATATATCTAATTGCAGCAGTTTTCTTGTTCAGATATTATACCACTGAGTCCCCATCCATTATGGTCCCAAGGGATACATCCCAATGGAATTCTGTCTTCTGAGGTTGGCTACAGATGCTGCTTGGAAATTTGTGCTGACCCAGTCTGTAGAGGATGATTCAACAGGGACCCTAGACCAGTTGAAAATATGTTCAGGAGAGTCTGCTTGTGGCAACATTGATGGAAATGAGGAGAACAGATGGTAGGGCTGGTGACAAAGAATTTTGTTATCCATAATGCTGAGCAGTTTGAGTTCCCAGACATGTCCTGCTGTGGCATTTCCCAGACATGCCCTGATGCTGTGTTTCTGAACGAAGAGGTCATGCCTCCTGGGAAATGGCTCACCAAGGCACATCTAGTTGATCTGGAGAAATTTCTCACCCTGGCAGTTTGAGATGGGCGTCGACTTTCTCTTGTGATATAAATGGTATAGCCCCTGGGTTGTGGAACGAACCATCTTAGAGATCTGTAAAAGTCAGGGGAATGAGATTGCCTTTATTTTCTTCTCTTCCTTTTGTATCTATGTATTGAAGAAATCAGTCTCCACCTAAATTATCATTTTACATGCCAAGGGCTATTATCACATCTCCGTAGATGGAAAGGGCTTTGTTTTCTTTTAAATCGCTCTCAGTATGAAGGCAGCTAGGTGGCGCAGTGGATAGAGCACTGGCCCTGGAGTCAGAAGGACCTGAGTTCAAATTCAGCTTCAGATACTTAACACTTATTAGCTGTGTGACCCTGGGCAAGTCACTTATCCCTCATTGCCCCCCCCCCCAAAATGCTCTCAGTAATCATTTAACTTTCAGATGATTTTTTGTAGATTTCCTCTATACCCTATCCAGGATACCCATGTCCTTTCCAAAGCAGGTACTTTACATAGTATCACCAGTCAGACAGATAGTTACTGTGTTCTGCTGATTCAACCTCAGATGCTATCAATCAGTTAACAAGCATTTAGTAAGCACCTCTAAGTGCCAGAAGCTTTGCTAGGCACTGGGAGATGATACAAAGACAAAAGTGAAACAGTCCCTACCCTCCAGGAGCTTACATTCAATCTGGGAAGGCAACAGTTTTGCAGGATTGATACGTACAGAATGGATACAAAGGAATGGGAGTGGGTGGGGAAGGAGATGTTAACAGGAAGGGCTGACTGGTGGGGGCAGTAGTCTGTCTTACATGCTGACAGAGAGACAGCATGTCAATAACTATCTACAGCAGATATACAGAGTGGGTGCAGGTGATCTGACAGGTAAAGGCACCAGCAGCTGAAAGGTCAGAGAAAGTCATCTTACACAAGGTGGGATCTACGCTGAGTCTGAAGGAAGCCAAAGGAGTTTAGAGACAGATCAACGCAAAGGCAGAGAGAAGGGAGAAGGGGAAGTTGACCAGTGTGGCTGTATCAGAATTTGTGGAAGGAAGAGGGTGAAGGGGAGTCAAGTTTAAGATGACTAGAAAGATAAAAAGGAGGCCAAATGGGCAAACAGAACATTTAGTATTTGATCCTAGAGGTAATAGGGAGCCACTGGGACTTCATGGGTGGTAGGGGGAACATGTTTAGACCCGCTTTAAGGAAAATTACATTGGCAGCTTGGATGGATGTGGGGAGAGCCTTGAGTCAGGGAGAGCCAATTAAAAGGCTATTTCTGGAGTCCAGAGTTTATGACACCGACAACAGTGACACCGAGGAGAAGTAGGTGACAGATGTGAAGTTAGACACGATAAGATATGACAACAGATTTAAGATAATTGGCAGAGGAGGGAGGAAAAGATATTTTTGTCCCCCTCTCTTACATACACTCAACTGCCCATCCCTTGAGGTTTCAGGTTAAGAGTCATTTGATCTCATTACAATAGTGGGGGTAGAGAGGAAGTGGGTTTTGTGTGCCCCGTAAGTGCTGATTGCATGCGATCTTTTATCATCTGTAAATGCATAGAAGAATTATAGAACACCAGCTTTGAAAAGGGGCTTTGAGGGGCAGCTGGGTGGTGCAGTGGATAGAACACTGGCCCTAGAGGCAGGAGGACCTGAGTTCAAATCTAGCCTCAGACACTTAATACTTACTAGCTGTGTGACCCTGGGCAAGTCACTTAACCCCACTTGCCTCACCAAGAAAAAAAAAAAAGGAGCTTTTGGGGGGGAAGCTTTTAAAGTTTTACCCTGACGGGGGCAGGTAGGTGGCACAGTGGATAAAGCACTGGCCCTGGATTCAGAAGGACCTGAGTTCAAATCCGGCCTCAGACACTTGACACTTACTAGCTGTGTGACCCTGGGCAAGTCACTTAACCCTCATTGTCCTTCCCCCCCCAAAAAAAAAAAAAAGTTTAACCCTACACTGAGACTGACTTTGGGGACATCCTGTACAATCAGAATAACTTCACTTTATCCAGCCCTTCACAAAATGTCACAAAACAGCCCTGTGCAGAGTTGGTAGTATAAGTATTACTATCCTCATTTTACAAATATAAAAACTGAGACTTTTCACAATGACTTATGATTCAACCAAGGTCATATAACTACTTAGGGATAATGTCAGGATTTGAATCCAGGTCTTAGGAACTCTCATTCAGTGTTCTTTCCATCATACTGCACAGCCTGCCACTCTTTTATCTGGTGCTCTATCTACAGAAGCCTTCTAACTCTTGGCCCTTCTGGGTTCTGCTATTTCCTTCTATGACCAGAAAAGATAATTGTTCTTGTTAATCAACCGTCAGGTTTAATAGTTACCACATAGACAAAGAATGTCCTTTTTTAAAGCATGATGGGGCAGCCAGACCTCCTTTCTTGCTGTAATGCACAAAGTGATATTTATTGGCTTTGTTGAAATCCATCCATTCATCAAGTATTTCTTGAAGGCCTGTTGAAGGCAAAACACTGTAGAAAATCTTTGAAGCAAATGCTTAGCAAAGCATTCAGACAGTTACCAAACAGAGAAGGTACCCTGCCAAGTGCTCCCAGAGACCTGGAGACTTGAAACCTAACGAGCTGATATTTAATTAAAATAATTGGTTGCCTGTCCTGTCATTTTTATTCTATTAGGGCCAGAGTAGGAGCTCTTAAACTTTCTTGTGTTATGGATCCCTTTGGCAGTCTGGTGAAGCAAATAGACCCCCTTCACAGAAAAATATCTTTAAATTCAAAAACAAGACATAGGATTACAAAGGAAACTCATTATGTGGAAGCAGAATTATCAAAATATTTTTTAAATAAGTTTAAAGACACTAGATTAAGTACCTCTGATCTAGAGACAGTGTGGTAGAGTGGCTGGAGAGTTGGCCTTGGATCCAGCAAGACACCGATTCTAGTCCCACCTTTGACCCATACTGGCTGTGTGTCCCTAGAGAAATCACTTAACCTTTCAGTTATCCTACACTCTAAGTTTCAGAAAAGTTAGTAGAGGAAGTTTCTCAAGTGGAACTTCTTATACCAGAAGAATCTCAAGTCTAGTCTTTATCCCAGTCTAGAGCTAGGAAACAATAAATATGATGAAAGCCATCAACAAAGAATTTTTTTTAATTAGAAAGATGCCCCAAATCAATAATAGTTTGATAAATATAACATGTTAATATTTGTTACTTCATAAATATTCCCAAATACTGTCCCAAAGGATTTCTTCATTAAATATCAGAATAGCCACCTAATAGAATAGAGTCTTTATTTCTTTTACTACTTTCTCTCTTTCCCCCTTTTCTTTTTCCTGTGCATCTTGACACCTAATTTAGGACCACTGAGACTACTTAAATGTAGTCTGTGGTTTCCTTAGCTGCTCCATTTAGCTTTTGGTTTCTTATAGCTCCTAGCATGGTGCCTTACATGTAACAGGCATTTAATAAGCATGTGTTGAATTGAGTTGAATTATGAAGAATCAGAGGCACCTCCATCCATTCTGGACAGAGCTTGGGTTGGGAATTAAACCCTGGCATTCAATGTGGGGACAAAATAAAAATGTAATTTGGTCATATTGGCATTCAGGGAAATGTCTAAATTAGAAAATGTTTTGCACAAAGGCATGTTCAGACTTCCTGGCTAGATAACCAACAGGAACCAGTGGGCAGGAGGCCATTGATATAAAGACCCAGCAATGTGGGTATGACCATAGAGCTCAATGGGAACCCATTTATAGTTTTCTATTTCTATGCTTTTGTTCAGTACCTTTTAATGCACTCAGAATCACTAAGTAGTTGGTGATGTTTAAAAAAAAGCTTTGAAAGAACTTAGAGGAATGAAAGGATATTAGGCATCTGCAATCTTGGGAGGATATACATGGGTCACAAATAGCAGGGAGGACTTGAAATTCAGTGTGAGATATAAAGCTATTTTTACTTTTTTTCATGTAACCATTTTTCCCTAGAGGGAAGGTTAAAGGTTCTGCAGCCCCATGAAATTCTTGCTTGTTTCACCTCCTGGAAAAGTTTGCTTTTTGCCTAAGAGAGAGAGAGAGAGAGAGAGAGAGAGAGAGAGAGAGAGAGAGAGAGAGAGAGAGAGAGAGAGAGAGAGAAGGAGGAGGAGGAGGAGGAAGAAGAAGAAGAAGAAGAAGAAGAAGAAGAAGAAGAAGAAGAAGAAGAAGGGAGGGAAGAAGAAAGAAAGAAAGAAAGAAAGAAAGAAAGAAAGAAAGAAAGAAAGAAAGAAAGAAAGAAAGAAAGAAAGAAAGAAAGAAAGAAAGAAAGAAAGAAAGAAAGAAAGGAAAGAGAAAGGAAATAGGGAGGGAGGAAGTCTTCAAAATCTGGAAGAAGATGGAAATTATCTTCATTAAGAAGATAATAACCTGGGGGCAGCTAGGTGGCTCAGTGGATAAAGCATTGGCCTTGAATTCAGGAGGACCTGAGTTCAAATCCAGTCTCAGACACTTGACACTAGCTGTGTGACCCTGGGCAAGTCACTTAACCCTCATTGCCCCACAAAAAAAAAAAGAAGAAGAAGAAGAAGATAATAACCTTTCGGGAAAGATAGCACTAAAGCCAGGGACAAGGTTGGAGGTGGGGAGATGGGCACAAAGAGAAGGGAGGGCAGGAAAAAAAATCCTTACAGAAATATGACTTCTATTAGAAGGAAATGATTGGTCCAACAGAAAACAACCCTACAATGACTAATTTCATTGGTTTTCCTCCCACCCCTCACTCAGGCCTAGCTGATGGAGGGGTAGTCCACAGCTAAATGTCCTTTTGGAAGTCGATCCTTATTCTGCAACTACAGAATTGGCTTTTCCCATGAAAAAGTTTATTTTTGAAACAACTCTGAAACACTTATCTGCTCTTGGGTTTGTTTATCTTTTTAAGCTGTTGGGGAAAGTGGCCTTGGGGGCCCAGAACTGACCTGACCCCACTTTGATGTCAATGGCAAAATAGGGTGATAAGCGGCTCCAGACTTCACTCTCCAACGGACCTCTCCAGATGTCACTTTCCAAAAACAAAGCTTTCTTCCCAGAAGTTTGGCTTCTGTTGGGGATGAAAAAAAAAAAAGGCAAGTGAAGACAGGTTTCACCAGGAAAGGAGTATTTTGAAATCCTAGAGTTAATGGGAATTCTAGTGTTAATCCCAAAGTTATGGTATCCATTCTATAGCCCAAAGGAACAGTATGCATAATTCCTCAAGGAGTTGGTCCACTGCTCTGGGCATGAATGGAGATCCACAGAGTCATTCACTTATTTGGGGTGATTTCTGAATACATGAATGAATGGATGCAAACATGTATTCGTGAACAAATGAAAAAATAAATTAATTAATGGATGAATAAATGAATGAAAGTATTTATGTAAATAAGTGCCAGACACTGCTAAACTAGGAATAGAAATTTATTGTTGGGGGTTTTTGTTTGTTTTGTTTTGTTTTTTGGTGAGGCGATTGGGGTTAAGTGACTTGCCCAGGGTCACACAGCTAGTGAGTGTCAAGTGTCTGATGCCGAATTTGAACTCAGGTCCTCCTGAATCTAGGTCCAGTGCTCTATTCACTGAGCCACCTAGCTGCCCCCTGGGAATAGACATTTAAAAGCATAACCGTGCCTCCCCTTGAGAAACTCTCATTCTTAATCAAGGGAGAAGACAACACATAGAAAGGTGTCCCCCAAAAAAGGTGTTTTGGTCTGGGAAGTCACAAGAATAGTGAGTGGAGTAATAAGGAAGTTAGTTAATACCCTCTTTTCTTTGTATGAAATTGGATGAAACCAAAACAGAATCCCTTTAAAATTGTGCTGTGTGAACACAACTCTTATTTCAACTGACCCATTATCACCTTACTGCACTTTCATGACAGTTGGTGAGAGAACAAATCAGCCCCTGAAAAGCATTATGAAGTTAGGTAATACACTAGTCTCCAGTGATCTGAAAGTATCAGTGCTAAAATGCAAATTGGGAATCAGAAGTGTTTTAAAAGAAGTCTCTGGGGGGCAACTAGGTGGTGCAGGGGATAAAGCACTGGCCCTGGATTCAGGAGCACCTGAGTTCAAATCCTGCCTCAGCCACCTGACACTTAACTAGCTGTGTGACCCTGGGCAAGTCACTTAACTCTCATTGCCCTGCCCCCCCCAAAAAAAACCGTCTGGCAAGTAGGTGGCAATGGATAGAGAGCTGGACCTGGAATCAGTGACAGTCCTGAGTTCAAATGCAACTTTAGACACTTCCTAGTTTGGTGACCCTGAGCAAGTCACTTAACCTCTGTTTGCTTCAGTTTCCTCACATATAAAATAAGGATAAGAATAATACCTACCTACCAGGACTGAAGCGAGCATCCGATGAGATAATATTTGTGAAGCATTTTGCATCTTGGGAGCTGAGCCAAACTAGTCTTCAGATAACACACATAGTCTGGCTGCTATTCACAGTCTTTCTATCTTGGAAGGTCCTAACAAGAGCCTTCAGGATCCCAGACTTGCCTTTTGTTAATCCAGGCTCATCTCTGGTCCCTGGTGAGGCATCAAAGGGGAATCTGAGTTGAGATATTGGGGATATGATAGGGAAAATATCAGAGTCTGATTTACCAGGCCAGAAGGACTATGCTCAGGTGTGAAGTGAGGAAGAGAGAATTCTTTGGGAATTCTAAGGACAAATAGGGGAAGGCTGGAAGAGGGAGATGAATGAATGGTGTGAATTCTGGGACTATGGATGCAAACCATGAATGAAGAGAGAATGACAAGATAGAATGAAGAAGAAGCTATTAGGATACTTTATTGCAGAGACAGGGAAAGAGAGAGCCTCTAGAGGGAGGGAATAGAGAAAAACAAGAGTCATTCTCCTCTAGAGAACAGAATTGGGGGAGCAGGGGGAGAGGGGGCAATACTGAAGGGCAAAAATGGGGGGAGGGGAACCAGGCAAAAATAAAATCACAACTTCGAGGCTCAGAGCCTAAAGGAGGGGCCAGTGAACTAGAAGGAACTTGAGGGGGCATTTCCTCTAGAAGGGAGTGTTTGGACTGTTGTCCAGTGGTACAATCCAATTATTTAAACATATTCAGAGCTAACTGCAAGATTCCTCAGATGTATACGTTCCAGCCTGCAGGCTACATCTGGTCTAGATTACTCCCACTAATGGTAAGGAAGCTCTCACCAAGACTATACCTGATAACTGTGGGTATCCCACAGGGCTCTCTCCTGGGCTGTCTTCTTATATACCTTTTTACTATTTAACTCATCAGTTCCCATAGATTCAATGATCTTCTCTATGCTGATGATTCTCCAATCAATTTATCCAACCCTGACCTCTCTATTGACTTTGTAGTCTCAACAGACTCAGAAGCTCCTGGTGCGCTTGTGGTGGAGGACTTGGAAAAAGAAGGAAGCCAGGCTGAGCTCTATCTCTCCTCTAGGCTAGATAGGCCTTCTTAACTTTCTGAGCCACGTGTTCTCTCTTTACTGATATTTGGTATGCTTTTATAAATGCTTAAGGCCCCAAACTGGTGGTAAAGCTTCTCATTTATAAGTAGCAATATATTAGAAACCCCAGATAATTTTCCCCAAACTTGGGACAGAAGTAAGATGACCACATATAATTTTAAACGCCACAGTTTGGCTGACCACGAAGGGTATGTTGGACCCTGAAATCTGATTCTCTTCAAACAAGCTGCAATTGGAACTGTGGGATCACCTACTCCAATGATTTTGTAGTCTCAAATCTCCAACTGCCTATTAGACATCTCAAACCCGATGCCTTGTAGACACCTTAAAACCACATGTCCAACACTGAACTCATTTTCTTTCCTCCCAAATCCTCCCCTCTTCCTAACTTCCTTATTACTCCTATGAGTACCACCATCTTCCCAATTACCCAAGCTCAAAATATAGGTTTTATTCTCAACTCCTCACTCTCTCTCTCGTTTTCCATGTACAATCTGATGCCAACTCCTCTCTTATACTCCCCCTTCTCTCCTCTGACGCTGTCACCCCCATGGTCCAGGCCCTTATCACCTCATGCCTGGTCTGATTTACTATACTGCTGGTTCATCTTCCTGCCACAAGTCTTCCCCCACCACTCCAGCCCATCCTCCATTCCGCTGTCAAAATGATCTTCCTAGAGTGCAGGTCTGACCTCTCTACTCAATAAACTTCAATGGCTCTCAATTGTCTCAAGGCTCAAATACAAAATGCTTTCTTTGGCATTCAAAGCCATTCATAACTAAGCCCCCTCTACCTGTCCAGTCTTCTTACACCTTTCTTCCCACCGCATACTCATCCATTCAGGGACACTGGCCTCCTGGCTGTTCCTTGAACAAGATACACCATCTCCCAACTCTGGGACTTTTCACAGATTGTCCCTTATGCCTGGAATACTCTTCCTCTTCACCTCTGTCTCCTAGTTTCCTTCAAGTCCCAGAGAAAATCCCACCTCCTACGGGAAGCCCTTTCCAATCCCTGTTAATTCTAGAGCATTTCCTCTTTTGATTATCTTCTGTTTGGCCTGAACATGTCTTATTCACACACAACTGTCTAAATGCTGTCTCCCCCATTAGACTGTGAGCTCCTTCTGAGTAGGGACTTCTTTTGCCTTTCTTTGTATCCCCAGCACAATGCCTGAAACTTGGTAATGTTGACTGACTAACTGAACAATTCCTATATACCTATATAGAATCAATCAACCAAAGATATAAACTAGTTTTGTATTGAATGAAAGCAGACGACTCCGTGTAAGAAATAGCTTGTGTTTGGTTGAAAACAATCAGCCATGCCTTGTGGGGCTTGGACAAAACATTATGCCAGTTCTGAATGAAGCATTCTAACAGCAGACCAACCTGATGGTGAATGAGCTCCAAAAAAGCCCCTGAGAGGGAACTGTTTGGCAGGAGAAGAAAGAACCTCTTCCCCTTCCCCACTGACCAGAGATGACCTCATGAAGCTCAAAAGGTGGAAGACTGGGACTTCTAATCTGTTTAGGTAAGCATTCCCCGAAGAGCATTAGCTGATGGCAGCTTCTCCATCAGGAATTGAGAAGAAACGAGGCACACCAATGAAAGGCCACTGTAAGACTCTACAGGGGTGCCAGAGCCCCAAAGAGGAACTTCACGGGAATTTCACAAAGGGAGGAAATTACTTCTGTCCAGCCAGGAGCTGTGAGTTACCCACTTTGCCATGGGTGATTTCTAAGTCTGAGCTCTCTCTTTCCTGGACTGTATATGTACTTATAAGAGAATGTGTCCCAGACTGTAGTGGAGATGATTTCTGTAACAAGTGTCCTTGCTATGCTGCTTCAATAAATGCCCCTTTGTATAAGTTAATTGTTTTCAATTGGTTAATCAATACTGGATGGAGGTTCATGAGCTCCTCAGGGTTATGCTTAGGATCCAAGGAAGAACAATAGCAAAGTCACCCTCTGGGGACCCAGCCTGCCAGTGGGGGGAGGGGGGGAGCTGGAAGAATGAGCCCAGAAAGGAACTACATATATAATACCTCATTTGACCCTTATAACAACCCATGGGGCAGCTAGGTGGTGCAGTGGATAGAGCACTGATCCTGGAGTCAAGAGGACCTGAATTCAAATTTTATCTCAGACACTAGCTGTGTGACCCTGGGCAAGTCCCTTAATCCCAATTACCTTAAACATCTAGGGCCATCTCCTGTTGTCCTGATATCTATTTTGCCACTGGACCCAGATGGCTCTGGAGGAGAGAGTGAGGTTGGTGACCTTGAACAGTCCTCCCTCAATCACATGGTCCTCTTCAATAATAAAGAAAAAACAACAACAACAACAAGTCTATGAGTTAGACAATGTTATTATCCCCATTTCACAGATGAGAAAACAGGCTGAGGCTGAGAGAGGTTATGTCCCTTGTCTAGGGTCACACAGCTAGCAAGTGTCTGAGGCAGAATTCAAACTCAAGTCCCTATGCCTTCACCCGTCAAATGAAAGGACTAGACTAGCTGGCTTCTAGGGACCCTGCTAGCTTTAATTTTAGTCGCTTTACTTAAACTTCCTCAATGGGTATGTGTTCGCTTTTCTTTGGTTTGTTTGCTCCAATTGGAAACACCTTGGTCTGTTCAAGGGCAAAGTCCAGGCATCTGAAATTGCAACCCTGCTAAACTTTTTAACCAACGGAAAGCAGTTAGGAAGAAGCAAACTGATCAATAAATGGACTGGAAACGAAAGCTGTTTTTTCCCCTGTTTGATCTTCATGCTGCCAACTGTCTCTGTGCATCATCTTTAAAGCTAATTTTTCTCTTGAGGACAGACCTAGAAACAAAAAAACCCAAGGCCCAGGTCTCAGCCGGCTTGGCCTCCCACAGAGCTCCATGGAGACCAGTGGTGTCCCTACTTCAAAGGCAGCTCCGCTCTCAGAAAAGCTCAGCAGGGCCCAGGGCCAGATGAGAAAGTGCTCCTCGTGAGCCAGGGCAGAGAAGGCTGTTCCTGAGGAGGCAGACCTAGCTAAGAAAAGACCAGATTGGTTGGGCTGGGGGGTAATATCTTCCCAGAAAAATAGACTCATCTTCAGGCTCGGTCCCTTGCTCCTCCTGCATTCTGAGAGCCTGTTTCTACTGACTGACTGGAAGTACAGTCTGCCCTTTCCTTGTTGCTGTTTTCTCTGGAATGCTCTCTGCCAACTGCCAGAGCTGCAACTAATAATGTTTGTACCTGGGGCAAGTGGCAGAAACAGGGAGAGTGGGGGAGGGGTGGTTCAGGAGGCTGTGGGTGGAGGAGAGGCCTGCAAGGATCTGGGCTGCTGAACAGGGGAGGAAGGAGAGTGCTGGAGGACAAGGTCATTGTCAGAACCAGAAGGGGGTAAAGTGCACCTCTGAGCTGGTACCCTTAAAATCCGCCACTCTGAGGCAAAATCCCAGTGGTCTGCCTTTGTTATTCCTCTGGTGTCCACCATAATGCATGGGGGAAGGAGGGGACAGAGGAAGATAGTACACAGGACCATAGGCCCCTGTGAGCAGAGACATTGAACAATTTGGGGGAATTCTAATTGGTCCAGTTATTCTAAACCCTCCTATAACCCCCAAACCTACTCCCTTTCAGAGTATGTAATCTCTCTTCAACCTTTGCTGAGAAAATAAATCTGTTTGACCTACTCTTCCTTCACTTCTCTATTTCAAAATTTCTCTCTTCTCTCTCATCTCCTTCTCTCCTGTCTCAGCTGAAGTGCTCTCTCCCATTTCTATGGTTAACCCTTTATACCAGTATCTTCTAGGAATTGTTCCATCTCTCAATCAATTAAGCAATAAGTAAGCATTCATTACATGCTTACTGGGTTTGAGGCACTATGCTAAGCATTGGGAATGTCATTGAGTGGTTTCAGTTGTGTCAGACCCATTTTGGAGTTTTCTTGGCAAAGATACTGGGAAGGTCTGCCATTTCCTTCTCCAGTAGATTAAGGCAAACAGACACTAAGTGGTTTGCCCACTGTCACACAGCTATCAAATGTGTGAGGTCATATTTAAACTCAGATCCTCTTGATTTAAGAGCCAGCACTCTACCCACTGTACCACCTAGCTGCGCCACAGAATATATATAAAATCAATTCTCTTCACAGCTGACTCGCCCTTTGCCTACAATTCAATTCAGTAAACATTTATTAAGCATCTACTATGTGCCAAGCACTATGCTGAGTGCTGAGTATACAAATAAGGAAAAGAAAGATAGTCCCTACCCTCAAGGATCTTATAATCTAATGAAGGAAAGATGATACACAAAAGGAAGCTGAAAAGGAAGGGGGTATGATGTTTTACAGAGTGGCAAGCAAGCAGAGCTGCTGGTAGGAAAGAAAGGAAGGAAGGAAGTATCAGAGCCCTCTCAAAAGGAAGACTCTCTTGGGTGGGTCTTCTGGGATTTTTCTCTTAGAGAACATTTGAATCTGAATGAATGAATGAAAAAACATTTATTGTTTACTATATGCTAAACACTGTGCTAAGATATAAATCCAGAAGCAGGACCATTCTTGTCCCTAGTATTCTAAGTAGAGATAATGTATACAGGGAAGTCGTGTATTCTTTTCATTATAGCATACTTCCTCACAGATAAACCAGCCAAAAGGAAGTATCTTTGCAGTAATTTTTGCTTAGCTAGATTAGTCAACAAAGATACTGCTTTCATCATGTCATTCCCTTGCTCAAAAAAAAATCTCCCTATTGTTCCCCATTGAGCTGACTTCAGTCAGGAAGACCTGGGCTCAAGACCCACCTCTGATGTATACATTGTCTTGAGGCCTAGTGTCTTGTGGGTTTCTTCCTTATTTGCTTCTGTCTGCTAAATAAATTTCTGTTTGCATAGATCTCAGTGGAGCTCTCTTGTATCTCAAACACTGGCAATTTGCCATGCAGTAATCCACAAGGATTAACAGGGCAGCCCAGTGGTACCGTGGATAGAGCACTGGGCTTAGAATCAAGAAGATATCTTCATGAGTTCAAATCAGGCCTCTGATACTTAATAGCTGTGTGACCCTGGGTACATCACTTAACCCTGTTTGCCTCAGTTCCTCATCTACAAAATGAGCTGGAGATGAAAATGGCAAACCACTCCAGGGTTTTTGCCAAGAAAACCCTAAATAGGGTCATGAAGAGTCAGACATGACTGGGAAACAACTAAACAACAACAGCAAAATGACCATCCACAAGGATTAGCCAAAAGAGCTTCTAAAAAGAAGACAATGGCCTATAGATTTTATTTCACATGGAGAGCAAAGAGAATTGTTGGCGGCCTTCAGAGACAGTGCTCCCTGTGTTTCTTCTAGGACCATGTATTACCCATGCATATACAAATGTAAATCAGTCTTTATTCTAAATAACAAAGTAAATGAACCAGAGAAATGCATTTCTGCTCTCCAGATTTAAAGGGAAATTGAAATATTCAATTTTGTCTCAAAGAGACAAAAAGAATTAAAAGGATGCAATGAGAAAGTAGGAATTTTTCACCTATTTCAGGAGATAAGAGGTTTGAAGAAAGTGTCACAAAGAAGGAAAGACAGAAGAAAAAAGACTGCTGAACCTTTTGGGACATAGAAAATAAGAGATTTTTTATTGGGAGGGGGTGAGGAGTTGGACTACATCTAGAAGAAGCAGCTTCTTGTGCCCCAAGAAACAAGGATGTGGTTCCAAAGGTGCCTTCAGGTAAGGGATCATCCAATAATGGACACAAGAAGAAGAAAACAATTGTGGTGGTTGGTGATTCCTGCTGATAGATATTGAAGCAAGTATTTGCCAGCTTTTCTTATAGAGATCTGCTGTCTTCCCTAGACATGTATCCAGGACATATTGGAGAGCCTCCCCAGAACTGTCAGACCTGATGAGTGCTCCCTACATCTGGTGATTCCTGTGAGAACACCACAAAAGGAACCTAGAAAGTAACACCAAGGGTGATGGACTCCTGAGCAAAGAACTGAAGACCTTAGGAATGTAGGCAATGTGTTCATCACTCCTAGCAACTCAAGGAGTCAGAAGAGCGCCACAGCTTCACGAAGCGAACAGTTACCCAGGAAAATAGTGCCTGAGAATGTGATTTAGATTCCAGAAACATGGATGAAAGTATTAAAGTGATGGGATCTTTCTTTAAAAAATACTAGGGGCAGCTAGGTGGCTGAGTGGATAAAGCACCATCCCTGGATTTAGGAAGACCTGAGTTCAAATCTGGCCTCAGACACTTGACACTTACTAGCTGTGTGACCCTGGGCAAGTCACTTAACCCTCATTGCCCTGCCAATCAATCAATCAATGAATAAATAAATAGATGAATTGATGAATTAATAAATAAGTAAATGAATGGATGAATTAATTAATTAATTAATTAAGACTATTTGTTATATGGGATGATTCTCCAGGAGGAGAAGGGGGAAGAGAATATACTGGGGAGGAGATTAGTGAGGTTTAAAACAAAACAAAAGGTATCAATAAAAATTTATTCACCACTGAAAAAAAATGATGGGCTCTTGGTCAAGAATGGGAACACATTTTCAATATGATCCCAAGATCTTTAAACAGGAGAGAGAATGGGAAAGAAAACTGCCTGACATGCCTGGTAACATTTAAAAGCAATGGGAATAGGGCCAGCCAGGTGGCGCAGTGGATAAGGCACCAGCCCTGGATTCAGGAGGACCTGAGTTCAAATTCTGCCTCAGACACTTGACACTAACTGTGTGACCTTGGGCAAGTCACTTAACCCTCCTTGCCCCCACCAAAATAAATACATAAATAAAAATAAAAGCAATGGGAAAACATGGGAAGAATACCAAAAGAGAGGAGCAATATCCAAGAAAGGAGTAAGAAATACAATCCGTGGCCTCAGATGTCTATGTACAAATGCACAAAGTATGTCTAATGAACAAGGTAGAGATTTTAACACAAGGGAAATTCAACTTCTTAGTCTTCATTGAGCAAGATGGAATTTATAACTAAAACAGGGTTATAGAACAGGAGTTCTTAAGACTTTTGTGTTATGGTTCCATTTGCCAGTCTGATAAAGCCTACAGATTCCTCAGAATAAGGTTTTTAATTGCATAAAATAAAATACAAAAGATTATAAGGAAACCAAGGGCAGCAAGGTGGTGCAGTGGATAGAGTGCCGGCCTTGGAGTCCAGAGGACCTGAGTTCAAATCCGGCCTCAGACACTTAACACTTACTAGCTGTGTGACCCTGGGAAAGTCACTTAACCCCAATTGCCTAACCAAAAAAAAAAAAAAAAGGAAACCAAGTATATATTGAAATATAGTTATCCAAAAAAGTTTTTAAAAAAGCAAACAAGTTCATGGACTTCAGATTCAGACCCCCTGCAAGGATATACATTATTCAAAAGCAAGAGAATAAATAAAAGGGGTAGGGGAGTGATATATATTAAGAAAATGCACTTATATGAAAAAAACCAGGAATCTAAGGAAGGAAACATGACAAAAATAATTTGAGTAAGGATCAATAACAAGATAAATAAATAAATAAGTAAATATATTTTTGTAGGTGACATATTACAAACCACTTGGACACAAGGTGAAACTATATAAGGAGTTTGAGAAACATACCATATAATAAGGCTAGAAAGTGAGGTTTGTACCAGGTTGTGAAAAATACCAAATGGAAGGATTTATGTTTGATCCTAGAGCCAATGAGAAGCCACTGGGGATTATTGAGTGTGGGAGGAAATAATGAAATCAGACATACTCTTTAGGAAACTCACTTTAACAGGAGGATGGACTAGAATGAGGAAGGGCTAGAAGCAGGGAGAGACTACTGCAAGAGTACAGGTGACAGGTAGTAAGAGCCTGATTTAAGACATGGCCATTGAAGAGAAAGGGATAGATGTGAGAAATGTGAGAAAGACAGAAAGGCCACGTCCTGGGTGAGTGAAAGGGAGGAGTCAAGGATTATGCTGAAAGTGTGATCCTGAATGAATGAAAGGATGGCACTGCCCTTAACAGAAATAAAGAATTTTAGAAAAGGCATGTATTTGAGGGTAAAGATAATGTAATAAGTTCTATGTTACCTGCTTTTATTCAGTCATTTTTAGTCATGTCCAACTCTTGGTGACCCCATTTGGGGGTTTTTTAGCAAGGATACTGGAGTGGTTTACCATTTCCTTCTCCAGCTCATTTTACAGATGAGGAAAATGAGACAAAGAGGGTTACATGACTTGCCCAGGGTCACACAGCTAGAAAGTATCTGAGGCTGGATTTGAACTCAGGTCTTCTTGACTCTAGACTCAGCATTCTATCCACTGTGCCACAGCCACAAAATTATCGGGGGAGGTGGGAAGTGATCAGTATACTGGGGGAGTGGAGGAGGGAAATTCTCCCAATAGCACCTCTACAACCACACACTAGGGGCACCCAAGTGACAATTAGCTTATAATTGCCCATGCCCAAGGTGGGGGAGGGGTTGGGAGCTTACATAAGGTTGACAGGGTTAGGTGGAATGGGGATAATAGGTGAAGAATCGATGTGGTTATGTTGAAGACAAGACTCACAATTAGTTATCATGAGAAAATGGGATGTAACCCATCTTTCCACCTGGCCGGCTGGCCACATACCTACTGAGGCCATGCAATAGCCTTTCAACAAGCCAGAGCCTCCACTTTGAAGATCACTGTTCTAGAGGACATTCATCCTCTAGAAATCACTTTCATTTCGACTCTGTGTGGGCCCTTCTCCATGACAATGGAGGAACATGTAACTCAGGACCCAACACTTTTAGCAAGTACGAAGCTCCTCATGTGATATTAAGTAGCTGAATCATAGAACAAAGCTATCTCTGCCACAGCATCTTTCAGAAACAATGAATGATTTTAACATATGAATGGGAGACATCTTGTTGGAGGAGAGCCTTCACCCCAGTAATTTGTTTACCAAGGAAAATGCTTTTGTAGTTAAGAAACACTGAGCACAATGAGAGCTTGTGTTCTCTGCTTCTTTCAGTCAATTGTGTGACTTTAGAGAATCGGTCTGCTAGAGAGTACCATCTTCCAAAGCTGACCCGTTCCCTTCTCATACAGTGACCAAAGATAGTCTCAATACATGTGTAACAGGGGCCTGTTTCCCTGGTTCATGCCAGCCATGAAGCTAAAAAAAAAACAGGGGATCACCAGAAACAGGAACCAAAATTCTCAAAATCAGAAATGGGGCAGAGCCACTCAAGGACTGACGAGTTTCCTTCTCTGTCTAGTCTCTCTTGACTTATTCTTAAGGATTCCTCCAAAACGGTGATGCACTAGAGATCAGTAAAAGACCAGGGCTCTTAAGTCATTTTTGTGTCATGGACCCCGCTGAAAGTCTGACGAAGCCGGATCCCTTCTCAGAATCGTGCTTTTAAATGCATGAGATAAAATACATAGGATTACAAAAGAAAACAATTATATTGAAATGCAGTTATCCATTATTTTAAACCAAATTCACAGAAGAAATTAAGCTTCACTAATATTTAACACACATATTAACGGTGGCTCCCTGACTCTGTCCATATGTCAGGCATTCATGGGATACCTATGATACACAAGGTATCCTTAAGTAGAAGAGGAGTTCCACAATACAGAGAGTTGATAGTGGCTCCTTCACTTCAACATGTAACGTGGGTCTCAAGGTCATTGGTGGAGGATGTTCTGTGCCTGCAAGAGGGGCAGAGTTGGCAAGATCTAGAAGGAAAGAGGGATCCTTGTTTTTCTGACTCCCAGCTTCAAGAGAGAGAATAAGCAGTTCCAGTCTATCTTCAGGGAGAAGTCCCTCAGGTAGAAAAAGAACCAGAAAGTACCTGCAGGACTCAAACACATAGAGGTAACAATGAAACCTGGAAAGTTGTGTTCTCTCTGAAAGCTGAGAACCAGAAAAATGAGGATTTCTCTCCTCCCAAGCTCTTGACAACTCCATCCCTGACACAGGCATTAAAACAACTAGTAAGCATTCTCCACCAATGGGAAGTGTCCTATACAACTGAGCTTGAGCCCCAACTTGCAAACATATTGCATTTTACTTGTAGCCAGTTAAATGGATTTGTGGATGAAATTACCCAGTTTTAACTAAACCACCCCAAACAAAATAGACAAATGACAAAAAAGATTCCAGCAAGGACACCATGGATTATAATACTAAGTGATGATAACCCTAAGAATTCTAAGCAGGAACAAACAACAGGAAATAGAAGAGCTGACACTTCTACTCCTAATATAAGCTTTTTGTCAGTCACATTACAAAGTAAAAAGCAATGATCTAATTAAGTCTTCGAAGAAGTCAGTGAAAAAATTAAAACTATCAAGATAATTTGAAATATGAATTTTCGTCCTTTATCATTGACAATGAACCTCATTGAGATATTAGCTAATGATGGCAAGAAACCACCCTGATTAGCAAGACATTTGAAGACTGAGCTTTTGTTGTGCATCATGATATGTGTGGCATCTATTAAAAACTCTCATATTGGCCCACTTAAAATATTTGGGAACAATTTTATAACCTACTTAAAAATTTTCCAAATATAGAGTATTAGTGGCTTTTGAACCCATTTGTTAAAAATGTAAAAAGGCAACACTTTCTGATTAGTTCACAAGAACTGATTGGCATCTGAGAAGATGAAAATTTACTAGCTAAATTCAACAAAAAAAATCTCTGCATAATTGGTGGATGGGATTGAAAAATGAGTATCATGATTTAGAAAGAGGAGCCAATAATATAGTCTCCCATTTCTGTTACTTATCTTTGTGAGGTTATCTTTTTCAGAGATGACAGCCACTAAAAAACAAGTGGTGAAGAGTTAAACCCAGATCTTTAAATAGTGAAACATTCAATTATATTATCCTCACTAAAATATTATTGGTAACAATATTGTTACCAATTTTAGCTGAGAGTTTTTAAATTGTACCATTATAAAATAAAATAAAATCATTTAAAAATATTTCATATTTACCTCATCTTTTTTCATTTCTGTTTTTCTATGTTTTAATATACATTATATACTAATATAATTGTACATGTATATAACTTACAAACCATTGTACATATATTGGGAGCATGTGCTGGAAAATTATTTACTGATAGGGATTCTCAATCAGAAACAGTAGAAAACCATGCCCTAGATGCCTTTATTTTTATTTTTTTAATTGATAAAAATCTATTTTCTCTCTTTCCTCCCCCATTGGGAAAAAAGGAAATATAAAACCCTTGTAACAAATATGCATAGCCATAGCTAACAAAGGAAATTCCTTCATCAGCCAAGTTCAAAAAGTATATGACTCAGGACAGCTAGGTGGCGCAGTGGATAAAGCACCAGCCCTGGATTCAGGAGGACCTGAGTTCAAATCCAGCCTCAGACACTTGACACTTACCAGCTGTGTGACCTTGGGCAAGTCACTTAACCCTTATTGCCCCACAAAACTCCCCATAAACCAAAACAACAACAACAACAAGAAACCAAAAAGTATATGACTGCTTCTGCACCGAGTCCATTGCCTCTCTGATAGGAAATGGCTAGCATGCTTCATTATTAGTCCTCTAGAATCATGTTTTGTCATTACATTGATCAAAGTTCTTAAATTTAGGTGTTTCTTTTGCAGATGACATTATAAATATCACACCAAACCCTGGAAAGATACCCCCACTAACTGTTGAGTGAGCCTCCATGAGAAGCATATAGACAATGGTAGGACGGCAAATGAAAATGGAAAACCATTGGACCTAGGAGCTTATTTATGCCTGCCCCTGAGCCCCATGCTGTGAGGAGAAGCCAAAACTGGTATATAGACTTCTGAAGTCTTTCATCTAGTAATTTGCCCTATTTGACATATGGTTTGAGAATGATGTATTTCCTTTCCTCATATGCAGACGTGGTTGTGGGGCCATAAACAAACCTCCTAGAAATTCCAGGGTAATAAATTTAGAGGGAGAAGAGATCTCGCAGGTGATCAAATCATCCCCCCATATTACAGATGAGGAAACTGAGGCATAGAAAAGTTAAGTGATTGTCCAAGGCCACATAGCTAGGATATCCAAGGGAGGATTTGGACCCTGGTCTCCCTGTCTCCGGATCCAATGTTCTAGTCACCATACCATCCTGCCTTTAACCCCTGAGTTTGGAGAAGTTTATGTACTGTGGACTGTCTGAGTCTCAAAGAAGCTATAGCTGTATAGCTGTGTGGTAGATATTTATTTCAACTTTGTTAGAAGAAATGAGAAAGACCAAAGATGTATAGGCTAGGTGAGGGTAGTGGTGATGGTAGTAGCATCTCTACAGCCCGTTAAGGTTTGCCTAGTGCTTTGACATCTTTTTAACTTAGAATTGAGACTTGTGGGGAAGAATTCCATCCTCTGTGCCCCATGGGAGAAAGGGGCAGAGACAGGTTTAAGTGGGTATGGTCAATGCCCCAATGAAAGCCACCTCCATCCTCCTCACCCCTTTCTCCACATCCTAGACTCACAATGTAGGATGTTTGTTACCATACTTGCCACCAATAGCCGGACTCTTAGCAAAAGGTAGAGGGCCATGGAGATGCCACCCAAAGGTGAGATGCACCTTCTCAACACTGCTTGCCTTCTTTCCTCCCACATGGTGTGCAAGATACAATCTCTTCTGGCCTCTGCTTCCCACAAGTCTCAATACCAAGTTTAAAAGAATATTGATGGTTGAGAAGGTAAGAGAACTTTCAAAATAAAGGAGCATCAGGGCAGCTAGGTGTCACAATGGATAAAGCACCAACCCTGGAGTCAGGAGGACATGAGTTCAAATCCGGACTCATACACTTGACACTTATTAGCTGTGTGACCCTGATCGTGTCACTTACCTCCAATTGCCTCACCAAAAAAAAAAAAAAAAGAATATTGATATTGAAAATGGTGAACCACTGGGACAAGCTCTTTTTGGCCATTTCTGGAATCTGATCTCTCTATGGGCAATCCTCTCTGGGCAGTAGCCTGGGAGCTGATGGGCAAGACTTTGTTTCATGATTACTTCAACATAGTCAGGTACCAACATTGCTCACCCTTTCCCCAGGCTAGTCACTTATTTTGCTTCTAATTCTTTTCTACCACAAAAAAGGGCTGCTATGAGTATTTTGTTAGCTATAGGATGATTCTGCATTGTATCTCCTTGGGGATGTTCCTCAAAACCTCTGCTGAAGGACAGATGAACAGTGGGAAGAAGTGAGGCAAAGATAGCAATAGAAAAGACAACAAATAGCAACAGCAAGAAGGACCCATGAACTCATCATCTTCCCCTTCTCCCTAAGCCTTCCCCTCTTCCTAACTTCTCTGTTACCATTGAGGGTGCCACCAGCTTCCCACACCCTAGATATCATTCCCCAGTCTCCACTCTCACACCTCATCTCCAATCTGTTAAGGCAGGCTGATTGATTTTACCCTTGTAACACGTCTCACATATTCCCCTGTCTCTTCTCTGACACCATAGTGCAGACCCTCTTCCCCAAATTGGATTAGCCTGCTGGTGGCTCTACCTGCCTCAAGTCTCTCCCCACTCCAGTCTACATCAAGTTGATCTTCCTAAAGTGCAAGTCAAATCATGTCATGTCAATCCTAATTTTAAAACTCCAGAGGCTCCCTATCACCTCCAGGATCAAATATAAAATCCTCTGGCATTGAAAGTTCTTCCTGTCCTGGAGTCAGGAGTACCTGAGTTCAAATCCAGCCTCAGACACTTAACACTTACTAGCTGTGTGACCCTGAGCAAGTCACTTAACCCCAATTGCCTCACCAAAAAAAAAAAGAAAAAGAAAAAGAAAGTCCTTCCTAACCTGAGCCCATCCTACCTTTCCAGTCTTCTTACACCTTATGACCCACCACATATTCTTTGATCCAGTGACGCTGGTCTAATTGCTATTCCTTGAAGAAGATGCTCCATCTCCCAACTCTGTCCATTTTCATTGGTTGTCCCCATGCCTGGAACTCTCTCCCTTGTCATTTCTGCCTCCTTGGTCCCTTGGGACAGAGAGGGCAGCCAAGCAGGGGGGGATGTCTCTTGACTCTTTCTGAGTCCTTTCTGTGTTCTTTGTAAATAAAACTGCTTTGTATAAGAGGAGATGGGAGAGGGTCAAATCCTGAGGTTCCCAGATGCCACCGTTTGGAGGCAGGAAGCCATGTGTTCAGATACATAGATCTGGGGTTTGGACTTTGGGATCTTTCATTCTTACATCAAGGCTGGAAGAAAATCCAAAGGGGATTAATAATGGACAGGCAGTATGTCCTTGTGGACAGAGTCAACCTCAATGTCAGGAAGGTAGATTTTAAAGCCTGGATTATGATAGACTCAAATCAGTAGCCTTTAACCTGTTGTTTGTTTGGTTGTTTGGTTGGTTGGTTGGTTGGTTGGTAGATCCTTTGGGCAGTCCAGTGAAGAGTCTAGACTCTTCTCAGAATATGTTTGTAAATTCCTAAAGGATTACCAAGGAAGCCAATTCTATTGAGAAACGGTTATCAAAATATTTTTACAATATTGGTTCTTAGGTTAAGAACCCCTAATTGAGGTCATCCATCTAGAACTAGAAGTAGCCTCCAGAGGTCATCTAATCCTACCTCTTCACTTTATAGGTTAGGATACTCAGGCCCAGGGAAACTAAGCAGCTTGTCCAGAGACAGACTGGGGGTAAACAGCAAGAGGCAAGATTTGAATGCAGGTCCTATGGACTGCAGGACCATTGCTCTTTCCACTATGCCATCCTGCCTACAGACTCTGTGACTCATGACAAGTCACTTAATTTCCCAGGGTACCTGACAACTCTCTTAAGACTAAAATGAATGAACGAACAAAGTAAGCCCTAGGGTACAAACAGAAATGTCAGGCAAGGATTGTTTTTAAGGAGGGCATATTCCTATGGGGAGAGGGAAAAAGGGAATAATCATTTATTAAGCACCTAGGTGACTAGCTTGTGCAGTGAATAGCACAGTGGAAGACTCATCTTCCTGAGTTCAAATCTGGCCTCAGACACTTGCTAGCTATGTGACCCTGGGCAAGTCACTTAACCCACTTTGCCTCAATTTTCTCATCTGGAAAATGAGCCGGAGACAGAAATGGCAAACCTCTTCAGTATCTCTGCCAGGAAAGCCCCAAATGGGGTCATGAAGAGTTAGACATGACTGAAGTGACTCAATACCATGTCGTACACTATCCACATAAACTAATCTTCACAATAACTTTGGGAGGTTGTGCTATTATCACTCCCATTTTACAGATGGGGAAACTGAGGCAGACAGGGGTTAAGTGACTTGCCCAGGGTCACAAAACTAGTAAGTTTATGAGGTTGGATTTGAACTCAGGTCTCCCTGACTCTAGGCCCAGGGCTCTAGCTGTTGTACCACCTAGCTGCCTCCCCATAACACATAAAGGAGGCTTCGGCTTCAAATCAAATGGAAAAGCTTGGGGGCCACTAGGTGGTGCAATGGATAAAGCCTGAGTTGAAATCCGGCCTCAGACACTTGACACTAGCTGTGTGACCCTGAGCAAGTCACTTAACCTTCATTGCCCAGCAAACAAACAAACAAACAAGTCTTCCACAGCACCACAATTCAAAAGCATCAATTCTGTGGTGCTCAGCTTTCTTTCAGTCCAGCTCTCATAGCCATGCATTGCTACTGGAAAAACCATAGCTCTGACTGTATAGATCTTTGTTGGCAAGGGGATGTCTCTGCTTTGTAGTAAGCTGTCCAGATTTGCCCTAGCTTTCCTTCCAAGGAGCAAGTGTCTTTTCATTTCATGGCTGCAGTCGCCATCTGCAGTGATCTTTGAGCCCAAGAAAAGAAAATCTGACACTGCTTCCATCTCTTCTCCCTCTATTTGCCAGGAAGTGATGGGACCAGTTGCCAAGATCTTAGTTTGGTGTTTTGGGGGTTTTTTCTATGTTAAACTTCAAGCTAGTTTTACACTCTTCTCTTTCACCCTCATCGAGAAGCTTCTTAATTCCTCTTCACTTTGTACTATCAGAATGGTGTTGTCTGCATAGCTGAGATTGTGGGTATTTCTCCCAGCAACCTTCATTCCAGCTTTTAATTCATCCAGCATGGCATTTTGCATGATGTACTCTGTATATAAATTAAATAAATAAGTTGACAATATACAATACTGCTGGGAGGAGGGACAGCTATTTCCAAGGCTCTTGGCTCAAAAAAAAAAATGGCTATTTCCAAAGGGATCTGAGGAGAGGTACTGATAAAGATGGTTTAGTAGTTTTGTCCCAACTAGCATAGACCATGCCCCGCTCTCCCTCCTGATCCCTTGCTGCTTCAGCTAGGCTGGCTCGCCTGTGCTATTGGTGGCAGTTGCTCAGCAGTTGGGAGTCACAGTAGCGGCCAGTCTTCACCGATAGAGAAAGTTTTCTCCCCAGGAGTTCCTTATACCAGTGAAATAAGAGGCCCAGTCCAAAAATAATAATCAGCCAATGGTTTAGGCACTAAGAGACCTGAGACATGGAGAACTGATATGGTTTATCATATTTAGAATAAAGCCAGTCTCCTTTTAGAAAAAGAAATGGGTGTTGACCCAGAAAGAACATTAGATTCAATCTGGGAGCTTTAGGCTCAAGGCTACCCTCCTAGGCTGATTTCAACCAACTTACTTGGCATCCAATATTTGCTAATGCCTTTCTGGTTTCCCTGATCCTTTGATAATCAATTTGGGTCTATTTCCCCATCTCGGCTTTGTAACGATTGGAATGATGCCACCTGCTGGATACTTACTGTAGAAGAGTTCTGCCCATGAAGGGAAGGTCTTTGAGGGCAAGATCAGGAGTCAGGAAGTGACGTGGGCTAGTGGGAGGAGGAAGGAAGAGACTGGCGCTCAGTCTCGCTCTCTTTCCTGGGGACGCTGGCGGAGAAGGGAGCTAAAAATGTGCTCTCCCTTTAATAGATAGAAATCTAGGCCTTTCTCTCTCTCTTTACCAAATTCTTGTTTTCCTTAATAAATGCTTAAAAGCCTAACTCTTGCTAAAGCTTATAATTTATTGGCGACCACTCATTAGATATTTTAGACAGACTAGCTAGAATTTTAGCCCTTAACAGCTTCCAACCTGTTTTCTTCTCTCTATTGCACTGACATAGAATAGTAGTTTTCCCAGGCACAGTTCCTTGCCAAGATCATTCCCTGAAGCCTGTAGGCATCATTTGGTTTCTGATCCTGGTCCTAGCAACAATGCATGACCCAGCACCAATGCCCAGAGCCCCGCTGGCAGAACTGCAGGATATAATTATTAAAAATGAATTAGGAAAAAAAAATGAATTAGGAGGTTAAAGCACCGGCCCTGGATTCAGGAGTACCTGAGTTCAAATCCGGCCTCAGACACTTGACACTTACTAGCTGTGTGACTCTGGGCAAGTCACTTAACCCCCATTGCCTGCAAAAACAAAACAAAACCAAACCAAAAAAAAAAAAAATGAATTAGGAGGGGCAGCTAGGTGGCGCAGCAGAAAAAGTACCAGCCCTGGATTCAGGAGGACCTGAGTTCAAATCCGGCCTCAGACACTTTACACTTATTAGCTGTGTGACCCTAAGCAAGTCACTTAACCCCAATTGCCTCACTTAAAAAAAATTAATTAGGGGACAGCTAGGTGGCACAGTGGATAAAGCACTGGCCTTGGATTCAGGAGGACCTGAGTTCAAATCCAGCCTCAGACACTTAGCACTTACTAGCTGTGTGACCATGGGCAAGTCACTTAACCCTCATTGCCCCCCCAAAAAAATTAACCTGGATTTCATGAGAAGGCCTTTTGGAGTTTTGACCCATTAAGGCATGTTCACTAAATGCACAGATAATTTCCATGCAGTGGCATTGCACCGAATGAGAAGAGTTGGCAAAGGTAGCATAGGGCACCAAGAAGAACACTGGATACAAGATCAGACCTGGGTTCAAGTCTTGACTCTGACAGCTACTACTTAGGTGCCCATTGGCAAGTCTCAATCTCTCCATCTCAGTTTCCACAGACATTAAATGGGAGTGATAATACAATAGCTCTTCCAGGGAAAGTGTTCTGTTTCCTTTAAAGTGAGTTCCTTTTATTGGTCACCAGAGCAGCAGTGTGCTGGTGAAATGTTTAACACCTTGATCTCCCACATGCCCCCCCAAAATGTAACACAAAACATAATCATAAATTTAATCTGGGGGAATGGCTGAACAAGTTGTTGTATTTAATTGTGAGTGAATAGTATTGTGCTATAAGAAATCATGAGCATGATACTTTCAGAAAAACCTGTAAAGACTTTCAGGAACTGATACAAAATGAAATGAGCATAACCAGAAGAATATTGTGTACAGTAACAGCAATAGTGTACATTGATTAACTGTGAATAACTTAACTATTCTCAACAATACAATGTTCCAAGACCATTCTGAAGGACTTATGATGAAAAATGTTATCCATCTCCAGAGAAAGAACTGGAATCTGAATGCAGATCAAAGCTTACTTTTTCTTTATTTTTCTTTGGGGGGGGTTGTCTTTGTTTTCTTTCACAGCATGACTTACATGGAAATATGTTTGGCATAACTGCACATGTATATCCTATGTCAAACTGTTTATCTTCTAAATGGGGGTGGGGGAGGACAGAAGGAGAGAATTTGGAGCTCAAAATTTGAAAGAAAAAAGGTTAAATTGTTTTTACATGTAATTGGGGGGAAATATATTTTCTAATTATACAAGAAAAATTTCAAAATAAATTTAATCTGCATTATTAATACTCTTCCTATCACTTTCTTAAGTCTAGACAATCAAGAAATCAGTAAATCCAGGTCTGCATTGTAGTATTTTTGAGGTATAAATGGCCACACTAAAAGTTAACAATTAGTTCCTGCTCAGGTTGGCTCTAGGAGCCTCTGTAGTCAATAACAGCTCTATTAATAACTGAATAACAACTCTAACCTTTACTGCCTCACATCCTTTTAATTAGAGCAGAAAATAGAAGGATTCTTCTCTGATCATTAGGGATCAGAACCGATGGCTGATCAGGTCCTCGTGGTGGTGTTCTGTCACTTTTCAGTCATGTCAGACTCTTCATGACCTCATTTGGGGTTTTCTTGGCAAAGATACTGGAGTGGCTTGCCATTTCCTTCTCCAGCTCATTTTACCAATGAGGAAAGTGAGACAAACAGAGTTAAGTAACTTGCCCAGGGTCACACAGCCAGTAAGTGTCTAAGGCCAGATTTTAACTCAGGAAGATGAGTCTTCCTGGCACTTATCCACTGTACAAACTAGCTGTTCTGTGAATCCTTGAATTTCAACTCTTCAGAGGCAATATGGTATAGAAGAGTGACCCCTGGATTTAGAATCAGGAGAGACCTGAGTTCAAATTCCACCTTTCATGTTTATTAGCTATATGACCATAGAAAACTCACTTAAAATCTCCGAGCCTCAGTTCCTTCATCTGTAAAATGAAAATAATAATATCAATAATACTTTCCCCATGGAGTAGTTGTGAGATGCAAATAAAATATAAAATGCTTTGCAAACTTTAAATGCTTTTTAAATGTCAGCCATTATTATCTCTAACTTCACGTTTTCTAGTCAAGAAAGATGTCAGAATTCTCTCTTTCTCTGGTTAATAGTCTTTGGGTTGCTAGGATGTTTTCGCACATAAATCAAAACTATTGAAAACCTTGTGTTCTGGGGCAACTAAGTGGCACAGTGGATAGAGCACAGGCCCTGGAGTCCGGAGAACCTGAGTTCAGATTTGACCTCAAACACTTACCAACCTTGTGACCCTGAGCAAGTCACTTAACCCCAGTGGATAGAAGGAAGGAAGGAAGGAAGGAAGGAAGGAAGGAAGGAAGGAAGGAAGGAAGGAAGGAAGGAAGGAAGGAAGGAAGGAAGGAAGGAAGGAAGAAAGGAAGAAAGGAAGAAAGGAAGAAAGGAAGAAAGGAAGAAAGAAAGAAAGAAAGAAAGAAAGAAAGAAAGAAAGAAAGAAAGAAAGAAAGAAAGAAAGAAAGAAAGAAAGAAAGAAAGAAAGAAAGAAAGAAAGAAAGAAAGAAAGAAAGAAAGAAAGAAAGAAAGAAAGAAAGAAAGAAAGAAAGAAAGAAAGAAAGAAAGAAAGAAAGAGGTGGTAATGAAAGAGGATGGAAATACTGTGATAAAGGAACAGCAAAGTCAGTGGGAGAAGCCAAAGGCTGTATGGAGAAGTATGGTCTTAGATTACCAAGGCCCAAGGCTAAACATCAGACCAAAGACTCTTGGTCCTGTGTTTTTGTCTTCTTTCTCCCTGTTCCAGCTGAGCCTTGTGTCTTGTCTTATACCCTTTGCTCCTTTAGCTCTTGCAACCCCATTTAAAAAAAAAAATTTATCTCCAAGTCTTGCTCTCACTCAGTATTCAATTCTGATTCTCTCAGCAACCTCATCTTCTTCCTTTTAAAACACAGTCTGGGGGGCGGCTAGGTGGCAAAGTGGATAAAGCACTGGCCCTGGATTCAGGAGTACCTGAGTTCAAATCCAGCGTCAGACACTTGACACTTACTAGCTGTGTGCCCCTGGGCAAGTCACTTAACCCCCATTGCCCCACAAACAAAACAAAACAAAAAAAAAAAAAAAACACAGTCTGACATAAGCCCAGCCAGGGTTATGCTGTCCGAGAGCTGATGGTTAAATTTCCATTGTGAGCATTTACACCAGAAATCAGCAATCAAGGTTTGCTTTATTCTTTTGGTGATTGTCTAGACTTAAGAAAGTGATGAAAAGAGTGTCAATAATGCTGATTATATTTAAAAGTACATTGTGTGTACATTTAGCCAGTTGTTAAACATTTACTGGCCCACTCCTCTTATCTCCACATCCAGCACAAAGTCTCTCAGGAAAGCTCCACCTCCCAGAGCTCTGTCCAATGGACAGCACCTTCCCTGGCATACAGTGATGATCAGCTGAAGCATCCATTAAAGGCAGCAGCAATCTCCACCCATATCACACATGTCCCAGGAGAACACTAAACAAGGCAGAGATCAGATATCCAACAACCACATTGCAATAAGTCTGAATTTCCTTAGAGGAAATTAGAAATAAGAGACTGTCAGAACCAACGAAATCACCCAACAATGGGTTTTTTAGGGGATCAGATCTATTAGAAACAGAGATTTATTAATTTATGAAGAAATTACTTGGAGGATTGTTGACCAGTATGAATTCTCTTTTACCAGCTGAGAACCTCGAATTAGAGGGGGAGCCCCAAAATGGCTACTAGAGAATTCCAAGCAACCATTTCAGACAACAAAGCTTATGTTAAAGTTACAAATCAAAATTTTGCTTTAAAGAGACAGCAAAAATGAGTCAAATGTACCTTTGTGGTATTGTGATAAATCAGTAACTTGGGGCTTTAAGGAATGAGTCCAGGATGGAATAAAGGTGTTGAAAATTACAGGAATGCAAACAAACCAGCCTGAGAAAGGGCTACTCAGAAGCAGCTAGGCATCGCAGCAGATAGAATACTGGGTCTGGAGTCAGGAAGAACTGGGTTCAAAACTAGCCTCAGACCACACTAGCTGTGTGATCCTAGGCAAGTCACTTAATCCTATTTGCCTCAGATTTCCCATCAATAAAATAATATAAAGCATTTTAAGTTATATTTATAGTTTTATCAATATATCAATATATCACATAAAATAAACATGTTTATGTGTTTATTTATTATATGTATATATTATATATTTATATTTGCATGTTGTATTGTTTATTTAACATTTATTTTTATATATTGTTTATCTATTAATTTTTATTGTGAATAAAATATTTACATATTATAAAACAATAACTTCCTCACAGGGTTATTGTAAGAATTGGTTCTTTGTAAAGCACTTAGCACAGTGCCTAACACATAGTAGGCACCTAATAAATGTGTTTTTGCTTCCCCCTAATTATATCTGGTCATTTTTCAAAGATGGTCAGTGTCTTCTGGTATCTTACAGTATATGCTAGCATTGGCCTGGGTAGATTTTTCAGTTTAATTGACAGTGAGTAGCTTAAGTTCAAAGCCTGGTTATTTCAGTGAGAATTCAGGCCTTTTAATTCAATTTCTCAAGCCTATGTGTGAGACTTTAATCTTATTCTTATTCTTATTCTTCTTTTTTTGCAGGGCAATGAGAGTTGACTTGCCCAGGGTCACACAGCTAGTAAGTGTCGTGTCTGAGGCTGGATTTGAACTCAGGTCCTCCTGAATCCAGGGCTGGTGCTTTATCCACTGTGCCACCTAGCTGCCCCTACTATTCCACTTCTTCAAGAGCAAAGAAGCAAGTTTGGGAGGATAACAATGGGAATATTGGCCCAGGACTGCATCTTCTCTGAAGGATATTGGAGCAATGTTCAGGGGCTGAATCCTAGAGAACCCATTTATGTCAGGAACCTACAGTTTAAATTTCATTTCCTTCTAGTTTCTTTTCTTTTTAACTTTTCTTTTTTTTTCTTTTTTTTTTTTTTTAGGTTTTTAAGGGTTTATTGGAAAATAGAAAGAAAAAGATTGAGAACAGAATTCTAACAGCCTGGCATTCCTATCTTTCCTCAAATTTCCTGTGAAGTCCTCTGCCGCCACCACCATCAAGTCAGGAAGCCAAAAAGCCTTAACTTTTCTTCAATGAACAAACATCTACTTTCTCTCCCTCCTACCTACCCCTCATCAAAAAGAAAAACAAAATCATTTTTAACAAAAATGCCTAGTCAAGCAAGACCAATTTTTTCATTGGTCATGTTAAAAAAAAAATAGGCCTCTCATTCTGCCCCCTGTATCTCCTAGCTTCATTTTTACTCAAAAGGACAGCATTCACTTTAGGGACCTGCGGCTGGTCCCTGCTAGCTTCATTTATCCTTCTGTAGCTCACTCCTTCAGCATTTCAAAAGATATGTAATTTTGTAACATGAGTACTCCAATCAGACTCATCACAATCTCCCATCTCCTTGATAGATACTTTTATGGATTCCTGGTGCCCAACCTTTTAGTAATAAATATATGGCACTAACAAATCATGATTCATAAACTTAGAACCAGAGTCTAGTCCAATTTCTAGTCTAATCTAATTTTACCAGTGAGACAAATGAATCTCCTAGAGGTTAAGTGACTTACCCAGGGTTGCATAGGTGGTGTGGATATCTCATTCATACTTCAGTTTCAGAGACAAACATTTTCTGAACTAGTCCCTCAGTCATGGAGATGTTCCCTTCTTGGGAGTGCTTAGCCCTCTATTGGTTGACTACAGTGGTGAGTTATAATTGAGAAAGGGTAGGGGGTGGGAGGAGAGAGAAGGGAACAAGCATTTATTAAGCATATTATTACTATGTGCCAGGCACTTTATGAACATTATCTCATTTGACAATTGGCCAATTAGACTTTGAGGTGATGACAGTTACACAACTGGAGCTGGGGAGAGAGGTCAGCCCTTTGGCTTTCAGAAGTTTCCAGGGACAAAGGTCTGGAAAGGAGGGGTAAAAGAAGGGAAGGCTCTGTCCTCCATAATGAGACTCCCTCTGTCTCTATTGCTTCTCCTACTCCACTTTTTGGAGTTAGCTTTGAGAAAAAGTGGTGTTCTGACACATCCCAGAAACTAGTAATGGGGAAAGAGTGATAGAGAGGAGTCCAAGGACCTGTGTTCAAATCCTGACCCTTCCATTTACTGCCTGTGTAACTTTGGGCAAATCACATTCTCACCTCATCTCTAAAAAGAAATGCAAAATCATAAACTAGGTGACTCTGAGGTCCCTTCTAGCTTTAAATGGATGATTGTAAATTGCTGCCCAGACCACACACCAGGTATGCTACATTATAAGCAAACCCAATGATTAAAAATCTAGATTTATAAGGCAAAATTGTTCATTCTGCAGAAGGATTCAACTCAACAACTATATAGCAAGAACGTAGTATGTGCTAGGCACTGAGGATTCAAAGAACAAAAAAATGAAACTTTGCCTGACCTCAAAGGGCTTACATGCTACTAGAGGAAAGTTATAATATGTCCGTAGTTTAATAGATACAAAGTATGTACAAATTAACTGAATTCAATTTGAGAAGCATTCATTTAATGCCTACTGCATTCCAGTCACAGTGATAGGTGCTGGATATGCCGAAACAAAAACCAAAGCAGCCCCTTCATCAAAGGAGCTTACATTCTAGTAGATCCTTCATTTTCCACAAGATTCCCATGAATAGCCAGCTCCCAGGTATACTTCAAATAGGTTCTAAGAAACATCCTACAAAAGAGATGTGCCTTTGGACTTATATGTGTCGCACGCATAGGATTTCTTTTGCTTTTTTTTTGTTTGTTTTTGTTGGGGGTTTTTTGCAGGGCAATGAGGGTTAAGTGACTTGCCCAGGGTCACACAGCTACTAATTGTCAAGTGTCTGAGGTGATTTGAACTCAGGTCCTCTTGACTCCAAGGCTGGTGCTTTATCCACTGCGACACCTAGTTGTCCCCGTAAATTATGGTGTTTTTTTTGTTTTGTTTGGGAGAGGGGTGCTTTTTTTTTTTTGAAGGGCAATGAGGGTTAAGTGACTTGCCCAGGGTCACACAGCTAGTAAGTGCTAAGTGTCTGAGGCCGGATTTGAACTCATGTCCTCCTGAATCCAGGGCCTGTGCTTTATCCACTGCCACCTAGCTGCCCCACGCATAGGATTTTGAGCTAGAAAAGACCTTAGCGATCACCGAGTTCAAACCTCTTGCTTTACAGGTGGTGAAACTGAGGCGCAGAGAAAGGAAACAAATGGCTCGATTTCCCATTACCAGTAAGTAGCAGAGACACGATTGCAACCCAGAGGCATTGACTTCCTATCTCAGTTCTTTCCAAGAACACGGCTAGCACTGCGGGATCTCCAGAGTCCAGAGCCTGGTCATTAGAACGTGGTCCACACAGCAAGTCTTTCGGGGTGCATGTGATCCACTATGCAGCAGTTAATAAAAACTGATTGACTCTCCATTCTCCAGCCTGCAGCCAGGATAACGCCTTCGGAAGAAGGGTGGGCACAGAGTAATGCGAATTTTCACTTTTCTTTTCATTTTGTACCCAAAATAATATCACCCCTGCTGATGTCTCACCAGATTCACCAGATTCGGTTCAGAATGACTTTTGGACTCCTTCCCAAAAAATCACATTCACCCTGAAAGACCAGAGATTTGCTGTTGTGAAGCAAATTCTAATGACTAGGCTGTGGATGCTGGAGATGATTCCCAAAATGGAGTTCCCACAGAGCTCAAATCAATGGGGGACCATTTGGCATAAATGCACAGCCTTCCCAGGAGAGCTGCTTTGAAGGGGACATCACTCAGTTGAATTAATTCTCTTCTCTCTATGAAGGAAAAAAAATGCCTTTACTGTAAAAATTGAGGCGGTCAGGCTGAATGATGTCTTCTCTCTCTATGGTTCTGTAACATCCTAGTTAGATCATGCACTTTTCACAAAACAAGATTGAAGCGAAAAAAATCTGAACAACACAGGATTAATTGGAAGTAACCTTAGAGACTCTCTTCCCTCCCCTTCTCCTTCTCATGCAACCCTCTTATTTAACAGTTGAGGAAAACTGAGACTCACAAAGGGAAAGTGACTTCTTGCCCAAGGTCTCAGTTGCAGGGCTGAGTATTAGGACCCCCGACCAGAACAGAGATCTCTTAGACCGCTACTCTGTTGTCTACACTATGCTGCCTCCTCGTGGTGAATTCAATGATCACTCACAGGCAAGGAATGAAAATGGCACTATGTCAGAATCAGAAGAGACCTCGACTGGCAGCCCATCCCTAAGATTCCCTTCTACAATATGCCATACAAGTGTTCATCCAGTCTCTCACTGCAGACCTCCCATGAGGGGAGACTCACCACCTACCCCAAGAGCCCATGTTACTTAAGGACAGTGCTGTTAGTTAGAAAGCAGAAATCAGGTCAATTCCATTCAAAAAGCATGTAAGTGCCTACTATGTACTAGATGCTGTGCTAAAGGCTAGGAATACAAGGACAAAAATTAAACCATTCCTGCCCTCAAGGAGTTTGCATGGGGGGAGGGGGGGAAAGGGAAGGGGAATAATATATACAAAAAAGACTCCTATCCAACCCTGATTCCCACCCCCACCCCCACCCCCACCCTCAGCATCCCACCTACTACAGTGTCTGTAGAAAATCGGTGGAACTGGAGACAGGGCCAAGATGGTGGTAGGAGGAGGTAGAGCCAAGATGGTGGAGTAGAAAGAAACAATACCTGGGAGGCAGAGGCATGGGGGCAAAACAACCTCTTCCAAATAGATCTAGAAAATGTACTGGGGGGGGGGGGGAGGCAGCTAGGTGGCACAGTGGATAAAGCACTGGCCCTAGATTCAAGAAGATCTGAGTTCAAATCCAGTCTCAGACACTTGACACTTACTAGCTGCGTGACCCTGGGCAAGTCACTTAACCCTGTTGCCCCACAAAAAAATTGAAAACAAAGAAAATGTACTAGACCAAAATCTGATGGAGAAATGCAGAAAAAGTCACAGTGAGTCCTTTGTCCAACCCAGGTCAGTAAAGAGAGACAGAGAAGCCTGTGGACAATAGGAATGGGATCAGATCAGGAGCACACTCTGCTCAGAACATTTCAGCACCCAGGGAGAGGCTGTAAACCAAGGCAAAAGGAGATCCTAGACTCATATTTGGGCATCCCCAGATCTATACCCAAGTACTGCAATTGGGACAGGTGCCAACTGGCAGCTTTGTCACCCACTATCCAGTTCCTGATAACAGATTTTGGGCAGACTGAGAAGGTGAAGAGTCCTGGGTAGGGAAGTCCTGGACATATGTAATGAGAAAGGAAGATATTGAGAAACCAGCCAGTAGTAGCAATGTGCTTCAGACCCCAGGAGCATAGCAGGGTCTCAGTTCCAAGGCAAGAATCCCATAACAAAAAAAAAACCTACAATTCCATGAACCAACAGAGCTTCCCAGATGGCTAATAGGGGCTGAGGCCAGGAACAGTTCACTGTTGATCAGATCCAAAACCCAGGGCAGGAACTTGAAGAGCTCAGACCAGAGGAATAACAATCAGACTTTGCCTCAGGAGCACTGAAAGCTTGAGAGATCCCCAGCCTGTCCCTGAAATCCTGGAATAACACAATACTTAATATTCCAAGAAAGCAGCAACAGAACCAGACCAAGCCTTCCTTCCAGAAGTGTGGTAGAGTCCAGTCTTAACATCAAGACCAAAAATCACACAGTAGAAGAATAGGAGAACAAAAAAAAAGAGTCCCACCATAAAAAGTTATTGTGGTGGCAGGGAAATTCAAAAACAAACCCAAAAGAGAATGACTCCAAATTGTCTGGAAGCAACGCCTCAGAGAAAAACACAGCTGGGACACAAATTCAACTAGAATTCCTAAAAGAGATGAAGTGAGAGGTTTTTAAAATTTATTTTTAACATACTTTTTTTTAATATTTTGAAATCCAAATTCTCTTCTCTCTCCCACCTGTCCCCCACTGATTGAAAAGGCAAGAAATGTGATATTAGTTAAACATATGAAACCACATAAAATATATTAGCCACGTTGCCACAAAAAGCCAAGAAGAATAAAGAAAGTGGAAAAAGTATGCTTCAATATGCGCTCAGACTCCATCAGTTCTTTCTTGGGAGGTGGAAAGCATTTTTCATCGTAAGACCTTCAGGATTGTCTTGGATCGAGAGGCATTAAAATTGGGGGAATCATAGAAGTTATTCCTGACTCCTGGGATGTTTTATATATATATATATGAATAACCCAATCTATTGATATACTTCATAACTTAATTTCTTAGAACCAATGTGGATACATGTGAGTTAGGAATGGGGGAAATTGTCAGAAAAATGCCTCCAGGTGCTTTTCATGATTGTCTCACCATCATCAGTCATCACCTGCTGCCACTACCAGAAGATAATTTTTTGGGAGTGGGGCAATGAGTGTTAAGTGACTTTGCCCAGGGTCACACAGCTAGTAAGTGTCAAGTGTCTGAGGCTAGAATTGAACTCAGGTCCTCCTGAATCCAGGGCTAGTGCTTTATCCAATGGACCACCTAGTTGCCCCCAGAAGATAATATTTTAAAGGAGACAAAGCTCAAAATATTTTTATAGAGCATAGAGGATACTGAGATATTTGTGAGCCACATGGCTTTCACATACCTTGCTGTATGGCTACCCAGTAAGACCCCAGAGAAAACCACCTGTTATCTTTTCCATTTGAAATTCCCAGGGAGGGGAAAGCTAGGTGGCACAGTGGATAGAGCACCAGCCCTAGAGTCAGGAGGACCTGAGTTGAAATCCGGCCTCAGACACTTAACACTTATTAGCTGTGTGACCCTGGGCAAGTCACTTAACTCCAATTGCCTCACAGAAAGAAAGAAAGAAAGAAAGAAAGAAAGAAAGAAAGAAAGAAAGAAAGAAAGAAAGAAAGAAAGAAGGAAATTCTCAGGGAGAAGAGCCAGGTGAAGAGGGAGGACAAAGGAGGATGTAAATGAGCTTGGAGGGTTTTTTTGTTTGATTCCCTTTTGTTTTTCCTGGAGGGCTTCTCAAAGACATCTTTTGGCTGAGGTTACTGTCTGTACTAGGTGCAATTAGGACACTGGCAAAGGTCTGCTGATTGCTGATGGTTCAAACCTGCTAAACTAGAAAATAAGGTGAGGAAGTGTTAGGAGAAGAGACCTTTGGCAGAGTTTAAAATTGGCGGCACCTGAGTCCAGGGCTGCACTGAATAGAGTTGGAAAAATAGTATTCTAGTTTATTGCTACACAACTGAGGCTCTAGGAAATGCTCCAGGTAAAGAAAGCATGTAGAGTACAGGAAGAATTCTGTGGACCAGCAGATATTTGGCCGGATTTCTGTTTCTGCCCCAGGTAAGTATCTGTGAGCTCCTTGACAACTGATATCCCCAGTGCTTAGCATGGTGCCTTTCACATGGTAGGTAAGTAATAAATGTTTGCTGACTGATTGACAAACTAGAAGAGTAGGTCAAAGAGGTAGGAGAAAATGCCTCCCTTCCCTTTTACTCTCCCAGGATCTTAAGTACTCCCTGGGTGAATGGAAATAAGAGGAAAACCAAGAATAAAAAGTCTAAAGAAGACAGAGAAAGATAAAAAGCAGAGGCAAAGGAGGCAACAGGATTAGGAGTTAGAGGAAAATGCGATATAGAAAGGAAGGAAAAGGCTCTCTAGGCAGCTGTGACTCTGAAATAGGACCATGTTGCCCTGGGAGGATAGATCTGAAATTTACAACGCCTCAGAAAGACTTATTGTCATCCAAACCCCTTCCTCTGCTTCTCATCACCAACCTACCTGTCCCTTTGGCCACTAGGACCAGACGTCTCCTTTTCCATTCCCCTCTCAATGGTGGACTTGGCCTGAAACTTTTCTTTTAAAAAATGTGGTTATTGGTGAGGAGCGCCCTCTTCTCTCCCGTTCAACCCCTCAAATGGTTTTAACATTCTTTCCCTTTATTCTTTTGCTCCATTCTGAAGAATAGTTCATCCCCCTCTCCACCCCTCCTCCCAGTCCACACCTAATTCTTTATAGGGTTGTTGTAAGGATCAAAATGAGATTTATCAAGTGCTTACTACAGTGCTTAAAAATTATTTTTCTCCAACCCTTCCCTTCACCTTAGATAAAGTATGTTCCTTTTATGCAACAAATTGCTGGACTTAAAGAAAAATATTCCTCCGATTTGTCTTTTTTTAGGGGGTGAGGAGGAAGTAGAATGGGAGAATCAATGCATTCACTTGAAGTGTTAGACGTGTACCTTCTTCTATAAAACTGATATTTCAGTTCCTTCCTCCCCCTTTGCATGAACACTTTGTAACATTTATTTTGCATACTCATCTGATTATCATCTCTCTCCATAATCCATCTAAGAGTATGGTACTAAATCCTTCCTATTCTAAACCCTCATCTCTGTTCTCTTAGGGTTTTTGTTGTTGCTGTTGTTTTGTTTTTTGGTGAGGCAGTGGGGGTTAAGTGACTTGCCCAGGGTCACACAGCTAGTAAGTGTCAAGTGTCTGAGGCCAGATTTGAACTCAGGTCCTCCTGACTCCAGGGCCAGTGCTCTATCCGATGCACCACCTAACTGCCCCTGTTCTCTTAGTTTTAGTGGATAGAGAACTAAACTATGAGTCAGAAATCTTACTTCAGATATGTACTAGCTGTGAACCTGGACGCCCTACAGTGACTGTACCTCAGTTCTCCAAGGTCACTTCTAGCTCTAAATCTATGATTTTATCATTTAAAGGTTTCCTTGCCTTTCTAGGGTAATCTAGGCTCTACTCTACCCACATGCTTTGTGCTTTCATGCTCCTCTTGTTCTCTGTGGTCCTTACATCAGTTTTAGTTCCTTGACTGTTTAAGCTTTGTTCTCATGAATAACTAGTTCAGTTGTTTGTGTTAATAAAGAGCTCCCGGGGGCAGTGAGGTGGCGCAGATAAAGCACCAGCCCTGGATTCAGGAGGACCTGATTTCAAATCCAGCCTCAGACACTTGACATTTACTAGCTGTGTGACCCTGGGCAAGTCACTTAACCCTCATTGCCCCACAAAAAAAAATAAAATAAAATAAAGAACTCCCCCTCACTCTCTTTATCCATCCTGCTTTTTTTGTTGTTTAAAAGAAAGATCCCCCTCTGAAAAAAATGATCTCTGTAATAGTAACTATAATTCATAAAAGAAGAAATAGGGTATAGTGGAGAATACTATGTAACTTCTGTTCTGGAGGGCCCCATCCTGCTCCTATCCTTCCTCCCTCTCTCTTAAAAAAAAAAAAAGTAAATCTAAACCTTTGAACCTCTCCTTTGCATTTATCACATTTTCTCTTTATATGTTTATATATTTATATGTTCTCCCCAGAACTTTTGTGAGTAATACTGTATGTATGCACATTATGTATATGTGCATGCACACACGGAATGCACATACACAAAAATTCACCAAAAAAAAATGTGTATTTGTATGTTTCCCTGACTTGGTATTAGAGCCAAGCTTTGAGCCCTGCTCTTCTGACTCTAAGTTCAGCATTCTTTCCAGCTACCATAAGTGGAACTGGATTATTGGATGCTATATCTGGAAACCTACTAAGATCCTTCATCATGACAGATACAGCACGGCATATTTTATTTAGTAGTATTTAAAGTTTTCTTGCTATGAGCAAAGTCAAATGAAAATAAGGCAAATTTTAAAATGCTATTGCTATTGCCAAAACCACATTATAGATATATATTAATCATATTGTTTTTTAGCAAAAACAGGAACAAATTTAGGCTCAGGTTTTCTCTGTGTGTGTGTGTGTGTGTGTGTGTGTGTGTGTGTGTGTTTTTCCTATGCCAATACAGTACTATGCCAATTAGTATGAACTCGTATGGTGGAGTCACATTAAGGCTGTCAAATGCACTACTGAAAACAGGAACCATATAGTTTACAAATGAAATTTTGGGGGCAGCTAGATGGCACAGTGGATAGAGCACCGGCCCTGGAGTCAGGAGTACCTGAGTTCAAATCTGGCTTCAGACACTTAACACCTCCTAGCTGTGACCCTGGGCAAGTCATTTAACCCTATTTGCCTCAGCTTCCTCATCTGTAAAATGAGCTGGAGAAGGAAATGACAAACCACTGCCGTATCTTTGCCAAGAAAATCCCAGGGGCAGGTAGATGGCGCAGTGGATAGAGCACCGGCCCTGGAGTCAGGAGTACCTGAGTTCAAATCCGGCTTTAGACACTTAACACTTACTAGCTGTGTGACCCTAGGCAAGTCACTTAACCCCAATTGCCTCACTAAAAAAAAAAAAAAAAAAAATCCCAAATGGGATTACAAAGAGTTGGACACAACTAAACAACGACCACCACAACAATGTTAAAAATGGCCTGATATGAGGTGGCTAGGTGGCGCGGTGGATAGAGCACTGGCCCTGGAGTCAGGAGTACCTGAGTTCAAATCCGGCCTCAGACACTTAACACTTACTAGCTGTATGACTCTGGGCAAGTCACTTAACCCCAATTGCCTCACTAAAAAAAAAAAAAAACCAAATGAAATTTTGACAAAAAACAAATAAAAGATTTTGAGAGAAGACAATGGAATAAATTTACAGAAAGTAACAGGAGATGGAATTAATCCAAGTTAAATGCATTCTTAATCTGCCTTATATTTTACATACTATTTTGAGCAATAGTTTTCAACAAATGGGTCTAATGAAATAAAATGAACTCAGAACTTTGAATACAGTTATACTCAGGACAACATTAAAAAGGAAATGGTTGTCATTTATTAATCAGTGATAATGAGTACTTCTTGAATGTTGTATGATAAATCTTTTAATGTTTTTCTTGTTTTCATGGACTAAAATTTAGTATATGGGTATTATATTAATCTGACAAGATGATTTAATAGGAAAAGAAACTGAGGACACTAAATCTCAAAACAAGAGGAACCATATGACCAGCATAAACTCTTTTAAAGTTATAAGACAAGGGGGCAGCTAGGTGGTGAAGTGGATAAAGCACTGGCCCTGGATTCAGGAGGACCTGAGTTCAAATCTGGCCTCAGACACTTGACACTTACTAGCTGTGTGATCCTGGGCAAATCATTTAACCTTCATTGCCCTACCCAAAAAAAAAAAAAAAAAAAGGAAAGATATAAGACAAATCTCCTGGGTTTTTCCAGGTTTCCCACTTTTTTTCTAATATGATCTAACCTTCTCATATCAAAATGGCTTTGTTCTCACATATTTGTGTGTTTATAACTCCTGTCCTACATCCTTGAATTTTTCCAAACTATGAGAAACTTTGGGAAACTATCTCTTCAATTTCCAAGTCTTTGCCACCACAAAAAGCTGCTTTTTTCCTTTTTCTTTTTCTTTGATCTCTTTGGGATACACACCTAGTAGTGGTATTGCTGGGTCAAATGGTAGACACAGTTTTATAGCCCTTTGGGCTGAGTTCCAAATTGTTTTACAGGATGGTCGGACCAGTTCCCAACTCCACCAACAGTGCATTTGTATCTCAATTTTTCTACATTCCCTTCAGCATTTGTCATTTTCCTTTTCTGTCATGTTAGCCAATAGTATTGCATTTCTATAATCAATAGTGATTTAGAGCATTTTTATTTGATTGTAGATAGCTTTCATTTCTTCTGAAAACTACCTGTTCATATGCTTTTATATACATTTATATTATATCCATTTATCAATTGGGAAATGACTCATATTTTTATACATTTGTGTCAGTTCCCTATATATTTGAAAAATGTGGACTTTATCAGAAAAACTTGAAACAAAAGTTTTAAAATGAGTTTTTAATTTTTTTTATAAATTGAATGAGAGCACATGAGAAAAAATGGAAAAGTTATGAGAGATATGGAAGAAAGAAAGGAAATTAACAGCTTGGCACAAGAGGTATCAAACCTAGCCCAAGCAAAAAAACTCCCTGCAAATTAGAAGCCCATTGGCTTCAGTGGAAAAACAGGAAATAATAAAACAAAGTCAAAAGACTAAAAAAAATAGAAGAAAAGATAAAATATCATAGAGCAAAAACAAATAACCTAGGAGACAGTGTGTAAACTCCAAAAACTATAACAAAATGAACCTAGACATCCTACTTGAAGAAATATTAAAATAAAATTAATAAGATCATTTAGAACCAGAGGGCAAAGGGGATATAGAAAGAATCTACTGATCATCTCCTTAAAGAAACCCTAAAATAAAAAATTGAAAATAAAAGGAATATTTATAGCCAAAATGTAGAAGTTCCAGGTCAAAGGAAAAAAATAATGCAAGCATCGAGAGAAAGAATTCAAGTATCAAGGAGCCACAATCAGGATCCCACATGATTTAGCAGCCACCACTATAAAGGAACAGAGAACTTGAATTATGATATTCTAGAAGGTAAAGAATATGGACTTACAACTGAGAATAGCTTATCCAAACTGAGTGTAATGCTATGGGGGGAAATGGATTTTTAATGAAATAGGGGATTTCCAAGCAATCCTATGAAAATACCAGAGCTCTGGGGAAATTTTGAAATTCAAACACAGGAGTTAAGAGAAACATAAAAAGGTAAATGTGAATGAACAATGACAAAGGACTAAACAAGGATAAACTGCTTATATCCAAGCATGGAGAAATGATCCATGTCCCCTCTAAACTCTGTCATCATCAGGGGTCATTGAGGGAATCTAATAAAACAAGTACTGGAAGGGGTTCTATTATGTCTTTTTTTTTTTATTCTTTTTTTTTTAAGTGAGGCAATTGGGGTTAAGTGACTTGCCCAGGGTCACACAGCTAGTAACTGTTAAGTGTCTGAGGCCGGATTTGAACTCAGGTACTCCTGACTCCAGGGCCGGTGCTCTATCCACCGCGCCATCTAGCTGCCCCTCTATTATGTCTTAAAAGAAGAATGGAAAGAAAAAGGAAGATGAATACATTGGGGGTGAGAGGAAAAGAAAGGAAGGTTAGGGGGAATTATCACATGAAATGAGGGTGCACAAGTAGAAACCTATACAAACAAGGAGGAGGGATGGGGGAGCAGCTGACATTCCAACCTCAGTTTCATCTGAACTGGTCAAAGGAAGGAATAATATATACACACACAATTGGGTACAGACATATGTTTGTGTATTCATATATGTTTCATTTGTATATTTACATATACTTCTAAATACACATACATATACACACATGTGTGTACACACATGTATATTTTTTGTATATGTATATATGACAGTGAATGTGGACATTTGTTTTGCTTGACCATACATTTTGCAATAGGTTTTGTTTTTTCTTTTGTTCTCAATTTGGGAGGGGGGTTTAGGGTAAGAGAGGGAAAAGGCAGATTTTTGCTCATTTAAAAAAAAAAATTTTTTTTAAATCAGTGGAGTACTACTAAGTCTTCACCCCAAAAAGATCAAAAAAGGAATAAAAGGGGGGCAGCTAGGTGGCACAGTGGATAGAGCACTGGCCCTGGATTCAGGAGGACCTGGGCTCAAATCTGGCCTCAGACCCTTGACACTTACTAGCTGTGTGACCCTGGACAAGTGACAACTCCAATTGCTTCATCAAAAAAAAAAGAGGAAAAGAACCAATATGTACAAAAATAGTTATAGCAGCTCTTTGTGTAGTAACTCAAAATTAGAATCTAAAGACATTCCTAGTGGGGAATGTCTAAACAAAGCATGGTGTATGAAGAAGATGGAATACTACCGTGGCATACAAAATGATGCAGGAAACTGTTTCAGAGGGAGCTGGGAAGGTCCCTATAAAAAGAGTCAGAGTAAAGTGAATAGAATCAGAAGAATTTCTACATTAACAAGGTGATACCAATTATTTCAAAAGCCATGAGAACTCTGATCAACACAATGACCAACCATGATTCCAGAGGACTGATGATGAATCGTGCTCCCCATCTTCTGACAGAGAGGTGATGGGCTCAGAGTATAGATCAGGACATGTAATTTTTGGACATGGGCAATGTGAGAATTTATGTATGTTTGTTAACAAAGTCTTTGTTTTTCTTTTTTTTTTTAATGTGGGTGGAGAGAAGTAGACAAGGTATATTTTTGTTCATGGGAGGTGGGGGAGAAGATAAAGTTTATTAAACAGTAAGGGGGGAAAAAGCAGTGGAGATCCAATCTGCCCAGCCCTCTAAGACCCAGCCTGGTAGTGTCAGTGACCACACATCTAACTCTTCCATCTTTTCACATGGGCCTTATGGCCCACTTCTGCCCTGAACAAGCCAGTCGAAGAAACTTATCAATTGATGGCCTCTATCATTAAATCCAAGTGTTGAGTGAAGAAAGGCAAGAAGGAAGAGAGAAAATAGGCAAGAAGTAAAGAAGGGTAGAAGCAAAGGACCAGAGAAGTAGAGGATATAGAAAAGGGAAGTCAGGGGGAGGAAGCAAGAGGATAAAGCAGAGAGACTATCGGCAATTGGCAAAGGCTCGGAAGTGACTGAAAATAAAGAAGGTTGGGAGGGTTGTTTCCTTTGTTCAAATAATGGCGCCCCACCCCAACTCACCCCTTGTCCGAGGGATTACCACACCATTTTTTTCCCTATCACTTGAGCTCCATGTTGATTCTCTGACAGGAAAAATCTCTACAATAATAGAGGAAAAATCTGAATCAATAGCTTCAGGATGGTAGTTTACTGTTTTGTTTTGTTTTTAATTTAAAGATTGAGAGAGTAATTTAATTTACCTGTCCAGAAGGGACAGTTAAATGGTACAACGGATAGAGCACTGGTCCTAAAGTTGGGAAGACCTGAGTTAAAATCTCACCTCAGACACTACTGTGTGACCTTCATCAAGTCACTTAACGCCCATTGCCTTAAAACATCCGGGGTCAAGGCAACTAGATGGTGCCGTGGATAGAGCACCAACCCTGGAGTCAGGAGTACCTGAGTTCAAATTTGGCCTTAGATGCTTGACACTTACTAGCTGTGTGACCCTGGGCAAGTCACTTAACCCCCACTGCCCCGCCCCCCCCAAATAGAGACATTTAGAAATATATAAATATATATTTATATTTATATTTATATGAATATATCAATATATATCTATATAAAACTATAGACATGATATTTATATTTTAAATTTTGTTGTTGTTCATATTTTCAGCTGTATTCAACCATTTGTGTCCCCATTTGGGGTTTTTTTGCAGAGATACTGGAATGGTTTGCCATTTCCTTCTCCAGCTCATTTTATAGATGAGAAAACTGAGGCAAGGAAGGTTATGTGACTTTCCCAGGGTCACACAGCTAGTTGAACTTGGGAAGATGAGTCTTCCTGACTCCAGGTCTGGTATGCACACACACACACACACACACACATGCACATGCGCATACATGCATGCATGCATATATATATTGCTCTAGAAACACTTAAGAACAGAGATTTTCATCTACAAGGAATCAAAGAAGGTTTCCTTTATTAGGTGACATCTAAACTGGGCCTTTAAGGAATGAAAGGATTTTGACAAACAGTGTAGAAGAGAATAATTCTAAGGCATCTAGGTGACACAGTGGATAGAGCTCTAGGCCTGGAGTCGAGAAGACCTGGGTTCAAATCTGGATTCAGCCCCTTATTAGCTGTGTGACTTTGAGCAAGTCACTTACCTTCCATTTCCTCAACTGTAAAATGGTGATAACACTAGCACCTACCTCCCAATTTGATCCTGTTTTGAGGATCAAATGAGATAATATTTGTAAAGCTTTTAGCCCAGGGCCTAGCATACAGTAGGCACCTAATAAATGCTTGTTTCATTCCTTTCAGGCATACACAATGGTAGGAGAGGGCAGGATAAGAATAAGAAACAGTTAATAATCCAATTTATGTGGAACCTGGAATGAAAGAAGGAAACTAGTTGAAATAAGATTAGAAAGGTCATCTGAAAACAGATTGTAGAGGACCTTAATGGTCAGGCAGAAGAATTTGTATTTAATCCTCTAGGTGATAAGGAGACATTGAAAAAAAAATTTTTTAAGTTTACTGAAATAAGGAAGGAAGGAGAGAATGAATGAATCTGGTTGTTTCAACAGCCTTGGGATGCTGGAGCAAGTGTGTCATGTTACAAACCTTTGGAGGCAATCCAAGGCAAGATGCATTTACCTAACAGCCAAGACTGAAATCACAAATGAAGAACAGCATTCCCAAAATGGAAGAAGGAGAAGCACTTTAGTTTCCTAACAAGTGAGACAATGTCCCTGAAAGCACTTTGAATTACCTGTGTGACCTTGGTCAAGTCAGTATAAGAGAAGAAAAGACTAGCAGTGTTAAGATCAAGGTGTGAGTCCTGACTTGGAGAGTTCTCAGCTTTGCAACTCACTCAATCCCCTCTTAACCTCAGTTTCGTCCCTTTAAAATGAGGATAATAATACTTGCGTTGTTTTACAAGATTGATATGAGAATCCAATGAGAAAATAATTTTAAGGTGCTAAATAAACTCAGTTTACAGCATTTATTAAGCACCTACTAAATGCAATGCACCATACTTAGATGAAAGGAGATAATGTACACATGCTCTCAGAGGAGTTCTGCAAGTCACTTAACTGCCCTGGTACACTAAAAGATGAGGGGCAGTGTCAAGGACCTCTCCCACCCCCAGCTCCCAGGCTCGAAGTTCAAGCCATGATGAACGAGTGAAGGATGGTGATTACGATGACATCTAGGGACACCTGTCCTCTCCAATCAGCTCCCCCCCACCCCCACACTTATTCTTTATGGGGCTCTTGGGGGCAGCTCTGTGTCACTATTGATCTGAATCAGAGCGCAATCATGCTTAAGCTGGAAGCTATGTGAACTGGGTAGGACAGTGAAGTCAGGGCTTTTAGCAAGCTCCTGCCCATGTGCTCACTCCCAGACCTCTTTAGGGGTTGTCTCCATTCAGCTGAGCACTCTGGTCTGATGGAGGTCCCCATATACATTAAATTCCCATCCATCCTGCTAATGCCTCCAACTCTGATGTCAGGGGAAGGAGGCTAGCACCTCTGTCACCCATGATAAATTATTCCAGGCATCTTAGATCCATTCCTGAAAAGGCCAGAGAAAGTATAGGCCACATGCCTAAAATGCCTTTTTCCCTCAAGACAGATGGACCCAAGAGAAGTCAGGAGCCAACCCCTTCCCAGCAAGAACAGCAAAATATCCATCGGAAGCCCAAGAGAATGAGGAAGAATCTCAGCTTTACAAAAGGACCAATCAAATGACTCTTTATCAAAGGACTCGTATTGTCATTTAGGATGGAGAAATGGCATTCTATGGACAATGATTTCCAGCCTAAGGGCTGTGGACCCTTGGATGACTAAGGAATTCTTGTATGGGGTCAATCAGTCAATAAACATATATCAACTGCCTACTATGTGCTAAGCACTGGGGAAACAAGGATTTAAGACAGTCTCTGCTCTCAAGAAGCTCAATCTAATGGGGGAGACAATATGCAAACAACTATGTACAAACAAGATATAGGCAGAATCAATTGGAGATCAGCAAGAGGGAAGAGGCAAGCATTAAGAGGCATTGAAAGTGAGATTTTAGCTAGGACTTGGGGTCAGGAACCGAGCCAGCACTGATGGGGACGGGGGGAGCATGATGGACATGGGCAGAAACCAATAAAAATGGCCAGAGAAGGGAGATGGAGGGTCTTGGGTGAGAAACAACCAGAAGGCACTAGCAGAATATGTGTTGGGGAGTAAATTCTAAAAAGACTAGAAAGATTTTAATATTTGATCCTGATGTTGCTAGGGGTGACATGGTCAGACTGGGGCTTTTAAAAGGATGTAATGGAGTGGGGAGAGACTTATGACAAGGAGCCCAACCAGCAAGCAATTGCCAAAGTATTGCGGGTGAGGGCAGTTATCACCAGAGAGAAGGTTGTGTGTGCATGGAGTCTGTAAGTCTACATTCTTAAAAATGGATTTTCTGTGGTTGTTAACATTAAACATTAAATACTGAAACAAGGCAGTTCACTGGAATGAAACTTTCAACATTCAATCAGAACTATAATTAAAATTTCTTTCCCCTAGGACAAATTTAATTAAGGGAATTAAGAGGTGCTAGCAACATTAAGGACAGTTCAACTGCAGGTGTAGCCAAGATATTGTGAGAAAATAATTATTAATAATGGATTTCTTGGGGGGACCCAGAGATCATTTTCTCAGTCCTTTTTCTCTCTCCCTCTCCCCCCACCCCTCCAGAAAGTCCAGTTCTCCTTGAAAAACTTCATCAAATTTCATCTGGGACAAACCCAAGGGAACTAAAGAAATGGAGATAGATTCTTTTGTCTAGATCAGTGATGGACTGATGGGATTAAACTACACCTAGATAATGGACTTTGCTTTAAGCTACTTGAGTGAGGGTCTTTTGCATTCCTTTCCCTGATGTCATTTTTTTTTTTGGCAGGGCAATGGGGGTTAAGTGACTTGCCCAGGGTCACCCAGCTAGTAAGCGTCAAGTGTCTGAGGCCGGATTTGAACTCAGGTACTTCTGAATCCAGGGCCCGTGCTTTATCCACTGTACCACCTAGCCACCCCCTGATGTCATTTTAATGTAAGTCATGTCAACCAATGAAATTGAATGATGCTAACCAATGAGTTTTGATCAATGTAGGCCTACCTCTATCAAAGAGGATAAAAACCCTTGGAAGACACCACTGAAAAGTCTTCTTTAGGACAGCATGGGTCTTAACAGGAGCTTGTAGGTCTTCTGGGTCTCCTTGAGACCACATGTTGTTTCTCTCTGGGAGACAGCATGAATCTTTCAAGGGCTTTTCTCCTGCTCACGCTAACTGGCATGCTGAAGTTCTCTCTGCTTTCTCTACCACATACCCTGAGACCATGAGATATTAGGAAGACACATGGTCAATCCTTTCTGGTATCATATTAAATAATTAATGATGTGCTTACCCAAAACTTGTGTATATACCAATAGCAATTAAATTTTTAAAAATACACTAGGAGGGGCAGCTAGGTGGTGCAGTGGATTAAGCACCAGGCCTGGATTCAGAAGTACCTGAGTTCAAATCCGGCCTCAGACACTTGACACTTACTAGCTGTGTGACCCTGGGCAAGTCACTTAACCCTCATTGCCCCCACACACACACACACACACACACAAAAACACTATGAAACTGGGACCCAAAAGTTCTGCACCCCATACCCCAGCAAGGGTTGAGGAAAGGCAGCCCCCTAGAGCAGGCACCATGGGACAGGATCCCTCATGGGCAGTTGTTCTGGGGCAATAACAACTACAAGATAAGCAATCAACATGGGGAGGAAGTTCAAACCACAAATGTCAGCACTCTGGGGTGTGATGAGTAAAATTTAATGTGGTTGCCTTATTTCTGTCCCAAGTTTGGGGGAAATTATCTGGGGTTTCTAATATATTTGTTACTTATAAATTAGAAGCTTTAACACCAGTTTGGGGTTAATTAAGCATTTATTAAAGCATACCAAGTTTTAGTAAAAAGAGAACACCTGGCTCAGAAAGTTAAGAAAAGGCCTATCTAGCCTAGAGCTCCAGCCTAGCCTGCTTCTCCCTCCAAATCCTCCACAACGAGCCTGTTTGAAAGCCAAACAGGGAGTGGAAGTTCTCTCTGCATCCAAAGGAGAGGCAGTCCTTCCACACTGCTTCAAGCTAATTGGCTAGCATCACCCAAATCCATTGGTTTACTGAACTTGAGGGTGGTCCTGTGTTGAGGTCAGAGTCCATGCCCTCTGAGAACACACCCTCTTGAGGGCCAGGCAGGTGTGGTTTTAATTGAATTAACTTTAAGTGAGTTAATCAGCAAAGTCAGTCGATTCAATCAATCCCCTCGAGCTAGGGCCTTTGGGCATTCCAAAACCTATTATTTTCTCACAGGGGCAAAACTCCAATCACCCACACTAGTTACACTTCTGACTTCATGCAGACTTCTATGCTCTGAAAGCTTCAAAATTGCACCTCTGCCTCATTAAATGATTCAGGAAAATAAAGAAGCAAATATATATCCTACAGATTGAATTTGAACTTAGATTTGAACTTATATTTATTGATAGTTTTTCAAGTATATGTAAAAGCTATTGTGATTAACAAAGTACAAAATCATTAAAAAGCATTACTAAGTAGCTTTTTTGTCATTAAACATTTTTTTAATCAGATAGAAAACTATAACTTGTAGTACGTGTGGGTCCATGACATTTTTGACATTAAAAAGGGATCCTTATCCTCAAAAAAGTTGGGAATGACTGAGTTAGTATGACTTTACTGTGCAAGAGGAAGTAAGCTCCAATGGAATTTAATGACACCTTTAAAGATCAGTTAAGCTAACCCCTTCCTAGTTTCTTCTTATGTACCCTTGGAGTGGGGAGTAGGGGGATATTTATCCCAACTCCCATTCTCACTGGCAAGTTAGTTATACCCTCTGCAGAAGCCCTGAAGGGTTAGACTGTGGTTCTAATTCCATCAGTAGGAGGTAAAAAAGGGGTTAACAGAAAAACTTAAGACCGGAGTTCTAATTTAGATCTGAGCTCTAAGAGGGATTCAGACCCCAGTTCTGAAAGGGATTAATGGATAACTTAAGACTTGGGTCCTCATCAAAGTCAGAGCCTAGGTTCTTGTTAACTGGTACATGGAGATCTGGCTCCTATTGATTATCCCCATTAATCACCACTCATAACAAGAACATAAAGAGGCAGGTCACAGAGACCCTAACTACAACAAAAACAGGCACAGGCTATAGAAATCCTAATTGATAAATATTAATACCCAGAAACTAGGCCTGGGAATGTAAAACAGGGACACTCTGACCTTGGCAAGTTGAGGTAACATGCCCAGAAAAGGCCAAATTTGTCCCCAGTTCACCTTATGACAAGTAAACCCCAAAAACACACCTTCACAGAAAAAGGTACCTGCCTCATGGGTTGGCTTAGGACCCCAGGAACTCCAAATTAGGATAAGCCCCCTCCCCTGTACCTCCCTAAGGTAAAGATTATTATAATGAAATTGATAATCAATTTATCCATACTATAAATATAACTGTCTTTCCTTTCGCTATTTGAGAGATACCTCCGTGGTGGTCTCCCTGTGTTCACTCACAGTATTGCAATAAAACTTGAGAAACTGAGTCACTGAGTCTTGTAATTCTTTGGGACGACTCACAATCAATCTGATCACCCTAATTCCATCCCACATCAAACTCAAGCCCCTATTCCAGTGTTTTCTTCCCAACACCAATTGCCAGTTAGTATTTCCCTTACCTCATTCATTAACCCAGTTATCACCTGGGTTAATAACATAATAATGATAACAGCACCCTGTTATCATTTAATTAGCATGTTTATTTTTCAAAGGGGATATTTACTTAGAAGCAGAAAACTCCATTCCTTATACTCAGAAGTATAAAAATACCTTCCCCTCAAACCCAGGGCACACTCTGCCGCTCTCCCACCTTTGTACCTGGGGAAGGTGGACTCAAACTTGAAGTGGTCACCAGAAAGCATTTACCCCACGAAGTTCACTTCTGAGTTTGGCATAGACAACGGACAAAATCACTCCTTTGCTTCAAGAAACCAGAGTGTCAAAAACCACCACCACAACAGTGTGTCCTCAGCGTTGGACTAATTCTGGGCTGGGTGGAGAAGGCTGGGAGGGCATTTGCTCCTCGTTGGGTTTGTCTGCCCACTCTGGCTTGGAGTTCCTTGGACCCCGGTGTTTATTCTCTCCCCAATCATCTTTCACCTAAAGGCACAACCGGGATGGGAACAAGAGTGGGTTGATGTTCTCATGATTTCATGTCAACTCCAATGAGAAAAGAGGAGGCTGCTACACCTGGGCTTTCTCTCTCTCTCTCTCTCTCTCTCTCTCTCTCTCTCTCTCTCTCTCTCTCTCTCTCTCTCTCTCTCTCTCCCCATCCTGATTTTGGGGGGATTTGTGACCTGGATCAGGGAGCTAGCTCACCCAAAGAATTGGAGGCTCATCATGGATCTTGTCAAATAAAAAAGAGGTTGATTAGGAGAGAGGGATATATGGCTAGGGGACAGATCACTATGGAGAAGTGTCCCCCTGGAGGAAGAGAAGACCTTTTGTATCTTTCCAAAACAAAGGAAGGGAAGGAAATTACAAGGCAGGGGGAAATGCAAAGACTGGGGCCAGATAACTAAATGGGGGATCTGTGATAACAGGGTATCAGGAGGACATGCAGCATCCATCCATACCCTGCATATCCTCTGGCAGACCTTAGTATTGCTTATTGGGGTACTGGGGCCAAGCCCTGCCACACCTCATACCTGAGCTGGGAGAGAGAAAGCCTTTTCCCTCGGTCTTGACGGTTGGATCTTTAGGTTTCTTGGTGTCTCACTGCATTCCTACAACACTGAGGTTTACAACAGTCTCTGCCTCCCCACTCTAATTCAGCCAAGCAGAAGAGAGGACAGTCTAGTCCCTGGGGCCTTTTAGACACATGCTCAGTTTCAGCTTAGAAGTTAATTGAAATTTTTTTCTCATTAAATGGCAATCAGACAGGAAAATAATCATAGCTTCTTTTGCTCTCAAGCAGAGAGCTGGCCCTCTTCACTCTGGTCTGAGCCCTCTTTGGCAAGTTCCCTGTTATACAGAAAAGGAAACTGTGTCTCAAAGAGGGATATGGCTTGTTCAACATCAAAAAGTGACCTCAGACACTTGACACCTACTAGCTGTGTGACCCTGGCAAGTCACTTAACCCCCACTTCCCTGCAAAACAAAACAAAAGTGAATGTCGGGGGTAACTAGGTGGTGCAGTGGATAAAGCACTGGCCTTGGATTCAGGAAGACCTGAGTTCAGATCTGGCCTCAAACACTTGACACTAGCTGTGTGACCTTGGGCAAGTCACTTAACCCTCATTGCCCCACAAAAAAAAAAAAAAAAAGGAATGTCACAGCCACAATTTGAATATATCCTCTGAACCCAAATCTAGTGCCTTCCACTCCACTACCACTACCTCTTATTCTTTAGATCCTCATGAGGTATCACCCAGAGGGCTTCACTTTGGGGTATTTGGTACCCCCTAAGTTATTTGTTTTGTTTTCTGAGAATCTCAGTTACTAGCCCACCTTCCCCCATTTTGTCCCTCTTTCTCATGTACACCCAGTCTTCCCTTCTCACAGCACCTGAAATTACACCATTCCAGTCTGTATTCTCATTTTAACTGAGAAGAAAAGAATGTATCTTTAAGGGAGTAAGGGAGTGTGGAACATTTTGAGAGCTGTAATAGCTTCCCAATCTTGGGAGATAGACCCTGTATTTTTATGGTAACCATTTATTTTGGGATTTAAAAAATGTTTTTGATACCTTTTGTTTTATATCAGTCATTTCTAGATATACTGCCTATCTAGCATTTATATAGCACCTACTAGATGCCAGGTATGGAGAAGGAAATAGCGAACGACTCCAGTATCTTTGCCAAGAAAACCCCAGGTGGGGTCATGAAGAGTCAGATATGACTAAAAAAATGCCTGACCAATACAACTCCAAATTATTTCTCTGAACACTTGAACCAATTCACAGCTCTGCCAAACGTATGTCAGTGTGCCTGTCTTTCCACAGTTCTGTCTACATCTCTTGTCAATTAAGAACATTTTTGTAAAAAATAATTTGTTTAAAATATGACAGAAACTCTTGAATTTCCCTATTGACTTAATAATCCAGCTTCACTTGAGTAACCAGGAAGCCAAATTTATCATTTTCTACCAAGTGCTTAAAATAATGATATCAGGGGAGAGTAGCCCAGAAGAAGTTCCATCCTGGACTCCCTTATGCATCATGGAACATAAGTATGCACTAGAGATGCCAACAATCTGGATCAAGTCCGAAGAAGGTGGCCAAGAAGGAGAGGGAGAGGGAGAGGGTACTGGAGACTCTACCATATAAGGACAGGCTAAAGGAATTGTATATATTTGAGCCTTGAGAAAAGAAAACTTGTGGGAGGAAGAAGGGAGGACATGATAGATGTGTTTAAGTACTTAAAGGACTGTCGTGTGGAAGACAGATTATACTTATATTGTTTGACCCCATAAGACAGAACTAAATTGCAGAGAGATGAGCTTTGCTCAATGTATGTGTGTGGGAGCAGGGGGGATGAATTTCTAAAAGTTAGAGCTGTCCAAAAGTGGAATGAGGTCATGAGACTCCCCTTCCCTAGAGGTCTCCAAGTATAAGCTTGTGGATCACTTGTGGAGGGATATTGGGGAAGGGATTTCCATTCAGGAAATTAGATTAGATGAGTTGACCTCTGAGGTCCTTTCAAACTTTGAAGCTATGATTTCTCTGTTGTTTTCATGTTACTTTTTCATTGACACCATTGTAAAGTTGACAATTTACAGAATTCCAGAACTGCACAGGATCCTCAACAAGTCCAAGCCCCTTCATTTTACAGATGGGGAAACTGAGGTCCAAAGCAGGTTAAGTCATGCAAGTTAGTGGCAAGGTTAAGACTCCAGTGCTCACACTCATGGACCCCATCCTACTGTAAAGGTTCATAAGAGTTCAAGGGAAGCATGCTAGATTATTAATATGAGTCTAAGTAAAACAATCTGAAGAAAATCAAGACCATAAATAAGTCAAATGCTATTGCAGTGACTAGTTGAGACCCTCCCACACTATAGAATGAGTCTCCATCTCCAGGCTCAGCAGATGGCCCACAGTACTGCTGATTTGCTAACCTAGTTACAATAAATTCTATTCAATGAAAAATCCTGTTGCACAGATGTGCTCACCAGTCTCTGACCTTGTAGGAGTCGATCTCAATAATGACAACTTTGTTGTTTGGATTTTTATGGATTGGTGGCTAAAGAGCAGGATGATTAACAAGGTAAGGTGGGGGACAGGGGAAGCAGGAGGAGAGGGAAACAAGACACAGTTCACAACTTTGGGGTGAGGCTGGCAGGGATAACCTGTCAAAAGAGGAGAAAAGAAAACCAAAAATGGCATAATGGAGACTGGACACTAGAACATTAGAAACAAACAAGAACAAAATTTGTATCTACTCCCCTCCCTCAAATCTGTACACAGCAGCAGTTGGTCTCCATTTAAATGAAATCCTAGCATTACAAGTAATTTGGCTTCCCCTCCCAAAGGGCATTTCAATACAGTTTAATCCAAAAACTATTTATTAAACTCCTACTAGGTATTCCCCTAAACACAGTCCGGAGTCCAGCCAAATCTAACCACTTGCTTTCCTTGAACCCTAAATTCCATCTCCATCTCATTTTGGTGCCTTTGCTCAGACTGTCCACCATGACTGAAATCTAACCTCTGCTTATTAGAATCCCTGGTTTCCTTTAATGCTTGGCTCAGATGCCATAAAGCCCTCTCTGAAACCCAGTGGCTAACATTTTCTGCCCCCAGAATATGTGTATGTGTGTGTTTACACACATACACATATACACATATATGTGTGTACATGTGCGTGTATATATGCATGTATACACACATATATATGCATTTATATATTATACATGCATTATATATAACATGTATAGAGAGAATATATAATGTATTTATATAGTATATATAGTCATATATCTTTTGTATTTGTGTGTTTGTATCTATTTGTTGTATGTATTTATTTACACATTGTTTTCCGTGATAGAATTAAAGCTCCATGACCTACTTATCTATATTTTAAATAAGCGATACATGGTGTCCTATGCAATCCTCTTTTTCTGTTCCTCTTTGTATAATGAGAACCTTCCTCTCTCCCTTTGGAACAAATCCAGATATTCGTTGCCTCACACTCCAGCCAACCCCACCCCCAATAACCATGTGGAATCCTCAGGGGCCAGCTTCTATCTGTCTAGGACTGAATCATTGAGAGTCTCCAATCGTTGCTGAGCTGGAAGAATTGGTGTCATGGATTTGCCACATCTGTTAAAAGAAGACTGCTTCTGCCTAGCACTCTTTGATTTACTCCAAGTAAATGATGTCAACTCCAAGTGACAAGATGCAATTCCAGTGAGGGGTGAAGAAGGTATTTCCTTTTCTTTTTCTTTTCTTTTTTTTTATTTTAGTGAGGCAATTGGGGTTAAGTGACTTGCCCAGGGTCACACAGCTAGTAAGTGTTAAGTGTCTGAGGCTGGATTCGAACTCAGGTACTCCTGACTCCAGGGCCGGTGCTCTACCCACTGCGCCATCTAGCTGCCCCAGGTATTTCCTTTTCTACCCCCATATCATGGCTGCTCTTTACATGGAATATGGACTGAACTAGCCTCTGGCTGCCCTTGCCTCTCTCTCTTCTGTGTTTCCATCCCTGAGTAGGGGATTAAGCAGAAGCCTCAAGATGGACAACAACTTTGTCAATCCCAAAAGGTCAGAAGATCCTAGAAGGCTTGCAAGCATTAGTGTTGAGTGTTCCCAAGGCCGATGGCAGAGAGAAGATCAGAGACAGAGGCCACCAGAAATGAAAGTAAGCTTGGATGTTGGATCAGACAAGGACAATGAAGGTGCAAATGTAGAATGGCTAATTAGTTGTTTCACAAAAATTGTTTCATGTCCAAACAAGACTTTAATATTTGCCTCCCTGCAAACTATGCCTCTAGTAACATTACTGAAATGTGTTGTAATCATTGTTTTACTGCCCACTATGATTATTTTAAACATCTCTTCTTTGTGAGTTGGAATGTTACCAGTCCTATTCCCTATTCATGTCTGTGCGTTGAGTATCGTTTTACTTCCCCCTTCCCCCACTTTTAGAGGAAGCCTATCCAATAGCTAAAAGTAAATTTGTCCACAGTAAAGCTGGAGTAGACATTTAATGAGCTAAGGCATATGAACAGAAAGCTGATTCCTCTTATTTAGAAGAAAGACATCCCTGGTACCGAACCTGGTATTGTTGTTGTTGTTGTTTAGTCATTTTTAGTTGTGTCTGACTCTTGTAAAGAATTAATTGTTATTTGAGGTTTTTATGCCTCGGCGCACACTGGCCTGGGGCTCCGCAAACCGCACGGTGCTCCACCCACTGGTTGTAGCCATTGCCAGGGCTCTGGCACCTCACGTCATCACCACTCGACGACGCCTACGTGAGCCTAGCAAAATTATAATGATTGGAAGCCTAGTGAGGGCAGTCATGTGACTGTCAGAGCAGCCATCCCATTGGCTGGGACTGTGTGGGGTGTTTCTAGGTTTGGGGGAGGAGAATTGGGCATTCTAGGTGGAGCTGGAGAGTGACAGGCATTCTGCTGCGTATTTTCAGCTGATTCCTGGGCGGTGGTATTTTTCAGGTATTGTAATTTCCCTTTCCCCATTTTTATTTCCTTTCCCTTGATCCTACTGATTCTGTTTGTGTTGTTTTTTTAAGTTCGTTCTTGTTAAAATAAATCTTGTTCTGTTTAAGGGAGGCTGCCGGTTTCCTTCCTTGCCCCAATATTGCAGCGAGCCGCTTAGCTAGCACTCCCCAATTAAAAATTGGTCCCCACACTCTCAATGACCCCATTTGGGGTTGTCTTGGCACAGATCCTGGAATGGTTTGCTATTTCCTTCTCCAGCTCATTTTACAGATGAGGAAACTGAGGTAAACAGGGTTAAATGACTTTCCCAGGAAGTGTCTGAGGCCAGATCTGAATTCACAAAGATGAGTCTTCCTGACTCCAGGCATGGCCATCCATCCACTGTGCCACCTGAACCTGGTATAGAGATACATATCTAGTTACAGGATAGGGAGAGGAAGGTATTCTAGCCCATGTGTGTCACAGCAGTGGCCTTCTATGTTATATTTGTATATAGACGTATTCATATTTGTTGATGTTTGTCAAGTTCATAATTTTCATAAAGGAAAAGTCAGTTAATAAAAGCTAACAGCGAGGGCAGCTTGGTGGCACAGTGGATAAAGCACTGGCCTTGGATTCAGGAGGATCTGAGTTCAAATCCAGCCTCAGACACTTGACACTTAACTAGCTGTGTGACCCTCATTGTCCTGCCAAAAAAAAAAAAAAAAAAAGCTAACAGCATGACAGGGACCTAACTTCCCTGCTCACCTGCTCCTGGAGAGCAACTCAGGGAAGTATGCTCTCCTTAGTGACTCTGGTTTAAGGTTCTTGGATTGTGTCTATGATTGAGCAATAGGTCTGAAATGTTTCCCATTAAGAGCAGCTTCTCTGCTGATTTCTATAGCCAACTACTGCAAATGACAATCTGTGCTGGGATGCCACTGTCTCCAGGGGCATGCTGGAGCCAGCTCATACCTGCTAATGAGAAACAATTGTTAAATTACCAGTGTGAGCATTTACACCTTGAAAATCAGCAGATGCTACAAGGGTTGGGTTGTTGTTTTGTTGATTTCTAGACTTAAGAAAGTGATAGAGAAAATGTTAATAGTACAGATTAAACTTAAAAGGATATCATGCCTACGTTTTTTCCCAGAAAATCAGTTATGAAACATTCACCAGCACACCCCTAACTTCCTTCACCTATAGTGCCTTCGCTATAGCTAAGTTATCCAATGTACCCATGAGGCATAATTACTAAAGGAGCAAGACTGGAAAATCCCATGCTGGAACCATCAAAAGGTAAGGGGCAAAGATATGGTCAATAGCTACTCTATGTCCTATAGCTTGGTAGCAGGGAGAGATGGGAGTCTCACTCCATTTCTTTCTGTAGTCCTCCAAGTCACTGCAAGTTGTGGATAGGTCCATGCCCCCTAAGAATACAGGAGTAGTCTCAGCTCTGATGCCCCAGAAGCTAACAGAGATGGCAGAAAGGGATGTAGGCTAGATTTCTGTTAAGGGCTATCCAGTCAATTCCAGCATAAAAAGAGATAATACAGGCAAAGTGCTTTATAAATCTTAAAGTACATTATAAGTATTAATTAATAATAAGAAATACCCTCATGATGGCAGAATAGCCCCACTAGCTTTTCTGAATAAATGTTGCTCAGCTCTGCTCCATTATATTTAGTCCAAGGTATAATTGGTATAACTGGGGAGAGAAGGGGAAACTGAGTTCCCTTCATATGACAGACCGGCTTAGCAATAGCATATCTCCTCTTTCTCTTCTTTCTAGAAACCCCAATAGTGCAGTTCAATTCAAGAAACAAAGGGAGAGGAGTGCAGTTAGGTGGCACAGTGGATAAAGCACTGGCCCTGGATTCAGACGGACCTGAGTTCAAATTCGGCCTCAGACACTTGACACTTATTAGCTGTGTGACCCTGGGCAAATTACTTAACCGTCATTGTCCTGCAAAAAAAAAAAAAAAGGAAGGAAGGAAGGAAGGGAGTAAGGGAGGGAGACAGTTTGTAACATTGGATATTACCATTTGGGATATATACTTTGGGTCTATTTTGTTATTTAGATAGGTGGCTTAGTGGATAGAGCTGGCCTCAGAGTCATTGACTAGGGTCCAAATTCTACCCCTGCCACATACTGCCTGTGTGACCTTGAGCAACTCTCAAAAAGTCCAAGTTGCAGAGAAGATGCTGACCAACATTGATAAATTTCCTCATGTAGAGGCTCCCAATACCAATCATTGTTCTAATGCATATCCCTATATTTTGTATTGACTTATGGGTATCCGTGTTGGTTTTCTGCCCCACAACCACAACCTTGGAATGTAAACTCCTTGAGGGTGGAGACTTTTACTTTTTTGTCTTTGAATACCTAGTGCCTAAGACACAGTAGATGGTCCATAAATATTTCTTTAATTGAATGAAAGTACTAGAAAAAATTTCTTCACCACTGCATGGTGGTGTTTATGCATTATCAGGATGGGCAGGTATTGGAAATAACATTTCACAGGGGTTTTCCTGGTATAGTGAGGAATGAGAAGGGGGTCAACCACTCTGAGCTCTAAGAAAAAGGATGAAATGGACCAGACTGGGTAATTATCCTGAAATAGGCTCCTAGGTATTAGAGCATTCCTGGGAGAGCCATCTGGAATACACAGCTGTGATTAATGCAACCAGTTATTGGAAGTAATTATTTCCCAGCCAGGCACCTGTTAATCTGGGGAAAGTGACAACACCCAAGTCCAGACCTGAAGAAGGTGCAACCTTAATTTCCCAGACCAAGCTGAATGCCATCTGTTGGAAATGATCAATTAGGACTTTTTTATTTTTTAACATGGACATCCTTTAGATAACTTGGCACCAATTTCATATTAATTGGAACAGTTGAGGCCAAAAGCACCTGCTTTCTCAACCTATCTCAACCACAATGGAAAAACTGCCCAGGGTGGGAAGACATATCTCTTTTTTTAAAGGATCAGAGATCAGGGATTTAGAGCTGGGAAGGATTTTAGAGGCCATCAAATTCAACATTTTCATTTTACAGATAAGAAAACTGAAGCATAGACATTAAGTGACTGGCCTAGGGTCACCCAACTAGTGGGTACAATAGACATTTATGAAATATCTACAATGGGTAAGGCGGCATGGCTACATGAACACAGAGCCCACCTCAGGGTCAACAAAACCTGGGTTGAAATACTCTCTGAAATATACTGAGATCCATCCAAAAATAGGCAAGACATGGTGCTAGGGAAGCCAAGACAAAAACAAAAACAAAAAATAGCCTCTACCTTCAAGTTCCCTATGACTTTGGGGAAATCACATAACCTTGTGATTTCCCCAAACAACTGTCCAAGGTTAGTCTTTTTTGTTTTTGTTGTGTTGTTTGTTTGGGGTTTTTTGTGGGGCAATGAGAGTTAAATGACTTACCCAGGGTCACACAGCTAGCAAGTGTCAAGTATCTGAGGTCGGATTTGTACTCAGGTCCTCCTGAATCCAGGGCCGGTGCTTTATCCACTGGGCCACCTAGCTTCCCCAAAGGTTATAGTCTTAGGGATTGCAGAGGAGTCGCCTACTTACTTCAGGGAGGGACTTTCCACATTTGGACATTTTCACATTTCCATATTTCCACATTTCCTTCCATTGTTGAACTAACAGAATGAGATGAACAAGTCTTTCCAAACAGAACCCCAATGAGAAACTAATTGCCCCACAATAATTCCCCATTGAGCTTGAATAGTCTTCTCCTTTGAGGATGTTTCTTGGCTGACATTTGACTGAGCTGTTAAGACTGATTAACCCTAATCATCATAATAGCATGTATATGGTGCTTTAAGCTTTGCAAAACCATGTACATGTTATCTCATTTGATGCTCACAACAACCCAAGGAGGGAGGTGCAACTGTTGTTGCTGTTCAGTCATTTTTCAGTCCTGTCCAACTCTTCGTGACCCTATTTGGGGTTTTCTTGGCACAGATCCTGGAAATGTTTGCTGTTTCCTTCTCCAGCTCATTTTTATAGATGAGGAAACTGAGGCCAAAAGGGTTAAGTGACTCACTCTATTTTTATGCCCATTTTACAGATGAGGAAATTGAAGCTGACCAATAAAATGACTTATTCAGGCTTATAGAACTAGGAGGTAGGATTTGAACCCTGACTCTGAGTCCAGCACTCTATTGACTGAGCCACCTATCTGCCTCATGGTGGTTTTCACTCATACCTTTTTATAGAATCATGGACCTAGATGAAGTCCAGAGAAATTAAGTGTCTGCCCAAGGTCACCCAGAACTTGAAGGCAAAGACTGCTTTGTGATTGAGCCTGGATTGAAACCTGGATCATCTGACCCCAGAGTCTCTGCATCACACCAAGCGCCCAAGCCAGTACTTTCCAAGTCCAGAACCAATCCTCAGGTAGCAAAAGTTTTCTCACTTGGCTACAAAGCAGTTCCATCCACTCACTTCATATTGTCGCCTCTCTTAGCCAAATGGTCAGGAAGCCTTGATAGAGGAAAGTCTGGTTTCTGGTTTTCACCCACTACAATTTTAGTTCTGTGATATGGCCACCCAGAGATCCAGTGAGAGCCAGAATTCTCCATTCTCTAAGCTTTTGAAGCCAAAGAGAACTGCTTGCTATGCCCTTGCAAAACACTTGACGCTTGAAGCTGTCTCTCAGCAGCTCCTACACACACTGAAGAACCATAGAATGATATTAAACAATGATGACAATAACTATCCCCCTATGTCATGCTTTAAGGCTTACAAAGCACTTTACATATATTATCCTATTTGATCCTCACTACGACACTATGAATAGGTGCTATCATTACCCCCATTTTACAGATAAGGAGACTAAGGTTGAGAGAGCTAAGTGACTTGTCTAGGGTCACACAACTGGTAAAGTATCTAAGGCAGGATTCTAACTCAGGTGTTAGGACTGTGAAAATGGATACCTTGATTTGCTTGAGCCCTTCAATTATCCAGGCAACCAGAACAACTGTATAAGGACTAGCTTCGTTGGCTAAGACACCAGCAGTCCTTTATGTGATCCAAGAGTAAACCTCACTGGACTTGCAGGGAATCAGTAACCCTGAAGCCAATCAAAGACTTGTTTGACTATGGATATGGACCTTATTTTCAGCTATTCCCTAGCTTTGAAATAGTTTTCTTTCCTTTTGGAAATCTCCTAATCACACCTTGAACTGAACTGCGTTCTTATCAAAGGCCCCATCCTCCAGCCCTGGAATACCTTACACACACTCTCCCTTTGGGAGTGGGCCTTTCAAAGCCCATCTTTTCTCCAAATTCCTTACCTGCCTTTGTTTAAAGTATATATATAATAATCTTTTGTTTTGATTTGTTTTGTTTTGTTTTGTTTTGCAGGGCAATGGGGGTTAAGTGACTTGCCCAGTGTCACACAGCTAGTAAGTGTCAAGTATCTGAGGCTGGATTTGAACTCAGGTCCTCCTGAATCCAGGACCAGTGCTTTATCCACTGTGCCACCTAGCTGCCCCTATAATATTTTTTTAATTAAAAAAATAAAGTATATATAAACCCTTGCAGTCTATTGCATGGCATTCTATTTGGCAATAGGCTAGATGGTACCCAAGATCCCATTAGATTTTTTTCCCTACTTAATAAAATCTTTCTTTTAATTTTTACAGGCACTGTCTTTCTCCGGTTTCCTTTCCTTTTAGGAAGAAGGGCATTTAAATCTCAAGACTAGACCTTTGCATTCTCCACTGTTCTTTCCCTTTGGGGCAAGAGAGATCTGAATTCCATTAAGAGAGCATTTGCCTCCAATTCCAAGTTCAACACTATTTACTAAACACCTCCTCTAGTCAGGTTTGATGGATAAAACCCCAGAATGGGAATGAGGAGACAGGAAGGGGAGGGGATCTAGTTCTATCTTTGCTACTATCTAGATGTATGACCTTGGGAAAGTCATATTTCCTCTCAGTGCCTCAGTTTCTTCATATATAAAATGAGGGGGGTTGACTAAATGTTTTCCAGTGTCCCCTTCCAGCTCAGGCATTCTAAGATACTAGGTTTGGTTTCTGTCTGAAGCAAGGGAATTGGGTTTATAGAAACAAGCAAACTTGTCTTAATAGATAACTTAGCAAAGTAAATAGAACCCAGAGAAAAATTTATCAACTGACCACAATAACAAGGAAAAAAAAAACATTGAAAGGTGGTTTTTTTTGAGAATTCTGATTCTTGAAAGACTTGGCTCCTCTGATCAATACAATGATCCAAGACAATTCCAAAGGACTTGTGATGAAAAGAAAAATGCTCTCCATGGCCAGAGAGAGAAATAAGGAATTCTGAGTGCAAACTGAAGAATGATTTGCTCACTTTTTTCTTCTTCTTGTTTTTTTTTTAATATGGCTAATATGGAAATATGTTTTGCATGGTTTCACATGTATAATTGATGTGTTCCTTGTCTTCTCAGTGGGTATGGGAGGGGGTGGAAAGAATGGAGAGAATTTAGAAAGAAAAGAATGTTAAAAATCAATAAATAATGGGGACATCTAGGTGGCACAGTGGATAAAACACCAGCCCTGGATTCAGAAGGACCTGAATTCAAATATGGCCTCAGACACTTGACGCTTACTAGCTGGGTGACCCTGGGCAAGTCACTTAACCCTCATTGCCCCACAAAACAAACAAACAAAAATAAAAACAAACAAAAAATCAATAAATAATAAATTTTAAAAGAGAGAGAGAATTCTGATCAATGAAATGACCAATTGTGACTTCTAAGGGCTCATGTGACTTCAGAAGTGACACCCCCACCACCACCACCCACCCCCCCCCACCCCACCACCCACCCCGCCAACCTCTCACCAGATGGGGATGGAGTAAGGACTGTCAGTACAGAACTAGGCATACTTTTGTCAGATATGGCCAGTGTGTTTATTCACTGCATTTCTTTGTTACAAGGATGGGTCAAGGGAAGGGAGGTAAAATGCTGCTTTGGTAAGTGATGTTGTAAAAAAGTCCATTAATCAACAAGCAATTATTAAGCACCCACTAATTGCCAGGCATTATTATAGGCACTGCAGTTACAAAGTCAAAAGTTAGACTGCCCTGCCCTCAAGAAGCTTATATTCTACTGAGGATTAATAAAACATTTTCCTGTTAAAAAGATGGACTCTTTTAGGCTCCTTGGGTTCCCTCACCTTACCATGATTTCACCATTAAGCCACTGGTTGATAAGGATGTGTAACTAGCTTTATCTATTGCTCAAGAAAACTGAAAGTTGGGGGGCAGCTAGGTGGTGCAGTGGATAAAGCACTGGTCCTGGATTCAGGAGGATCCCACCTCAGAAACTTGACACTTACTAACTGCGTGACCCTCGGCAAGTCACTTAACACTCATTGCCCTGCAAAAAAAATAAGAAGAAGAAAAGAAAAGAAAAAAAGAAAATGAAAAGTCTTCTAAGTGTATATTCATCTTCTCCTTTAAATTTGTTGGGACATGTCCAGCAAGGAACACCCCCTACCACCACCAAAGAACATTCTAAAATTGCCAGCTAACATATGGTCTAGCAACTCTCTTTGAATGATTCTGATGCCCAAAGTACACCGTTTCCCAGTATTTCTGCACAGTCCCAAGCATTTAATAAATTTAAGCAGGTTACACAAAAGCCAGACACCTAAATTATGGACTGCTTTTTCCCCTCTGCTTTAGTTTTCTTCCAGAAAAGCATCAGGGTCCAATGGAATGAGCTCTGGACCAGGCACCAGGAGACCTGGCTTCAAACCTCAGTTCTGCCACTGATTAACTGTGTGACCCAAGCAGACCTATTTTTCAATCTGTAAAATGATCCATTGCTAAGATCCTTCCCATCTCTAATGATCTATGGCTCTGGGGCTATTGGATATTATGTGGAAATAGCCTAGGTGGGAGGAATTAGAAAAACTCAAAGTCGTAGGATGCATGGAAATACATTACAATGGTATTGGAGGTTAATGCCAAGATGGCAGCCCACTCCAATGCCCTAATGGACAGTGACAAGTTTCCCAGTTCACTGCATTTCAGTGTAGGGCTCTGCCCTTTTCTAGTGTGCACAGTCTGTTCTGGTTACTGTCAAGTAACAGCTCCTATGAGGGGGAGGGGGAAGGTAGGGGAGAAGTCACCTTGCCTTCTCTCAACTTGAACCTGACATAGAAGAAACAATATTGGGCTTAGAGTCCAGGGACCTTTGACCCTGACTAGGTATGTGACTAGAGCTAAATCATGTCATCTCTCATAGCCTGTTTTCTCATCTATAGAACAAGGACAATGCTTGTTCTGTCTACCTCGCAGGAACATAAGGAAAACACTTTGAAAACCTTTAAAAAGTCCTCTTTAAGAAAGGGGGGGGTGAGCTGTGTGACCCTGAGCAAGTCACTTAACCCCAATTGCCTCACCAAAAAGAAGAGAAAAGGGCAGGGTGGCACTGCACCAAGTCTGTGATTTCAGTGGCATAAAGAGTTACCAATGAGGAAACTCCTTCTTTCAATTCAGATTGGCATCTGCTTTGCAGTTTATTGGATTAGAAGATTGTCTGGGTACACCGAGAGTTTAAGTCATTTGCCATGTCAGAGACAGGAGGCCCTCTAGCTCCAGAAGCCATGTTCTTTCCACTGAACCATCCTACCTACCCCACCCCCAATTATTTTATTATCATAAAATTAGGGGAGGGAGATTATTGACCACACCAAACAAGGAACCAAAGGCTTAGGGAAGATATGATTGCTATCTCCAAGAATGTGAAGGGCTGTCACCTTGAAGAGATTCTCTGCTGAGGGAAGACATAGAATAATATAAAGAGAAACTTCCTGACAACTGTTGTTGTCTGTCCTTTGTTCTCGAAGATGACCATAACATCAGGAGGTGATGTCATCACTTGCAGTGAATTGGATTTAAGTGTGGGAGGGCTGTGCAAGATCACCAACCTCACTCTCTCCTCCAGAGCCATCTGGGTCCAGTGGGAAGATATATATCAGCACGGCTGGAGATGGCACCGGATGTTTAAGGCAGTTGGGGTTAAGTGACTTGCTAGGGTCACACAGCTAGTAAGTATCTCAGGTGAGATTTGAACTCAGGTCCTCCCAACTTCAGGACCAGTGCCCTATCCATTATGCCACCTAGCTGGTCCCATCCTAACAATTAGAGCTGTCCAAAAATAAGAATGGGCTGCTCTAGGAGACAACACAGTGCAGTGCCTACATAGAATGCTAGACTTCAAGCCAAACAGAACTGGGTTCAAATCCTGCCTCAAATACTGACCATATGTATGAATGTGGATGTCATTTAATCTTGCTGAGCCTCAGTTTCTCCATCTCCAAAATGGGGATGATTGTGGCTATATTAGTTGCTTCTCAAGGTAGTTGTAAGGGCCAAATGAGATCAGGGATGTAAAGCAGTTAGCAAACAGTTAAAGCTTTCTACAAAAATCAATGGTGGTCATTGCTATTGAGTGGGTTGCCCCTCACTGAAGATCTTCGAGTGAAAACTGGATGATCACTTCTCAGGAATGGCATAGTGGAGGTTTCAGGAGATTCTATTTGGACTAGATGGTCTTGGAGGTCACTTCCCGACTCTGAGATTCCAAGAATCTAATATCTTGGGGCAGCTAGGTGGCGCAGTGGACAGAGCACCGGTCCTAAATTCAGGAGGACCTGAGTTCAAATCCAGCCTCAGACACTTAACACTTACTAGCTGTGTGACCCTGGGCAAGTCACTTAACCCCAATTGCCTCACACCAAAAAAAAAAAAGAAGAAGAAGAAGAAGAATCTAATGCCTTGCCAGTGGACACTGAGCAAACTACGTTTGTTGTTGTTCATTTGTTTCAGTCATGTCTGAGTCTCCATGACCCCATTTGGGGGTTTCTTGGAAAGATATTAGAGTGGTTTGCCATTTCCTTCTCCAATTCATTTGACAGATGAGGAAACTGAGGCAAACAGGGTAAAGTGACTTGCCCAGGATCACATAGCTAGTGAGTATGTGAGACTAGATTTGAACTCAGAAAGATGAGTCTTGCTGACTCCGGGCCCAGCACTCTATGCACTATGGTGCCACCTAGTTGCCCCTACAAACTAGAATTGGTATAATGCAAAAACCATTAACTCTGGAAACAAAGGACCTGAATTCAAATCTCACCTCTGATATTTATTACCTTTTTGACATCTGCCAAGTCAATTTAGCTACCTGAGTTCCTTAATCTTTAAAAGGATGAGATTGGAACACATGATCTCTGAGATTCCTGTCAGCTCTAAATCCATTACTCCATGAGTTATAGTTTGCCTTGTTTAGGACTGTAATAAAACAATATTCAATAGATTGGTAAGTACGAACACAGACAGGAAGGAATCTTCACTTTGTCACTAAATTGCTGTATAAACTTGGACTAGTTGCTATAAGCCTCAGTTTCCTTATTTGAAAAATGAGTCAGCTGGACCAGATGACCCCCTGTGGCCCTTTAAAACTCTGAAAGGCTGGGATTCTATGACCTCTAATCCTATGCCTCTAAGTGGCAGAATGTGTCAGTCCTCCCGAGAGCCATTCTCTCGGTTCCTGTGTCCCATTTGCTCAAACATTAGCAAGGCACCACCCCTCTCTGCTGCCGGCGGGCTTTTGCTTCCTTTGCCTCACTAGCTCCAAGGATTATCACCCTCATTCTTCATCAAATCCCTTAATGATTGAATCTCATCAGGGAAACTCTCTATGTGTGCTTTTTTTTTTTAATCAGCTTGCAAAGCAGTCCTATATGCTTTGGGATTCTGTACATTGGAGGAAGGGAGGACAAAGAAAGGGGGTTGGATGGTGCAAGTCAGCCTCTTAATGATGCCTGAATTTGATTAAAACATTATTTGGGGTCCTAGATTATAGGGAGTCATATATGGACACAAACTACCTCTTTGGACAGTGGTCTCCAAAAAGGTTTTTTCTACGTTTCTAAGACATCTATGAAAACCAACACACTAGTATCACATGCCAGAATTCTGCTGCCTTTTCTCATTTCTGTTCCTAAAGCAACAATGCAACTCCAAGGAATGGCATTGTGGGTAGAGAAGCACAAGTCAAGAGTGAGACTCATAGTCACTTGAGTACTATTGGTGCATGATGCATGATGCATGATGCATGAGCAAGGCACTTAGAACCCATCATTCTAATCCATTTCATCTGCAGCCCTCAGAACTACGTCTAAGAGATGGTTAAATCATCTAAAGTGATGAGTATTTAGAAGTCATCTAATCCAGTCCATTCATTTTATGGGGAAAAACAGACCCAAAGAGGCTGACTTGCCCAACGTCACACAGCTAGTTAGTGGCAAAGCCAGGAGTACAGCTCAGGACACTTTGTTGCTTTTCCCCTACTTTTTGTCTCAGGACTAGACAGGAGAGCTGAATTTCTTGTAGCCTCAATCAAGAAATGTTTATTAAATTGTGCTCTGCACCAGAAACGGTGCACCAGAGAACATAAGAACAAAAATGAAGTATTATCTGTAAAATGAAGAGGTTGGATTCTATGGTCTCTAAGTTTCCCTTCAGCTCTAACTCTATGATCCTGCCCTCAGGGATCTTATATTTATGAGGTAATTATTGGAAATGGGAGTTGACAGAGGGTGGGGTTCAGAAAAGGCTTCATGTGGCAGGCAGCACTTGAGCTACCTTTGAAGGAAGCTAGAGATTCTAAGGAAAAGAGGGAACACCTTCCAGGCAAGAGGCACAGCTAGGGCAAAGGCAAAGAGTTAGGATCTAAATTGTCTAGTAGGAGAAATAGCCAGAAGGACAATGCTATCATCCTCATAGGTCTGTGTGGCAACCCAATAGTCAATCCCTTCATGTCACAGAGAGATTCCTAGGATTATAGATTTAGAGTTGGGAATTCAAATCAAGGTCCTCTGATACCTAAGCCACTGAATCACACTGCTTCCAAAGCAGAATCAGGACTCCAGGAGCAGTGATTTTTCCAACAAACTAAACAAACTCAGGGAACAATAAGAAGCTGCAGTTCCTTGAAAAGTTATCTGTATTTCTGAGGTTCTAAAAAAGGCAATTCTAAAACTGCCCTTTCAGATGTTTTATAATGTTCCCTCATCTCTTTGTAATTAGAATTCATGTAGAGCCCATGCTCATCACTTTCATCTTAATTTGCAGGAAGGTGGAGGTTCAAAGTGTAGTCCAAGGACCCCTGAGGGACCCTGAAACTCTTTTAAGGGGTCCATGAGGTCACAACTATTTTCATATGTTTTTCATAAGTTCACATAAGTATAATGGGTATCATATGACTTGTCTTCTCAGTGGGTGGTGGAGAAACTGGAGGGATGAAAAGAATTTGGAACTTAAAAAAATTTTTTTAAAGAATGTTAAAAAACTAAAAATAAATAAAGCTAATAAAATAAAATGACCTGTTGGGGGAAAATACTTTTCATAATACTAAGATGTTTTCATTTCTAATATTGTAAATATTAATACATGTAGCCCACATAAATAAACAAAAGCTCTATGGGGAGAGGATCCTCAATGATTTTTAAGAGTGTAAAGAGTCCTGAGACCAAAAAATTTGAGAACTAAATTATACTGCTTCCTTGGAACTAGGGGAGCTTACTATTGTCCCCCTATGGTCAATGGCATGGGGCACTTTCCCAGAAGTATTGGGTACTTGAATTATTGTGTTAATTAGCGTGAACTCTCATTAAATACAGATATTTGCCTGAGCCAAGGTGATGGCTCAACTCCACTGGTCAGATCAAAGCATGCAAGGACATATCTTAAACTTGAAAATCAGAAGCTCAGGTCTTAGAGAAAGTTAATTCTATCATGGTCGTTATAGGAGGCATATTGTTCTTGCACAAGAACCATTTTTATTTTTTATTTTTTGGGGGGTAACTTAAAACCAAACTGAAAGACAGTGTGTCGGAGTAGGTAGAGAGCCAGTCTGGGAGCCAGAAAGACCCAAGTTCAAGTCTTCCCTGGGACAGTGTACCAGCTGCAGGACCCTAAACAAATCTCTTAACCTATTCTCTAAGGCTCTAAATTGCAGTTGATCTGTGTTGGTGGAAGGAGTTTCCCCAATGGGAGTTCAGATTGTTTGGTTTTCACACTGGATTGATTGACTGACTACAAGTTCCCCACAACCACAAAGTTATGGGTCCAAACCAAAATCAAAAACTTCACGCTCAGAGGATGTAGACTATGGAGAAAATGGTCTGTTCCCCACCAGCTTCCAGGACAGCCAGCACCTGGCTTATAGCAGAGGCTTAATTCCTATTGATTGATGGATTAAAAAAATATATTTAGCAAAGAAAACCCCTTATGTCATGAGGTATGTGATCGATAGCATGCAACCTAACAGGGCTTTTCGGTCTCTTTTTCCCTGTAGGATTTCACATATATTGCTTTGGAGCCTTCCTTTTTCTCTAAATCTCTCTTCTCCCTTATGTGCTTACTCACTAGACATTGGATCCTGTGCATACCAGATGGACATTGATTGGGGAGGTGAAATTGTAAGCGAAGCAGTTCCTCCACCTTGTGGCTGGATTGAATATTGTTCTGAGAATTAATGGACTGAGCCTACAAGGTAACACCAGGAAAAACTCCTTTTCCAGCAGTCAGGATGGACTTGCATGAGTTCACTTACATCTTCCCGGCTTCTCCCTCTTGTGACCTTCAGCACAAGCTGTCCTGGTTTAAGGGTGAAGCTCTGTGGCCATGACCCCAAGCAAAGGAAATTGGCCTGCCAAGTGGTCAGACCCAACCTTGTGTGACCTTAGGCAAGGCTGAGATGGGATGGGGGGAGAACTAGGGAGTCCCTACGGCCTCTTCCATTTCTAATGATCTCTATGTCAATGGTCTTTAGTTGGTACAGTGGAGAGAGCATTACACTTGGAGTTAGGAAGACTTGAATTAAAATCCTGCCTCAGATATTTAACTAGCTGTGTGAGCCCAGACAAGTTGTTTCATCTCTCTATGCCTTACTTTCCTCATCTGTAAAATGGGTATAATAATACTAGCATCTCCCTCCCTGGGCTGTTGTGAGGATAAAATGAGATATTTATAAAGCACTTTGCAAACCTTTAAAGTGCTATATAAACCCTAGACATCATCACCACCATCAACATACCATCACCATCACCATCACAGTCGTCATCGTTGTCATCATCAGGCCTGAGCTCCAACCATCTGAAAAAAAACGGCTAGATTAAACAAAGAATCCTTGTAGTTCTTGATGTAAGTCTAAGTACAGGTTTCCATGGTGAGAGGATATACCTACTGACCGTAGAATAGCATCATAGAAAGAACCTTGTTTTAGTGTCAGAAGCCCTGGGTTCAAATCCCAGTTCTGATATTTGCCAGCTGAATAATTTGAAGTATGTCTCTGAATCTCAGCTTCTTTAGCTGTAAAGTGAGGTAACACATAAATAAAGCAGAGGTTCTCAAAGTATGATAAGGTCCAGCGACCTCCAGAAGCCCCCAAGACCCTTTCAAGGGATCCAAAAGATTAAAACAATTTTTTATTATACTATGACATGATGATATGATCTACTATGACATGATATCAAATAATATAGTATAATAATTTTAATTTCTAAATTTGATAAATATGGCCCACATCAATGAAAGCTCTTCAGTGATTTTTAAGATTATAAATCTTAAATCTGGCACCCAAAAGTTTGAGAACCACTGAACTAGACTAAAAGCCTCTTGAGGCTGGGGACAATGTCTTCTCTAAAATCAGAATTTTTCCCTTGCCTAGCATAGTGATCTGCTTAATACATGTTTATTGTATGGTAGTACCCCCTCCAAGGCTATTTCCCAACTCCCACTTGCTTTGACGGGCTGGATCCCCAGATATAATCCACAAATCAATCGCTCTCATTAGCAAGACAGTGCATCAGCTACAGAGTCAATTCACTGTTGAACTGTGTCAAGCATACCAGTCCTCAGAGGATTAAGGTTGCTTTAGCTACCATCAGACTACCTACTCCAGTTGCTGGGCCTCATTCCTGGACTATTGCAGTAGCTGCTGACTGATCTTCCTGCCATAATTCCCTCCCCACTCTAGCTCATCCCCCACTCAGCTTTCAAAGTGATGTAAAAGTACAAACAACTATGTTATCCCCCTACTCAGTGAACTCCAATGGCTCCCTATCACTTCTAGGATCATATATAAAATCTTATGTTTGGCATTCAAAGCCTTTCATAATCTGCCCCTCCACTTTTCCAGGATCCTTACACTTTATATCCCACCACATCCTCTTCGATTTAGTGATATTGGTCTCCTTGTTGATTTTAAAAGGCACTCCAGGGGCAGCTGGGTGGCACAGTAGATAAAGCACAGGCCCTGGATTCAGGAGGACCTGAGTTCAAATTTGACCTCAGACACTTGACACAAGCTGTGTGACCCTGGGCAAGTCACTTAACCCCCATTGCCCCACACACACACAAAAAAAAAGGCACTCCATCTGCTGACACCAGGCATTCTTACTGCCTCTCCCTCTTCATCTCTGCCTTCTGCCTTCCTTGGCTTCCTTCATGCCCCAACTAAAATGCCACCTTCTACAGGAAGCCTTCTCCAACCCCTCTTAATTCTAGTGTCTTCCCTCTGTTGAGTATTTTAAATTGAGCTTGCATATAGCTTGTTTGTACATAGTTCTTTGCATGTTGTCCTCTCCATTCTAATGTGAGCTCCTTTATAGCAAGGACTATATTTTGCCTTTTTTTGTATCCCCAGTGCTTAACATAGTGCCTAGCATACAGTTAAGATAGACCTAGATGGATTGATAGATATATAGATCTATATGTAGATATATCTATTGATCCACCTATATCTATTGATTATCTATCTTGATTGATAGATAGATCTACATATATATCCATGTATATATATTTATAGATATATATCTATCCATATCTCTACTATATCTCTCAATTTATCTATATCTCTCAATTATTTTCTATCTCTATTTTGTTGTTGTTCAGTCATATTTCTTGATATCATCAATAAGCAATTAAAATCGATTAGCTGTAACAAAGGTAAGTTTACTAAGAAGCTTTAGTAATCCATACCTTCCTCTCCCTCCAACCAGGGCACACAGTATATCTTAGTCCCTGGAGAGAGTGAATTCAAACTTAAAGTGGCAGCTACAAATATTCCTCTCACCAAATTCATTTCCACCTACATTATAACCAAAGGAAGAGTCAGTCATTCACTTGCTCATATTACATGGCATCTCAGATGCTGGGTTGATCCTCTGCTATGCTAAAGATCACCCAAGAGACCCCTTAGGGTTGCATTGGCTTCTCACCAGACTTGGATGCTATTGATACAGACTCAGGCTTGCCTATGGACTCCAGTTCCTGGACCTCAAGTAGTTCCTCCAAACTTTTGAAGCTCACAAAGTGAAGACTTAGTCAAATCTATCTGTGATATTCATCTGCCTGAGATGAGAAAAGAACAAACAGCAATGAGACCAAGAAACAAAAGCATCATGTTTCAGTCTAAGTAGGAAAACTATAGTAGCCAAGATATTGCTAAGGGAAAGCAGCCCTTTCCCCACCTGGAGGCTTATAGTAGTCCTTCCTCACTCAAAAGTTGCTGGGGAAAGAAAGAGTTCAAGGCAGGGAAAGAGTCCAAGTGCCATCCTTTATATTGTTTTGTATAAACATGGGGTTCTAGTTCTATAGATGATTAAAAGGTGAGTTTTCATGCCCATAAGGACCCTATGGTCACAAACCACCTTGACCACCAATGGCCCTTAGACCCCAAAGGAGATAGTCCAGAACACTGAACCCAAGAGTTCAATGGGACAAGCCATATCCTACATACTATCAGCTCTACTTCCAGCCCAGGTCCCTGTGGATATTGTAGAGAGAATCGGTGTAAAGAAGTGTCCCATCATCCTTGCTACCAACTATCAGGTTAGCCCAAGTCCCAGGAGTGGTTTGTATGTATTTGTATTCTCATCTTTGTATGTTGTCTCTCCTATTAGATTTTAAGTTCCTTAAGGGCAGGGACTGTCTTTTGCTTCTTTTTGTATTCCCTGTGCTAAGTGCAATGGCTGGCACATAACAGTCTCTTAAGTGTTGATTGATTGATTGATTGATTGATTAAAGAATATTATATTACCCTGGGGATTCCCAACACATTTTTGTTGATGTTAAAAGAGGTTTGTGGAACCAAAAATGTTGGAAACCACTACTTTAAATCATCCTAGATATGTGCACTGTTCTATGAACTAGTTCTAAAATCTTCAAAGGCTGGGATGACTAATGAGGGAAGTTGTAGCCAGGAATTCCTGGACAGATTGTACCTCTTCTAGGCTATAGGAATCATTATCCCAACTCCCACTTAAATTGGCAGATGAATTCCCCAGAAGACTACTTCTCCTTTACTCAAAGGTCCTAGGGGTAATCCAGAGGGTTAGGGGACATCTAATACAATATTGCTTATAAGACAGCAATATTGTTTGATGAACTGTGAATGACTTAACTATTCTCCTTTTTTTGTGGGGCAATGAGGGTTAAGTGACTTGCTCAGGGTCACACAGCTAATAAGTGTCAAGTGTCTGAGGCCATATTTGAACACTGACTCCAGGGCCAGTGCTTTATCCACTGTACCACCTAGCTGCCCCTACTATATCGCTTATGAACCTCCACCTAGAATCCTCATTTTCACCAGCGATTACTTCCTCCTTATTGTTTTAACCTTCTTTTGATATCCTCTCAACAACACTGAGAACCCATTATCATCAAATAGTTTTTACAAAATGATATTTACTAAGATAGAATAAACCCCAAAGCAAAAAACAAAAACAAACAAAAAAAACCACCTCTTGAAAACTAGGAGCACACTCTGCCCTACAACCTCAGTACCTAAACAAAATGTTCACCCTTAAAGCGGTTGCATCCAACATTCTTCCTACCAAGTTTACTTACAGATGTGGCATAAGCCAATGGACAAGTTACTCTCTTATTTGCAGGACACAGTGTGTCAACTATCAGGCTGACTCACTATTGGCTAGGTCAAGTTGCTCCCTGCAGGTCACTCATGGCTAATTCTTCCCTGGCTGCTGTTGCTACTTGCAAACTCTACTATAGACTCTTTCACTAACCTCTGGTGCCTCTTCCAACCTTTTGAAACTCACAAAGTCATAACCTGGTAAGGTTCATCTGTGATACTCTGTTATAACAGGCAGCTAGGTGGCACAGTGGATAGAACACTGGACCTGGAATCAGGAAAGCCTTAGTTCAAATCTAGCCTAAGACACATACTAGCTGTGTGACCCTGTCATATGCAGTCATTTAATCTCTGACTCAATTTCTTCATCTGCAAAATGGGAATAATAATAGCGCCTATCTCCCAAGTAGTCATGAAGATAAAATGAGATAACATTTGTAGAGTGTTTTGAGCATTTTAAAGCACTACATAAATGTGAGTGATGAAGAATGAGGAGGAAGAGGAGGAGGGGAAGGAGGAGGGGGAAAGGAGGAGGAGAAGGAAGAGGAGGACGAGGAGGAAGAGGAGGAGAAAAAGAAGGAAGAGGAGGAGGAGGAGATATTCATTCACCTGGGATCAGGAAAAAATAAACATAACAGTGACAGAAGAAACAACAGTGTTATACATTCATAACCACATGGCAAAATGGAGATATGGGATGTGGTAAGTTCTTCCTACCACTGCTACTACCTCTCTCCCCATGTGGAGGCTTGCACTGTTTCATCTTCCTCCCTCTCTGACATCTACTCACTATCCATACCCAGAAGTGAATTTAGTGGGATGAATGTCTAGTAATCACCATTTTGACTTGAATCCAATCTCCTTAAAGACTGAAGTAAAAAGGGGGGAGTGTGTCCCAATTAAGAATAATGTACTTTTGGGGCAGCTAGATGGCACAGTGGATAGAGCACCAGCCTTGGAGTCAGGAGTACCTGAGTTCAAATCCGGCCTCAGACACCTAACACTAGCTGTGTGACCCTGGGCAAGTCACTTAACCCCAATTGCCTCACTAAAAAAAAGAAAAGGAAAAAAAAAAGAATAATGTACTTTTGTTCTTGCTATATCTTTTCAGTAAATATCTCTTCGTTAAAGATAATTGATGTTAATTGATATTGAGGAGATATTGACAGGTTAACTGATATTGGGGAGAAACTAAGTGGCAATTAATAATACAGAAAACAGGGGCAGCTAGGTGGCACAGTGGATGGAGCACCAGCCCTGGAGTCAGGAGTACCTGAGTTCAAATCCAGCCTCAGACACTTAACACTTACTAGCTGTGTGACCCTGGGCAAGTCACTTAACCCCAATTGCCTCACTAAAAAAAAAAAAAATACAGAAAACATACCATATCAGGAGCTCAAGAGATACAGTATTTGGGATAACCTCAATTTATTCTTGGAGTTGCCTCTATAACCCTGAGAGGAAAAGCAGTAGCCTCACTCTGGCGGCCCAAAGGGCCAGTATAAGTAAGTCAAGAGCCCACATGATTCACTAAGATTCTGTGATTCTTTGGAATTGAATCTTTGCCCAACATGACATCTCATCTCCAAAGATGGTGGCCACATCATCTTGAATCATAAAGCAAACTTTAGGACCAATGCTTTTCACTGTAACATGAAGAACAAATTGACCAATGGTATTGTCAAGCTAAAACAAAGTCCAGTGTTTCAAATGAGCCCAGAACATGCTTCCTTATCTCTGTTTTATATAACATCATTCATTTGGTTCAAAGTAGAATAACAAGATGTAAAATGAATGAGCTGTTGAGAAGCTGGACCTTCCTCTAATTTCTGAGATCTTTGGTACAGAAAGTTTTCATCATCGTCTTTTCATTTATAACCAATTTCTTCCTTCATCAAAAGTGTTTGTTGGGGCAGCTAGGTGGTGCCATGGATAGAGCACCGGCCCTGGATTCAGGAGGACCTGAGTTCAAATCCGGCCTCAGACCCTTGACACTTACTAGCTGTGTGACCCTGGGCAAGTCACTTAACCCCAATTGCCTCACCAAAAAAAAAAAGTGTTTGTTGTTGTACAGTTATTTTTCAGTCATGTCCAACTCTTCCTCCTCCAGCCCATCTTACAGATGAGGAAACTGAGGCAAACAAGGTTAAGTGACTTGCTCGGGGTCACACAGCTAGTAAGTGTCTGAGACAACATTTGAACTCAGGAAGATGAGTCTTCCTAACTCCAGGCTTGTTATCACTGTGCCACCTAGCTGTCCAAGCGTGTTGTTAACAGTCTAATTATGTTCCAAGATTTGGTCTGCACCTCTACTCCTCCAGTCACTGCTCTGTGGGCCTCTAGGCAGTGTCACCTTCTTTCATTCTCAGCCTGAGCTCTATCCAATGGCCTATGGGTAACAGAGCTTCTACCTGTAACAGTAGCTGACAGTGAGGACCACAGGATAGGAGTGTGAGGAGAAGGGGGAGAAAAGGGACAAGGTGGGGGTGGTGTTTTGTTTTGTTTTTTCAGTTTAAGCCTAAATTGTTTTTGTTTTCACTTCAATGTGGTTTTCTTCTAAACAACAATCATCCAGAGACACATTCTAGTGTCTGTCTTTTTCTCTCTCTTAAACCAGGCAAATTAACAGAGGGAAAAGCCCTGGAGAAAGGCTACATCTAAAAAACTCAATTTGAGGAAGTGTGAGAATCAATCAGTGATAAGCAGCTATGAAGGACTGTGTTAGACTCTGGGAATATAAAAACCAAACTGTTAGTAGTCAGTCCTACATTCAAGAAACATTTATTAAGGGCTTAACACATAGCAGGCACTGTACTGTCCCAGGGACTGGGGCTACAGAGCTAAAAACAAGAGTCTTTGTCCTCATGGACCTTAGATTCCATTGGCAGAAACATATATAAATAGAAAACAATAATAATAACAATGTACTTTGTTATTCAGTTGTATCTGACTCTTTGTGACCCCAATTAAGGGGTTTTTGGCAAAGAGACTAGAGTGGTTTGCCAATTCCTTCTCCAGCTCATTTTACAGAGGAAGAAACTGAGGCAAACAGGGTGAAGTGACTTGCCCAGTGTCACACAGCCAGTAAGTGTCTGAAGCTGTGTGGTAAAAATTAGAGAACTCTCCAAGGGCAGATTTTAAAGGACCTCCCCTTTTGAGGAAGGAAAGATTGAACACTCCCTGAAGGGAGGTAGAGGCTGCTTCCGGAACATTAGGCTGCTTCTGGAACGTTAGGCGTCTTCCGGGACTCAGCTTTTTCATGTTTGGCCCTTGTGGTGGTGGTGCGTATTAGCTGTCTCTGGTGGCTGCTGTTCTGGTGACTCAAGCAACTGTAGACTTTCAGGTTCGGTGAGTTAATTACAGAAAACCCTAAATTCCTTTGAACTAGCTTAATTGGAAATGGTCTGGGTATGGAATAGGTTAAGCTTAGAGTTAAGAATATTTATCTGTATTTCTATTTTCCTATTTCCTTATCTTTGATTTTTATTAGTTTCACCTTTGTTGTTTAATTAATTCCCAAGTAATAAAATCTGATCCTTTTGTGAACTAAAGCTCAGAGGCTCCTTTCTTATTGGCCTGGGAGAAATATCTAAAAAGGGCAGTTCAGAGGGGAGGGTGAACCTAAAAGGTCCCTCATATTTCCGGGACCCCAATATTAAGGTGTGTCACCCAAATAATGCTCCATATATCAAATTTTGGCCCTCACAGATGGAAGATGAGTTTTCCTGACTCCAGGTCCATTTCTCTCTCCACCTCGCCACCCACCTGCCCTTGGAACAACAACAGATGACATTTATATATCACTCCAGTTTAGCAAATCACTTTACACACAGGGTGTGGCCAAGAGCTCCAAACTGCACCATTTTTTGGTTTTAGTATCTCATTTGATCAAAGTCAATGTAATGTCCAGGGCTGGACACTAGCAGCTAGGGGATAATAGAAGATCTCTTTAAGGAGGTAACAAGTGAGCTTAGCCTTAAAAGAAGCTAGGGATTGGATGATGTGGGGGCGGGAAAGGGGAGCCTTTCAGGTGTGGAGGACCACCACCTACACAAAGGCTGGGAGTGGCAGATGAAATGCCCAAAACAAGGAGAATGTCACGTATGAGCACCTAGCACAGTGCCTGGCACCTCAGGGTCACTTAGTAAGTGCTTGTTGAATAGATAAGAGACAACAAAGAGACCAGTTCTCCGGGAACCTGTGGGAAGACAGGCTGCAGTCAGATGAAAAATGCTCTAAATGCCAGGCAGAGGGGGCTGACTTTGATTCCAAAACAATCTGGAGCCACGGGAGAGTTTGGGGGAAGAGCAGTGACACAGTGAGACCTGTGCTTTATGAATATAAAGTTGACATTTATTGGACTGGATTAGAGAGAAGTGAAACCTAAAACCAGGAACACAATTAGGAATCTTTTGCAACAGTCCAGGTGAGAGGCAAAGAGGGCCTGACCTAGGCTAATGACAATGGGAGTAGGCAGAAAGGGATAGATCTGAGAGATATTTGGGAGGTAGAATTGACTAGAGTTAGCAACTGGTTGGACATGAGAGGGTCAGCAAATAAGAGAGAAGAGTTCAAGATGACTTCCAGGCTATGAACCCAGATGACCAGAAGGACAGAAAGAAGGAAGTTGGGAAGAAGAGTGAGTTTGCAGAAAGATCCCGTGTCCCATTTGGGAGATGTTGAGTTTCTATGACTACAGGACATCTAGTTAGAGATATCCAATGGGCACTTAGTGAAGCAGGCCTAGAGTCACTTGAGGAATGTTACATAGCAAGACTAGAGAGATAGGCTGGTGGTGTCCTGCTTTTCTGAAAGCACCAAAATTGTTGTTCTCTCTACATAAAACCAATGTATTTCACAGGATTTCAGTGATTTCATAGGAAAATATAATGATTTTGTTGATATTTGGAAAAGTGGAGGAGCAAACCCAGGATAGCGGAAACAGCCCCAGACTGAGAATCAGAAACCATAGATTCTAATCTCAGCATTGCTAGTATTCATCCAGGATCAAATCCCTTTCCATCCCTGAGCCTCGGTTTCCTTCTCATCCAAAAGCTCCCATTTATCTAGCACTTTAAGATTATTTGTACATAATAGATTTGCACCTTCGTATACAATCATCTTTTTTATTCTGTTATAGAAATGCTTGTTCTATTTCATAAATTAAGAATAAAATAAATAATTGTAAAAGATTAGTCCTGAAAAGTATATAAAGTAAGTATTTTACAGGTGAGTCTCAGAGGAGTGAAATGATTCCCACCGCCACATAGCTAGTCCAATACTACCTCATCAATAAAATAACAAGATTAGACTATATGGCCTCCTCAAATTCTGTAACAGTTTAGGATAAGAAGGACAATATGGTAACTAGGTAGGGGTTCTGCTACTCTCTGTCACTCATTCATTCACTAAGCATCCACTGTGTGCCTGCTGTGTGGCCAAAAATGCATTAGGTATAAAGAGAGAAACAAAGGAGATAGAAGATTCCTTGTACCCCCTAAAAAAATATAAAATCTAGCTAGGGAGGAAAGAGCAGAATCTTCCTTTCCTAGAAAGTCTGACATCTGGGTTGCAGCAAGTTGAATGGGGAGGCGGATGGTGGGGAGATGAGGGGGAAGACCCAGAAGTCCAGACACATACCATCATCATTCCTGGTCCCAATATTCTCTCAAGATTTGACTCCTCAGGGGGCAGCTAGGTGGTGCAGTGGATAGAGCACCAGCCTTGGATTCAGGAGGACCTGAGTTCAAATCTGACCTCAGACACTTAACACTGACTAGCTATGTGACCCTGGGCAAGTCACTTAACCCCAATTGCCTTACCCAAAAGGCTCTTCAGGCCCAGCAGTGGACCATGGGCGGTATTACCTATTCAGTTAAAGTAATACCAGCACAATGGTAGGGAAAGGTGGGATCTAGGAGAGGGTTAGAAAACAACAGGGCCTTCACAGATTGGGAGCTCATGGTTGGGCAATGGGAAATTGGAAGATTTTACTGTATCAGGAAGCAGTGGTTCTCTGTGGATAACCATGAATGCAGAGAACCCTTTTCAAAGGGAATATGTCCCCGCAAATGTCAGTACCCTGGGCCAAAGCTCTAGCCACCCAGTGCTATTTATAGCTCTGGCGAAGACTTTGTTACATAACTAAAGAAGGACTCCAAGGTAAGAGTAGATTGTGATAGCAAGAGAGCTTGCCTGGGACCTAGAAGACCTGGGTTCTAGTTCTGCTTCTCCACTTACAAGCCATATGGTCTTCACCTCAGCTTCCTCATTTTTACAAAATGTTGATAACAATGCCAACCCTACCTCCCTCACATATATTGGGCACCCATTCCATAGCTCGCACTGGGCATGTGAACACAAAAATAAAACAATCCTTACCCTTCAGATACTTATGTTCTACAAACCACCCCCCCAACTTAAGATATTTATATTCTGTCGAAGGCAAGTAACACCAGAAATTAATTTTGGAAGTAGCCAAGGATTCTAAAAGGCAGAGGTGAGGAGGTGTACTCTAGAAATGGAGCATCTCCTGAACAAAGAATTGGAAGAAGATGAAATGTCAGTTTGGGGGAACAGTTAATAGTCCCATTTACCTAGATTACAAAGAGAATAAATGGAAGTAAATTATACAAATTAAATCGGAAAAAGTAGGGAGAAGTCCAATTTTTCAGTCATTTTCAATTGTGTCTGACTCTTCATGACCCTATTTTAGGTTTTCTTGGCAAAGATACTGGAATGGTTTGCCATTTCCTTCTCCAGTTCATTTTACAGATGAGGAAACTGAGGCAAATAGGGTATAGTGACTTGCCCAGGGTCATACAGCTAGTAAGTGTTTGAAGCCAGATTCTAACTCAGGTCTTCCTGACTTCAGGCCTGGTGCTCTATCTGCTGAGCTACCTATCTGCCTCGGTCAAACTGTAAGAGGTCTTAAATGCTAGGCTAAGGAGTTTGAATTTTATCCTAATGGCAACAGAAAGCTACTGAAGGTTTTAGAGCAGTAGAGTAATGTGATCAGACTTGGACCTTAAGAAAATTATCTTGGCATCTTTCTTGGTATAGATTAGACAAGGAAGAGACTGGAATCATGGAATCAGTTAGGTGGCTCTTTTAATCATTTGGACAAGAGGTGATGAGGGCCTACCTGAATTAGGTGGTAGCAGCATGAGTAGAGAGAAGGATATGAATGCAAGAGGTAACATAGAGGTAGAAACAAGACTTGGCAAATGACTGATTATAGAGGACAGGAGGACATAAGGGAGAAAAAAGAGTCAAGGATGAATCCAGAGTTACAAACCTGGGTGATTGAAGGATAGTATACCATTAATAGAAACATGAAGTTTAAAGGAGATAGGCGCTTAGAAAGACTTCATCAATTAACCAATCAACAAATCTCGATTAAGCACCTATGATGTGCCAAGCACTGTGGAGATAGGATGGCAAAGAGTTCTTGTCTTGTCACAAAGAGCTTACATTCTAAGGGGGAAAACAAATATAAATATAAATTTAAGTACAAATACATATATACATCATATGTATAAAATTAAATCCAATAAGTAGTTCAATACAAGATAGTCTGGGGAAGTCATCGGGAAAGGCTTCGTGCAGAAGATGGTGATTGAGCTCACCTTAAAGGAAGAGAAAGATTCTATGATGTGGAGGGAGTACATTCCAAGCAGGAGAAATGCAAAGATATGGAGTGCCTCTGAGTGAGTGAGTGGTTTGGTGAGTGAGCAACAGAGAGGAGGCCAGTTTAACTGGTTTTCTAAGTACAAGAAATGGAATAATATCCATTGAGGCCAGAAAGATAAATTAGGACCAGGTTGTGTCAGACTTTAAAAGCTAAACACAAAAGCTTATCATTTTTATCCCAGAAGCACTAGGGAGCCACTGAAGCTTATTGAGCAGAAGAGGTACATGTAAAGAAGATTACTTTTGCAGCATGTGTAGGATGGACTGAAGTGGTGAGAGAAACTTGCATTAGGAAGTCTACTGTAATGATCTAAGTGAGAGGTAATGAAGGCTTGAACCAGGATGGCAGCTGTGGGAGTGGAGAGAAGGAATCAGATGTGAAACATGTGAAGGTAGAAAGAGCAAGAGCTGGTAACTCATTTGAAATGTGGGGTGAGCTCCAGAGTGAAGAATCAGGGATCGTGCTGAGATGTCAAATCTTGGAGATCAGAAAGATGGCGGTACCTTTGATAGAAACAGGGAAGTTTGGAGGAGAGGAAGGTTTGAAGAGAAAGAATTTATTTGGGGACATGTTGAGTTAAACATATTTCTGGGATATCTAGTTTGAAATGTCTAGTAGGCAACTGGTAATGGAAGCTAAAGCTCAGGGGAGACATTGGAACTGATGGAGACAGAGCTGAGAGACAGAGAGAGGGAGGAAGGAGAGAGACAGAAAACCAGAAGCAGAGAGACTCTGGGGGTCATTCATATTTTGAATAAATAAATGTTTAGCAAATTTCTCTACAGAAAAAAATGTACATAGGACACACTTTTAAGTTTAATATGTATTATTAATACATTTGTAAGTCTAGACAATCCACAAAACAATACATCAACCCCTACATGATAGCATTTGACAATTTCCAAGGTGAAAATTTAACAATCGGCTCTCCAAGCAAGTTCAGACTAGGTCCAGCACACCCCTGGGTCATCTACATGGATAGTTAAGTCCACGGGAGGTCCTGAAATTACCAAGAAGGGGGCAGCTAGGTGGCACAGTGGATAAAGCACCGGCCCTGGATTCAGGAGGACCTGAGTTCAAATCCGACCTCAGACACTTGACACTTACTAGCTGTGTGACCTTGGACAAGTCACTTAATCCTCATTGCCCTGCCAGAGAGAGAGAGAGAGAGAGAGAGAATAAAGGAAAGAGAGAAAGAACCCAAGATAAAACCTTGGGGAGAACCACCCACAGTCTGAGGGGGTGATATGGACATCTGAACAGCAAAGGAGACAGAAGAATGATCAGACTGGTAGAAGGAGAAGCAGGAGTGACTAGTATCACAAAGACCTGGAGAGGAGAGAGAACCCTCTCCAGGAAGAAAGTGTGTTTCACAGTGCCAGTTGCAGCAGAGAGGCTGAAAAAGATGAGGACTGAGAGAAGATGATCAGATCTGGCCGTGAAGAAATCTCATGAGAGAACTCAGGAGAGAAGAGTTGTAGTTCTGTGATGAGGTGGGAGATCAGATTACAAAGGGATGAAGGAGTCAATGAGGAGAGAAGTCCCTTCCAGACTCACACACCACCCTGTGATTTAGACTCCCCCAGAAGCTCACCATACTTCTGAAGCTGCTAAATAAGTAAATCCCCTTTCCACAAGACTATTCAGGTAACTTGCCAGTTTTGTTCTCCAAGTTGGATGCTGCACTGGATCTAATTATCGTCTTCTTTCTCCCAGAAGCCCAGAGCACCAGGAATATCCTTTTCCCAGAAGGTCTTGAAAGCTTCTGATCTCTCAAACTCAGGGACTCTCAAATCATGAGGCAAAAAGCTGGGATTTCCCTCCTGAAGCAATAGGGCATACTGATAACTGCTTTCTCCATTTGCTTCTGCAGAAAGTCTCTCAATGCCCTGGTTGCTAAACTGGGAAAGCCCGCTGGTGCTCAAGATTTCTCCTCTCAGGTCATGAGCAAGCACGTGTCTTATCACTGCCACATGCCTCTAGGGCAAATTGCCACCAACTGCTCCTTGGACAGGAGGGGGAGGGAGAAGGAAAGAAGAAGTTCTCTAATCCACCCACCCCCTCCCTCTTCCTTTTAGCTCTCTAGAAGGTACAAGGGGAAGAGAAGAGAAAGTCTTTAAGAAAGAGAAACTAGGGGCAGCTAGGTACCGCAGTGGATAGAGCACCGGCCCTGGAGGCAGGAGTACCTGAGTTCAAATCCGGCCTCAGACACTTAACACTTACTAGCTATGTGACCCTGGGCAAGTCACTTAACCCCAATTGCCTCACTTAAAAAAAAAAAAAGAAAGAAAGAAAGAGAAACTAGCTCACTTTCATAGATCACAGGGAGAGGTGGCTAATTCTAAGTCAGTCAGTCATTAAGAGGCAGCACCAATTTTAAAATACTAAGCAGCTTCTTGATGCAAAACACTTTCCTTTAGCAATGCGGGGGGGTCCCCCCAGAAGAATCACTGCATAAAATTTCTCTATTAGAGAACAACTCTAAAAGTAGCTCATGACATGTATAACCTATATCTAATTGTTTACTGCCTCAGGGAGGGGGAGAAAAGTGAGGAAAAGAAGGATAGAACTTGAAACTCAAACTTTAAGTAAAAATGTTAAGTAATTCATGAAATTTATTATATACTTTTTTTTACATATTATATACTTTATAAGTTAATTACATACTTTTTTTGAGACTGTGTTTCCCTATCTCACCCAGGGTAGAAATTCAGTGACCATTCCCAATATTGATCAACAAGAAAAATTTAACCCACTCTCCTTTTTTCTATCTGGGATGGTTCACCCCTACTCAGGCAGCCTGATGGCCTTCCTCTCCCAGGGTCCACCATTCTGGTGATGAACTCAGTGCAGACACCAGATTGGTTTAGTTCACTGCAGTTTAGAACACCTGAACTCAGTGATCCACCATTCTCAGCCTCATCTGCACCAGGGACTCTAGGCATGTCCACTTTGCCCGGCTGTCATTGTTGTTCAGTCGTTTTCAGTTGTGTCTGACTCTTCGTGACCCCATTTGGTGTTTTCTTGAAAAAGATACTGGAGTGGTTTGCCATTTCCTCCTCCAGCTCATTTTACAGATGAGGAAACTGAGGCAAACAGGACTAAGGGACTTGCCCGGGATCACAAAGGTAAAGTCTGAGACTAGATTAGAACTCAGGTCTTCCTGACTCCAGGTCCAGCACTCTATTCCACTGTGCTAACTAGCTGGCTGGCTATTACATACTTTTTTTTTTTTTTGGTGAGGCAATTGGGATTAAGTGACTTGCCCAAGGTCACACAGCTCGTAAGTGTCAAGTGTCTGAGGCCAGATTTGAACTGAGGTCCTCCTGACTCCAGGGCCAGTGCTCTATCCACTGCGCCACCTAGCTACCCCTATTACATACTTTTTAAAAAGCAAGTTATATGTAACAGAGCTTCAATGTTTCGTATGTAATCATCTTCTGTTTACTTTGTATAAGGTAATGCTCAATTTTTTAGTGTTTGTTAAGTGAAAAAATGGTGTTTGTTAAGAACTTAAAATAAAAAATGTTAAATAAAAAACTATTTTAGGACTTAGATATCCACCATCCAGGTAACTGACAAACATATATATGTGTGTGTGTGTGTGTATACACACATATATGTATATGCCTATGCATATATATGCATATGTTTGTATATAGGACCAACAGTCACTCCTCAATAGGTGAGTGCTTAAAGAATAGAAATAAATCTTTTGTTTTGTTTTGTTTTGTTTTCAGGACAATTGGGGTTAAGTGACTTGCCCAGGGTCACACAGCTAGTAAGTGTTAAGTGTCTGAGGTCACATTTGAACTCAGGTCCTCCTGAATCCAGGGCCAGTGCTCTATCTAGAAATAAATCATTTTTAAAAGAACTGCAAGATACCAAACAATATGAAAGATTGTTCCCAATCATTAATAAAGTGATAAATGCAAAATAAAACAACTCTAAGTTTCAGCTCACATTCCTGAAAGAGGAAAAGATGTTGCTTGTTTTTGTTGGGGTTTTTTTTGCAGGGCAATGGGGGTTAAGTAACTTTCCCAGGGTCACACAGCTAGTAAGTGTCAAGTTTCTGAGGTCACATTTGAACTCAGGTCCTCCTGAATCCAGGGCCAGTGCTTTATCCACTGCGCCACCTAGCTGCACCCAGAAAAGATGTTTTAAAATGGAGTTGTGTGACCCTGAGCAAGTCACGTAATCCTCATTGCCCTGCCCCCCCCAAAAAAATGAAATAGCAAATGTTAGAGGAACTATTCAAAAACACCCATTCTTTTTTTTTTTTTATTCCGCCCACCTCCCCTTGGTGAATGAATGGTTCTGGCACAAATGCTGGAGAGTGAGTTTTACTAATGAAAAACACCCATCCTTAGTAGAGCTGCAAAATGGTCTAACCATTCCAGAAAACAACCTGGAATCATGCAAGAAAAGCGTCTCAAATGTCTCTATCCTTTGTTTGCCACTGAACATATCCCAGTACTAGATGTATACCTCCAAGGAAGTCAAATGGAAATAGACATGGCATTTTAATAGGTATCAATGCAACTCTTTTTTTTAGTAACAATATTCTCTCAGTGATACTCTATGGCATCACTGAATTACAGAATGTAATTACATTGCATTCTGTTAATTACAGAAAGCCATGACCTCTGAAGAATGAAAGTTAATCGATGCTGACCTAAAGAAGGATGGGGAGATTCACCATCGACATAAACAGATGGAAGCACATGACCAAAAATGACTTGCAGATAAGTGGGGGAGGAGTAGGAAAGGTATTCTTGGGGAAATGGATGACCTATCGAAAGAGAGTGAGTTGGTTATGGGATAAGAATGAGGATAGCACATGGATGGATAGGAGCAGCTAGGTGGCAAGTGGATAAAGCACTGGCCCTGGATTCAGGAGGACCTGAGTTCAAATCTGACCTCAGACACTTGACACTTACTAGTTGTGGGACCTTGGGCAAGTCACTTAACCCTCATTGCCCTGCCACCCCCCCCCCAAAAAAAAAAAACCCAAATGGATGGATAGCCCAAGTACTATACTCATACCCTAGGCAGCTAAGTGGCTCAGTGGCTAACACACTGGACTATAGTCAGGTAGAACTGTTTAAATATGGCCTTAGATACTCAACTACCTGTGTGATCCTGGGTAAGTCACTTAACCTCCATTTGTGTCAGTTTTCTCATCTGTAAAATGAGCATAATAATAGCACCTACCTCCCAGGGTTGTGAAGATCAAATGAGATCATCTTGGTAAAGCACTCAACTCTGTAAAGCACTCAGTGCTCTTTCTTGATCTCTCACCCCAAATCGCTTTGCAAACCTTAAAGTGCTACATTGAAGCTAGCTCTTATTATCATTGTTAAATAATTTAGAGGAAAGTTTCCAATGCGTGGAGATGATTTTCTTTAGAAGATTGATGGGAGGGGCAGCTAGGTGGTGCAGTGGATAGAACACCGGCCCTGGATTCAGGAGGACCTGAGTTCAAATCCATCCTCAGACACTTGACACTAGCTGCATGACCCTGGGCAAGTCACTTAACCCCAATTGCCTCACCCCCCCCCCAAAAAAAAGATGAATGAGGAAGTGTAAACAATAAAAAAAAAAATTGGTACAAAAAGGGGCAGCTAGGTGGTACAGTGGATAAAGCACTGGCTTTGGATTCAGGAGTACCTGAGTTCAAATCTGGCCTCAGACACTTGACACTTACTAGCTGTGTGACCCTGGGCAAGTCACTTAATCCTCATTGCCCTGAAAAGAAAAAGAAGAAGAAGAAGATTGATGGGAGTACATGGATGTGAATGACAAAGAATGAAAGGCATCAGTGGGTTGTAATCCATACCAGGGGATGAAATGTCCCATTGAATGGGATCACACATCCATGGATATGTCAAAGTAAGAACATGGAAGGGTTTTCCTTTTCAGGAGGAGCTGATAAGAGAGTAATTGTAAAAATTTTAAAATGCCACCTATGAGATGCCTATTCTATAATATTTCTATGAAAACCAAGTTTCTGAAGATTGTCTCTGGCCTTCTAAAATAAGCAAGAAATCATGTTATTGACTCTATCTACAGATTATTTCAATTATACCATTATAATAGGAACAATTATATCTCCAGTGTATTTGTAGCAGCCCTATAAACTATGGATTAAGTGTGTGGTCATTTGAGGCATTGCTCCACAAGCCTTCGATATGATTATTATCTGCAACTGGCTGGACAACAAAAGCCCATCAGGGGTCAACCTGACAGCCCCCAAATACAAGGGGCTTTGGGGAGGGAATCAGTCATAGGAAAGGGTATGGGCAAGTAGCAAGATGGCACCATCTTGGAGGAGGAAACAAAGGCGTTCCTGAGCCCAGAATCACAGGACATCAGAGGTAGAAGGGACCTCAGAATCCTTCGAGGCCGACTGGAAGCCGATTAAGAATCCTGTCTACAACAAGCCTGATGAGTAGTCATCCCATTTTCTTTTTTTTCTTTTTTCTGGGGCAAGGAGGGTTAAGTGACTTGCCCAGGGTCACACAGCTAATGTCAAGTGTCTGAAGCTGGATTTGAACTCAGGTCCTCCTGACTCCAAGGCTGATGCTTTATCCACTGCACCACCTAGCTGCCCCCATTCCATTTTCTTTAAGATCTCCAGTGGGGGTGGTGGGAGAGCCACTACCACCCAGGGCAATTCATTCCATTTTTGGACAGTTCTGATAATGAGAAAGTTTCTCTCCACATCAAGCTTCAATTTGGCTCTCTACAACTTCCTTTCATTGCTCCTATTTTTTCCTCCCGAGGCCTAGAAGAACAAATCTTTGAAAGAGACTTGTAATCAGTTTCGTAGTGTACAGCCCAGGACTAAATTGGTTCTTTAGATGAGAAGATGCCATATTCTAAGGAAGGAGATGCCCCCTGGGAGCCCAGGGTTTGTCTTTTCACAAAAACAAGAGATTCTCTCTGTAACCATAATCAATCCTTAACCAAGTCTATGTTTGCCTTCTTCCTCTTGCTGGGAATTATGTATTATGTATGTAATTTTGTAATTAAATTATGTATTTAAAATATCATTTCCTATGGCATCAGCTGCCCCATCCCCTATGTCTGGGCCCCTAGAAAGCTGCCCAAGGTTTGAGGCGATTTGTGAATGAAGATGATGACGACAATGACAAATAATAATAACGACTAACATTTATATGAAGCTTATTTATGTCCCAGGAACAATGCTAAGAACTTTACAAGTGTTATCTCATCTGAGATTCTCACAAAAACCAGGGGAAACAGATGTTATTATGATCCTCATTTTACAAATGAGAAAACAAGCAAACAGAGGTCAAGTGACTTAGCCAGGATCACACAGCTGGTAAGTGTCTGAGGCCAAATTTGAACTCAGGTCTTCCTAACTCTAGATTTGGTACTCTCTTCACTCAAAACCATAGCTCATGACTCACCAAGTGCTTCATTTTTATGACAGCTCTCATTTTTAGGAAGTTTTTCTTTATAGCAAGCCTATATTTTCCTCTCTGCAATTTTCACCCATTTCTTCCCACCAGACACAATAGTTCAAAAGACATTTAATCAAACAATCAAAAAATCCAAAATTTAATCAAAGCAAAATAAGTAACAATATACTCTTCAAACAAAGTCCCACCCCACTAATGGTGGTGAAGGGGACACAGGGAATTTGTGTGACCAGGGAACATGCATATGGAACATATGGGAAAGGGCCCAAATATAAAGAACATGCGTGACCTGGCACACGTATGTAGAGGCACCTATGCAGAAAATAGAGATGGTGGAAAGTGATTCATGTCTTCAGTGCTACTGAGCCACCCATTGGTGGCATCCTCAGATGCTATCATTGCACTTCTCTACTGGTCTTCAATTGTAATGAGATTTCTTTGCTGAGCTGCCTTGGCAGCCATCTAGATCCCAGCTCTAAAAAGGTCTTAGCCTCAGGCTGTTTGCTCTTTTAAGCTGCAGACCCCAGCCAGTTAGCTAATAAAAGCTGATGGGCATTTAAATTTGAACTACCTCCTCTCCTCTGCTGCCATACAGGCTATCTCAGAGTTAAAGAAAACTCCTTTTAATTCCTATCATACTCATGGTTCCCAAACCCAAGTGTTAGACTTCCCAAAAGAGTCAAATGATGCTGTGCAAGAGACTCTGCTTGATCAATTCCCATCATTCCTCTCATGTTCCACACAAATCACAGTGTCTCTATGGAGGGATGGGCAAAGACCAAAAGAACGGGTGACTTGTCCTACTTGCCAGAAAAAAAAAAAATCACTGCCTTCCTACACCTATAAGAATGTATTGGGGGGCAGCTAGGTGGCACAGTGGATAAAGTACTGGCCCTGGATTCAGGAGGACCTGAGTTCAAATCTGGCTTCAGACATTTGACACTTACTAGCTGTGTGACCCTGGGCAAGTCACTTAACCCTCATTGCCCCGCAAAAAAAGAAAAGGAAAGGGGAAAAAAAAAAAAATATATATATATATATATATATATATATATATATGGGTTGAACAAACTGTCGTGTATGAACATAATAACACTGTACAATTAGAAATGACAAAGGAAACAATTTCAGAAAAACCTGGGAAGTAGGAACTAATGGAGAGTGAAGTGAGAAGAACCAGCAGGACAATTTATATAAGGACAACAACACTATAAAGAAAAAGAACTTTGAAAGACTTAAGAACTCTGAACAATGAAATGACTAACCATGTCTCCAGAGGACCTATGATAAATCATGTTATCCCCCTCCTGACATAGAAGTGATAGAATCAGTGTACAGAAAAGAGAAATGAATTCTTGGGCATGGCCACAATGTGAATTTGTTTGACTTGACTAAGCTTATTTATTATAAGGGTGTTTTGTTTTGTTTTTTTATCTTTTTTTTCCTCTGGGTTTTTAAATAGAGGGAGGATAGGAAAGTTAGCAATAGAGATAAAAGGGAGCTTTCAAACATTTTTCAAAGGCTTAAATAAATGCAGGCTAGCAAGACAATTTTGAGAATAATTTATGGAATTTATTGTAGACTTTTTTAAATGCAAGCAATATGAAATAGAGATTTGCGTTTTCATATACTATCAGGAATGTGCTGTGGACAGCACCTATGGGCTCCTGAGAGACGTCAAATTTTTTGTGTGAGCATTAGCTACTCAGAAATTATCAAATGCTATAACTCAGGGCTTGATTTATTGTTTTGTTTATTATATAGACTTCAAAAAGTGATAGGGTAAAAAAGTTAACATGGCAAATTACATTTCTAAATGTGTCCTAAGCACTTTTTTTTTCTTGGAGAGCCAGTTGTTAAACACTTAGCAGCACATACCTGAAGTACAATCCTCTTTTTATGTTCTGTTCTGAATATGGAAATGCTCTTTTTGATGTTTAAAATCAGAACAAAAATTAAATCTATGTTTTATATGTTTTTACAATATTTTAAAACTTTTAAAAGAATGCACTTTAGTGACCTTTGGAAAAGTTCTTGGGCAGTTTCAGAGAACAGGCAACAGGACAGAAGATTCAGGGCATCACTGACTCCATCCAAAAGAAGGTTTCAAGGGGCCTAATTAAGGTCGTGTCAGGTTTTTTTATTCAGACTCCCCCAGGCTATACAACCTAAAGAGTCAAGTAGTTCTCCAGGCAGTTACAGATAAAAGAGTTGACTTGGCCAGGTTCATGTCACTAACTGGTTGAGCAGATGTGGCATGTAATTCCACTGACCAGGATCTGACAGCAGCCACCTAACCCAGTTAGGTGGCACAGTACATAGAGTTTGGGGCCTGGAGTCAAGAAAATCTAAGTTCAAATCCCACCTCAGGTAATTGCTTCCTGTATAACCTTGGGCAAGTTGCTTAACCTCTTTGAGCCTCAGTTTCCTCCTCTGTAAAATGATGGGGTTAGGCTGGATGACCGCTAAGATCCCTTCTGGCTCTAACCTATGATCTAGGTCTAAATCCCCAGTCTCCTGAAATTTAGTGTTCTCTTTCCCCTACATCACTCACTTACTTAAACTTTGCCTCTCCCACTTAAACCTTTCATCAAGCCCAGTCTCAGTTCTTTTTTTTTTTAAGTAATGAACATTTTTATTTATAGTTTGGGGTTTCAATTTTTATCCCTTGTTCCCTCCCTTCCCTCTCCCTTCCCTGAGGTGGTATGCTTACATCAGTATAGGTTATACACATAAGATTATGTAAAACATGACCATATTAGTCATTTTGTACAAGAAAACTTGAATAAAAGAAAAAAAATGAAAGAAAGTGAAAAATAGCCTGCTTCAATCTGTGTTCCATCAATATCAGTTCTTGCTTTGGAGGTGGAGAGTATGTTTCAGCAATAGTCATTTGGGATTGTCTTGGATCATTGTATTGTTGAGAGTAGTTGTCTTTCCAGTTCTTCATCAAACAATATTGCTGTCTCTGTGCACAATGTTCTCTTGGTTCTGCTCACTTCACTATATATCAGTTCATACAAGTCTTTCCAGACCTTTCTGAAATCATCCTGCTTGTCATTTCTTAAAGCACAATAATATTCCATTACAATCACATACCACAGCTTGTTTAGCCATTCCCCAATTGATGGGCATTCCTTTGATTTCCAATTCTTAGCCACCACAAAAAGAGCTGCTAGAAATATTTTTGTACAAATAGGTCTTTTTCTCCTTTTGGGGACCCAATCTCAGTTCTACAGCTCCCTTTTCCTTGTTTTGAACTTAGTAGTTCCTTTCTGAAGGATATAAATTTCAGAAAATGTTGCCTGGATTGCTTCTGTGATGAATGAAAAGTCTAAGAGACACGATTTCTGGATAATTAACAATCAACTTATTAATTATGGCTATCAAATAATTAATAGATTGAGGTTAGTGACTTTCTCTAGTAAACCAAAGACCAGTTTTGGGGTCCCAGAATGCTTAAATACCTTTAGAAGAGTGAGTGTTACCAACAGGCAGAAATCAACTTTGATTGGTTAACAATTAATGAGAGAAGAAATATTATAATGAGAGGAGGGCCTATTCTAATGTAGGGCTGGGGGCTGGGGGGGGTGGGGGAACATGACTCTGATTATGTCACTCTTGGGCAAAGAGACTCATCTCCACACCCAGATCATTCCACCTCCAGTAATCTATACAAAAGGATCTAGCTTCCATGCGTCCACTTATATAGCTGAACAATGGGCTAGAATTCATGTAGATAAGATGGTCTTTACCCTTTAATCAGAACTAAATTTTCCCTGCCCAAGACTGATGCTAATCTCATCATCCGCCCTGTCCTTCGGAGGTTTCCTTGAACAGTAACTAAAAGAGGAAATAAAAATAAAACAAACCTGGATCCTCCCCCTCCCCGCATATTAATTGGTTATTAATAATCATTTCTCTCACTTCTGAAGTAGCAAAATCAATCATTCTGTCTGATTTGGATACATCAGTTAGATCAGAGCCTGGCCATCTTTCTCATATTAAAACTTAAACTGTACATTATTGCACAGTGAGTAGGAATCATGCCCTTTGAAGGTGATTTTTTTTTTCAGCTTAAAAACTATCATAGACCCTTGTTTAAGAGTAACCCTGGAGGCCCTCTCATCCAAACCCAACCTGAATGAAGATTCTCTCTGCATAGTTCTAATGATAGCATTTATCTTGTACTTCATAGGTTATTATTATTTCCAATTTTCAGAGATGGGAACTGAGGTAGACAGAGGTTAACAGTGTGACTTGTCCAGGGTTACATAACTAATATAAGCTTGAGGCTAACTTTGAACTCAGGTCTTCCTGAATCCAGCCATTGCCCCCAAGCTGTATCTGATAAATGGTTATTCACCTTTCCCCTGAAGGCATAAGTGAAAGCACACAACTCTTTCCACTTTTGGAGAGCTTTTGTTGTTTCCCAACTATAGTCAAAATCTGCCTCCAAGAAATGTCTACCTGACCATTGTTCCCTCAGGTGGCAGGCAGAACCAATCTAATCCTGTCCCCGGGAGATTGGAACTAATTCCTTTTTTTTTTTTTAATTTTTTTTTTTAGTAAGGCAATTGGGGTTAAGTGACTTGCCCAGGGTCACACAGCTAGTAAGTGTTAAGTGTCTGAGGCCGGATTTGAACTCAGGTACTCCTGGATCCAGGGCCGGTGCTCTATCCACTGCACCATCTAGCTGCCCCTAACTACTTTTAAGATATGAAATTATTATAGTCTAACAAAACAAATGGTGCCATTATTTAAAACCATTACTCACACACACACACACCCCTCCCCAAATCAGTCAATAACGCTTCACAGAATGCTGGGGTTAAGAATACCACAAGCTGTCTCATTTTCCATCCGTGGCCTACAAAAAGAGGGCACGTGTGTAAACAATCTGAAATATCTCCTATATCTACCCAATTATTTCTCAGAAGTAAATTTAGCATAGATAAAACAAGTCCAATGGAGGAGCCTTAGAAATGGAAAGACATTCTATTTATTCAGCAATGACAAAATGAAAAGGGGAAGGAGAATCCTTCTCTTCTTACACCATCAAATTTATGGAAGGTGATTTTTGAAGATGTCAACCTTGACTTGGGTGATGAAATGACCTCTAAGAATGGACATACTTTGGTTTATTCCATCCAATTATCCACAATTTTCTCACAGGTTTTTAGAATTCACCAAGCAAATCCTAGGTTTCAGAGTATTCCAAGGGAGAAAATTCATCTGAGCCAGCTGTCTCAGTCTTATCTTCTGCCATTTATTTATATTCTGAGAGGTATTCCACCTGTCACAAACATCCAGTCTTGCAGCCTTTGTGAAATTATTCTATCCTGATTATCCACCTACCTGTCTGACCCTCCTTCTCAGTCTCCTTTGCTGGATCTTTCTCTAGGTCACACCCATTAATGGTGGGTGTCCCGTAGGGCTCTGTGCTGGGTCCTCTTCCCTTTATCCTCTGTACTATTTCTCTTGGTGACCTCATCATCTCCCGTGGATTCAATTTTCATCTCTATGCTAATGATTCTCAGATCTACTTATTCTGCCCTAACCTCTACACTTGTATCTCCAAATGCCTGTTGGACATCTTGAGCAGGACATCTCACAGACATCTTAAATGCAATATGTTCAAAGCAGAATTCATTATCCTTCCTCCCCAAACCCTCCCCTCTGCCAAATTTTCCAGTGTCCAGATCACCACAATGGTCCTAGTCACCCAGGCTCAGATCTAGTTTTCACCCCTGACTCTTGGTATCAGCACATATATGTGTCTCATCTCCTCTAATACTGCTCTCTCATCACTTTAGCTCAAGCCTGTGCTCCTTATCACCTCCAGGATCAAGAATAAGATGCTCTGTTGGGAATTCAAAGCCCATCATGACCTGGCCTTCTCCTACCTTTCCAGGCTTCTTACACCTTACTCACCTCCATGTGTTCTGTGATCTCACAAGCCTCCTTACTATTCCTCATGAAAGACACTCCATCTCTGACTCCAGGCACTTCCACTGGCTGGCCCCAGGCCTGGAATTCTCTCCTTCCTCACCTCCACCTCCTGGCTTGCCATCTAGTGCCAACTAAAATCCTACCTGTACAAGAAGTCTGGGGGCAGCTAGGTGGCGCAGTGGATGGAGCACTGGCCCTGAATTCAGGAGGACCTGAGTTCAAATCCAGCCTCGGACACTTAACACTTACTAGCTGTGTGACCCTGGGCAAGTCACTTGGCCCCAATTGCCTTACCAAAAAAAAAAAAAAAAAGAAGTCTGGGGCAGCTAGGTGGTACAGTAGATAGAGCACCAGCCCTGGAGTCAGAAGGACCTGAGTTCAAATCCAGCCTCAGACACTTAACACTTACTAGCTGTGTGACCCTGGGCAAGTCACTTAACCCCAATTGCTGCACGAAAGAAAGAAAGAAGCCTTTCCAGAGCCCCCTTAATGTCAATGCCATCCCTTTACAGATCAGGGCTTCTTAAACTTTTTCCACTCACAACCCCTTTTTGCCCAAGAAATTTTTCCATGACCCCAAGTATATAGGTATATAAAATAGGCATGCATAACTAACCTTTTACTATTTTTGTTTGTTTTTTGTTTTTTTAATCATATAAATATTTTATTATTTTCCGGTTACATATAAAGATAGTTTTCAACATTTGTTTTCATAATATTTTTAGTTCCACATTTTTTCTCCTTCCCTCCCCCTCCCCAAGAGAGAAAGCAATCTGATATAGGTTATATATGTACAATCACATTAAACATATTTCTGCATTAGTCATGTTGTGAAAGAAGAATCAGAACAAAAGCGAAAAACCTCAAAAAAAGAAAAGAAAAACAACCAAAAAGTAGAAACAATATGATAACCTTTTACTGTTGCCAAATTTTTCACAAACCCCACATTCAGTTACATGACCCCATCTGGAGTTGCAACCCACACCCATTTAACCTGTAGAAGACTTATTTGTAATAAGTTGTTTTCATGTTGATTCTCCCATTAAACTGTGAACTCTCTGAGAGCAGGAACTATCTTTTGCCTTTTTTTTTTCTATCTTCAATGCTTAGCACAGAACATAGAATACCGTGGGCACTTAATAAATGCTCATTCCTCCTTTGTTGACTAAAGCAAATATATATTTATACACACACACACACACACACATACACACAGAGCACTTTCATTTCCACGGGCTCATTGGATTCTCATAGAAACCCCTTGAAAGCACATTGCCCATCACATAGTAGTTTACATTTCATCAGATTTAATAAATGCACTAATTTATTATTCAATTAAATTAATTTATCATTATGCATATTAGCGAACCAATTCAATGAATATTATCATTGTGTATATGTAGCAAACTATCTGGGGCTACTTCCCCCAACAGTATACTCAGGTTGGGACCCCAGAAGTTGGGATCCCAGGGATGAATGCTACCTATTCTCAAGATTCCACAGATAACCGTGATGGGCTAGGTTCCTAGTAGTTCACTCATGACTCCCTACCATGGGCCCCATTAAATTAGTCAGTACAGATCAATTAGCTTTAAGCAAATGAATTTATTAAGCCACAACAAAAACAGTTAGTATAAAACATTCCCCCAAAAGACTGGGGTATACTTTCCCACAAATATACACAGAGTCTTTGGGGAGAGTGGTGCTAACTAAAAATAAAATTGTAGGCAGCCCAGGGGCATAATGAATAGAGAACTAGGCCTGGAGTCAGGTAGACCTGAGTTCAAATCCAGCCTCAGACACTTACTACCTGTGTGACCCTGGAGGAGTCACTTAGCCTCTGTTTGCCTCAGTTTCCTCAATTCTAAAATGGGGATGATCCTAGCGCCTACCCTCATAGGTTTGTTCTAAGAATCAAATGAGATATATGTAAAGTACTTAGCACAGTGTCTGACACATAGTATGGGGCTCTATAAATGCTTATTCTCTTCCCTTCTTTAGTGGGGCATATCTACACATACATATCAAGATGTGCAAAGAGAGCCAGACTTGTAGTTGGGAGATACCTGCGTTCAAATCCAGTCTCTGCTGCTTAAATGCTGTGTGATTATGGGCAAGTCATTAAACCTCTCATTAAGCTTCAGTTTCTTTATCTGTAAAATGGGGATATAGTATATGCTTCCTACAGTTATTCTGAGGATCAAATTAAATAAAATATATAACATCCCTGAGTTCTAGTCTCAGAAGCTTACTGACTATATGAGCCTGGGCCAGTCACTTAATGTTTGCCTGTGGTTTCCAGATCTGTAAAATAGGCACAATAACACTCAGCTCCTAGAACTGTGGTAAGGATCAGGTGAGAAAATGCTTGTGAAGTGCTTTCTAAATCTTAAAGCGTTATCTAAATGCAAGATGTTATTATCCTCCCCTTTACCACATGGCTTCTCCAATGATTCATATAGGATGGCAAATGAAGAGGAGGCAAAGAGATGATGTGCATGGGAATGTGTCATCCTCTCTTCATTTTAAGTCAAGGGGAAGGAGTTATGGAGGGAAAGCCAGTACAGTGTGGCTGAATGAGCACTGGATTTGGGTTTGAATGTCAGCTCTTATACTGATGATCAGCCTGGCCTCTGAGAAGTCACTCTACCTGGCTGCTTCCCTCTCGCCTCATTTATAAAAAGGGGAGAGGACAGATAGAGTAGATGACCTCTGAGGTTCATTGATATCTTAGATCTATGATCCTGTGAAACTTTCTGCATCTCAGCATCTGTAAAACAGATAGCAATCCCTGAACTCACTCTTGCATTCTCACTCTCCTCTCTGCTCTTCTCTCTCCTTTCCCTCCCTCCCTGCCTCTCCCCCTCCCTTGCCTTCTCTCTCTCTAGTTTTTCCTCCTCCCCCTTCTGCTTCTCCTTCCATCTCTCTCTGCTCTCCCTCCCTCTCTCTCTCTCCCACTATCCCTTCTCCTTCTCTCTCCCTCCCTCTCCTCTTTTCCTCCCTCCTTGCCTCCCTCCCTCCCTCACCTTCTCACCCTCTCTCTCTAGTTCTCCCTCCTCCCCTTCTTCTCCTTCCATATCTCTCTTCCTCCCTCCTCCTCTCTCTCCTCTCCCTTCCTCTCTACTTCAATCTCTCTCTCCTCTCTGCTCTTGTCTCTCCTCTCTCATCTTTTCCGCCTCCTTCTCCTTCTCTCCCTCTCTCCTCCCTCCTCTTACTTGTTCTCTCTCTATCTATATCTCTTTCTCTCTCTCTCCCCCTCCCCCGCTTCCTTTCCCTCCTTATCTTTCCTAAGTGTTGAGATCAATAAGATAACATTCTGAATTTCTGAAAAGCAGACTATGAACTACACAGTTTGATCCTGGGAAGACAAGTATTGCAGAAATACAAAGGATATTGCTATTACAAGGCTGCTAAGCTACTAATTCCCCCAGGTAGATAAAGGTATCTTTAGACAATGATTCACAGAAACCTCCCTTACAGATAGACATGGAACAAGCTTAACGAAAGCAGTTCAGCACATAGAAAGAACGTTGAGTTTAAAGTCTGGGTCCAAATCCTAGTTCTCCTCCTTACAACCTCTGTGATCTCAAGCTGAGCCTCGATTTCTTCATGAAGGGAGTTGATTAAATGATCTACAGTTCTTCATCTGAAGTTCTTTCCCATTCTAAATCCTATGATCCTTGTGAATTGCCTGAATAATGGATTACAAAGGTCAGAGCACTCCCTAGTGGGGCTTGAGGAGGATGAATACGATGAAGTTCATTGAGCACCTGCTCAGTCATTTCGTTTTCAATTCAACAAGCATTTATTAAATGTCTAATCAGTTTCATTTTTCATTAAATGCAATTCAATAAGGATGTATTAAATGTCTATTGTGCACTTGGCTGAAGAACTTTTTAAAATGAAAAATGGTGTCTGCTCTCAAGGAGCTTACAGTCTCCTTTGGGGATTCAACTTGGGAAGAGATAAGTAAATTCAAGTATAACAGTTTGAACCAACCTGAGCATCCACTTGGTACTGTTTCAACAGCAATAGGTACTCACACCTGGCTTGCTTTCTGCAATCATATCCTGAAAGTAGTCTGTCTTTAATTAAATAATCAGCTAGAGGGTGTAGCATACAATTTGACCACCAGGTGGCACCACCTTCAAACCTCAAGGTAATTAGTTTTGTCAGAGTATATTCAGCACCATGTGCTGGCTTTCCCAAAGGCCAAAGTATCACCACTGTTTACCAGAAGGTTTTCAGTCAATAAACACTTAGAAACTCCCCCTTCCACCTTCCCAAGATCACACAGCTTTCGACACCTGGGCACTCGTCCCAATTCAATGTGGATCTAGGAGTAACATTGTTGCAGGGGAAAGCGAACCAAATTTAAAGTCAGAGGACATGAATTCAAATCCCATTTCTGCTACTTAGTTTCTCTGTGACATTAAAAAAGTTTTGGGGGCCTCAGTTTTCTCATCTGTAAAATGAGAGGATTGAAATAGGTGACCTATAAGTTCCCTTTCCAGCTCTAAAATTATGTTGTTCATCCTTTGTTTTTGAAGAGGACCAATGACATAATGGAGTGATGTCTTGACTTCCCTGTGAAATGGATTTAAATGAGGTAGAGTTGTACAAAGTTGTCAGCCTTACTTTGTCTTCCAATGTCATTGAAGGCCAGTGGCAAGGCAAAAATCAGCACAACTGGTGAAGGCCAAGGATGCAGCGAATGTCATCTTTGATGTCTGACCAAGCTCTAAGCACTCCACAGAATGTGCTTCAGCTGCCTTCATGGCTGTTGGAACAAATTGTTCTCATCTTTCCATTCCATTGGGGAAGTCTTTTCAAATCATGAAGCAATAAAAATTATATTCCATAAAGGGCCATGGGAAGATAGATTTAAAATGAATTGGAAACTAAATAATCTAATCATAAAGAATCAATATTTACAAAAATATATATTGCCCAAATTGACAGAAGAAAAAAGAATACTTAACTAACCCCATCTTAGAAAAAGAAATTAAACAAGCCATCAATGAAATCCCTGTGAAAAAATCCCCAGGTCCAGATGGATTCACAAGTGAATTCTACCAAATATTTAAAAAATAATTAATTCCAATACTATATAAACTATTTGTAAAAACAGTCAAAAAAGGGGTCCTACTAAATTTTTTGCTACAGAAATATGGTGCTGATACCTAAACCAAGAGAATGAAAACAGAGAAAGAAAAGTATAGACCACTTTCCCTAATGAATATTGATGCAAAATTTTAAATAAAATATTAACAAGGAGATTACAGCAATATAGCACAAGGATCATGCACGATGACCAGGTGAGATTTATACCAAGAATGTAGAGCTTGTTCAATATTAGGAAAACTATCAGCATAACTGACCATATCAATAAGAAAAACAACAGAAATCATATGACTATCTCAATGGATGCAGAAAAGACTTTTGACAAAATACAATGCCAATTCCTATGATAAACACCAGAGAGCATAGGAATAAATGGAACTTTCCTTAAAATGGTAAGTAGTATCTATCTTAAGCCATCAGCAAGCAATATCTAGAAGCCTTCCCAATAAGATCAGAGGTGAAGCAAGGATGTCCATCATCACTGCTATTATTCAAGATTATACTATTAGTATATAGCTATACTAATAAAAGAAGAAAAAGAAATCAAAGGAATTAGAATAGATAATGAGGAAACAAACCCATCACTCTTTCCAGATGATATGATAGTATACTTAGAGAATCCTGGAGGATCAACTAAAAAACTAGTTGAAATAATTAACAACTTTAGGAAAGTTGCAGGATATAAAATAAACCCACAAAAATCATTAACATTTCTGTATATTACCAACAAAGTCCAGCAGGAAGAGATAGAGAAATTTCATTTAAAATAACTGTAAACATGGCACAGAAGAGTTCCAGGGAACTCGTGATGGAAGAGGATCTCCAAATCCAGGAAAAAAAAAAAAAAGAACTGCGGAGTATAGATGCTAAATGAACCATACTATTTCTTTTGTTTTTGATGCTGTTGTCTTTTTTCTATTTTGAGGTGTTCCGTCATTGCTCTGATTTTTTTCTCTTATAACATGACTAATGCAGAAATAGGATTAATGTTATTGTGTGTGTGTGTGTGTGTGTGTGTGTGTGTGTGTGTGTGTATAACCTATATCAGATTATCTGCTGTCTAGGGGAGGGGGGAGGGGGGGAGAAAAATCTGAAATTGTAAAGCTTGTATAAACAAAGGTTGAGAACTATCTTTACATGTTACAGAAAAAAAATAAAATACTTTATTAATTAAAAAAATAAAATAAAATAAAATAACTGTAAACAACATCAAATACTAGGGTGTCTACCTGCTAAGACAAACCCAGGAATTTTATGAACACAATTACAATACACCTTTTTTAAAATTTAATTTTATTTATTTCTTCTGAACTTAAGAAATAAGACAAGCATTTCCATAGCAAAGTAGGATAGAAAAACAGAGGACAGCACCTGAAATTGCAGATCCATTGTGTACAACTTGCTATTCCTTTCAAATATTACAACAGTTATCATGTAACTTTCTTTTTTCCCCTTCCCCTCCTCCCAAACTTTGAGATGGATACCATTAGACACAAATCTGTCTGTGTACATGCACACAGACACACACACACACACAAACGCAAACACACATATATGTCAGTTCTTTTCCTGGTTTTGAACAATATCTTCCTTCATAGGATCTTTGTGGTAAATTTGGGTATTTAAAATAGTCAGGCTGACTTGATTGTTCAAAGTTATTCTTTTTTTTTTCCCTTTTCTTTTCTTTTTCAGGGCAATGAGAGTTAAATGACTTGCCCAGGGACACACAGCTAATAAGTGTCAAGTGTCTGAGGCTGGCTTTGAACTCAGGTACTCCTGAATCCAGGGCCCATGCTTTATCCATTGAACCACTTAGCTGCCCCTCAAAGTTATTCTTAAAACAATGCTACTTTTACTATATACAAAGTTCTCTTGGTTCTATCATTTCACTCCTCATTATTTCCTAGAGGTCTCTCCATGCTTTTCTAAAATAATTGAACTCATCATTTCTTATCACAGAGTAATATTCCATCTTTAATATACCACAATTTGTTTAGCCATTCCCCAATTGACAGGGATCCCTGAAATTCCTAGTTCTTTGCCATCACAAAGATAACTGTTACAAATATTTGAGAACATGTAAGGCTCTTTTCCTTTTTCTCTAATCATCTTAAGACCTAAGAATGGTATTGCTGGGTTGAAGGGTATGGGCAATTTAATCACACTTTGGGAATAATTCCAGATCTCTCTCCAAAATGGTTGAATCAACTCACAAATGCACCAACAATGAATTAAGGTCCCAATTTTTTCACATCTCCTCCAGAATTTGTCACTTTCCTCTTCTATCATTTTAGCCAATCTGATAGGTATAAACCATCTCAAAATTGTTTTAATTTGCATTTCTCTAATCAATAATGTTTAGAGTATTTTTTCATATGGCTATAAATTGTTTTGATTTCTTCATCAGAAAACTACCTTTTTGTATCCCTCAACCATTTATCGTGTAATTTAAGATTCTAAATGTGGGTTCTAATCTGTTCCCCTAGTTTTGGGGGAAACTGACTAAAATCACTGATAAAATGAGTTTAGGTTTTTAAGGGTTTATTGAAAGATAGAAAAAGAAAGATTGAGAACAGAATTCCAAGAGCATGGCAATCCTATCTTTCCTCAATTTTTCCTGTAAAGCCCTCTGCCGCCACCACCACTACCATAAAGTCAAGAACCCAAAAAGAGCCAGACCTCTCTGCGCAGGCCCTACTTCCTCCTTCCTTTCCCCTCCCAGAAAATGGAAGGCTCCTCAAGTTGACTGGCTGGTAGCCTTGGTGGACAGTACCCATGGGCAAACGTTGCTTCCTGACACCAAGGAAAAGCCGAATGGCCTTGCCCTCTGAGGCATTCTCCTCATGGTGGAGCTTTCCTATAGTAAATCTCCAGTAGGTGGCATCATTACAATCATTACAATCAATTGGGGAATGACTTGCACTTTTTTTTTTTTAGTGAGGCAATGGGGGTTAAGTGACTTGCCCAGGGTCACACAGCTAGTAAGTGTTAAGTGTCTGAGGCCGAATTTGAACTCAAGTACTCCTGACTCCAGGGCCAGTGCTCTATCCACTGCACCACCTAGCTGCCCCGATTGCACTTTTCACACAAATAAAGTCAGGTCTAAAACATTTGTAAAAACATCAATTGCTCATGGGCAAGCTGAGCCAATGTAATAAAAATGAAAATTCTACCTAAATTACTTATTCAGTGCCATACCAATCAAACTACCAAAAACCTATTTTATAAAGCTAGAAAAAAAATTTTTTAATTCATCTAAAAGGACAAAAGGTCAAGAACATTAAGGGCATTAATGAAAAAAATGTGAAGGAAGGTGGCCCAGCTGTACCAGATCGCAAACTGTATTATAAAATGGTACTCATCAAAAGCATCTGGTACTGGCTAAGAAATAGAGTGGTGGATCAGAGAAATAGATTAGGTACACAAGACACAGTAGTAAATGACCATAATAATCTATCATTTGATTAACCCAACTTTGGGAACTAGAATTCACTATTTGAAAAAAAAAAACTGTTGGAAAAACTGAAAAACAGTGTGGCAAAAATTAGTTATAGACCAACACTGAATACCAAGATAAGGTCAAAATGGATACATGATACCATAAACAAATTAGGAGAGCAGAGAATAGTTTACCTGTCAGTTCTATGGAGAAGGGAAGGATTTATGACCAAACAAGAGATAGAGAGTATTATGGGGTATAAAATGGATAATTTTTATTATCTTAAGTTTAAAAGTTTGTACAAGCAAAACCAATGCAACCAAAATTAGAAGGAAAGCAGAAATCTGGGGGGAAATTTTTATAGTGTCTCTGATAAAGGCCTCATTTCTCAAATATATAGAGAAATGAGTCAAATTTATAAGACTACAAGTCATTCTCCACTTGATAGATGGTCAAAGGATATGAACAGTTTTCAGATTAAGAAATCAAAGCTATATATGGTCATATGAAAAAATGCTCTAAATCACCATTGATTAGAGAAATGCACATTAAAACAGCTCTGAGATACTACCTCACACCTGTCAGATAGGCTTATATGACAGAAAAGGGAAATGATAAATGTTGGAGAGGATGTGGGTCACATAGCTAGTATTTGTTAAGTGTCTGAGGCCGGATTTGAACTCAGGTCCTCCTGAATCCAGGGCTGGTGCTCTATCCACTGTGCCACCTAGCTGCCCCAATACTAATTCATTTTTGATGAAGTTGTGAACTGATCCAACCATTCTGGAGAGCACTTTGGAACTATACCCAAAGAGCTATAAAGCTGTGCATACCCTCGGATCCAATAAAATAATTATTAAGTCTATATCCCAAAGAGATCCCAAAAAAAGGGAAAAGGACCTATTTGTACAAAAATATTTATAGAAGTTCTTTTTGTGGTGACAAAGAAATGGAAATTGAGGGGATGTCCATCAATTAAGGAATGGCTGAACAAGTTGTATATCATTGTGATGGAATACTATTGTGTATAAGAAATGATAAGCAGACTGATTTCAGAAAAACCTGGAAAGACTTATATGAACTGATGCAAAGTAAAGTGAGCAGAACCAGGAGAACATTTTACATATGTGAGAAAATAATGGGATTTGGGGGGGCAGCTAGGTGGCGCAGTGGATAAAGCACCAGCCCTGGATTCAGGAGTACCTGAGTTCAAATCCGGCCTCAGACATTTGACACTTACTGGCTGTGTGACCCTGGGCAAGTCACTTAACCCCCATTGCCCCTTCAAAAAAAAAAAAAAAGAAAAGAATGGGATTTGGCAGATACCCAAAGGCCCCACCTGAGATTAATTTAGAACTGATTAAATTAAGTGAGACTGATTGAGAGTGATTGACTTTGCTGATTAACCTACTTAAAGTTAATTCAATTAAATCCACACCTGGCTGACTCCCAAGAGGGAGTATTCTCAGAGGCTGTGGACTATGACATCAACACAAGACCACCCTCAAGTCCAGTGAACCAATGGATTTGGAGGACACTAACCAATCAGCTTGAAGCAGTATGTAAGGACCTATAAAAAGCTTCCACGCTCAGTTTGCTCAAGCAGTTCGTGGTTGAAGCAGGCTTGTGGTGGAGGACTTGAGGAGGGACCAGATCAGGCTGAAACTCTAGGCTAGATAGGCCTTTTCTTAGCTTTCCGAACTCCATGTGTTCTCTTTTTACTAATACCTAGTATGCTTTAATAAATGCTTAATGCCCAAAGACCGGTGCTAAAACTTCTAATTTAAGGCAACCACACATGTAGATTTTTTTTTTAGTGAGGCAATTGGGGTTAAGTGACTTGCCCAGGGTCACACAGCTAGTAAGTGTTAAATGTCTGAGGCCGGATTTGAACTCAGGTACTCCTGAATCCAGGGCCAGTGCTTTACCCACTGTGCCACCTAGCCGCCCCACACACATGTAAATTTTAAACATCACACATCGTTACAGCAACATTGTATGATGATCTACTATGAATGACAGCTATTCTCAGCAATATAATGATCCAAGACAATTCAAGAGGACTCTAGATTTAAAAAAAAAAAAAAAAGGTAGTCTACTTCCAGAGAAAGAACTGATGGTTGGGCAGCTAGGTGGCACAGTGGATAGAGCACCGGCCCTGGAGTCAGGAGGACCTGAGTTCAAGTCCGGCCTCAGACACTTGACACTTAACTAGCTGTGTGACCCTGGACAAGTCACTTAACCCCCATTGCCCCCAAAAAAAAGAAGAAAGAAAGAACTGATAAAGTCTGACTATAGATCAAAGCATACTATTTTTCACTTTTTTAATGTTTCTTTTTGGTCTGTGTTTTCTTTCACAACATGACTAATATGGAAACATGTTTTGTATGATTTTATATGTATAACCTACATCGAATTGTTTACCATCTCAGGGAGGGGAGAAGGGAAGCAGCAAAGGAGAGAATTTGGAACTCGGAATTTTAAAAACTGAATGTTAAAAATTGTTTTTACATGTGATTGGGGGAAAAGAGGCTAGGTAAGACTACTACAACAGATTAGAATGATTATAAATTGTGACCAGGCTAAATTTATTCTAGAAATGCAGCATCGTTCAATATAACTGAGGAAACATATTAAACAAGCTTTTTTAAAAGTAAAACTAAAAATAGTAAGAAATTACATTTTTTATGACCTAAAAGCTCTTTTCAGATTTCCCTGTCTAAAAGTAGGTTCTATCAAGAACAAAAGACCCTTCTTAGAGAAATGGATTAATAGTGACAAACAATATTTAGAAGAAAGAGCACCTCTGGTCTTGTCTAGATCCCTGAATCTGACCCACCAGCAGTAGGTCTCTTCTTTCTCCTCCCAGAAAGTAACTGATGCTACACACCCTTCTCTATTAAGAAAGGATTGAGATATTGAACATTGACCCCACACTGTATTTAACATATTATGATCTTTTCCCTTTCAAGAATCCAATAAATGTTATCTCAAATTATCTTTTTGTGGCCTGATAGATGGCACCATAGACAGAATACCTGGCTTGTAGTCAGAAAGTCCCGAGTTCAAATCTAACCTCAGACACTTAAAAGCTGTGTGACCTTGGGCAAGTCAGTTAAACTGAGTTTGCTTTAGTTTCTTTATCTGTAAAATGAGGATTCAAACAGCACCTACCTTCTTAGGGTTGTTGTGAGGGTAGAATTGCATAATAATTGTAAAGTGCTTAGTACAGTGCCTAGCACATAGTATTAGTATATGTTAACTATAATAATAATAATTGTTCTTATCTTTGGGTAAAAAAGTGTGTCCAAGGGCATGGGGGAAGTGGGTAAGTTTGGACATCTCTCTCAACTTTATTTGAATAATGTTAAATTCAGTAAAATTTCTGGCAGATTTTTGCCTAAAATGCACAATACAGTATTAGCATATACTTCGACATAATGCAGACTATAAAAATAATAAATTTTGTTAATGACAGAAAATGAAAACTCCCAGGAATATTAAAGCCAAATTCCAGAGCTCTTAGGTCAATGAGAAAATATTACAAGCAGCTAGAAAAAAAAAATCCAAATATCATGGAGTCATGATCATAAGATTTAGCAGCTTCTGCATTAGTAGATTGGAGGACTTAGAATATGATATTCCAGAAGGCAAAGAATCTAGGATTACTACTGAGAATCACTTACCCAGCAAAGCTAAGCATAATCCTTGGGGGGGGGGATGGATATTGAATAAACTAGAAGACTTTCAAGCATTCTTGATGGAAAAAAAAACTAGGACTGAACATAAAATTTGACATTCAAACAGAAGACTCCGGAGAAATATAAAAAAGGAAACATGAAAGAGTAATCACAAGGAATTCAATAAAGTTAAATTGTTTACATTTCTATATGGGAAGATGATACATGTAACTTCTAAGAACTATATCATAATTAGGGCAGTTAGAAGGAGTCTATGGTGGCACAGATGTGAGTCAAATTACATTAGGATAATCTCACTAGAAAAAAAAAGTAAGGAGTATATTGGGAGAAGGAAAAAGGGAAAGGGTAAAATAGGGACAATTTTCTCACATAAAAGAGGCGCACAAGGAAGAACTTTTGTAGTGGAGGGTGCAATAGAGAGAGGGTGGAGCAAGCAAAACTTGAACTTCACTCTCATTGGAATTGATTCAAAGAGAAAAGATATACAGATATGCATGTATGTATTCATATCTATGTGTATACACACACACACACACACACACACACACACACATGGTTGGGTTTAGAAATCTTTCTTACCCAATAGGGCAATAGAAGGGGAAGGAGATAAGAGATATTGCAGGATGGGGGGAATTATTTTTAAAAGGGTATGAATTAATGGAGGAAAAGGTCAGAAGCAAAACAGACTTTTGAGGTGAGCCAGGATAAAAAGAGAGAAGGACAAAACAGAAGCAAATAGGATTGAAGGAAACACATCATTAATGATTATAACTGAATGTGATTGGAATGAACTGAACCATAAAATGAAAGTGTAGAGAAGAATGGATTAGAAACCAGAATTCAACAATATGTTGTTTATAAGACACACTTAAAACAAAAAGACACATACAGAATTAAAATAAAGGGCTAGAACAGAATCTATTATGTTTCAGCAGAAGTAAAAAAAAAAAAAAGGCATGGGTAGCAATTATGCTCTCAGACAAAGCAAAAGCAAAAATAGACCTAATTAAAAGGGACAAACAGGGAAAGTACATTCTGCCAAGAGGTACCATAAATAATGAAGTAACAACAAAAAAATTTTGAGAGAAAATTTCTTTAATGAAGGTCTCATTTTTCAAATATGTAGGAACTAAGTCAAATTTTAAAAATAAAAGTCATTCCCCAATTGATAAATAAATGGGCAAAAAATATGAATAGACAGTTTTCCAAAAAAGAAATTAAAACTATCTACAATCAAATGCAAAATGCTGTAAATCACTATTGATTAGAGAAATTCAAATTAAAACAACTCTGAGGTATCACCCCACACATATCAGAAATGACGGGAAAATAGGTAGACTGACAAATTATTAGTGCAGTTGTGAACTGATCCAATCATTCCAAAGAACAATATAGAACTATGCCCAAAGAGTTATAAAACTGTGCATATCTTCTGACCCAGAAATACCACTACTAGGCCTATACCCCAAAGAGATAAAAGATAAAGAAAAAGGACTTATATGTACAAAAATATTTATAGTAGCTCTCTTTGGGGTGGAAAAAAATGGAAATTGAGGGGATATATATGAATTAGAGAATAGTTGAACAAGTTGTGGCATAGAATTGTGATGGAGTACTATTGTGTTATAAGAAGTAACAGGGATGGTGGTTTCAGAAAAAAAAAAAAAAAACATGGCAACACCTATACGAACTGATGCAACATGAAGTGAGAAGAACCAGGAGATCATTGTATACCTTAAAAACAATGCTGTAATTATGATCAAATGTGAAAGACTTGGCTACTCTTAACACAAAGATCCAAGAAATTCCAAAGAAGTCATGATGAAAAAATGCTATTCACCTCCAGAGAAAAAACTGAAGCACTCTATGTGCAAATTGAAGTATTATTTTCTTGCTTTCTTTATTTTTCTTGCTTTTTTGTGATATGGATAATATGGAAATGTGTTTTACAAGATTTTACATGTATAATTTGATATCATTTTGCTTTCCTTCTCAGTGAGGGAGGAGTGGAAAGGAGGGAGGGAAAGAATATGGAACTCAAAATTTTAAAAGAAAAGAATGTTTTCAATAAATAAACAAATAATAAAAAAGATAAACTCCAAATAGATATGAAACTTTTACTTAAAAAGGTGATATAAGAAAAAGAAGAACAAGGAAAAAATTTTCTTTCAGACCTATGGATAGAGAAGTGTTTATGTCCAAACAAGGAACAGAGAAGATCACAGAAATATAAAATAGACAATTTTGAGTATATAAAATTTGAAATTTAATTTTACACAAACAAAATAAACATAGTTAAAATTTGAGGGGAATAAACTGGAAAAATATCTTTACAGCAAGTTTTTTTGATAAAAGTTTCATATTCATGACAGATTAAGAATTCACTCAAATTTATAAAAATAAGAGCCAGGGGCAGCTAGATGGTGCAGTGGTTAAAGCACCGGCCCTGGATTCAGGAGTACCTGAGTTCAAATCCAGCCTCAGACACTTGACACTTACTAGCTGTATGACCCTGGGCAAGTCACTTAACCCCCATTGCCTACTAAAAAAAAAGAATTCCAACCTATCAACAGGCATATAAAAACATGTTCCAAGTCACCAATAATTAGAGAAATGTAAATTAAAGCAACTATGAGGTTCTACCTTAAACCCATCAGATGGGCAAAGATGACAAAGCAAGAAAACAAACATATTAATGCATTTTTGGAGGAAAAGTGAATTGTTTGAGTTATTCTGGAAAACAATTTGGAACTATGTCCAAAAAGTAACTAAACTGTCCATAAACTCTAACCCAATAATACCACTCACTACTAGACCTACATTCAAAAGAGGAAAAAGACTCATAGTCACAAATTATTTATAACTCTGAAGTGGAAACTAAGGGGGTACCCACCTTTTGGGAATAGCTAAACAAATTATGGTATGAAGACAACTCTGAAAGAGGACTTATGATGAAAAATGTGATAAAAAATGTGATATATACTTAACTCTTCTCAGCAATATAATGATATAAGACAATTCCAAAGGACTTATAATGGAAAATGCTCTCCACATCCAGAAAAAAAAACCAAAAAACTGTGAAATCTTGATGCAGATTGAATCATAATGGTTCTGCTTTTTTGTTCATTTTTTTTCTTTTTTGAGGTTTTCCCTTTTGTTCTGATTCTTCTTTCACAAGATGACTAATACAGAAATATGTTTAATGTGATTATACATATATAACCTATATCAGATTGCTTTATGTCTTGGGGAAGGGGGAGGGAAGGAAAGGAGGGAGAAAAATATGGAACTTAAAACCTTATAAAAACAAATTTGGGAGGCAGCTAGGGGGTGCAGAGGATAAAGCACTGGCCCTGGATTCAGGAGGACCTGAGTTCAAATCCGACCTCAGACACTTAACACTTACTAGCTGTGTGACCCTGGGCAAGTCACTTAACCCTCATTGCCCCACCCAAAAACAATGTGGAAAACTATCTTTACATGTAACTGGAGAGTAATAAAATAGTTTCATGATTAAAAAAGAAAAGAAAAATGTGATCCATCTCCAGAGAAAGAACTAAGGGTGTCTGAATACAGATTGAAACATAATTTTTTTAGATCATTTTTCTTGAGGTTTTTGTCTGTTTTCTTTCACAACCTGACTAATGTGGAAATTTTTTGCATGACTATATGGTATGACTTGTATTGGTCATGGTTTTCAGGTAGTCCAATGATTTTCAAATTCTCTCTCCTGGATCTATTTTCCAGGTCAGCAGTTTTTCCAAGGAGATATTTCATATTGCCCTCTATTTTTTTATTCATTTGAATTTGCTTTATTGTGCCTTGATTTCTCATAAAGTCATTAGCTTCTATTTGCTTTATCCTAATTCTTAAGCAATGATTTTCTTTGGAGAGCTTCTGTGCCTCCTTTTCCATTTGACTAATTTGGCTTTTCAAACTGTTGACTTTTTTTTTTCATGACCCTCCTGCATCACTCATTTCTCTTTCCATTTTTTCCTCCACCTCTCTTACTTTATCTTCAAAGTCCTTTTTGAGCACCTCTACTGCCTGAGACCAATTCATGTTTTTCTTGGAAGCTTTGGATGTAGGAGCTTTGACTTTGTTATTTTCTTCTGAGGGTGTATTTTGATCTACCTTGTCACCAAAGAAACTTTCAGTGGTCTGCTGCTTTTTCTGCCTGCTCATCTTGCCTGCCTATTTTTTGGCTTTTAACTCCTTCTTACAGTGGAGCCCTGCTCTTCCAGGATGCACTGTCCCAAGCTACAGGGGGTCTCAGGTGGTACTATTTAATGAAAGGCTCATTCTCAGCCTGCCTGGCCTGTAAGTAGCCAGGGACCACTTACTCTTTAACCTGGAAGCAGAAATCTGATTGAAATCTGATTCTCTATGGTCAAAAGCTTGGCATGCCTAATCCCCTCCCCCACTGGGCCACTGACGCTCAAGTCTGCTTACTGGTTCAGAATATGGGGACTCCACCCTAAATCCAGCAGAGACCACAGCTATTTCCCCCTGGCCAACCCCTGGACTCCCTCACCAGTCTGTGAGCTGAGTTTCAGAAGAAGCCACTGGCACTGATGGTTCTGAGACTCTGGAGGCGCAGCCTCCCTGGGGCTGGATCTATGCTTCGTGTTGTGCTCCTCTCTCAGTCCAGTTCCACATTTTGAAGGTATGTAGATGGTTTGTGTTGGGAACACCAAGAGTCACAGCCTTTCCTCTGCCATCTTGGCTCCACCCATATGACTTGTATTGAATAGCTTGCCTTCTTATGGGGAGGGGAGAAAGGAAGAGAATTTGGAGCACAATTTTTTTTTTAATGGACTCAAATTTTTTTTACATGTAATTGGAAAAAAAGAAAATTCTAAATAAATGGGAAAAACTCATTATGGTATGATAGTATAATAGGATATTATTTAACTACAAGAAATGATGAACAATTTCAGAGGAAACTGAGGAGACACAAACTGATAACAGAGTAAAATTAACAGAACTAGGAGGATAATTTATAAAACAATAACAACATCATAACTAAACAATTTAAAGGACTTTAGAACTCTGATAAGTATAATAATAAACCTTTATACTGGAGGACCCAAGATAATGTGTGCTATCTACCTCTAGAGGGGATGTATTTAAAATGCAGAATGAGACATAAATCTCTGGACATAGCTAATGTGGAGATTTGTTTTGCTGAACTGTGCATATTTGTTATGAGGAGTTTTTTTTTTTCAATGTTCATTTGCGGGTGTAATTATTGGAATGATGCCACCTGCTGGAGACTTATTGTAGCAAAGCTCCGCCATGAGGAGAAGGCCTCTGAGGGCAAGCCATGTGGTCAAGGTCCTTAGAGTCAGGAAGTGATGTTTGCTCGTGGGTACTGTCTATCAAGGCTACCAGCCAATCAACTTGAGGAGCTTCCCATTTCTGGGAGAAGGACACAAAGTAGGAAGGACGCAGGTGAAGGGGTTCTGTCTCTTTTGGTTCCTGACCTTGCCGTGGTGGGTTGGATGATAGGGTCTCTTAGAAATAGTTAGATTTTTACCTTTCTCTTTGATCCTAATGCTCTTTAATAAATACTTAAACATTTAAATACTCTTGCTAAAGCTTATAATTTATTAGCAACCACTCATTAGATTTTAGATAGTATAGCTAGAATTTTAGCCCCATACAGGGGGGAGGGGAAATGGGAAGGACAGATAACTAATGTGTATGAAATAAAATAAAATGGAAAAAAAACTCATTAAGGTTAATTGGTTAAACAGAGCTGGAACCTTGTTAACTGGTAGTTAATATTAGGAAGGGAACATATCTGGAATGGAGGCTCAAGCTTATAGCATTAGAGAACAAACATTGTAGAGCCCTAAGGAGGAGACATAGTCAGACTCAGTGTAGAAAAATTAGCCCACAACAAAGAAAAAGAAAAATGAACCCAGAGAATACTTGTAACACTTAAAATAAGTGGAAGTAGAAACATCTGTAATTCTCTCCTGAGAGGCTGATACTTTCAATGTTATCAAGATATAAAGCATTTTGAGTATTATTTTACATTTCACCTCTGCTCCACACTGTCCTTCTCATGGTAGATGTCTTGGCAAGCCAGGCCAGCACTTGGGCTTGTTCTAAGAAATCTGACAATTGGCAAAAATTTTTTAAACTTGCTCAGGAGCCTAATGAACAACCTAATAGATTTTATGATAGACTTTGTGAAGCTGGTAGGCAATTTACAAGACTAGACCCACTAGACTCAAAAGACTCCTCTATTGTACATAATATATTTGTATATCAATCCTTGCCAGAAATCTGTAAATTTTTTATGACCCAGTGTCTAGGCTGGAAAGATATGACTGTAGAAAGGCTTAAAGAGGAGCAGCTAGGTGGCACAGTGGATAGAGCACTGGCCCTGGAGTCAGGAGTACCTAAGTTCAAATCTGGCCTCAGACACTCAATACTTACTAACTGTGTGACCCTGGGCAAGTCACTTAACCCCAACTGTCTCACTTTAAAAAAAAAAAAAAAAAAGAGAAAGGCTTAAAGAAATTGCCACCTATATCTTTTAGGCGAATGAAGACAATATGGCTAAGCAAAGCATTCTGGCACCAGCACTTTCAGGTCAGGCATTTAAAGGTCAGTACAAAACCCCTAGGGTGTGTCAGTACTGTGAAAAACAAGGACATTCATTGAGAGAATGTATCATTAGAAAGCAAGAACTCAGGTGGGCAGTAACTGAGGGTCTGGAATATTTTTTCAGGAGAAACCAGAATAATTATGGAATTTTTTTTTTTTTTTGGTGAGGCAATTGGAGTTAAGTGACTTGCCTAGGGTCACACAGCTGGTAAGTGTTAAGTGTCTAAGGCCGGATTTGAACTCAAGTCCTCCTGACTCCAGGGCCAGTGCTCTATCCACTGTGCCACCTAGCTGCCCCTAATTATGGAAATGTTTACGAAAAAGGAAACAGCCAAGATAATTACAGGCCTTATTACAACCAGAATCAGTATAATTGTAGACCCTATCAGGGAGGTACAGAAGGACAGAATCAGAATTGGGGTAACTCTAGAATCCCTCAGAGGGAGACACATGCGCTGAGTTGCCTAGCTAACACTCCCCAATTAAAAATTGGTCCCTACAGGCTCATCCTCTTGAGCATGATCATCTGCTTCAAGAGCAGAATAGTTGCCATGGGATCCTTCCCTTTCTCCCATTCATCTCCAAAGGACCCAAGATCTCTCAAATTTTCAAACTCATATGGTAGCCTCTAAGTCTCAAAACATCCACCTCAATATTGGTGGTGAGGCACAAACAGAAGCAGTTCTAAACCCGGGACATGTACTTTAGCTGTCATGTGCTTTGACAATTCAATATGTCTGTGGTAGTAGAAGAAAAGTTGGTTCTTGCCCTTCAGGAGCTCACAGTGTAATGGTGGAGACAACATGCAAACAGCTGTGTATAAAGCAAGATATAGACGGGATAAATTGGAGAAAGTTAACAGAGGAAACGTGCTAGCATGTGAGGACACTCAGCTAAGAATATTGAGGGTACACTTCTCTCAGTGTGAGCTCTTGGTCCAACAATGAAGAGATTGACATGACAGGTTCAAATCCTGTTTCTGTCCCTTTCTATATGCAAGTAATTTAATCATTCTGGGTCTTGATTTTCAGGATGACCACTAAAGTCCCTTCCATCTCTCTTTGAGAGAATCCATTGTATCCTATGTTCAAAGGTGATATGAAATATTATTTCATAGGCTATTTCACCTTTTTGCATATGTTTATCATGATGACTGAAAGGCAAATTGACTACCATGCAAATAATTGGAGCTTACATATCAACATCTGTTGAAGATGAAGAAGACTTTCCATGAAGAACTTGACTCCAAATAAAGTCAGTGTAGGCAATGCTAATTGGTAAGTTGGAATGGGTCCAAATTAAGAAATGAAAAAAAAATCAAAAACTTGTAGGTTCTCAAAAAGTCTCACACTACATGTATATAATAAATATCTTCCTTAAGAAGATCATTGGAATAGACTGGGCATGGCAACCATGGAACATCACTGTGATAGAAGAAAGGATAAAGATGTCGATCCTTGAAAAATTGACATGTGCCCTGGTCATCTCCCTTCTTCTGGACCGGATAGAATGGAATGGGAGACTGGGAGCCTCTTTCCACACAGAGAGAAGACTTAAACTACATGTGTACGTCATGCAAAATCTCAATCTGTTTCCTGACTGCTCATGTATCTTTTTCATAGTCTTGAGCTCCCATTTAGGGGACATCCTCTGGACTCATTTTATCCATGGCAGGACCCCTCATATTCCTACTGGGATGAAGTACATCGCAAACTCAAAATGATTTGAGAAAATAACAACTACTAAGAACTAAAGGGATTAGGATGGATTCTTCTTCTTCTTCTTTTTCTTTTGTGGGGCAATGACCACATGTTAGCTGGCAATTTTAGAATGTTCTTTGGTGGGGGTAGGGGGGTGTTCCTTATTGGACCTGTTCTAACAAGTTTAAAGGAGAAGATGAATATACACTTAGAAGACTTTTCATTTTCTTTTTTTCTCTTCTTCTTCTTCTTCTTATTATTATTATTATTATCATTATTATTATTATTATTGCAGGGCAATGAGCATTAAGTGACTTGCTCAGGGTGACACAACTAGTGTCAAGTGCCTGAGGTCGGATTTGAACTCAGGTCCTCCTGAATCCAGGGCTGGTGCTCTATCCACTGCGCCACCTAGCTGTGCCAGGATGACTTCTTTGAAGAGGATCCTGAATTTAGAATAAGAAGAACCTCCTAGATTATCTAGTCCAACCTTCTCATTTTACAGTTGAAGAAACTGAAGCCCAGAAAGGTGACTTTTCCAAGTGTAACGATTGGAATAACGCCACCTGCTGTATACTTACTGTAGAAGAGTTCTGCCCATGAAGGGAAGGTCTTTGAGGGCAAGACCAGGAGTCAGGAAGTGACGCAGACTAGTGGGAGGAGGAAGGAAGAGACTGGCGCTCAGTCTGGGGCTCTTTCCTCTGGACTCTGGTGGAGAAGGGAGCTAAAAATGTGCTCTCCCTTTAATAGATAGAAATCTAGGCCTTTCTCTCTCTCTTTACCAAATTCTTATTCTCCTTAATAAATGCTTAAAAGTCTAACTCTTGCTAAAGCTTATAATTTATTGGCGACCACTCATTAGATATTTTAGACAGTTTAGCTAGAATTTTAGCCCTTAACAGATGGCTGACCACGAAGAGGAAAGCTGAACCTCACTTCTGATCTTCCGGTTGGGTAAGAAATTTTCCCTACCCTAACCCTTTAAATCTTAAGTACTGCTGAATTGCCAGGTGTTTTCCCTTTAATTTTTTTTCGAATGGACCTTTTAAACTCCCTAATTACCCTATTTTTGATTTTAGTCTGTTTAACCAGACAAATGGGAGATAAGATCATGTTAATGCTTTGTTTTTCTGGATTTTCTATTTTTCTTTTTATTTTTGTTAAAAGAGCCAGCAACTTACTCACACAAGGAAATATCTCTCCCTCTCCCAACCATGCTTTTTCAGAGAAACCTGAAGAGATTCCTGCTGCTTTTCCCAGTTCCAACACTAATTGTTGCTCTAATTTTGCATGCCTGGAGGCAATGACCCACCCTCTAGAAGCTTTTAATCCCCTAGCACCTGGAGGCAAAGTGGGGGAAGAGGAATCCAGGCCTGAGTTCAAAATCAAGTCGGATTCAAATTGCTCTGGTCCCTCCCCTCCTCCCCAGACCCCACCCTCTACTCCTCCTATGGCCAAGCCCATAGCTTCCCCTGCCTGGGAAGTCCAGAGATCTGATGCGCATGCTCAACTTTTTCTACCTGCATTTGCAGCTTCAGGCTCAGCCCTTCCCGGGCCTGGCTGTGCTTTTGAGACAATCTTAGAAAACTCTTTAAATTCCAGATATGCTCGTTTTGTTCTTAATTTTGCTAACCTGCTTTTGTCTTTAATTAGTAATCTTATAAAGCATTTGTATGGTGAAAAGACTGACAGACAATATAGAGGGCTTAAAGAAGAAAAACTTAAGCTGAATAAGAATGACAACCATCAACATAGTTCAAGACTCTGCTTCTTTTGCCATGGAAGGGTATATATTTTACAGAAATGTAGAAGTAAGCAGCAAGGTATTGATATGAGTATTGGGGATTTTAGATATCGGAATCAAAAGTGTTCTGAATTCATTCAGAGTATTAATGTCAGTTCAGAGGTTACATAGGATTTCTATGCTATTATATATACATTTTGAAATTAATGGTATGGGTTTATTTTCATAGAGATTTTCATGCTTTTGAGATTGTGTCTTATACTTAGTTTTTAAAACAAGGAGAATATTTGTAAAAGCTTTTTATAGTCATGTGATCAGGTTTATATTTTATAATACTCTTATTAATATTAAGTTCATATTCATTTAGATTTCCCTAGTTTGAATTTCATTGTCTTATTATTCCACGTGTATTTTCTTCTATTCATTCATCTATCTAATTTTGAAACATGGTTTTGATTTCATAATACAATGTTAATTCTAGGAGTATTGTGCTCCCATATTCTGAGTTGTTTGTTTTTGTTATTTTTTCTCAACTGATTATTTGATCAAACTCTTTAAAGCATTTCCCTGGCAAATTGGTTGCCATGGCAAGTATAAATTGATTCTAGAAGTATTATTTTTGATAAGCATATTCCAAAAAAAAAAAAAAGAGGGGAACATTTGTAAAAGTTTTCTATTTTCAAAAAAAAAAAGTTCTTTGAGATTCTGTTGTGCTTTAACTTGTATTTAAGTATGTTCAGATTTTTCACAAAAGTAATTGTATACTAAGTAAAAAGGGGTATTATTTGAAATTGTTGCATAATTATATATTGTGTTCTGAGTCAAGATGTATTCACATTTTTTGCAATCATTTATTATCCTCAATTTTTAAATCCATATGAGACTTGGATTATGGGAACTTATCATTTAAGACATTAATTGCCTTTATTCTGAGTTATCAGATGCCAGTTGGCCAAGATGCCATCCAATCACAAGAGGAATACATGCAAGAGCAGACACTGAACTGTCACATGAGGGGAGACATGCATGAAGTCAAGGTATGGCCAAGGGAACGGCTTTTGACAAATGTTGAGGTTGGATTCTCTTGGTTTAATATTTTATTCTCTTTTTCCCCACAATATTGTACAGATGGCTGGAAGTATTCATCCCACCCATCTCACTTCTACACCTGGCTTCTATGCTCCCTCCTATATGCCTGATGCCATGGACCATTTCAATCCCATGCATCTGATTAAGTCTGACTCAGTTTCCTCCAATATGTTTGGTGGCATGGACATGTATTCCATCCACCTATTTTAAGCCTGGCATACTGCATGGACAGTATATATTGCTCAAGTGTGGGAATGTTCATATCCCATCATTTCTCTGTTCTTTTATGGTAACCCCCATAATTATCTCAGGTGTCATGATAAATACAGTGTTGAATTTGGCCTTGACACCTGTTACCAATTATATTAGATTTTTTAATTTCTCATAATGGCATGAAGATAATTAGGCAGATGATGCAAAAAGTGATAAAACAAAGATAAAAATTATTTTTATTAATTAATATTGCAGCAATTGTCTTCTCAATTACCCTCCATAAGGGGGGACTATAGTAATATTATAATTTTAAAGAATGGTTCAATTTTTGTTTTATTATATGTTTCATGTGTAACAACTAAGATTCTGAATTCCCTTAGACATGTTTTTGAGAACTTTCATTGTTTGATTTGATTATTGACAAAGCTATTTTAAAGTTGTGTTAAGCTCAATTTTGTAGGAAATTTTCCTGGCTGATTACCAGCATCCACACATCAACCCCTGAAAAGACTTCCATTCCATGACTACACCTAGAGGACATCTGAGAAAAGACTTTCAGAGACTTTAAATGAACAGTTTTGATTTGTTGTTTTTGTTGTTTTTTTCTCTTTCTGTTATAATATACACCATCTGTAATATGTATTCTCTGCAGAGGCCGGCCCTCCCTTTGCAAGACCAATGTCAAAGCGTCGGTTCATGAGGACAAAAAATCACCCCTCTGGACAAAACTTTCCTCTCTTCCTTTTCTATATTGTTGTTCACATATTATTAGTTAGCAATAGTTATTATATTCTTTTTACTGTTCCGTCAAGGAAACATTTTGTTTCTTGAGGAACAACAGGGGGGGACTGTAACGATTGGAATAACGCCACCTGCTGTATACTTACTGTAGAAGAGTTCTGCCCATGAAGGGAAGGTCTTTGAGGGCAAGACCAGGAGTCAGGAAGTGACGCGGACTAGTGGGAGGAGGAAGGAAGAGACTGGCGCTCAGTCTGGGGCTCTTTCCTCTGGACTCTGGTGGAGAAGGGAGCTAAAAATGTGCTCTCCCTTTAATAGATAGAAATCTAGGCCTTTCTCTCTCTCTTTACCAAATTCTTATTCTCCTTAATAAATGCTTAAAAGTCTAACTCTTGCTAAAGCTTATAATTTATTGGCGACCACTCATTAGATATTTTAGACAGTTTAGCTAGAATTTTAGCCCTTAACACAAGGTCACACAGATTACAGTTAGTGGCAGAGGAAGGTGGAACAAGGAGGGGACACCTGAGCTGAGCCTTGGAAGAAGCTGAGTTCTAAGAGTCAGAGGCAAGGAGTGAGCACATTCCAGTTATCTTGTTACTCATAGATAATTTAAAACTAAATATTATATATATATATGTATATATATAAATAATGTATATATACAATATGTATATATATATACATATATAAATAATAATTTCAGAGGAGGTTTAAGAGACAGAATGTGTGGAAGACAGGGTGAATGAACACAAACGTTTTCTCAATCCCAGCTAAAGCAGTGATAACTGTCTAATCCAGCATAATGGAATTATATGGCACACCTGTGCATCCAGGTAATGCTGGCTACCTGCCAGCTGACCTGGCCAGATCAGCTCCTTTATCTGTAACTGCCTAGAGAAAGGAGGCAATCTGAATAAGAGGGATTACCTTAATTGAAGCTTCCTTAAAATTCCATCTGAGCCAGTGACCATTTTGTAAGTTTTTGTTTAATCAAGGTTTCTCCCTGCTTCTAGAACTGTGAGCTGATCGTCATTCAATAAAATTTATTTTTACTGCCACGTTTTGGTTCTTGATGACCTGTGGCTTCCACCACTTGAACCCAGGTCCTCCCCAGGCTAGAAGGGAGGTAGGTCTAGCATTGGCAAGATGATGAGGCTGCCTGACCAAAAGCCATGCCATTAGTTAGAGCAAAAAATGGGGAAGAAGAAAAGGGAACTCCCTGCGGTCTAACGGAGATGTGGGGACTATTAAGCAGCTATTTAGAGATGGTGACTGTCTGAAAGATAATTTTTGCATATGCAGGTGGCTGGTATCTCTCCTGTAGTGTAGACTGTCCCCCAAATCAGAGAAAGCTATTATCTCTGGGCAGTAACACAAGCAGTGCAGGAGCTGGGCATGAAAATAGAGGTGATGAAAAGTCAGTCAATCAAGTACTGATTAAGCACTTGCTATATGTCGGCCCCCGTACTAAGTGCTAGGGATACGAAAAACCCAGCAAAAACACAGTCATATCCTAGTGGGGGAAATAACATGTAAGATATATTCAGGTGAATGGTCAGTAGTTTCAGGGGGAAGGCACCAGCAGCAAGACAAGACAAGAACAGGCCTCCTGAGTCTTCCTTGGTTTGGTTTGGTTTTCAGTTTTGGAGGAAATGTGGAGGTGAAGTGACTTGCCCAGGGTCACACAGCTAATAAGTGTCTAAAGTAAGTGTCTGGGGGCCCTAGATTCAGGAGGACCTGAGTTCAAATCCGGCCTCAGACACTTGACACTTACTAGCTGTGTGACCCTGGGCAAGTCAATTAACCCCCATTGCCTCACACAAAAAAACAAAACAAAACAAAATAAAGTAAGTGTCTAAGGTCAGATTTGAACTCAGGTCTTCCTGATTCCAGGCCCAGTGCTTTGCTTTTGCCACCTAATTGGACTTCATTCCAGCTATTAGAAGGAAATTATGTTAGTGAAATTATATGCCTCACCTGCTCAGCCAGGTAATGCCATGAACGCGGCCACTGCCTAGAGACCTATAACTCTCAGTTGCATCCCCTGCAACAGTCTGAATAGAAAGGTCTGCCCTAATTAAGCTCCTTGAAGCCTTCCTTTGGATGGAGCCGATGATGCCTGAAGGTTGTACCTCAGGCTCCAATTTTGCAGGGTTGTTCCCCCAGGCTTCCCTCCACTGCCAGAAATGATAGTTTATCCCTATTTAAAGCAAATTGGTTTTGCTCCCACACATCAGAGTCTACGCTGAGTCTAGACCCTCTAAAGGCTGGGGGGAGGAGAACAGGAGGCTGGGGGGACCCCTGACAGCTGGGGAAACCAGGAAAGGCAAGAAGCCTGTGTGAGGTGACCCTTGAGGGGAGCCAGGGGTCCTAAGAGAGAGAGATGAGGAGGAACAATGCCCCAAGTGGAGGACACAGCTTGTACAAAGATGGCTGGTCCATATGGGAATGCTATCTATGACAGCTCATAGCCCGGTCCTGCTGGAAGAGTAGGTCAAAGCCCATAGTTTTAAAGTGGGAGGGGCCGTTAGAGGTCCTCCATTCCAACCTCCCTCTCATCACAAAGATGAAGAACCAGAGGCCTAGGCTGGTTCAGTGGCTGGTCTGGTGACATACAGCCAGTAAATGTCTGAAGTGGGATTCCAATTCACGTCCAGTTGTACTCCAAGCCCAGCAGCTCCCCTTGATGGCTCTGCTTCTCGGTACCACACCACCTAAGTCCTAGAGTCAGCTTTCACGGATGCCAAGTGTGATGAGAGGAGTAACCTTAGCAACCCATTCTCCCAGAATAACTAGTTTAAAAAGGAAACTACCAGATGGTTTAGTTCATCGGGCTGGGGATAGGGATTGAGTGAGGGTAGCTGTTCGTGGATTTCCCAGAAGCAGCAGCTCTGGGGTATCCCAGAGTCTCTATTTTCCTGCCAGGGAAGACAACATCTCTTCTCCTCTATGATGATCCACCCAGGCATGGATTGTGTTGTTTGTCCTAGGTACAAAACTTCCCCGTCATGGTCTTAAGTCCATGCCTTTTTCATCTCTCATGGGTCCCAGATTCTGAGTTTTGCTCTGAAGCCCTGTGAATATTTGTGACTTTTCACTGCCCCCACTCTACACCTCTGTTTATTGATGAGCTCCTTCCATTCTTCTTTCCCACTTCCTGAAGAATCAGTGCCTTCTTCTCCATCCCTACAACCATGGGTCAGTCATTCTGGTCTCCCTAGGTATCTCTCACCTACATTACTGTGACTTCTCTTCCTCCTTTTCCTTCTCCTCCTCCTTCGATGACGCAGCTTTCTCCTTAACTCCATTGCCTTGCTCCCCAATGCCAGCAGTTTCCCATACCACTAGGCACTAAGTGCTTCATAAATACTTGAAGTGAATGGACCATGGATCAGGGCCAAGGTCCTCACTAAACTCAGCAGAAACTTAGTGCTCCCTGATAGTCAGTCCTGATACTCCTCACTCCTTCATAGTATTTGAGCCTAAAAAATAAATCAATAAATGATAAAATCATGCAGCAGGGGGCAGGAGGGGGGGAGGAACAGCTGAGTGGTGCAGTGGATAATTGCAGTGCAGTGAGAATTGAATGACATAATGATTGTAAAGGTCTTAACACAGTGCTTGGCATGTAGTAAGCACTACCTAAATGTTAGTTACTATTGCTGGAAGACTTGCAAAGCATTTTTTGCATATTACCTCATTTGTAAATGTCTAGCAATTGATTCAAAAATATTAGCAACCAGGGGCAGCTAGGGGGCACAGTGGATAGAGCACTGGCCCCGGATTCAGAAGGACCTGAGTTCAAATACCGCCTCATACACTTGACACGTACTAGCTGTGTGACCCTAGGCAAGTCACTTAACCCTCATTGCCTCGCCAAAAAAAATGAAATATGTGTGTGTGTGTGTGTGTGTGAGCAACCCATGCCCGAGTTCAACAGAATCATGCCAGTCAGTCAGCAATAAATTAATAGAAACACTACCCACACAGATTAACCCCTGTATTACTAATTCTGTATTCCTAATATTCCTGTAGTCCTAATCTCAAGAAGTTTGTAGTCTAATAAAGGTCTTCAAGGGTTCAGCAGGGGGTCAGATGGTTATGAGACAACCAAGTCAGACCAGTCAAACCCTTAAGGCAATGAAGCCACCCTGGTGTGCCATCCTATACCATGTTGCAGCATGGGACACCTCCAGGAGCCACAGCTGGGGAAGAAGCAGGATGCTCTGGGGGCCAGGAAACCTGGATGCTAGTCTTGCTCTGCCTCTGACCAGATAGGCAATTTTCTCCTAAGTATTTGACACAGCTTATACCCCCTTATATTATTACTTATGCTCCCTTTTATTATTTTTTTTTTAGTGAGGCAATTGGGGTTAAGTGACTTGCCCAGGGTCACACAGCTAGTAAGTGTCAAGTGTCTGAGGCTGGATTTGAACTCAGGTCCTCCTGACTCCAGGGCCGGTGCTCCATCCACTGCGCCACCTAGGTGCCCCCTCCCTTTTATTATTATCTCCTTTATATTATTACTTTCCTATTCGTGTACACATCTTATCTCCCATACTAGACAACAAACCTCTTTGAGGGAAGCCTCTATACTTAATACTTTTGTCTGTTTTCCCCACAGCACCTAGCACAGCCATCAACTCACAGTGCTCAGTAAAAACCTTTCTGACCGCAAGCTCTGTGAAGGCAGGGACTGTGCTTTATCCTTTATAGGATCATAGGCCTAGAGCCGGAAAGGACCGCAGAAGCCTCTGAACCCAACTTTCTGGTTTTACAGTTTAAGAAATTGAGGTCTAGGGCAGCTAGATGGCACAGTGGATAGAGCACCGGCCCTGGAGTCAGTAGTACCTGAGTTCAAATCTGGCCTCAGACACTTAACACTTACTAGCTGTGTGACCCTGGGCAAGTCACTTAACCCCAATTGCCTCACTAAAAAAAAAAAAAAAAAGAAACTGAGGGCTAGGGAGGTTATGAATTTCCTAAGGTCACCGAAGTTGTAGGTACCTGAGGTGGGATCTGAACTGAGGTGCTGTGATTCCAGAGCCATAATTCCATAGTCATGGATAAAGTTCTGGATCTGGAGTCAGGAGAGATAGCGGAGCAGCTGACATTCCAACCTCAGTTTCATCTGAACTGGTCAAAGGAAGGCATAATATATACCTACCCCAGATGCTTCCTCACTGTGTTACCCTAAGCAAGTCACTTGTCCTCACCTCAGTCTGTTTCCTCATCTATAAAATAAGGATATTTTTAGTACTTACTTCCCAGGGCTGTTGTGAGGATAAGATAATATACCTAAAGTGCTTTGCAAACCTTAAGTTGTCGTTCAGTGGCTTTTCAGTGGTGTCCAACTCTTCATGATCCCGTGTGGAGTTTTCTTGGTAAAGATCCTGCAGTGGTTTGCAATTTCCTTCTCCAGATCATTTTACAGATGAGGAAACTGAAACAAACAGAGTTAAGTGACTTGCCCAGGGTCACACAGCTAGTAAGTGTCTGATACTAGATTTAAACTCAGGAAGATGAGTCTTCCTGACTCCAGGCCTGGGGCTCTATCCACTGTGCCACCTAGCTGCCCTTGCAAACCTTAAAGGTTTTAAGATTAGCTATTATTAATATTAATATTATTGCTTTATTCCACTCAGTTTGCACCAAACATGGAGCCTTGTAAATATTGGTGCTTAAGAAGCCATCATGTAACAAAAAGGGCATTGGATTTGGGGCCTCTACCACAGACTTCAAACCTCAGCTCTCCAGCTCAGGGCTATAACTAAGGGGGAAAGGGGATGGTGGAAAAACAAATATAGTTTTGCCCCCTGGTGCTAAAATTTAGAGGGTACTGCTGGTACATGTGCTTCTCTAGTGGATCAAAACAACTGAAATTTGTACTCAGATCTCAAAAATCATTTAAATAGGAATAGTTCAAATAGAAAACCACCAGATAATGTTCTCTCTCCTCCTCTTTCTTCTCCTCCCTCTCTCTCTTCCTCTCTCTCCCCTCCTTTCTCTCTTCCTCCTCTCTCTTTCTCTGTCTCTCTTTCTCCTTTCTCTCTCCTCCTTTATCTCTCCTCTCTCTCTTTCTGTCTCTCTCTTTCTCCTTCTCTCTCTTCCTTTCCTTCTTTCTCCTCTCTCTCTTTCTCTGTTTCTCTCTCCTCCTCTCTCTCTTTCTCTGTCTCTCTCTTTCTCTATCTCTCTCTCCTCCTTTCTCTTTTTCTCCTCTCTCTTTCTGTCTTTCTCCTCCTTTCTGTCTTTCTCTTTCTGTCTCTCTCTTTCTCATTCTCTATTTCCTCCTTTCTCCCTTTCTGTCTCTCTCCTTCTCTCTGTCTCTCTCTCTTTTTCTCTTTTCTCTTTCTCTCTGTCTCTCTTTCTCCTTCTCTCTCTGTCTCTGTCTCTCTCTGTCTCTCTGTCTCTGTCTCTGTCTCTGTCTCTGTCTCTGTCTCTGTCTCTCTCTCTCTCTCTGTCTCTCTCTCTGTCTCTCTCTCTCTCTCTCTCACACACACACACACACACACACACACCAGAACAACTGTACCCAAAGTGAGCTCCTTCCTGACCCAGTCCCCTCTGCCAGGAACCATTTCCTTCAATAGGTCTCTCTTTCCATGGAGACACCAAGAGCCAAGGTCTCTCCCTGAGGTTCTCCAAACCCCAGTTGAATGTGACTTTAAAAAGTGTATTTGCGAACGGCTTTTATGACGCTTCCTTTCTGGGGTCACATTTTGAGGCACCTGCCAGTCCTGGGTGTCAGAATTGCTCTCAATGGCTCCTCTTCATTGCAACCTTTGGCAAATCACTTTCCTAACCTTCATCTGTAATATGAGGGGGATTCACTAGACCACCTCTAAAGCCTCTTCCATCTCCAACATTTTATGTTGCAAGCAGAGAGAGGATGCCTAGGATGAGTGTCAGTTTTAGAGTCTGAGGGCCTGGGTTCAAATCCAGGTCTGCAGCTTATTCTCTAGGTGACCTCAGGCAAGCTTCTTACTGGACCTCAGTTTTCTCATATGTAAAACAGAAGGGGTTAGGGGCAGCTAGTAGGTGCAGTGGATAGAGCATCGGCCCTGGCATCGGCCCTGGAATCAGGAGTACCTGAGTACAAATCCGGCCTCAGACACTTAACACTTACTAGCTGTGTGACCCTGGGCAAGTCACTTAACCCCAATTGCCTCACTAAAAAAACAAAAACAAAAAATAGAAGGGGTTAGACCAAAGAACTCTAAGGTTCTTTTCATCTTTAAAGGCTATCATTCTATGATCCAAGTAGTAGGAATGGACAGGAACTAAGTCCATCAGTAAGTCTCTTTCCATTCTAAACACTATATTTTTCAATATTTGTCAAGTGATTGATCTTTGGTCTTTGAGGAAAGAATTCACCCACCCCCTCATACATCTCTGCTATCCCCATTAAAGATAAAATCTTGGGTTGGATGAACCAACAGGATTTCTTCCTCCTGTAACAGTAGGTCTGTCCCACTCATATAGTCACATAGCATAAATTACAGTATATTGATAGTTTTGGGTTTGTTTGTTTTTTAGTGAGGCAATTGGGGTTAAGTGGCTTGCCCAGGGTCACACAGCTAGTAAGTGTTAACTGTCTGAGGCCAGCTTTGAACTCAGGTCCTCCTGACTCCAGAGCCAGTACTCTATCCACTGCGCCACCTAGCTGTCCCTATTGATAGTTTTTTATGTCTTTATATTATCCTTCTTTAAATCCTCCATAACACCCCCCAAACAAAGTTTTGCCTTTAGTAGATTCTGATGTAGGGCTGTGCCCCCTCAGACTTCAGCAAAGTTGAAGGTTAGAAGAGACAAAGACAGAAACATTGAAAAGCAAAGGGAAGCTCTTTCAAGGGTAAAGAAAGGATTCCACACCTTGAAACTTGTCCCCAAGCACAGACTGACTCTATTTACCTTTGTCTCCAAACACTCATCTGCATAGGACCCCACAGGAACATGTGAAACATAACTGGCTGGGCACCATATTGAGCATAGGGCCCTAAACAAGGGAACTCTGCTCTCCACCAGGAAGTATTGCTGAATTGGAAGGATAAGACTTCTGCCATCCTCTGTCTTGAGGTGACCAGCCTCAAAGCTAAAACCCTGAGGGAGGGGCATTCTGGGAAGATGGCAGAGCAGGTAAAAAAATTTCTAGGCTCTCCAGATTTCTTCCACAAACAGACAGAAAATCGCCACAAAATGAATGCAGAGCAGCAAAAATAATGGGGTAAAGCACACATGACTTGACACAACTTGAGAGCACCTCAGAAAAGGCAGGACTTCCAGGGGCTGAGGTTTGGCCTGAGTGAAGTGTAGACACATTCAGATCAACTCCACTGAATCAACAAACAGCAGGCCCTAGAATAGCTCCTCCGGAAGCAGAATAGGCCTCAAGAACTTTCACCTCACCAACTTTTACCTAATGAATAGTAGATGGCTAAGACACTCTGCTGCCCCCAACCCACAGTGCTGACCAGACAGGATCCTGGACTGTGGCTGTGAGCGAGGAGGACCAAGCACATGCCCATTGAGTCCTAAACCACAGGGAGCAGGAAGATTTTCCAGAAAATGTGGCTGGTAGCCCTAACTGTGGCTTAAAGGAGGAGGAGAGGAGTCCTTGAGGTTGAGCCCCTGGACAAAATTTGGAAAAGGACAGTAAAGAGGACATGAGACCTGAGACAACATTACCCACAAATTGGGATTAAAACTTGATTATATTAATAAGCTGCTAGAAATAAAATAAAAGTAAAAATGAGTAAGCAAAGAAAAAAGAATCCAAACATAGATAGCTACTTTGGTAAAGGCGGAGGGGGAGGAAGAGGAGGAAGAGGAGGAGGAGGAAGAGATTTGGATTCATATTCAGAGAAGATAGTGAGGTTTTAAAAAAAACTACTCCTACCTCAAAGAGTAACATCAAATGGTCACAAACCCAAAAAGGGTTCTTAGAATAACTAAAAAAGGAATTACAAAATTAAATGAGAGATCAGGGCAGCTAGGTGGCGCAGTGGATAGAGCACTGGCCTGGATTCAGAAGGACCTGAGTTCAAATCCGGCCTCAGACACTTGACACTAGCTGTGTGACCCTGGGCAAGTCACTTAACCCCGATTGCCTCACCCCCCAAAAAAAATAAAATGAGAGATCAAGGAAAATTTAGAGGGGAAAAAATAAAAGTGATCCAAGAAAATTATGAAAAAAAAGTTAACCAATTGCAAAAAGAGGTCCAAAATCTTAAGGAAGAAAATAACTCAGGGGCAACTAGGTAGTGAAGTAGATAAAGCACAGTTCCTGGATTCAGAAGGACCTGAATTCAAATCCGGCCTCAAACACTTGACACTTACTAGCCGTGTGACCCTGGGCAAGTCACTCAACCCTCATTGCCCTGCAAAAACAAAACAAAAAAAAGAAAGGATGGAAGGAAGGAAGGAAGGAAGGAAGGAAGGAAGGAAGGAAGGAAGGAAGGAAGGAAGGAAGGAAGGAAGGAAGGGAGGGAGGGAGGGAGGAAGGAAGGAAGGAAGGAAGGAAGGAAGGAAGGAAGGAAGGAAGGAAGGAAGGAAGGAAGGAAGGAAGGAAGGAAGGAAGGAAGGAAGGAAGGAAAGAAGGAAGAAAATAACTCCTTGAAAACTAGAATTTAGCAAGAGGAATTGAATAATGTTATAAAACACCAAGAAATAATAAAACTAAAAAAAATAGAAGAGAATCTGAAATATATCTTTAGAAAAACAACGGATGAGAACAGATCAAGTAGAGACAATATAAGAACTGTCAGACTACCTGAAAGTTAGGGTAAAAAAAAAAAGACTCTGCTAGGGAGGGGGAGGGAGGGGTGGGAGGGAGAAAAATCTGAAATTGTAAAGCATGTATAAACAAAAGTTGAGAACTATCTTTACATGTAATGGAAAAAATAAAATACCTCATACATTAAAAAAAAAAAGAAAAAAAAAAGACTCTGGATACAATATTACAAAAGAAATTGTTACGGAAAATTGCCCTGAAGTTCTAGAACAAAAGGGTAAAGTAGAAATTTAAAAAAAAAAAAAACATCTACTGTTCACCACCTGAAAGAGATCCCAGGAGGAAAACTTATAGGAATGTCATAGCCAAATTTCAAAACTCCCAAGTTAAGGAGAAAATATTGCAAGCAACAAGAAAAAAAAAATTTTAATAGTATGGAAATACAGTCAGAATTTCACAAGACCTAGCAGCTTCTACTCCAAAAGACTGTAGGTCTTGGAACATTATATTTCAAAGAGCAAAAGAGCTAGGGTTGCATCCAAGAATTACCCTACAAAGCTGAGTATAATCCCGAATTTTTTTAAATGGATATTTAATGAACTGAAAAAATTTCAGATATTTATAACAAAAATACAAGAACTGAATGAAAAATTTTATATGAGATTGCGAAGAAATATAAGGAAAACATTAAGGACTAATTATAAGGCACTCATTAAGGTCAAACTGTTTACTTACTATATATGTGTGTATATACATATACACACATATATATTTAAATATATATGAAAATCTTATCAGTATTCTTAAAACTGTCATCATTACTAAGGTAGTTTGAAAGAAAGGCTGGGGCTGAGTTGTGTATGATGGAATGATTCTAAAAAAGAAAATTAGATAGGAAAATGTAAAAGGGAGTAATTATGGTCTAAAAGTGGGGTGTGACATTGTATTAGTGAAAAATAATAGGAGCAGCTAGGTGGCGCAGTAGATAAAGCACCGGCCCTGGATTCAGGAGGACCTGAGTTCAAATTCGGTCTCAGACACTTGACACTTACTAGTTGTGTGACCCTGAGCAAGTCACTTAACCCCTATTGCCCTGCAAAACCAAACAAACAAAACAAAAAAATAATACAGTGGAAGCAGGTGAGGTTGGAGGGCTGGTAATATTGGAACATTAATCTCGTCTGGGTTGAAGAGGAAACAGCATGTATTTCTAGAAGGTTGTAGAAGTCTTCTGAACATGCAGAGAGGTGAGAAAACTGAGGGACTGGGTCGGGGAGGGACTTTTGGAGGGGTGTGTGGATTAGGATTTTGGAGGGTGGGGGGAAAGAATGGAGGAGACTCTTGGAGGAGTGGGTGAAGTGGGAGGGTGGGAGGATGAGAGAATAAGATAAGGTAATAGGGATAGGGTAAAAAAAAAGGCTGAGAAAGAAAATAGAGAGTAAAAATAAGATGGATGGAAATTCACAAATAGTAATTATAACTTTGCATGTGAATAGGATGTTTATAGCAGCATTCTTAGTGGTGGCAAAGAACTAGAAATGGCAGGGATCCCCATCAACTGGGGAATGGCTGAACAAGTTGTGGTGTCTGGTTGTGATGGAATACTACTGTGCTATAAGAAAAGATGAGCTCAATGATTTTAGAAAGGCATGTGGACTTGCACAAAATGATGAAGAGCAAAGTGAGCAGAACCAAGAGAACATTGTATACAGTAACAGCAATGGTGTTTTAAGAATGACTTTGAGTGACTAAGTCATTTTGACTATTATAAATACAAAAATTAAAAATAAAGGACACAAGAAAATTCTATCAGCATCCAAAGAACTGATAAACAGAAGTATGTATAGAATAATTTATACATGTACATATACGTGTGTGTGTGTCTATTGGTAGTTTTCTCAACAGCAGGGGAGGAGGGAGAAAAGATGGGAAAAAAAAGAAATTTACATGATAACTTTGTTGTGTATTTGGAGGAAATAACAAGATGTACATGGTAGATTTGCAGTCTCATGTGCAATCATCTTTTTATTGTACTGTGTTATGGAAATGCTTGTTTTGTTCCACAAATTGAAAATAAAATAAAAAATTTTAAATAAATAAATCAAATCCTGAGGGAGTAGAAATGGAAGGGGCTTCTGCCAATCCTTGGCTAAGTGTCTCTGCTCCTTCTTGAAAGAGCATGGTTGCACTCTATCTGAAAAGATGGAGTAATGCCAGCTGAGCCTGAGGCTGGAGGTGGTAGAGACTACAGCTGCCCATCAAAGAGAGAGTCAAGGGCCAAGCAATTTGTCCAACCCAACATGTCTAACAGAGACTCTGTGCCCTAAGATAGGCTGAGCAGCAAATCAATCTGTCCATTACCAATACCATGCCCCACATGAAGTGACTTTCATGTGAATTCTCCAGAGAAAGAAAAGATGTCAAGGCACTACAGCTCCAGAATTCTGAGTTGCCATGGTTACATGTGTTTCCAATACATGCACCTCATTAACTACCATTATACTGTAAGTTTGTACCCATAATACATCACCACCCATAGACCCTGCATCTATTTAGGGAAAATGCACCCTAAGTATAGAGAGACATGCATTGGGACTGCTGGCCTTGCTAAGCCATTTGAGTAAATGCCTTCACTAAGAACTCTATCTACTCTTTAATTCCTAGCTTCTTAAACTGTGGGTTTAACTGAATGTGGGGGGGGGGGTTCATGAAAAATTTGGCAACAGCAAAAGGGTTATGTATACCTATTTTATATACCTATATACCTGGGGTCTTGTAAAAACTTCTCAGGTGAAAAGGGATTTCGATTAGAAAAAGTTTAAGAAGCCCAGACGAATTGTTAATGGAAAGAAGACTGATGGGGACTCAGGAGTTACTGTGTTAGACATCATCACCCGCATAGGGTTACTCCTAGAATCTGAGATATCTGCTCCTTCTCTGGGTGTTCAAACTACAAGTTTGAGTTGGGTGAATGAGCCCAGGAAGATGGGGGAGGTTCTACACTTAAATTTTGTTGATGAACACACAAAAGGAACTGATGATATCTTCAAATCACGACAGTCCTCAGGGAAATGGAATAACTGGAAATAAGCTTCTGTGAAACCAGTTCTTATAATTTGGGGGGTAGGGACTGGATCTGTGATTTCATTGGTGTAGGAAAATGTGGAGGAGAAAACTTTCTCATCAGTCCATTCTGGCAAATGCTCTGCAACTAACTTGAGATCTTAGAGAGTCTATATATATATATATATATATATATATCAGAGATGATAAGCACACCTCCCACAGGCCACACACCCTCAACATTCCTGAGTGCAGCCCAAACTAGATTAAAACATAATTAGAAAATATTTAACAAAATAAATAAAAGCACAATAAAACATAGGTAATGTTGCATTTTAAAACTAAATCCGGGGCAGCTACGTGTCTCAGTGGATAGAGCACCAGCCCTGGAGTCAGGAGTACCTGAGTTCAAAGCTGGCCTCAGACACTTGACACTTACTAGCTGTGTGACCCTGGGCAAGTCACTTAACCCCAATTGCCTCACTTAAAAAAAAAATCCTAAATCCATACCCAGTTGGTAAGGATCTTTGTGTATACCTGCAGTGGCTCCCTAGTGCCTCCAGGATCAAATACAAAATACTCTGTTTTGAGCTTCCAAGCTATCTCCTACCTTTCCAGTGTTCTTACACCTGACTCCCCAACATGTACACTTTGATACAGTGACAATGGTTGACTGGTTGTTGCACAAACAAGACATTCCATCTCCCCACTCAGGACATTTTCTCTCACTGTCCCCCATGCCTAGCACACTCTCCCTCCTCCTCTCCAACTACTGACCTCCCTGGCTTCTTTTAAGTCCCAACTGAAATCCCATCTTCTACAGGAAGTCTTCCCCAATCTCTCTTTATTCTAGTGTGTTTCTTCTGTTAATTATTTCCTATTTATCCTGTATATAGTTTACTTTGAATATATGTGTTTTCAAGTTGTCTCCCCCATTAGACTATAAGCTCTTTGAGGGCAGGGACTGTCTTCTGTCTCTTTTGTGCCCGAATCAGTTAGCCCCATACCTGGCACAGAGTAAGTACTTAATAAAGGTTGATTGATTGATTGATTGATTGAAATTAGTGGCCACCTCTTCTATTTGAGTTTGACACCACTGGCATATAGTTCTCTGAGAAATTAAGTGACTTGTCCTGCATCTAACTGCCAGTATTTCTCAGAGTCAGAATTTGAACCCAGGTCTTCCTTATACCAAGGTTAGCATTCTCTCCATGACACCAAGCTGCCTCTCTATGCTCTTATACCATAAGAAAACATTTTTGCTTATGTCAGAAGTTAACATATTTGAAAATAAGAATGGTGTAACACAAAGAGAATTTGGCTTAAAGCCAGAGAATTTATAGCTTGAAGGGACCTTAGAGATCTAGTTTTGTTGTTGTTCAGCCATTTGTCTGTCACATCTATTTGTGGCCCTATTGGGGGTTTTCTTGGCAGAGATACTGGAGGGGTTTGCCATTTCCTTCTCCAGCTCATTTTACACATGAGAAAACTGAGGCAGAGAGGGTTAAGTGACTTGCCCAGGGTCACACAGCTCTCATCTGCCCTATCTTTTATCTTAACCCCATCATTTTACAAATGAGGGATTTGGAAATGAGAAGGAAAGTACTTCAGGATCATTCAGGCAAAGGGGCAGCGCTGGAATTCCAGCCTTGTTAGGGGCAGCTAGGTGATGCCATAGTGAATAGAGTGCCAGGCCAGTTCAAATCCAGCCTCAGACACTTCCTAGCTGTGTGACCTTGGGCAAGTCACTTCACCCTGTTTACTTCCATTTCCTTATCTATAAAATGAACTGAAGAAGGAAATAGCAAACCACTCCAGTATCTCTACCAAGAAACCCCTCAAACAAGGCCACGGAGAGTCAGACACAACTAAACCACTGTTCTGTCTACTGCACATCACCTTCACAAGAAAAGCACTTTTGTAAACCATAAAGAGCTCTAGAAAGGTGTCATTGTTAATGATAAAACTAGCCGACATTTTACATCTGTTATCTCTTTTAATCCTCCCCATAACCCACAGAGGTAGGCCTTGGAGGTATCTCATCACTTTAGAGCTGAGGAAATTGAGATAGAAAGGTTTTGTCTGGCCCATATTTTCAGAGCCAATGAGTTAGAGGGTCAGGACATCAACGTAAATCTCTCCCAACTTTAAGTACACTATTCTTTAGGCACTCTCCTTCCCCCTCAAATACTGCTCTGAGTGGCCAAATCCAGTCTCTTCTCCATCCTCATCGTTCTTGACCTCTCTGTACTATGTGATCACTCCTCCTTGGGATTTGTGGGACATTGTCTCCTGGCTCTCCCCTGCCCTGCTCCTTCTCAGTCTCCTTTGCAGGACTGTCACCTTTATCAAGGAATCTTACGTGTGTGTGTGTGTGTGTGTGTGTGTTGCAGTACTGTGATTAAACGAAGAAGACCCCTTCTCTGAATGATGCTTTTAAATGCATTCAATAAAATACTTAGGGTGCTGAGAATGGTGGGGCAAGCCTGTAACCCCAGTTGCTTAGGAGTTTGGGTCTGTCTCTTGAGCTAGGGAGTCCTGGAGAGTTGTGATTTAAGCCATTTGGGTGTTGGCACCAAGTTTAGTATTAATATAGTAGCCCATCAGTAGGTAGGATCAGGCTCCTAACCTTCTAGCCTGCCTAAGAAAGAGAAATTCAGCCTTTAAAAAACAAAACAGGGACAGCTAGGTGGTACAGTGGATAGAATACTGGCCCTGGATTCAGGAGGACCTGAGTTCAAATCCAACCTCAGACTCTTGACACTTACTAGCTGTGTGACCCTAGGCAAGTCACTTTACCCTCATGCCCCACTGAAAGAAAAAAAACAAAGGATTATAAAGAAAACCAATTTGAAATATAATATTTGAAAACAAAATTGAAATATAATTATCAAAATATTTTTAAAAACAAGTTAACAGGGGGCAGCTAGGTGGCACAGTGGATAAAGCACCGGCCCTGGATTCAGGACTCCCTGAGTTCAAATCCGGCCTCAGACACTTGACACTTAACTAGCTGTGTGACCCTGGGCAAGTCACTTAACCCTCATTGCCCTGCCAAAAAAAAAAAAAAACAAGTTAACAGACTCCCAACTTAAGAACTCCTAATATATGCTGCTGCCCATTAGCAAGGGCATTTCCTCAAGGCTCACCCTGGGCTCTCTTCTTTCAATATAATCTTCCTCTTAGGGGATTCGTCAGTTCCCATATTACGTAGCCAGCTATCAGTCCTCCCTATCCCACTACACCAACTACCTGCTAGACCTGCCTATTTGAATGTCCCACAGGCATCTTGAATTTGATGTGTCCAAAATGAAAGTCGTTATCTTTCCCCCCCCAAATGCTCTCCCCTCCATAATTCCCATGTCTGGCAGGGGCTCCCTATCCTTCCAGTGCCCCAGGTTCACAGCCTTGGAGTCATTCTTGACGCCTTCCTCTCTCTTCCCCGCATCTAATACGTTGCCAAGTCTTGTCAGATCTGCCTTTACAATCCTCTTTGCATCTGTCCCCTCCTTTCCACAAAAACAGCTACCAGCTAGTACAAGCACTCATCCCCTCTGTCCTAGACTAGTGCAATAGCTTCCTAATTGGTCTCTCTGCTACCTCTCTCTTCCCTCCCAAATCCATCCTGGTGATATCGTTAAAAGCTTAGGCTTCACTATATCACGTCCCGACTCAAGAAACTTCAATCATTCAATATTTGCAAGATAAAATTCAATCTCCCCTGTTCAGCCTTTAAAGCTCTTCACATTCTAGCTCCAACCTCTCTTTTGGGACTTATTTCCACATTATTCTGCAATACACACTCTGCTCCATCCAAAATGGCTCACTGGCTGCATACCACCAACCCCCAGCGCCTTTGCCGTGCCTACCTCTGCCTCTGGGAATCCTTCCCTCCCTCAGAGCCTCAGCTCGGGAGCTTCCTCCTAAAGGAAACTTTTCTTGATCTCCTAACAATGACTTTTGTTTCTTCTCCCCCCCCCCCCTTATATGTGTACTTGCTCTCGAAGGTTATTTCCAGCTCTGAATCTATCCTTTTAGTCCCATAATGGAATCACACTGTACTGTAATAGAATGTAACCTCTTTGACCTCAAAGACTCTTTGGATTTTATCTTCCTATCTCCAATGAGTAGCGCAGTGCTTGGTACAAGCTTAATAAATGCGTGTGACCGAATGAGTGAGTGAATAAAGGAATGAATGAACGTCGTTTCCAGAGATTCCAAAAAAATGTACATTTCATTTCTTCCTCCTGATTTTGGTGAAGGTTGGAAAGAATGAATGAACGTTATTTCCAGGGATTAAAAAAAAATGTACATTTCATTTCCTCCCCCTGATTCTGGGTGAAGGTTTATTTTTCCGGTGAGAACGCAAAAAACTACCCTTAAGATCTCTCAACTGTGTCCTTGGCTAGCAAGCTTTCTCTCCCGCAGCCTCTCACCCCAGCCACACCCCCTTGTGGAAAGCGGACGAGGCTCGCCCTGGCCTACAAGTCCCATCCTGCAACGCGCGCGAGCACGCTCTCTTCCGCGTAGCGGCGTCTTGTCCCAGCCTCCCCGCCCCAGAAGAGGGCGGGGCGGGCTCGCGCTGGGCCCACGGCATGCCGGGAGCTGTAGTGCGGCTGGTTGGGGCCGGCCAGCCCGGTGCGTGGCAGGAAGCGGAAGGGCCCGCGGCAGCCAGCGCCTCCGCCTCTCTCGCTCCCGCCCGCCCCCGCGGCCCCGCCGGGTTGCCTTCACTTCCCGCCCCGCCCCGCCCAGCTCGGAGCGAGCGGCGTTACTACTGACGTGTCTCTCCCTGCCTCGCTCTCTCTGCCTCCCTCTCCCCTCGGCTGAGCCGCACCGCTCGCGGGCTCGGCCGCGGCCCCCGTCGCCTCCCCGGAGCTCGAGCACCCGGCGCCGCCACCATGGGCAGTGAGTACCGAGGCGGGCTCCCCCGGCCGCCCTCCCCGGGCCCGGTCCGACCGGCCTGGGCGCCCCGAGGCCCAGATCCCCATCGGCCCCACCCCCACCCCTCGGACCCGGCTCCCCGCGGGGCCCTCTCCCCGGGGGCCGCTGCTCTAACTCCGGCTGTCTCTTTTTCCCCCCCACAGTTAAGTTTCTGGAAGTCATCAAGCCCTTCTGCGTCATCCTCCCCGAGATCCAGAAGCCCGAGAGGAAGGTAAGGCGCCCCCCGGGCAGTCGAGGGGTGACGGGAGGGGGTCCTCCGTCGTGGGGCCTTGGCCGCCGCCCCTCCGCCTCGGTCCGGCTGCGCCGGGCGTTTGCGAACTTCCCGAGAAGTTGGATGGGACAACCTTCTGCTTGAAGTGTCTGGCATCCTGGGGGGGGGGGCGGGGATGGGGGGGGCATAAAGGGGGCTTTCCCCCCCACCCACCCCGGAAAGGAGTGCTTCCAGCATCGGATGGGGAAGCGGGGAGCCCAGGTCCGCTCCAGGATGCACAGAGTAGGACTCAGAGCCCGGGTCCTCTACCTGCCAAAGCTCTCACCTCGTGAAATGGAGGATGGGAGAGTAGAACGGTGTGCAGAGGGTCTTTGTGGGGGAAACCAGTAAAGAACGGGGTATGGTAGCGCCCCGAGGGTCTGGGAGAACGGGGGGTCCTGTAGAACAGGGCAGGAACTTTAGCCTAGAAGAGCTGTTAGCTTTTCAGAAATCCCATCCATGCCTGGATGAACTCCTTTTCCAGTGGAAAGAATTGAGGCACTGAAGGTAAAATGGGACTGATTTTATCAGAACTGAGTTTCCTAGTTCGATTCCACGCCTTAGAGCTTTGATTCCGAGGCAAAGAAGTCAGAAGTTTCTTTTTTTAAATGGCATTACAGAAAAAGCCTAATAAGCATTCATTACATTCGAAATTATGTGGTTGACAGAATGTGTGTCCAGCCTTGTTGCCGTATCTCTTTCCATAGTTGTGATCGGTGGGTGTGTAGTACACTCGCCCTTATTTGGTACATATATTTTCACCTACTGACAGGGTCCAGGTACCCTATCATTTTTAGCATTCCATCATGTTAATAATATACCCACAGGCTACTTGACCAGTTTCCATATTGGTGCACATTTGGGAGATAATTTAATTATAAAAATGGAAGTTGTTGAGAGTGAATCTCTGGAGACCCTAAGCCCAGAAAGATGTAAAGAACCACAAGTTTGTGAAGCAGCATGACTTAGGACAAATAATAGTGATAGACATTTTTATTCAGACATATTGAACTGGGTGTCTTTATTAAACTCATCTTGTTGGAAACCATTCATCTTTTCCCCTAGACCCTCCCCCTTTTAACCTTCTCTGTGGACCCAAGGCTCACAGTCATCATCCTGCACTCCTCAGTATCTCTCACCTCCCATATCCAAGCCGTTGGCAAAGCCTGTGAATTTCTCCTTTGCATTATGTCTCCAATATACCCCCTTCTCTCCTCTGATGCTGCCCCCACCCCCACCCCTTACAAGCCCTCATCACTTCACACCTGGACTGTTGGCAGTAGGCTCAGGTGGGTCTGCCTGCCTCAAGTCTTGAGTCCTGCTCCAGGACGTCTTCCATTCTGCCACTAAAGTGATTTTCCTAAAGCACAGGTCACTCCCCTATTCAATAAACTCCAGTGGCTCCCTGGAGCCTCACTGGAGGATCAGATATCAAATGCTGTTTGTCATTCAAAACCCTTCATAATCTAGCCCCCTCCTACCTTTCCAGTCTCCTTATTCCTTACTCCTCCCCAGCACATGGTCTTTGATCCAGTAACACAGGCTTCCTGGCTGTTCCACAAACAAGCCACTCACCTCAGGGCGTTTTCTCTGGCTGACAACCCCCACCTCCCCCCATTGCTCTCCCGCCTTAACTCCCCTTCCCCCCACCCATCCGAGCTTCCTTTATGTCCCAACTAAAATCCTACTTCATACAGGAATCCTTCCCTTCTCACTTCCAATACCTTCCCTCCATTCATTATTATTTATCCTACATAAAGCTTGCTTTATATATTTTTTTTACATCATTTCCCCCCATTCATTGTAAGCTTCTTGAGGGCAGGGACTGTTTTTTTACCTCTTTGTATTCCCAGCTGTTAGTACAGTGCCTGCCACATAGTATAGTATAGTAGCTTAATGTTTATTGCTTGATTATATAGCACTTTAAAGTTGGCCAAATACTTAACTGACCTTACCGGGTAGGGGGTGAGGTGAGGTGAAGTGAGTACAGAGAAACCTTAATTGCAGAGAGGCTAAATGACTGATCAGTGTAGTTAATACCAGAGACAGGATTTGAACCCAGGTTTTCTGGCCTAATCCAGTCAGAAGCTCCAGACTGAAAAGTCAGGACCCCTGAGTCAGTTTTTCATTCTCGCTTTTGACAATTAGTAGCTATGGCCAAGTCATACCTTTTGTCTCTCTTGGCCGAAGTTTTCTTATCTGTTAAATGGGAGTAATATTTGTGTTGTCTCATGGTACCGTGATGCAACATAAATGTGAGCTGTGATTATCATGTTGTATTGTTTGACTAACATAAGTGAATGATTTTAATTTCCGTCACTTATCCAAATAACTGAAGTTGAATTTTCTTTTCATTTCTAACCATAGCCATCTCTCATTGGGATGAAAATTGCACAAATAATTAAAATCTATAGGTAATTTAGAAATCATTTTAACTAATAGTTTATCTCTTTCCTCACTAAGCCTTCTTCCAGAGCTTCTAACATGCAGTAGAAATGGCTATTGGATTTCATTTCTTTTTATGATTGCTTTATTGTGGAGATTCTAAAAGCCTTGAAATGGCCAAAATGGAAGGGTAACACAGGGCATAAATTATCTATAATTTGCCTCTCAGTCAAGCTTTGACTTGATATATAATTTAGTTCTAGCTCTAAGAGTATTTATCATTTTCAAGTTGAGATCCTTATGAGGATTTCTTCCCATATGGAACCATTTTAATAAAAGCTTGTGATACCGTACCAATTAGTCTGAAATCATGTTGAAATCATATTTACATTTAAGGACTTCTGGTAGGATTGAGGCATAAGGAAGGAAGGGAGAAAGGCAGATTCTCTAGCAGCAAGAGGCTTTACGGCTACATTAAATTTAAGATGTGCCCATTCTCTTATAAATCAAGTCAAAGCTTGACTATTTAGGTTCTCAATGTGGGTGAAATATAGGTAGCCTTTCAGCTGACCATGAAGAAGGGCATACCACAGCATGGACTAACAAATCCTTATAGCTTCCCAAATGAGTAGATGTAGCAGGATTCTGTAACAATATGGTAAACCAAAGACTAGATGATTCAAACTGAAGCATTTTCCTTTCAGCTAATATAAGACTATTTAATATAGACTAATAAAACTAATTTGTATTCAGCCTGTACAATAATGACTGAGCTAAGGCCCTCAAAAAGTTGCTTTTGCGAGTAGGTTAAAACATTTCATTTCCCCCTCGCCCCCCCTCAAAAAAAAAGTTGTTTCCATTTTTAGCTAACTTATTTTTAACTCTTTTTTTCTCCATAGAAAGTATGATGGTCAGCATGAGACCAAATTATCACAAATTCAAAATTAGCAGAGTTCATTGTAACACATTTTTACTGTAATTGTGGTACCATGTTAAGTATTGTTATAGTTGTTTTTTTATTAAGTTTGTCCATTTCATTATTTTCTTTTCAAATATATGGATCTGATTGGGGGGGGGGGGCGCAATGAGGGTTAAGTGACTTGCCCAGGGTCAAGTGTCTGAGGCCAGATTTGAACTCAGATTCTCCTGAATCCAGGGCTGTGCTTTATCCACTGTATCACCTAGCTGCCCCCTATGGATCTGATTAAAAACTTTTAATCCTGAAAATATTAATAATTTATAAACCTGGCCTAGGATTTTAAAGGTGTATTTGTCTTCTCATATGAAAGGAAAAAATAAAGAATTTGATTTACATTGATTTGGGGGCGGGGGGGGGGGGGCAGGAAAGCAGGGCAGTTTGAGTTTAAGTGACTTGCCTAAGGTCACACAGCTAGTAAATGTCAAGTATCTGAGGCCTATTTGAACTCGGGTCCTCCTGAATGCAGGGCCAATGCTTTATCCATTTACGTTGATTTTTTTTTTTTATTAGACTGGTTACTATGAAAAATATTTCTGCTTATTAAACCTTTGCACTCTGTTTTGCTCTAGATCCAGTTTAAGGAAAAAGTGTTATGGACTGCTATCACACTCTTTATCTTCTTAGTATGTTGCCAGGTGAGTTCACTTTTAATATTTCATGTGGCAAACATTATTTTAAAAGTCATGGGGGTAAGGGAGATGTTGGGGTGGGACTAAGTGTTGACCCTCTCTTCTCTGCCTTTCTCTAGATTCCCCTGTTTGGTATCATGTCATCGGATTCAGCCGATCCTTTCTATTGGATGAGAGTGATCTTGGCCTCAAACAGAGGTAGCAAACCAATTCTGTGTGCTTTGTCTGTTCAATGGATGATGAATTTAGCTATAAATTTGAACTTTTTTCTGTGGGATAAACAGTCTTTATGGAAAATATGGATTGGAAAATAGAGTGAATGAAGGAACAATGTGCCACATCGAATACATTTATAAAATATCCAAGTCAACACTAAGGCACTAAATTGTTTTGGATTGCATTTGTATGCAGTTTGTAATAACAAGATAAGACCATGTATGAGAGGGGGGAAAATGCTGAGAAACAGGATGGATTTTTAAACTGTGCCTGCAGAAGAGAAACGATGAAATTCCTACCTGTCTTCCCTGTGTTTTGATAAGGTGGCCCACAACAGAGAATGTGTAATTTGTTTCTCAGCTGCATCTTTTTCATATCTATAGGTTATGCATATGAGTCTAAAATCTGTGGCCATTTTTTGTGTGTAATCTCTACAGTTACATATGGTGGAATTGGGTGCATAGCTGTGTACTCCTGTTGATGTGTTTGATTAACTAGTTTATAAAAAATAGTTCAGTATCAGTTGTTGGTACAGCTCACTTTAGTATAATGGGAGGTAGAGATTTATTCACAGTTCTGTTTACAATTGTATAGACACCCATCCCTGTCTCTAGGAACTATTTGAATGTTATCCTTTTAAATAACAGATGAAGAGGTAAACCTTTCTTATCTCAACAAAACCAGAATGAATCTGTTGTGGCGAATTTAAATGCATGGGTCTGCCTAGAGATCATGTGATTCTCTAACAGAATGAGACATTGCCTGGCAGGATTTCCAGAATGAATTGGATTTGACTTTATAGTTAGTATTTCAGCATTATTTGTGTTTGGATTTAAATGATGTTACTCATGTATTTTCAACCCAGATGTATTGTATTTATTTAACTGTGGTGAACAGGAATTAATCAAGCTTTACCAATTCACTTTGTCCACATCTGACATCCTTCCTTAGGTAACAGAAAATGTTTGATCTCCCCCATTGTCTTGCAGGCACACTGATGGAGCTGGGAATATCTCCCATCGTTACCTCTGGCCTCATCATGCAGCTTCTGGCTGGGGCGAAGATAATTGAAGTGGGTGACACCCCAAAAGACCGAGCTCTTTTCAACGGTGCCCAGAAGTGTAGGTGACATTGTGAATAATGTCTATAGATTTCTGAGAACATAAAGTTAACAGGAAACAAAGGTTTGAGCAGTCAGGGCAATGTTTTTCTTGAAACAGAGACTTAGCTCCTTAGTCTCTTTGCTGTCTAGTGCTTGCACACTATCAGAACAATTCACAGCAGCATGACAGAATGTAAATGGAGAAATCTGTTACTTAGATGTAGAGCATAAAGAGGCTTGACACTTCTAGGGGGCTTTGTTGTTTGTGTATTTGTAGAGTCCTGAGCATAGAGTCAGGAAGGTTTGTTGTGGAGTTGTGTTTGCCTCTTCCTGACCCAATTTGATGTTTTCTTGACAAACCATTTCCTTTTCCAGCTCATTTTACAGATGAACTGAGGCAAACAGGTAAGTGACTTACACAGGATCACACAGCTAATAAGTGTCTGAGGCCAGATTTGAACTCAGATAAGTCTTCCTGACTCCTTGTTTGGCACTCTATCTAGTGCACTACCTAGCTGTCCAAGAAGGACCTGAGTACAAATCCAGCCTCAGTAACTATCTGTGTGACCTTGGGCAAGTCACATCACAGCTGCTGTCTCAATTTCCTCAACTGTAAAATGAGAATAACAGTGGCATCTACCTCCTAGGGTTGTTGCAAGGATCAAATGATAAGATATTAGTAAAGCTCTTAGCACAGTGCCTGGCACATAGTAGGCAATTAATGCTTGTTTCCTTCTTTCCTTTTTAGCTATGCAAAAAAAAAAAAAAGTTCCTTTGAGCCCAAAAAGACTATGTCCTAATGAGTAGCTCATTTGCAGTCTGCTTTTATCACCATTAGTAACAAGGACCAAGAGCATTAGCATTGACCTTGTGCTGCTGACATGAATGTTATTGGTGGTTAGAAATTATATTTACTATTGTTTGGCCAGCATAAATTTGTGCACTAGTGGATTGCACAAGCTATTTCGATTTATAATACTGTATTAAATGATAAACACATGAGTAGCTATGGTTTGGTTCCTCTTCCTGTGCCACAAAGGAGTACACTTAGCAGGTGGAAATTGACTAACTTAGTCTATTGACATCTTTTCAGTGAGCATGTATTTGTGAAATTCAGATTGAGAGTATAAAATACACTTTAGGCCTGAATCATCGCATTGAAACATTGAATAAGTTAATCTTGAAAGACACTGACCACTGAACTCAGAGTTAGAAGATGATAGGTTTAAGTTTGACTGTGACACTTACCGGGAGGGTGACTGTGAGAAAGTCACAAGCTCTCAGTCTGTTTCCCTCTAAATGTTTTATAAACTGTAAAGTACCATGTAACCAAGTTGCTGTTATTGATCATCCTTCTGTTCCTCTTTCCATCACTTTCCCGGAGAGTTCCATGCCAGGTAGACGACAACGCAGCAGAAATACAAATAAGATCACACTTAGAATTGTACTTGACTAGAGCTCTGGGATTTAAAAAGAACTCTCACAACAGAAGAGGCTGGAAATGAAGCCATAGACCTGGTGGTCTGTCTTAGTACTATGGAAGCAGTAACAGTGTGGCTGTACTGCTTTTTCTAACAATGAAGTATAATGATATACAAGAAAGGAAGATGGGCTGCAGAGTAAAACGCTTTTACTGAGTTAAAATAACTAATTTTGTAGGAAAGAGCAATGTGAAAAGTAAGTTGCTGCCTCTTAAAGAGCAAATTTTTACCCTTAAAACACATTCTATTGAACCTTAGGAAAGGAGTATCATTTTTAAGTAGTCTTTGAATGAATTGGATTCAACTCATTCAGTACCACCAAAATTAGCTAGCCTGCATAGTTAGCCTATGATTAAGCTTGGGGTGAAACCTCAGGCCCACCTTACGGGCTATCCAGTTGCCAGATGACCTGAGGGCCAGCCTTTGGCCATAGGTCAGTGACTTCCCAAATAGCCTAGAGTCAAGAAGACCTGAGTTCAGATTTGAACTGTACTGGCTGAATGACCTTTGGCAAGTCACTTTGCCTCTCTTTGCCTCACTTTACTTGACTCCTTGACTATAAGATAGGGATAACGGCACCTACCCGTCAGAATAGAAGATCAGATGAGATAACAATTAGAAAGTGCTTAGCAGGGGCAGCTAGGTGGCACAGTGGATAAAGTACCAGCCCTGGATTCAGGAGGACCTGAGTTCCAATCCGGCCTCAGACACTTGACATTTACTGGGCTGTGTGACCCTGGTCTAGTCACTTAACCCTAATTACCTCACCAGAAAGAAAGAAGGCACTTAGCAGAGTGCCTGGCACACATTAAGCACTATCTATATAATACTTTACAGTTACAAAGCACTTACAAAAATGTTCTCATTTTAATCCATGGCCCCTTAGGGTAGGTAACATAGTGTCCCACTTTATGAATGGGAAAACAAAGAGGTTGAACGATTGCCCTCGATCACAAAGCTAGTAAGTGGCAGCGCCAAGTCTAGAACCCACTTCTTCTGGTTCCTAGTTCTGTGCTCTTAGAGCAGTTTTCCCCCACCGGTGTGATGTCAGGGCTCTTTATAGGCCCTAAAATTTCCACACTTCTGTGTTTCTTGTTTAGTTTTTGTCTTTATTGATTCCTGAAATTTCCTTCTGAATAACAAAAATGGAATTAGGAATTGGGTTTGCTTTTCTCTTTGACTTAGCCTTCAGATTAACGGTGTGCTACACTGTGGATATCATAAGGATATTTGGTGACCTTCATTTGAACACTGAGCTGTTACTACCTTCCTTGACCATCCTAGTGAACTAATGCAGTGTTCCTTTGGTACACAGTATTCGGCATGATCATTACTATTGGCCAATCCATCGTGTATGTGATGACGGGAATGTATGGAGACCCCTCTGAAATGGGTGCTGGAATCTGCCTTCTGATCACCATTCAGGTAATTAATTCGCTAGAGTACACTCCCTCTCTTCCCTTCCAGGTGACCCTTGATTCTCATCATTTCCACACAGCAAGTCTAGACAGTACAGAAAAAGGACCATCTCACTGAGAGGAGCCTCCGAAGGCCTGTATTTGCCCTTAGACCCACGTGAGAAGGGAGTTCTTATGACACTTATACATGAAGCCAGGATGATCTCATCTCATCCCTTAGTGTTGGTACCACAGTAGCCTAATTGCAGTGAGAGGCAGGACAATGCCTGTAATGAATGACATGGGATATCTGCCCCTGATGTTTGTTTTCCATTTCCCATCATAGCTCTTTGTTGCTGGATTAATTGTCCTGCTTTTGGATGAGCTCCTGCAGAAAGGTTACGGTCTTGGTTCTGGTATCTCTCTCTTCATTGCTACCAACATCTGTGAGACCATTGTGTGGAAAGCATTCAGTCCCACCACTGTCAACACTGGCCGAGGTAAATGCCCGACGTTCACCATTTTCCTTGCCTTTCATCTCCTGAATGGTTTTTAATGTGCATTCTGCACATTATCCCCCTCACTATTAAAAGTGCTTTGTGTGCCAAGACAAGTGCTAAAATAATCTTCATTCAAGCAGAGGACTTTTCCAATAATATTTCTTAGTGCCACAAGAGGGAATCCTTTAAAGACAGATTCGATTTTAATAGCTATGTGGCCATTGCAGTTTCATCAACTCTGTGGAATCCTATTGGGAACAAATAGTCCATGTTTCAGTGTCTTGTGTCTGCCGAATGCTGGGGGCATCATCCTTGCCTTGCTCACAATGCTTATAATCTAGTGAGACATAAAACGAATTAATCTTTTTTTTACCAAGTAGACTGTGTACTAAGGAAGGCCTTGAGTGGAGAAACGAAGGTCAGGTACAGCTAATGAATTGGTGCTTCCTGGATTGTAAAAACAGGTTTTCAGGAACTCTAAAACAGATTGGTAGATATGGGTGGGGGTGTGGGGAAGGTCGCATATTTTAGAAAACAAGGATTGCACATGGCAAGCCGTGCTCACAACATGGCTATTAGCTTTGCCAGCTAAAGGGAGCACAATGTCAGGATGACACAGAAGTGATAGGAAGAGGAGTTGGAGCAGGGAGTGGATGGGAGGAGGATCGAGAAAACCGGGTGATGGATGAAAGTTGGCACAAAAGAGGGCAGTCAGCTAGAGATAGACTCTTGTTAGGGATGAAGGGATGAGGGCTTCAAGGAGGGGGTGCCCAAGAAGCTGGGGAAAAGCACAAGATACATTGAAGGTCGAGGAAAAGTTGGGAGGGCCCTCAATGAAGGGAAAAGAGGAGCTTTATGACGGTCATGAAGATGGGGGATGGGGGGCAGGTTGGGGCGGTTTGGAACAGTTTGGTTTTTGACACATTCAGCAAGAAGAGTTTAGCTGAAGGTCTGGATTGAAGAGAGGGTGAGGTCAGGGATGAGGAGAGATGAGGGCACCATCTATCTACAAGTGACTATGGAAATCATAAAGGGAGAGCAGAGCGAATGCGATTAGGGAATATGTTACAAGGGGGCAGGCGCACAATTAGAGCATTGAACTAGTAGAATAAGGAAAGAGTGCCGCAACAGAAACCGGGGCACAGCAGTGCCATGGACAGATAGAGGGCATCAGGGGTGGGGCTCAGTGATCTCTGAGGTCCCCTCTGCCTTTAAAAATCTTGATCCTAAAAGTGGCCGGCATTACCACCAATGAAGTGGATGAGAAGTGATAAGAAAAAGCCATTGATTTTGCTCAGGAGGAAATCACTTGACATTGAAGACAGCATTTCTGTGGAATAGTAAGAGTGGGAGCCCAATCATCAAGGGTAAAAGAAGGGAATAGAGGGTGAAAAAATAGAAGAGGCAGAAGTAGACATTCAGTTAGCAAGCATTTATCATGTGCTTCCTTTGTGCCCGACACTGAGCTAAGTAAGTGCTGGGGATACCAAGAAGGGCACAAGCCAGCCCCAACCCCCAGAATTATTAACACGCAGTAATAAGATACTCTCATTTCACAGTTGTGCTTCTTCCTTTGTCATAAATAAATTCCTTGTCATTTTATGAAGTAACTAAGCTTTCCCTATAATCTCTCCATAGCTCCTTTTATATCCTACCTGCTCCCTTAACTTAGCAGATTACCAAATGCAGTCCCCATTGTGATCGTGACTCAGTTCCTACTCCTATTATTTCTTCACCTGCATAACTTCCCCTTCACAGTTCAGCTTCCTGCCCTGCCCTTTCACAAAACACCAGGGTTGAGGAGCAAACAGAAGTGTGTGGAAAATGGGATTTGACACGAAAGATGTGCCCTTTTTGTGACACATTTTCTCTAGTGACACTTGACTGTTTGTCATTCAGGTTCATTATATTTCAGGTAATTCACAGAAGTATTTTGGACCCAACCTCATCCAATAGATTGGTGATCCCACGGTCACAAGCACCCCAAAGTGTTAGGTAGTTTTTGTCCTGTATTAAGCCATTAACTTCAAACAAGAGTGAAATTGACCTAAAGGTCAGTGTAACCCAAGATCAGATACAAGGAGCCTCTTTTTCTGAAAGGGGGATTTTTATAATTGACTTTACTGTTCAAGACCGTTTTGATCACTAAGCAAAAGAACTAACTTTCCAGGCCTTAAGAGAGTTGTCCTAGAATGATGTCTGTTTTTGGCCAGAGCCAGAGCAACTCACAACACCAGCAGAAAGAATGAAATTAGGAGAGGAATAAAATACAGTCACTATTTTGGGGGGGAAATGTGCATTATCTTACTCTTTCTTTTTAATTAGGTATGGAATTTGAAGGTGCCATCATTGCATTGTTCCATCTGCTGGCTACACGAACAGATAAAGTTCGGGCCCTTCGAGAAGCTTTCTATCGTCAAAACCTCCCCAACCTCATGAATCTGATTGCCACCATCTTTGTGTTTGCAGTTGTTATCTATTTTCAGGTTAGTCCGAATCCTGTCTTGGGATTCCCCTTGTTCGGGCACTTAGATTGGGGTGCAAGTTCTCATGATGCGGAATTGGACTTAGCTACATGATCTGTGTGGTTTGAGGTCAGAGGGGGTCAGATGGCTTGGTTATGTGACTACAGGTTTAGGGAATTCCCCCCTCCAATATAAACCTGTCCCTGCTCTGCAATCTGTGGTCTTAGAGAATTTCCTGGGAGGGCTTTGGAGTTGTGACTTGCCCAGGGTCACAAAGCCAGACCCCTTCAGGCAGGTCTTGAAGCCTAGGTCTTCTGCTTGCAAGGTGGGCTCTCTTATCACCAATGCCATTGCCACTTCTCAGGTAGATATTGAACACTATGAAGCCAGCTTTTTTGTCTTCTCTTGGTGCCAGTTTTGGTTTACTCCCTCACTGCTCCAAATTCATCATTACCAAGTAATAATGCAATCGTAAGACATTTCTATATTGCCTAAATAGCTGAAGAGCATTTTCTTTTATAGCATGACTAATGTGGAAATGTTTGGCATATCTGTACATGTATAGTCTATATCAGGTTGCTTGGCTTCTCAAGGAGAGAGGAGGGCATGAGAGAATTTGGAACTCATTGTTTAAAAAGAGATATTTTTTAAAATGTGTTTAAATGCGATTAAGAAAAATATAAGTAACATTTAAAATGGAACTTTAAAAAATAGAAAAATATGAATAATACAATCATTGAACCAAGTTTGTGAGACTGGGTATGACTATTTCAGTTACAGATTCTACTGATTCCTCTTCTTTCCTGCCTGCCCCCCATTTAGCTGAATGAGGTTATGAGTTCAGTTCAGTAAAACATTAAGTACCACCGTGTGTCTACCATTAGATTGCCTTCAGGGAGCTTATGATGTGGGGAAATAACATCTACACAGAGTTAAATGCTATCATAAGTACAAAGTGATTTCCACTGGAGTCTGAGGTGGAAGGCAACTTAACAGTAGTACAGAAGTTCTAGGAGTAGCTAGGTGGTGAAGTGGATAGAGCACTGGCCCTGGAGCCACAGAAGGACTGAAGTTCCAGTCCAGCCTCAGACACTTCCTGGACAAGTCACTTCACCGTTAGCCTTAGTTTCCTCATCTGTAAAAGGAGTTGAAGAAGGAAGTGGCAAGCCCCTCCAGTCTCTCTACCAAGAAAACCCCAAAGCAGGTCACAGACATGACTGACAAGTGGCCAAACGACAACAAGAGTACTAAGGGTTACAATGAGCGGGTAAAGTAGAACGGGGTGACGCACAAGAGAAATTGGACCAATAGAAATGGGGGCAGGGAGCAAAGATTTGTGGCCAGAGGAGGGAGCTTTGGCCGAGGCATTTCATAACTGAAAATCACAAGGGTTCTGAGTGGAGCAGTGGGCCAGTAAGTAGATTGTCAGTACCGTCCACGGTAGCAATATTGTTGATTTGATGATTAGTTGTAATGTCCATCTACACAAATGAAATGTGCCTGCTTTGTAATGCAGAAGAAGAGCCAGCAGTGACTAAGCAAGAACAGAATTAGATCCAAATAGCAGCCTCTAGATGCAGTCGAATCCTCAGCTTTATGGTGCCGCTCTTCCTAAAAGCAGAATAGAACAAGTGCGGTGCCCTGGAGCCAGGAAACCCAGATAGGGAACTCACTGTCCTTGGCGAGCTTTGTGACTTTTAAGCAAGTCACTGAGCCTGTGCTCATTTGTCTTAGCTGTAAAATGAAGGACTTGGTTGAGATCTATTTGTAAGGCCACTTGGACTCCAGGCAGATCTGTGGTCATAATACAGAGGTTCAGCTCTCTAGGACTGGGAATTAAACCGTATTGCAATTCCTGGAGGAACAAGGAAAAGTAGACACTTAGCCTAGCCTAGACTTACAGAATGTTGGTAGGAAATATCTTTGTCTTAAAATGGGTCATTTCTGTACTTTTCACTCTCTAGTGACTGTTTTCTAACCTCTTTGTGAGAAATAATCCCAAACTGATTTCTGTAGCTAGATTTGATTCTCCATTTCTGTAGTTGCATATTTTGTCTACAGAAGTTTCTTAAAGGAAATCAGACTAAAAATTCAGGAACGCTGACCCAGCTAAGTACCATCCTCACTCACATGGACATCTAGCTTGATGAGGGAAGAAAACATTTTGGTTCCCTTTGTTCAGTTAGAGAACAGGCTCGTTTTAAGAAGGTATGGGTTAAGTCTCTGACACAAACAGTAAGAAATAAGACACGAGAAAGCAGGGCATCCAGTTGGAGATACTTCAGACCTTTTCCACGCCTGTCACAGTAATTGATTTTTTAAAATGCATTGTGTTTTGTTTTGTTTTTTGATGGGGCAATGAGGGTTAAGCAACTTGCCCAGGGTCACACAACTAGGAAGTGTCAAGTGTCTGAGGCCGGATTTGAACTCAGGTCCTCCTGACTCCAGGTCCAGTGCTCTATCCACTGCGCCACCTAGCTGCCCCCTTAAATGCATTGTTCTTAAGAGAAGATTCAGTAATTCCAGTGGCTGAGACGCTGAGGTCTGTATACAAGCATCACATGTGTTTCTAAGTAAAATTTGAACTTGATGTCAATAGCTAAGGTGGGGAGGCAAACATCATAAAATGAAGTGCAGCTGCCTTAGTGGGATAAAAAATTTTTTTAATTAGTTCAGGGATTGTAAAAAAATATTGTAACACGACTTTCAGCTCTTTACTATACCAGGTGATGAAGGGCATAACATCCATTAAGTCCCTAACACTTGGTTTGTTTGTGTTTACATGTATGTTTACGTGTGTGTGTGTATGTGTCCATGGGTGGATGTATGGATTTACTTCTGAAATTTCTGAAGAATTTTGCCTGATGTAAATGTTCCTACTGCTGAAGTTTTGGCAGTTAGATTTGTAATAATGGCAAAGTGGCCCCTTGATTTATTGCTTTAGCCTCTGCAGATATTGGTAACAACATTATCCCACTTTTTCAGAGCATTGTAGACATTGAGAGAAGATTTTTAAAAAACTGTAAAAGATAAAGTCTGTTCTTAATGGCTTACAGTTTTGGGGAAGGCAGTACAGATAGAAAAATTTGGCATTGTTAAACTATTGGAGGAAGAAAATGCAAAGGAACACTATGGTACACATATTGAGAAGGTCGGAAGAAAAAAATGGCTTAATAAAATGTCATTGGCCTGAGACTGGAAGGAAGAGGATTTTAGCAGGCCCCGCAAGCCCTTCCTGGTGTGGTGGCAGGCTACAGGAGTGGGCAGTGGGAAGAAGACTATGTACCCATGTTTTATTCCTGGCTCTGACACTTAACTACCTCTGTGCCCCATATCATTTAATTTCCCTCTTTTATTGTTTTAAAACAACAGCCTCTTCTAACTTTAAAGTCCTATGATTGTATGATAATTATTATAAACAAATATTTTTGAAGAATCTCTTGTGTGAAGTCACCATGCTAGGCCCTCAGTGCCTTCTCTGTTCCTTACTCCCCCTTTCCTTCGTTCAGTAATAAAAGGGACTCTTGTCCAAAAGGCTCTTCAAGTTATTTATGGTTGTGTATAATTATATAAAGATGAAACGATAAAGGACAAATGTGCTTTGACTCCTTAGGGCTTCAGAGTTGACCTGCCTATCAAATCAGCACGTTACCGTGGTCAGTACAACACCTATCCCATCAAGCTTTTCTACACTTCCAACATTCCCATCATCCTTCAGTCTGCTCTAGTATCTAATCTGTACGTCATTTCCCAGATGTTGTCTGCTCGCTTCAGTGGCAACTTATTGGTTAGCCTATTGGGGACCTGGTCTGTAAGTATATGTCTCTTTTAACTTTGTTTTTTTACTTATAATTTTAAAAAATTTTAAAAAAAAATTTTTTTGTAAGTGAACATATTCTATTATTACCTACCCATTGAAAATAATGAGTTTTTAGTGGTCTAAGTGGACATGTGATTACATATGGCCAAGTATCAGAGTCCTTATTCATCTGTTCTGAACAAAGTTTTGACTACAAGTTTGAGCACTAAGATTGAACTGAATAACATTAAATGGCTTTCTTTTTTATTGTCTCTAGGATACTTCTTCTGGGGGTCCAGCTCGTGCTTATCCAGTTGGTGGCCTTTGCTATTACTTATCACCCCCAGAATCCTTTGGTTCCGTGTTAGAAGACCCTGTACATGCAGTTGTATACATAGTATTCATGCTGGGTTCATGTGCATTCTTTTCCAAAACATGGATTGAAGTCTCAGGCTCCTCAGCCAAAGACGTAAGTGGAAATAGAAATGAGTTACATGGCCGTTGAAGGCCGTATCTCACTTGGTACTATATATAGCAGGAGTAACCAATAAAATGTATAACATTTTATTTTTAACTAGAGTGTAGAAAAGTAGTTTGCTGTCCAAGCATCTCAGATGTTCCCGACATCCCGGGAACATTACATTATACAAATATTACAGCTGAGTAAAAATAGATAAGCTGAGTCACAGTTTAGCTCTTTGCCCAAAGCGAAATACTGGATTACTAGTAGATCTGAGAATAGAAGTGAGGTTTATAAAATGGTTACTTGTCATCTGACTTCTCTACAGTAGTTCGAGTTTGTATTCGATTTTTCTTACAATATTTTGAACAACAGATTACGAAACTAAGACTTCCTACCTTGATTTTATATTTGTGGAAGGAACTAATGTGTTTTTTCCTGTAATGGGTGGCGTGCAGGTCGCAAAGCAGCTGAAGGAACAGCAGATGGTGATGAGGGGCCACAGGGAAACCTCCATGGTCCATGAACTAAATAGGTGAGTAATCAGTTTATACCTGTCTATGATATCAGCATTCCCATTCAGAATGTGTCTGTGTGTCTGTGATACATCTCTATGTTACTATGACTGCCCATTCTCCAAAAAGCTTTCACTCTTCTATCCCATCTTGATCAGAAAGTGACCTTGCATTCTTGAAGGCTTTTCTGGTGGATGACAAGCTTTGGCAGGTCCTAACAAGCTGGAACAGCTTTTGAGTGTAGGCCTGATAACAGATTGTATTCCTGTCACCTAAGGACTTGCCTAATTAAGTTCAGAGAGGCTTGTCACTAAATTGGCCACAGGTGGGGTACATTTTTTTTTTTCAGCCAGAATAACCCATAAATTGTTACTAAGTCTTAAACAGGTTTCAGTCTCCATCTGTGGAGGGATTATCCAGACCATTGAGATGTGATCATTGAAATCTAATTGACTGGTTGTGCTTCTGTATTTGAAGGTTATATCTGTTTTTTCCTGGGGTGGATGCATTTGTGGATTTTCAAACATGAAACTGGGGGCTATCATTTGAACATAAGTGTCTTAGAGAACACCTAAAATAGGCCTTTGACATCACTGGCTCCTTAAACTTTATTTTTGTTGCACAATGCAAACATGTCCAGTGGCATAGGGAATAGAGCTGAATAAGGTTGTTGAGGATGGGAGTGAATACCAAGAAAAGTCGGTGTTTTTTCCATTTAGTTTTTCCAATTGCTACTACTTCTTCTCCTAGATACATTCCCACAGCTGCTGCATTTGGTGGACTGTGCATTGGGGCCCTCTCAGTCTTGGCAGATTTCCTCGGAGCTATTGGATCTGGAACAGGAATCCTGCTTGCCGTCACCATCATTTACCAATACTTTGAAATCTTTGTCAAGGAACAGAGTGAAGTTGGCAGCATGGGGGCTCTCTTGTTTTAAACTGTGTCTCTTCATGGGCCTAGAAGAGGGAGTGGATTCTTGAATTGTCCAAGAAGAGAAAAGAAATAACCAAAATCTTGTTACAAGAGCTCTTATTGAAGCAGAGTCACATATGCCATGGTATAAGAACTTTTGTTTGATATTCTTTCATTCCAACTTTTTTGTATCATATGTGCACTTTTTAAAGTGCTAGAAAATGTCAAAAAATCTTGTTTTTAATCCTGGCATTTTCTTTATTTGACATTCGTCCCCTAGCTTAATTGATGTAAATGTTTACTAGTTTTCCAAAGTATCATCACTTTTTAAAAGAATTTTCTTATGCCTTGAGTTTGTGTCTTCTGAGCACTGACTGTTGCTGTCCTAGTCACAATTTCTACCACCTAGTGGGATCTATGAATCTGGTTATAAGCACAAACATCATTAAAACTTATCCAGTTCATACTGGGAGTGGGTAGGAGGAATATGACTTTAAATTCATGTGGTTGAAGGAAGCATTATATTGAAATATTATCAGAGTGTCTCTCTTAAATGACCTGAACATTCAGTAATACCTGGTGAAAGGCATAAGACTGTTTCCAGATAGAATATTTTTTTTTTCCTTTTAGAAGGAATCTAATCAGGGTAGCCTAGCTTTTCCAAGGGAAGAGAAGGATAGCTTACCTAAGATTAAAAAATGTAAACAACAACTTTGGGAAGCCTGGTAAGTGGCTCGCTCTCTCTTTCTCTGTGGTTGTCATCACCGTTGGCTACACTGATTGAAGTACAGGGACTAAACAGAAACTGCATGTCCTTGCTTCCTACATTCTCAATTACTTTTGAGAAATCCAGAGTTCCTTTGCTTTAACAAGTTGAGCCTAGATGGACTAAGCAGTAAGTTTCTCCCTCTCTGGAGATACGTTGAAACCTGTTTTTTTTTTTTTTTCCTAGCATAGCCTTCCTAGCTCAGAGCTGTGCCCAAGAACCCTCTCAGTGGCATTTACATATCTTATCCTGATGCTTCCAATTTATAGTTCCAGTCATCTCATATCATTTTTCCCTGAGTCTTCCTACCTGTCCCTTTCACTGCCCCCCATCCCAAATATTTCTAAAAAGGAAATATTGCAGCAAGTAATTAGGCATAGAAGGAAAGCCACCCAATTTTCATAGCCAGTTTCATCATACATAATTATTTTTTAGGAAGATTGAAACATTACCCTACTTGTATTTTTAGACCTTTTTTTAAAAAAAAAAATTGTACATAGGACCAAATCCAAGCAGCGTGAATGAAAAACCAGAAAACAGGGTTCAATAATAAACCAGTATTGCCCAGTATGGGAAAAGGGATAAACTTAAAACAGGTAATAAGATCAGAATTTTGAAATCTACTTTTTTCATATATTGCTCCAACATTATTTTTTAAGTCTTAAAAATTGTGTCCAAAATGTTTCCGTCCTCAGCAAATGGACTGCAGGAATTAAGACCGTTTCAAAGTTGGGGATATCTAAGGAAAGCCTGAGAGATTAATAATGTAGGGGGCACAGGGAAAGTTTTGTCAGCAAAGTTCACTAGGGTCTATCTAGTTTCTTGAACTAAGAAATGAGGAAGACGTTGGAGTTTGATAGCACCAGAGATGAAAGATTGCTTGGAAGGAAAATCTGGAAGCAAGGGGGAACCCAGGACTAGGATGTAGTGCTTGAACTGTTGTGCATCCTGCACAATGAGAGAACAAAGGAACAGTGGCCATATGTTGTCACGGACAGTGGTGCTTGCTGTACCTAAAATGAAGTGGGCTTAGTGGAGTTTAGCCCATAGATTACAACTGGGAACTGCCACCTCAGGTGGAGTATTTTATACATAGTACAGGATGTTCCAAAAGTCTCTGTGCAGTTTAAGCTATTAAAGTTTAACACATTTAATATAATAAAAGTTTTAATATATTAAAAGTATTAAATTTTAATAGCTTAAAACTGCTCAGAGACTTTGGGAACATCCCGTATTTCAACTAGCCCCAAGTCGGGTCTAGTCTCTACTAGAAAGAGCAATATTAATGTTAACTCATGTCTAAGATCTTAGACTGTCTTTGCCAAATCATTTGGATTTCATTCTTGATGGTGGTTGGGTGTTGAATCATTGAGAACCCACTGTATTGTTACAGGCATCAGAGCCAAATAGTTTGGCTTCAGTGGCCTGAAGTGAGTGGGTATCATGGAATTCTAGAACCAGAACAGACTTTCGCAATTATCTGTTCCATTTTAGAGAAGAAATTGAAGTTTGAAAAGGGGACCAGATTTGCACAAGGTCTTATTGAAAGTTAGCAGATCCAGAACAATAGTGCAAGTCTCCCGAATTTTCTAGTCCGCATTAGGCCCACTTAGGAACAGAGGAGGATCTACGACACTGATCCCTGCCCCTCCTCCACAGATACTGAGCTTTGCTGACAGTGTCTTCTATTGCTAGAGATCTCGCCTCCTACTAGATATCTTTCTTTATCCCTTTCTGTCTCTTCCTGCTCAGTCCCATGCTACCCAGTAGAAATTGACCACTGAGGGTACAGATGTGGAATTGACACCTGAACTCTCCTTCAAACCAAATCACTGTTTGGGGGGTTTATTCAGTTAAAAGCTACTCCTCCATGTACACTTGTACACCACTGGTACTATTAACCGTGTGTCCCTGCCATTTGCAAATGACAAAGCATCTTTACCATCTGTGATTGCCAACTCTCCAAATCTGTGAGGCTGGGGCCTTGTGTAACAGTCAGTATGCAAACTGGGGCCAACACTCAGCCACCTTTGAAGGTTTATTGATTTGGTAAATGATGGCATAGTGGAGGAATGGAAACAAGCCATGAATAAAGAAATGTTTTACAATTCCACATGTTTATATTCTCTGCTTCTGTCCTGTTTCTTTCCAAAAGGATGGGGGGGAGGGTGACTGTGGAATTAAGGGAAAATTTAGGAACAAAACTTGGTTAGAGTGCTTATTCAGAAAGTTAGTGTATTACTATCTTCAAAATATTTGTTCTTGGAAGCTGCCTTCTGACTAGGTTAGCATCATACTTGAGTTTTTTGTTTTGTTGTTGTTTGTCCTTCATTATTTATTTAGTTAGGATTTCCCCCAAGTTACATGTAAAAAACCAAATTTTTTCACATTGATTTTTAAAAACTTTGTGTTGCAAATTTTCTTCCTCCTCCACCCCTCCCTAAGAAATCAAGCAATTCAGTATGTTATATATGTGCAGTTATGCAAAACATCTCCACCTTAGTCAAGTTGTGAAAGAAAACAGATAGTATAACCTTAGAAAGAGGAACTAACAAAAAAATTATTATACTAAAATCTGTATTCAGTACCATGTTCTTTCTCTGTAGGTGGCTTACATTTTTCATAAGTCCTGATAGCATCCTACTTATCATTTCTTTCACAGTTGTTATTGCTAACTGTATTACCCTCCATCCTATTCCCTTCCCTTAATAATTACTCTATTTTCTATCTTCTTTCACCCTATCCCTCCTCGAAAGTGTTTTGCTTTTTACTGCCCCCTCTCCCAATCTGCCCTCCCTTCCTTTACCTCCCCCCCCCTTATCTCCTTGCCCTCCCACTTTCCTGCAGGGCAAGATATATTACTATACCCACTTGAAGTATATGTTATTCCCTCTGAGCCAATTCTGGTGAGAGAAAGGCTCACTCATTCCCCAATCCTTCCCCATCTTCCCCTCCACTCCATAAGTTTTTTCTTGTTTCTTTTATGTGAGCTACTTTACCCCATTTCACTTCTCCCTTTCCCTTTCTTCCAGTACATTCCTCTTACCCCTTGACTTTATTTTAAAGTTGTCATCATAGGTCAGCTAGGTGACACAGTGGACAAAGCATTAACCCTGCACCCAGGAGGCCCTGAGCCCAAATCTGACCCCAGACATAAGCCACCTCACCCTGCCTGCCCCCCCAAAAAAGAAAAAAGGATAAACAAAAAATAAATGCTTTACAGATATCATCCCTTCATATTTAATTCATACCTGTGCCCTCTAAGTATATTCCTGTCAGCTGCCCTAATACTAAGAATTCTTAGGAGTTAGAAGTATTATCTTCCCATGTAGGAATGTAAACAGTTTAACCTTTTAACATCCCTCATGATTTATTTTTCCCATTTATCTTTTTTTGCTTCTCTAGAGTCTTGTATTTGAAAGTCAAATTTTCTATTCAGTTCAGGTCTTTTCATCACAAATGGCTGAAAGTCCCTTTTTTTTTTCATTGAAATCCCATTTTTCCCCCTGAAAGATTATGCTCAGTTTTGCTGGGTACATGATTCTTGGCTGTAGTCCCAGTTCCTTTGCCCTCTGGAATATCATATTCCATGCCCTCCGATTCTTTTTTTTTTTTATAATTTTATTTTCCAAATTACATGTAAAAGTAAATTTTGACATCAATTTTTTGAGTTATATTGGATCATTGCCTTGCTAAAAATAACCACATGCTTCCCAGTAGATCATCTTACACTAATGCTGTTATTTTGTATATAGTACATTTCTCTCTGCTTCAGTTCATGTTGGTCTTTTCCAGATTTTTCTGATAGCATCCTGTTCATAATTTTATATATAGTACCTTGAACTTGACAGAGAATTTTCTTTACAGTAGCCCAGCAGAGTAGGTACCATACATTTTGACATTGTAGTCAATCATCATAACTATTTCCCTCCATCCCATTTACTCTATTGTCTATCTTAATTTGCCCTATTCCTCCTCAAAAGTGTTTTGCTACTGACTGCCCCCTCCCCCGCTCTACCATCCCTTCATTCACCCTTCCCCCCTTATCTGCTTCCCCTCCTACTTTCCCATAGGGTTAAATAGATTACTCTTCCCAATTGGGTGTGTGTCTTATTCCCTCCTTGAGCCCACTCTGATGAGATTAAGGCCTTTGAGCTAATTCTGTTTTCTAAATTTTTCTTCCTCCCTCCCTCCCTCCTCAACTCTCCCTGTGAAATCAAGCAATTCAATATATGTCATACATGTGTTATGCAGAACATCTTCACCTTCCTTGAAAGTGTTTTGCTTTTTACAGCTCCCTCCACAAAACTTCCCTTCCCTCCTTCCTCTTTTCTCCCCACCCCACTCCCCCATCTCCTTCTCCTCCTTTTCCTTAGGGCAAAAATATATTACTATACCCGCTTGAGTATGTATGTTATTCCCTCTTTGAGCCAATTCTGATGATAGTGAGGTTCACTCACTCCCCCACTCCTTCTCTCTCTTCTCCTCGCCTCCATAAGCTTTTTTCTTGTTTCCTTCATGTGAGCTACCTCTCCCCATTCCACCTCTTCCCTTCTTCCTCCCCCAGTCTATTCCTCCTACCCCTCAACCCTATTTTAAAGATGTCATCATGGGATAGTTAGGTGGCACAGTGGACAGAGCACCAGCCCTGGACCCAGGAAGCCCTAAGCCCAAATCCGGCCCCAGACATTAGACAACCCACCCTGTTTGCTCCACAAAGAACAAGGATACACAAAAAATTAATGCTTTACAAATACCATTCCTTCATATTCAGTTCAGACCTGTGTCCTCTGTGTATTCCATACTGAAAAAGTTCTTATGAGTTGGAAGTATTTTTTCATGTATGAATGTAAGCAGTTTAACCTTTTAATGTCCCTCATGATTTCTTTTCCCTGTTTACCTTTTTATGATTCTCCAGGGTCTTGTATTTGAAAGTCAAATTTTCTATTCAATTTAGGTCTTTTCATCACAAATGCCTGAAAGTCCTCTTTTCTATTGAAGTCCCAATTTTTCCTCTGAAAGATTATACTCAGTTTTTCTGGGTACATGATTTTTGGCTGTAGTCCCAGTTCCTTTGCCCTCTGGAATATCATATTCCATGCCCTCGGGTCCTTTAATGTAGATGCTGCTAGATCTTGCTTTATCATTATTGGAGCTCCACGGTATTTGAATTCCTTTTTTCTAACTGCTTGCAATATTTTCTCCTTGACCTGGGAGTTCTGGAATTTGGTTATAATATTCCTGGAGGGTTTCCTTTTGGGATCTCTTTCATGAGGTGATTGGTGGATTCTTTCAGTTTCTATTTTAGCTTCTGCTTCTAGAATATCAGGGCAATTTTCCCTTACAATCTCTTGGAGGATGGTGTCTAAACTCTTGTTTTGGTCATGGTTTTCAGGTACTCCAATGATTTTCAAATTATCTCTCCTAGATTTATTTTCTAGGTCAGCTGTTTTTCCAAGGAGATATTTCATGTTGCCCTCTATTTTTTCATTCATTTGAATTTGCTTTACCATGTCTTGGTTACTCATAAGGTCACTAGCTTCCATTTGTTCAATCCTAGTTTTTAGGTAATTATTTTCATCAGACAGTTTTTTTAATCTCCTTTTCCATTTGGCTTTTCAAACTGTTGACTTTTTTCTCATGACTCCTGCATCGCTCTCATTTCTCTTTCCATTCTTTCCTCCCTCTCTCTAAATCTTCTATCTCTCCTACTTTCTCTTCAAAGTCCCTTTTGAGAGCTTCCATAGCCTGAGACCAGTTCATATTTTTCTTGGAAGCTTTGGATGTAGGGGTCCTGTGGTTGATTTCCTCTTCTGAGGGTGCCTCTTGATCTTCCTTGTCCCTGAAGAAACTTTCTATAGTTCTGAGCTTTCTTTGTTTGCTCATCTTTTACTTGACTTTAAACTCTCCACTGGGGAGCCCTGCTTCTCAGCTAAGCTACTGTTCCCAGCTTCAGAGGGTCCCAGGTGTTTTAGTTTGAGGGAGGGCAGGTTTTATTCTCACCTGGCCTGTTCTCTGGTCCTAAGATAACCTCAGGCCTACTTACTAAACAACCAACCAGCAAAGTTTTCTATGGTGTGGTTCTTAGCTTCTACAAGCCTGCACCCCTCCCCCACCTGGGCCTCCTGCTGCTCAGGATTTCTTCTTGGTTTCCCGCTGGGGTGGAACAGCTGAATTCCTCCCTAGGTCCTGCTGATACCCCTGCACTTTCCCCCACCCCGGGCCAGCCGTTCAGCCCTCTCACCCGACCACACACTCAGTTCCAGATGCTGGTGCTGTAGCTGATTCAGAGGCTCTGGGATAAATTCCTCCCATGAAGTGTACCGGGGGTCTCTGTCGGCGTGATCACGGGGTTGGACTTTACTCGTAGCCTAGCATAGCCCCCTGTAATCTATCTATAGCTGGAAAATAATCTCAGCCCGTATTTTTATGGGTTTTTCTACTTCAGGGGTTCTTTTATTGCTGTTTTGGGGGTAATTGTATCAGGAGCTCTGTGCACTTAATGTCTTTCCCCTGCCATCTTGGCTCTGCCCCACCCCCATGCCCTCCGATTCTTTAATGTAGAAGCTGCTAGATCTTGTGTTATCCTGACCGTAGCTCCACAGTACTTGAATTGTTTCTAGCTGCTTGCAATATTTTCTCCTTGACCTGGGATCTCTGGAATTTGGCTATAATATTCCTGGAAGTTTTCATTTGGGGATCTCTTTCAGAAGGTGATTGGTAGATTCTTTCAATTTCTATTTTACCTTCTCCTTCTAGAATATCAGGGCAATTTTCCCTGCAATTTCTTGGAAGATGGTGTCTAAGCTCTTTTTTTGGTCATGGTTTTCAGGTAGTCCAGTGATTTTCAAATGATCTCTCCTGGATCTATTTTCTAGGTCAGCAGTTTTTCCAAGGAGATATTTCATATTGCCCTCTTTTTTTTTATTCATTTGGATTTGCTTTATTGTGTCTTGATTTCTCATAAAGTCAGTTTCTATTTGCTCTATCCCAATTCTTAAGTAAGGATTTTCTTCAGAGAGCTTTTGTACCTCCTTTTCCATTTGGCCAATTTGACTTTTCAAACTATTTTTTTTTTCATGACCCTCCTGCATCACTCTCATTTCCCTTTCCATTTTTTTCTCTACCTCTCTTTATCTTCAAAGTCCTTTTTGAGTGCTTCTAAGGCCTGAGACCAATTCATATTTTTCTTGGAAACTTTAGTTGTATGAGCTTTGACTTTGTTATCTTCTTCTGAGGGTGTATTTTGATCTACCTTGTCACCAAACAAACTTTTGATGGTCGCCTGCTTTTTCTGCCTGTTCATCTTGCCCACCTATTTATTGGCATTTAACTCCTTAAAGTGGAGCCCTGCTTCCAGGATGCACTGTCCCAAGTTTCAGGGGGTCCCAGGTGGTACGTACGATTTAAGAAGAGGCTCATTCTCAGCCTGTCTGGCTTATAAGTAACCACAAGCTGCTTGCTCTTTAATCTGGAAGCAAAAATCTGATTGAAATCTGATTCTCTGTGGTCGAAAGCTTGGCATGCTTGTGCCCCTACCCCACTGGACTGCTGCTACTTGTCTACTTCCTGAGCAAAACAACAGTGCTCCACCTCAGCTCCAGCAGAGACCCCTACTATTTCCCCCTTGCCAACCACTGGACTCCCTCACTAGTCCATGAATTTCAGAAGTAGCCACTGATGCTTATGATTGTGACGTTCTGGAGGCGCAGCTGGGGCTGGGTCTGCACCATGTGCTGCACTCCTCTCTCAGCCTGGTACAGCAGACCTTCCCTGTCACCCTTTTAAGAAGTCTTTGGCTCGGGGCAGCTAGATGGCGCAGTGGATAGAGCACTGGCCTTGGATTCAGGAGTACCTGAGTTCAAATCTGGCTTCAGACATTTGACACTTACTAGCTGTGTGACTCTGGGCAAGTCACTTAACCCTCATTCCCCCCCCCCCCAAAAAAAAAAAGACTTTGGCTGGAAAATTATCTTATTCTGTTCTTTTGTGGGTTCTCCTGCTCTAAGGATTGTCTTATGGCATTTTTTTGAAGGCATGTGGATGGATCGTGTCAGGAGCTCCGAAAGTTACAGCCTTTCCTCCCAAACGTCAGTTTTTATGTTAGAGAAAGACAAGTCTTGGACATTTATGAAGTCTCATTTCTTCAATTTTTATATTTTAAAAATGACTTGTTCATTTATTTCCAGTGCTGAACTTTGGTTATACTGAAGCAAGTCTGTCCTAAGGAATCATGCCACAATAACGAATACTTAATTTTTAGCTTAGTACCCTGCTTTGTGGTGATAGCAAGGCAGCTTTGAACCCAAGCTTAATAATGGAATGAGGTAAAGAGAGATCATATAGTCCTAGCCCTTGGCTGAAGAGGAAGCCCTTCTCCAACAAATATCTCTCCTAGTGGTCATTGCAAATTCTACTTCAGTGATCAGGAGCTTGGCACCTCCCCAAACTGCCCTTTATACTTTTGCACTACACTGAGTCTTAGGAACTTCTTCCTGTTACCAAATCTGAGCCACAATTGGATTCTGTGCCATTACACATGACAATTGACAATGTGGCATAGCTGGAAAGAGCCTTGCACTCAAAAGTCAAGGGGAGACTGAAAGTGGGCACAGATCATAACTGACACATTAACTATATGGCCTCAGCCTCAGTTTCCACAGTCATGAAAAGGGGATAATACAGATGTTATCTCCCAACATAGTTGTGAGGACAAGATGATGCATATAACAGTGATTTACATGTGAACCCTTTGGTGCTCCTAATTTTGCCAAGTTCTATCTGTGATTTCACACTTATAATCACAGAGTTTGAGTTGAAAGGAACCTTAATCCAACTTCTACACAAAAGGAATCCCCACTGAGATACTAACCTCATTCCCTTTTTTGGGTAGGATTTCTAAATTGTGCAATGAGGAGAATGCTATGGACACAATTTTCCTTGATTCTAGTAAAGCTTTTTTTTTTTTTTTTTTTTTTTTTTTTTGCGGGGCAATGGGGGTTAAGTGACTTGCCCAGGGTCACACAGCTAGTAAGTGTCAAGTGTCTGAGGCCGTATTTAAACTCAGGTACTCCTGAATCCAGGGCCGGTGCTTTATCCACTGTGCCACCTAGCCGCCCCCTCTAGTAAAGCTTTTGATAAAGTTATGCTGTTCTTGTGGAAAAGATAGGAATATATGGATATGATGATCATACAATTGGTGGATTGTCCAGGTTCCAAGAGTAGTTTTTATGGTTCAATACCTTTGTATCAGAAGATCTCCAGTGGAGCATCTCTAGGGATCCATTGGTTGCCCCTGTGTTATGAACACTTTTATCAATGAATCAGGTAGCATACTTATCAAATCTGTAGATGGCCCAAGGTTGGGAGGGAAAGCTTTGAGGATCAGGATCCAAAATGATCTTACTTAACAAGTTGAGCAGTGGGCTGAATCTAATAAGATAAAATTCAAGGATTGATATAAAGTATTCATTGATGTACCAAAATCTATGAAGTATAGGATTGGGGATGGAGTGCAGAGTCAAGATAGCAGAGTGGAAGACATTTATGCCAAGTTCTTCCAATACATCCTCTCAATAATCTAAAAAACACGCCAAACAATTCTGAGTGGCAAGTTAAGAAGTAGTCACAGTAAGTCATTTTCCAGCCCAGGGCAGCTTAAGAAAATAGGTCTAACAACACTGGAATGGCGAGTGGCCAGGAGTTCTACACAGTAGACGTGGCAATGGGGTGGTGGTGGCCCAATAGAAACACCAAAAACTTAAAGGCCCTCAGATTGAACCATGAATGCAGCATACAGGCATAAAGGAGAGAAGACAATGTGAAATATCTCATTGAAAAAACAACTGACCTGGAAAGTAGATTGAGGGGAGGTAATTTAAGAATTATTGGATAACCTGAATGCCATAATTTTTTTAAAAATTTAAAAAACACCTAGATAACGTCAAAAAATTATGAAGGAAAATTTCTCAAATTTCTTAGAACCAGAGGGCAAAGTAGAAATTGAAAGAATCCATGGATCATCCCCTGAAAGAGATCCAAAAATGAAAATTCTCAGGAATATTATCACCAAAAATTTTTCAAAGCTCCCAAGTCAAGGAGAAAATACTGAAAGAAGTCATTCAAATATGGTGGAACCATAGTCAAGATCACACAAGATTTAGCAGCTACAACTTTAAAGGAGTAGAGGACTTGGAATATGATGTTCTGAAAGGCAAAGAAGCTAGGATTACAACCAAGAATAACCTATTCATCAAAATTGAGTATAATCCTCCAGGGAAAAATGTATATTGAATGAAATTGAGGACTTTCAAGCAATCCTGATGTAAAGACCATAGCTAAATAGAAAATGTGATATTCAAACACAAGACTAAAGAGAAGCATAAAAAGGTAAACATGAATGAGAAATAGGAAGGACTAAACAAGGTTAAACTGTTTATGTTTCTATGTGTGATAATGATACATGTAACCCCTAAGAACTCTTATCATCATTAGGGCAGTTAGAAGGTATCTACTTAGGCCAGAGGGCAAGGGTGTGAGTCATGTTGGGGTGGTCTCAGAAAATGGAAGGGTGATAAAGAGGCTTAAGGCAGAAGAAGGAAGGAAGAGGAAGAATGGGGGAAATTATAAATGAGGAATGCCAGGAAGAGTTTATACAGTGGAGGGGGAAATGGAGCAGGCAATGCTTGAACTTAACTTTCATCTGAACTGGTTCAAGAAGGAAATATAAATACACACATACTTGGGAAGAGAAATTTATCTTACCCAACAGGGAACTTGGAAGAGAAAAGTTTGGGGGATGGGAGTGGATAAGAGAGAGGACAAAATAAGAATAATGGTTGTTTGAAGCAAAACAGACTCTTAAGGAGGAGAAAGGATTTTTTAAAAGGACATTTAATAAAACAGGATGTAGGGAAATACAAAATTAGTCATTATAACTGAATGTGAATAGAATGAACTCACTCACAAAATAGAAGATAACAATGGATTAGGAACCAGAATCTAAGACATACACACAAAGTTAAAATAAAAAGCTGGAATAAAATATTGTGCTTCAGCTGAAATTAAAAAAAAAAAAAGATAGAGGTAGCAATCATGATCTAAACAAAGTAAAAGATTAATTAAATAAAAAAGAGGTAATCAGAAAAACTGTTTTTCTAAAAAATGCTGCAATGAATTAATATCAATAATACTGAATATAAATATATATACCAAATGACATAGAATTTAAAACCAAGTGAGTTACAGGAGGAAATACTAAAACTGTACCATCTATGTAGTATATAAAAGTATACCATTTAGATTGTCTAAACAATGCTATTGGGTACCTATGTTTACCCATCTCAGACATAGATAAATCTAACCATAAGTTAAGCAAGAAAGAAATTAAGGAGATTAATAGAAGTTTTAAAAAGTTAGATTTTTTTAAAGTTAGATATGATTGACAAAGCTATTTCTCAGCTGTTCATGGCACTTTCACAAAATGTATGTATTAGAGATTAAAAACCTCACATACAAATGTAAGAAAGCAGTAATATTAAATACATCCTTTTCAGGCCATAATGCAAGAAAAATGATAATCGATGAGGGGTCTCTAAAGCAAAGATTAAAATTAATTGGAAAATAAATTGTCTAATCCTAAAAGATGTGTGGCATCTTATTCTGGGGTCCTTTTTCAACTCTCAAGAACAAATTATAGAAACAATAATTTCATTAAAGATAATGACAGTGTGATGGTTTAAAAAAATCTAACTCGATGTCTAAAAATTTAATGTGTGGTCACCTTAAATTAGAAGCTTTAGCACCAGTCTTTGGGCATTAAGCATTTATTAAAGCATACTAGGTATTAGTAAAAAGGAAAACACGTGGAGGTCAGAAAGTTAAGAAAAGGCCTATCTAGCCTACAGTTCCAGCCTGGTCTGGTTCTTCCTCAAGTCCTCCACCATGAGCTTGCTTCAACCACAAACTACCCGAGCAAACTGAGTGTGGAAGCTTTTTATAGGTCCAGAGGAGAGGCAGTCCTTTCATACTGCTTCAAGCTGATTGGTTAACATCATCCAAAACCATTGGTTCACTGGACTTGAAGGTGGTCTACCGTTGAGTTCAAAGTCCTTAGCTTCTGAGAACAATGCCTACTTAAGGGCTGGCCAGGTGTGGTTACAATCTAATTAACTTTAAGTAGGCTAATCAGCAAAAGTCAATCACTCTCACTTAATTCAGTCCTTTAGATTAATCTCCAGGTGGGGCCTTTGAGTATCTGCCAAATCCCATGATTTTTCTCACAAAAGAAATGAAACAACATACCAAAAATTTGTAGAATGCAGCCAAAACAATACTTAAGGGAAATTGTATAGCTCTCAATACTGACATCATTAAAAGAGAGAAAGAGCAGATCAATAAATTGGTCAGGCAATTTTAAAAATAGGAAAAAATAACAAATTAAAAATCCCTAATTAAACACCAAAATAGAAATCCCAAAAATCAAAGGAGAGATTAATCAAATTGAAAGTTAAACCAAAAAAAATATGAATGAATAAATAAAACTAGGAACTGGTTTCAAAAAATAGATAAATCATTGACTAATTTGATTTTTTTTTAGAAAATAATTTAAGATGTTTATTTTGCAAAGTCATTTCACTGGTCATTTTAGTCAAAATTGCTAAACTAGTTTGTGTATATCAATCCTAAATTACTTAAGCACTAATTTCACAGTTTTTCTCCCTATGTTAAATAGTGCTATTTTATTAGTTATTATTATTGTGGGACCTTTGAGGCATTAAGTATAGTTACTTACCCTACTGAGAGATGAGGAGCAGGACCAGAACCATGATTATCTGAACCTTTTGATATGATGGGTACTGAAGCTAAAAACTGCTTTGGAGCCCTTATCACCTATTGCCTGAAGGAAGCTACATCTGTTCTTCCCGGTGTCAACATCCATTTACAACTGAGCACTCAAGTGAGCTTGGCTCCTACTCCAGTTCCTCCTCAATTAACAATTACCCTTTTATTACCATTGATGGTCCTGATAGGAGAAAAACACTTTGGACACTAAGCCTCCTGCATCCATTACCTCTTCTAATCTCCATTAGTGAACAAAAGAAGAGAAGTTTTAGCCATTCCTTACTCCTCAACATGGAGACTTCCTCATTCTTGAACTTCCTGCATTTGGTAGAACCTACTGCTACATATAAAATTGCAGTTATCCCCACCCTAATAATTTAGTCCCTGATAATCACCAACCCAGATTCTAGGACTATTGTAGGACATCATACAAAAAAGTAGGGTGATCCAGTCAGTGTGTAAATGCTTTGTCATATAGATTGCAAATTCCAATTTCTCTTTCCCTAAATCTCTGTTCTATTTGTTGATTATTATTGTTTCCTTCTGTGTCTCACTCCTTCATAATTTGATTTTTTTAAAAAAGAAGAAAACCAAATTACTAGTATCACAAATAAAAAAGGCAAATATACAACCAATGAAGATGGCATTAAAGCAATCATTAGGAACAATTGTGCCCAACTATATGCCCATAAAACTGAAAATCTAAATGAAATTGATGAATATGTACAAAAATATAAATTACTCAGATTAACAGAAAAGAAAATAGAATACTTAGATAACCCTATATTAGAGAAAGAAATTGAACAAGCTTCCAGAGGAGGGGTGCAGAGAACAAATTCTACCAAACATTTAAAGAACAATTAATTCCTATGCTATATAAACTGTTTGGAAAAAATAGGTAAAGAAGAAATTCTACCAAATTTTTTCTATGACAAAAGTATGCTTTTGATACATAAACTAGAAAGAAAGAAAGAAAACTATAAACCCATTTCCCTAATAAATATTAATGCAAAAATGTTAAATAAAATACTAGAAAGGAAATTACAACATATGACAAAGATCATACACTATGAGTAGATGTGATTTATACCAGGAAGGCAGAGCTGTTTCAATATTAGGAAAACCATAAATATAATCGACCATATTAATAACAAAAAAAACAAAAATCATATTTCAATGGATGCAGAAAAAGCTTTTTGACAAAATACAACACCCATTCCAAATTAAAACATTAGAAAGCATAGGAGTAAATGGAGCTTTACTTAAAATAATAAATAATGTCTATTAAAAACCAAGAGCAAGCATTATCTGTTGTGGAGATATACTAGAAGCTTTTCTAATAATATCAAAGGTGAAACAAAAATGTCCACTATCACCATTATTATTCAATATTATACTAGAAATGCTAGCTATAGCAATAACAGATAAGGAATAGTTGAGGAAATAAAAAACAGGCAATGAGGAAACAAAACTACCACTTTTGGCAGATGATATGATGGTATAGAGAACTCTAGAGAGTCAAGTGAAAAATTACTTAAAGCAATTAGCAACTTCAGTAAAGTTGCAGGGTATAAAATAAACACACAAATCATCAGTGTTTCTATATATTACCAACAAACCCCAGCAGGAAGAGATAGAGAAATTCTATTTAAAATAACTGCAGACAGTATAAAATAATTGGAGAAATATTAATTGCTTATGGGTAGGCAGCACCAATATAATAAAAATGATAACAGTATCTAAATTAATTTACTTATTTGATGCTATACTAATCAAAATATCAAAGGATTAATTTACAGAGCTAGGGAAATAATCAAATTAATCCAGAGGAACAAAAGATAAAGAATATAAAAGGAATAAATGAAAAATATGAAGAAAGGAAGGCTAATATTATTAGATCTCAAACTATACTATAAAGCTGTAATCCTCAAAACAATTTGGTACTGAATAAGAAATAGAGTGGTTGATAGAATGGAACAAATTAGGTATAATATACAGAAGCAAATGAGCATGGCGATCTAGTGTTTGATAAACCCAAAGATCCCAGCTATTAGTGGCAAGAACTCACTATTTGACATAATGTGCTAGGAAAAATGAAAAGTAGTCTGGCAGAAACTTGGCATAAACCAACAACTCACACCATATACCAAGGTAAGCTAAAAATGGGTACACAGTTTATACATAAAGGTGATATAATAAGCACATTAGGGGAACGTGGGAGAAATTATATCAGATCTATGGATAGGGGAAGAGTCCAAGGACAAGCAAGAAAGACAGAAGTCAATGGGAGGTAAATAGATAACTTTGCACAAAAAATTTTTAAGTTTTTGCACAAACACAACAAATACAGTTAAAATTAGGAGAAAAGGAGGAAACTAGGAGAAGAGTACAGCAAGTTTTTCTCATAAAGGTCTCATTTCTCAAATATGTAGGAAACTGAGTCAATTTATAAGAGTAATAAGCATTTTACAATTGATAGATGATCAAGAGATACGAACTGGCAGTTTTCAGAAGAAATCAAAGCCATTTTCATATTAAAATGGTCTAAATAACTCATAATTAGAGAAATGTGAATTAAGACAATTCTGAAGTACTATCTCACACTCATCAGATTGGCTAAGGTGACACAGAAAAGGAAAAAGACAAATATTAGAAAGGATGTGGGAAAAAATACAAAAGTACAAAAATATTTATAGCAGCTTTTCATGATGGCAAAGAATTGGAAACTGAGGGGATGCCCATAAATTGGGAAAGGCTAAACAAGTTAGGGAATATGAATGTGATGGAATACTATTGTGTCATGAGAAATTATGAAGGCATGGGAATTCATGGTTTTATATTGAATCCTCTTTTTATGTTGTGCTGTGTACATGGAAATGTTCTCTCTTTTTTGTCTTTTTGTCTTTAAGGAGGAGGAGGAGGGAAAGGGGAGAGGGAGAGAGGAGGGGGAGGGGGAAGAGGATGACAATGACAAACAACAAGAAAAATTTATGAAGGGAATGTGGTTTTTTTTTTTAGGAAAACCTGAGTAAACCTATATGAACTGATGCAAAATGAAGTGAGCAGAACCAAAAGAACAATTTACACAATAATAGCAATAGTATAATCAACTGTGAAAGACTAAGTGACTCTTTTATTTTTTATCATAAAAGTACTTTATTATTTTCCAGTTACATGTAGAGATAGTTTTCAACATTTGTTTTTATAAGATTTCTAGTTTCAAATTTTTCTCCCTCCTTCCCTTCCCTCCCCCCTCCCCAAGACAGCAAGGAGTCTGATATAGGTTATATATGTACAATCACATTAAACATACTTCTGCATTAGTCATGCTGTGAAAGAAGAATCAGAACAAAAGGGAAAACCTCAAAAAACAAAAAATTAAAACGAAAAAAGTAGAAACAGTATGGTTCAATCTACATCTAGATTCCACAGTTCTTTTTTCTGGATGTGGAGAGCATTTTCCATCATAAGTCCTTTCGAATTAATTATCTTGGACCATTGTATTGCTGAGAAGAGTTAAGTCTATCACAGTCGATCATCACACGATATTATTGATACTGTGTACAATGTTCTCCTGGTTCTGCTCCTCTTTCTCAGCATCAGTTCATGTAAGTCTTTCCAGGTTTCTTTGAAATCTGCCTGCTCGTCGTTTCTTACAGCAGTATAGTATTCCATTATATTCATATACCACAACTTGTTTGGCCATTCCCCAATTGATGGGCATCCCCTCAATTTCCAATTCTTTGCTACCACAAAAAGAGCATTTATAAATATTTTTGTACATGTGGGTCCCTTTCCCTTTTTTATCATCTCTTTGGGATAAAGACCTAATACTGGTATTGCTGGGTCAAAGGGTATGCACAACTCTATAGCCCTTTGGGCATAATTCCAAATTGCTCTCCAGAATGGTTGGATAAGTTCACAGCTCCACCAACAATGCATTAGTGTTCCGATTTTTCTACAGCTTCTCCATTAGCAACTCTTTTAGATCAGTGCAATGATCCCTGACAATTTCAAAAGACTCATGATGTAAAATGCTTTCTACTGCCAGATAGAGAACTGATGGACTCAAAATGCAGACTGAACCATATTTTTTCTCTTTCTTTTTCTTGTTTTTTCCCCTAGAAAATGACAAATGCAGAAATATGTTTTGCTTGATTTCATATGTATAATGGCATTGTGAGGCTTGCCTTCTCAATAGGTAGGATAGACGTTAGAGGAAAGGAGAAAATTTGGAATTGAAAATAAAAACAAATTTGAATGTTAAGAAAAACAAGTGTGGGCAGCTAGGTGGCGCAGTGGATAGAGCACCAGCCCTGGAGTCAGGAGTACCTGAGTTCAAATCTGGCCTCAGACACTTAACACTTACTAGCTGTGTGACCCTGGGCAAGTCACTTAACCCCAATTGCTTCACTAAAAAAAAAAGAAAGAAAAACAAGTATAAGATGATCAACCTCTTCGGAAATCTTCAAACAGAAGTTGGATGGCTACTTGATATATACAATATGGAGATTCCTTTGGATTCAGATGGGGCTAGATGGTTGCTGAGGAACTTTCCAACTCAAATTCTGTGATAAGAATCTTGCAAATGCACCAAGAGATTTGGGGAGGTATTTTGAAGAGAATTCTTATAATAAGATTTTTTTTTTTTTTTTAGTGAGGCAATTGGGGTTAAGTGACTTGCCCAGGATCACACAGCTAGTAAGTGTTAAGTGTCTGAGGCTGGATTTGAACTCAGGTACTCCTGACTCCAGGGCCAGTGCTCTATCCGCTTAGCCACCTAGCTGCCCCATAATAAGATTTTAAAATACCACTACTACTACTACTACCACAACTGTCCATCAACAGAACACGGAAATGACATTTTTAAACAGTACTTCTATGGAGTAATAGTTGATTTATTTTTTGTCCAGATGTGATTTTGCTGGTGACTTCCAAAGTAGAGGAAGCATCATTCTGAAAATTACAGTTTCTTAAAGAGTTATGAGGTTCGGGGGCAGCTAGGTGGTACAGTGGATAGAGCGCCAGCCCTGGATTCAGGAGGACCTGAATTCAAATCTGTCCTCAAACGCTTGACACCTACTAGCTGTGTGACCCTGGGCAAGTCACTTAAACCACATTGCCCTGCCCCCCCCAAAAAAAAAAAAGAGTTATGAGGTTCAATGACTTGCCTAGGGTTTAGCCCCAAGTAGGTAAGTGTCAGAAGTGTAACTCCGACCCTGGACTTTCCAATTCCAAAGCTGGTTTCCTATGCATGATGACCAGCTGCCTCTCAAGAATTCATTTAACAGTATTTGTGTAAAAAACATTAATAGTACAGTAGGCTGCTCTTTCTTGGACTGACAGCAGGACATGCTTCCCCAAACCATTTAGATTGGATTTATGATACAGAAGTGGACTGGTATCCTGCTGTTGAAAACCTGCTTTATTGTTAGTGGTAACAGAGTCAAACAATGGAGTCTGATGTCCCAGAAGTGATTTCGTGTCATAGAATCTTGGCAGACCAAAGGCCATGCTCTTTGATGCTGGAACATTGACAGGAAAACTAAAGTTCCCAACCGTCCTTAGGAGCCGGCTTTTCTACACAATAGCGTTTATTCAAGGAGCCCCTGACACACTTTGACTCTAGATATCTTCAGTCACTAAGCATTTTATGGGCCATGAAATTTCTCATCTGAATTTGTATCTAGTGAAACCTTAGAGATAGGTTCAGATGAAGGGGCCACGAGGCACTCTATGGTACTTTATAGGGGGCAGGTTTTACCAAGTGGATGTAACAGAGGAGCACCAAGGTTTGGTCCTGGGTTTGGAGTCAGAAGGCTTGGGTTTGAATTCTTGCTCTGCTAACAGCTTGCATGACATCAGGCAAGGCCCCTCATACCCCGGCGCCTCAATTCCGTTATCTATAAAATGAAGGAGTTGGAGCAGATGGATTCTAAACTCCCTCCCCAATCTGAATCCTCTGATGTTAGCACATCTCCCTTTCAAGAGGCAGTGTGGTCAAGGGGGAAAGACACTATATTGGGGGAATACTCCAGGCCCAGCTCTGCTGCTTCCTTACTTGTGCAGCAAATCAATTCCCCTCCAGGCTTTGGGGGCCTCCTCTGTAAGATGAAAAGGGCAAGAACACAGGGAGACTGACCAGATAATAGCAAAAGATGGCATTTATTGAGTACTTGAAAGTTTATAAAACTCTTTGCCTACATTAATTATCTATTTATTTGTTTTGTTTTGTTTTTCTGGGGCAATGAGGGTTAAGTGACTTGCCCAGGGTCACACAGCTAGTAAGTATCAAGTGTCTGAGACCAAATTTGAACTCAGGTCCTCCTGAATCCAGGGCTGGTGCTTTATCCACTGTGCCACCTAGCTGCCCCCTGTCTACATTAATTATCATACTTGAGTCTCTCCACAACCCTGTGACATTAAGTTACTTACAGGGATTATTATCCCCATTTTACAGAGAAAGACAGTGAGACTCAAATTAAATGACTTGCCCATGGTCACACAACAAGTAAGTGTCTGAAGTGAAATTCAAGCCCTAGTTTTTCCTAACTCCAAGTATAACAATCTTTCTACTAATGACACTGATTCCTTAATTTCAAGCTCACATACCCTCTTCTTAATTTGACCAGCTTTACAGTCAGCATCATAGAACAAAAAGAAATGTTAAAGATGATCCTAGGTGGCAGCTAAGCACTGGCCCTGGATTCAGGAGGACCTGAGTTCAAATCCAGTCACACTTACTAGCTGTGTGACCCTGGGCAAGTCACTTAACCCTCATTGCCCTGGGGAAAAAAAAGAAAGAAAGAAAAAGACGATCCTGTCCAATCCTATCTTCACAGACAAGGAAACTAAAGCCCTAAGAGTCCAAATGACTTGTCATTTGATATATTATAGAGGGTCTTGGAGTTGGATATGATTGAAGACTATTTGTCTTTGAATTAGAAAGAGTCTCACAGATACTGATTGCTTTGGTTGTAAGGATACCACAAACATCCAGATAAAATAAGTGGGTATACTGGAGCTTCAATTACCCAAGTCCCCATTTCCATTCACATCTTCACTATTCCCTTCCAGAGTCCTGTCCTACCCCACTTCTCCCAGATATTTGCTTGTAGAACCCAATGGCATTGTTTCCTGGGTACCTTTCATAACACCCTGGGTCCCTACAATTACTTTCACTCCATCTGATAGACTGGTAATGAAAGGATGGATGTGTATTACATAATGATGCTAGTGTCAACTCCCAAAGAGACACCATGCATTGCTGTTGCCATTGCTTCCTGAAGAAGAAAACAGTACTGAGCCAGAACTAAAGTCAGTTCACTCCTACAAACTCCCAAAATGAAAGTGTTATGATTCATATTTGTATAGAACTTTACCGACTGAAAAATATACAATGTCATTGGACCCTCGAGATAACCCTATCAGGTGTTTATCATAATTACCATTTTACAGATGGTGAAACTAAGTCACATAGCTGTTAGATGGCTTACCCAGGGTAACATGTCTTGTATATGTTCCCTTTTCATTACCTCACATCTGGACTATTGCAATATCCTGCTGGTTGGTCTCCCTGCTTCAAATTTCCCTCACTCCAATCCATACTCCATCTGGCTGTGAAATTGATTTTCCTAAAGCACAGGTCTGATAAATGTCACTTCTCCACCCCCCACTCAATAAACTCCAATGACTATCACCAGAATCAAATATAAAATTCTCCATTTAGTATCTGAAACCCTTTGTTATCCAGTCTCCATCTTCCTCTCCAGTCTTTTTACACCTTTCTTCCCACCCCCACATATTCTGTGATCCAGTGACATTAAACTCCTTGATATACCCTGAACCCAACACTCTATCTCCTGACCCCAGGATGTCCCCTATGACTGGAATTCTTTCCCTTCTCATCGCCATCTCTTGGCCTCCTTGAATTCATTCCAGTGCCAGCTAAAATCATACCTTCTACAAGAAACCTTTCCTGATTCCCCCTTAGTGCTAGTATCTTCCCTCTGAGACCACCCCCAATTTATCCTGCCTATAACTTCTGTGTACATAGTTGTTTCCATGTTGTCTCCTCCATTAGATTGTAAGCTCCTTGGGGCAGGGACTGGTTTTTTGGTTTGTTTGTCTTGGCCTTTCTTTGTATCCTCAACATTTAGCACAGTGGCTGGCACTTAGTGAATGCTTAATAAATGTTTGTTGACTATTGTTGACAATGGCCACACAGCTCATAAGTGTCTGATGTGGGATTTGAAATGAGGTCTTCTGCACTCCAGGTTCAGCACTGTCTTCATCACACCACATTAGTTCTTCAGAGGCAGAATGTGGCCACTTGAGAGCAACTATCATGTCATTTATCTTGGTGTTTCAGTGTTCTGTGTAGAGCAGGTGTTCAATACTTGTTTGTGGAAGGGAGGGAGGAAGGAAGGAGAAAGCTGCCTATAAGATTATATGACTGCTAAGCTTCTTTCCATTTGTGATATCACGATGCTAAAATTTCCAAAGTCCCATCCTTTGGGCATTTACAGGTTGTTTGGTAGTTTCAGTTGTATACAACTTTTTGTGACCCCTTTTGGAGTTTTCCTGACAGAGATACTAGAATAGTCTGCCATTTCCTGCTCCAACTCATTTTACAGATGAGGAAACTAAGGCAAACAAGGTTAAGTGACTTGTCCAGGGTCACATAGTTAATAAGCATCTGAGACTAGATTTGAACTCAGGTCTTCCTGACTCTTGGCCAGCCACTCTATCCACTGTACCAGCTAGTTGCCCTAGAATTTATGGGACCTCCTCTATTTTTACTTACAAAACATTCCCACTTCCTAAAAGTCATAATGTCAAATAAGATGTTGAATGAGAGTGAATTTTGTTTGGATAATTTCACAGCCACCCTAGAAGTAATGGGAGGCTCTTTGGCCAGTTGTAAAAACAAGATTGGGAATAACTGAGTCACTTGCTACAAGTTACCGAACTACTTTGAATAAAGTCCCATCCCTAGGGAAATTCTAGTGACTGATGACACAGCGAGTCACATGGGCAGTCAAATCTGATTCACTATAGCAGAAGTTCTTTACATGGGGTCAAGTGTACTTGTGTTTTTAATATTTTGATAACTTCACTTCCATAAAACTTATTTCCTTTGTCATCCTATTTCATTTTATGCATTTAAAAATATGATTCTGGGGGCAGCTAGGTGGTGTGATGGATAAAGCACCAGCCCTGGATTCAGGAGGACCTGAGTTCAAATCCCACCTCAGACACTTGATGTTAGCTGTGTGACCCTGGGAAAGTCACTTAACCCTGATTGCTCTCCCCCACATGCGCACACACACACACACACACACACACACACACACAAAGATTCTGCAAAGGGTTCATAGGCTTCACCAGACTGCCTGGGGTCATGGGGGAGGGGGATCACCAAAAGGTTGAGAATCTGTGGATTGTAGTGATATTGTGGTGCGATGGAAAAAGAACCAACTGGTAATCTGGAGGCTCGGTCCCAGCTCTACCACTAATCAGCTATGTGAGCCGACCATCTCTTGGGACTCTAGTTTTCTCATCTATAAAATGAGGGGATTGAATGAGAAGGCCCCTACAGTCAGTTCCTTTGAGCTCTGACACACACACACACACACATACCACGTGCACACATTCTGCCCCCCCCCAACCCCCATCCCTGCCAAGTAAAACAGATTCCCTAGTCTTAGGTAGTAGTGGTAGATGCTGGGTCCCCTACTCTTAGGATACAAAGAAAAGGAAAAAAAAAACCAAACAGTCCTTGTTCTCCTGGACCTCATAGTGTAGGGCAGCCAAGGAACTCAGAGCTCATCCAGCTCCCTGGTACTGCAGGAGAGATAAGCCACACCCCCCAAATCTAGGCCAGAGCTCTGGAGTCATACCATAATAACACCCCTGTCTGCAGGGATGTGTGGCCATGGGGTCTGCCACGTGGAGAAAGCTTGTCCCAGCTGGAAGGCTCAGTCTGCAGGACTAACACCCATGCCCTTGTCTCAGAGAGGTCCCTAAAGGGAGAATGGCAAGGTAATCTCTAGGACCTATCCACTGAATATGAAGGAAAGAATGACATAATATGTTTTGCAGGGGTTAGGGAAGGGAGGGTGCAGGAGAAGAGGGGAGGAAATGGAAGACTGGGTATTTCCCACAGGACCAGATGACAACATCTCCCCCAGCTACAACCCTAGCAGCCAGTTTCGTGTTGCCCCTGCTTCTGGTGGGGAAGGGTTTGACAGGCTCCAGCCCTTGGGATTTCTTTGGGGGGGGGGGGGGCGGGGTATGAGGCAATTGAGGTTAAATAACTTGCCCAGGGTCACACAGCTAGCAAATTGCCAAGTCTGAGGCTGGATTTGAACTCAGGTCCTCCTGACTTCAGGGCTGGTGTTCTATCCACTTTGCCACCTAGCTGCCCCTAGCCCTTGGAATTTCTAAAGCCCCCTGCCCGGGCAGGTTCTGGAGAAGAGGGCATTCAAAGGGCAGGCATGTGCCATTTGGAAGGATACTAGAGTTTTCTGGTCCACCAAATCAAAGGGAAGATGGGTAGGTCGCAGGACTTAGAAATCAGAGACATTGGACTGGGTTGGATTTCTCAGAGGAGTCGCCCTTAAAGGGAGTCTGAGAGACTTAGCAGACTCAGAGACTTAGAGACTTGGGAGACTAGGGGACTAGCATGGAAGTAAGGGGATGTCATGCACAAAAACCAAGGAAGGTAAAGAGTTCTCAGGGACCTAGGAATATCAAGGAAATTGGAAGATATCAAAGGTGTTTAGGTGAACTGCCCCAGGGGCTCCAGGGAGCTCCAGGACCATCCCGTGTTTTCCCGGGGATTCTAATTTGGAAATGGGAGATGGAAAGGAAAGTAACCATGGGATTTGAGTGGTTAAAGGACATTAGAGGTCATTTACTCCAAACCCTTGTAGATGTCAGAGGACATACTTGCCCGTGGTCACAGCAGAGAAGTGATTTGAGCCCAGGTTGTTAGACTGCAAATCCAGTTCTCCTTTCATTTTACTCAGCCGATGGCATATTTCGGTTGCCTCTTCGCCTTCCACTCTGCGGGTGCCATGTACGTTTCATTGCCACTTTGGGCTACGGAGGCTTTCCCGTCCCTTCCACACCCCTTACGTCAGACAATAGATGTTCTCCCCAGAGAGAAGAGATCGAGGGCAAAATGCCGTCCTCAAAGGGCTGTAAGGGGAGCCGAGGGATAGCGCCAGCAAAGCCCAGCTGATCTCCTGTCAGCCTCTGCCTGCACCCCACTGCCGCTTGGATCTATCCCAGAGGTTTGGCCCCAGGCGGCTCTCACTTCCCGCAAGGGGGAGCTGTGGCTCTGTAAGTGGCTCGTCCACCGTGCCCAGGGAAGCCGAGCTCCCGGGCTGCAGGTAACATACAGGAGCAGAAAGGAAACTGGCTTTGGGAAAATGGGTTTAATCCAGAAAGCCTCCCCTACAACGGGAGATGCCTAGGGAAATGCATCCCAGGCACTGCGAGGGGTCTCTGAGTCCCAAGCTCTTTAGAGGGCGGCATTAACCTTCCTCCACTCAAGCGTGCCCGTTCCTTGGAATCTCAGCCTATCCCTTGGGGGACTAGACCCCCGAGCTCAGGAGAGCCCGAGCCCTCATCCGCATCTTTGGCGGTAGCGCTTGGCCTGAGCCATTCATCCCCTCTCCCTTTGTACCCCTGTCTTCTGGAACAAAGTTCACATTCCTGCTACACAATTCAGTTTTATGAACAAGAGAATGCCTTTAAAAAACAAGAGCTGGAGGGAACCTTAGGGATCATGTATTCTGACGCTCTCATTTGACAGATGAGAAAAGAGGCCAAAAAGAATGCAGTGACTCATCCAAGGTCACATAGGTACGGAGCATCCAACCCAGATCCAGGGCCCTCTTTCCCCTCCACCACACAGAGCTTCAGGGTTTGAACCCCTAAGTCAAACGAGCAAAGACAGTTTATCTGCAGCAGCAGCAAAGGTAAGTATTCACTGATCACTCTAATTCCAGGAGAGGGTAGTACTGCCCAGACTCCTTAACCTGCCATTCAGAGCCCTCCACCCCCTACTAACAGATCTTTCCAGTCTTAGCTGACATCAGTCTCCCTCTCGTACTTTATACCCTGGCTAAACTGGCTTCCTTGTTATTACCCATCTACATCCTGCCTTCAGCCAAATCTGGACCTGGAAGCATGTTCTTTCCCCCCTCACTGCTCCCTAATTCACAGAATCATGGAATTTATTGTGGGAAGGGGCCTCAGAGACCACCTAGTCTAACCCATCCCTGGAAAAATCCCCAGTATAACATGCAACAAGTGATCTGTTTCTATATATCAAGAACACCAGGAAAAGAGTAATAAATGTGAAATCATAACCCTAGTAATATAACTTAAAAATATATTTATATATGTAATTTAGGGCAGTTCTGCTTACTTATGTCTCATGAACTTCCTGGGGCTGCTAGAGATGATGGATTCTGCCAATTAGGACAGCTTTGGCAGGAGATGGAGAACCTGGTAATGGGTAAAGAGTGCAGCATGGGAGGAAGATGGCAAGAGTTCTGCTGGAAAGAAACAACATGAACATAGAAAATTAAATACAAAATAAGCACAAAGTTGTTTCCAGGGAAAGAGCACTAGCTGCTGGGAGAGTCAGCACAGGCTTCCTGTAAGAGGCTCAAACTGAGCTTTAAAGGAAGCTAGGGATTCTAGGACAGGGAAGTGAAGAGGAATTGCATTCCAGGGATGGGGGAACAGCTTATGCAAAAGCATGGAGGTAGGAGATGAAAGATCAGTGCAGAAAAGAGCAAGCAGATCGGTTTGGGGGGAACATAAAATTCAGGAAGGAGAGTGCAATAAGCCTGGAAAGGCAGGTGGAAGCCAAATCATGAAAGACTTTAGAAACCAGAGATTGAATTTCATCCTAGAGGCAAGAGGGAGCCACAGCACCTTCTTGAGCAGTAAAGTGACATGGTCAGAATTGTATTTGTAAAAGCTGTGTGTGGGATGGAGTAGAAAAGGACACACTGGAAGCAGGGAGCCCAGTTAAGAAGTTATTGCAAAGGGTGACAGCTAGGTGATGCAGTGGATAGAGCATTGGCCCTGGAGTCAATAGGACCTGAGTTCAAATGTGATTTAACACTGATTGCCAGAAGGAAGAGGAGGAGAAGAACAAGAACAAGAAGAAGAACAACTAGAAGAACAAGAAGAAGAAGAAGAGGAGGAGGAGAAGGAGGAGAAGGAGAAGGGGGAGGAAGAGGAGATAGCAAGAGGAAATGATGGCAGAAAGGTCAACAAATCTTGGCAACTAAGTGGATGTGAGAAATAAAGGACAGGGAAGAGTAGAAGATGGTGTAGAGGTTGTAAACTTGTATTACTGGAAGAACATCAGCAGCACCTTTAACTGATAGGAAAGTTCAGAAGATGCCTTGGGGGAAAGATGATGCAGAATGTTTTGGACATGGTGAGCATGGGATGCCTAAATTGCATCCTACCGGAAATGTCCCAGAGGAAACTGGGATTGGAATTTAGGAGGAGGATGGGCTTGGTTATAGAGACCTGAGAGTTCTCTGCCTAGCAGTAATAGTTGAAGGTGATGAGATAACCAAGAGACAGTCTAGAAACAGAAGAGGAAAGGGCCCAGGGCAGAGTTGCTGAGGTCTGTCCATTTATAGGGGATGCAAAGGAGCCTGAGAAGGACCTCTGAGACTATCAGGAGGATAACCAGGAGAGAGAAGTGTCATGAAAACCCAACGAGGAGAGATTGTCTAGGGGAAGGTGATCAGCAATGGAAAACAGTACACAGAGGTCAAGAAAGATCAAGACTGAGAAATGATCATTGTTGACCCTGGAAAGAGTTTCAGTTGCGTGGTGTGGGTTCTGCATTTAGGTAAAAAGCTAATGTATAAAGAGATTGAAAATTAGGGACAGCAAGGGCATGATTGTAAGAGCCTTCTACCAGAGGAGATGGGAAGGAATGATATCGAAGGTACAAGCAGAGAGAATGGTGTTTACAAGGAGAAGAGCTACCTCTTCCTTGGAGAGGGGAACAAAGAAGAAGAAAGAGAAAAAGAATTGAAGTGATTTGGAACATAGAATTGAAGAGCAGAGGGAGCTCATGAGAACTTCCTTATTTTTTCACTGAAAATTTTGGCAAGATGTGTTTAGACAGAGTAAGAAGAGGCGGTCCTGGGGCGTGTGCACAGAAAAGACCATTTGGAGCCAGCCACGGAGAGTGAGGTGATAAAAAAGAGAAAAATAAAAGGATTGGAGTGCTATGGTGAAGACCCAGTTGAGATTACATAACATAAATTTGTGGTGGACACAATCAGTCCCACTCCATGACTTCTTCCAGCTCTGCTCACATGTAGGAAGGGAGAAGTCAATGATGACAGCAATCTTGAGCTAGGATTTGGAAAGAAATGAGTGGCTATAACACAAGGGATCAAGGAACTCAAGAGGATGTAAAATGGAATCACTTAACTATCAGGTCAAGATTCTGAAGAAAGGAATGGGAAGCCAGATCAGGAATGATGTCCTCAGAAAGCAGGAAGGGGGTGGAGTGACCAGAGATTGTGTGGAGGACGAAGACTAAGCATAAAAGGGATGAAGCAGAGAGAGAAAGGGAAGGATAGACGGTTTTCAGTCAAAAAGAAGAATGTCAGAATTATGGACATGACCGAGCTATGTTTAGAAGGACGCAGCCATCTTGTATAGGGAAGTCTGAGAGGGGGGACCCTAAAAATAGGAAAACCCATTTTTTCCTCCAAAAGAATTTGGGGGGGGCAATGGGGGTTAAGTGACTTGCCCAGGGTCACACAGCTAGTAAGTGTCAAGTGTCTGAGGTCGGATTTGAACTCAGGTCCTCCTGAATCCAGGGCCAGTGCTTTAACCACCGTGCCATCTAGCTGCCTCCCAAAAGAATTTTTGAAAAATCTTGCTATAGTTAAGACCAGAGGGCCCAAACTGGGCTAAAGCCAATGGGAATAGAGAAAGAAAAAAGGTGGAAAGAACATGGAGAAAGTTGGATCAAGAAGGAAGACCTTGGCGACTGGTAATAATCACAACAGTTCCCATTTCTATTGGGTTTTAAGGTTTGCAAAGCTTTTAGATGTGAGGAGCAAAGCAAAAGGAGGAATGGAAGATGGCTCCAAAGTTAGTAGGATTGTTCTGAGGCTTAAATAAAGTATTCTATTAAGACATTTTGCAAACCATATTATTTGTTATTAATCTTCTCATCTTTTTCTATAACAAGGCATTATCCTGCTATTTATCATTCTTTTTTTTTTTTTTGTGAGGCAATTGAGGTTAAGTGACTTGCCCAGGGTCACACAGCTAGTAAGTGTTAAGTGTCTGAGGCCGAATTTGAACTCAGGTCCTCCTGACTCCAGGGCCGGTGCTCTATTCACTGCGCCACCTAGTTGCCCCTATTTATCATTCTTTTACATATGTTATTACACAGGTGGGATGAAATAATTACTTTCTTAATTGAATAAAAGGACTGGGATGGAAGTTCATCTTCTATAGGCTTAATGAAAGCATGTGCAAGACAAATCCAGGAGTGGGCAGAATGATGGGGATGTTGTTATTTCTTTTTTTAAGTAGTATTTTATTTTTTCCAATTACATGTAAAGACAATTGTTAACATTCATTTTAAAAAGTTTTGAATTCCAAATTTTCTCCCTCTCTCCCTTCCCTCTCCCTCCCTAAAACAGTCATTGATTTAGGTTATATATGTGCAATCATGTAAAACATATTTCCATATTAGTCATGTTGTAAAAGAAGAAACAGATCAAAAGGAAAAAAACACACACAAAAAGTCAAAATGGTGTGCTTCGATCTGCATTCAGAGTCCATCAGTTCTTTCTCTGGATGTGGATGATACTGTTAATTCTACATGCTTTTGATATCTTCTTCTAAGTCTCTATATTTTCAAAGTTCTCAATTCCCCATGACTTGGAGATTTATGAGCATTTGGCATTAATGCTTGTAACAATATAGATGGTGGCATCTATTCAAATGTTAAATTTTTATGGATCAATGTTGTTTGGCCAGTTGTGGGCAAAAGGTTGGTTTGTGATGAGGTTCTAGTGTCAGCACAGTTTAGTTGCTGAATTCTCAAGGGCAATTTGAAGTCTCTTTTTTGCGTGGTAATACAGGGGTTTATCATCAGTTGGTTTATGAGTGAATTTCTTATATGTAATTCTAGCTACCAGGTTGTGTGTCTTGCAAGGTAGGCCCAATGGAGGCACTCCATTTTGGCAACATGCACAGTTTCTTTCATTTCCTCGCATCATCTGCATTGATGATGATGAATTGATGGTTATTATTGTCAAGGATTCAAGCCTGGAGGACCAGAAGAATTGTAGCACCCTTAATAAGAACAGGGAAGAAAATTGTTTAAAGAGATGATGAGTTTGATTTGGAACAGGAGAAAAAAAAAACTAGACCTAAAACTCCCTTTCATCAAGCAGTGGTGTCTCCACAACATCCCCTTTTCCTTGTTCCCCAAAATTATTACCAGTGTTGCAACACAAGGTAAACCTGGGAGGGCAGCCAGAGGGACACACCCAGACACAGGTAACATCTGCCTCTACCTACCTCAGCACCCCATCTCCTTGGCTCCAACCTCTTCCCCTCTCCAATCCATTCTTCACACAGCTGTCAACTTGATATGCCTGAAATCCCGTCATGACCACATTATACCCCACTCAAGAAACTTGTATTGCTCCCTCTTTATTCTAGAATAAAATACACTCTCCTTAATTTGGCAAATAAATTTGATCACAGTCTGTCTTTCCAGATTAATTTTGCCAAATTGGCTCCTCCCCTACCCCCTACTTCCCACCTTTGTATCTTTGTACAGGCTGTCTTTCATGCCTGAAATGCCCCGTCCTCCCCTCTGCCTCTTGGAATTTCTAGGTCCCTTCAAGTTTAGCTGAAGAGCCCCTTCCCACAAAAAGCCTTTCCTGGTTCCCCTCAATTGTCATCCCCTCCCCACTCCCCATCCACTGTCAGTCACTTATTTTATGTATTTTTGACATTTATTTATTTGTGTTTGTGTTGTTTAACTACAATAAAACAAAACTCCACGAGTACAAGGGAGGTTGGTTTTTTGTTGGGTTTGGGTGTTTTGTTTTGGTTTTGGTTTTGGTATCTTCAGCAGTTAATCCAGTTCTTGGCACAGAGTTATAGCTTAATAAATGGTTATTTTGAATTGAATTAATGACTCCCAGGAAGATGATCAGCTAGACAAAGCCTTAGTTCCTGCCTGAGGAGATCAAGCAGTAACCCTTGAGACAGAGTGGATAGAGAGCCCTAGGGAGATACTGACAAGCCAGAGAGGACCTGAGACCCAGGATGGGAAAGAGGCTGGGAATGACAGTGATAGCTCTAGTTCTCCTGGTCTTTTGTAAAGCCATTTCCCCCAAACAACCCTGTGGGTTAGGTGGTACAAGTGTCATCTCCATCTACAGATTTAGGCTGGGTGAAGCAGTCTTGCCTATGGCATGGGTGAGAGACAGATTCTTATGTTAGTCAATAGCTACCTGCCGTAGAGAAACAGCTGAAGGAATTGGAAAAGTTTATCTTGGAATAGAGAAGAATTAGAGGAGCAGCTAGGTGGAGCAGTGGATAAAGCACCTGCCCTGGATTCGGGAGGACCTGAGTTCAAATTTGACCTCAGATGCTTGACACTAGCTGTGTGACCCTGGGCAAGTCACTTAACTCTCATTGCCCCCCCCCAAAAAAAAAAGTTACAAAGGGAAGAATTAGAGGGCCATAATAATGACTGTTTGCATATGCCCGAAGGGCTATCCCATGACATTATTTTGTATGGCTACCAGAGGGCCGAGCTAGGACCCATGGCTGGAGATTAGAAGGAGGAAGATTTCAATTTAAAATAAGGAAACACACACTGTCTATCTATCTATCTATCTATCTATCTATCTATCTATCTATCTATCTATCTATCTATCTATCATCTATCTATACACATATATACATATATATATATATGTATGTATATATGTATGACAATGGAAGAAGTTGATGTACAAGATCCCAGAAAACTGCACTAGATCCCCTCGGTTTCTCTGCTTAGTCCTTCCTCCTCATTTGTACCACTTTGACTCATAGACCTGGGCTGGCCTCCCATTGATCAGAGCCTAGAGTTGGAAATGGTGTCAAAGATAGTGGTGACCTTGGACCCAGGCAGAGAGGATGTGGCCTCTTCCCCACCCCAGGGCTCCATCCTTAAGCTCCATTTTGACTGCTGCTATCCATACTGGCTACCTCCTGGGGCTGGAGAAGGGAAATTAAGGCACCTGCCTGCAAAAAGGGTCAAGAGATCTTCGGAAGCTGAGGCAGAAGGGCACCTCCCATTCTTTTTCATTTTCAGACAAGAAGAAAGGGGAGAAGAGAAGAATGAAGGGAGGTTTTTCTGACAAGATTTTGAATAAATATTTGGATTCCTATAGAAGAATCTTATAGTATCTTTAATCTGAGAATGGGCTTCCTTTCTCTTCCCCTTCTTCCTTCTTTCTCTTCCCCTTCTTCCTCCATCAACTCTTCCTTTTCCTTTTCCTCTTCCTTCATTGACCCTGTGTCACTATGGTCTCCCTGGCTCTTTAGTTGTCCGTTTCAGTAACTTTTCCTACAGGAGAAAGGCAGGCACCTCCCACAAGGATCCCAATTTACAGGAGGCAGGTTGAGGAATAATAGCCTGTGTTCCCAATGAGAACTCCCCCCAGCTCAAGTCCTCAGGGACTCTGCCCATGGTTATCTCTGTGCACTATCTATACGTTGGGGTTAGGGTGTGTCTTCCAGATCAGTTGAAGGAAGTGGGAATGTTTCACCCGGGGAAGAAAGGATAGCTAATTTGGAGAGTTGTCACAGGGAGGTAAGGAGTGGGGAAAGGGATTAGATTTGTTCTGCTTGACCCCAGAGAGAAAAAAAAACGAGGACTCATTTGCCTATATGTGGCAGAGAAATCTATTTCCACTGAACATTTGGGGAAAACTTCCTACCAGTAGGAGCCCAAACAGAGGTTGCCTCAGGTGGGTAATGAATTCCCCATCGTTGGAAACCCAATAGCGCAGGCTGAATGACCACTTGTTGGGGTAGGAGGAAGAAGGGGATCCTGATTTGGACCAGAGTTTGGGATAAGGTGATAGCTTAGGTACCCCTCCTACTCTAGCTTTCCTTGGGCCCAGCTCAGAGATGGGGTGCGTGTGCCTGTTTGGGGGGAGAGGATTTGGAGGGGGGTGTCTCCGGTGAGCCTGAGGCTCCCACAACCCAGGCCCCCTGACAGCGGTGTGTAGAAAGCAGGAGTCGATCCGCCGTGGCTTTTCTCCATTAATCAAGCTGCCGGGAATTGGAAGGCGCCGGTGACAGGCTTTATCTGGGGAGCGGGGGCTGGCAGGCCTGCTTTATGGGGTTGATGCTCGCAGGCTCTATTCGGCTGCCTGGCTGCGGCGCGAGGGGGGTGCTGGGGAGCTACCGGGGGGTGTGGGGGGAGAGGGGGCAGCGCCAGGCGGGGGAGGAGGAGGAGGAGGCCTGCAGATAAATAGATCCGTCAGTCAGCCACGGTGCAGGCCGCCAGGCGGACAGCCATTGTAGGTGACAGAGGAGCCAATCAAAAACAAAACGAATCGAAAGGGACATCTTATCAGCAGCGGGCCAGCTGGACTCCCCGGCCGGGGAGAGGCCCTGGCGAGGGCAGCAGAAATTAATCGTGCTGTCGAGGCCAGAGAAGCTGTCGCTGTGGAAGGTCCGAGTTCAAGCGAGCCGAGGTGGTCACCGTGGGAGGGGGCCCAAGAGGGGCGGGGGGCCGAAAGTGGAGGAGCAGCTGAGATGCGCAGGGGAGGAGGAGATGGAGGAAGAGGAGGAGGAAGAGGAGGAAGAGGACTGGAATGAAAGGGGAGGAGAAACAGAAGGAGATGGAGGGAAAGGACAAGGAAAAGAAGGGAAGGAGGAGGAAGGCGGAGGAAGAAAGGGACAGTTCAGCTGGTGTCCCGGGCTCCCCGAGCTGCGCTCAACTAGGGCGCTAGGGCGCTCAGTTCAGGCGCACGGTGCGCCCCTCCCTTCTGCTCCTCTCTTCCATACCTTAGGTCCTCTTCTTCTCGCCTCCGTCCCCCCTCCCTTCTTGTCTCCCCTCCCCACCCCCACTTCCCTCCCCGCGTCTGCCCGGCCCGGCCCGGCCCGGCAGGCGTCCACCTGACAGCCGCATTCATCCTGCGATGATGACTAGCCATCGATGATGGGTACCTTTAATAATAGAGCGCTCCCTCAGCTGTCACCCGGCAAGCACGATTTCTCCTCCCGCTTCCCGCGATGCAGAGATACATCGGTAATGAGAAGGGTGACAGAGAGGGGGAGCGCGGGCAGCCAGGGAAAGTTCGGAAGCCCATTAATCACCCAGTGAAGCCAGAGGTGACGCGGGCAGGCTGGGGAGACAGCACCATCAATACCGGGGCCGGCAGCGAGGGCCCGAGCCAGGGGTTTTTAATGCCCTGTCAAGGGAATGTGGGCGAGACAACTTCCCGTTTTATTAACTGGCCCGAGTGGGACGAGGCAGGGATTTGGTCCAAAGTTTGGACACCTGCTTCCCTTGGCAAAGGGTTAGCACGGTGGGTGTGGGACCAGCTTGCCCCCTTCTTCTCTGTCTTTCCTCTCGAGTCCTGGTCCTGGCCCTCTCTCCCCTCCTTTTTACCCCTGCGACCTCGGGCAAGCTGTTTCTGGCCTCACTGGCCTCAGCTGGAGGTCGCAATAGACGGATTCTGAAATCCCTTCCAGTTCTGGAGCTAGGATTCATTATCCTGGCCAGGTCACTGTTGTCCATGGGGCAGCAGGCTTGTGTAGTGCAGAGAGCCCTGAGCTGAGGGAGTCAGGAGGCCTGGATTCCACAGCCTCTTCTGCCACCAACAATCTGTGACCATGGGCAAGTAAGTCACTTCTCTTGGATCTCAGATCCCTTATCCGTAAAGTGAGAGCGTTGCACTACATGACCCTTCAACTCTGGCATTTTCTGATGTAACTTGCTCCAAGGTTGATCTGGCCATTCTTCCATACCCCCACCCCAAAATCCCTCTCCAACATCCCCACTTCCCCACATTATTTCCTCCCTTGCTCCAATCTCTGAGGAAAAAGTGGTCCTTTTCTTTGCCAAGGCCACCCTTCCCCTTCTGCCCTTGCACTGACTGCACTCTTTTCTCCTTCCCCTCCTCCATCCCTGACTTGTTGATGTTTAAGTGTGATGGAAAGAATGTGGGACTTGGAATGAGGACACCAGTATCAGTCACCAACTCTGGAACTTACAAGTGACCATGGTCAGGTGGACAGCCCAAGTACTCCACTGGTATCTTGGGGATGTCAGGAGAAAGAGGCCATAGGGGGCCCAAGCTCCATTGATGGAATCCCCAAACAGGACCACACTGTGCTTAGAGATCTGTGAGATTCAAGGCCTGAGAAAGTGGGTGGTGGTCTTCATCCACAAAACTGGCCTTTGGAGGCCCCCACTTCAATGAGGCAGACAGGACAGAGAGGAGAAATTCCATTTTAGAGGTGATGAAACCAAAGTTGAGAGAAGTTACGCAATTGGGGGAAAATAAAATGAAATTTTAAAATAAAGTATTAAACAAGAATTTCTTATTTATGGGGGCAGCTAGGTGACCCAGCGGATAAAGCACTGGCCCTGGATTTAGGAGGACCTGAGTTCAAATTCAGCTTCAGCCACTTGACACTTACTAGCTGTGTGACCTTGGGCAAGTCACTTAACCCTCACTGCCCAGCAAAAAAAAAGAAAAACTTATTTAAAAAAGAGAAAAAAGAAATTGCATGGTTTGCCTGAGATCAGATACTGTTGTTTCTTCTGACTCGGTCTGGTACCTCTCTCCACACCCATCACTATATTTCCTCTTGGATGTGGCCTCCAGGCAACTCTCAGGTGACATCTCTGTGGTTATTTACAACTTTTAAAGCACCTTCCTCACGACAACCCAGTGAGGTAAATCCTGCAATTGTCACCCACATTTTAAAGATGAGGAAAGCAGGGGAGAGAGGGAAGGTGGTTTCCTCAGATGTGGGGAAAGGGATGGTGATCATGGCAGAAGGCCCATTGGGGTTGGAGACTTTCTAGTTTCAGGAGTCTCCACTGCAGTCTGGAGAGAAAGTCCCACTTAGCTGCGAATAAACTGAGAAGTGCTTAAGGATGCTGTGTGAATGTGTAAACTAAGTTGGTTGCTCATCACTCCCAGATTCCCAAACCATCTACAGCTTGGAGCCCAGGACCCTTGTCCAGGCTTAAGCAACTGGCTCAAAGAGGGATCCCTTCATTCCCTGGGCTGCCCAGATGCTCAACCTGAGAGATGGATTAAAGGCAGGGAGACTGGCCCCCTCTCACCTTTTCTGACCCAACCCTAGCCACCCCTAGAATCCACTTCTCCTGTCCTGAATTACACAATTAGTCTAATGCTTCCCTCCCAAGGTCTTTTCTCAGTGCCTATGACTGGGGACCCAGAACAGCCTGGAATGTGATTCCAGAGGTAGTGACATCCTTAGAGAGAATTTCCCAATGTTTGTGATCCTCATGAGATCCAATCGAATATTGAGTTGTCAGCATATGTTAATAAGCAGTCAGGCAAGAGGCATTTATTAAGCACCTACTGTGTACTGTGCTAAGCACCAGAAATATAAATACAAACAAAAAAGAAAGACAGTCCCAGTCCTCCAAGGGCTTACCTTCTCAAAGAGGAAGACAATGCATAAGGAGTGTTGTCTGAAAAGTGGGGAGGAGGTAGGGAATGGTACCAGCTCAGGGAGAGGCGGTAAGGTCAGACTGTCAGGACCAGAATCAGGAGAGGAGTAAAGGAATAAGGGCTTACTTATTAAGGGTTTATTTGTTTGGTGTCAGCCACTGTGCCAAGGTTTGGGGATGCAAAGAAAGGCAAAAACAGTCAACAAGGAGCTCACATGCTACTAGAGAGATAACAAGCAAATAACAAAATATATACAAGACATGTACAATGAAAATGGATGGTGTTATCAGAGAAGATGAAACAGCAAGGTGGTGTGACCAGGAAGGGCCTCCTGCAGAAGGTGAGATCTGAGTTGTTTTGAAGACAGGGAAACTGAGGCAGCGGCATGGAGGGAGAGCATCCCAGGTATTCCAGAAAATTTGTACAAAGGCACAGTAAAGTGGGAAATGGCATGTGTCCAGCATGTGTGAGGAGGAGTAGTAGTAGTAGTCATAGAATGTGTAGAGGGAAGTAAAATTTAAGAAAAATCAGAAAGATAGGAAGGGATCATGTTGGGGAGGGCTTTAAGTGCCACAAGTCCAGATAGAACATTTTATATTTGATCCTGGAGGTAACAGAAAGCTCCCGGAGGTTTTGAGCAGGGTGGAAAGGGGGTGGCAAGGTCAAACTTTCATTTTAGAAAACTCTCTTTGGAAGGTGAGTGCAGGAAGGATTGGAGTGAGGAGAGGCCAGCAGCAGGGAGACCAACCAGATGGCTCTTGAGCAACACCAAGGTGGCAAGCCTGAGTGACAGGAAAGATGGTGGTGTCCTCATTAGTAACAGGAAAGGTGTGAAGAGGGGAAGGTTTCAGGCAGAAAGATGAGTTGTGTTTTATACAGGTTGACTTTGAGAGGCCTATGGGACATCCACTTGGAAATGTCCATTGGTGGTAAAGGAAGGACTAGAGGTCAGGAGAGAGATCAGAGTTAGATATGGAGATCTGGAAATCATCTTGACAGTGGTGACCATTGAGCCCATGGAAGCTGATGAGATCACCAACAAGACTGTAGAGGGAAAAGAGAAGAGGCTCAGGAGAGAGCTTTGGGGGACACCTACGGTTAGTGGGTATGACCCTTGAAGATCCAGAAAAAGAGACTGAGGAGAGGTCAAACAAATTAAGGGAGGAACAGGAGAGATCCATCAGTGATGCAAAAACCTAGAGAGAGGAGAGTCCCAAGGAGAAGAGAGTGATCAACAGAGTTAAAGGCAGCAGAGAAGTCGAGAAGGATGATGATGGAGAAGAGGCTACTGGATTTTACCATCAAGAGATCCTTAGACTCTCTTTGCATGTAACTGGAAAAATATAAAATACTTTTATGATTAAAAAAAAAGGAGAGATTCTTGGTACCTTTAGAGAGAGCAGTTTGGGGTGGTGGGAAGTCACCTGTAAGGGGTTGAAAAGTGGGTCATCTCCTTTTACTAGATTGTTCACGAGAGCAGAGACTTTGTCTTACTTCAATTTCCTATTTCCTACTTAGCCCAGAACTCTGCACACAGCAAGAGCTTAGAATGTTTTTTTTTTAATTATATTACTCAAGGCAGAATAAGTGGCTACCTAAGTGGAGATCTGAGGGGGTGCCAAGGAATTTTCTTTTCCCAAAAATATGTTCCTTCTCATCTGAAACCAAGCCCCCAGTGCCACCATTAGGGACTCCTTCCTTTGGGTTTCGTTTTGAAATCTCTTCTGTCTCCCAGAGTCCCCTAGATAGCTGTAGAAAAGCCTGGGAGCAGAATCATCTTAAAGCGTTATTGGCTCTATTTGAGTGGAGAATAGACCATCATTAGCTGGAGTGTAGGCTCCCCAAGGCAAGGGCTATGCCCTGGGCAAGTCATTTAACCTCCGTTGGTCTCAGTTTCCTCCTCTATTAAATGGGATTAATAATAGGACCCAACTCAAGAGAGCTGTAGTGAGGAGCAATTGAGATTACAGAACCTTAAAGCATTGTATAAATACTAGTCATTATCATTACTCTTCATATTGCCCTCAGTTCCTAGCACCAGACCTTGCAGCTGAGTAAGTAGTAATCCTGTTTGTTCCAGTGGATAGAGTGCCTGGTCTAGAGTCAGGAAGACCTGACTTTCGATCCAGCCTCAGACACTTAGAGCTGTAAGATCCTGGACAAGTCACTTAACCTCTGTTTGCCTCATTTCCTCCTCTGCAAAATGGGGATAATAATAGCATTTCCCTCCCAGAGTTGTGAGGATCATGTGAGATAATAATTTTAAAGCACTCAGTACAGTGCCTATCACATAGTAGGCATTATATGTTAACTCTCCCTCCTCCACTCATACTGCTCACCTCCCTGGCTTCCTTTAAGTCACAGTTAAAATCTCACCAGTGGGGCAGCTAGGTGGCTCGGTGGATAGGGCACCGGCCCTGGAGTCAGGAGGACCTGAGTTCAAATCCAGCCTCAGACACTTGACACTTACTAGCTGTGTGACCCTGGGCAAATCACTTAACCCCCACTGCCCCACAAAAAAAAAAAAAAATCTCACCAGTGCCTTCCCTCTGTTAATTATTTCCTATTTATTCTGTATACAGATGTATTTGTAAATATTTGTATGTTGTTTCTCCCGTTAGATGATAAGTTCCTTCAGGGTAGGGACCATCTTTTGCCTCTTTTTGTACAGTGCACAGTGCGTGGCACATAGTAGGTACTTAATAAGTATTGACCGAATCGTTACTGACAACCAGGTAGAAGCAAGCCTTCCCAGAATTCAGTGTAGTCCAGTGAAAGGCTGCTATTCTGAGAGTCACTAATTGGCAGTGTGACTTTGTGGAAGCAAGAGAGTTCACCTTTACAGGCCTCAGTTTCCTCCTCTGTAAAATAAGGGCTTGGACTATAGAGTAACAGTCCCGTAGTGGCTGAGCATTTCCAAAGTACTTTCTTCACAACAATCCTATGAGACAGCGAGTGAAAGCATTATTAGCCCCACTTTACAGATGTGCAAAGGGAGGAACACAGAGGTGAAGTGACTTTCCCAAGCTAAGAAAGCGGCAGAGCTGATATCCAGAGGGTCATCAGATTTAAAGGTAAGTCCAACCCTCCCATTTTACAGATGAGAGAACAGGCCCAGAGAGAGGTAAAGATTTGCCCCCTGTTAGGAGCTGGTTGGGAAGAGCCACTTTGGGCAGGGGAAAGAGAGAAAGGAGCCCAGAGGGCCTGCATCCTCGTGGCTGGGGGGTGCCATCCTCTCCCTTCTATGAGGCAAGCCTGACAAGCTTTGTTCCCTTCTTGCCTAGAGATGCTCATTTCAGCCCTGTTGCTGGGCTGAGGGGGCCCCCACCCATCTGTCTCCCGCTGTACTGGGGAGCTGAGGGCTTATAAATTAGCATCAGCTTCTCCTCTCAGCTCCTGATGCCTCCTCTGTTATCCTTAATGGGCCTGTGGTCACAAACCACAGCCTCGACAGCCCCGACTTCCTATTTCTAAAGCTTATCTCCCCCCCTGGAAATGATGCACAATCCATATTCCTGCTCCCTGCCTGGCCCAGCTCTCCTCAGGGCCCTGAGCCATCCCCTCTCCTCCCACTTCCATGCCTAATATCCCCATGCCTTGGTTTCTCCGGGGCCTGGCAAAGTTTGATAAAAATACCCCGGCTGTTCCCTGGAGAGAAGAGCAACATGCTTCTATGTTTCCTGTATTTCTCAAGCTCCGATTATCCCTGGTAGACTTGATTTCCTAGTGGAAGGTAGAAATTAAATAATTTAAAAGAATAACTGAAGGGGCAGCTAGGTGGCACAGTGAATAAAACACTGGCCCTGGAGTCAGGAGGACCTGAGTTCAAATTCGACCTCAGACACTTAACACTTACTAGCTGTGTGACCCTGGGCAAGTCACTTAACCCCGATTGCCTCACCAAAAATAAATAAATAAAAGAATAACTGAGGGTCTCTCAAGAGTCCCAAGGGCTCAGAATCAAAGAGGCATCTCCCCCCTTTTCCTCTGCTCCATGCTCTCTCCAGATTTCCTCTGTTAGCCTAGGAAAATCATTTTTCCTTTCTGGGCCTTAATTGCCTCCTGTGTAAAATAAGAGAGTTGGATGGGATGATTTCTAAGGACCCTTCCAGCTCTGATTGTTTGTGGCTGCCCACCATTCTCATCCAACATCAAACCTTGTAGGGTTTCTTTCTATCCAATCATGGTGGGAGAGGGGAGTGGGGGGAGGGAAGATTCTGCAAAGTTGCCAGGAGAGGTATGATCTCAGTCCAACCTAAGACTAAGACTAGTAGAGTTATTTTCTCAGCAGATGAATCTCCCTACTGCTGCTGTATGTCAAAACCTACCCCTATCTTCTCATTCTGTACAATCTTTGTGTCCTCCCATAAATCCTCCATGCTTGCAGTCAAGAAGCCCTGAGTTCAAATCCTGCCTCAGACACTTCTATCTCTCCGCCTCAGTTTCTTCTTCTATTAAATGGAATAACAACAACACAAACCACACAGGGTTGTTGTAAGAATCAAATAAGATAAAATATAGAAAGTGCTTTGCAAACCTTAAAACACCATATGAATGACAGTCATTATTGTTATTGGAGGACCCAACATGGCATTTCTTTGGATATTTTATGTATACCAGTGCAATACTTGGCCTGTCTTTCTTTACAAATGCTAGAATTTAGAGGAAAGTTAAATGTACAAAAATTGAAAAGCTAGGAAGGAGCCAGGTTACAAAAAGGTTTCAGTGCCAAACCAAGGGGGTTGTTTTTGATCCTAGAGGCAATAGTGGGAACCACTGGAGTTAATTGAGCAGTGAAGTTGACACAGCCAGACTTAAGCTTAGGAAGAATTATCTTGTAGCTGAGAGGAAGCTGTATTGGAGTAGAGGGAGAATTGAGGCAAGGAGACCACTTAGGTTAGTGCAAGTCCAGGAAAGAATGAGAAGGGTCTGAATTAGGGCGAGCTTTGTGAGTGGAGAGAAGGGGAATCTCTCCAGAGATGCTGTTAGAGTAGAAATGACATTGGGTTGTATACATAGGGTTAGCGAGAGTAAGGAGTTGAGAAGGATACCCAGGCCTGCAGACCTGGGTTACTGGGGGAAAGATGGCATCCTACACAGTAATAGGGAAGAAGGGAAGGTTCAGGAAGAGGGGGAGAAGAATGAATTCTATTTTGGACATCGTCAGCTTGAGACGTCTATGGGACATCCAGTTCAAGCAGTTGAGGAAAGACTGGGGTTGAACATACACATCTGGGAATCCTAATGGGAACTGAGTTCACCAAGCAGGATAGAACAAAGGGAGGACAGAGGGCAGAGCTTTAAGGGGGAAGCCCACCATTAGTGGGTGTGACATGGATGATGGGTCAGCAAAGGATGCAGAGAAACGTCAGACAGGAGAACCACTAGAGACTGATGTTGCAAAAACCTCGTGAGAAGAGAATATGCAGGAGAAGGTGATCAACAGTGTCAGATATTAGAGAGAAATCAGGAAGGATGGGGAAAGGCCATTTAGATTTGGTCATGAAGAGATCACTGGTAACTTTGGAGAGGCCAGTTTCAGTTGATTGATGAGGTCAGAAGCCAGATGGCACAGGGTTTGGAAGAGAGGATAAGGACAATAGAGGCAGCTGGTGGTACAGTGGATAAAGTGTTCAGCCTGAGATCAAATCTGGTCTCAGACACTTACTAGCTGTGTGACCTTGGGCAAGTCATTTAACCCCATTTGCCTCGGTTCCTCATCTGTAAAATAAGCTGGAGAAGGAAATGGCAAACCACTCCAGGACCAAGAAAACCCCAAATAAGGTCATGGAGAGTTGGACACGACTCAACAATGACAACATAAGGACAATAAGCAGAGGCATCAAGCGTGCAATTTAGCCACAGAGGAGACAAATAGCACAATCACTAATGGGGATGGTCGGATCAATTGAAGGTTGTTTTAAGGATGAAGAAAAACAGTCATGTTTATAGGCAGCAAAGAAGCAGCCAGTCCATAGGGAGAGATGGAATATAAAAGAGAGAGTAGTGATGGTCATGGGGGCGATCGGCTGAGAAGTCAGAGGGGATGGGATCATGTGAATATAGTGCAGCATACAACATAATTTCACACATGCCTCTTGTGTGTCCAGGTCTTTGCTGCAACAAAAGATAGGGTTTTTTGTTTGTTTGATAATATGGGTCCTTTTCCTTTTTCTTTGATCTCTTTAGGGTATAGGTCTAGTAGAAGGCTGTGCGCATGAGCCCCCAGAGAGACATCATGGTGTAATGGAAAGGAAACTGGATTTGGAACCAGATGTGGGTCTGACCTCTGCTACTTATGATCTGTGTGACCTTTGGCAAGTAACTTAACCTTTCTGGACCCCAGAGTCTTCATCTGTAAAGAGGGGGATTTGTACTAGACAGATCTCTGGGATGTCCCTTCCCCCTTCACCTTCCCCTCCCAGACTGGCCTTCAGTAGGTGGAGATGAGGAGAGAGTATTCCAGGGATGAGAGACAAGCCCCAGAAAATGCCCGGAGCCAAGAGATGGAGAGTCTCGTCCATGGACCAATCAGGAGGTCAGTGATGCTGGAAGAGGGCACATTGTGGAGTAAGGTGGTTTACTTACAGACCAGCGCTTTTGGAAAATCATTTAATGGATGTCGGATGGATTGGTGTTGGGGAACGACTTGATGAAGGGCAGACCCACCAGCAGGCTATTGAAATAATCCAGGCATGAGGTGATGAAAGCCCGTACCAGAGGGGTGGCAGTGTCAGAGAAGTGGGCACTTGAGATGATGCGAAGGTGAAACCACAGGCCTTGGCAACAGCTTAGATATGGGAAGTGAGAGAGGGTGAGGGACTGGGAGGATGGTGTTACCTTCAACAGTAATAGGGAAGGAAGGTTTTGGAGATGTTTGAAAGGCATTTAGTTGAGACGGGAGGTCAGCAGAATGGGTGGATTTGAGAATCATCAGCACAGAGATGGGGATAAAATCTACAGGGGCTGATGAGATCACCAAGAGAAATAGTATGGAGGGAGAAGAGAAGATGGCCTGGGACAGAACCCTGAGGGACACGTGCAGTCAGAAGGCATGACCTGAATGAGGATTCGACAAAGGTCAGATAGGGAGGAAGACCACAAGAAAGGGTGGCCTGAACACTGAGAGAGAAGAGAGCATCGAGGAGGAAGGGGCGACCAACGGTGTCAAAGGCTGCAGAGGCCAGGGCCGGATCCCTTGTGACTTTGGCGGAATGATATCAGAAGCTGGACTGTCAGGGGTTCAAAAGAGAGCGAGAGGAGAGAGAGTGGAGGAAGGGCTGGGAGGGAGTTGTACTAGATGGTTGCTCCCATCTCTACAACTATGAACCTAGGATCCAAAGAGGACAGAGCACTGGGGTAAGATTTAAAGATGGCCGAGACGGTTTTTATAAACAAGACGCCATTTCTGGATGCGATACCTACCTGGGATGAGTGTCATGGAGCAATTTTAAAAGGCAAAATCATATATCATAATCTATTTTGCCCTTAAAAAAGGAAAGGAAAAAAAAATCAGTACAACTAAATCTGATGAGGTCAACCCCAGCTAGTAAGGGGATGGGGCATTTACCTTAAGAAAATGGAAGACAGGCTACAAGGCAATTTCACTAAAGATATGGACTGGAAGGCAATCATCTCTCATGTTCCTCTCCCGGCACACATCTATATTGTGTCACATTTGCATAGGAGACCCGTAGCTGGGATTTATGTGCCCACGCCTGCCTACATCAGCTCCCACACGGGCTTCTGGAGATGCCTGGAAGGAGATGTGGGGCCCCAGAGCCTCAAACATTCAGCTGCTTACTTTCCCCCTTCCCCCATTCGGTCGAGCTTTAATATTAGAACGATTTTTCACATGGGAGCTGAAATAGTACAAAATATGGGTCTGCTGTAATTGTTGTTAGATTACGTGTCACGCTGATAAGATGTAACAAATATTTTCCTCCCCACTGGGGTCTGTTTCCCTCCTGGTAATGGATGGAGAAACTTCTCATAGTCTGCAAGGAATCGCTCGTAAAAACTTCTCCTGGAAGATTAATGTAATCATCACAGGCCCTCCTGGGAAACAGGGAGAACAAAATTAAAATAATACAACCTTCTTCCGTGCCCAAAGCCAACGTGCCCCCCACGCCTGAGTGTGTACCACCACCCAGTAGGGGTGCACCTGTCATTCTTATTGATGATTGGAAATGACCAGAGTTTTGGGAACAGGTTGGAGCACCCCTGCTGCCTTTTGTCAGGAGGACGGCTATTGCCATCTGTGGGGCATCACTCCATTGGCTGGAAAAACATGTCATGTCCATGGAGATGTTTGCTATTTTGGGGTCTGGCTAGAGATGGTTCTTTGCAAGGCATGAAGGACCCAAGTCATGATTATGGAGAGCCAATTGGAAGGCGTTACAGAGCAATGGGAAGGGATTGGCCTCAAATTTGGGAGGTCCCCTTTTTAGTCTTGCTCCTAAAGCCAAACAGTGGCATGACCCTGGACCAGATCCTTTCTGGGGTGAAGGGGGGGGGCTCAGATTATGTCCTTTCAGTGCTAAGATTCAACACTGAGGTGACTTTTTTTTTTTAAGCCCCAAGAGGAGGACAATTCTTACAGATACACAAAAGACAGAGGCAGGATGTTCCCTTCCCCAGCTGTGGCCATGGCCAAACTGAGCCTTTGCAATCACCTTTGGAAATACTTTCTCAGAGGTACTTGGGTGAATTTCACCCAGTCTTAAGGGCAGATTTCTCTAGGAAATGAAGCAGCATGCTTTCCCCTTAGAAAACATGTTTATACGATGAGCAGGAGTTCAGAGAAACCTGGAAGGACTTGCATGAACTGATGACGAGTGAGATGAGCAGAACCAGAACATTGTACATAGTATCATCAACATTATGTGTTGACCAACTGTGATAGACTAGATTCTTCTCACCAATACAACGGTAAAAGAAAGTTCCAAAGGACACATGATGGAAAAGGATTGGATCATACTATTTATTTTGGTTTTGGTGCTGTTGTTTTTCTTTTTTGAGGTTTTTCCTTTTTGCTCTGATTCTTCTTGTATAACATGACTAATGCAGAAATGTGTGTGATGTTATTGTGCGTATATATATAAAAACCTATATCAGATTACCTGCTGTCTAGGGGAGGGGTGGAGGGAGGGAGAAAAATTTGAAATTGGAAATCTTATATAAACAAATGTTGAAAACTATTTCTACATGTAACTGGAAAATAATAAAATACTTTTATTTTTTAAAAAAAGTTTGAAAAAAAGAAAAAGAAAACATGTTTACAGCATCTTTATGTCTTAAAGGCCACTCTTTCTGCAACCTCTGAGGCAGGAGGCACAAGCAGAGTGAGTCCCACACAAGAGGTCCAAAGCAGAGAGGTGGCAGGGTCACCAATCCAAGGCCACGCAGCAGACCCAGGCCTTCTGTCTCCACAGACCATGGGCTGTCCACATCCGCTGAGTGTTAAGTGGAGGCAGCCTGCTCTGGTAACATTGAGATAACCCCTAAACAAATACTCTCCATGATTTGGGGGGAAGTCTATAGCTATATGAAAATTCTAAGTCCACTAGGATGAAGGCGATTCACAAGCCTGTTTGTGTCTAAGTTTGGGAACAAGGCTAATGCCCATCTGGTCAAGGCAATGAGGACAGATGGAAGATAAAAACCAACCAGCAGGTCTTCCTAGTGTGCGAGCTACACATGTGGCTAGACATGCAAGTCAGAGCTGGATAAGAGCACTGCTGGAGTACATGGGATCAGACCTGGAAAAGGAAAGGAAGGAGTCCCATTTCTCAAAGGACATTTGGCTCAGTGAGCGTGTGGGAGAAGGCAGTCTACTGTCACAGGGACCTAGACTAACCACAACCCAAACCATAGAGCTCATGAGCGTCTGTTTTGGATAGGCTTCAGCAGGGTCTGGGCCACTCTTTTCTATATGAAGTTTCTCTGTCCTGCCCAGCTGAGGGATGAAAAGCCCTGCATAGAGAAAAGCAATTTAACCAAAATAAACTAAAAAGATTTATTAGAAGATATTTCAGGTGAGGTTTGAAACACAGCAACTATGGGAGAAGATATAATTTTAAATTAATCGCGTCACACAAAAACTGATACTATAACTAACTGCGCATTACTCGGAACACTGACATTAAGTCCGGAGGTTTCTCTGCTCCAGAAATATCCATTCTCACATCTTTGCTGTTTTAGCAGGCCAGGGCATCTTCTTGGTGACTTTCCATTTTCAACTCAAAAGGGTTAAACGGCCACCATCATTTTACTTCATATATTTATCCTGTTGATCAGCAAGGATTTTGGCTGAAGACTTGGCATCATAGAAGAGTTCATTAATTTCTTCCACATGCTCCTTCTCAATACTGTCTTTCCCATTGATCTTGGCCAGCAGGTTGGCTGGGGTCAGGAGCTGCACTGAGTATCTATAGCAAACAGGGTGAAAGGGAAGATGGAAATCAGCCAATGATACCCCTTGCCCACTCCTAATCAAACCAGACAACACATGAGTTCAAGTTTTATACCAACTAGAACTGAAATCTCTCATCTAGATGATCTTTAACTTCTCTGAAGTAGGGAAGGCCAGATTTGGGTCAGAAATAGTCCGATCAGGGGGCACAGCAAGGTGGCACAGTGGATAAAGCACCAGCCCTGGATTCAGGAAGACCTGAGTTCAAATCCAGCCTCAGACACTTGAGGCTTGCTAGCTGTGTGACCCTGAGCAAGTCACTTAACCCTCCTTGCCCCATTAAAAAAAAAAGAAAGAAATAGGCCAATCAACCAATCCAAGGGTAATGTTGACAGCAGATTTCTATTCCAAACAACACATTCACTCCCTTCCCCGGACTTGTTCTGGTGCCTTATATTCCACCATTACATCTTTTTTATTAGTTCTCAAATCTTTTTGTTCTCTAAATGTTTCTTATGAAAATTTTCAAACTCTTGCACAGGGAACATCCTAAAAGGTACTGAAAGGCCACTTTTCCTTGGAACGAGACACAGGGTGGGGTAGGAAGTCTGTGGGGAGAAGGAACCTGAGGGGGGAGATACGGGGGCCAGAGACAAATGTCATTAACTCAGCAATTGTGAAGAGAGCCCACTGATCCTGTTTTCATTCAAGGAACATTAGCCAGCGTCCATCCACAGGTGAGGTGTTTTGTTCCCCTCACTTAAAAGTGGAAGCTCCTCAGGCACAGACAAGATAGGCATGTTACTTCCCAGGGTTGTTGTGGGGATCCTTGAGGAAATGACTGTAAAGCCCTTAGCTCAGTGCCTGACACACAGGAAGCGTTACCTAAATATTAGCTGCTATTATCCTGATGTGCTTAAAACCGCTAATGACTCATATTAATAAATAAAACAATCTTCAGCCTACCTTTATCTGTACAGATCCAATCTCAGCATTCTGCCCTACGTAACCCCTCTTCAAATTCACTGTTCACCACATAGTACTTATCTTTACTATTAAAAAACCAAACCGGGACAGCTAGGTGGCACAGTGGATAAAGCACTGGCCCTGGATTCAGAAGTACCTGAGTTCAAATCTGGCCTCAGACACTTGACACTTACTAGCTGTGTGACCCTGGGCAAGTCACTTAACCCCCATTGCCCTGCAAAAAACCACAAAAAACCCACAAAAAACCCCACAAAAAACCCCCCCACAACCGAGGGCAGAGAAGTAAAGGGCTCTGAGCTTCCTGGAGCTATCTGGCAAATACCAAATGGGCAAATTTTTTTTAAGTCTTGCACTCAAGCAAACCAAAAGTAGGACAGTAGTATGGAATAACTTCTCTCACAAAGCAATGAGATCAGGGCAGCTAGGTGGTGGCACAGTGGATAAAGTACCGGCCCTGGATTCAGAAGGACCTAAGTTCAAATCTGGCCTCAGACAACTTAAAAAAACTTATTGGCTGTGTGACTTTGGGCAAGTCACTTAACCCTCATTGCCCCCTCAAAAAAACAAAAACAAAAAAACAATGAGATCTAACTCATTTCCAGAAAAAAACGCCTGCACAAAAATGTCCCCGAAAGGAAACATGGTATCCCAAGCTATGCCCAGAGAGAGTCTGAAGGCTCTAATTGGGAAACAAAAAGGTAAATTCTCAAAGAAAAGGTGATGATGGCCAGAGTGAGGCCTGTGGTCACCGGGACACAGCTATTCCCTTGCTTGGGTGTATTCCTGTCATTTCCACATCAAATTTACTGTGAGTTGGTGAGGCAGATACAGAGTAAAGTCAAGCAGGGAACTGGCCCTGATTCCGCTGGGTCAGTCAGCAGGGTCACTGGGTGGCTGGAGGCAAAGGGTGAAGAAAGTCATACAAAGAAGGCCAACATGCTAGGCTGTAAATGAGGCCGGCTGGATGCCACCACCAGGTTTCTTCTTGGGCAGCAACTGACTATCCAGGTCCCCTTAGAAAACGGTGGGAACAACTCCCCACCTTGTCAAACCTTGTTTGACACCCAGAATTAAATCCAACTCTAGTCTGAGAGTGCAGGACTTGGCTCACCTTAAGGTGGTCTTGGTACCGATTTCCCCCAGGTGGTTCAAGGCTTCCTCACTGATATTAATCCCTTCAGTCTGGGCTCTGATTTTTATGATCTGTTGGAAAAGAAAAGGAGGCATCAACAAGGTTTAGGCAAGCTTCCTGTGCTTGCAAATACTGCTCGCTGAGCATTTCTTATGGTGTTCTAGTTTCTAAGTGGAAGCAGAAGGAGGGGAGGCTTGAGGAGGTCCCTCTGTCTCTTGAATGTCTGCTGTGGAAGCCAGCACCCCATTGCACCATGATGGTCCTCCAGAGCTGTGCCAGCATAGCACAAGGTCTGGAAGGCTGGCAACAGATTTATGGCTGAGGGCCACAAGCTTGGGAAGGCTTTTTCAACACAAGAATGGACACTTGGCCATGGAATCTTTCAGCCACAACTCGTGACTCCATCGAAGGTACGGAGGGACTGTGCACACAATGATAAAAATCACTGCTCTTTTGAAGTATTCGAGGGCAGGACATGTCTCAGATACGCTGAAGCCCTCTTTGAGGCCTGCCCCACGGTGTGTATCCACCATGCCTTTAGTCTAAATCGCAGGCACTACAGCCTCCCAGCACTGCACATGTTTTTAGTCACTTGATAAATAAGATGGTGAAATAAATCAAAAAGTTAGTTTCAAAGCTTCACCTACCGTTTTAACATCACCCCGAGAAATCTAATCTATCAAGCTGAGCCTTAACTTGTTCCAGGCTGAAGATCTCTGTGAAGTTGGAGCTGACGCTATCTCCAACAAGCTGGAGAGTACGAAGCAGTTACAACAGTGGCACCCGGAGCCAGCCCAATGCCGGCGTCGGCATTACCAGCTGAGTGATAAGGGGCAGCTTGGATGATGATGGGGTGTGTTGGACTGCGGAGATAACGCTGGGACTTCCAGCCTCATATAATACAGGGATTTTTCACTTTGGCAGCTTCGTAAACAAGGTATCAAGAAGCCCTTGTTTAAATTAAAGACATAAAAACACACCCAAGGCTACAGGCAAGGAAACAGGGGAAGAATGAACCTAAGAAAGGTGGCCCTGGTCTGAAGACATTCCAGCCTGAAAGAGTTTCACAAGAGGACACAGAAGGAGTGTTTGGGGCTGATTGAGATGGATCACACTGTGTAGGGGAAGGAACACTAGCTGGGGAGCAAGACCTGGGTTCAAATCTCAGCTGTCCTCACAGAGCGTCCCCAAGGCTTGGTTTCCTGATCCGTCCAATGGGACGATGACACTACCTACCCAGTCTGCTATCTCAAAACATAAAGGGATAACACTGTATTAGTCTAGATACACACACACACACACACACACACACACACACACACACACACACACACACACACACCCCAATAGGAGCTCCCATTTCTGTATCACTTTGAGGTTTACAAAATACTTCCTTTATAAACCCAGGAAGCAAATAATCCAAGTCCTATCATTCTTATTTTGCATCTGAGGGACACAAGGTCCAGAGAGGACAAACAACTGGCCCCCACCACACAATCAGTGAATGTCAGAGGTAGGCTTTTGAGCTCAGGCCTCCAGTTAGGATGTCATACTTCACTATCCAATTATCAACTGAACATCAGTCACACGCGAGGGACAATACAGCCTATAAGAAGCCCAATAAAGTTTATGTGATGAGAAGGTCCCCAGTAATTTGGGGCCCAGAACTGAAGTTGTAGAATGGAATGTGGATATTTGATCACTCTCTCTTTGTTCAATCAAACGACAGTGGGATTTTCCACAGGCATTGTGTCTGAAATGCTAAGTGATGGGTTTGGTGATGAGCAGGTCCTAGAGAGAGCTTGTGTTCAGACCGAGGTGCATGTGTACATACAAATGAAGTCTACAGTTAAATGGAATTAAATGGAAGAAAGCTACAATTTTTTGGCTCATGATCCAAATACTCTTTTACAAGGTGTCAAGACTCAACTCCAATTCTTTCAGGTTCTCTGCCAAGGAGAAAGTCCCATCAGGGCTTTCTTTAAAGATGATGTGACTTTATTTAATCCACGAGCCTAATTAAGGCAATGTTCAGAACTGAGGAACTTGCCTTCTGGGAAATACGTTAAATCGGAGGTTTAGCTACAGAAATGTCACCAACACTCTCTCTGCCACCTTCTTCTCATGAGCAGGTCACAGCAATCACAAGAGCCCTTGTTCCAGACTGCTCAAAAACGGACAGTTCATAAATTAGATCTTTAATCATTTAATAACCTACAGGGATGGTTTATGAGGGTGTCCAACTTGATAGCATAGTACACAAGTGATATTTAATAACAAAAACCCTCCTATGTTAAAACAGCATCACGAGTATGACTTTAACCAAAGGCAGAAAAGCGATTCGAAGTATGAGCCGCTGTGTCGTCCTTAGTTCACCCTCCGGAACACAGGGAGGAAGCCCAAGCCGACAGGTATGCCAGGCCCCGCTCCAGCTACTATCTGGACTGAGCACAGGCAGAGGGCACAAACTGAAGTGGTCAAACTGTCTCAACTCCCTGTTTTTAAAGCGTGGCAGGAGAATCTACTCTTTGGGAACTATCTGCTTTGTTACTGAATATACTGCTCAAACCTTTGGAGGCCTCTGTAACAAAGAGCAGGCTTCTCACACGGGCTTCTCTCCCAAGATTCCTCGACATTCTTCAGGGCCAGCTGCGCCTCCCTTAACACTATCTCCTAAATACCACAGATCACACAGCTCACAATGCTCCCCCCCAAACACACACCATGTCACCCCACGGCACTGAGGTGCTAACAAAGGCGACAGTAACCTCTGACAAGATGGATCACAAGGACTCCTCAAGACCAGGATGGAGGCGGGGTTGAACACAGACCAGGGCAAGGTCCCTTCACTGAAAGAACATGCAGAGATGATGCCAACCGAGAACCCACCAGGGCCAGCCTCTGCATTTTACCGAGAGGGGGTCGTGCTCCAGAGGGGCTCTGTGACAGTCAGTGACAGACCCTGCATCTGCACCCAGATGATAGCATTCTGTGCAGTGAACCTCAGGATTCATACAGGGCAACATCTGGGGCAAATGTTCCGCAGAACTGCATGGGTGGCCCAATTAGAAAGGCCCTGATTCATGACTGACCCCAAAGAGAAGATTTCTAAAATGTCTTAAAACATCTCCAAGTGGCTGGTTTGTGAAATTCAGAGCAACCTCTTCTTAGGCAATCACGGGATGTTAAGAACAACAAGGAATCTTAGAGATGATCTGGTACAACAAACTCTCATTTTACAGGGAAGGAAACTGAGGTGTGGAAGGATGCCCTACAAGGTCACACCTAGTGAGCTGTGGGCAGGGCTGGCTTTTGGGTCCCCTAGGTCACCTGTTTCATTTCTTGTGGGGTGTACAGCATGGTGCGGATGATCATCACTCGGTCCAGAAGGTCGAGGGGGATTCCATGAGGAGAGATCACATCCTCTGTACCCCTGAAAAAGTCATTTAGCAAGTGTTAATAATGATGCTACTCAAGTCTCTACAGAAAAATCCGGCTGCTACAAACCTAAGCTAAAGTGTTCACACTAAACATACACCATCTATCCTTTCAGGATACAGGTAAAGTAGTAAGACTTGTAGTCTTCGCGTGTAGTTGGTGGAAGCCGTCTCATCTCTTCTCAGGGATGTGTAGCTACGTTCTCTTATTACTTGTTGACTCTGGGGCTCTTGAATCAATATCAACTAATGTACAAAACTCTTATTAAGTGCCTACAGTGTGCCAAGCACAGGGACACAAATACAAAAGGGAAACAGGTGCTGTTTCAAGGCTGACATTCCACAAATGAAAGATTGCACTTCCTCAAGGTTGAGAACCACGCCACCTTTCTGTCCATCTCCCACCATGTTTAGAACAGAGCCCTCTCTACAACAGGCACTCCAATACTTGTTAGGATGAATGGGACTAAGAACAATTTACATTAGTGCAGGCCTTTAAGGCTTACGAAGCACAACCACCTGGGTTCCTGACAGGGTGCTGGGAGAGGAGGGCATGAAGACACAGCACTTAGGAGCTTACATTCAATTGGGGAAGAAAACATGCATATAGAGACTAAGTACAATATAAACTCAAGGTTGGCAACTGGGGAAAATCAGAAGAAGACACCAAGGCCCATGAAGGGGAGGGTCCTAGCTAGGGGTCATCAAGCTTTCAAATGTCAGTCCAAACTCAGGTGTTCCAACGCAAAGACAAATGCTCTTTACACGACATCACACAAAGGACATCACTTTAAATGGTTGTAACTGGGAGACAGAACTCGGGGAAGGGTACTAGTGACTGCCAGAAACACACAAACTTCCTGACAAATATGCAGCACCTCTGGTCCAGAGGCCAGGGTCCCAACTCCTCTGGTAAGCTACCCAAGGACCATTCATAGACTCCACCTCTCTATCCTATCCTGTCTGCTTCCCTAAAGCCCAGACCACTGACACAAAGCTCTGGGACTCCAGAAAGGTCACCAGAACTTTGTTAGAAAGTACTAAACAGCAAGGTCCTGTTCTAAGGTATGGGAAATTAAGCAATACCCTCAATAGGATTCTGCTTCATAAACATAAATACTTTGAAATAAATGCCATGTTCTTTAACTGCATATTGGATAGACTTTTTTTTCTCAGTGCCATCATTGAAGAAATGTAGAAAAAATTCTTTTTGATACATATCATGCTAGTCACAGAATGTCCAAGAATTACTAAAATGGGGGGCAGCTAGGTGGCGCAGTGGATAAAGCACCGGCCCTGGATTCAGGAGAACCTGAGTTCAAATCAGGCCTCAGATGCTTGACACTAGCTGTGTGACCCTGGGCAAGTCACTCGACTCTCATTGCCCCGCAAAATAAATAAATAAATAAAAAAGAATTACTGAAATGGAACGGATCTTAGGATATCATCCCACCTCTGCATGTTAGAGATGAGGAAACTCAAGCCCAGAGAAGGAAATAACTCCCAATGTCATCTAGCAAATTGGTGGCCAAAACAAGTCACTTTGATCTATGAAATTCACAGAAATTCAAGGGAGGTTGGTGTCTAATGTTCTGCCTAAAAGAACATAATCTCAAATTTTGCTCATGACCAGAGAATAGAATATAGTATCTAAAATGTTTCACTGTTCTGATGCCAATTGGGAAAAAATTAGTGGGTTAATAATTTACTAAATGGTTTCCTCTCCTATCCATAAGTGTTAGCTGTTATTCATTAATTAAAACAAGGTCCACTAATACCTAATGTCCTTCATGAAGGACAGCCGTAAATTAGAGGATGAATTTTAAGTTTGAGCTAATTTTCCCACTAGTAACATTAGGTGAATAAATGGCATACCTCTAGATAATACAAATAATACGGAGACATCACTGTTATATTATTTATTCAAGTCATCGAGACATATTTCTGTTGTAGTTGTTCAGTTGTTTGAGCTGTGTCTGACTCTTTGTGACCCCATTTGGGGTTCTTGGCAAAGACACTAGAGTGGTTTGCCATTGCCTTCTCCAATTCATTTTACAGATGAGGAAAGGGAGGCAAACAGGGCTAAGGGACTTGCCAAGGTCACATAGCTGGTTAAGTGTCTGAGGCCAGAATTGAACTCAGGAAGATGAGTTTTCCTGACTCCAAGTCTATCCACTGCACCACCCAGCTACCCAGATTTCTCTCATACATCAAAGCTAAATTTAAACTATTCTATAGAAATAGTTGCTGGCCCTTGTCTATAACCTCTATGACAAGCTGCACCCCACATCTTTGGGTTAAGACCTGGATCCTTGGAGGGCCTACTTTGGTGGGAAGCCAGAAAGATAAAATCCTTAATATTGTAGGCAGAAGGAACTTTAAAGAGCATTAAGTTGTAAAACATCTCACTTGAGAGATAAGGAAATTAAAGCTCGGTAAATAGTTCACTTTTATACAGTGCTTTAAATGCTTACAAAGTGCTTTGTAAACATGAGTTATCTGCAAAACAGGTGTGGCACTCTGTGATGGTAAATGACTTGCCCCAGGTAATACAAACTAGTAGCAGTGACAGGATAGGAGCAGACCAGAACCCAGCTCTCTGTGGTGCCAGCATTCTTTCCACAATATCCCATTTATCTTCTAGCATCTAAAGATACCACTGGGCTGATGCTTGGAACCCTGGGCTGGCTTGACTGCAGCATCCTCTCCACATCAGACATCGAACTCCTGGTTGGGCCCAGGATAGGAGGAGGACTTAATGCTGCCATCTCTAGTGCAACCTGATTCCCAATGGGGCCAGGAAATTCCGAGGCTTTCCTATCCAGTCTGAGTCTCATGGACTCTGGGTGCATCCCAGCTCTGGTGTCTGGTGTCCTTCCTATCTGTGTCCGCCCTTGCTGCCCGACTAGCCATGTCTCAGTCTCAAAAGATGCTCTCCACGGAGCTGCCCTCACCAGTGGGTGGCAATAAGGACTGAGGACAAGGCCAGGGTGCAAACAAATGAGCCCCAGCTTCTCAGACACCTGGACCAGCCTCCAGATATAGAGTATGACAGTCTTCGACCTTGTGTAGAGCACTGTACAAAACTTTTCACTTCTCTGGGCCTATGTCTTCATTCAAAAAATAATGAGGTTGGTCAGAATGATTTAAAGGCCTGTCAGACTCCTTCTCCAGGCATAGCATTCTTTTTTTTTTTTGCAAGGCAATAAGGGTTAAGTGACTTGCCCAAGGTCGCACAGCTAGCAAGTGTCAAGTGTCAAGAAACCAGATTCAAACTCAGGTCTTCCTGAATCCAGGGCTGGTGCTTTATCCACCATGCCTCCTCCTAGCTGCCCCTGAGTCATGGCATTCTACAGGAGGAATCCTGGAGTGCTTCTAAGGGGACTCCAGCATTAGAGTCTTTGATGGCAGATCCCCATGGCTCTCCCCATTCCTCACCAGTATCCACTGCTGCCCTGGCCACCTGGCAGATGTCCGACTCGCTGAGAACCAGCAGGGGAAGATCAGCAATGAATATCTTGGGGATAGATCAATGTTGTGGACAAGGAATTTCCGGGCTGCTCAGGACACCCAAGCCCATCCATGTGCACTGTCAAAGTCAATCTCTACTGGCTGAGGACCTTCTCCAGCAGTGAGTCTGGGCCTTTTTCTTTGGCAGCTCTAATGATCTGCCAGAATTGGTTCTAGACTATTCTGCTGACTCACCATGTGAATGTGAGTGGGTCAGTCACTTCTCTGGCTTTAGTTCTCCTCTCTGGAAAATGACAGCCTTGATTTCTTTAATTTACATGAGTTTGGGGACCTCTGGGGTGGAGCCAAGATGGCGGAGGAAAGGCAGTGAGCTCCCGAACTCATGACACTATCGCTCCAAAAAACATCCAAATAAGGCCATAGGAAAGTGCCCGGAGCAGCAAAACCCACAGAAGAATGTGCATAAATCATCTTCTAACCAAGAATAGCTTGGAAGGTCAGAAGGAGGGAGCTGCTGTGCTGATACAGGACTCGAACCCAACCTCACAGTCACCCTGACACAGATCCAGTCCCAGGAAGTCCTCACCAGAGAAGGAGACACCCCCCCCCCCCACTGAGCCTCTGAATCAGCTGAAGCACCAGTGTCGTCTGGAACTAAGCTCACAGTCTGGTGAGTGGGCTGAGCCCTGGGCAGGGGAGAGACTACAGGGGTCTATGCTGGTGCTAAGGAAAATGACAGCCTTAATCTAGACATCTTAAAGATTCCTTCAGGAGCTAATATTAAAGGATTCATCCAGACCAAGGCCCACAGCAGCCTCAACTCAACACTCCTCAACACAAAACCTTCAGGGGTTGACACCAGTGTCTATGTACTGGGTATGGGGCAGTGAGGCACCGAGACCCCCAGTGCTTTTCTTCCCAGGTAGGATATGACCAAATCCTAATAGAGACACTGCATTCCATACAGTACTTGGAACCAGCAACATCTGAACACAGAGTAGTGAAGGATGTTCTAAATAAAGCAGTGGCATGCTTCTGAAAGCTTCATCCACCACGTTCTCCAGCAGATGGCGCTCTCCATTCATCCTGTGAAATGGACACACTAACTGCACAGTGCTGCATTAGACCTATTTGATACTGACAGCACACCAGGTACCATGCTCTGGGTCTATGTGAGTGTGTGCTTGTCTGTGCATGTCTCTGTGTGTGTGGAGAAAGAGAGGAGGGAGACAGAAGACAGAGAGGGGAGAGATGGAGGAAGTGGGGGGAGAGGGAGAGAGGAGAGGAGAGGGAGGGAGGGAGAGAAAGAGAGAGGGAGGGAGAACCCGCAGTCACCAGGCTACAAGGAGGAAGTACAAGTCAAGGTTTCCCAGGTTTCCAAATGCTGCAAAGCTGGAAGGCGTGCTTTATGTCCAGGCCTCTCCCAATGCCAAGCTGGCAAGAAGCTGCCTGTCTTCCTGGAGCCAGGAAAGGCTGTTGTGTGTCCACAATGCACTGGTTTTGGAGGAAACGCTCCAATCTGACACTTGTACTAAGTCTGGTCCTGTTGTGACAAGCACCGCAAGGGCCTGCAGTATGACTATAAAGTAACACGGCTGGTTTTTTATTTTAAAGGAACATCGGACCTTCAAATGTGTATTTTTCCCCTCAAAGCGTCCCTCGGGAGGCTAAACACTAACTTCAAAGATGCTGCCAATTCTCAGAGTATGATGGGAATCCCATCTTAGGAACTGTCTTCAGAGCCAACACATCCTTTTGAATCTCCTCACTAGGAGCAAAGCTTCATCCCTTGTGAGGGCGTTTGGTTTTTGGATAAAGCCAAGAGTTATTTGGAGCCAAGTCTGGTGAATAAAGTGGAGGAACTGAGCTGGGGAATCCCATTTTTGGTCCAAAATAAGATAACTGTAAAGCAAAGAGACTTTTGTGGGGAAAGGGGGTTCTGAAAGGAAGAAGTTCTGGTGTGTTTGTTAAAAAACAACACTAAATCCTATGGTTACCAACATCCTGCCCTGCATTCATGTCAGAAGGCAAAACGTCTCTCCTCCGTAACGCCTGCCCCTTCTACAAGACAATACCTCCGAGCCAGGAAGGGTGTCATACCTGATGACACAGTTGCCACGGTTGGAAGCGAAGATGACGATGGGGGCAATGGAGGACTCTAAGGCTCGGTGCAGGTAGGTGAAGCATTCAATGTCCAACATGTGCACCTCGTCCACGAACAGCACGCCTGGAACCAGCTCTGCTATGCCTTGGTCAATGTACTTATTGACCACTTTGTTAATCTCCCCTCGAAGTTTGTCTAGGAGACAGAAGAAAAGCCTGAGTCACGCACCTCAAGAGTCTAGAGCACAGAGGAGGTACAAGTCAAGGCTGGAGGAGCTAAACTGCCCACCCTGAGGCCCACAGGAGTGAGCAGAGGAGGCAGGAACTGAACCCCAAAGACAGTGCTCCTTATTACTGTACTACTCAATCACCATTTGCATTCCATGAAGAACTAGAGAAACACATTCCATGACCAAGCTCGGCCTAATCCACACCATCTTTCAATGTTAAGTCCCTAATCGTGAGAATAAAATATGGTAGATGGACTCTCCATCTTGCAGAAAGTCCAGCTTTCAGAACATAGGTGAAAAAGTAGACTCAGAAAAGCTAAGTAACCAGCCCAAGGTCACAACTCGTATAGTCGGGATGAGCAAGAACTACTTCGCCATATCACTGAATGCCAATAACGCTGTCATTGTGCAGGAAAACATATGAAGATACAGAATATGACACATGGAGTGTGCTGGAAAGAATAGCAGGTACACGGTCTAGAACAGAGCTCTGAGAGCAAAGGTCTCAGATTCCCCTCAATTTACCTCCCCCACTGCTGCCCCCTTCCTGAAAAAATCAATTTAAAATTTTTAAAATGCAAACATTTAGGAAAACAACCATGAAAGTGACATTTTCATTTGTCAAGTGACTAGCTCGAGCAGAATGAAACACAGCAGTGTTACAGAGAAGGCAGCATGGCAGGACAAGTGCTAGGTGAGCCATCAGAAGACTTGGAGCTGAGCTAATGGCAGGATGGGTGTGACCATGGGCAAGTCATTTTGTTTCTCTGAGACTCAGTTTCCTCATCTGTAAAACAGGAATGATATGGTCACCAGCCCTCCTACAGGGTTTCTAGGAGGGTCATACACAATAATGAGTGAGAAAGCATTTTGTAAACTGTAGGCAGCTCTATGCTCTTTATTCTTCAACCAAGAGCTGCTAAAGGTGTATTTTGGGGGTGGGGACAAACAAGTCATCTGTAACTTGTACCTGGGCACGGAGAGCTAAGTGACTTGCTCATTATCACACAACTAGTATGTGAGAAGTAAGACTTGAACCCAGGTCCTCCTTGTCCGCTCACTGCACCGTGCTGCCTTGTGGCTAGCAGGCAGAGTGTGAGAAGGTGTTTGCTGACCTCGTGGATTTCTACACAAAACCAAACCCTGGAGGAGGACAGTTAAAGCCCCAACAAATACCAGGGTTTTAGGGAACAGCACTAACAGCTTTGGGATCTCTCTGAGTTTAATTCTTACAGACACCTTTTTAAAACATTCAAGGAAATCTCCCCTTGCCCCAATTTCCATTATGGCCTTAAAAGGAGAATGAAAAGTAGGTAAAGCCGAGAGAACACAGAGCCCTGGCTTTCATACCTGTGATTTCGGTCTTCTTTGGCTTCATTAACTGGCCCATCATGGAAAGGATGTCCTGACCACCCTGCAAGGACAACAAATGAAGACAGCAATGAGCAGCTGACCTGCCCGGGCTCTGGGCTCTCCAGCACCAGCCTTCACCCCAATGGCCTGACCTTTTGAGTCCCGCTGGCCCTGGAACCCTGCAAGTCTCATTATCCTTTCTCTGACATGGCCTCCATTTGCTAAGTCTGTAGGAGAAGCACATTCACAACCACCAATGCCATCCCTCTGCTCTGCCACTAGACGCACTGCTATCAGTTGGCAAGGAAAAGGCATCAAGATCTCCTCTGAATGGGAAGTTGCTTAGGGGGAGGATCAGGGTGCCCACATCTATGCTAGGTGTAACAGAGGATGGAAGTACTCCTGCTGCCAGCAGGGCTCTTATCTGACAAAGGAATGTGAAACTCACCCAAAGTTGAGTTAGAAGTCAGGACCCCAACTCTCGGTCTAAAACTCTCTCTACTACAGCAAACTCATTTTTAAACGACATAGGGATCCCACAGAGTCCTGCCACTATGGGTCAAGATGCAGCCCCTCAGCGACACACAGGAAGTTTGCAGGGAGAACTGTGGCTCTGCCGCTAACTACCAGCTGTGTGACCTGAGGCAAATCACTCGAATCTCCCCCAACTTCCGTTTACTCATGAGGAAAATCAGGAGAATACTTGGGCTCTCCACCTCCTCAGTGACTGGGAAGAAAGTTGGTGAAGCTTCAAAGGAGGGAGAGAGTACTGGACATCACTGCTACCAGAAACATTTCAAGTTACTTAGGCTTAGACTCAAAGGTTTGGAGACAACATATGTGAAATCAAACCCCAAGTCTGGCAGCTTAATACAGGCATAATCTTGGGGAGGATTCACAAGGTTAAAGAATTTTGAAATTTAAAAGGGAACCTCCAAAATCATTAGGCCCACCCCCTATGTGAACCATGAATTCCATCTACTAGAGCAACACACTGCTCCTTCAGGGCACAGGAAATGAGAGCACATACAGCACCTGCATGGAAATACTACCACTAAGGAGCATAACTGTAAAGAATCACGAGACCTCCAGAGACACCAGCACATGCAGAGAAGGTACCGAGAAGCTAGTTTGCAAGTGTAGGGTTCATCTAGCTCAAGCTGGTAAAAAATCATTTGTCACCACAGCATCTGAATAAGAACAAAGGAACCCCCCCTGGCTACGGTAAGTGCTCAACACAAGGCAGCCAGAAAAGGGCTGGTCTTTTCCAAGAAGCTGAGATGAGATGACAGTCCATCTCCAGACCCTGAGGTCTTGCTGAGGTTAGAGAAGCACCGGGTCAGTACCTGGGGCCTAGCATTGGCAACATCCAAGTCGTGGAGGGTCACATCCTGAATAATTTCCTTTTTTTTGTGCACGTCTCCCTTTGGCAAGGGAACATACTCTTCTGCTTCAAGGTCGAATTCAGTAGCATAGGTATCACACCTGCCTTGCCTCTGCAGAAAAGGAAGATGGAGAAGAGAAGTATCTGGTGAGTTTCACTGCCAAGTCCCTGAATGACACACAGCTGACAGAGATAAGGGCCTTGGTTCACAATTACCGTCCTGACAAGCTTTGGTTGACAACTCAGAATATGCCCCACTCCCCCGTTGGCAAGGGAAGCGCCCTATCTACTGATCACCAGGCGCAAAAACCCTGTTGAAAAACACCTGATATTTTCTCTACTTAGAATCTTTTCCCCTCCTTTTCTTTTAACTGTATGCAATTCCTGATAAAGGACAAATCCAGCAGATTAACTGGAGACGGAGGGAACTGTTCAGACTCTTTTGTAGGTGGATGATTTATTGTATGATACGAAATATTATGCTCATCCATTAAACAGCAAGTAACACTGTACAGTACATTTAAAATCAGATAGGAAAAGAATGCCAACTAATGCAGTATTCCCTTCCCCATGCATATATCTTGGGAAGAAAATACCAAAGAGATAAACAGAAGATTAAATGCACTGCACATTTCAATTCTAGAATGACTAAAGTTGTTTTGGTTTCCCACCCTCAACTCTCCTCTAAACAGGTTTTACATCTTATTTATTTATTTTTAAAGAGATCTTCTGATCCTGCTGAGGTCAAAGGACTACCGAAAAGGAAAACAACTTTTATTCAATTTGCAGGGGCCAGCAGCACAGCCACGGTCAGTTTTCTTGCCCACCAGATATCAGCACTGCAGGCATTTCAAAGGGTCAGAGCTATAACTGATTATTCAGAGGGAAGGAACCTCGGAGATGCTGCTGGCCAACCTCTTCATTTTACAAAAGAACAAACTGAGGCCTAGACATTAAGTGACTTACCCAAGGTGTCAAAGATAACCAAGGAAAGGAGTTAGAATTTGAAACCAGGTCCTGACTTTACACCCAACACCACTTCCCCCACCCAGTCCTGACTCAAAAACAAGAGCAGGGAACCTTTTCTTTCCCAGGGGAAAAAACCCACCCTTGCTCCTACAGCAGCCTTTGGCAAACAAACCAGCAAGTCTTGGTGAAAGGGAAAAGGGGCATTGGGCACCACCACCACCCTCCATGCACAAGCCAGGACCCCTTCCACTGGTTACCTTCACAGCACCGCTGTTTGCTTCTATGTATATCACATCCCCAGCCTCCACTCGCTCTTTCTGCAGACTTTCAAAGATGCTGGGGTCCAGCTGGAATCAAGAGCCCGGATATTAGCATGAAACAATGATGGTACAGAATGAGAAATTCAGTAACTAAAGATTTTTGTTTCAAAGACTAGAAAGTCATTTATATTTTGGAGAGCTAAGTATGGAGCTGGATACAGATGTCCCATTACAACAAAACACTGTCTTACTCTGGATTTGAGAAAACCTGAAGTTATTGAGAGGATGACTTACAAGTTGGTAGAGAAGCACGGCTTACTCTGGGACTATTAAGAAGTGAACTCTCTTTGAAAGGCTGCGACAGAAAAGCCACCTGTTAGACAGTCTAAAGCCAGACTGATGGGAGTCCAGTGAGGCAGTCATCCTGGCCAGGAAGCCAAGCCCAGGCTGGGTCACTCAAGCTGGGTCATTGCGCGGTTCGAGCACACAGATGGTAGCCATGCAGCAAGGGGGGATGGCAGCTGTAGGGCAGAGGTCCCACCAAGGGCCAATCCTTCCTTCCAACCTCTCCACTCTCTTGTACCTGGCTATTCTGGGGTCAGTGAAGACTTACTAAAATACCCTCCAGATCTTGTTCAACTGGGACAAACTACTCGAGAGACGATCTGACTAACGGTGACTCGCTGAATGAGCCACAGACCATCAGAGCTGGAAGAATATTAAGTCCATTAAGGAGCAGGAAGCTTTCCAACCTCTCCATTCTCATTAACAACAAAAGTAAAGCCCAACCTGGCCCCAGCCTCATTACTTGTCCTCCTCCACTCTCCAGCCCTATCAAACAGGCTCTGCTGTTCTCGCACCCAGCACCCCCTCCCCATCTCCCCATCTCATCTTGGAGAATCCCTTCCTTCCCTTGAGATCCAGCTTAGGTACCGCTCGTGCCCGCCCCGCTGGGATGTCTCCTATCTCGACCCCTCCACTTCCCTGCTGTCTCGTCAACAGAACAAAAGCTCTTTTTAGGAGCAGGGAGACCTCGTTTTTGTCTCTGAATCCCCACGATCCACCAGACGACCTGGCACAAAGTAGGTGCGTATTAAATGCTTGCTGAATGACTATTAAACTTCAAGAATTGTTTCTCTTTGTCAAGGGTGTGTGTGTGTGTGTGTGTCCCATAGACTAAAATATCAACCAAGTAGCTGGATGCCTAATATGTAACCCACCAGGGACAGGAGGTGGCTTTGGACATGCACAGTTGAAAGAGCCCTGGACGTGGGGTTAGAAGTCTGCTGCCTTCGCAGAGCCCCAGAGCCAGCAAACACAGCTCGGTCTCCTCATTTTTCAGTGAGATGAGGTCGACCGCAAGGGTGGCAGGATAGCATGAACTATATGCGTAGGGCACTTTGTAAAAATGAGCTTCTCCAGGCATGGGTGCTGGGATGGGGTAACTACTAAGCGACTAGGCCAATTTGACATGGAAAAATGAAGGCCGCTTTTGGAGACTTAAATCATGGAACATTTCTAAAAGAACAGGCTCTTCTCGCAGTGACAAAGCGCAGCTGAAATCTTGGCTATAGACATCACTGCATTTAGGCTTTAATATGGGCTGTCAATTTTTTCAATTTTTGTCGGTAGTATTTTTTTGCTGTTTAATTTCCAAATGAACTAAAGACACATAATTACTAAAGGAACTGAAGACTCCGCTATAGATCTCATGAAGTAAGGCACACTAGAGCTGAGTGGCAGATATAAGAAGGCTATAGATGGGGACCATTTGAGAAAATGAAAAATGGCCATTCCCATCAATGCCCTATTGGTGACCTCTATAAACCAGTGTGACCGAGACACTGCAGAACCACCAAAGCTCAGCGCCTGAAAGCACTTCAGGCTTAACCCTTTCATTTTGTAGATGAGGAAACTCAGTAGCTGAGCAGGCAAGTGAGGAAAGCTCAAGGTCATAGAGTTGGCAAGAGCCCTTCAAGGGGGAAGCCTCACCAGCTCTTCCTCCTCATACTGGGAGGGCTTTCACGCCTGCCTGTCCCCTCTCCCATACCCCCACTTCTTCCTCAGGAGGATCCCCAAGCCATGGCCAGACACTTGTCCTTCCTGTTCCTTAGAAAAAGCATCTCACCTGCTTAAAGGACTGTAAACAGAAACATAAAGCACACTGAGCTCTCAGTCAGCAAAGTGTATGGGACAACTGCAATCCAGTCCCTAGTGCTGGCTCCATGACCTATGGCCAAGCATCTCCTCAATTATCAAATGAGGGTCATGCAGACCATGTGTTCCTTCCTGTGCCAACATTTTATAATTCGGTAACATCCAAAAAGGATCACACAGAAGCCCACATGGCGCTAGAGAAAGGAGTCTGACAAAACATACATACTTTCAACTGTTTGGTTCCTTTCGCTGTTTTAAGCCCTATGATTACATGGCTGATGGTTTTGCCATATCCACCCATGGGGTTTTCCGTCTCACATGGAGTTAACTCTGTGACTTCACCTTCGTAAACTTCCTTGGTCTCCTTTATCCTCAGACCTGTAAGAGATGAGAGGCAGGACACAGTGAGACCTTTCATGTCTTAGTGACTGTCCCTTAGTTTCTCCACCCCCACCTCTTTAGTTTTAAGCACAATGACATCCAGATGACTGGAAAATACACATGAATACGCACATTTCTTCACAGGAAGCATGGCACAAAGGGTATATTTGGAAGCAGGAAGACCTGGGTTCTCATTGAGCTTCTGATGCTTAGTAGCTGTGAGGTCATGGGCACACACTTAACCTTTCAGAGTCTCCAGGCAAGGGGCAGCTGGGTGGTGCAGTGGATAGAGTACCAGCCCTGGAGTCAGGAGGACCCGAGTTCAAATCCAGCCTCAGACACTTAATACTAGCTGTGTGACTCTGGGCAAGTCACTTAACTCCAATTGCCTCACCCCCCCCCCAAAAAAAAATGTTACCAGAGTCTCCAGGCAAGTCATGTTCCCACACTGACAAAAGCCTGGCTTCTTCATATCTAAGTTTCCTCCTATTGTTCCAATGATCTTTTTGGGAGCTGTGCTTGTTTTTCAGAATCTCAATAAGGGAAAAAGAAGAAAACAACCAAAAGCCCACCACGCCCACCCCTCTATCTCCACTTCTGAGCAGCAGCTACAACTATAAATAAGGTAGGCCACTAAACACTTAATGTGGACCCATGTAGATGAGGAACCTACATAAAAAGAGGGAGATCGAGTCGCTAAGGTCTCTGCCAGTGGGGAGTAAGGCAGCCAGGCCACAGCACTTCGACAGAGGAAGACTACCCAACATCTGTCACCCTCACTCTCTCCCCAGCCCCCTCCAAAACCCATGGTACATATTTTTACAATGGGAGGTAAGAGTGTGAAATTAACAAGGGGTTGTCACGCGGTGCCGGGCACACCTTCCAACCCCCCTAGGATGATCCCGTGACGGGGGCCAGCTTCATCCAGTCAGCTGTGCCACTACTGAAGTGCTGGATCTTATCTTCTACATCAAAACAAACCAATCCAAATAATTGCCTGGATGGAGCCTGGTTCTTTCCCTCTGGATCAAACAACCCAGAAATGTCTCCCCCTGCTGGCCTGGGATGAAGGGCACAGTCCGACAGCAGAGGGGGCACCAGTGTCCAGGGGATCGACAACAGGCGCCGTGCCAAAGACAGCATTAAGCCTATTTTTAGCGGGTCTAGCAACACCAACCACACACATTTCTAGGTCAGAGCACCTGGGAGGAACACCACAAATCCAAGGGTGAAGAGGGAATGTTCTCGGGCCATCCTGTCTGGAAATACGCCCTTAAATAATGCCAAGGCCTCCAGATTTATGGGGAATCTGATGGGACCTCGCTGTAGAAATAAACTAGGGCTCTAACCCAGGAATCATTTCTTATCACTGACCTCTCCTGCTTCTCTCCCCTCATTCATTTTAATTCTGCCAGTGACCCTTCCTCTCCTTCCACCCTGGCTCAAGCCCATCAGCACAGCCCCACTCCTCTTCTCGTCAATCAGTGTATCAACAACCAGCATTTATTAGGCTTCCACCATGTGCCAAGCCCTGGGGACACACACGCAATGGACTGAAACAAGCTCTCCTCGTAAGGAGCTTACATTCTAATGGGGGAGAAAAGAAACACGTATAAAAAGACAGAAGGAGGCAGCTAGGTGGCACAGTGGATAGAGCACCAGCCCTGGAGTCAGGAGGACCCGAGTTCAAATCCGACCTCGGACACTTAACACTTACTAGCTGCTGTGTGACCCTGGGCAAGTCACTTAACCCCAATTCACTCACTTAAAAAAAAAGAGACAGACAGACAGACAGACGGCATAAATACAAAATGGACAAGGGTAGTCCAGGAGGTGGGGGGCAGGCAGGAACAGCTTTCCTGCACAAGATGCTGCCCAAATTCAACTTTATAGGAGAAGGCGTGGGGCAGCTAGGTGGCAAAGTGGATAAAGCACCAGCCCTGGATTCAGAAGGACTTGAGTTCAAATCAGGCCTCAGACACTTGACACTAGATGTGTGACCCTGGGCAAGTCACTTAACCCTCATTGCCCCACCAAAAAAAAAAAAAAAAAAAGAAGGGGCACCTCCATAGTGGAGAGGTAAGGCGAAGGCATGCTGCGGGCCTCTGGGACGACCAGGCCAGAGGCCTCAAACCAAGGGAGGGTGCCATGCGGGAGGTCAGAGAGAAGGCCAGTTTGAGCAGATCACAAAGGGAAGGAGGGGGAACAATGCCCTTGGAGCCTAGAAAGATAGATCAGGACCAGGCTGGGTAAGGCATGGGAAGTCACTGGCATTTACTGAGTATGGGTGTCATATAGCCAAATGTGCATTTAAGAAAAATTATTTTAGCAGCCATGTGTAGGCTGGACCAGAGCGAGGAGAGGCTTGAGGTGGCAGCTGGCACAATAATCCCAGAGAGAGCCAAGGAGGGCCTGGAGAGAGGTACTGGGAAAGACAGGCCGGACAAGAACGGGGGCAAAGGCAGACACAGAAAGCTGTGGGAAGCTTCTGAATCTGCAGGAGGAGTAGAGAAGGGGCTGGGCTGGGGTGGGAGTGACGCTGGCAGAAATACTGAGACTGGCAGAGAGGAGGCTCGGGAGGCGTGTGGGGTGGAGCAGGGGGCGTCAGCAAGTTCAGCTTTGGACCCACTGAGGCTAAGACGGTTTCAGGATGTCCAGAATGAGAATTCCAACCCACAGTCCCTCAGTGGTGCAGGACTGAGCTCTGGGCAGTGTCTGGGCTAGGAGAGTTACCTGCATCGATTCTGGTTATGCCCAGGAGAGCTGAAGAGACCCCCAAGAGAGCATAAAGGAAGACAAACAAGGTCCGAGAGGACAGAACCCAGGGAAGACCTGCAGTTAGAGGGCATGGTGTGGATGACGAGCCATCCCAGAGCAGTCCCCAGGGTCAGAGGGCAAGATCACAATAACCCAGGGAGGGAGTGACAAAGGAAGCAGCTGGGTAACGCAACAGAGGGTGCTAGAGTTCAGATCTGGCCTCTGGACACTTACTAGCTGACCCTGGGCTAGTCACCTAACCTCTGTCTGCCTCAGTTTCCTCAGCTATAAAAATGGGCACAATAAGAGCACCTGCCTCCCAGGGCTGTTGTGGAGATCACATGAGAACATACCTGTAAGGTGTTTAGCATAGTGCCTGGCCCACAGGAGGCGCTTAATAAATGTCTGTTCCCCTCCCTTCACCCCCAACCCAAATACGAAGAGAATAAAGACTGAGGAAAGACCAGATCTGTTAATTAAGGGATCGGAGGCTACTTTGGGGTGAGCAGCTTCGGCTGAGGGACAGTCTCTTCCCTTCTCTACCTGAAGCCAGGGGAATGGAGCCCGGGTGTTTTTCTCTTCAAGGACCCAGGCCTCCAGAAGCTGCCGGGTTAAACCAGAACATAGTAGTCCCTACAGAGAAAGCAGCAGCCGGATCTGGGTCAGAGCAATGGAGTGACAAGCCAAAGACCCATGACCTATGAACTGTGACCCTGAATGAACCCACTTCTGCCAAATAAGGATCTTTCCTTCTCCCTTCCCTTTGACACTCCATTGTTGGAATGACCAGAGAAGACAATGTGCGTGACAGGGCTTTCACAAGTATATCCTAACCCACTTAACTCCCCGTCTTGATGGTCCTTGACTGCCCTGGACCTTCAAAACCTTGTCTACAAGAAACATAAAAAGCATCCAGCCTCGGAGACTAGCCTGCTTTCTCCTCCGAGGAACCAAGTCAGCAGAGAATTTTGCAGGGAAACCTGGGCTCCAACACCACCTCAGAGACCCACTACTGATGTCATCCGGGTGGTCACACCCCATCTCAGGCCTCAGTTTCCTCATTTGTAAAATGAAGGCACTGGACCTGATGAATTTCTAGGGTCCTTCTCATTCTAACTCACATGAAGGGCAGGCACTCAAGTGAGGCAGAGGAACGCAATGGAAAAAGCCCAAATAACTTTGAAAATCACTTCTGTTCCCTCTTAGCTGGGGGATCCCTGCTAAGTCATTTAATTTCTCTGACCCTTGGTTTCCCAATCTGTAATTTAAGGGAGCTGGGCTAGACTATCTCTAATGCTCCTTTCATTATTGAATCTTCTAAGTCTTCATCGACCCAAATTAAATTAAGGATTTAAAATAACGGCAAAAGACAGGCTAGGCTTCATTTGTGCCCTTACAAAATACCTAAAGGTTTATGAACACTAAGCCAACTGCAAACTTTCCAAAAGACAGGGATAAATAACTCAGAGTAAGATGAGAAGGAATTTGAATAGCACTTTGAATGCAGCTTTGAATATGTTTAAAAAATGAAATGTTTTATATCCAAAAAAGAAAGAAATCCTCTCGATATTCTGTGTTAGGTGAATATGACATGAAATTCCTCCAGAATTCCCATCTTTCACTAGCGCCTCTATTTGTTTAGAAGTGGCTGTGCTGACATGCAGGGAATGTGAACGGCCGGGAGCCACAAAGGAGGCGAATTGTTGCTGTCTCTGAGAATGACAACACAGATGACACGGGTTTCATCTGTGGGTTCGAGTTTCCAAATCCCTGACAGGGACCTTCATCACATCAAGGAAACAGCCCCGACTCCTGCGCTTTCTTTCCGTTCAGGTAGCTGCTCTTCCCCTCCCCCACCCACTTAGCAGAAATTCAAAGGCTGCCCAAGACTGAGACTCTCTTTGATGACATTCAATGGGCTTCTCTTTTTCACTAGAGCTGGATTAAGACTTTTTTCTCACCTTGCAGCAACAGCTTGGATCAAGAAAAAAGTCTGGCAAATCACAAAATGGAAGGCAGAGAAATTTATTGTGTTTTAAAATTAAAGGCCATTAAGTAGTCTTTTGGGAAGCCAACAAGCATAAAAAAGTGAATTTTGACAAGACTTTATCAGCCATCAGCAAGGTTCCTGTTTTAAAAAACAAGATTTTCAACATTTGGTGAGGTACCACTTATAAATTAAACTTTGTTCTTCTAGATGAAATTAAATCAAGTCCAAGGAATGGGTATACATGTTAGAACTAAAGCAGCAATTGTCACAATGAACAAAATCAATACTTAGTTTATGACATAGACGTAAAGGGACTCCAGATAAACCCAGCTCAAAGGAATCAAAATTTGGGTCCTAGACCATTAGCTATGAAGAATGCACTCAGTCTTTGACCAAAAGGATCCTCAGGTTCAAAGAGATCTGTGAGCAACTCTGTAAGTCTTTCCAGCTGACCTGCCCAGACCATGAGTGAAGAAGATAGGTGCAACAAAGGCTTTCTTAAAGCCTTTTAGCATGGCTAAAAACAAGGAAATTGGTTCCTTACAAGAAGTGACCAAGTAAGTCCACCTTCACCCTTTTATAGATTTTCACTTAGCCTGAGCCTTACTCAGGAAAAATTCTTGACCTTGTCCAGCTGAGTTGTACGCAAGTCTTCCTACTCAAACCTCAGTACAAGCTATGTGCTACACCAAGAGAAGAACACTGAACTTGGAAACAAGGAGACTTTCATTTGGAGCTACTCTAGACCAAAGCTTCTTAAACCGTGTCACAGCTCCATAGGGGGTCACATAACTGAATGTGGGGGTTGAGAAATACTTGGCAGTAAATTTTTTATTTGTATACCTATTTTGTATAACTATATACCTGGGATTGCATAAAAATTTCTCAGGCAAAAAGGGGTCACAAGTGGAAAGTGTTTAAGAAGCCCTGTACTTTACCACTGACTGCTGTGAAACTTTGGGGAAGTATTTGACTTTTCTAGGCCTCAGTTTCCTCTTCTGTAAAAACAAGGGGGCTAAATTAGATGCTCATGGATCCCTCTCATGTGATAAAATGCACACTGGTGAATCCCGAAGAAGCATTCTACAAAGATTAGCAAAATAGATCCCTTAGTAGATGATCCCAACAAGTCACCACCAGGACACCAGGGCACTGCCAACGTGGGCATCTAACCACCTGCCCTGTCAATGCCTGACTTGTCCCACCAAAAACTGTGACCCTCCCAACCCAACCCAACCCCTGCTCCTCCCTTAAGGCTTGGAAAAGCAAGCCATTTAGGTAGGGGACTAAGTTTATTTAATTAATTAATTTATTTATTTTGCAGGGCAATGAGGGTTAAATGACTTGCCCAGGGTCACACAGCTAGTAAGTGTTAAGTGTCTGAGGCCAGATTTGAACTCAGGTCCTCCCGACTCCAGGCCAGGTGAGCTATCCACTGCACCACCTAACTGCCCTTTAGGGACTAAGTTTAGAGAGGAGCTGCCCTAGTCAGTCATCTCTTCTGTGACTAGCCAACCCAAACCACACTTTATCCCACCAGGACACCAGTGCCTAGGCAGAAGTGCCGTCTTGCCCCCAGCACTGTTGTAAAGTGTGCCCCCTCATAACAATGACCAAACCAATCTCATTACTGCTACTGAAAAGGAGATGGCATCTAATCCCTAGGCCTTGCCTCAGATCCATGCTTAGCCCCTCAATTCCTAACATGTATCTCAGTCTGCTGGGAGGGCAAGGACTCTCCCTGACTATCTGAATCCCCACCACCCAGAGCAGCATAGTGCCTGGCACACAAAGGTTAATAAATGCTTGTGGATTGATGGATAGATGAGCTGAGAGAAAAGATGTTCCTTCCACCTGCTCGGTATGCAAACACCTAGCATGTTCACCTAGGATGCTTCAAGACAGAGGCAGACCCTTAAACTCCCAAACTGCCAGAAAGTGACTGCCCCAATGCCTTTAAGATCCTGATCAGGAACCAGGGGACAGCAGGACAGCACTATCACATTTTTTTTGTTTTGTTTTGGTTTTTTGGGGGGTTTTTTTGCAGGGCAATGGGGGTTAAGTGACTTGCCTAGGGTCACATAGCTGGCAATTGTCAATCAAGTGTCTGAGGCCGGATTTGAACTCAGGTATTCCTGAATCCAGGGCCGGTGCTTTATCCACTGTGCCATCTAGCTGCCCCCAGCACTATCACATTTTTACATGAGACTGAGCTATAAAACTACAGATATAAACTGGCAACTCTCAAAGGAACAAATCACTAATAATTAAAAGCAATGCAAATTAAAGCAATTTTGAGATCCCACCTCACATCAATCAGTATGGCAAAGATGACAAAAAGAGCAAAAGGACAAATGTTGGCGGGGTTATGGGGAAACAGGCACACTGATGTGCTGTGGGAGGAGATGTGAATTGGGCCAACCATTATGGAAAGCATTTGGGACTGAACTGAAAAAGTCACTAACTATAGATACCCTGTGGCCCAGAGGAAAAGGACCTATATATGCAAAAATATTTGTAGCAGCTCTTTTCCTGGTAGCCCCAAATCAAAAACTAAGGGAGTGTCCTCCTGTTGGAAAATGGCTAAACAAATTATAGTACACAAATAAAAGAGAATACCCTATACTCTAAGAATGATAAAACAGTTTTGGAAGAAAATAAGGCCTTTATGATTTGATACAGAGAGAAATGAGAACTAGAACAATTTATGCGATGACAACAACACTGACAGAAAAACAACTTTGAAATTTAAACCAGCAGTCCAAAAGAAAGGAAACGAAACCCACTTGTTTGCTATTCAATCATGTTAGTAGGTGCACCTCTTCATGACCCCTTTTTGGATTTTCTTGGCAAAGATACTGGAATGATTTGCCATTTGTTTCTCCTGCTCATTTGACAGATGAGGAAACTGAGGCAAACAGGTTAAGTAACTTGCCCAGGGTCACACAGCTAGGAAGTATCTGAGACCAAACTTGAACTCAGGTCTTCCTGACTTCAGGCACGGGGTTCTATCTACTGTGCCACTTACCTGCCCCACACTACTCATCTCCTAACAGATGATGAACTTAAAAATTCAGAGAGACATGGCTAATATGTGAGTTTGTTTTGCCAGTCTATACAGCTCTGTATTGAGGGTTTTATTTCTTTAGGAATTTTCAGGGGGCAGCGAGGTGGCACAGTGGATAAAGCACTGGCTCTGAATTCAGGAGGACCTGAGTTCAAATCTGACCTCAGACACTTGACACTTACTAGCTGTGTGATCCTGAGCAAGTCACTTAACCCTCATTGCCCTGCAAAAAAAAAAAAAAAAGGAATTTTCAAAAAAAAAAACCTACTCAGTTTGCAGCCCAGGGGACAGGGAATGTTGTGGAAAGGACAGCTTAATTTTTAAAATCCTTGCCTGAAAAAAACAAAAACAAAATGTGAAGTAGTCTCTAAAATGTGATTCATTTTATAAAAACGCATTTAACAAATAACTCTACCTGAATTCATCTATTCTGTTAAGTGAAGTATACGAGAGTGTGCCTTTTGCTGCAATTTCTTTGGAAATGCATTTTTACAACACTTTTTTTTTTTGGTGAGGCAACTGGGATTAAGTGACTTGCCCAGGGTCACACAGCTAGTAAGTGTCAAGTGTCTGAGGCCGGATTTGAACTCAGGTACTCCTGACTCCAGAGCTGGTACTCTATCCCCTGTGCCACCTAGCTGCCCCTTTTACAACATTTTAATAAAGTAAAATTACAATGATAAAAGTATTTTGCAAAGGTCATAGATCGCAGGATCAGGGATGGTCAGAGCTTAGATGTCCTTAGTCCAGGCTCTTCATTTTTTACAAATGAGAAAACAGAGCTAGAGAGATGTCCCAGGATTTGCTCATTGGCCATACAGGATTCAGACCCAGACTCTCTGCCTACAAAAAACACAGTCCCAATCCAACGAGCCCAAATCTGAGAAGTGGGCCTGGGTCAGTTAGATGTCCCTCCACTAAGGAGGACACCACAACTCTGTTATCTAATTGTGACACTCACCGATCGCCCTTCTGAAGTTTTCCATCAGCACTTCCGTCTTCTTAATCTCTGTGGAGTAGACCTCACTTCCCACCATGGGACAGAAGGGGACTTTACTACCCAACTCCTGAGCAATCGCCAGGGCGAGGGCCGTCTACAAATGCCGGGAAAAAAAATCATTTTTAAGTAAAGTAAAATTTTCAGTAAAACCCTTGTTTCCATACCATTTGATAAGTTCACAGGATACGCTCCTGCTGGCATCGATCGATGACTTAGAGGCATCTTTAATCCCAGAAAGGAAAGAAGCAGATTCATCGATTTCCCCTCACATCTAAAAAGTGAGGATCATGGCCTAACTGCCGTGGAAGCTATTATTACTGCAGGCTTTTGACACATTCAAATTCTTTTTTCAAATACAGGAACAATCCCTGCATGCTTCACAATCACCCCAAGAAAAATCATCTGGAAATGCTCAGTCAGCCCTACACAGACTCAGCTTGCTCAATGATTCTAGAGCTACGCTTCTACCCTACCAGCTAGAGCAGGGGCAGGCCCTCGGAAGAATGTTAAGGGAGCACAGATTCAGTCCCACAAATACTTATTAAACCCCCACCACGTTTAAGACACTGGGGATACAAAGGCAAAAATGAAAAAGCCCCTGCCCCCAAGAAGCTTCCATTCCTGTGGGATAACATCTACATACAGATGCAGACACAATGCAGATGCAAACTCATTTCAGGATCAAAACAGACACAGGGAGCCCAGGTGCAAAGGGCCCAATGAGCCAAGACAGCCGATGGACTGTCTACACAGGGAAAAGAAGACCAGGGAGGTGACAGGAATAAGCTGAGACGCCTCAGTGGGAGCTGTCATTAGAGATGGCTTTACAAGCCAGACAGAAGATTTTGTATTTTACTCTAGAAACAATAGGGAGCCATTGACGGATCCATGCTTTAGAAGTATTTATTTGGGGGGGGTGGGGGTGGTCAGCTAGGTAGTAGAGTAGATAAAGCACCTGCCTTGGATTCAGGAGGACCTGAGTTCAAATCCAGCCTCAGACACTTGACATTTACTAGCTGTGTGACCCTGGGAAAGTAACTTAACCCCAACTGCCTTAAACATCTGGGGCCATCTCCAGTTGTCCTGATGTCTATCTCACCACTGGACCCAGATGGTTCTGGAGGAGAGAGTGAGCATGGTGACCTTGCACAGCCCTCCCTCACTTAAATCCAATTCACTGCAAGTCATGACATCACCCAATGCCACGGTCCTCTTTGATAGCAAAGGGCAAACAACAATTCACTGAGGTAGAACGCCAGGCTATCTGCAGGACGAGAACATTTTCTTCCTGCAGAGTCATATACTGCTGCTTTCCATCCAGTTATTGGAACCCTTGGAGCTAAACAGGGCAGAGTATCCAAAGCCTCCATTCTATGTTTTTTGAGATAAGCGGTGTCTAGTGTTTAGCAGATTTTAGCCGACAGACCAAAGCCTCATAACCATCTAACCCCCTTCTGAACTCAACCCCATTTTAGGGTCAATGCCATAAAGTTATTAATTATGTGCTATTGTTAAAAACCACTCTGCTTCCTCATGGGTTACTCCTCTTACCAGGAGGGCCCACATCATAAACTAATGTTCCTGCCCATGGAGCTCCCAGAGCTACATGCTCATAGAAGGTTTTCTATCAGGACTTGTTGGCTTAATCTCTTGCCCTTCGAATGAGATATTACTTTTATAAAATCTCAGAAGCCATAGACCAAAAAAGTATGTTTTCCACAAGCAGAAAGAATAAGATACAGAAGACAAGTTTCAGACAAAGAGCCTTCTCCAAGGACCTCGATCTCTCTTCCCTGGAAGCATGCCAGGAGAGTCTGAATGTTTAGATACCCAACTATATTACTTCATGTTGGCCCTTGTAAAGAAACCCAACCAATCCGGAGAAACAAAGCACAGTTAAGACATGAGTTCCGTTTGGCTTAGACATTGGGACCACTCTCTGGGTAGATTAATGAGAAAAAAGATACCTTGCCAGTTCCAGGAGGTCCTGCCAACAAAACAGCTCTCCCGGCCATTTTCTTGCTTTTGATTAATTCTACTATCACGCCACATGCCTACACACCACCAGTGGAAAAGAAATAACGTCAACATTAGAACATTTCATAAGAAGTTCAGCCTGTAGCTCAAGGAGATGAGATATACAATACTTTTATCAGGCAGCGTATCACTCAGCGATCTTAACTAGTGGTCAGATTTCAACAAGACGATCATCAATGTTCACTATGATAGAAAGCATGAAGCCACCACCGGACCCTGAAAGCTTTTAAGTCCTCCCCTGGGTGGCATTCCTCACTGGGACACCAAGGCCATGCTGGGATCCTCATGGAACCCAAGACCTGGCAGGTCACAGGACCATTGGTTTAAGAGGTGGAATGAACCTGAAGAGGTGATCATCTGGTCACCTCATTTTCTGACGGGCCCAGTTAAGCTAGGGGATTTGCCAATAGACACAAAGACAAGAACTGATCGAGGTGGGAATCAAAACCTGGTCCCCCAGTCCCAAACCTCGCCCTTCTCCTGATGTGTCTCACTACAAGGTCCTAGGCAAAACTGCAAAGGCCTTCAAGAACACACCCAATGACCAAGGGATTAATGTTTGTACTCCAAAGACCAGCACTGGGGAGGTGGGGCACAACTACTCGTGGAGACTTGTCTTCTCACTGCACTTGTGAAAGGAGAGTCTGGATGAAACCAGAGCTCAGCTGAAGCACAGGGCTAAGTATGACAACAACAGTGATAGTTTATAGCATTTTCATGATTAGAAAACACATACTTCACCTCAACTCATGAAGCATTAAGGCATCTACAAGGTAGACACTATAACAGACACAGGGACACAAAGGCAAGAAATTCACTCATGCCAGCCCCAGATTTCACTTAAGAACCCTGTGAAGGAGGTCACCCATTTAAGAGATGAGGAAACAGAGGTGAAATATTCAAGGGCATTTTATTGTTTTATCTTTAACTTAGTAGCCCATGTATGGAATATACAAGAACCCTCTATAATTTAGCATATCTGGCTAACCAGGCCATGCTATACTATCAAATCAATGTAACTTTTGACAAGTAACTAAAGCTGTTTGATTTTCACAGCTTTCCTTAGCTGAGAATACTAAAGTTTAGGCCTGGCTCTGCCACTCACTACCTTTGGGCAAGTTCTCTCTGATGCTCAGTTTTCTCATCTGGAAAATGAAGAGTTGGGGTCTATTTACCTACAATATTTTTTTAAAGATCTATTTAATTTGTGAAAATTACCATTCATCACTCAAACCTATTTAGTGTATTTAAATCATGTTTATTATTCAGTACGATAAGGTAGGCAGCTGGGAGTGCAGTGCCCGGAAGAATTTAAATCCTGTCTTAGGCACTTTCTAGGTTGCTGTGTGACCCTGGGCAAGTCACTTCACCCCTGCCTGCCTCAGTTTCCTCAACTGTAAAATAACAGCCCCCATCTACGCCCCCAGAAGTTGTGTGGCTCAAATGATTTAAGGTTTGTAGAGTGATTTGCAACCCGAAAGCGCTACAGAAGCGTGAGCTATCGGTGCTGCTGCCCCGGCTCCCCTCTCCAGCCTCCGGGTCCCTCGTCTGCAGGATGGGTGCTCGGATCCCCGCGGCGCCCGCCACCCTGGGAGGCCGGGAGGGTAGCGCGAGGGCATGCACCGGCGGCAGGCGGGGTGCAGGCCTCCCTCGGCCCCTACCTCACGGGCGTTCTCCTGCCCCACCAGCCCGGAGGCCGCCTGCTTGGCCAGGCCGCTCTCGTCCAGCCCCAGCCCCTTCACATGGCTGTGCGAGGCGATGCGCTGCGTTTTCGTGGTGCTCTTCACCTCCTCGATCTTCATCTTGCCGCCGGGAGCTTGGCTGGCGAGGCTGCGGCGGCTACTGACCGGCTGGACGGCTAGCGAAGGCGGCTACGGCGGCGGGAGTGCTGCGTGCCGCGAGTTCTCTCCGTTACCATGCGGCCGTTACCAGGGCGTCCGGCCAGCGCCCGCCCCCCGCCGCCGGCCATTGGACGCGGCGGGCCGGCGACACTTTCCATTGGGCGGCGTCCGCGTCCATCGTCTGCATCCGGGAGGGTCCGCCCACCAACTTCCGGTTGTGTTACTAAGGTAGCTTTCCCCCTCTGCTACCGGGAACCCGCGTTTCCTGGCGGCTGCCCGAGCTCGGGGGTGGAGCATAGGGTCTGCACGTGGACCGGAATTTAATCTGTGTGTGTGTGTGTGTGTGTGTGTGTGTGTGTGTGTGTGTGTGTGTCTGTCTGTCTGTCTGTCTGTCTGTCTGTCTGTCTCTGTGTCTGTCTCTGTGTCTGTCTCTGTGTCTCTTTGTCTCTGTCTATATCTGTGTGTCTGTCAATGTCTGTGAGAATAAACGCGAGGTAGTTTAGGAAGGGAGGCTCGCAAAGCTGAGCAGAAGGTGTTGCTCCAGTGAGTTCTGAAAGAAGTCTGGGCTATTACTAGGTCAAGCAGAAGAAGGGGCGCATTCCGGGCATGGGAGGGAAGCCAGTGCCAAGGCATGGAGATGGGAGAGGAGGGGCCAGTTTGACTGGACTTCAGTAGGAAGGGAGGCTGTGTGAAGAGCTTTGGGGCTACGGAAGGGAACGATTTTAGTTAAGCCGTGACCCCTGCCCTCCTGGAATTTACAAATTAATGGGTTCTAGGCATGTCTCTTGTTGACTGGTTACAAAGAGGATTGTGGTGATAGGTTTTCTAAGCAGGAAGAAAAGGAGAGGAAGTAGACCAGACCATCAGTGGAGCTGAGTGGGGCCATGTATTTTCTGGATGGGCACCAAGGTGGGATGGAACCAGGTTGGAGGAGGAGCCGGGCAGCGTGCGGTGTCTCAGGCAATTCCTCTTTTTCCAGTCCATTTTTTATGTTGATAAGGTGGATATAAAGAGTATGCCAGACCTGGAGTCAGAAAGATCTGCCTTAAGTACCTGATTCAGGTACTTAAAAGTTGTGTGATGGTGGGAGAGTCACTAGATTTCTCTATTCGGTATTTTAATCTCTTCATATTTTTTTTTCAGTATGACTAATGTGGAAGCGTTTTGTATGACGTCATATGTAGAATGGGTGGAGGGAGGGGAAGAATTAGGAACTGAAAATAAAAAATAAAAACTCGTCACAATATAGTCCCATTTTACCCTCCCAGGCACAAACTATTCTCTCCTTTGATTCTGGGATCCAGCGTTTTGGCTCACTCGCTCTTCCACACACCATCCTCCATCATCCTTTCTGTTGCCTGTGCCTCTGGCCCGGAATGCCCTCCCTCTTCACTGCCACCGACCCCTGGTTTCCCTTCATGACCCAGCTCAAGTGTCAGCTTCTACATAAAGCATGTGCTGATCCTCTACTCTTAGTGCCATCCCTCCTATAATGGCCTTGTAATTATATATATATGTGTGTGTGTGTATGTATGTATATATACACATACACATATACATGCATACTATATATACATATACGTATACAGATATATTGTTATTGTTGTTTAGTCATTTCAGTCATGTCCAACACCTATACTAATAAGAATACATGTTATTTTCCTACCTCTTCTCTACTCCTCCCCTTAGAAAGTAAACTCTTTGAGGGCAGGGACTGTTTTACCTTTGTTTTTATAACCTTGGGGCTTGGCATAGTGTCTGGTACACAGTACTTGTTGATTGATAGAACCTCAGTTTCTGTAAAAGAATAGCTGTAGAATTTACTTTGAGGTATCATTACCCTCAAAAGAAGTATGTCTATATGTATGTATATGTGCAGATGTATACATAATACATGCATGTTTGTATATATGACATATATATATATAATAGGTATTGTTATTCAGTCATTTCAGTTGTGTTTGACCCTTCATGACCCCATTTGGGGTTTGCTTGGCAAAGATACTGGAGTGGTTTGCCATTCCTTCTCCAGCTCATTTAGCAGGTAAGGAAACTGAGGCAAACGATGTTAAGTGACTTTCAAAGGGACAGAGCTATTGAGTTTCTGAGGCCAGACTTGAACTCATGAAAATGAGTTTTCCTGACTCCAGGCCCAGCACTGTGCACTGTGTCGCCATCTAGGGAGCCTGACATCTACTTCTACTACAACACCTAAATATTAAAGATACCTAGGCAGAAGAATGGAGGGCTATCAGTGGTAATTGTCATTCCATATACTTGAAAGAGAGCTAACTAGGATTTTTTGTTTCTGGGGTAAAAGGGAGTCAGAATCAGAAAGCAGAGCAGTGCTCACCTTAATTAAGTGTGGACACTTGGGGTAAGTGGGGAGATAGACTGACCACTGCTTGGGGGCAGAGGGAGGGACAGGACTGCTGGGGGAAGAAGCATGTCATCACTGAGGACAGGGCACAAAGTGAGGGAGCTCCCCTGGAGTGTGGCCACTGGCGGGGAGGAAGCAACCTCACAGTAGTGCCATTAGCACTCCAAATGTTGGTACCCCAGGGTAAAGCTCTAGTTGCTATACCCTAGTTAGGACTATTTTTAGGTTTCCCAGTGTGACATCTCCTCCCCTTCCCTCCACATGGCTGCCAATTGAGCTCCTTCTTGTCATCTATTCCAGGGCCCCAACTATTAGTAGGTGTGCTCCCATTACACTGTCACTTTCAAAACACCACTGCTGTCATTCACAATTCTTTCTCCTAATCCATCTCCCCATGCTCTGGATTTCCTATTTCCTCCAAACTGCCATTTAAATTGTATGCTGTAAAACAGCCACCATGCTGGAGACCACACATACCTCATGTCTCCCAATCCAAAAGGGCTGAGCAAATCATTACACTGACTGCAAGTCCTCCAGGGATACCACTTAAGGAATGGAGGTTGGCCTCAGACACAAGCCTGTAGGCAAATACGCTACCTTGATAAAGGTTGCACTTGGATTTTAAGCTCTTTGTCGGGCTTGATAAAATTCTAAGGCAGGGCTTCTGAACCTCTGGTCCATGACTTTTATTTTAAAAAACATATTTTTTATGCCTCATTCAATATAATTTGTTTCCTATTTAATTTTGTGTTTTTCATTTTATGCACTTACAGGCAAACCTTAAAACACAATATACTTGCTGTCTATAATAATTAATGATATTGTTACTGTTATTGGTCCATAGGTCTCACCAAATTATCAAAGGGATCCATAACACAAACAAGGTTAAGAACCCTTGTTTTAGGGACAAAACAACCTAATTTGAGAAAGTAATGAGAATTCACATCAGTCTCATTACCTTGTTGCTAGACTGAACTGAAGGGGGCTTTGAGTCTTTGTTTTCCTTTTTCAAATGGGAGCTGCTAGGAGCGTAATCCAATATTTGGCAACTCTGATATAAACAGAAAAATAATTCCTGCTGTTCACCCATTCTGAATGGTTTCATCCTTAGGCTTCGTCACTTCATTTCTCAGGGTTTCCTCTGCCTTTCTCAGCCTGCTCCCTGCTGATGTCATGTGATAGCTGGGGTGGGGGCTGGAGGATGGGCAGTTGTTTGTCCTAGACTAAATGTTTCCTATAATAAGGCATTGCCTGGGTTCATATAAGCTCAAATTTCAGCAGGACATGCTTGCTGATGCCTACAGCTGTCAAGTGGCATACTATTATCAGAGTAAGGAATTTGTATGAATGCCCTTCACCCTTTGACCTTCTCCCCCAAACCTAACTTCCTTCTTCCCTTTAGCATGGGCTTCTGTGCTCTATAACAGTTCATGTGAGTGACCCTCTGAATAACTTTTCACTGTTAAAAAAAATCAGCCCCAGTTGCTCCTCTGCTCAGTTTGGGATGGTTGTGGAGCAAACATTAAAATTCTATTTGTTTTTATAACACTCAAACTCAAAAGTCTCCCTTTGAGCCATCGCTCATTGTGACATGGAAGTGACCCTGCTTCTGCCAACAGAATGTAAAACTCTTGAAGACTGTAGCCCTGGCAAGTCAGGAAGACCAGGCTTCAATCTCCACCTCTGATATTTACTAGCTGTGTGACCATGGGTAAGGCCCTTAGCCTTCTCGAGCCTAAGGTGATTAGACTAGGTGACCTCCAAGTGCCTTCTGGTCCTAAATTTTTGACTGCTTTTGATTTCCCAGGACTAGGCTGGCTATGTACATCACTAGTAGCAGAACTACTTGGTGATAAACTTTTTAGTCAAGGACGTAACAATAGGAATACAACAGTGGTGGAACAGGAGATGGTGAATGCTAAGACTCATAAAATTCTTCACCATCTATAATAAGCATGGCCTTGACTATTGATGCTCTAGCCTGGCCCAGACTCCCATGCTGCTGTCCTTCAGCTGTCTTCATACCATGATCCTCTGCTCTGGACTCTATGTCTAACCTGGAATTTTACCCACTGTCCTGGGGACTTGGGCTTCTGATTTGTGAGCTTTCAACATTTTTTTTTGCTCAATTTATGCCTTCACAATGCGCTACTGATGCAATTTTATGCTCTTCTCACCCCCTATTTTCTACCACCCCTGGAAAAGATCCTCAATACAGCTCTATGACTCCACTCAGCACTATCCTTTTGATTTTTCTGATCACCCCTCCCTACCCATCACTTCCCCATATTCTTAGACTTCCCCTATTACAATGCAAGTTTCTTGAGGGCAAAGACTATCTTTCGGGGTGGGGGTGTTCTTTAATTTTCTGCCCTTGACACAGTTTCTAGACTATACTTAGTGCTCAGTAAATGTTTTTTCATTCATTCTAAATTTGTGTCGCAAATGACCAATGAGTTGATATACTATTGTAAAAATATCAATATAGACATTCTATAAAAAACATGAAAATATAGGAAGTTACAGTTAAATGGAGAGTCAGCTCATGGGTTTTCCTGAGAGAAACGAATAAAGGAATTAGAAGAACTGGCCTTATCATGTGTCCAAATAATAAGAAATCTCATTTCCTGGGACAACTGGTTATTTTTTTTATTGCAATGCTATGACGTGTGTAAGTGAGACCACAATAAAGACAACTGCAGTTTACAGGCTCAAGTAGAGCATGAGGGAGTAATTTTAAGAACCTTTCAAATAAGACCTTGCAAATTAAATCAACTTTCATGCTTAGCAATTCCAATGCAAAGGTCAGCATAGGGAAGAACAGCAAAAAAGATGTTGGAAAACATGGCTCAGGATCAAGAAACCCAAGAGGCAAAAGGTTTGTAGAAAAAATGTACTCAAACTCATATATTAGGAATGTTTTCTTCAAGAAGAGAGTTGGGAGGCATTAGACATGGGGAGCAATGATTAACACTATTTAAAAAAGAAAAAGGAATGCCTATAGCTGAAATATGAAATTATTGGTTACCAATATAGGAATCTTAACCAATTCAGTTGTATGTAGGCAGGCCATCCATTTGTTAGAGAAAAGACCAAAATTGATGCCAAATAAGAATAAAGAAAAACAACGAGAAGATATGGAACCTGACTTGTTTAAACAAGCTATTGATGGTGGAAAATGGGATACTGAAAAAGGACAGATACTAACTTGGATTATCACTATTTTCTAGAAAGTCTCAATCATTGAAAAGTAATCACCATGATGAGACGGCCAAAAGAACCTAGAAATCACCTAAAACTACAAATGGTTCATTTGCTTACCAAATAGAGAAATATGGTGGTCAAAGACAAAACTGGTTTACAATAAAAACTCATTTAAAAAACATTATGAAGCCAGATGGTAAATTATTACACATAGTATCACCTCATAAAACAGTAAAAAGCAGTGGAGGGAAAAGTTAGCTTATCAGAAACTTGGTGTAAGACTCAGCTGAGTGAAACCTTCTCTAGAGTGTTTAAGGATGAAACTGAAAAGAGGGCAAAGAACAGGAAAATTGGGAAAAGATTCATGAAGATCCTTGTAACACATTGTATTCTGCTTCAACAACAGAAGAACCATCACATTTGGACTCATCCATTACAGTTACTGATATCCTGAATGAGGCAGTAGGAATGTCATAAGAATTAAAGAACAGGAAGACAAGTCACACCAAATCAGAGGCACATAGATGAGGCTCATGCTGGAAACAAAGCATTTTTCAAATCGTTGAAGGATCAGTTCTCAAGATATCTGAAAGAAGGGAAGATTCCAAGCAAATGGAAAAAATTAGAGTTGTTATTATGACCCAAATAAAGATCATCAGGAGAATATCAGCAAACATAAGAAGGGAAGAAATAGGCTGTCACATATTATATTTTACACTAAACTGCATTTCTATTGTAATGAAACAGACTGAAAGATGTGGAAATATTAATGTTTAATCTTTCTTTATTCTTTGTTGACAAAAAAGTATTTGAATTTGATAACTGTTAAATTGTTCATACTTTCTGATCCAGTAGTCTTTCTGTTGGGAAAAATTAAAGACCAAAGGGTCCCATATGTCCCAAAGTATTGATAACATCATGATTTATAACAGCAAAAAGTAGGAAACAAAAAAGATGTGCCCAACAATGGAGGAATGGCTGAACAACTTGTGGTATGGGAATGAAGTGGATATGAAGAAATCAAAGAGGCCTATGTGAAGAAGGTACACCCCTGATCATTTCATAGCCTCCTATCTGAGATTCACAATGACTCAAAGCTTTGGCCTACCCATCCCCACTTTAGAGATAATCTAATAAAAGCCATCATCATCATTATTACTAACATTTACATGGCATTTTAAAAGCTCATAAAATGTGTTACAGGCATTTCATTTGAGCCTCATAATAACCCAATAAAGCAAATGTTGCTATTATTATTATCACCATTTACAGATGAAGAAACTGAGATTCACAGGTTCACATGATCACAAGATGAATATGACTAGGGAAAACCCAGCAAATGAAGAATGCTTAATAGGCAGTGCAGAGTAGTGGATAGGGGCCTTAGGACCAGGAAGACAGAGGTTCAAGCCCATGTAGGTTATATGACCCTGAGCAAGTCACTTAACCTAAGTGCTCTGGAATTTAAAACTATGTAAGTTACAGAGAAGGTTATATATAATTGATGGAAGAAGTTTCCTCATGCTAGGAGTTCTCTCTCCATACAAGGGAAAATCACAAGTCTTGTCCCTATCCTTATGATGGATAGCCCAAAGAGCCAGTTTTCCAGTGCTTAATTCTGCAGATGGACAATACACTGAACCCAGAATTGGAAAAAAGGAATAGAGTGGCTGAATTGCATTTGAGAAAGTGTAGAGTTTTCATCCCAGCTTCTCTTCCTCTCTCTGAAATAGTCACATACTTTAACAGCGGTAGAGTTCCAGTGATGCAGCATGACATAGTAGATAGAATGATGGAATTAAGAGAACTGGGTTGGGGGCAGCTAGATGGCACAATGGATAAAGCACCAGCTCTGGATTCAGGAGGAACTGAGTTCAAATGTGGCCTCAGACACTTGACACTTACTAGCTGTGTGACCCTGGGCAAGTCACTTAACACCCATTGCCCCACACAAAATAAAATAGAACTGGGTTAAAATGCCACCTTTGACACTTGCTATAGAACTGTGAACAAATTCCAGCCCTCCTCACTCTCAGTCTCCTTGGTAAAATGGTAATAGTAGTGCCTAAAGTAAGTTATTACTATACAGTTGCAATTTGTGGAATATCACAGTCTCCATGGAATCAAAACCAAGGGTCATCTAAAAGATACATTGTAGATAGAAATAGCCTGTGACACTATGAATGATGAATGGTGTGGACAAACCCATGGATATTATCAGAGATGTTGACTAAAAGAAGGATAACTGAGGGGTAGTTAGGTGGTGCAGTGGATAGCATGCCAGTCCTGGAGTCAGGAGGACCTGTGTTCAAATATGACCTCTGGCACTTGACACTAGCTGTGTGACCCTGGGCAAGTCACTTAATCCCAATTGCCTTGCCAAAAAAATGAAATAAAATAGAAAACAAAAGAAGGATAACTGGTTGTTAGAGACAGAGAATTTTCAGAAGTCTTCATGTGATGTTAAAACAAGGCAAACAAGGGCTCTCTCCATTCCAAGTAGAGTATTGAGCATGGTCTGACTACTTACTCAGCTGGATGGACTCCTTTATCTGTAACTGGACAGAGACCTAGAAAACTCTCTAGGTTGAATACCCAGGAATTGGATAAATAAAAGAGACTGCTTAAAGCCTCTGTCTGTATTAGGCCAGTTATGCCAGAAAGGTCATATTTTAACTAATTATTCTTACTAGCTTAGGTGCTAGCTCACTCATTTCTATTTTGCAGGAGGAGTATAAGCACTTTTAGTGCTTTCTAAATTTTAGCCCTTTGAGGTAAAGCTCAGGTCGCTCTGGCCTGGTTTTGGTTTCTTCCTGGAATTTCTCCAGTCATGCCATCAATGATGGTCAGAGTCAAGGTGGGCTGGAGATAAGGAGACAGAATAAGCCAGAATCTGGTGTTTAAGATGCATTGAATTTGTCAAATCCTGGTCTGTATTTTTTCACTCAAACTGGCTTGAATGAGTTGAGGAAGCTCAGTTCTCAAAACTATCTCAGATTCAAGTTGACCTATAACCACAATTCATCTCTCCAGAATCTTTATCGCAAAGTGGTTTCCTTATCATTCTCTTGTAAGGTAGGGAATAAGTTATTTTCTCCAGAGGCAGCTGGTGGTGGTTCAGTGGATAAGAGAAATGGGCCTTGAATCAGAAAGACCTGAGTTCAGATCAGGCCTCAGACACTTAACCTCAGTTTCTTCAACTGTAAAATGGAGATACCAATAGTACCTACCTCCCAGGGTTGTTGTGAGGATCATATGGAATTATATTTGTAAAAAGCTCTTGGCTCAATGCCTGGCACAGAGCAGGCTCTAGGTACATGTTTATTCCTCTCCCTACTCCATCCCTCATCCCTTTACAAATGTGGAAAGTGAAGCTCAGATGAATTCAATTATTTATTTGCCCGTGGTTACTTGGTGTGGGAGCTGCGATTCAGATGCAGGTTGGTGACTCCACAAACAATACCTTACTTCTCTGCCACACTGCCTCTCAGTCACCAAGTGGTGGAAGCAGATCTGATATCCACTAGGGGTTCCAATGAGAATGCTCTCTCTATAGATGGAGATCCCTCTCCGTATGTACCTCACATAGTCTATGTGAATTGCCGAGGCTGGGAAATTCATGGTCCAGGAGATCAGCTTGAGGATGGACCTCTGAACTTGGCTAGGTTTTCTCAAACTCAGTTTCTTCATTTGTAAAACAGGCATAATCATAACACCTATCTAACAGGGTTGTAAGGATCAAATGAGATGTGAAAGTGGGGTATTTTCATACCTGTCTTACACTATACCCCTCTTACATATTTGTAAAGTATGTGTAGTTGGGCAGGGCATCATAAATATACAGCTGGTTGGCATGTAGCATGAATGGATATCTGATCTGGGATCTAGTCCACCCTGTCTCCAAGGGAGACTAAGATGTCTTCCCTTTGTGAAGGTCCAGAAGAAGACCATGGCAGTATCTCTAATGGTCTAGCAAGAAAGGGGCCAGCAGGAACTAGGACTGCCATGGCTAGGCGGTGTCTCCTACGGTCTCCTATCTACAAGAGGGACATTGGGTTAGAACTGTACTTATCTACCATACCTCAAATATTTCTGGTCTAGAGGTATGATAAGGGGCTCAGAATAAAAGGCACTCAGTCTTTCAAAGAGAAAGTAACACATAGCCTAGCTCCCTCCTACCTCATGCAACAACAACAAAAACTTATCATGAATAACTAGTAAACTTCTTTATGAGTGGAACTGTTGTTACATGTGTAATCTATAAACCTTAAAGTACCATATAAATGCTAGCTGTTGCTGCTACTACCACCACCACCACTACTACCACTACTACACTACTACCACCACTACTACCACCACCACCACCACCACTATTACTACTTCTTACCACCACCATCACCACCACTACCACCACCCTTGGACAACAAACACAGAGTTGGTCACTAGGCCTATACCTGAAACCATTCTAGTCTTCTACATCCTGCCAGAACTTGTTCTCTCTTGGGGTATCCTTCAAGAACCCTAATCGCCTTCACACTATGATAAAGCATCAGAGTAAAATATACAGCATAAAGCTATTGCTTGGTTAATATAGCATATAATTTGTGAGCTTGTCTGGCTAATATAGCCATGGAGTAACTTGGATGTCCCTAGAGTGTAGGGGATTTCCAATTCACTCCTTAAAGAATTCTTACAGAAATAACTGGAATCAAAGAGCAAAGTATAATAACTTCCTTCCAGCAAGTTTCTAATTAATCCTGGATTAATTCATTTTAATGAAGTTTGAATTAATTACTGGGTATTTGTAAAGAACTTTGAACAGTCTAAATACAAAATTGCACTAAAAGAAACAGAATTAAATCTGCATCACATTAATATTAAGAACAAATCCTAAATAATCACAATTCTTCAGGCCTTTTCCTTGTCAATAATTTTCACCAGGGCCACAAGCACTGTGCAGAGCTGCACATCTAAGTATGGGACTCAAAGAGGTAGCTGGCGGGTTTGAAACTGTAATGCATGTGTAGGGGATAGATTTGCTTGTAGCCTGAGAGATGAAAAATTAGTGCCCTGGAAAGTCAATTGAAAAAGCAAAGCCGGCATTTTGATTGCTCAAATAGTCTAATTCTCCCTGTTGTCCGCAGATGACTTTTCCAGCAAACGACCTCCTTATCCAAGTCAGGTTAGGAAAATGGCTAGCATTAGGTGCCCCTGATAAATGTGTCCCAAACTTAGTAACTTAGGCTGGCTTTGAAATCTGATCCCTGACCTGTGAGATTGGTACCCCTTCTGTTAAGTAGCCAAAAAGTCCTTTGATAGCCGATCCTTCCTCTTCTCTGGCAGGTGATGTTTTCCACAGCGACTTAGCCCTGGGAAACCATCCTGATCTGACCTCTGCCTGCCTCAGTTTGCAGCTTCTGTGGTCTCCTGGGTTCCTATAGTAGAAGTCATCTAGTCTAAACCTCTCATTACACAGAAGAGGAAACCGAGGCCCAGAGAGATTAAGGGACTTCATTATGGTCATGCAAGTGCTAAGTGGGAGAGATAGATCACCATCAGCTCCACTGATGTTGGTTTACTGAAGCCCTGAATATTATGTTATCTTGGCTATCTGAGGCTGGATTTGAACCTGGGTCTTCCTGGCTTCACATACTTTTCCTCTTTCCGTGGGGCTATGCACTGAGAGGTGAAGATTTTCTACCATGGATATCATTAGGCTAGAATCATGTTTTGGATTTTCATATGTAATGAGCATAGGATACGGTTCACTAACTCTCCTAGTATTTCTCATTCCTTTGAGTTTTTAGATAAAGCCAGGACTTCATTTCAAAGTATCACAGGGCGATATGTCAACAGAGTAGAAGAGCTGACAGGTTCTACTAAGCCAGGAATGTTTCACAAGTCCAGTCAGTTAGTTAATGGGCATTTATTAAAAGCTTACTATGTACCTGGTACTGTGCTAAGCTCTAAGAATGCAGAGGAAGACAAAAGGAGACCTTGCCCTTCTACATGGGAGACAATGTGTAAACCACTAGTACATACAAGATCTCTAGAGAGAAGATGGATGATTTGTAATCTCAGAGGGAAGGTGAGGGCTCGGGGATGGGCCACCAGCTAAAGCCTCCTGACCAAGACAGAATGTGAGCTGAGTCTTGGGAGAGACCAGGAATTCTAAGATGAAGAGGGAAAGTATTAAGAAAATACCGTTTATTCAGCCATTCCCCAATCAATGGACAGTTGCTTTTATCTCAATTCTTTGTTTCCACAAAAAGAGATGCTATGAATATTCTCATATGTATGGGACCTTTATTTTTGTCTTTGATTTCCTTAGGGTATAAATATAGTAACTCCCCATTGAATTTTTATTGTGTGTGGGGGGGAACCATATCTATGATTTCATTGGTATAAGGAACTCAAAGTGAGGATCCACCCTCTGCCAATGCAGATTGGAGCATTGCCCACGGTTACATAGCCAGTATGTGCCTGAGTCCATTGACTCTTTTAAAAAAGTAGATTTTATTGATCTTTTATTTTGACATTACCAGATTTCCTCCCTGTATCCTCTTCCTCCTCAAGAGCCATCTCTTATAATAAAGGATTATTTAAAGAAAGAGAAAAAGAGTAAGAAGAAAAAATTCAATAAAACCATACATCAAAGAACCTAATATTAATCAGTTTATATGTCTATACATCTATACACATATACATACACACATATATAACATAAATTGCTATCTTGCCCTCCCTCCAATTTTGCAAAGGAGTCAGATGAAGTGTTTTCTCATAATAAGTGTTTTCTCTGGGACCAACCTTGTTCTTCATAATTCTGCAACATTCATTTTCTATTGTTTGGCAGAGGTTTGTTTTTTTTTTTAACTTAGACTGTTGTCATCTGATATGTATACATTGTGTATATACTGTTTTCCTGCAGAATGTATTGCCTCTTTAAAAACACTTTGATAAATATCACCATAATCTGGACATCATTTCCATTTTCCAAAAGGGGAAACAGAGGTATGAGACTAAACTCTTTTGTATCACTCATTTAATCAATGGTGGGTTGAAGAGTGGACGGAATAGTGATTTATTAATTCAGTGGCCTAACCACAGCCCTACAAAGCCACTGTGACAAATAAAAGAATGATCCACACAGACCTCCCCAGTGACAAGCCACTCAGTTAGCAGCCTGGTTTAGCTAGCAAAACTAATGGGGAAAACTAATAGCATCAGGACACAGATTTCTATTTTTAATGGTAGATAGTATGTGGGGATAGATACAGAGTTATGGAAAAATTAAACTAAAGTCTTAAGATAATGCCCCAATAACCCATTCCCATCATCAATCTCAAATTCCTGGGAACATAGTTTGATGAATGGGGGGTCCCAGTCGGAGGACAAGATAGTCTCTTTTGCTGGGTCTCCATCTATAACCTCTATGTCCACTCCTAGCCCCACCCCAAGTGTTATCTCAAACTCTGTATTGGGCTTTCTTCCTTTTTTCTCTATACCCTTACCAGCTTCCAAGGGTTTAATCAGTCAGCAAGCATTTATTAAGTGCCTACTTAATAATCCCCTATGGATCACAAGGGACATGAAGACAAAAAAGAAATGGAATTATCCCTATTCCCAAGGAGCTTATGCATTATCAGAGAAGATAACACGTACATGTGTATGTCTTGTATGGAGGTAACCATTCATCTTGCATTAGCACTCACAGCTGATTCCTTCAGGTTGAGGGGTTCCTACCTCACGTTCATAGGTAGTGTATGGCCCATACTTCTCAAACTAAAGCTCCAGAGACCCCACTGGTGCATTTACTATTAAGAGTCAGCCAATAGACACAATCAACTCAAAGTAAAGGCATTTATTAGGCTGGCTGGAATAGTAAGAGCAGTAGCTATACAATATTCTCTCCATAAATCTGGGGCATACACTTCCACAAATACAGAGAATCAATGGGAAAAGTGGATGCATATACAGAGCACATGGAGAATAAGGTACACACATATGGAACATATGAGTAGCCAGGGCAACTCATGACTATCACTCTAGTTGAGGAAACTGAGGCAAGCAGAGGTCAAATGACTTGTCCAGGGTCTCACAGCTTGTGTCAGAGGCTGGATTTGAACTCAGTCTTCCTGACTCCAGGTGTTATGCTCTATGCTTTGTGTCACCTCATTGGCTCTTTTTTTTTTTTAAGTTCCCTGTCCTCTCTAAACCATCTTCTATATAGCTGTCAAACAATCTTCCTAAAGCACAGAGACTATGTTTAAGAAATTTCAGTTGCTCCTTATTGTCTCTGGAATAAAAAGCAACTCTCTGGTTTGGTATTTAAAGTCCTTCATGATTTGCTTTTGCTTTTCAAGACAATTCTTATTATTCTTGTTTATACACTTTAGGTTCCAGTCCAACTGACCTTTTGGTTTTTTGCCAGACTCAGCTTGGAGTCTTGTGCCTCTATGTCTGCATAGCCAGGCAGTTCCTGCATTGCATCCCCGTCAGCCAAGTCTCTTAGAATCTTCCTCTCCCCTTGTTGGAAGGCTTTCTTCATTCCTTGAGTTAGTGTTCATGCTTGATCTCTTCTCAAGTTATCTTATATTTATTTATCTGGTTACGTGTTGTCTCCCCCAGTAGAGCTTCTTTCGAGGAGACCCCTTTCTCATTTTTTTGTATCCCCAGAGCTTAGAACAAGGCCATGCACACAGTAGATGCTTAATAATTATCTGCTAAATTGACCCACGGGAATTGTAGTATGCACGATTACCTCAGAACATTGGCACTGTGAGACAAAGTACTGGGTGAGGTCCAAGTCATTATGTGTTGTCTCCTTCGGTCAACGTGGATTTCTTTGTGTTCTTCCCCCATTGAACTCCACTTTCCCTTTTGGCTTTGCACTGGCCATCGCCTGTGATGGAACACACTCCCTCCTCATCCTAATACATGAGCCTCTCACTTCCTTCAAGAGCCAGCTCAAATAATTGCTAGTGCCCTCCCTCACTAGACTGTCTTTATTTTGTATTTGTTCTGTAGGTTGTGCAGTGGGTAGAGTGCTGGATCAGAGTCTGGAAAACCTGAGTTAAGATTTGGCCTTAGACTGTGTGACCCTGGGCAAGTCATTTAATTTCTGTCCAGCTTGGTTTTATCATTTGTAAAATGAGGATAATAATAGCACCTATTTCTCAGGGTTGTTACTTGAATCAGATGAGATACTATTTGTAAAACTCTTTGTAAACTTTAAAGCATTTGTAAATTCCCTTGTTCAGTTGTTTGTCATGCCCATCTCTTCATGATCCTCATTTGGGGTTTTCTTAGCAAAGATACTAGAGTGGTCTGCTAATTCCTTTTCCAGATCATTTTACAGATGAGGAAACTGAAGCAAACAGGGTTAAATGACTTGCCCAGGGTCACACAGCTAGTGAGTGTCTGAGGTCAGATTTGAAACTCAGGTCTTCGTGACTCCAGTTTGCCTGGAAGGTTGAGTACATCCTTGGGATCTGGGCTGCCAGCACAGTTGGCCCTCTCCCCAAGTCTCTAAAGTGTTTACTGTGCTGAGTCTTCAAAGTTTGTTGCTTAATGAGTGAGGACAGAGGACTGTTTCTTCTCTCTCTTTGTATCTTCAACATCTAACAGTGCAGATTAATGAATGCTTATTTATGGCTTGATTAGCATGGCTTGCTATAGGTGAACAATGTGATAGGTGACTGTTACACAGTGTTTTATTATATACATTATCTGAAAGGAGCTTCATACTTGTTTTTTATTATCCCTTTTCACCTTTACCCTCTCTGAGCCTCACTTTCCTCTCATGTACAGTATCCCTGGATCTTCTAACTTGAGGTTCAGTGTCATTTAAAAAAAACAGACAGAAACATTACTGACCACATGTATTCCACCAGCAGAGGACTAGGGCTATTGAAATTAACAAAATGTATGTTTGTATGTTCAGTGCCTAATGTATAGTAAGATGGACCAATACTTTTGAGCAGGAAGGGCCTGCTTTGGGGTTATCTTATCTAACCCTCATTTTACAGATGAGGAAATTGAGGTTGAATGAAAGGAAATGACTTATCCAAGATTCCATAGGTAGCAAGTAGCAGAGGTGGTATATGAAATAATTTCCTCTCAACTGCAAAATCCAATATCCTTCCCAATGCACCACATAGCCTCCTCTGCCCAGACATTGGTAAAGAATAAACTCCTTAAGCTCAGTCACTGTTTCCAATTTGTCTTTGTATTCTTTTTTTAATTAAATTTTATTTTATTTTCAAACAAAGATCACTCTTGACTTCCTCCCCCTCCCCCTCCCCTCAAAGCAAGAAAAACAAAAGCCATTATACGCAGGTTTAGTCAATCAAAACAAATTTCCACATTGGCCAGTGTCCTCCAAAATGTCAGTCTCGTTCTGAACTCTGCGCCTTTCACCTCTCTACCAGGAGGTGGGTGGCATGTTTCATTGTTAGTCTTCTGGAATCTTGGATGATCATTTCTCTGATAAGAGTTGCGCACAATAGTATCCAATCACAAATATACACCATAACTTGTTCGTTCAATCCCCAATTTAATTTATTTCCCCTCGAATTCCTATTCTCAAAGAGCTAAAACTATTTTTGTACATCCTTAGAATTCATTTTGCTTAGGACTAATCCCTTCCTTCCTCTACCTTTCCTCTAATTCCCCCTTTTCCTCTTCTTTCCTTTTCCCTCCCATTACACTGCTGCATTAAATTCATTTCAGTATCTGACTGTGAGGATGTGTATATTCTTCCTTCTTTTGATCAGTTCAAATGAGAGTGTGGTTCAAGTGTGAGCCAAGGAGTCTCTCTACCCCCTTTTTCTTGTTTGGATAGATGTTTACTTGTGTACCTTCATTAATTGAGATAATTTCCACTAACCTTCCTTTCCCTTTCCCCCCCAGTGTATTCCTCTTCCTCTCTTTCCATTCTTTCCTTAAGATCATCAATACATAACAGAACCACTCTCAAGTCTTGTCTAATTGGATTTCCTCTATGAATCCCGATGATGATAGAGGTCAGAAGGGACATGTATCATTTCCCTAGATTTGATTTGATTTTTGGTGCCAAGTTTAAATAGATTTTATCCCCAGGGGCAAGAATTCCATTTCCACTTGTTTAAAGTACTGAAAAAAACACGTTTGCTTCTCTCTCTCTGCACAATTCAACTATTCAGAATGCCCAGATTTACATAATAGCTTAAATGTTACTTTTAAGCAATTACTGCCCTGGCTACAGGTTTAAGTCCTTTGCTATTTGAAAAGCTGTTGTGGAATGCTCTCTCTTCTGGTGGGTTTCATTGACCTCTTCAATGGTGGAGAAGAAACAGCTTATGATGTGGCTGGGCCACCACCCTAGGAATCCACGTGTCCCCTGCATTCTGGTCTGGCTTAACAACGATGAGGTTGCAGACTTTCTCTAGTTCTTTCTGCTCAGATTTGTCCTTCTCATCAGTCTGGTTCTTAATAAGTAGCTTCTTCTTTCTTTGCATTTGTTGATAATCTTTAGTTTGCCTAAATCACCAATTTTGCCTCCTATGTAGCCATCATGTTGAAAGCATAAATAATTGAAGAGAGTTTTCAGAAGACATCTTCTCTTTCTGCTCCTTATCTTCAGCTCTGTATCTCTCAGACTCATGGACCATACGTTCAATGTCTTGTTTTTGCTCAGGGAACCTCTGTCACTAGTGATGATGATCTTATTCCCATAGCATGTGCTCTTATCCATAGCTGAAACATTGAGGATGCCAATGCATCAATGTCAAAGGTTATTTCAATCCAGGGGTAGGGAGATTTGCTGTGAGCTCAAAGTTAACAAGCAGGTTGTTATCCTTTGACATTGCTTTGTTATTTCCAAGAGAGAGAGAGGGATAATTATCCAAAAGCATCAAGTCCTGCACATTCTTAATTTTTTTTTTTAACCAGACAAGGCATTCTGGACAGCTGTACCATAAGCAATAGCCTCAACCTCAGGATTGATATCCTTATTTAATTCCTTGCCCCTGAAGAAGTCTTGTAGAAGTTTCTAGATCTTGGAGGCACAAGTGGAACCACCAACCAAGACAACATCATATATCTGTGGCTCATCTGGTTTGGTATCCCTTAGGACTTTTTTCCCCCCAGGGGGCTTAGTGTGCCATGGAAGAGGTCAACATCCAGTTCTTCAAAATGGGCACAGAGGTCAGCATTCAGTTCCTCAAAATGACCATGGGTAATAGAAGTTGATACCTTCACAGAGGGAGTCATTCTCAGTACTGGACTGGATATATGGAAGATGGAGTACGCTTTTCAGACACACAAGTGGTACATAGTCGGTGTAGTTGATGAAGAGTTTTCTTGTCCTCCCTGATGCCCTTCTAGTGCTTTTGATTGGAGTAAGCAATGAAATGGTGGTCCTTGTAGTTGTCAATGTCCTTCCTACCCAATTGGTGGATCTCCAGCTGTGGACTGGTTTTCAAAGATTCCATCTGCCATGGTAAGAGTGGAGACATCAAAAGTGAAACCTCCAAGGTCAAAGATCAGCACATTTCTCTCAGCACCAACCTTTTTGTTCAAGCCATGTGGAACAGTAGCACTGACTGACTCACTGATGATCTGGAGCACATTGAAACCAGCCATGATTCCAGCATCTTGGGTGATCTGACATGGGGAATCATTAAAGTATATTAGTACTACGACCATGGCATTTGTAGTAACAGTCTTCCTAAGGTAAACTTTGTCAATTTCTTTCATTTTGGTCAAGACTACAGAAGAGATTTATTCTGGATGGAAGCCTTTGGTCTTCCCTTTGCACTCCACACAGACCTTAGGCCTGTCTGTGTCATTCACCACCATAAAAGGCCAGTGATTTATGCCTATCATCAAACTGGCAACCAATTAGACATTTGGCATCAACACTGCCTTGGTAGAGTTCATTGCAACTTGATTCTTTGCAGCATCACAGATTAAATATTTTTTGTCAGTAAAGGTGATATTGCTTGAGGTGGTTGGTTCTATTTCCTTGGTTATTAGCAATGATTTCTACTTTTCCCATGTTGGAAGATTCTAACATAAGGATAAGTGGTGCTTAGATCAATGCCAAGTATGGTTCCTTTTGACATGGTTCCTGGGGTGTTGACCAATGAGGAGTAAGAATGATTGCTACCGTGTTGAGTAACCCCATATTTGAATGTAAGCAGTTTTTCCTTGTTTAGTTCATTCAGTTTTACCTTTTTATATTTTTTTCACCCCTGTGTTTGTATTTCAAAGTGTCTCCACAGCTGTTTTTTTCATCAGAAGTACTCTATTTAGAGTACTCTATTTCATTAAAAATCTATTTTTTTCCCTTGTAACATTGTACTTGATTTTGTTGATGAGTTATTCTTGGCTGTGAGCCCATATCCTTTGCCTTTTGGAATATCATATTCCAAGTTCTCTGCTCCTTTTTAGTAGTGACTGCTAAATCACTGATCCTGACTGTGGTTCCTCAGTATTTAAATTCTTTCTTTCTAGCTGCTTGCAGTATTTTTTCTTATCTTGAAGCTCTGGATTTTAGCTATAATGTTACTGGGAGTTTTCATTTGGGGTTTTCTTTCAGGAGGTGACCAGTGGATTCTTTTGATTTCCACTTTGCCCTCTAGCTCTAAAAGACCTGAGCAGTTTTAAGATTTTTTGAAATATTATATCTAGCTGCTTCTTCTTCTTCTTCTTTTTTTTTTTTTGGTCATGGCATTCAGATGTTTTCTTTTTGATGTTTTCCAGGCCAGTTTTCTCTCCCTAGGAGATAATGTACATTTTCTTCTATTTTTTCAGCCTTTGGACATTATTTTAATATTTCTTGGTGCCTCATGGAGTCATTGGCTTCAATTTGGTCCATTCAATTTTTTTTTTTTTTGAGGGGCAATTGGGGTTAAGTGACTTGCCCAGGGTCACACAGCTAGTAAGTGTTAAGTGTCTGAGGCCGGATTTGAACTCAGGTACTTCTGAATCCAGGGCCGGTGCTCTATCCACTGCGCCATCTAGCTGCCCCTGGTCCATTCAATTTTGAGGGAGTTTTTTGTTTGGGCAAAGTTTTGTACTTCTTGTACCAAGCTGTTGGGTTTTTTTCCAATTCTTTCTTCCATAGCTCTCATTTCTTTTCCATTTTTCCCCCTCAAATGTTCTCATTCAATTTATAAAAAGTTGTAAATATTCTCCCCCAAACCCCTTAAACTCTTGCTTCATCTCTTCCAGGAATTCTAGTTGAGCTTGTTCTCAAGCTATATTTTTCTCTGATATCATACATTGCTTGTAGATGTTTAGGACTCATTCTCTTCTGCTTTTGTGTCTAGAGAGTCTCTGCCATCATAATTACTCATTATGGTGTTTTGTCTTGCTTTGCTTTTCCCATTGTTCCAGCCTATCTCCTGACTTTAGGCTGGATTTTGGGGCTAGGTCCTGAGGCACTTCTGGAGGGAAGGACTGGGCTGATCCTGTGGCTGCTTTCTTTGGGAAGTGAATGTTGTTTTTCCAGAATTGTAGGGACAGGCTGTGGGCTTGCAAATTTTAAGTGCTCCCAAAGTGGTCTGATCCAGGACAAAATCTGATTGCTGCCTGCTCTGTCTGAGCTTTGCAAGTTCCCAATCTGGGATTAGGTTTGAGTAAGAGTGGATGCTATTGGACCAAGCTCTTATCAGCTGGAAAGCTGTTTTCTTTCTTTCTTTTCTTTCTCTCTTTCTTTCTCTCTCTCTTTCTTTCTTTCTTTCTTTCCCTTCCTTCCTTTTCTTCCTTCCTTCCTTCCTTCCTTCCTTCCTTCCTTCCTTCCTTCCTTCCTTCCTTCCTTCCTTCCTTCCTTCCTTCCTTCCTTCCTTCCTTCCTTCCTTCCTTCCTTCCTTCCTTCCTCCTTCCCTCCCTCCCTCCCTCCCTCCTTCCTTCCTTCCTTCTTTCCTTCTTTTTCCCCTAGGAGAATCTGTTTTCTTAGAGTGGCAGAACTGTAGGCTCCCCTTTGGTCTGGGATTCTTGGCAATGGCTGCTCCTCTGCAGACTGGACTAGACACTGGAAATGAGATCTTGTTTTGTTTCTGAGGTCTGAGCCACATCACTGTTGCTGATGGCTTCTAAACTTCTTCCTTTCTCTATATACCACCCAGGGCCCAAGTGGGAATCCACTGTGGTGCATAGGTTTCCTTTTCACTCCATACAGGCTCTGTGACCCAAGACTAGATTGAAGGAGATAACACTACCAATTTACCTCGGTATGTGTGTGCGCATGTGCACCCCTGTTTTTGTCGGCAGCCTCCTTCTGCCCCAATTTACAGTCTCTCTCTGGGTGCTAGTGCATTCCTAGTATGCCTCTGTCTTTAGTATTCACAGATCCACCTGTCTTGTGACCCTATGGTGAGCTGGGCTGGATTCTGTCTAGTACTTTTTCTGGCCTTGTTAGGAGGAGTTTATGGAGAGGAGTTTACTGCAATATTTCCTGTCATTCCACCATCTTGTCTCTGCCTCCTTGTCTTGGCATGCTTAACATCTGATACAGGGCCTGGCACTGGATGGGCATTCAATAAATGCTTGTTGAGTTTCCTGGCCTGTGGGATATTTTGGGTTGCTTCTCTCCAGTCACTTGTCCAAGGAGCATGTTGAGTGCTGAGAAGACAAAAAAGGTACAGACCAAATAGTCCCTGCCCTCAAGAAGTTTGAAGTCTAATGAGGAAGACAACAAGAAAATAACTATGTGGAAGATAGGTAAAACATATAATAATATATTATGAACAATATAACCTGTAATACATTAATAGTATATTATAAATAACAACCTAGAAGAATACATTGTCACATTAATCATATACCATAATGTATTTAGTAATTATCATACCATTTGAAATATTATACACATACACAGAATCAATTGTAAGTAACCAAGGGCGATCTAGAAATGGCATTAAAGGGAATTGAGGTGCCTTTCAAGCTTTCTGAAGGCGTTAGCTTTGCCAGGTGCAGTAGCTGGACTTGGAGTCAGGAAGACCCGAGTTCGCATTTTACCTCAGACATTTCTTGGCTGTGTGACCCTGGATAAGTCATTTAGCTTCTGTCCAGTTCAGTTTCCTCATCTATGATAACTCTCCCCACACTGTAATAGATATTTGTACAGATGTAATAGTTGTATTATCTCAATTTTGTATGAGATAATACAGATATTAGATATTATAATATTGTCAAAGTTTTTTGCACAACTAAAAGAGGTACATAAATAAGTACTAAAATAAAAAAACAAATAGGCACCTAAATAACTAAATGAAACCCAAACTGAATTGCTGGAATGACAATTTCCTCACTAGTCCCGGCGTTCTGCCCCCACACTTTGCGATCCGTACAGCCCCAGCGGGCCTTGGCCGGCCCGGCCCATCCACGGCCCGGGCGGGGCGGATTTGAGCGCGGACCCCAGCGGGCGGGCGGCCCGCGGGCGGGGCCGAGGCAGGGGCGGAACGGACGTGCCCGGGCCGCGCTGCCGCGGGGCCGCTTTGCGGGTAGGACCAGGTGGTCTCCCGGGCAGCGGGGGCAGCGCCATGGCCGGGCGGCGAGTGAACGTGAACGTGGGCGTGCTGGGCCACATCGACAGCGGCAAGACGGCCCTGGCGCGGGCGCTGAGCACAACGGCGGCCACGGCCGCCTTCGACAAGCAGCCGCAGAGCCGCGAGCGCGGCATCACGCTCGACCTGGGCTTCTCGTGCTTCTCGGTGCCGCTGCCGGCGCGCCTGCGGTCGGGGTCGTCCTCGGGGCCCGACGCCGCCGCCGCTGACGCCGCTGACGCCGAGGCCCCGGCCGGGCAGCTGCAGTTCACGCTCGTGGACTGCCCCGGGCACGCCTCTCTCATCCGCACCATCATCGGCGGTAAGGCCCGGGGGCGGGGTCGGGCGGGCGGGGGCGCCGAGTGCGAATGCCGCGGCGTGGGCGGGCAGAGGGCGGGGCTGAGCTGGGCCCGGCCCCCGTGCCCACAGGGCTCCCTAGTTGGAAAAGCGTTGGCTCCTCGCGACTATTCTAGGAGGTCTGTGCTCTTATTACCCCCATTGTACGGATGAGTAAATGGAGGCAGACTCAAGTGACTTGCCCAAGGTCATTCAGCTAGTGTCTGAGGCTGAATTTGAACTCAGGTCTTCCTGACTCCAGGCGCTGCCCCAGCATAACACATTACATATTATAATACAGTATAGCGCATTTTAACACGTGCCAAAACGACGTAAGGTATCCTGATATATAGTACAACATGAAATATAGCATGTAACAATGTAGCGTAACATCGCAATAGGTGACATAAACACAGCAGACATAAGACTCTAGTAGAACAGACCATAACATGTAACAGTGCAATGTAGCATAACATAGATAATGTCACACAAGATACATCACATGTAATATATAAATTATGACACTGAACACATTAACAACGTATCATATGTATAACCAATATCAGATTGCTTGTTGCCTTCAGGAGGGGGGAGGGAAGGGAGGAAGGGAGAAACATTTGGAACTGGAAATGTTACAAAAGTGAATGTTGAAAACTGTCTTTACATGTAATTGGAAAAAAGTAAAATAAAATACTATTTAAAAAACTAACCTAATATAACATATGACATAGCATAGCCTAACATGACATGATACCATACTGCATTATAACATGTGACATCATGCCACATCACACCATACCATGTGCCAAGCCATGTATAAAGTACTCTGTGAGCTTTAAAGGCTTCTCTAGAAATGCACACTGTAATTATTGTTTTTGGGGGCAGGGTGTCGCTGACTTTTCCCACCAGTGATCAGGGGTTTGTACGCCCAGTGCTGAACAGAAGCTCAGAGTCTTTATGGATATTTTGCTCCTCTCCATCGATTTTACTGAGTAGGAAACTGAGGCACAGGCTGGCTAAGTGACTTGTCCCAGGTGAGACAGATAGAAGACAGCAGAGAGGAGGCCCCAGTCCTCTGTCTCCAGAGACAGTTCTACTTCCACTGGAGCCCAGCTGCCTCCTGTGACCTTTAGCAAGTCAGCCCCATTTATTTCAAGCAGTATTCATTGCAATAAGATCTCATTAGCACAGAGGAATTTGAACATTTTACCATGTGCTATCTCTTAAATCTGTCTCTTTATTTGTGTTCACACTGAACTGCCTGTCGCCCCTTGCATATGCTGTCATCATAGCCTCCTGCCTGGCCTCCTGGCCTCCTTCTCCAACTCCTGCCTTGAGGGGCTGTAGAGTGACCTCCTTATTCATGAGGCAAGGTAGTCACTTCCTTGTTCCCAGTGCCTCATCAGCTACCACATCATCTGGTTGAAAGATTCCTGGTTTGGTCCTTAGATGATCCAGTGAGGTTTGTCTTCCTTCCTCTGAGGATTGACTGATGCTGTAACCTTTCTGTCATAGCCCTTTTGCTGAGTTTCTTCATATGGAAAATGGGCAGAATACTTCGACTACCTGTTTTACAGCCTTCTGAAGAAATTTGCTGAATACAAAGTACCTTGCAACTTTGAGCCGTAGTTATTCTTTTCTGAATAAATATAAACTACTTTGCTCGATATTTAAGGCTCTCTGTAACTGGGCTTCTGCCAACATTTCCAGCCTTATCAGTTCCTTTTAGGCTCCTGAGTTCTGGTCAGACTGAGCTTTTGGCCATTTTTTTTTTCTTTTCTTTTTTATTCTAACCTCTTTCCAACCATGCCTTTGCTGTCTCACAGTTTTGGAACGGGTTCTGTTTAGCAGACATTTACTAAAGCCTCTGATGGCGATGATGCTGGCTGGCATTTATAAGCACTTTACACATACATGTATGGTATTTGGTAAGTCATTCAGCCTCCTTAGGTCTTAGCTGCTTCATCTGTAATGGCACTAGAGGCCTCCAAGGGCCCTTGCCAGCTCTGGATCTTTGATCCCATGATCTTATCTTTCCATTTATTTTTTATACCAGCGCTGTGAGATGGGTGGGATGGATGTCATCATCCCCATTTTTAACAGATGAGGAAATGAACTGAGAGATGTAAAGTGACCTGCCTTCAGTCACATAGAGATGAACCGTTGGAGGCAGGCCTCCAGGGCAGGTCTCTTCTTCATTCCTCAGTACCACAGTGTTTGCATGTTGTGTGGAAAACAGTGCTAGATGCCGAGTAATCTGGAAAGTTTAAATAAATCTTGGGTCTTATCCTTGGTAGAGCTTGTAGTATGGTAGGGGGATATGACATACAGATAATGCTAATGCAAAATCATGCTCCCCTAATGTCTTTCTGTTGAAATCTCCTTCAAGGAACAAGGGATTAAGGAAACATTTATGTAGCTAATAGCACAGCTAATGTTAGGCACTCTGCTTGTTACAAGTATTGTCATATTTGATCCTCATTAACAATCCTGCCAGGGAGGTATGATAATTATCCCCATCTTACAGTTGAGGAAACCGGGGCAAATAGAGGTTATGTGATTTGTCCAGGGTCACTCACCCAGCTAGTGTCTGAGGCTGGATTTGAACTTGGGTCTTTCTGAAAAGCTTCACCACTGAATTACCAGCTGCCTCAGACTTTCAAGACCTTCCTCAACTGCCAGCTCCTCTGTAAAGCCTTCCTTCATCCTTTCAATTATATCTCCCTCCTCAAATCTCTCATGCCCCTCTGACTTCTCCTAGGCACCTATCATCTAACTTGTATTTAGTTATTTGTGTTTGTGTCTTTCCCCTTTCCATTAGATTGTTAGCCCCACTGTGAGCAGTGACTGGCTGGTTTTTTCACTTTTGCATCTTCCACAGTTCCTAGCATAGGGCAGGGCACCCAAGGTGGTAGCCACTTTTTTGTTGAATTGAATTGAATTGGATTATAATGGTTTTTAACCTATAATACCTTTTTTGGGGGGGTGGGGGTGGGGATGGGGCAATGAGGGTAAAGTGACTTGCCCAGGGTCACACAGCAAGTAAGTGTCAAGTGTCTGAGGCTGGATTTGAACTCAGGTCCTCCTGAATCCAGGGCCCTTGCTTTATCCACTGTGCCACGTAGCTGCCCCTATAATACCATTTTAACAGTAATGGATTCTTCCCACTGCCAACTTTTTCTGTTGGTGTTTTTACCCTTGATTTTGTCCTTGATTTTGCTTCTCTGTGGTGATATATCACCAGAGACTTTCTATTCAGATTAGGTTTAAAATGTGGTCTGGTTGAATTGCAGTTGCTGCACTATGCCCATTCTCTCTGCCATTCCTTACATAGATTAACTTTCTATCTTCCTTTTGAGAGAAATTGTTGAAAAGCTGCAAATTCCCTTTATATTTTTTGGTTATCCTCAGCATTGGAGGAGAATTGAGAGAACATAGGTAAATGAAATCCTCTAGTAATCCCAAACCTCTTTGTAGACATTGCCTTCTTGAAATTTTAACCTTTTAAGAGAATGGTAACAGCTTGAATTTGAGTACATAAGCTTGCAGAAGGAATAAGGACAATCATTTCTATTGTCTTTTGTTACCATCTGTGCTGAACTTTGTAGACAAAGTAATCTGACTTTGCCCTCAGTAAGATGTGGACTTTGGTTTTTTCCAATAGTGGGACTGAATTCCTACTGACATATCCCTATTCTCTCACTAGATCTCCCTTGTGACACATTTGCAAAAAGACTGACTCGGGGTAGGAGTGCTCTCTCTGTCTGAAGAGTAGAGGGAAGATGGCCCTTCCCAGGAGAGGCCACCCCCTCTGAACCTCAAAGTCCCTTGCAGAACTGAATCCATGCAGCTCTCATCAGCTTCCTTTTAGAGCAAGGTCTCTTAACCTCAGGTCCATGAACTTGTTTTTTGAAAATACTTTGAGAATTGTGTTTCAGTGCAAGATTTCAATTTATGCTTCTCTTTTCAAAAGGGGTCCATAGGCTTCACCAGATTGCCCAAGGGGGTCAGGACACAAAAAGGTTAAAAACCTCAATTTGAATGCTTTTTCTATGTCATAATCTCTGCGACCTTCATGAGCTGAGAAATCTGCCTTAAAAAGGTTACTGGAGCATATTTTCTCAAATACTGTGTAATTAGAAGGTCCTGTCCCTATTGTTGCATGAGAGGCAGCTGATGCTATTGGATTGAGAGTCAGAAGACTTCAAACCTAGTCTTGGTTTTGATACTTATTATTTTTATCTTAAATTGGTAACTTCTTTTCTTTGGGCCTCAGTTTCCTTCTCTGCAAAATGAACAGAGTAGGTCAGATGATCTCTAAGGTCCATTCTGCTACAAATTCTAAGGTATCTTTGAGCTTATTATATCTTAAAGTTAAAGCTATCTTCATATGATTTTTTAAAAATCTAATTGAATAAACATGATTAAATTATTTTTTAAACATTGATGACTGTCATTGATTTTTTTAGTTCCACAAATTATTATTATGGGCTACAGATATTTGGTAGGGAGAAGATTTTGCTGGTCTTTCAATTCCTTTAGTCTTCTGATGGCAGATTTGACTATGACAGCAGAGGTGGTATTGTAGGTCCATGCACCACCAGCTACTGCTTTCATATAGGATCCACAATGCCAGATACCCATGGTCTGTCTCTTCATTTTGGTCTTGCCACTAGGAGCAAGTGTACTCGGCAGGCTGGCTAATTTCACTTTTCTTCACCATTTTTCTGAGGGATGCACCATAGCGTGTTCCATATTTACCAACAATTCTGACCTTTTTGGTATGTTTAGCCATGTTGCCAGTTGCGGTCCGGAGCTTAGAGAGTGTCCTTGATTTTTTTAACCTATCTAGAATTTATAGGGAATATTTATAGCCAAAAGTTTAGTATTAATTCTTGGAGAATGAGAATATGTAATTCACCCCACCCAGTCCTTCCAAAAGCATGGTCTTGATCTAGGTTTTTATTTGATTCATTTTAGGGTATAAATCTTTGAAGGTTGGAGCTTTGAAAAGATTCTTTAATGAGTGATCTAAATACTCACCTGGGGCTGAGGGATTTAGAGTAATTCTTAATCTGACTCCAGCTGGGAAGAAGAGGTCAAAAACTGTGTTATCTGGGCCTTGAAATGGGCAATATTTTTGTGGCTGCTGGGCTAAACAGCTTATTGTCTTTGGGCCTTTTGCACTTATTGGTTTTTTTGTTTGTTTGTTTGTTTTTTAGTGAGGCAATTGGGGTTAAGTGACTTGCCCAGGGTCACACAGCTAGTAAGTGTTAAGTGTCTGAGGCCGGATTTGAACTCAGGTACTCCTGACTCCAGGGCTGGTGCTCTATCCACTGCGCCATCTAGCTGCCCCCTGCACTTATTGTTAATGAACAACACACCTGCCTGCTAGCCAGGGTTTTCCCTAATGGGGAGGGGGGGGGGGAGGGAGCTGGCTCTCTTTGCATTCTGCTTTACTTTCCCCCTATTTAGACCATATATATATATATATTTTTTTTTTTGGTGAGGCAATTGGGGTTAAGTGACTTGACCAGGGTCACACAGCTAGTACGTGTCAAGTGTCTACCTGATTTGAACTCAGGTCCTCCTGAATCCAGGGCTGGTGCTCCATCCACTGTGCCACCCAGCTGCCTCTAGACCATTCTTTAGGCTTAGTTCTGTTACCCTCTGGGCATGGGCAGGAGCCCCCTGGCATGATGGGAATAGATGAAATCCACAAAAAGTTGCATTAGTCTAACCTTGTGGTCATCCTCATGGAAAAAATAAGTAACTATATCAGAGCTTCTAAGTGATCGTGAGAGGGAGTTTGTTTTGCTTTTTTCACATAACTGAAACACTTTGTGTCAGCATTGGAAAAGTACCTGTCCAATCATATCCCTCTTTCCTTGGAAGTCAGTTGTCTTCCAGGAATAGTGATGACTTCTTAGACAGAATCAAGTTTAATTGAGTTTTTGTTTTATTCTTCAAGCTTTGCTATTTCATCCCCGTGCTTGTCTCATGTAATAGCCAGTCCCACTTCCTTGGAGGCCTGGGACAAAGCTTAGTGGGGGGTTGAGGAACACGAAACTTTTAGTGCCAGTATAGAGCAAAGGTTCAGAGTCTAAAGGGGCAGAAAGCTCTAACACCAAATATCTCCCAGGCTTCTGCTTTGTAAGCATAAAAGAGATAGCCTGTTGTTAAATGTCCCTTTCTAACAATTAGCACATTTGTAAGAACGATTTATCCATCAGCTACTCTTTTCATGAGAATTCACATCAGAAAATAATAAAACATATTTGATATCCATTTATATGATACATAGGAATTTGTCTAAAGATAAGGAGATGCTTTTAAAAAATGGTATCATAGAACATTAAAGCTGAACTGGCCCCTGGTGATCTTGTCATCTGTCTCTTTGAGGGGAGACTCTGAGGCTCCTAAAGGGAAAGTGATCTACCCAAGGTCACACAGCTAATGACTGGCAGATCTTTAAGCTCCCAGCCTTATTCTCTACAATCAGAAGATTCACATTTCAGACCTGCCACCCCTGGATTCCTCCCAGCACTGAGATCCATGGCCCGGTATTTCCACGTGCCCATTATTCTCATTTACTTACCTTGGGGATCTGCTCCCTTCAGAACTCAACCTCATAGTAAAGCTAATTTAATTTCTTCTTGTTTCACTCATTACTAAATTTCATTACTTTCAATAGGAAGTATGTATCTAGTAGAAATTTGTGGTTTTCTTGTTAAAATTAAAGTTTTGTCACTTCACAAAGTGCCATGTACAACTTTAAGCTGTCCTTGGTTTCCTTGGATATTTGGCTGCTTTTTGCTGTTGTCACTAGGTTCCAGAGCTGAGTTCTGTTTGTATGCACACAATTCTTACCCATGCAGGGCAGCGGATGACCTTGCTATATTTTTGATGACATTTCCTGAACAGGACCTCATCGGAGATGAAACCCTAGGTTTAAATTAATGCAGAATATTTGAGCAGGAACCAAAACAGAAGAAAAATGAAGGCAGGTAGTCATATTTCATGCTGTTTGGGTACATTTTTCTTCTCATGGGGCTTGCCCTTGAGAACAAAACATATCAAGTGTTAAATCAAAGAATTTTTTTAGAGTCATGCTATGAATAGAAAATAATGCAAAGATGTTTGCTGTTTTTTAGGTTGGTTGTTTAGCTAGAAGGTTATAATGAAAGTCAGAAGGAAATCAGAAATAGCTTTTTGAGCCATAATACTACGAATCACATTGGAACTTTTCATTTTAACATCAACTTTCTGTTTTATTCCTTACATCTCTTTGGTTGTACACAAGTCTCAAGCCCACCTTGTCCAAGATACAATAACATTTCCACAAGTGTTCTTGAGAATTGCTGACAGCTCTATTCTAAGTAATTCACATTATGCAAATCGAACTTGACATAAAGAATTCTGAAAGAAATCCACATTCCCCCAAAACCACCTATGCCAACTTTATAGGTCTGTACTTTGTCTTTCCACTGCTGCCCCTCTGCTGGGTGTGCTGTGGCCTTCGACACCCCCAAAAGACCCCAGGCTCCAGGTGAAAGCAGGAGACTAGATATGCAGAGAGACTGGCACCTTCATCACTGCCAGATAGGGGCTTGGCTGGATACCTCTGGCACCCCTCCACCCACCCCTTGTGTCTGTCTCCCCGCCCTCCATGCTCCATGTAGCTGGCACTGGCCCAGGCTTGTTCATGTTCCTGCTCTTATTTCTCTGTCTCCAGCCCTCACGTGTTCTTGAACCTTGTGCCAGCCCCTTCCCTCCACTGGCACATGTTTTCCCTTCCTGCATCCCTCCCTCCCTTCCCCCACTTCTGCAAATTCATATTATGTAGAGGTCTGCGGAATGGTTCACTCACATAAAACAAGAACTGTGTGCACATGCAAATTATTGCCTTCTCTCTCCCTTCCTTTCCTTTCTTCCAGCTTCCATCCAACTTTTGGTGCATTATCTCCAGGTATGGGTTTCACTGGGCCAAGGTCTATAATTTAATTAAAACAATGACATTTGTAGCCAGCTGTGACTTTTCTGTTTTTGATGCCCACACAGTTGTGGTGATGAGGTGTTCGTCTCCAAAGTCATCTAGGTGATTTGAATGGGGAGTATAACTACTTCCTTTGGAGGCAGGGTGTGGAGTCTTTCTCTTTCCACTCTGGACTTGGGCCTCGGGTCTTAACTCCACAGGGAATTGCCACTTGAGCTGCTTTAATTCCTGCAAAACACTTTATGATGTGTCCTCTCCTCTTACAGCTTTTGATCTCTTGTGAGCAGTGGTGACTGTTGTCTGTTCAGCAGATTTGGGTGTTTTGTGGTGGAATTAGAGGGCCCAAGTTTGAATCCTGACTCTGTCCCTTATGACTTGGGTGTCCTAGGACAAATTATAGCTGGTTAGATAACAAAGTAGGTAGAGGGTTGGGTCTGGACAAAGTAAGACCTGAGTTAAATCCTCTCTGATGCTCATTTCACCTTTCCCATTCTCAGTTTCTTCCTTTTTTAAAATGGAGAGAATAGCACCCACCTCACACAGCTGTTTTGAGGATCAAATGAGATAACATAGCTAAAGTGTTTTACACACCTGGAAATTCTTTATAAGTGTAGGCTAGCAACTTATGTTAGTATGTATGTAAAGAGGTTGGACTAACTGAGCCCTGAGGTTCCTTTCAGCCCCTGATCTCAAGACTTTCCGTATATTCCTGAGTGAGTTCAGAAAGGATCACAACATAATCAGATCTCTTGGAGCTGTAATCTCTTTGCTCCTTTAAAAGGTGGGCAAGTCTTTAAAATCATTAGTGAAATGCTCACTCTATGCTAAATAAGCCTTGGCGATACAAATAGAAAAGCAGCCACGGTGCCTGACATCAGAGAGCTCATACTCTAATGAAAAAGACTACACACTGGGCAGGGGGAAAGGGGGGGTCAGGTCAGTTGCTGGTCAGATGGAAAGGTCTCATGGGCCTGACTTAAGGTGCGGAGGCAAAAGCGCATGCAAGCTGTGGGAGGAGGAGAGGAAGAAGGGGATAAGAAGGCTTGATTCTGGGGAGAATGGGAAACATGAGACGTAGCTTAGCCTAGGAATCCCTGGGAATGACATCTGCCTGTTTTGTCCATTCCTGCTGTCCTTGGACTTTGAAACTGTACCTGTATCACAGAGGAAATTGTGACTTCTATTTCTGCTAATATTTTCCATTGAGTTAATTTGTTTGTTTAGTTTTGTACTTGTCAATTTCACTTTCTTTTGTCTTGTAATGATTAGCCTTGCACTGCTTCAGAGTTATCTTTGTTGGCTGGATGATGAGGGGGTGTGTGGGCGATAGAACAGTTAATGGCAGTGATTCCTTCTTGGCAGAAGAAAAAACAACCTTTTCTTTTTATGGAGAACTTGACTTTACCTCTTTTCCTATCTCTTATGTTATGATGATGATGCTTCTCTTGCTTTGGTGCCTTCAGGAAGACTAAAGTAATTTCCTTTCCTAACCTACTTCCTGAGGATATTTATTTGGTGGCACACACAGGTGTTACCTAAAGATAAACTGAACATTTTTTCTTCTTAAAATTGTTACCTGAACTTTTAGAGTTGACTTAGCCTGCCACAAGAGGTTGTTTTATCTGTTTCTATCAACTTTCTGAACCTTTAGAAAACTTTATTCCGGGGAACTTAGAATTACCTGAAGCTTAGACGACGTGCTCAAGGTAATGCCAACTGGTATGACCTTCAGACACCCCCACCCCCACCCTTTTGAAAGAGAATTGCTTCTCTTGTAGTCACCGTGTCTTCATAAACTTAATGAACGTTATTAGAGACCCTCGGAATACCTCTTGACTGTTCTTTTCTAGAGCTGTTCAGGTTCATTATTCCATAGGATCTCCTTAGTGTTTTCCCCAGTTTTCCATAGTTAATAAAGGATAGAGTCAGACTAAAACCCAGCACTTTTGACTATTAATCTGATGGAACATCAGAATCTTCCTGATTCACCAAAACCCACCCTGTGAACTGCATGACAATGAGCGAGGGTGACTTGAGGAAACAGTTCATTGCGGATGTCTGAGATAGGTTCAGAATACTTCTCTTCCACAGTTGCTAAGGAGTGATTTGGGTGGCATATTTTGTAGGCCCATTAACCCAGAGGAAAAATAATTTGGGGGCCTTAGGCGAATAACTTCACAAACTTAGAGCACTATAGAAATTTGAATTGTTGGTATCACAAACCATCAAAAACTATGGAAAGACCCAAAGATGAGATGCCGGTGCCAGGCCAATGGGAGTATCGCCTTAGTTTCTACCTTTATAATGTCAGAATAGTTCATGTTGAAGTTGGGGTGTGTATTAATGATGAAAAAGTTAGCACTGCTATTGCTCTGTGTCTTTGTGATTAGAAATACTTGCCCAGTCAGATAAAATTAAGTAAGCTGCAAGTGGGCTCTGACCCTTGCACCACAGACTGTCCACCCATGCTTTAGGTCTTGGGATAAGTTGTCAGCTTTCTGGGATTTGGGTAAAATAGCCATCATCATTTGGAGAAATTCGAGACTGGGAGTCATCCTCTACCTTCAGCACATTTACCTCCAGCAGCGGCTTGAACTCCTCCAAACGGGGTTCAGCCTCAGGGGAAGCTTGCCTGCCGAGAGGTTAGACAAGTTAATCTTCCAATAGAAATTCAATCCTCCGATTTCATTTTAAGGCCACTTTGCCGTAGCAAAGTAGTTTAACCAGTAGCAGATTTCTGACTCACTGATGGTTAATTTCATGCCCTACAGAGGGTCAGCACACTAATACAGGAGTACATGGTGACCTCAGTGGAGCCCACCCCCCACACAGCCACTGCTTTGGGGTTGTTTTAGGGAACCTGTTTTTAAACATCCTTAATCAGGTTGATTTTGAATTAAAAGATGACTTTTCAGAGAACATTGAAAAAAGATATAAAGTAGATTCTTTCCAATCCCCTCCCCCCAACTTTTTTTTCCTCTCTGCTCCATGAAATTGAAAGGGCTGTATTGTATTGAGAACTTTTTGCTGGGAATCTTTAGCTTGACCTTGGTTGTCTAAATCTGTTGGAGGAAATTTGAAGACACTTGTAGTTGAGTAATTCTTTTGCCTCTGTGAACCTTTAACCTCATGGCTTCAGAATCCTAGCTTCATTGTCACCTTTGGTTGCTGATACTGCTTTCAAAGGGCATTGTCTTGTGTGTCTGTTTCCACTTTGCTACTGGAGGTCTTTTAAGTAAAGGCATTAATTCAGACCTGATACTGAGATAGGGCCAGAACTTTTGAACTTGTACAAGAGCTTCAGGATCAGGAAATGAGCATGACACAAACCCGTTGCATTGATTAAGTTCAACATACACTTATTAGGGTCCTACTATATGCATGGTTCTGGAATTACAAAGGTGAAAAAAATACGATCCCTACTCTCAGTCAGTCATAAGCATTTACTAAGCTCCTACTATGTGCCAGGCCCTGTGCTAAGTGCTGGGGATACAAAGAAAGGCAAATGACAGTGCCTGCTCTCAAGGAGCTCCCAGAGAAACAGAAGAGATGACAAGAAACAACTCTGTAAAAGCAGATACAGATAAGATATGGCTTCTGGACAGCTGGGTGGCACCGTGGAGAGAGGGCTGGGCCTCAGACACCTACTAGCTGTGTGATTCTGGGTAAGTCCCTTCATCCTGTTTGCCTCAGTTTCCCCATCTGTAAAATCAACTGGAGAAGAGATGGCCAACCATTCCAGCATCTTTGCCAAGAAAACCTCACTTGAGATCATGAAGAGTCAGACGTGACTGAACAACAACAAAAAGATATCCGATTTGTGATGTCTAGTACACATTTGAAGATTTGAGTGTGAAGGTTAGGCCTAGATAATTAGATTGGAGAATCATCAGCATAGAGATAGTAATTGAATCCACAGTTGCTGATGAAGTCACCAAGTGAAATACTATAGAGGAAGAAGAGAAGAGGGTCAGGACAGAGCCCTAGGCAATACCCACAATTAGCGGCATGACCTAGATAAACATCTGGCAAATGAGACAGAAGAATCAGTCAGACAGGTAGAAAGACAGCCCAGGATAGAGCAGTGTCACAAAAACCTAGAGAAAAGAGAACCTCAAGGAAAAGGGGGTGCTTGACAGAGTCAGTGACTGCAAAGAGTTCAAGAAGGATAAGGATTGAAAAACAGTCATTAGATATGGCAATTTAGAGATCATTGGTAATTTTGGTTCAATGATAAGCCCAGAAGTAGGACTTCAGATAGTTCAGGAGAGAGGAAAGGAAGTGGAAGCATCACTTATAGACAGCCTTCTCGAGGTTAGCCCAAAAGGGAAAAGAGATATGGGATAATAGCTAGTGGGGAAAGATAGATCAAGTGAGAGTATTTTTGAGGAAGGAGAGTATAAGCATTTCTGTAGGCAGTGGAGATGCAGCCAGTAGATATGGAGAGATTGAAAATAAGTGGGAGAGTGGGGATGATAGAGGGAGCAATTTGCTGGTGGAGATGGGAGCATTTTTACATGGGTGCTCATTATGCGAAATAGTGAAGGAGGAGATAGTGCCAGAAGGCATTTGGGTGATGAAAAACGCAGAGGAGGGGAGAAGAGGCCTGAATCTTGGTGAATGGCCTGATTTTTCAGTGGAAAATGAGGCAATGCTGTTAGCTAAAGTTTTCACCTGACAGGGTGGAGGGAAAGAACCATGGGAGGTTTGAGGAACTATGAAAAGGTCTGGAAGAGCTGCTCTGCTGAGTGGATTACTAAGTGAATTGGGGAGATATAAAATGATTACTTTGCCATAGTGAGAGCCCACTTGAGATTATGCAACAGATTTATAGTGGACTCAGTCAGCCTTGTTTTGAGATTGTCTTCAGCTTTGTTCAACAGTCTGTAAATAGGATTGAAGGCAGTAGATAGATGGTGGGAGTAATCCAAGACTGAAGCTTGGAGGGGCAAGATTGGCAATATGATAAGAGGACACTGTCCTCATCTGTCTACTCAAGAACAGATGATAGTGTAGAATTGAACTGGTTCATCAAGGGTTTAAGGTGAGAAAGGGATGTGGGGGTGATGGACTCGGAAAGAAGTGAGAGGTCAAGGAATTGGAGGTCCTAGTGAAGACAGAGAACAGGATTTGGGTTTTACAAGGCTGTTGAGAAGGACTTGACAAATGATTGGATATGGGCAGTTAGAGAGGGAAGAGTCAAAGATTTACTCAGACATTTTGAGCCTTAGTAATTGGGATGCTGAGAGAAGTGAAGTGGATTAAGGGAAAGAACTTTCTCCTGCCCATGTTCATATCAGTCCATTTATACTATTAGTTGTCTAGTAAGTGATTTGAGGCTAAGACACACCTTTGAAGAAAAAAACCCCTGCAAACCCAAACTAGACCTCTATGTATGGGACATTAGTGCCCTATGAATACAGCATTCCAGGAATTTGAGACTGTTGTGGAGGTGGAGTGTGTGCAGGTCCCAGTGAACCTGGGGTTTCAGAGAGTCTTTTTTTTTTTTTTTTGGGTGAGGCAATTGGGGTTAAGTGACTTGCCCAGGGTCACACAGCTAGTAAGTGTTAAGTGTCTGAGATCGGATTTGAACTCAGGTACTCCTGAATCCAGGGCCGGTGCTTTTATCCACTGCGCCATCTAGCTGCCCCTCAGATAGTCTTAAAAAAGATACAGCATGATGTGAGAGGCCTTGGGGCTGGGGAGCATATGCATAAGCGCAGTTGGCCAAGGAGCATGAGAGGTGGTGTCCCAGTTGCCTTAGGGGTCCTTGAGTCCAATGAGATGTCTGTACAGCACTTGGCACAGTGCCTGGCACATAGTAGACACTTAATATGTGCTTGTTTTCTTGCTCTCTGCTTTCTAGTCTGTGTTTCAGGCTGTCCTTTGTCTCTCTTGGCCTCTGTTCCTCACGATCCTGTCTACCCAAATTGAAAATAGCTGCGATAATGCTTTGACAGGGGAAATCACAAAAGGCACATAGAATACAGAAAATATGAAAATTTAAGAATATTCAGTTCAACTCAGCAAATGTTAAAAAAAATTCATTAAGTGCTTACTGTGTTTGTAGTTACAAAGCGTCATCACTAGGCCTTGGATAAAGTATGAGTTTCCAATGAAAGTAGGTTTAAAAATTTCTTTTTTAGTTAACAAAAATCTGTTTTCTCTTTTTCCAATCCACCCTACCTCCACCAAAAAAGAAGATACACAAAGTCCTTGTAAGAAGTATGCATAGCCAAGCCAAACAAATGACTACATCGGTCTTGTAAAGGAAATACTTTTAAATGGGAGATGACTTCTTGTACTCTATGGACATGACTCATGACAGATATTATGAGAGCCATATAATCAAAGCACCGGCTTGATATGTGGGTCACAAGATAGGAGATTTAGACTGGCAAGGACTCTAGAGGTCATTTAGTCCAGCCTTCTCATATTACAGATTAGGAAACTGAGACACAGATTGGTTGTGACTTGGTCAGGATTACACAGGTAGTAATTAGCAGAGTTGGCATCTGAACCATCTTCTCTTGAGTTCAAATTCAATGCTTTTTCCATTAGGCTTGATTACCTGATCCAGGTTTTCTTTGTATCTTTCTGGTTCAGGGCTGTCTGTGTCCTGATTTTAGGTGACTAAATTCTCATAGCCCAGCTTTCACTATGTGAAGTTAGGACTAATTGAGAGTATTGAGATAAGCTTAGGACCTCTTGGATAGGATAGGAGAGGACAAGAGTAGCTTGTATTATTTGCAGTAGCTTGTCATTTATTCATTCAATGATATTTATTAAGTCACTGTTATGTGTAAGGGACTATGTTTAGGCACTGAGCATACAAAGATAAAAACTGAAGTAGTTCTTGTTTTTAATGTGTTTACATAGGGGGCCTGGGGTGGGGGTGGGGGAGAGATAACACACCCATATAAATCCCTGTAATATGCCAGTGAATTTAACTGATGCTAATAACTCCCATTTCTGTAGTGTGCCATGTGGTTTACAGAACACTTGGCATACATGTCTGTGTCATTTGATCTTCACAATAATCCAGAGAGGTAGGGTAGGTATTGCAAGGATTGTATTACAGATGAGGAAAATGAGGAAAATGAGGGGCCAAGAACTTTAGGACCTTGTCCCAGAGCATATAGTTGGTAGCAGAGTGTAGCAGAGAGAGAGGTTGGATCCCTACCTCCCTTCATTCCACATCTCATACTTTTTCTACCAAAACCTGCTGTTTCCCAGTGCTTCCCATGATAACAGTTCCTTACATTTATGTACTATATTATAGTTGTCCAAGCACTTGTACGTTATCATCACATTTGGTTCTTACCAAGATCTTAGAAGAGAAGCAGTCAGCACGTAATATATTATTCCTGTTTTCTTATGAAGATCTAGACTCATCCAAGGTTACATGGTAAATCACTTCTGGATCTGGGACTTGAAATTAGTTCTTCTTTCTTTTTTTCTTTAAAAAAAAATTTTGTTGATATTGTTTTTATCCCCAATCAGCACTTCAGCCATTCCTTGTAACAAAGAAAAATAGTTAAGCAAAACCTATTAATGTGACTATCCAGTATTCTTTCCATGAAGCTATATTCTGTTATTATTTGTCTACTGTTGTTCTGGAATATCTGAAGGTTATTTAGTGGGAAGTAAAGTGTAAAATTAATGTAAGTGGATGAATGATGGGACAACTTACGTCTATTCTTCCTTTTTCATAAGTCAGGTTGGTCTTGTTATATCATGGAGTAAATTAGATGGCTTGTTCTTATTTAGAGTGGCTGGGAGGTCTGACCTAGACCTGGGTCCTTTCAGATTTGGAGGGTCCTTGGGTTTAAGATTCTAAATTCACTCTTGAGTGAGTTTGAAGGTATATAACCAGACGCTGGACTCGTAAGAAATCTGAATTCACTGAAGGTTTCTACTGACCAGATATAACTTAAATGATGACTGGACCAAATGGAACCACTCTGGATTGGGGCAGACACTTTACATATAGTCCCCATTTCTGGATCAGTCTATGAAATTGAGCTCTATGCATCCAGGGGTAGGGTACCACTTACATTATGTATTGCTTCAAATTCTTCCAGTCTTTCAGGCACCAAGCATTGGGGGTATAAAGAAAAGCAAAAGCATGGTCTCTGCCCTCAAGAATCTCACCTTCTAATGGAGGAAGACTATGTACAAAATATTGTAGTGCTTAAGCAATTTTTAATTGTTATTTAGAAGACCAAAACATTAGGATACTTTCCTTTAACAAAGCCTTTTCTGAAGGCTTTAAATTATAAAGATTTATTTAAATTATTTATTTAAATTATGAAGATTTAATTATATGAACTTTGTGTTTCTAAGGCACCATTGTTGTTGTTCATTCACTTTCAGTCATGTCTTGTACTTCATGACCCCATTTAGGATTTTCTTGGCAAAGATACTGGAATGGCTTGCCATTTCCTTCTCCAGTTGACTTTACAGATGGGGAAACCGAGGCAAACAGGATTAAGTGACTTGCCTAGGGTCACCCAGCTAATATAGGTATCTGAGGCCAGATTTGAATTTAGGAAGATGAGTCTTTCTGACTTTAAGCCTGGCACTCTATTTACTCTGCCCTAAGGCACCACTGGGAAAATCTAATGTTATAAAAGCAATCTGCTCATCTGAGTTAAAGAAATATTGATATTAAAAAATAGGGGTTGAGGCAGGGTAGATAGGAGAACTAGAATAGTAAGCCAAAAGCACCATGGGGTCATCTGAGAAAGAAGTATTTTTTCTAAAATCACATGGAATCTCATTTCTAGGAAATTATTTTTCATATCAAAAGGCATCTGCTACTTTGCTATGGATTTCTTAGGTAATACTTATTTTAAAAAACTAGACTTTCAAAATAACCCCTTCACTCTGGCACCTGACAGGTTGTTTTTCTTTATGGTGTATTTTTCCCTTCTTTACTCCTTTGAAATAGCATTCACATCATTCTTTTGTTCACTATGCAGTTTTTAGCTACATCTTTATCCCCATCTCAAAATGTGCTCCAAAGCACTTAGTGGGGCATTTCATTTAACAAGTGCTTTGGTAAAAAATAATATATATATACATATATATATATATATATTGTCTTTTCCATAACATACAACAGAGGTCCCTATGACCATTGACATCTACAAACTGAAAATTGTCCATGGGGCTGTTTATTATAAAGCATCGAAGTCCTAACTCTAGAACTGTTTGGTGCACAAGAGGGCAGTGTTTGCTTGCAATCTCACATCTTTATGATGGATGTATAGGGTAGCAGGTCAGCATAGTTGGAATGACCTCGGATTTAGTTGAGACAAAATAAAATGCAGGCCATAGACACGTTGGTTCCTCATATGACTCCTTTGTCTCTGAAAGAAAATCGCTGCTTACATATCTATTTTTTTTTAAAGGGGAGATAGTGTTCGGCTTTTTATTTTTGTAATCAATAAAATTGTGGCTTTTAGGCTTGTATCTATATGGCAGAGGTTAAAAAGTTTTTTCTCTCAAAAGCAAAAGCACTGCTTTCCAACTGAAAACCATATGGCATGAGTTGTTTCAAGCAAAGGGTCAAATAGACTCCTTCCTCTTTGTATCAGTGTAGAGGCAATCAGACAACTTCTAATGCATTTTAATGTGTGAGTATTGCTTACCGCTCCTCACATACTCAACTCACCTTTCACCAGGAGCTGACTATGAACCAGAGCAAGGCATCTTCATTCCAGTTGCTTTAAAGGTAGGAAGGAGTCCATGGCTCACCGAGTGGCAGTGTTAGATCTGAAATGAAGTGGGTCTGGTCTCATGTGAAATGTTTGTCTTTTTGTATACTCTTCACTTGGATCCATCATGACCCCCCCCCTCCCCCTCCCCCCGTTAATGACTTTGAAATTGGATGGACATACCGTCCCTTCCCCTATCTTCTTACCTCCTCCAGATAGTAGCCTTTGCCACTATTGGAATATCTTTGTTCATTTGATTTTTCTGTGACCTTAAAAAGATAGTATTTTTACATCCTACTCTGCAGCCTGGAACTATTGATTTTTAGGTACTTTAAATCCTTGATTGTCTTAAGTTAGAACAGTAGCAGGAATGTTGAAGGTATAATTTTTTCCCCTGATCTTTTATGGGGACAAAGACATTAGGGATCAGGTTGACACTGCATGTGGAATGTTGACCAGAGAAATATTTGATACCTACCCATGAAGTCCCCTCCCTGTTCATGATTTTATTTTTGTTTGATTCATAGAGTATGTCCACTGATTGGCCCCCTCTGGGTATCTCTAGAGAGGCAGAACTAAATCTAGATGGGAGGTACTACATTGCCTCCTTGATCCTCTGATACTGATCAAGAAAAAAGACTGATTCCGAGGCTTAGGATTGTATGAAATCAGATGTCTTCTCCTAATCTTTTGAAATCTCTACATAAATCTTCCAAAGCAAGTGTGTCTGTAAGATACAAGCTATGTCAACTGTAGGCTGTATTAGTAATTCTGAGATATTCCTAATTTTTAATCGATAGATGATATTTAATACAGAATTGTAAGTGACTCATGTCACGTGAGGAGAGAACCATGGGTGGCCTTCTTGTCGTTTATGCATTTCCACATGATGCTTCTGGGTCAGCTTTTATTAGAAGTGTCTGAGTTTGAAAGGAAGAGTTCCAAGCAGTGCACTTTAAAGAGAGGCTCATAACATGTTTTTTCCAGGAATATAATTTTTGAAAAATGCCTGAACCCTAAATTTCCATCTGAGCTCAGCTTGTAAGCAGAATGAAAAGTTGTTTCTGCATGGGGAATCAGAGTTGTTTTCCATCTTCGCTCCCTAAGGCAGGGCTGGCAAGCTGAGCAATGGGGACAGATGTTCCTGGGTAGTAATTTCCAGCTGGATTCTTGAATGCATTGTGTACTATGGGTCACAGTCGGCTCATAATGGAGCAAAATTGAGTGAGAATTCCTGCAATGAAAGACGTGAACGGCGCATAGGATAGATATGATGGCAGAGATAGGCTGCATTCTGTGAGAAAATATTTTCAGTGCTATCTGTAAAATTCAGATTGAATAACCATTCTGAAGTGCTCCCTTTTAAAACAGTTTCCTTCCATGAGCATTGCAAGCAGAGTAAACACCAATAATTTTTATTTCCCTTCTCCTTATCAGTAGTCTGACTGAAATGTTCCTGCACAGCCTATCTAGTCTCCTCAAGTGAACATCAAATGATTAGTGTCAGCTTCCAGTTTGAATTATGATCTGTGTTTCAAAACACAAACTGATTAGTTTTGCATTAGGTGGTAATTATCAGTTTTAGCAACACTGGAAAGAGTTGGAATAAAGGAAGTACTTTTTGTTTTTATGGCCCAAAATGGGACCAAAAGCGAAGGAGAATGAGGTGAAAAAAAAGAAAGGAGAAAGTTAAGCTGAATCCTATGGAGGAATGTGTCTGTCTGGCCGTGATGACTGTAAATATGTCCGGACTGCACCATGGACTCTCAAGTGCTCCAGGAGTCCATCATGGCACAGGCGAGGCTTGGCAGTGATCCTTTGGTGAGGAGAATGATGGGGAATGGGTGTGAAAGGTCTCTTCTGATGCTTGGGGGCCCTAAGATGTGCTCTGGCATCTCTATCCCTAAGGCCTTTTTCTTCTTCCAGGGAAGACAGCTGGTTACCTGACATTCTGATGGGCCTGCATTCCGAAATCACCCAGGGGAAATGCCAAGAAGGGGTTTTGACTTTGATTCTACTTCATATTTTCGGGGAAGGATTACTAAAGAGCACAATTTTCAATATTGGGCACAAAGCCACTTTTTGCTGAGCTTTGGAGAGTCACATACCCCCTTCCATCAGTACTGCAATTGGGAGGGAAAAACTTTTAGAGTTTGCAAGAGCTGTGTTTCAAAGAAAGAAACAAAATTCTTGTATTTTCTGAGACAAGGAAGAGGAGGGGAAAAAAATAGATTCCTTGTTATACTTGGCGGTTTTACAGGACATGAGACAAAGCCGAGTCTCTCTTACTGACTAATGTCATCATCAGCAGGCTTTTTTTTTATTCCTACAGAGCAATTTGGTGTCCAGCGAAACCCTCTTTCCTCCAAGCCCCTCATAGGTCCTGAGCCTGAGATTAAATCTCATGCTTGGGTGAAATTCTAATGATGGTAATTGTTTCCTCTTTTCAAGTTGTGTCCCTTCTTCAAAGCCTGATCCTTTTCTGTTGTAAAAAAGAAGGTCACAATTACCTGAACCTGTGGTTGACTTTTGGTGATTGCCTGTGGTAGTCTGATACTGCCAATCCCTTGACGTTCTCAGATATGAAGTGATTTAAAGTGTGGCTTTAAATAGTAAAGCTGGTGTGTCAGTGGTTCTGTAGAGTGGGACTCTGGCCTGTCTGAGCAGTATTTCACTGACTCTGATTATTGGTAAATCAGAGAGGAAGGGAGTGATGGAGATGATGACAGTGAATAATCAGAGTGAATGAGGCTTGGGGAGATGTGACTAGATAGGAAAACAGGATAAAGCCTTGCTGTCTGTATATGACTGGAGGAGGAATTCTGGGTAAGAGGGGGACTGACCAAGCATAATAAGAGACTTTTTATAACAAGGGCTAGTAAGGTGTTAGGAAATTTACAACTGGTTGTTTCAGGAGCCAAATCATTTTAGAGACCTTGGATAAGTTAATCTGCAAATATTTGGGTGCTTCCTTTGTGCTCAGCACAGTGCTGCTGTGGATGTAGATGGGTAAGACATGGTCCCTACTTCCAAGTAGTTTACAGTCAGCTTATTAAGATTCTCACTTGTCTAATAACAGCTAACATTTATCTATCATATCATATCATATCATATCATATCATATCATATCATATCATATCATATCATATCATATCATATCTATCATATGCCAAGCACTGTGCTAAGTAAGCACTTTAGAGAACAATTAAATGCTAAACTCTGTGCTCTTGATTCTACTTGGAGCAGGAGTTCAGAGAAAGGAGAGATCTGGACAGGGAAGATTGAACATAAATGTGAATGAAATATTAGAAATAGGGTTTTTTGTCTATATATGTTGAAGAAGTGATTTTAAAAGTGAGAGCTGCACTTCTCATATATCTGCATATGAATATAAAACAAAGTTTAATAAATTTCCACAAAACATACCTAAAAGTGTATGAATCAGAGCATAATTATGCTCTTGAATGAGATAACTAGTCAGTACTATACCAGAACAGAGTGCAAATGCAAAAACATTCTGGTACTAGGGCAGAGAATGTCAGTACCTCAAAATCCAGAAGTCTAGAGTTGTGGTTCCCCTAGCAGTCCACATACCAAGCAGGGTACATGTGAACATTCTTTTCTAGAAGGTAAATGTTTATCTTCTATTTATGGATGTATAGTGCCTCTGATTTCGTGTCGGTCAGAAAATTCTAACTTAATTTACATTACTGAGTTTTGAAAGATTTTTTTTTTTAGTAATTTCTAATTTTCAGAACAAGAGAGGAAACAAAGTGAATTTTCAGCTTTTATTTAACACTTGAGAAATGTGAACTAGGACTAAGGATGTTATGATCCAGAAAAGATGGGGATGGACTTTTTGTTTTTTCTGCCTAAGTCTGTGTGTGTAGAGGGGATTTTCCCCATGTTTCCTAACTCCAGAGCAATTTTGGGTCTCTAAATTAAATTTGACAAATGCAACAAGTATTTATTTAGATTCAGTAAATATTTTTAGTTTGAATAAATATACCAACCACGATAAGCTTGATGTTTAAACCTAGCTTTATAGAATTGATTTTATCCTCATAAACTAATAAGTGACATTAGATTCATAAAGGATGCCTCCCCTCCCCAAGAGTACTTAGCTTATATTTCCTTTTTCTCCTAAAATTTCCTTTTTATTCTTCTAATTAAAAATGTCTGCAAAGTCTGGAGAATTTGCTGTACCTGGAGAAAGTTCTAGTGAGATATGAAAAGCATTCCTGCTCGGGGAAGGTTATGTTTTACCAAAGATTTATTTCTTTTGTTTTGAGTTTTATTACCTCAAATATTGATTAAAATAAATGAGTATTGGCTGGGGAAATTAAAAAAATACATAGAAAGATGTTAAATTAATAGATTATTTGTTTTAGGATTACATTTATGTTATGAAATTCTTATTTGCAAATGGAGGAACTGAGTCACAGATGAACAAGACACATAAGAGAGATAAGAATACATAGGAGAGCTGGATTCTTGGGGAAAACATAGCAGTGAATTTGACGGGCTAATTGGTGCTTGCATATGTAGGCAAGCTTCTCAAATAATAAACATCATAAAAATGTAATAAGAAAGAAAAAGAAAGTTGGTACAGATGATGGCTGGATACATTTATTTCAGAGTGAAATTCAGACTCCGTTGCTGGGGTTACATGCACATTGTCACAAGTACAGATACACTAAAATAGATTGTTGCAAAAAATCCTTGCTCGGTCAACACAAAACATTTCATAGAAAGTCACGAATTACATAGTCAAATTGTGTAGAGCATATGATTTAAAAAATCATAGCTTTTACATTTCTAGATAAGTTTTTTTTAATTGTGTCAAAGGCAGTTACTGTCTCTGTTGACTTCCAGGGATACTTTGGGAGCAAATTTGAAGTAGTTCAAAGCTTCTTATTGGGGTACAAGGGAAACAGCTAAAATATTATTTTACCTCCAGTAAATTAAAGGGTTAAATTAAACATAAAATAATTTTGATATAACATCTTTGGGCTGAGAACAAACACTGTAAAATTTAGTTCCTCAAATTCCCCTTCTCCCTGCAGTTTAGAAACAATAAAAACAGATATATAACGTACTTTTTTTTAGTCATAACTAAGTATTACCTCTCTTATTGTCCGTCCTCACAGACAGTAGCCTTATTTAAAGATGAAATTTGCATGTGAATGTTAAGAGAGTTACATTCTTACTGTGGCAGAGAGATCGGAGGAGTTAACGCAGCCATAAATGTGGCACTTTTATTTTCTTGGTGAAACCGATTTTGTTTATTTTTTAAAGGGACTTTTATGCACATTTACAATGGAATAAATATTTTTGATTCTAGAAGCACAAATTCATCTTTGTACACAGTTTGGTTTCCTTGGGTAACTAATACTGTCTTTTTTTTTTCCTGTACCATGACCACATATTGCGTGTTACAGTTTCTCATTTTACTGATTTTGTTAAATCCTCAAATCCTTAGTCACAATAGTTCAACACGTTTTTGATATGTTGATTAAAAAAAATAAAGTAGTTGTGAAAGTAATTTTAGTGGCTATTACTCATTATTTTATAGTTAGTTTATGTATGAAACTAACTATAAAAGCAGTTCAGGAACTGTGAAGATTTTTGGAACACAGACAGTACGATTTTGTTGGGATGTTTCCTTCTATAAAATGAGGGCTTCAGCTACATGGTCTATCTCTAACATTCGCTGTGTTTTGATAGCAAGCTTAAGATCTCTTGAGGATTCTAAGCACATGGGAATCCCAGTCTTAACTCCCTGTTCTGCCTTTTTTTAAAACCAGCTTCTGACAGTGTCTTAATTTCTCATGAATGAATGGAACCTATTTCTGATTGAGAGCCTTCTGAAGCTGTCGTCCCCTTGCCAAACTGCCACTTCCCAAAGTGGACAAAACGTGTTCTGTGAACTAGAAATGTGAGATGCTCACAGCACGGGGGAGGGAGCAAAAGGGGAAGCTGTTTGCAGAACTCCTGAAAGTAAATGGTAGGGGTCAAACGTGGAACACAGACAGGAGAGGAAAAGAGGCCTAGGTCAATTTAGCCAAGAGAGTGCAGCCACTAGTGTTGACTCTGCACTAGAGTGATTCAGATCCATTTCTCCCTATGCTGATGTAATCTCAGTCATTTACATTGGACTATCAGCAGCTATATCTTATTGCCTCTGTATCAAGGAAAATCAGCCTATAGCTTAATATTTTAAAATGATCAATTTTAGGAATTGCATCCATTTGTAATATAGATGACACTCAGATTTATCCTTAAGCCCTCTGACTGCCCAGACTTGAACTCTAACTACCCCACCAACTTGCAGATGACTTCCAGTTTAAATAGTGGATTTAGCTGGCATTTTACAAGTATTAAAGCAGGCAGCAAAGGCATTTCATTAAAAAGCAATCAGTACTTTTAAATTAAACATACAAAGTTATCTTGGTGAAGTATTTGTGTTTAAGGGGAAGTTGCTGGATTATTGAGTTTGGCCAACATTTTAGCCAGTTCAGCAAGGTTTTGGGGGTCTGAAGCAATTAATATGTAAGTATGTTTGAGTCAGCAAGGTGGGAGATTGCTGTCTTATCAGGTTTAAATTTTTTTTTTCTTCAAAATTCTCACCTGTTTGGAGGAGAGGTCAGAAAAAGCCATTACTTTGAGATTCATGTTTGAGAGTATCTGGCTTAAATTATTGAGCTTTCGATATCAAAATGGATGGGGGGCAGAGTGGGAGGGAGGGAATAATTTTATTTCTCAGCTTTTCCCTTTTGTTTTTTCTTTGCTGTGAGTGGTTGCCCTGGCCACTTTTGTACCTTTCTCTGGGCTTCAGCTATCTAAGTGCAATGTCAGAAGGACAAAAAAAAATTCGAGGAAGAGTAGTTTAACCAAACAAATTAAATCACAGAAACTAAAAGGATTTAAATGTGAGGCCTAATCTGTGATGTTCTGTGGATACAGAATCGCCATTTGCTATATTATTGGTTCCCTGAATATCTTGAACTTGCTCTTTACGAAGCAGTGACAGACAGGCAAAACTTGCTTCCAAATGTGAATTGCTGTTACAAGGAGCAATTTAGTCCTATGAGAACAATGTTACAGCATTGTTTTATGATGTTAGGAGGAGGTTTGGGTATAATGTATTAATGATGTTTTGGTGAAGTGACATTGATCAGGGTCCATGTTTGGTGGTGTAATGTCTGTATTTCTTGTAGTAACCCCTCACAAATTGAATTTTTCTTTCTTTTCTCAAATAGGAACTTAGATCATCGAGCCAAAGCCTTTACACGTTTATTGCACCTGGCAGGATTCAGAGCTGTATTATCTATTTTTGTCATTGTTGTTCATGTCCCTTTAAAGTGGAAGAGACTGAGCCATATGCTAATGAAGTGGCAGAAACCCCTTTAGAGAAAGAGACAAGATTAATGAGGCTTTTGTGGTCATTGCCCATCTGAAAATTATACTTAGGCTATGTTTGATAATGGTAGTCCAATATTTCTTCAGTTATGAAGATGGAAACAGCAGGGTTCCCTCATACATTGATTGAATTTGCCAAAGTTATTGTGGTCAGAAGGATGTTCAGCAGGAAACACAGACAAACAAGATAGTTTTGAAAGTTACAGGTTGAAGTTACATACTTAGGGGAAAAAACCCAGTTTTACACATCATTTTGGGGGGGTCTACTTTACATTTGGACATGTTCTTTTTAAAATGTTGTTAATTAAAACACAATTAAAAAAGAAATATGAAGCCCATGGGGAAGAGAAAAGACTTTTTTTTTTCACTTATGGAATCTATCTGGAGTACATTCCCTTCTGTAAGCTATGGTTGGGCCACTCTGTGGGATTTCAGTAACTGTTACAGTCATCTTGTGAGAGTTCAGCATGGGGGGGGGGTCATGTTGCTGGTGACAGTTAAGTGGTTGGCTGACCATACTCTTGTCAGGGTCTAATCTTTCCAGTCCCATTACAGTAATGCAGTGCTGGTTACAGCAGGGTGCATGTAAGGACGTACTTGGAGAATGGGTGGAAACGACCATGTCATTTGAATAGGTAGAAAACACAGCTGTGTGAACGTCAGACTTCAACTTTTTTGTGTCTGCTTGGTTGTCTTTGGGTCTCTGATTTTTCTACTTTGTTCATTTCTTCACATACATCCATGGTCTCAATTTAAGATGAAGGATAAAATACTTTGGAGGATAATTGTCATTGTTACCATTCCCTGTTCCTGTTGAGATCATTCTCCATGTGTTTACTGTCCTATCAAGCACTATAGTGTGTGCCAGCATTCCTCTCAATGGATCACATGAGGTTGGCAAATGGATAGATATGCTGAGTGTTTTTTTTTCTTTTTGGTGTTTTTTTGTTTTGTTTTGAGCTGTGTTTCTTAGTTCCCAAGGGATACTGCCAGCCTCTGTCTTGTGTCCAAATTTAGACTTTAAAAAAGTCCTTGATATAAGATGGAAATAGAACTTGGCAGTGGGCACTGGAGATAGAGATAAGAAGTTTTGAAGTGTTTTCTCCTTTCAAAGACTTTCTAGGTAGAGGACCATTTTTCTCCCAGTAATATTTGATCCTTGTTGGGACCAGTAGGTGGTCCACCATCAGAGTTCCTAATCATGCCCAGATTGGATTTCTTTAAATTAGGAATCATGCAGCACAATAATAACAAATGAAATATAAACACCCTTTGGGCATGCCCTTTTTGTTAAAATGATCACTATAATTTTTGTTTCTTGTGATTGTGGAGATACAGTCTATGAAAAGGAGGCACCTTTGATAAGCTCTTTAGGGCCATTAATTCTTTTTGCTAGCTTTCTAATGCTGACATAGAGAGGCCAGACACTTTGGCCTATCTCTGTTATTTCTGTCACTGTTTTCCCAGTCATCTTGGGCAAGTGCCTTAGCATCATGTTGGATTTAAAACAGTCCAGCAAAGTCTACTTTGATATGCTACAGGGGGATTCTTTTTCAGGTGTGCATTGGAACTACATTGAGATTTCTGAGATTCCTTCTAATACTGAAAGCCTCTGTTTCTGCATCTTTTTAAGTTCTAGCAAATTGGTATTAGGGTTGGTAACTCTGGGAAACATGAACTACAAAAAAGGAGCAGCTACTGGAAAGAGCTCCCCCCCCCCTTTCTCATTAAAGTTCTACTGCTTGGTTAAGCCCTCTTGGCCACTCTTGTTGATTTGTATGTACACTGTTTTCCCATTTCATCAAATTTTAATTCTAAGTATATAAAGTTGGGTTCGATATGTTGACTTTATATGTGATTTCACTGGTGGGGGTACATCTACTACTTACCTGGATTGTAACCCTTCTATCTTATTAGCACATGATCTTCATGACAACTCTCTGGGGGTGGGGCAGAGATGTTAGTGAATCTCCTTTATTCAAGAACTCAATTCTGGATAGAGATATTTTTAGAGCAGCCTGAAATTTGGAAACTACTTACTCATGAATATGGTCGTTTCAACTTCACCACAAAGGTTAGATACCCATACTCCCATTTTACAGATAAGGACACTTAGTCCCAGAGTAGTAAAGTGATGGCCTACGGTCATATAGCTAGTAATTATCAGAGATGGGGATTTGAACTCCTGTCTTCCTAATTCCTGATCCAGCATGCTGTCCATGAGGCTGTACTGCCCATGTTGCAGCCATGTAGGAAAATGGGACCTACATTTTCCATATTGGGTGGAAAATGTAGTGTATACCTTAAAGCCAAGAGTAAAAAGCATGAACTTTTCTCTTGTGGGTCATAAGGAATATAGTAAATGCTCTTGTTCTTTTCTCCCCATTCTTTCGTTGGAGACTTTGAACAGGGAAGTAAGTCGGTCAGTTAGTATTGATTAAGCACCTACTATGTCGCACCTTCGACTCCAAGAAGCTGTAACTTATACAGCGGCCATACCCTAGTAAAGCCATCTTGGCAGACGAGTTAAACCACGTTGAGGGTAAATAACAAGATTCAGATCAGTCAGTGCGTTAGGGGGAATGTCTCCCCCAAACATGTTATGACTCCTCTAGCAGAATGGGCAGATGAGAACAGTTTGTTCTAACAGCCATGAAAGTGGCAGAAGCAGGTGTTGTGGAGTACTTAGGGCTTGGTCAGACATCAAAGATGCCAAGATTTTTCACTGCATCCCAGACCATCAACAGTTGTCCTGACTTTTGTTCTGCTACTGGACTTTGATGGCTGTGGAAGAGAGAGTGAGGCTGCTGACTTTGTGTAGCTCTGCCTCAATGAAATGCATTTCACACAAATCAAGATATCACCTGTGATGTCATTGGTCCTCTTTGAAAACAAAGGCCAAACAACAATGACTCCTCCCCCTTCATCATCATCTGATGGACAGTTTTTTGGTAATGAGTTGTTTTTTTTTAATCAGTAAGCATTTATTAAATTCATACTATGCATCAGGAGGTGCTGAGGATTCAAATAGGAAAATAAGAGTCTTTGTCCTCAGGGAGGACATTTGATTGGTCCTTCTATGGCAGACATAATGTATGGGCTGGGCCTACCCTTAAAGCCTTTGAGGTGCAGTAGAGGCTGCTAGAGCTCCTGGTCTACTGGCTTAACCTTTGCAGACTCAGGGTCCCCTTTGTGCCATAAGAAGGTGTTGGAACCTGACTTTACTTGAGGGTACTCACACATCATCTTTACTATAGCATATATCACATCAAAATGTTGTTCAGTGGTTTGACTTTTTACTTGTGTGTGTGTGTGTGTCGGGGGGCAATTGGGGTTAAGTGACTTGCCCAGGGTCACACAACTAATAAGTGTCAAGTGTCTGAGGCCAGATTTGAACTCAGGTCCTCCTGAATCTAGGGCTGGTGCTCTATCCACTGTGCTACCTAGCTGCCCCTTGACTTTTTACTTTTGCCAATGTTTGCTGGATATATTGATTCATAAATTGTGAGCTTGAAGCCAGAGTTTTTCTCCTTCTTAGAGCACTTTTTTGGAGTGGAGATTTGCTTTGCATCCTGAGCTCGCTAGGCATCTCCTCCTCCTCTTCCTCCTCCTCCTCCTCCTCCTCCTCCTCCCTTCTCTTCTCACTCCATGCTCAAACTTCTGAAACAATGTTTTAAACATGAAACTGATTTTCATTTGGCTCCATAATAGATGGAGAAATTAGTGGCACTGGGAGTTCTCTGCTCACTCCAGAATCCATGAGTGTGTTAGTATGTTTCTACCTCAGTAAACATTTGTAAGAGATGTCATGTAAACATCTTGGTGGGAGGAGCTTTGTGAATCTCAAGGTTCAAGTATGCTTTTTTTTGTTACCATTTTCACTTAAGAAGACTTCACTGATGTGGGGCTATTCTTTGTAGGAATAGTGTAAAGGAGCTCCCCACCCTTACTTTCTTGCTGCTGTGTATTTCAGTTATGTCCATAACTAGTCAGAGAGCAAGTGCAAAAGGAAAAGAGAGACAATGAAACTGTTCTTTAAAAATAGCAACTATTAGGGGCAGCTAGGTGGTGCAGTGGATAAAGCACTGGCTGTGGATTCAGGAGGACCTGAGTTCAAATTTGATCTCAGACACTTGACATTTACTAGCTGTATGACCCTGGGCAAGTCACTTAACCCTCATTGCCCCGCCCCCCCCAATAGCAACTATTAGATGATGGTCTTGTATTCAAGCAGTTTGGGACCCTTTTTTCTTCATCTCTTATGTAGTTTTCTCTTTCTTCTGTTAATACCTTTAGTATGGTTTTTTTTAAAATAGTACTTACCCAGTGATTGCTAAGAATAATGCAAACCTGTTTTATTTGGTGAGTTGTCTTTTTTGTGTGCTTTTGAAAGTTCCTTTTTAAAATCATAAGCCTTTTGAACAGATTTAGTATCAAGATAGGCATTTTCAACCTAGTCTAGAATATTGTTGGGTAGTAGTTGCTGTAATATGATGGTAGTCTATGAATTGGTATTAAGTATCAACTATTGATAATTGGAATGATTGACAAAGATTGCTTCCTATTTGTCTAGTTTTCCCTGCCTTTAGATAGCAACAGGCTACTCTTTTTTTGGTGGAATGTTACCCATATTACAGATAAGAAACTGAGGTAATGACTCTTCTTCAGAGGGTCCTGCTAAAAGTGATGGGGAGCTGTCCAGCTCAAGCTCACTTTGAGGTGAAGCTGGAAGGTTGCCTTTTGCTCTCAGGTATACAAATGCTCAAGACCTTACCAGATGCTACATGCTGAAAATGTTGTCAGTTTCTTTGTGAGACTTAAGCTTTTCTCATTTTCATAGAATATGAACTTTCTGTTTGACTCAAATCCTATCCCTTCTTATATCCCTTCGATGATGTCACCGCATGTCACCACTTGGTGCTGTCAGAGGGTGCTTGGTTTGGAATTGTCCTTCCTGCCACAAACTCTTCTGCTTGGCATTCCATGTCTATGGTGACCAACCTCTGGTTCTCTTTAATTGACCCAGTGCTTCTGGCACCTCCTAGAAAGACTGCCTTCTGCCCCCTGCTCGGTTCTTTGCTTGTTAGATTAATCTGTTATTAATTGTGGAAGTCAGAATATGAAGGTGAAGATTAATCATCCTGCATGTAAATTTAAGTCTGGATGTCAAATACAGGCTGTATGTTTGATTGGAAAGGAATGGGCAGGAGATCAGTGTATTAAGAGAGGTCTAAGGACTTTGCTCTGATCAAGATGAAGCTGAGCATGTTGGGGGCAGAGGTTAGTAGCTTCAGGGCTGTTCCTCTGTATGGCAGATGAAAGTGGCTTTGTTTTATGCCAGTCAGGTGCAGCCTTTTGGACTCTGGGAGAGTTGCCAGGTTGGGCCCTAGGCAAAAATTTGGCAGCCTTGGTATTTCTGACCCTTTGTACTAGATGGTGAAAGTATCTGCCTTGCAGCCTAGGCTCTGGAGTCAGGTATTTGGAATGCATAGCTAATGTGTTTCACTCCATACCTTCAGTATTATTCCATATTATTGCATCTAATTGACTATTTCTAAACTTTCATGTATAATTTGGCTGTACAGGCAAAGTAAGTTACCACCAATGTATCTTATTTTGCCTCTGTCTCTTCATTGACCTCACAGTACATTTGGGACACCCAATCAGCTATTTCTGCATTGTCATATTGGCCCATGTGTCCTTTGCCCAGGAGTATTGTTTTTTCAAGAGGATAGTAGCAATGGGCTTCTAGGTAGTGCAGTGGATAGAGTTCTGGGCCTGGAGTCAGGAAGACTCATCTTTGTGAGTTCAAATCTGGCCTCAAATACTTACTAGCTGTGTGACCCTGGGCAAGTCACTTAACCCTGATGACTTCAATTTCCTCATCTGTAAAACGAGCTAAAGAAGGAAATAGCAAACCACTCCAGTATCTTTGCCAAGAAAACCCCAAATAGGGTCACAGAGAGCCAGACACGACCAAGCAACGATAACAGTAACGATAGGAAAAGTTGGCCAGCTACCCTGTGTGATGATTGATCATCTGATCCCCATTTGGTTCCCAACTCTTTGGAGTCTTGTACAGGGCAGTGCAACATTTAGGTCTGCTGCTGGCTTTTCTTTTGGCTTAGTCTAATGATAAGCATGGAGTAATTGAACAGGAAGGGACGTTCGAATCATCTCATCCATTTGACAGATGGTGAACCTCGGCTTCATGGGAGTGAAGTGACTTTTCCTGGGTCACCTGGTGGCAGGACAGGGACTGGAACAAACTTCTTTTTTGCTCTGTTGACTTGATAGACATTTGTTAATGCTTCTTTAGAGGCACCATGACTACCATTTTTCTTTCAGGCTTTGATTTTTTCTTTTGATTAGTTTTTACTCCTTGATAAATTAGCATGATATAGGGATAGCATGAGACTGGAAGACCAAGGTTCCTATTCCCCCTCTGTGACTTGGTAGCCATGTGATCATGGACCTGTCATTTTATCTTCCTGAGCCTCCATTTCTTCATCTGTAAAATACTCAGAGGGAGCTGTGATCTCAGCAATCCGTGGTCTGCTACATGCGGCTCTGCCTTTCATGGTGCAGACTGCAGCCTTTTTGTGCCAGTCCCTCCTATCACATCTTTGGTGTTTTCCTAGAGTGTCGGAGGGCCCCCTTTCTACTGGCCTGGCCAGTGAGTCAGCAGCATCGATTAAGCACTTACATTGTGTGAGGTACTTGCGCTAGCCGTTTCATCTTCTTTCTGGCCATCCGTCTCTCTGGTCACATCTTTTATTCTAGTGGGTGTGCCACTGAGCCTCCCGGGGCTTCAGTTTTCTCATCTCAAAAATGAGAGGTTCTTTCCAACTCTAGCATGCCGATCCTATGATTTTCTTATTTGTTTCCCTCTGGGAATTATTCAGAGTCTACAGTGTTCCATGAATTGGGGTCACATAATAACACTGAGAGAATATTGTTATTAAAATGGTGGGCCTTTGTGTCTGGGAGAAATTTAAGGGCATTAAAAGAGCTTCTCTGAAGCTCTTTATTGCTTCTGTGAAGGGACAATAAATAATACCTGTATTGTTTTGGTTAATAATTAATAACTACAAAGGATTTTCAAAAGGCACAAATGAACTCATGTGGATCGTGAACTTTGCAAACTTTAAAATGTATCATTCTTTTTTTTTTTTTTTTTTGGTGGGGCAATGAGGTTTAAGTGACTTGCCCAGGGTCACATAGCTAGTAAGTGTCAAGTGTCTGAGGCTGGATTTGAACTCAGGTCCTCCTGAATCCAGAGCCAGTGCTCTATCCACTGCACCACCTAGCTGCCCCAAAATGTATCATTCTTTTTTTGTTTTTGTTTTTTTGTTTTTTTGCGGGGCAATTGGGGTTAAGTGACTTGCCCAGGGTCACACAGCTAGTAAGTGTTAAGTGTCTGAGGTCGAATTTGAACTCAGGTCCTCCTAAATCCAGGGCCTATGCTCTATCCACTGCGCCACCTAGCTGCCCCAAAATGTATCATTCTTAATAATAATCGCAGCACATTTTGATTCTTGAGTCTGTTATATTTCTGGCTTTATCCATTAGGCCCTTGTTCTAACACTGGCACCCACCCATGTACAGGACCAAGACATACAATCAGATTGGCTCTGAAAGAGTCCAACTGTGTGATGAGGTAGCTTGTTTCCTCTTCATTTTCCAGTTTGTTTCTCCTTATTTTCTTCCTTTCCTTATTCATAAATCTATTGAGCACCCTCCATGTACTACGTGCTGAGGAAAGTGCCCAACAAATAGAAGGCATAGTCCCTGTCCTCAGGAGTCGCCCATCGTGGAGGCATAGGAAGTGCAATGAAAGAACAATGGGAGGGAGTCCATGCCGGATGCTTGTATTCCTTGGATGCTTGGCTTTGTTGGTGATGGAGGCCTTGGCTGCCCTTTGTCCCTCCATCAAGAGTCCCTTCAGTTTCTTGTGGCTTGATTGAAAAGCCCAGCACTCTACTTGTTGCTTCTGAAGCCTTTCAGTTCTTCTGGCACATCCTTTTATCAGAGCGGATAGGTGAAAGACCAGCACCATTGGAGGGATCAAACGCCTGATGTCACGTTACACTTCCTGAATATCACTGAGAAAAGCCTCGTGATAGTTTAGAATTCTGCAAATGGAAAAAAAAAAAGCAGCTTATCAATAACTTCCTTTGGCCTGTTTAGCCTCCTGAACCTCAGAAAACCTTACAACCCTAACAGCTTCTGGGAAGCACTGGAGTCTGCTGATGAGTCACCTGGAGCTTTTGTGGAGTTCAGGAGCTATTTATGCTCCTGGTGCTTCTTAGCTCATAGAGGCTCTTCATGTGTTTAAAGGTTGTTTAAAAAACAAACTCAAAAGAATTCATTTGCCTGACTCCTTTTTTTTTAACCCATGAGATAAAAAGATTTTGATTATGTGTCAGTAGATATATTCTTTTTTTCTGCAAAGGGGAGGGTGAAAAGGAAGGGGATATAGTGTATTTGTCTAAGTGAGAATGATTACTGCATACAGAGTAGCTGTTTTGAGTGTGAGTATGTATACTTTGGGGGGGGGGATCTTTAATTCATTCTAAGGGTTGAATGAAAAAAAACATCCCAATCTACCCACAAAGGCAGTATTTATCCTATATTTCTGGTGTATAAGCTCATATTTCATTTCCCCTTTTCCCCTCCCCATCTCTCTGCTCTGTGACACGGAATCTTTCTCATTCACAGAAACCAACAGGACGTCAACACAGTATTTTTAATATAAACAACAAGACCCCCAGTGGGTCAGTACTTTATGGTGTCCTGAGAAGCGGAAGCATTGTCCTCGCTGTCCTCTTCCCTCACAGCCAGAGGATGCTTGGCTTGCATGTTACATTTTACAGCCCTCATTCTAACACAGTAGAGAAAAGGCTCTTTTTTAGAGGAAAAACTTCATTCTGAATACATTTGGGGTGGCAGGGGCAGTGAATGATCTGGGCAGAAAATATGGTATTCGTTTTAGCTGGGTATTATCAGAAGTTATGGCTAGGACCCTGTCATCATTTAAATGTAAAGCCCTATACAAAGGTAAGACAGATGGGCTCATCACCATCTTCTTGGCTTATCTTCTTCCCCTCTGTGTGTGGGTTCACAGTGGCCAGCATTATGATTAAGATTTCAAACAAATTTCACTTAACGTCTTTTGGCAGTTGAGAGTACTTTCTATAATCTCAACTACTTTTTAAGTCAGAGAAAAGACTGTTCTATGGCTTTTTGAGTTGAAGAAACCAAATTAAAGAAATCTGCCTTCCTCATATTTGTTTAAATGTTAGAAATCTAAAATAGTTTCCCTCCCTTTAGATGACTAAAACAGGATGAATTTCCATTGTTGTGTTTTACAGGGAGCTGGTGCTCAATGAGGAATATTACCTTCATTATAATGGAAGGAGCTGGTTTTAAACGAACAACTAAATAGCTCTTGGAAAATATTATTCTTTTACTGTGTAATAAAAAACCAGTTGTATCTTATGGGCTCAATTAGCCATTCAGTGGCAGACAAGTGGAACATTCAAAAGCCAGTAATATCAATATGCTATTATATGTAAATGTGGTTATCTCCTGCTTGTCTAGAACATGGTCTTCCATCCTTGAGAGGCAGGTAGGAGAACAGATATGATTTTTATTTTTCTAGAAGATGAAATAGAAATTCAGAGAGGCTAAGGGACTATCTTCTCCCAAAGTAACCAGCTCTACAATAATCCAAGGCCTGAGCCCTGGAATAGGCGTCAGAAGACCTGAATTCAGGTCCCAGCCTGATTTTATGAAGTGTCCCCATGCCCTCCATGCCCTTGTCACTTAGTGACTCTGATCTTTTGTCCTCAGGTATCAAATGTAGATCACCTCCTCTGCCTTGCCCTTCTCACAGGACCATCCTGAGTTTCTGAGGAGGGAAAGGATGTGAAAGGGTTTTGTAAATTGTTAGGTACACAACAAAAGCAAGATGGTATGACTGTTTTTTGTGCTCAGAGGAGTAAGGCATAAGATCTTTCATCCATATAGTACAGGCTGAGCTATGACTAGCAATTTTGACCTCAAAATGCACCCAAAAGGAGCAGAATGAAATGTGTCCTTTAAACCACATTCAGTTGGGGAGGTGCAGGCCTAAGATCCTGTGATATTGCTTTATGGGTAGGGAGATGGAGACTGACTTTGGGATATAAAGCCTTGTGGGGGAGAGACCTTGGGATATCACCAAGGTAGTGATAGGAAATAGAGAGGTGGGGGGGCAGGGATAGAAGAGGGGTGTTTATGTGTGTGTGTGTTGGAAAAGCAGGACTGATCCAGGGAGATTATGTGCCTTGATGATAAGGAAGTATACCCTCTGGTAGCTTACTATTTGAATTTACCATTCTTGCTAAATGTTGTCTGTACTCCCTAAATGTCAATGTACTTGAACAAAGCCCAGGTTTCCCCACCTTAGTATACACTAAGTATAGTGACCCTGGTCTGGTAGCCTAACTTTTAGGCAATGTAATTGAGATAACTGAGTCATTTGGCCTTGCCATTTGTCTGCCTTGATTCTGTTATGACTAGAACACAGACCTTATTAGAACCTTTCAATAATTTAATTAATTTTTGTTTCTACTGTAACTCTTATTTTTTCTCTCCCTCCTCCCTCCACTTCCAGTGCCCTCTCCCCCCCAAAAAAATTGGAGGAAAAAAAAAACAACCCGTGGTAACAAATATGAAGGTCAAGCAAAACCAATTCCTGTATTGGCCATGTCCAAAAATGTCTGTCTCCTCCTGCTTCCTGAGTCCAACTTCTCTCCATGAGAAGGTGGGGAGCATATGTCCCCATGGATCCTGGGGATCCCCATGGAGTAGCGATTGGTTATTATGTTATCTGAGTTCTTAAGTCTTTCCAAATTGGTTGTTTTTACCGCTTTGTTATTATTTTTAAAATTGCTTTCCTGGTTTTGCTCACTTCATCTCACAGCAGTTTGTTTCTAAGTAATTATCATCTCTCGATATTTTTTTCTGGCATAGCACTGTTCCATTACGTTTGTATACCATAATGTGTAGCTGGCTCTCAATCGAGGGTACCTAGAGGTCTTGAAGGCCCCAAAGAAATAACTCCTATGCCTTCTCCTGTATTTTGCTTATTTTTACACATGCACACACGTAGGAAACCATGCATCTGTGTATATATAATGTTAAAATTTAAAAATCTTGGGCAGTCTACAGATTGCCAGAGAGTTCAGTGAGCCAGAAATAGAACTGGAAGAACCTTTAGTCCAAACCCTTCATTTTACAGATGATGAAACTGAAGTCCAGCTCAGTGATAAGACTTTAATAGTCACCCAGGAGGTAAGTAGTAAAGGCAGGATTAGAACCTAGGGCCTTTGGCTTTGAATCCAGGGTTCTTTTCAACATGACACATTCCCCGTTATTTGGCACATGTAACCCAAGAATGTCAGGAAAGTAATATGGTTTTTTATTGTCAAGTTAATTCAGTCCCATATATATTTTTAAGTAATGTGAAATGTGCCATTTATGCCCAACCAGAGAACAGATATGAACGGGAAATTTTATCTTGTTAAAGCTTTAGCATGTGCATTTTCAGAACATTTCTATTTAAAGCTTGACACTGTAGATTTTTCATTTCAAAGTAACCAGTGAACATAGGGGTTTACATGTGGGATGCTTCCTATGGTGTGTATACACACATTCCTTTGTGTATGTGGGTCCTTCTTAAAGTCAGTTTCCAGAGTACCTAATGTTTCAGGGCATTCCTCTAGCCGACTCTAAAGGGTAGCAGAGCAGGGTTAGTGTGAGGATTCCTACCTAGCTGGAGTGCTTAACATTATAAGCGGAAAATAGAGCACTGGGTTGATGTCTTTTTTTCCCGTTTTCTTTCTTCTTTTTCTAAATCTTATTTTTGATAGAAAGGCAGCCTTGTCGCCAGGCAGTCCTGCCTGCATAGACTGCCCCCTCTGCTAAACAATGAACACATTCAGGCACAACTCGTGTTTTCAGTTATTAAAAAATGGAGCCGTCTGTCTCTGCCTGTGACTTTAATCTTTAAGCCTTTATTCCCTGTACCCCACCCCCTCTCTTTCTCTTCCCCCAACCTTTTGTTTGTAAAGTTCCGAGCTACAGGATATGTGGGCCTGGAGTTTCTGAATGTATTGTACATTCCCCGGGCAGTTACAGATGTTTGTAGCCCTGAGTGATGTTATTTCAGTGGTCAGAGAGGGTGGGGAGAAGGAGGGAGAAAACAAGAGAACATTTCTCTTTGCCTCCAGCAATCATTTTGACTTTTCAAAAACTATTTATTTTTACATAGCTATTAACTCCCCTCACTCCATTCTCTCCCCTCTTTTAGATGCATTTGAAACTAATTCTGTTTTGGAGCTGTTGAGACTTTTAAAGTTTAGGTTTTTTCAATGGCCCCTCAGCAGTTTTCCTCAGGGACATAGTTCTTGTGGTTTAATTAAAAAAAAAAACCCAACCAAACCCCCAAACACAAAAATACCCCAAATCCCAACAAGAGAAGCCTAATTTGGCAGCAGACTTGAATAAATCAGAAGCTTCCTTGGCTAGAATCAGAGTAGTATAAGAATTGTATCTGAATATTTAGAAGACAAATCATCATGACCAGTGAGGCCTAGTGAGGGTTGGTCAACTGGTATTAAGTGAAGGACTTTGGGTTTAAAGTGTAGGAAGTTTCACAACAATAATAATAGTAATTCTATATATTTGTATAGTGCTTTATAGTTTTCAAGTTCTTTCTCATCCATTTGATCCTCACAACAACATTTTACAGAAGAGCAAAGTGAGGGTCTGAAAGGTTAAGTAACTTTTCCAACCAGAGTCACACAGCTAGTCATGGTGGGACCAAAACTAGAACGTTGGTCTCTTTACTAGCAATATGTATGGACATGTGAGCCCCTAATGGGCTCCTAAGTTTCTATGCAGATTCAGCTCAAATGCTGCCTTATATGAAGCTTTTCCCGATCCCCTTTTTTGTTGTGTGCATGCATTGTTGTTCTTTGTACTCCAAGAAGACCAAAATGACATCACAAAGTACAGCATGTCTGATTGTGGTTCATCAGTCCAGTATGAGCTTGGAAGGGACCATTACAGGTTGGGCACAAATAGTTTGAGCGTTTGGAGTGGAGATGGCTCTAAATCTGCACGTCCCATGCTTCTTTTGAGCTGCTGAGATTCTGCTTTGTTCATAAAGCATACATAGCACCTTCTTTGATACTGGCATGCCGTATTGCACAGTCTTGTGCCAGTGTGTCTTACAATCTGTTCCAAAGTTCTTCAGAGAGACCTTGAGAGTGTCTTTGTATTGCTTCTTCTGATCTCTATGTGAGCGTTTGTCTTGTGTGAATTCTCTCTAAAATGTTCTTTTTTAATTTTGTCCATCTTTAGATGATCCTGTATTTACTTATCCACTTATAGGTACTGGGGAGTAGCATGCATGCCCCTTGAGGGCAGAGCCTGATTTTTGTTTTTATCTTTGCATCTTTAACATCTAGCCCAGGGCCTCATTTTTAGTAGGCTCTTGCTGAGTGTTTTTTTTACTCGAACTGCCAGTTCAGTTTTATTCCCACTGGACCATTTCACCAGGCCCTTTGCTCAAAGGATCCTAGAACACTTATCTTAGTAATTAAAACAGACCCATTTTGTTTGTACCTACATATGTAGCTTTCTTTGTGGGGGGTATTTATTGTCTAGGAGATAGATACTTGGAGCAAAATGTGAAGAATTGAAACCATAGGGGAAATGAATGCTGCTGGTTTGGAATCACCAGTTATGAATTTAGTGCAGGTGTCTTACCAGATGTTCTATGCTGCCTATTGAAATCTACCCTAGGCTCTTTAATAATGCCATGTGATTGGGGTCTTGATTTATGTATCTTTGAAATTTATCTAGTGGTACAACTTGTACTCGAATGCTGATTTCTTGGGTGGGTATGATGTCAGATGTAGAGCTCAGGGAGAAGAGAAGTAAGATTTCCTTAGACGTCCAACGGACACTCCGTGGGGTTTGTTATTCAAATAAATATAGGTAAGCTTTATATTATCACAACCCCATCTGAATATTAAAATTGGGGGGGATGATTTATTTTTTAAAATTTTATTTTAGTTTTTAATTTTGGACTTAAATTTAAAAGTAAAAATCACATGCAATCAGAGGAGAACACAAAAAAGAGGATTGCATATGAAACCACAAATTTCCAGTTGGGTACTTCTTGCTTTTAAAAGATTACACACATACACAAACATATTTGGTAAATTTAACATGTTACTTTCAAAACTGCTGTTTATCTGTGCTTCCTTCTGAATTTGCTTCTTTTTTCTTCTGTGCATTAAAAATATTTCAATGGATTTTTTTTTCAGTGGAGGGCATTATGGTTGCTACCTCCCCTCTTGTCTTTTGTGTTCTCCCGTCCCCAATTAAAAACTGAAAAGGAAAAAAAAAATTCTTGTAACAAAAAAGCACAGTCAAGCAAAAAAAATCCACACATCAGCCATATTCAAAAGTATATGTCTTTTTCTACACCTTGAGTCTATTACCCCTCTTTCAGGAGGTGGATAATATGCTTCAACATAGGTCCTCTGCAAACATGGTTGGTTACTGTATTAATCACAGTGCTTAAGTCTTTAATAGTTGTTTGTTTTTAGTGTCGTTGTATTAAATATTCTCCTGGTTCTGCTCATTTCACTCTCATAAGTTCCTGCTACCTAAGATTCTTTGTAATCATCTCTTCTGTTATTTCTTATGGTCATGGTCAAATGAAGTAATGTCTGTACAGCACTTTACCAACCTTAAGGCACTATAGAAATGGGAGCTATTATAGTATAATAACATTCCATAATTCATATATTACAGTTTATTCAGTCATTCTCCAATTGATGGACATTTCCTTAGATTCTAGTGCTTTTCTTTTTTTTCCCTCCTTATGATCCACCTTTAGGATTATAAGATTTATTTTGCTTGCAACTATTCCCTCCTATCTCTGCTTATTTTCCCATTAAGTTGGGTGAATTTCTACACCAAATTCTGGATGTATGTTCAATCCTCCTTTGTCTATTTCATTTAAGAGTAAGGTTCATCGGATGTCCTCTTCTCTGTACTTGTAGGCTCTTCTCACACACCCCAATTTTAAGAAATAGCAAGATCTATTCTCTCTTCCTTCTCCTTTATACACTAGTATATTCTTCTATTTACCTTCCTTTTCCCCTTCTTCAAACTCTCAGAACAGAATCAGTCTGCTCCCAGGTCTTTTGTTTGTCTTATTTATCTCTCTCAAGACCCTTTGAAAACATTATGGTTCTGAAGGGAAACTATTTGTTCTTTTAATCCTCTTCCAAATGCTCAGATAAATTTACCTTTCTAGGTTTCTCTGGACTCTTTTGTGTTTGTATTTCAGAGTTCAGTTCTAGTTTTTTCATCAGATTTGGCTTTAAAAGTTCTCTGATTCCATTAAACGTCCATTTCCCTCCACCTTTCCGCTTCCATCCCTTATAGTATTTTTGTTTTGTTTTGTTTTGTTTTTTTTGTGGGGCAATGAGGGTTAAGTGACTTGCCCAGGTTCACACAACTAGTGTCAAGTGTCTGAGGCCGGATTGGAACTCAGGTCCTCCTGAATCCAGGGCTGGTGCTTTATCCACTGAACCACCTAGCTGTCCCCTTACTTGTGATCTATTAAGCCATTAACTAAGTTTCTTTTCTCATGTCTTATGGTATGAATGTAATCCTGGGATACAGCAGAATTTGTTGAGGGAGTCCAAGTGCTGGTAGGTCTTTCCTAGGTAGAAATGCTTCTTTTGGTAATGGACTGTATGTCTGTTGCCAAGTAAGATTGAGTTCAGAGAGACTCATCACCAGAAGTTTGACCACGGTATTATTTTTGGGGGTCACTGCCCCTCATTTAGAATTGCCTACTAAGGCACAGAGAGGACATGCCCTATTGTTGGTGGAGGAGTTCTCTTGCACTCAGGAATTCCAGGTCTTTTGAAGCATTAGAGTATGTACCAAGCACTATACTAGGCCCTATAGGGGATGAAAATGAAATATAAGAAAGTTTTTTTTGCTTTAAGATGAGTCTCGTTTGATAGGATGTCACAGGAATGAAACATGTATACATAACAAATATATTTTGTTATTAAGTGCCAAAATAAGTACTACAGACAGTGAATTCTGTTGGATTTCAGAAGAGTTTAGATATTGGTAACCAAGGGACAACTTTATGAAAGAAGTAGAAGGTGAGTAGGATTTAGTTTCATAGGGTGGGAAGGCATTTTAGAGAAGAGAACTAGAATGAGGAAGTTTATATGGATGGCAATGAACATGGCACTAGTGTAGTAAAATGACTTGATGGTCTGGAGTACAGTGTAAGGGAAATTGCATTGGATAAGAGACTTTTAAACTGCTTTATGGAGAACCATCTGCTATATGATATTTGAATAATGATGCAGTGGACCATTATTGATTTGATTTGGGGGCACATTATCATTTTCATAGAAGCTTATGCTGCAGTTTCTCTGTTGTTGGCAAACCAAGTTCTCTTTTTTGAAGTCCAAGTGCCAGGGATTCCTAGTTAGGTTTGGAATCAGCTCTTTGGCGGAGGGTGGGAGTTGGAGATGGTTAGCTTCTAGATTTGAACAGGAGGCTGCTGAAATTCCTGGGGTTATATAATACATATTAATACTATATAAAACATATATAATACAATAATAATATATAACAATAAACAATATAAACAAAAGACCATAATAATTCTATATTATAGGATCCATATATCTACCTATCTATTATATGATATATAATAGATGGGATGCTGTAGAGACAAGACCTTTGGCCTAGATCATATTCTCCAGGGAAGAACAATCTGGCCTAGAAATAGCATGGCTATTCAGAGACATTGTATTTCTGTCTGCATTCAAATCTGCTGGATATATGCTAAGACTATGTTGTCAAATTCAAACAGAAATGGATACTTGCAGGCTGAATATTGACTCAGAAAACCACAAACTAACATTATCTATGTTGTAATGTATTTCCATTAGTTTTGTCAAACTTTTCCTCATTTTATATATATATATATATATTTTTTTTATTTTATTTTATTTTTTTTTTTGGTGATGCAATTGGGGTTAAGTGACTTGCCCAGGGTCACACAGCTAGTAAGTGTTAAGTGTCTGAGGTCTGATTTGAACTCAGGTCCTCCTGACTCCAGGGCTGGTGCTCTATCCACTGCACCACCTAGCTGCCACCTCCTAATTATATTTTAATCAAGTTTGGACCACACTCAGAGAGGGAGTTTTGCCTGCAGAGTTTGACACCTTTTTTCTAGGACACACCCAGAAAAACATGATTTTCGAGCTTAAACAGTAAAATATTAGGGTAACCTGAATTTTGGTTAATCTCTTAACATTGCCCCCAAGCATAGAACTATGATTAAATTCCTTCTGGCCAAAGCATCTTATTAGTGGACACTTAATAGGTAAATATTTTTGAATACTTGAATCAATTTACTAGTCTTACTGAATTAACTGATTCTATGCCATAGTTGGCTAATTAATTGATGCTTAAAGCCAGAGTAGTCACAATACTATTACATGTTCAGAGTAGTTGTAGACATCATAGTTTAAGGTTGGAACATGACAATACATGAAAATCTAAATTGTGGCATTTGTTTGTGATCTCAAGATTCTTTGCTTGAAACATATTTGCTATAGGAGAGGGAGACATTGGTATAGGTTACCATAACATCTTTGTGGAATCTCCTTCGTGGGGAATCTTTACAAATATATAGCTGTCCTTTGATTTATGTAACAGATGCAAAACAGGTTTCTGTAAAGTGAATCTTATTTTCTTGTAGTCTTCATTTTAAAATTGGAGTGAGCTCTCACCAAAGTACTACTCTTCTTCCCCGCCAAAACAAAGCAAAAGCTCACCAAACTGACACAATCCCCCCACCCTACCCTCAAACTAGTTACTGTTGGTAACTTTGGGTGAGGAGGGAGTGAAGATGGTTTGGGTATTGTGGTTATTGTAATAGCCCAGAGTTCTATGCCATTGGGCATTACAATCTCTCATTTTTCCTTTGCTTCAGTTTCCTAACTCTGGGATCTCCCCTTGGTATCAATTACTTCCTTGACGTTCACCATGAATTATAGGAATTTCTATTGAGCCTGACACTCTGAACTTATATTTCTGTCCTCCTTTCATGTGAAGTTTAAGACCCTGTTTTATCTTTTTGTTTTGACCATGGTGCCTAGCAAGCACATATTATTATTATTATTATTATTGTTGTTATTAAAATATATGAAAATCAAGTATTTGTTAAATGAATGTGTTTATGAGTCAGGCTTACAATATCACACTTTACTAATACACACTGTTCTACATATGATTTATTTCAGATTGAAAAATCTTTAAGTTTGATATTTGAGATTACATTGGGGGCAGCTAGGTGCCACAGTAGATAGAACACCGGCCCTGGATTCAGGAGGACCTGAGTTCAAATCTAGATTCGGACACTTAACACTTACTACCTGTGTGACCCTAGGCAAGTCACTTAACCCCAATTGCCTCACCAAAAAAAAAAAAAAGAGATTACATTAAACATCGTTTCTCTAATTCTGTATATTTAAAGTTCTTTGTAGTAAATTTAGTAAAAATTAGGGATGCCTCTTTAGGGAAATGTAAGTATCCTTAGAGTTAAAAAATATGATTGTCAAATAACAAAGTGATTTCCAAACCCCAGTAGATAAGGATTTTTAGCATCCTTTACTCTAACTTTTTCATTTTAGAGATAAGGAAACAGGCTGAGAGGTGATGTGATTTGTTTGCTTTATTGCTGCTCTTCTCTACATTATTGTCACTTCTTAGTGACCACTTCCCTCCCTCCTTCCCCTCCATGGAGCCGTCCCTCATAACAGTATGTATAGTCAAGCAAAACAGATGACAAAATTGATTATGTCTGATCTCTGGAGTCCTAATTGGTTACTACATTAAGCAAAGTTCTAAAGCTTTTCAGCATCATTTTCCTTTATATTATTATGGAAATTGTTCCTCTAGTTTTACTTTACTCTGTAACTGTTTATAAAGATGTGAAGTAAATGTCTCAGTGTCACCAAGTCAGTAAGGAGCAATGTTATGATTCACTCCCAGAGCTGAGTCTGGATCCATTACCCCTTCCATTTTCTCACACAGTCTTACAATTTATCTCAGGTAATCTTAAGCTGTAAACTGGTAAGGAGGTGAAATGGGAAGAAAAGTGACATATTTTAGTTATGGCTGCCTATCTTGCCCCTTTCCCACCAAATCTTTCCCTGCAAAGTTATTGAGAGTCTAACAGGGGGGTTGCGGGTGAGAGGAAAGCAAAGGCCATTAACTCATTTTGATCATCTTTATACTTTACTATGTTATTATAATAATCTGTAAATTTGTATTATAATGCTGGTTTCAGGAATTGTATATGAAATTTTGAGAATAAATAAATAACAAAAATCATTTGGTATTTAGTATTGTTAATTTCAAATTTTACTCTGAATAATCAAATACTTTTTTGTGTATGTGTGGCATTATATAATATCCTTCTCTGAAGGGTTACTTATACTCCTTATTGAGAACTTAATAGATAAATGATTAATCCCAGTCACATTCATTACCTTTCTCTAAACATTTGTAAAAATTAATATTCTCTCAAGTCTCCAGAAGGAGGCAGAAGATACTCTAGTAACTTGTATTATAGAGACATTTGAACAGCCATTGACCTTTGAAAAAAGTAATTCTCTCTCTGTCAAGACATATTGAACTGTTAAGAGTAAAGAGCATTGGGAGATATCATATCTACATTAGAACCAGTTACTCTGAAGTGAACTTGTTCTTATACTAAACAAAACACAGTGATTAAAAATCAAAATATAAGTTAGAAATTGTCTTAAAGACACAGGATGGAATATAAAAGTAGTTAAATGGAATAGCGTTAGTACGAATTGAGCTTTTAATGGATGTTGGCTTATGTGGAGATGGGATTGGTAGGGCAAATCTATTCACAAATGAAGAACTAAATTGATAGGCATAGCTAAGGAAATAAAATGAATTGTGACACGAGGAAAGTTCTCTTTTTGCACATCATTTGAAACAGACCTGGAATTTGGAACAAATGGTATGGTAGAAAAAAGTGTTGGACAGAGATAAGAAGTATGGGTTCTAGTTCTGGCTTTGTATTTAACTAACTCTGTGGTGAGTTTTTAAAATTTTATTTTTGTTGTTGTTCTGAGTGATTTTCTTTTCTTTTTTTGTGGTATCCCCCCCATTACATACAAAGACAATTTTTAACAATCTTTTAAAAAAGTTTGAGTTCCAAATTTTCTCCCTATTTCCCTCACTACCTTTTCCCTAAGACGGTAAGCAATTTAATATAGGTTATGTATATGCAATCATGTAAAGCATATTTCCATATTAGTCATGTTGTGAAAGAAGAAACAGGTCAAAGGAAAAAAAACATAAAAAAAATAAAGTGAAAATAGTATGCTTTGATCTGCATTCAGACTCCATCAGTTCTTTCTCTGGATGTGAATACCATTTTCCATCGTGAGTCTTTTGAAATTATCTCAGATCATTGTATTGTTGAGAAGAATTAAGTCATTCATCGCACAATATTGATGATACTGTGTACAATGTTCTCCTTGTTCTGCTCACTTTACTTTGCATCAGTTCGTGTAAGTTTTTCCAGGTTTTTCTGAAATGCACCTGGTCATCATTTTTTTATAGCACAATAGTATTCCATTACATTCATATGCCATGACTTATTCAGCCATTTCCCAATTGATGGGCATCCCCATAATTTCCAATTCTCACCACAAAAAGAACTGCTATAAATATTTTTGTTTAAATAGGTCCTTTTCCCTTTCTTTTGATCTTTTTGAGATTAAGCTTAATAGATGCAATGAGGAAGAAGTTTGAGAAACAGATTTCAGCCCTGGCATGAAGACATGATGGGGGTCATCAGGTGTTTGTTTGGATGTATGTTGGAACTCCCGATTTGCTGAAAGCACAACTAGCTCTGGTCCTTCTTTTCTTCTCCCTTGATTGGTTTCACTTGGTGATCTCATCACTTCTCATGGATTCTGTTATCAATTCTATGCTGATGATTCTCTAATGTACTCCTGGCTTCCAGTCTTGCATATTCCAACTGTTTGTTGAACATCTTGAACTAGATGTTGTATAGGTATCTTAAACTCAATATGTCAAAATGGAATTTGTTATCTTCCCCCCATAATTTTCCCTCTTCTTAACTGTCCTATTACTGTATAGGACACCTGCATACACCCAGTCACCTAGACTCACTTATCTCTCACTCCCCAAATCCAAACAGTTCTTTTGTAAGCCCCCTTTTTTCCTCTGACACTGTTACCTCTCTTATAATTGTCCTCATTACTTCATGCCTGGACTATTACCTGGTTGTTCTCCCTGCCACAAGTTTCTCCACACTCCAATATATCCTTCCCACTCAGTTCCCAAAGTGATTTTCCAAGTATATGTATGACCATGTTACTCCCTTACTCAGTAAACTCTAGTGGCTCCCTGTCACTTCTGGGATCCAATCACGGTCCTCTGGCATTCAAAACCATTCATAATCTAGATTTGTTTTGCTTGGCTGCAGAGGATAGAACTAGGCGTGATGGGTGAAAGTTATAGAGTCAGACTTAACCCTTTTGTAAAGAAAAGCTTCCTCTCGTTTTAGAGCAGTCCGGAAGTAGGGTGGGCTGCCTCACAAAGTACTTTATGCCTTTTAGTGCAAGCTGTAGGCCTACTTGTTGGACTTGAAGCCAGGATTCTTGTTCGGATATGGGTTGTGTGGTAGCTCCCTTCTGATTTGAAAATATTTTCTGACTGCGCAGATTGGAAAGGTGCAAATCTCTCTCTTCTCCACCACTTTCCTTTTTTTTTGTTTTTAGACCAGAAGTTTTGTTTCTTCCTTTTTAAGGAGTTTTGTTTTCTAAAGTCTTCAAAAGCAGTTTTTTCGGCTGGTTATGCCTTGTCATTTCAAGATATTCTAAAATCTTTGTGACAAATTTTCTCTTTTATTCTCTGCTATTTAGCACGTCTTAAGGAGGGCTTTGCTGGAGAAGGTAAGAACTTAGGATCGCTTAAAGTATGAAGGGACCTAAAAAACATCTGGGCTGAAGGTGTTAAACACAGAGAAGCTCCAGTGGCTTCCCCTGGTCTTTAGGATAAGCTAGAAGCCCCTCTGGTCCCTCACACTCTGGTCTCTCCAGATTGATCCTACAGTGTTCCTTCTTACACAATCTTTTGAGCCCCGCTGCCCGCCTGCTATTCCTACTAAATGGCACTTTACTTCCCTCTTAATGTACCTTTACATGGCCTGCCCCATGCCTGGAATTCTCTCTCCCCTTACTCCAACTCTTGGAATTCCTAGTTCCCATCAAGGTTCAACTCAGATGTGAAAAGGACCTTAAGTTTGCTTGTGGAAATGGGCAAAGGGGTTGAAGCTTGTAAGTTATCGTGAAGTAATGGCATTCTTGCCAACAAAATCACACACAAGTAAATCTGAATTCAAGTTATGCTCAAATTGTTCCCTACAATACTGTATCAATCACATTGGAACAAATTCACATTTTCAAAACAAGCATCAGAGCAGAACCGACTGTATTAACTGCTTCTAACTACTCCTAACCTGGTTTACTGTCTTGGATAGAATTAGTACTAGTAATCAGTCACATTCTCTAAGCTTTGAAAACATTGAGGTACGGTGCAAAGGTGAGTTGTTTTGTTCTGACCAAATCTTCCCCTGACAAAATTTCCTTATTGGGTAAAACTTAATAGGTGCAAAGTCTATTGCCCCTGTGTCCCAAGGAGCTGTACATATGTATGTATACTTATATGTATGTGTGTGATTGATTACTAGTACTAATTCTATCCAACAGTAAACTAGATTAGGACCCAGGTTGAAGACCGAGCAACGGCCTGAGATGCCACCACTATTGTAGTATTTATATATTTCTTAAGCATTTAACATGTATAAAACTGCTATTGTTTTTTATTAGGTGAAATGTCGTGTTCTTAACCCAATGTTTCCCATAAGCCCTGTGGTTTTTATTGTGCGATTTTGCATTGCATCATAATTTTTCGGAATGCATTTTGAATTGTAGCAGAACTGACTATACTTTTTACCTCTTGAATGTCATTATCACGTGGTACTTTATATTCCAGTTATTGGTATTGTGTTATCAACCTCTTAGAATGAGAGCCTTTTAAGGCCTGAGACCATGTCTTAAGTAAATGTTGCATCTCCTCCAGTGCTGGGGACAGTACTTCTATATACTTAATCAATATTGGGTGAATGTTCTGATATTCTAATCCCATGCATTTATGAAAACACATTTTGAACAGTTTTGCTCTTTGACCCCTCACTAGATGCCTGTTTTTCCAACCTCACACACACTGTCTCATATTTAACCAACTGAGTTTTCTGACAGCTAATGGAGATTGATGTGAAATCCTAAATAGGTGATCCTCATTAATTCTAATTTAAAATTTAAAAATCCAAATGTTTTTAGGCATCACTAGCACCTCAGTTGCAGACAGAATTTAGATGTGGTAACCTGCACAGTGAACTTAATGTCCAGTTTCAGAGCAATTTATGATCCACATGGTAGTGGAGGGCAAGTAGCACTGTGAGGAGTGTCTGGTCCCAGCTCTCTGCATGACCTTAGATAACTTCTCTTTGGGCCTCACTTTGCACCTATCTAAAATGGAGCAAAGTTGCATGAGATCAAGGTCCCTAACCTGTGGTCTGTGAACATGATTTAAAAAAAAAAATGTTGCTAACTGCATTTCAGCATGATTTGTTTCCTTTCTAATGCCATGTATTGTATTTTATCCTATGCCTTTAAAAACATGGTTCTGAGGAGTCCATAGGCTTCTCCAGACTACCAAAGGATCTACAAACACAGCACAGGGTCAAGAACCTTTGCACTAGATAATCTTTAAGGCCCTTTTTATTTTCTGGAATTTCGTGATTCTTGATGAAAGTGGACTTCATTGAGTTAGAGGACTCTTTCACAGTAATTTTTGGGAGAAGGTCAGGACATATTTTCACATATTTGTGATTCCCTTTATTTCTTTTCTTTTCTTTCTTTTTTTTTGGGGGGGGGTAGGACAGTGAGGGCTAAGTGACTTGCCCAAGGTCACACAGCTAGTTAAGTGTCAAGTGTCTGAGATCGGATTTGAACTCAGATCTTCCTGAATCCAGGGCCGGTTCTCTATCGACTGCGCCACCTAGCTGCCCCTCCCTTTTTCAACAATTCTTCATTTTACTGCCAGTTTACCCTGCATATATCTTGTACTTACATTGTTGTTTTCATGTTGTTGTGTCGTCGTGTTCCCCCCCCCCCCCCCCCCCCCCCCCCCCCCCCCCCCCGCCTAGTTAGAATGTGAACTTCTTGATGGCTGAGATGTTTTGTTTCGTTTTGTTTTGTTTTTTTTGGTGTCCCTAGCACTTAGCACAATACCTGGTACTTAGTAAACACTTAATAAATACTTCTTGACTTCTATGATTAAGTTGGAGGACACTACCTGATTTTGCTGTTAGTGCCTTATTTCAAGCTAGGGGGAATTCTCTGAGGGCTTTTCCTTGGGGAATAGGACTTACTGTTGAAATGTAAGGTTTTGTATATCCTGCTCCCTCTGTATTGTTTTTTTTTTCCCCCGGGACAATGGGGGTTAAGTGACTTGCCCAGGGTCACACAGCCAGTGTTCTGAGGCTGGATTTGAACTCAGGAACTCCTGAATCCAGGGCCAGTGGTTTATCCACTGCGCCACCTAGCCGCCCCCCCCCTTTTTTATTTTATTTTATTTTTCCTCTGTATTGTTGACATTCTTTATTGCCTACTTTTGTGCACCCTTTACAACTGTGAAAATAAAAGGGACATTAATAGTTTGTTTACTCTTTTTATAAATTGGCTAATTGGGCGATTTCCTTTTTCTGTGGTTAACTGGAGTAGCCATTTGGTTAGTCAGTGAATACACATTTATGTCTATTGTACCTTATGTATGATTATGGTACATTATGTACCAGGCACTGTATTCGTTGCTGGGGATACAAAAAACATATAGAACAATACCTTCTCTTAGGGAGCTCTCTATCTAATGGGAAAGACAACATGTGAACAACCCTGTACCAACCAGCATTGTACAGGATAGATTGGAATAGTCACCAGAGGGAAGGCACTAGAATTAAGTAGGATAGGAAAGGCTTCCTGTACAAGGTAGATTTTAGAAATGAAGGAAAGCCCGGAGGCAGTGGTGATGATGGAGAGTGTTCCAGGCATGGGGGACACCTAGGGAAATATCCAGAGTTGGGTGATGGAATGTCTTGTGTGAGGGACATTAAGGATGCTGTGTCGCTGAATTGCAGGGTACATGGAAGGTGGTATGTAGAAGTGGTATTTAAGGTATAAGGAGGCCAGGTGCAAAGGCTTCAGGGTATAAGCTTCACTAAAGGAGTATCAGTACTCAGTTGGCACATTTGACAACTTTGCTTTTCTGGTTTACTAGTTTGATTAGGTGGCATTTAATTTTGCATTCAGAAATCATTATTATATCTACTAATTTTATTTTATTTTAAAATTTATTTTTGTTTGTTTTTGTTTTGTGGGGCAATGAGGGTTAAGTGACTTCTCCAGGGTCATACAGCTAGTAAGTGTCAAGTGTCTGAGGCCTGATTTGAACTCAGGTCTTCCTGAATCCAGGGCCAGTGCTTTATCTACTGTGTCACCTAGCTGCCCTGATATCTACTAATTTTAAAAGGGCTATTTTACATGTAGAGAAAATCCAGTTGAACTCCTGCATGATAATTTAGCATGTAAAAAGTAACTTGTTTTGACATTCCGCAATCATTGGCCATGAATTTTGTTTCCGGGTTTTTGTTATCACAAGTAATGCTGCAAAGGCAGCACAGTGGATAGAGCATCAGGCCTGGGGTCAAGAGGACTCATCTTTGAGTTCAAATTTGGCCTCAGCCATTTATTCGCTGTGTGACCCTGGGCAAGACTGTTTCATTTTCCTCATCTGCAAAATGAGCTGGAAAAAGTAATGGCTAACCACTCCAGCATCTTTGCCCAGAAAACCCCAATGGTGCCACGAAGAGCTAGATGTGACTGAAGAACAACTGAACGGGTGCAGCAGTTAGTATTTTTATACTTACGGGTATTTTGCAAGACACTTTCCTTGATGTCATCAAAGGGTTTGCCACAATGATTTTAGGCCAAGATCATGGCAACATCATTTGGGTGGCAATAATGTTATATTTCTAATATACTTTACTGTTAACAAAGTGCTTTTCTTTCAATAATTCCATGAGATAGCTAGGACAACTGTTATTCTCATTTTACAAATTAGGAAACTGAGGCTCCTCCAGGTGTCCATTGTGTCCAGGTGTCCATTGAAAGAAAATTCTGTATTCATGTTGCAACTCCAGTATTTTATTTCAAGTATATAAGGCCTTGTAGACTGTCCTATTTGTATTAATTAGTACCTTAGCTACTGAGATCATAAAATTTACTAGATATTCCTCAGTTTCCACTTTTGTGCCAACTCTCCTGGCAGAATTGTAAACATGCTCATTTTTCCTACATAATTGCATAGTTCACATTCCTGCTAAAAGGTCAGCTTGGGACAGCTCTCTCCACAAGTTCTACTACATTATCACAAATTTTCTCTAATAGCAGAATGTTTGATCTGCTGGGGCTTGCTTAGGGGTCTCTACAAAAACATATCATATTGTGGCTACTGTCGAGAATGCTCTTAGAATTATATCTAGAATATTGTGTAAATTCATTTTATATTTTCAGATTTCAGAAGTTCAATAATCATACTCAAGGGCCAAGATGGTGTTTTGCTCTGTATTGACTGGGTTAGGAAATGTGAAAGGTGCATCACACAGAGTTTCTCACTTTAAAGATCTCGCAATGTAGTTGAGATTTATTTATGGAAAAAGAAGACAACAAAAGGTAGATTATAATTAAGTATTCGGTGGTGAAACACACTCACCAGATGCGATATGCATTAGGAAATAACCCCATTTGAAGGCCAATTACTTGTACAAAAGATTCTTGGCTGTATTTCTAAGCAGTCTATATATAGCAACTAAATTTTGAACACTCCTGTTTATAGGCACAGCTTGTTTTATTGCACTTTGCTATATTGCATTTCACAGATATTGCTTTTTTGTTGTTGTTATTGCAAACTGAAGGTTTGTAGTAGCCCTGTGTCAAACAAATCTATTGGTGCCATTTTTCTAACAGCATGTTCTCTTGTTGCCTCTATCACACTTTGGTCATTCTTGCAATATTTCAGACTTTTCCTCATTAATATGGCTGTTACAGTAGGTAATCTGTGAGTAGTGATCTTGGATGTTACTATTGTAGTTGCCATGAACCACACCCGTATAAGATGGCAAACTTAGTCTATAAATGTTATGTGGATCTTGATTCTGAATCTGGTATTCATTCTACTTTACCATGCTGCCTTTATATAATAATGGAAACTTGATTGATAGTCAGGTGATTGGTGATGTCATTATAGGCATACCTCAGACATATTGGGGGTTTGATTCCATACCCCTACAGTAAAGCCAATATCTCAATAAAGCGAGTCACATGAATTTTTTGGTTTCCTAGGCATTTAAAAGCTATGTTTACACTCTACTGTTGTCTTTTAAGTGTACAATAGTATTATGTCTTTAAAAAAATGTACATGCCTTAGTGAAAAAATACTTTATTTTAAATTTTTTTTAATTACAAAAAATTTTTGTTTTGTTTTTGGTGAGGCAGTTGGGGTTAAGTGACTTGCCCAGGGTCACACAGCTAGTCAGTGTCAAGTGTCTGAGGCTGGAAAAAATACTTTATTGTGGGGCAGATAGGTGGCGCAGTGGATAAAGCACCAGCCCTGGATTCAGGAGTACCTGAGTTCAAAGCTGGCCTCAGACACTTGACACTTACTAGCTGTGTGACCCTGAACAAGTCACTTAACTCTCATTGTCCCACCAAAAAACAACAAAAAAACCAACTTTATTGTTAAAAAATGCTAACTATCATCTGTGATGGTGATGGCTGCTCACTGATCAGAGTGGTGGTTGCTGAAGGCTGAGGTTGCTGTGGCCATTTCTTAAAAGGGGACAACAAGGAAGTTTGCCTCATAGACTGACTCTTCCTTTCACTTGAACACTTAGAGGCCATTGTAGGGTTATTCATTGGCTTCATTTCAGAATTGTTGTGTCTCAGGGAATAGGGAGGCCCAAAGAGAAACAGGAAAGGCTGGTCTGTGGAAGTGTCAGAACACACACATCTATCAGTTCAGTTTGCCTTCTTATATGCCTTCCCTTTTGCCATGCAGTCTCTCCCCTGGGGCCATGCTATCTTGCTCCTCTAGTTATCACCTGCCCCTAGGAATTCTGATTCCCTTTCTCCTAGGGCAGGAAGAGTGAGCTCTGTATGCACCAGATCTGTGGTGACTGCACCCACTGCCAAGTCCCCATTTTTCCTTATAGAAGAAAAATTACTTTATCTTTCATGGATAAGTCCTATTTTGCAGGAGTTTGAGAGCTCATGATGATCAAAGAAAATGTCTATTCCTTCATCTTGTTGGTTACCCTAATTCACTGTGAAAGTTAACACTGTAAGGGGCCTAAAAGAAAGACTTGGAAGGAAACTTGAAGCTGTCTTAAAACGTCTGAAGGGTTGTCATGTGGAAGGGGATTTCTACTTTGTTAGGAATGACATAGATGATGTTCATATTTAGGTATAGGTTGGACTGAATAACCATGGGCCTTTCCAAGGGCCAACTTTTTAGTATTGTCCATAAATATAATTACATTTGATCCTTGTGCCACCTCCTCCTCCCTTCCAGACAAACGCACTTTACTATCTAAAACATTCAGCTAGTTTTCTGGGCCCTGCAGAACAAATAACCTGAAGATATTCTCAGGAAGACTGAGGACTTTAGAAAAGGAAAGATGTGTGTATATCTATATGTATGTGGGGGAGATTTTGAAGATATACATATAATCTCTCTCTCTCTTTTTTGGTATTGTATTCAGTGAGGTTCAACTCAATAACATCAATGCAGGAAAGAGAAGTGTCACAGAAGAGGAAAGAGTGTCTGAGGAGGTGGTGAAATGCCCAAGGTGTGTTCATAAGCTACATAGAGGTCAGGGAGGATGAAGACTGAACAGGCAGTGGAAAGGCTCTACATTTGCTTATTCCAAACTTTTTGGTTTCCTTCAGTCTTAAAAATTATGGACGGCCCTCCCCACCCCAAGAGTTTTTGTTTATGTGGATTATATCTATCAATATTTGCCATATTCAAAATTAAAATGTCTTAATATTATTTATGAATATAGGGTTTGTTTGTTTGTTTGTTTGTTTGTTTTTGCGTGGCAATGAGGGTTTAGTGACTTGCCCAGGGTCACACAGCTAGTAAGTGTCAAGTGTCTGAGGCTGGATTTGAACTCAGGTCCTCCTGAATCCAGGGCCGGTGCTTTATCCACTGCGCCCCCTAGCTGCTCCCTCAATATAGTTTTGACCTCATGGACCTCTAGAAGGGGTCTTAGGGACCCCCAGAGGTCACTTAAGCACACTTTGAGAACTCCTGGCTTCTGTTCCAGAGATATGGAAAGACTAGATGTTAACTCTCTGCAGCTCCTGGGAATTTGTTCCTTGTTCTGCTTCATTATGACCAAGTCCCATTTCAAGTCCAAGGATTCTTAACCTTTATTGTATCACGGGCCTCTCTCTGTAGTCTGATGAAGCCTATGCACCCCTCCATGTAATGTTTTTAAATGCACAAAATAAAATGCATAGTTTTACAAAGGAAACATATTGAAATAAATTGATCCAAAGATTGAAGAAGAGTTCATGGACCCCAGGTCAAGAACTGCTGATTTAAACAGTGGTTAGGCTCTGCCATGGAATCACTTATCATAGCTTTTGACAAGTCTGGAGGGTTTTTTGGGAAACTTAAAATGATCTGGTTCCACCCCAGAATGTGGTGAGTTAGTTTCACTTCACAACTAACTTCTAAATACTCCTAACCTAGTTTACTGTCTTGGATAGAATTAGTACTAGTAACTAGGTTAGGAGTAGTTAGAAGCAGTGGTGAGTTAGTTTCACTTCACAAGTGAGGATGCAGGGAAAGCACAGGCCTGAGCCTTTCCCACCTTTACAACTTTTCCCAGCATGCCATTGTCTCCTCTGCGCCGTCAGCTTCGGTGACTCCCTATTGCTTCCAAGATCAAATATGAAGTCATGTGTTTAACTTTTAAAGCCCTTCGTGCCCTGGCTCCTTTCTAGCTTCCCAGTTTTCTTGCACTCTCTTCCCCTTCTGTATTTCACCAACACTGGCCTCCTTGCTGTTGCTCTGACATCGCACTCCATCCCTCAGTTCAGTGTCCTTTCATGGGCCGTCTCATGCCCAGGATGCTCTCCTTCCTCCTCATCTCCATCTCCTGGCTTCTCTGGTTTTCTTCAAGGCTCAGATCAACTCCTGCCTTCTGCAGGTGGCCTTTCCCAGTCTCTTCCATGGCCGGTACCTTCTCTCTGAGAGTACTTCCAGTTTATCTTGTGTTCACATAGTTGTTTGTTCCTTGTCTTCCCAATTAGAATATGAACTTCTGAGGGTAGGGACTGTTTACCTTTCTTTGTATCCCCAATACTTAGCACAATGCCCAGAATGTGTAGTAGGCACTTTGATTGACAAACTGACCAAAAAGGATAGAGCTTTTCATCCTTTTGTTGGAAATATTAATGTGTACTTACTGAGTGCTTTTGACTGGCAGCTGAACGTATTGGTGGTGTCAGCACTTGAGGGATCAGGAGCTGGACTGAAGGCATTTGAGGAGGCCCTCCCTACCTTTTCATATTTGACTGGACTTTTACATTTTGGGGGAACCCAGGAAGCTGCCATTTTCCCTCTATCCCTTTCCCTTACCTTAGTCCTGGGAAGTGCAGCAAAGGAATCACAGTTTCATGAGCCTTGGTTTGACAATCTGTCTAACCTGGAGCACCTTTGCATTCACTAGGTCAGCCAGAGCGTGCGTGGCAGATGCTGGTGATGCTGATGATTTGGTTCATGCAATACTGATGGGCCTGAGACTACAGAATTCTTTTTCACAGTCAGTGGTCTACTCTGTCCCTTTATTTCTCTCCTTCCTCCCTCTCCCCTTCCTTTGCATGCTTCTGGTACAAAGGACAAAAGGTGTTTGAGTCTCCTTATAGTCACTGAAAACGTGTAAAGAAGGAAAGATCAAGGAATGATAACTTTCATGGCAGAAGTTATAAACTGGAAAAATTGCCTAAGAATAGACTTGGTTTTAGCATCTTTGAGTATATGCAGCTTTGAATGCAAATAAACTTATGACCTTACTGGTAACTAATAGCAAAGAATCATTGATTTAGGGGAAGAAACTTTAAAGATGATCTAGTGCAACCCCTTTGTTTTATAGAGGGTGAAAATGATGACCAGAGAGATTAAAAGTCTTGCTCAAGATCACACAGATAGGAAGGAGCTGAAGCAGGATTTCAGTCCAGGCCTTCTGAGTACAGAGCCAGCCAGCCAGTGTGTGGGGCCTCTGGGAGAGTCCTGGTGAGCACACCACTTCAGTCACTAGCAGGGCAAGCAGGCTTTAAGGAGAATGAGGGAAAAGAAATGAAAATGGTTAAGTGTTTCTAGTCTTACATAGCATTCCTGTTAACTTTCCTAGAGGGAGTTGAGAAAAACAGAGGAATACTCTCAAAGGGATTGGACTATTTTAATTTAAATAACTGGAATGCAAAAAATCAGTGTACATACATATATCTACAGTTGTTTCTGACCTTGACATAGATATAGATTGCAGGAATTATTCCGGAAACAACTAGTAACTGTACACTAAGCTTTCTTCCTTTTTTTAAAATTTCCCTTGTTGCCAGAAAAAAAAATCAGTTCTGTAGCTCTTAAGTGCTTGATAAAACTCACTCAGACACCAGCTGTAACTGAAAACAGTTTTGTTTTAGTTGCTCTTAACAAACGGATGAGCCTGATTTCTAGGTCCAGAAGCATTGCTTTTCTCCTAAAAAGAAGACTCTTTGAGCCATTTTTATTCTTAACTTTTTTTGGGGGGGGGGGCTTTTTCGTAATCCTTTAGTTGAAACCATTACTGTGAACTTATTGATTCATTCACTGGTGGGTTGTCCTTCCTGAGCCTCATTTTTGAGATTCAAGAACATGCTCTGTGGTCTGTTTAGTGTTGTTGTACAAATGATTGTTCCTGTTTTCATGGTGGATTACTGTTCCTTCCCTCCTGAACTTCTCAAAATATGTTGGGAAAACCTTGGTAAATAAACAAAAAAGTCTTTGGTGACTATGGTACATGAAAACTTAAATACAGGAAGCTCGCCATGCCAGTCTACCTGCCTTTGAATTCTCCCCTCTGCTATATGGCCTTCACACCATTGACAGGTCAGTGTTCCTAAATATAGCCTTGGTTATGTCATTCCCATGGTCAAAAACCTTTAGTGGCTTCTTATTGCTTGAAATGTGGTTTAAAATGTTTTGGCTTGGCATTCAAGGACAAAATCTTGCACCAGTCCAGCTTTTCAGCTTGATCTCTCACTACCACCTTTCATGGTGAGGTAGCATGGCATGTGGAAGCGGGCAAGCCTTGGGGCCACAAAGACCTGGGTCAAGCCCTGCCTCAGACGTATTGTGGCCATGTGACCCTGGGCAGCGTGATCCTCTCAGGGCCTCAAGTGCTTGGTCTCCAAGAGTAGAAATTGCTGAGCAACTATATCAGTGGAGGGAATGTCTTTATTGGGAGTTTTCTCTACCAGGGTCTCGCTGTTCCCCATGACCTTGGTGACCCAAATGGCTACATTGAGCCCTGGGCAGCTCGGGCACTTTCCCACCTTTGCAACTTTTCTCAGCATCCCATTGTTAACATCTAATTTTGTTCATCCATTCTCCCCATACCCTTATGCCTTACCTTCTCTAAGGTCTCAAGCAGTTGGAAATCCCAAGACCATATAAGTTATTGCTACTACTTGAATTAGCTATCTCACAGGATTGTGACATTTGGCTAGTTCTCTGTATGTACACATGTACATATGTGTATGTATGTATGCATGCACACAGAGCTAGCTGAATGTCATATATGTATATGTACACATACATTGTTTTCTAATACATAAAGTACTATATACATGTCAGTCATTTTATTAAAAGTAAAATAATTATCATACTCAAGTGTTCCATGGGGGACATCCCATAATGGTGATTACTGTAGTAGTTGCATTATACAATCAGGAAATGCATTTCTGTTATGGAATGTGTTTTGTTTCATTTTACAAATATAAGCTACCCATGTAACTTCTGATTTTTTTTCAGTGACACAGTTGTTCTTTTGGGATACTGAGGATTATTGCCCCTGTAAACTATCTCTGAATAATTGGAGGATTATTGTATGTAATTATGATAATGTAGCATTCAAGAAATTTAAAAAAACTATGGAAATCCCCAAAAATAATGTGAACTAAGGGTGGGTAACATCTGGACCAGAGGCTGGTAAATGTAAATGGACAGGATGTATATCCTTAAGCTGATTCAGTCATGTTCTACAGAGAGGACTAGAACTCCTGAATTTATGGCCTAATTAACAATTTATTTAACTTTTATTAAAGGCCTACTGTGTGCAAAGGTGCTGTTTTAGCTGTTAGGGATACAAAGGTGAAAGAAGACATAATCTCTACTCTCAGCTTATAAATTGTCAAATGTGATAAGAAATGGAAAGCTTGCTGGTGGCACTTGGAGATGCAAGACTGAAGGTCAAGAGAGAGGTTAGGGCTGGATAAATAGACCTGAGAATTATTAAGACTAGAGATAATAATTGAATCCTTGGGAACTGATGTAATCACCCAGAGAAATAGTTTAGAGGTTGAAGTGAAGAGGGTTCAACCTTGAGGGACACTCACAGTTATGGGATATGACCTGGATCAAGATCCAGCAAAGGAGACTGAGAAATGGCCAAGCAAGTTGGAGGGGAACCAGGAGAGAGCAGTGTCATGAAAACTTAGAAAGAAGAGAGTATTAAGGAGAAGCAGGTGATTGACAGTGTCAAAGAGACCAAGAAGGATAAGGAATGAGAAAAGTCCGTGAGATCTGGTGATTAAGAAATCATTGGTAACTTTGGAGAGAGTAGTTTCATTTTTTTTTTTAAGTGAGGCAATTGGGGTTAAGTGACTTGCCCAGGGTCACACAGCTAGTAAGTGTTAAGTGTCTGAGGCCGGATTTGAACTCAGGTACTCCTGACTCCAGGGCTGGTGCTCTATCCACTGCGCCACCTAGCCGCCTCGAGAGTAGTTTCATTTAAATAATTGAAGTCAGGTCAGAAGCCTGCCTACAGATAGTCGAGAGGAGAGTGAGAGGAAAGGAAGTGGAGGCACTGATGGTAGATGGCCTTCTCAGGGAGTTTAACTATGAGGGCAAGAGAGATCTGGGATAACTGGTCAGGGGAGATGGATCAAGTGAGGATTTTTTAAGGATTGGAGAATTGTTGGTGTATTTGTGGGTGGTAGAAAAAGGAGAGATTGAAGATAAGTGAGAGAATGGGGATGAGAGGGTGAGCAATCTGCTGTAGAAGAATGGATGGATGAAATGGGATCGCTTGTGCAAGTTGAGGGATTTAGCTTGGTGAGGAGAAGGGCCATCTTCATGTGAGGCAGGTGTGGAGGAAATAATGGAGGAATGACATCATATCTGGGTGATGTGAGAAGAGGAGAAAATGGCAAATATGGAGTTCTGGGAGAAAGGCCACGTTGTCCTGTGAACTTCAAGGCAGGCTTCTCTGCTGAGAGAGTACAGGAAGGGAAAGCCATGGAAGGTTTGAGGAGGGATGAAAAGATTTGGAAGGCTCACTGTAGTGAGTGGGATAGTGGTGTAAAAGGATTGCATGGCAGCAGTGAGGTCTCAGTTGAGATTGTGTAGTAGACCGAGGCAGCACCTTTTAGCCACTATTCTCCATTCAGCACACGAATGTTAATAGTGGAAGCAGTCCAAGGCTGAGAATGGACAAGGCAAGACCAGTGATTAAAGTTATAAGGGGGAAAGTGGACTTAAGAGAAGAGGATGGTGTTGCGTTGAATTGGTTCATCAAGAGGTCAGAGGATTGTAGGGAAGAGAGGACAGACATTGAGGGATTCCAGTCTTGATCTTCTGATTCTAAATGCACCATGCTTTCCACCACATCATATTATACCAAAGAATTAAATGACTTGCATAAGATCATATAACCGCTTCTAGTGGTAGATAACAGGGCGCTGCATGCTGTGAGACATAGCATTGTTGGATGGAAGGCAGAGCCAGACATCGATGAGCACTGAGAACACAAAGGAAATATTTGTGGTGATGTTTGGTATACTTGGAATAAATATTTCACCTTGAAGGGGATGGTTTTGGGGAGCAGAAGTAAATGAGCTTGACAAATCTTAGACTAGACCCTGAACCACATAAAGGGAGGAGATCAGAATCAATTAGGTTTGAAGGGACCTAATCATTTGGGTAATGGTAACAGGGTGGAGAGTGGTGGTGGTAGGGTTATTTCTTGGATGGACCAGATGTTCTTGGCTCTTTGGAAGATTTGTAAAAACTGTATTGCCTTGTCTTTCAGTCCTATCTTGGTACCTCTGGTCAGTTCATCCCTGCTTACTACAGGGGCATTTCATTTCATTGCACCCTTCCCTAAATATTTGGGGTGGGTTGTTGTAGGCTTCAAATTCTCTGAGTCCTGTTTCAGTGGAGGCTTTTTCATGCTTTTTCCTCTTGTCACTGCCCTTTAACAAGAATTTATTTAGTTCCTTAAATACTGGCTTTAAAGACAGAAGAAGTTTTTGGTAACAAAAGGTAAAAAGGAAAAGATAAGTTCAAGAATTTTCCCCTGGCCTCTCTTTCCTGAGGGCCTCCATCCACTTCTCTCGATTGCATCTTGTTGCTCCATTAGGATGCTTGGTGATCACAGGATGTGGTGGTTCTCCAGGCCACTCCACAGTGAAATTCTTTCCTGCTGTTCCATGCTGAAATGTGACCTACAATGCCTTCTTCAATCCTTCTCTGTCTCCATCCAGAAAAATGTCTAATTGTATCTTGAACTCATTTACATTACTTGCTTCAATGGCCTTACTTGGCAGCTGATTCCATATGCTAATTCTATCCTTTTCATGAAGGAATTCTGCTGATTTTACTTACTTTTTGATGGTGGATTTTTCTTTTTCTTTTTTTCTTTTACCACTTCTCCAGTGAACAATTTCTTGATTCTACTTTATTTGACCCTGCACATTCAAAATTTCTTGTTTAATAGTACCATTTCACTTGATGAACCTAAAGCCAGCTTGTTGAGCCTTCACCTCACCCTCCCCAGCCCCTTGCCCCTTAGAGAACTTTAGAACAGGAGTTTATCCTAAATACCCTCCTTGTTCCTTCCTCTTCAGTGAAAAGTCTTTGTGTGACAGACCTAATACCACTAGGTCATGTTACAGTCCTCGTCAGCAGCGTCAGCTCTTTACTTTCAGAACTGAAATGTTGTAGCTGGCAACGCTGGCACTGGTGGTAGGAGCTCTCTCCCCTACATTTCATTATGATGAAGTATGATTTATTGCTATACAAAGACTGTTTGTATGATTGACCTTGCCATGTTATAATATAGGGATTTTAGGGTACAAGGTATTGAGCAAATCAACTACTAAACCAGAAGGCACATATGGAGACCCAATTTTAGTTATTGGATCCTCGGTATTTGGAGAATAATATATTGTTCATCCTTGGTTGCAACAGAGATATTTGGACTGGAGGCTGAATGGCATTATGGGTTGCCCAAGTCTTCCAACTTCTAAAACAAAAACCTTACAACATTTTTGTAGGATTTAAAAGACTTCTGTCATATTCCTATTTGTGATGCTTACTGGCCATCGATGTTAAGTAACCTTAGCTTTCATAGCACTAGCAATGACATTTAACCTCTGAGACTCCATTTAAAAATTTCTTAAAATCAGAATAATCCTATCTACCTTGCCTCCCTCAGAGGACAGTTAGTAGCATTAAATGAAATGACTTGTAAAGATCTCCATGCATGTAAGGCATTTGGGGTATTAATTTCTCTACAAAATGAGATATATAACCTCAGATTTAGTAGAGGAGGTGTGCTGTCATCTACAGCATTCCCAAGACAGCAACTATACTGTACACTCATTATTTCATGTTAAACTCTTAGAAAATGACACCCCAGAAACCACCTTTTGGTTTCTTATTTAGACCATCTTCTCGACAACTATGATACTGGCAATGTGATCCATACCACGAGGCAAGTCATATTGGGAAGCTTCCCCATTGAATTCAAAAGGCTAGTAGCTAGGTTTAGTGGTCCTGGAGTAAAAAAGACCTGAGTTCATGTCTGGCCTCAGACACTTACTGACTGTGTGACTCTGGATAAGTCACTTAACTTCTATTTGCCTCAGTATCCTTAACTGTAAAATGGGGATAATAACAGCATCTACTTAAAGAGTTGTTAGGAAGAGTAAATGCAGTAGTATTTGTAAACACTTAGAACAGTACCCAGTAAATAGCAGATGTAATATAAATGCTTATTCTCTTCTATTTCCTTCCCTACCCACAATTTTGAATATGGATAGGTCTGGGTTAGAAAATAAACTACAGCTCTTGGTTCATGTGGGCTTCTTGACAAAAATGTTCCCAGTGCTGAGCGGGTTATTTCCCAGAAACTTCAAAATAAACATCATGGTATAGTGGAAAGAGCTTTGGACTTAGAATCAGCAGACCTGGGTTCGAGTCATATACCACAAAACTGGATGTGAATACATTGGAAGCAAGAGTCAAGATTCAGGAAGATTTGGGTAGGCTCAAACATTGGGCTGTGTTGAATAAGAGGATAAAATTAAATAAGGATAAATATTCAAGACTTAGTATTGGCTTAAAAGAAATCAACTGCAGAAGCAGACTCTGGGTAGATCTGTTTGGTGCATGTTTCAACATGACTCAGTACTGGGATACTGACTTCCAGGAAAGTGGCTGGAGTCTTACACTGAGTGAAGAGCAGTATATCATGGTCTGACCAGGAAAGAGGAAAGTGGGACTAATGGCTCCTTCTTGTTAGACTGTTCTTGACAATCATATTTAGTTCTGGCTTGCACATTTTAATAAAGGTATTAATGATCTAGAGAATAGGCAGGATGGTGAAGACCCTTGAGGATTCTATATGAGGATTAATAATAGGGATGGAGGGTGTTTAACCTGGATAAGAGAAGGCTTGGCTGGGTGGTGAGGGGAACTGCATGGTAATTGCCTTCAAGTATTTGAAGGATCATCACATGAAAAAGGGATAGGATTCCTTTTACTTCCCTCTCAAAAGCAGAACTAGGAGTACTAGGTGGAAACTGCAGAAAGTAAAATTGCATTTGGACAAAGGAAAAACATCCCAAGAGTAAGAAAAGTGGAATGGTCAATCTTTGGAAGTACTGGGTTCCTCCAAGCAAAGGCTTGATCATCAGTTATCTCATGTATTGTGGAGGGAATTCTTTTTCAGGCATAGATTGCTTTGAAACTCTGTGGTCCTGAGAAGTCCTCTTCCTGCCATTTACTGGCTTGTTGTCAGTCATCAGTTAACCTCTTAGAGGTTCTGTTTCATCCGTAAAATGGAGATAGTGCTTGCACTATCTGCTTCATAGGGTTATTGGAAGGAAAGTACAAAACAGAAAGGGATATTAATAGTTTTTTCCCCTTCATTTCTGTAGCATTTTATAGTTTAGGAACCGCTTGGCTAATAATAACTGTAAGGTTGGTAGTATCAGCATTATTATCCTCATTTTATATAAAATAGGGGTTCAGAGAATCTAAGGTTTAGATGGACTCCCGGTCATACAACTAGGAATGGTTAGAATGGGAACTCGGACCCAGGTCTCCGTTACTCCACGTCTCTTTCCACTAATCTCATCCTGCTGATAATACAAACCATTTATCATGAAAATAAAAGGATGCTTTGTTTTCTCCCCTTGTGTTTCCCTTAACCTTACTTTATAGAGAATTATTTTTTCATTACTTTTCAGGGTAGAACCTATTCAAGTGTTCAAAATGGAGTTTAAGGGAATTAGGATCCCATTATGAAAACAGACTTACAAGAAACCTCCTACTCTTTATTCCACCTGTCCCTTAATAGGAAGGAAAACAGTTGTTTTAGCCCATGGTCAGAACTGTTATGTAAGGTAATGATGAGTCTGTCTTATGGAACCTGCCCCTCATCAGCTCTAGTCAACTTAATAATTTCATCTAGTTTTTCATTTGGTAACAAAATGCTGTTTTTACTTTCCCAACAAGGCCTCTTAATGTTTCATCATAAGGAAGTTGCAGAATTATCCCCCCCCTCCAATTATATAGATGTTCTCCACTAAGGGGTCTACTCCAGTGCTTCATCTTGGCAAGGAGATGACCCTTGGTTCTTGTCATTGCTGCTCTGGCAGGTCTTTTAAGTTGGGGGGGGGGCGGGTTTGAATTTGAGCCTAGTGGTTGTGTACTTGTCAGTTGCTCAAGGAGCAGCATTGCCCAGTTTGAAGAGGCTCATTATTAAGTTGGCTACAATGTGATTATTTTTTTTTTTTTGTCCACTGCAATTCTTGATGTGCCTCCTAAATTAAAAAAATAATTTCCAGGGGCAGCTAGATGGTACAATGGATAAAGCACTGGCCCTGGATTCAGGAGGACCTGAGTTCAAATTCGACCTCAGACACTTGACACTTACTAGCTGTGTGACCCTGAGCAAATCACTTAACCCCTAGTGCCCTGCAAAAAAAAGAAAAAAAAAAGATAACAACAACAAGAAAAAATTTCCAAATACTTTGGTGGAGGGATATCCACACCAGTGATATACTTGGAAGTTTTGAAGTTCACATATAGGAATACATACACACATACATACACACATACACACATACATACATAAATATATCTTTATATGTATATATGTATATGTGTACATATACATATACACATATATAATAGGGGATAGTGACTAGAGTTATCTTGGAATGGAATTCTTGGATGAGGAAATTCCTTCAATGTCATTCAATACCTTCTCTTAATTTACGGTCATACAGACAACATATATACATATGTATTTGTATATCTTTAAAAAATAATTTAATTCAACATATGTATTTGTATATCTTTTAAAATAATTTAATTCAACAGACATTTAATAGATGCCTAATATTTGCAAGTTATTGTACTGGAGAAACATATATAAAATAAAATTTCTTCCCTCAAGAAGCTTACATGATAATGGAGTAGATGAGGCATATGCAAATGACTATAGTACAAGTTAGAATCTGGAAAGGCAGAAAGGAGAGAGACAAAATGCTTGAGAACATTGGGATGAGAGAGATCTCTTTTAGCTGGGGGGATCAGGGAAGACTTCATGGGAGGAATGAGCCCAGAGTGGACCATGAAAGTAAGTCTCTGAATCCACTGTCTTTTTCAAGAGCAGGGAAAGGGCCTGCCATCCTGAGTGAGTCCCTCCCAGTTCTCTGTGAGCCACAGTTCAGCAGAGGGCCGCTGGCTGTAGCTAACAATCCCCAACATGCCTATTCAGAGTGGGATGTGACCATATAGGAAAGAGACCCAAGCACGGTGTTACTCTCCCTCTTCCAAGCTGTGCTACCATAACAGCTTTCATTCAACATGTGAGTCTGGTTTGTGTTTCTCACAACAATTCCTGGAAATGCTCTATCATTAAAATTTAAGGTGAGATATGTGTCTCCACAACCAAAAGAGATCTCTCCCATCACTACCTTAAAACTAAAGCAGTCAGCTAACTGAAGAGGAGAAAGCAGGGACAGTGCCAGGGGCAGGTTCCTTCATTTGATTGAGTTTTCCTCCTGCTGAGTATTGATCACCTGAAGGGTGGGGAATAGGGGGAATATGTAATCTACACAGTGTTTTCCCCTGCAAGTCACATTCCCATATCTACCCCTTAGTTGTTGTTTTTTTTTTTTAAAGAATTTTGAGTGAGACCATATTTGGCAAATGATCTCTCTTCCCTCCACATCTCTCAAGGTGTCTGCCAAAATCCTTTATAATTTGTGTCATCTCCCAGGCTGTTACAGTATATGAGGGCAGAGAATAACTTAGTTATTCTTGAATAAAGGTTCTTAACAAAAAAGGGGGAAAGTTTTCATACTCACTGCATGAAATAGACAATATTTCCTGAAACAGGAGATACGAACCTCAAAGAATTTAAAATAAAACATTCATTTTATTATTTTTTTAAAGAAGGAAAAGGAGGAAAAAAAGTAGAATAGTCAGTCTTTTTATCCTAAGTGCAGATGAAATTGATTAAACCTTAAAAACTGGCCTCAGTACACCCGGTTTATTAATTGAAGAATTTCCTCTTCCCCAGAATGGGAAGTGCACATTAAAACAGAGCTTTGCCCCTGAGTAGCAGTGACACTTGAGAACTGAATATTTTCCACAATCCTATTTTCTCTTCTGTGCTAGAGGAAATCCTAACATGGTAAAAAAAAAATGTGGAGGGGGAGGGAGAAAAAGAGCAAGTGAGCAAGCAAAAAAGTACATTTTAAGGAAGTCCTCTTTCATTTCCTTGTAAAGCATGAAATCAAATTATAGCTCATGGCCCACAATTATTTTATTTCTACATTTCAAATTCCATTTTCTGCTTCTATTCACTGCTTGCGAACAGGAGTTGTACTGTTGTGCAAAGTCAGCTAAAAAGATTATCATAGATAGAATATGACACAGTAGCTTAAAGCAGCAGTAAGAATCCTGGGGTAAGTTCAGAGATCTGTGGCCATACACAACCTGTGTGTCTGTCTCCATCCAGAAGGGAGAAATGGGCACTGATTCTAATATCCAGCTCTTTTGATGTTAGAGGATCTTGGAAAACCATCCTTGTTGATTCTTGTGTGAAACAGTGGCTTAATTTATCTGCCCCCCCCCTCACCCCGTTCTCTTTTGAGAAAAATCCTAAATTTGGAAGTGCCAAAAAGAGATTTTCATCTAGTCCAGTCTCTTGTCCCTAGGTCTAAATCATCCAGTTTTTGAAGACCTGCAGAGGAGATTTTGCATATTCTAGTAATCCTTTAAAATATTTAACAGTCCTTAATTTCAGGAAATTCTCTTATGCATCTAACTCAAATCCCTCGTGCTTCAGTTTAAATTGATTTCCTCTTATTTCCCCAGAGAACAGCTGGTTGCTAGACTTTGTATAATAAACTTTCTTGTATTGGAGTATTGGTAGTAAGATGCCTTTCAGCATTTTCTTCACTGGTTTTCTAAAAAATTGGTAGTCATCTTTTTTTGAACTTTCTATTTATTTCTTATGTCCCTTTGGTTGGGGGAAACCCTATCATGGATGTACTACTGATGTAAAAGTCTGTTTCTGCTTATGTTGATAGGGGGATGACATCATAGTTTCTTCGTTGGTCTTTAAAGGATAAAGTTTTCTAATTGAAGCATCATAATCATTATCATGAAGAAATATTTATTAATATTAATGAGGGAAGGTTTCTTGGAGGAATACTTAAACTAAGCCTTTACTTGCCCTCCTAGCTACTAGTAACTTCCCCTCCAAGGGTACCTTCCATCAACTCTATATTTACCTTATTTGTACTGATTTACACAGGTCATCTCCCCATTAGAATGTAAACTCCTTGAGGGGTCATTTTTCTTTTTCACTTAGCACATTGCAAGCACTTAATAAATGCTTGTTGATTGATTGATTGAAGGAAGGATAGGACTTAAGCAAGGGGAAAAGTCGAAGGAGAGTGGAATATTTTACTCAATCAGCAAGCACCTACTGTGCACCAGACACTGTGCTAGGTGCCAGTGATAAGAAATGAAACAATCTTTACTTGCAAGGAACTTTCCAAGGGAGTGGGGTATGCAAAAGGACAGAGACAGGTGTGCTCATCATGTTGAAGAATAGTAAAAAGTCCAGCTTGACTGGAATGAAGGCTTCATGTAGATGATTTATAGGAGGAACGATTAAACAGGAACTGGATTGTGGAGAACCTTGAATGTGGAATAATAGACTGAGAAATAATAGAACCTTAGGGTTGGAACCTCAGAGAGTAATCTAGATCAAATTGCTTACCTGGTTCATGAATTGTTTCTACAGTATCTGAAAAATAGTCATTTGGTATCCATTGTAATTTTTAAAATTCAATACACATTTTTAATATAAATAGTATTTTTCTCAATTAAATGTAGGGATAGTTTTCAACATTCATTTTTTTTTTAAGTGAGGCAGTTGGGGTTAAGTGACTTGCCCAGGGTCACACAGCTGGTAAGTGTTAAGTGTCTGAGGTCAGATTTGAACTCAGGTACTCCTGACTCCAGAGCTGGTGCTCTATCCACTGAGCCACCTAGCTTTCCCCAACATTCATTTTTAAATAAGAATTTGAGTTCCAAATTGTTTTCCCTTTCCCCAAGATAGCAAGCAATCTGATATAGGTTATACATGTTTAGTCATGGTAGACATATTTACACATTAGTTATCTTGTGAGAGAAGAAACAGAAGAAAAGGGAACCCCCCCCCAAAAAAAAAAACCTAGACAAAGGGAAAATAGTAGACTTAGATCTGCATTTAGACTCCATCAGTTCTTTCTCTGAATGTGGAGAGCATTTTCCATTTTGAGTCTTTTGGAATTGTCTTGGATCATTGTATGGCAGAGAAGAGCTAAGTCTATCACAGTTGATCATCATACAGTGTTGCTGTTACTGTGTACAATGTTCTCTTGGTTCTCATTTCACTTAGCATCAATTCATATAAGTCTTTTTAGGTTTTTCTGAAATCCTGCTCATCATTTCCTATGGCACAATAGCATTCCATTGTATTCATATACCACAACTTATTCAGCCATTCCCCAATTGATGGGCATTCCCTTCAGTATACATTTATCAAATACCCTTCAGTAATTTTAGATTGAATTTCAAACTTTATCCTGGAGGCATTGGGAAACCAATAGAAGTTTCTGAGTCTTGTAGGCAAAGAGGTATTTTAAGTAAACTAATCTGTCAGACTGTAGAGTGGCTTGCATTGTGGAGAGTGAAGGAAAGCCAGATAGGAGTTTAGATCAGTGATCCAGGTGAAAGCTTGGCGAAAGCCTCAAATAGGGTGGGTGGGTTAGGAGGGCAGTGTAATAGTATATAGAAAGGACAGAATTGAGAGATACTAGCTAGCTTCAGCTAGGCCCAGGGCAGGAGAGACCTGCCTTTGAGTTCAGCTCATCTACCTACCTCAGAGAGACTAAGTGCCTTTTCCAAGGTCACACAGGTAGTAAATGGTAAAGCTGGGATTTGAACCCAGCTCCCCTTGACTCCAGATGCAGCATTTTTCAATGCATTTATGTGCAAGACCCTTGGGAACACAAATGAAACCATCCCTGCCCTTAACCTATCTGTAGGAGAATGTGACATGCACCCAAGGGAACCTAGTAGAGCCTCTTTCTTCCAATCACATTTGCCATAGGGGCTGCTCTAAGCCATTTGTCTCTTCAGGTCCCCAGCTTCTATCTTTCTTCTTCTTGGTAGGCGATTAGGCCTCCTACATTATTGAAAGGTTTGAACTCATCTGTCATGAGTGCCCTCACTCCCCTAAAAAAATCTGTTCATGCATTCATTGTCTTTTCCAAAGTGTTCATCCTTCTCGCTGTCCAAACTAACCTTTATGTGTTCACTTGATCTTCCTTTTTCTATCAGTGACCACAACCCTTCTGTATCTCCCCTGTACTGTCTGTCATGTCATCTTTCTCTCTGCCTGAAGATATACCCAGTTCCTCCCTATCCTGAAAGAACCTTTCCTGGACACTGCTATGTGTCTCTCCCTTTCCTGCTAGACTTCTTACAAGAGGAGTTTAAAATTCATTACCTCCATGTCTTTCTTTACCACAAGTCTGGCTCACATCCTCACAAGTTTAGTGGACTTGTTCTCTTCAAGCACCCAAGTGAGTTCTCTTTTAACTTGTTTTTTTATTTAAGAAGTATCCTTTCTCCCTCCTAATCTCCCTTTTCACTACTCTCAAATTGTGGGTGATTGAGAAGAAAAATAAAACACTTGTAGCAATGTGCATAGTCAAGCAAAACCAATTTCTACAATGACTGTAGTCAAAAATGTATATCTAATTTTTCATCTTGGTTCCTTCACCTTTCTGTCAGGAGATAGGGCGTATTCAGTCTTCTAGAGTCATGAGTAGTCATTGAACTGATCAAAATTCTTAAGTTTTTCTAATGTTATTGTTATCGTATAAATTGTTCTAGTTCTACTTACTTTTCCCTGCATCAGTTCATACAAATATTCCTAGATTTCTCTGAAACCTTCCCTTTCATCATCTCATGCCCCAAATTTTCTCCTTCCTTATCTCTACCTCCTGGCTTCCCTAATTTCCTTAAAATCCCATCTTCTACAAGAAAACTTTCCCATTCCCACTTAATTCCAGAACCTTCCTTCTGTTGATTATCTCCAGTTTATTTCGTATACATATATATGTATATATATGTATACATATGTGTATATGTAGCTTGTATGTACATAGTTGTTTGCATGTTATCTCTCCCATTGGACTATGAGCTTCTTGAGATAGGAACTGTCTTTTGCCTATCTTTGTATATCCAGCACTAAAATGCCTAGCATATAGTAGGTGCTTAATAAATGTTTATTGACTGATTTCCTAATAATAGCATTCCTTTATATTCATATACCATAATTTGTTCAGCCATTCCCAACGGATGAGCTCCCTCTTAGTTTCTAGTCTTTTACTACAACAAGAGCTGCTATAAATGTTTTTGTACATATGAGTCCCTTTCCTCTTCCTTTAATCCCTTTAAGGTCATAGTGATATTTCTGGATCTAAAAGGGTATGCACAATTTAGTGACTTTTGAGTTATAGTTCCAGATTGCTTAACATAATTGCTAGACCAATCCACAGCTTTACTAAAAGTGCATTAATTAATGTTAACTGTTCTCTTCCTGATCTTAGCTGCATTTGTTTTGTTTGTGCATAACCTTTTTAATTTTATGTAATTAAAATTGTCCATTTTATTTCCTGTGATCCTTTTTAACTCTTTGTTCCAGAATTCTTCCCCTATCCATAGATCTGAAAGGTATTTTTTTTCCTTGAGTCTCAGATTTCTTGATGACTTTTTATATCTTGATCATGTATCCATTTGGAGCTTATTTTAGTATATGATAAGATGTGTTGGTCCAAACCAGGGCTTCTTAACCTTTTTTGTGTATGTGTCATGGACCCCATTAGCAGCCTGGTAAAACCTTTCCACTTTGGGGCAGCTAGGTGGCGCAGTAGATAGAGTACTGGCCCTGGAGTCAGGAGGACCTGAGTTCAAATCCGGCCTCAGACACTTGACAACTTACTAGTTGTGTGACCTTGGGTAAGTCACTTAACCCCAATTGCCTCACCCCCTCCCAAAAAAAGACAACCAACCCCAAACAAAAAATGCTCACATTCATGCCCCCAGGTTAAGAACTTCTAGTCTAAACTTAATTTTTGCCAGATTGCTTTCCAGTTTTCCCAGCATTTTTTTGTTGAATGATAAATACTTAACTTAGTAGCCTAGACCCTTGCATTTATCAAACACCAGGCTATTTGGTACGTTTCCTTCTGGGTGTTTGTTACATATCAACCCTCTTCTGATGATTGGTTTTTCTTTTTTTAACCAGTACTCTTGTCGTTTTGATGATTATTGCTTTGTCTTTGTTCCCACTTTTTTTCATCATTTCTCTTGAGATTCTTGACCTTTTAAACACCATATTAGTTTTGTTTTATTTTTTCTAAGTTTATTAAGTTTTTTGGGGGGGGTAGTTTAATTGGTATGGTATTAGGTAAGTAAAGTAATTTAGATAGTATTATCATTTTTATTATATTGGGTTGGCTTATTCATGAGCAGTGAATATTTCTTCAGTTATTTAGATCTGTATTTATTTCTGTAAAATGTTCTATAGTTCTGTATAGTGTTTTATAGAAACTACTCATGTAGTTTCTGCATATTTTGGTAGCTAGATAACCCAAGAATTTTATATATTCTGTGGTTATTTAATTGGAGTGTCTCTTTCTAGCTTTTTCTACTGAGTTTTGTTGATAATATACAGAAATACTGATGACATAAGTGGATTTATTTTTAAGTTGTGCTTTTCTGATACTACAGGTTATTATTTGATGCCTTCTAAGATGTCACATTGGCACAAATCTTTGTGCCTCTTATCTTAATTTGTTTTCTTGCTTATTTCTATAGCTAGCATTTTTATATTATATCAAATAATAGTGGATATAATGAGCATCCTTGCTTTATTCCTGATCATACTGAAAAGTCCTCTAGTTTATCTCTATTACATATAATGCTGGCTCTTGGGTTTTTTTTTTGTTTGTTTGTTTTTGCGGGGCAATGGGGGTTAAGTGACTTGCCCAGGGTCACACAGCTAGTAAGTGTCAAGTGTCTGAGGCCGGATTTGAACTCAGGTACTCCTGAATCCAGGGCCGGTGCTTTATCCACTGCACCACCTAGCCGCCCCCTGGCTCTTGGTTTTAAATATATATATTATTTACTGTATTAAGGAGAGTGCTTTTTATTTCATGTGTTTTCTACTGGTTTCTTTGTTTTGTTTTTGGTGGGGCAGTGAGGGTTAAGTGACTTTCCCAGGGTCACACGGCTAGTAAGTGTCAAATGTCTGAGGTTGGATTTGAACTCAGGTCCTCCTGGATCCAGGGCCAGTGCTTTATCCACTGTGCCACCTCTACTGTTTTTTTTTTTTTAAACAAATGGGTATTATATTTTGTCAAAGCCTTTTTCTATCAATATCAGATGATTTTTATTGTTCTTGTTAATAATATGGTCTTTTATGTTTGTAGTTTTCCTAATATTGGAATCAACCTGCATTCCCGGTATAAATCCAACTTGGACTAGTGATATCTTCATTGCCCTTTCCAGCGGCCGTTTCTTAGTCTATTGGCATATTGACTTCCTTCTCCTTTATATACTCTCCTCCCATTGGCTATTATGTTACTTATTTCTTCTGGTTTTCCTTCTTTATCTGACAGCTCTTTGTTAGATTCTTCTGCTTATTCATCTTTCTTCTTCTGACCTTTAGTGTGAGTCTCATCCTAGACTGTCTTGGTCTTTTCTCTTTTTACCCTCTTTCTTGGTGATTTTACTCACTCCTTCTGTATCTTTAAATTATCTCTATGTACAGATACCTTGTCCTTCTTGATCTTTCCCTTGAGTTTTCATCACAAATTTCCAATCATTTAAGCAATGGAATGTCTATCTACATGTCCTGCACCATAAGCAACAGCCTCACCAGGACTGACACTCTTGCCGAGCTCCTTGTTATTGAAGAAGTCTTACAGAAGCTTCTGGATTTGGGGGATTCAAGTGGAACTATCCACCAGGACAATGTCATGAATATGTGATTTATCTAGCTTGGCATCTCTTATGACCTTTTCCACAGGTCCCAGTGTGCCATAGAAGAGGTCAGCATTCAGCTCTTCAAAATGGGCCTGGGTCAAAAAGGTATAGAAATTGATACCTTCATAGATTGAGTCAGTCTCGATATTGGCCTGGTTACTAAAAGAGAGGGCTTTGCATGTTCATAAGTGGTACACAGATGGTGGACAGCCCTGTTGTTCTTACTGATTGATGTCTTGTGCTTTTGCTTGGGTGTCCCCAGATGTGGACTTTACCTCAAAGATGCCATCTGCAGTGGAGAGAATGCAGACATTGGAAGTACTACTTCCAAGGTCAAGGATCAACACATTTCTCTTAGAACCAACCTTTTTGTCCAAGCCAATTAATAGCAGCAGCAGTTGGCTTGTTGATGATTCTGAGTAGACTGAGACCAGTGATGCTTCCAGCATCAAGTTAAAACAATACTTGGCTTCCTGCCTCATTGTTTAAGTATGTCCATCTAGTCAGCCCGCACTTAGTGAATGAAGTATCCTTCCTCCTTCTCCTCATGCCAACCTGCCACCTTGTGCATGGCAGTTGAAAGGGTGGTACCTATTTTTCATCTTCTGTTGGTAATGGTACAAATATTTGTTCCAACTTTTCTTAAAATTCTTTCTTTTCCTCTCTGTGAAAAAGTAGAAGTTGTGGGGTTTTTGTTTTTAAATCAGAAGTGTCTGTATGTCAAAGCAGTGCATCCAAAATTAGAAGGGAGTCAGAAAGCTGGGAAACAATTTTTATAGCCAGTATTTCTGATAAAGGCCTCATTTCTAAAATATATCAGGAACTAAATCAAATTTATAAGAACACAAGTCATTCCCCAATTGAGAAATGGTCAAAAGATATGAACAGACAGTTTTCTGATGAAGAAATCAAAGCTATTTATTGCCATATGAAAACATGCTGTAAATCACTATTGATTAGAGAAATGCAAATTAAAACAACTCTGAGGTACCACCTGACACCTATCAGATTGGCTAATATGACAAAAAAGGAAAATAATAAATGCTGGAGAAGCTGTGGAAAAATTGGAACACTAATGCATTTTTGATGGAGCTGTGAACTGATCCAATCATTATGGAGAGCAATTTGAAACTATGCCCAAAGGGTTATAAAGCTGTGCATACCCTTTGACCCAGCAATACCACTATTAGGTCTTTTCCCCAAAGAGATCATAAAAAAGGGAAAATGACCCACATGTACAAAAATATTTATAGCTGCTCTTTTTGTGGTGACAAGGAATTGGAAATTGAGGGGTTGCCCATCAATTGGGGAATGGCTGAACAAGTTGTGGTATATGACTGCAATGGAATTCTATTGTGCTGTAAGAAACGAGCAGGCAGATTCCAGAAAAGCCTGGAAGGGCTTACATGAACTGATGTTGAGTGAGATGAGCAGAACCAGGAGAACATTGTACACAGTATCAGCAACGTTGTGTGTTGATCAACTGTGATAGACTTGACTCTTCTCAGCAGTACAATGGTCCAAGATAGTTCCAGAGGATTCATGATGGAAAATGCTCTCCAAATCCAGAAAAAACGAACTATGGAATCTAGATGCAGATTGAACCATACATAATATTTATATTTTTTTGTTTTTCTTTTTTGAGGTTTTCCCCTTTTGCTCTGATTCTGCTTTCACAGCATGACTAATGCAGAAATATGTTTAATGTCATTGTACATATATAACCTATATCAGATTGCTTGTTGTCTTGAAGAGGGAGGAGGGAGGGGAGGGAGGGAGAAAAATTTGAAACTAGAAATCTTATAAAAACAAGTGTTGAAAACTTATCTCTACATGTAACTGGAAAATAATAAAATACTTCTATGGGGGAAAAAGAAGTGTCTGTATGTCTGTGTGTTTTGTGTATAGTAAGGAAGACTTTCTTTAATACATCTTGTCTATTTCTTCCAGATTCCTAAAATGCCTCTTTTATTATGTTATTTTCTGCTCAGAACTCTCCAGAAGCTTCCTATTGCCTGTAAAATCAAATTTAGTCTCCTTAATCTGGTATTCAAAGTCCCCAACAATCTGACCTCAACTACTCTTTTTACCCTTATTTTCCACCGCTGCTCTACATGAAGCCTCCTGACGCTTGCCACATTGGTGCGTTCACATAATTTGCAGCCTTCCTGCCTCCCCTTTTTGTCTACTTTTCTTCACACTATTCTCCTTAGCTGGATTGTTATTCATCCTTCTCCACCTATACAAATGCTACCGAGGATTGAATTTTCATGTGCCTTCAAGACCCATCTCAAACAAACCCTGCCTCTTCAGAGAAGATCCCTGACTATCTTTAGCCTAAGTTAGGAAAATTGTACCAACCGAGTTGTTTTCAAAGCCAGCGGTCTTCAAGCAGAAGTTGGACAGCTATTTGTCAGGGATTCACATTAAAGTATGGGCCTGAGGTCCCTTCCATTTGTTTCTCTGATTTTCCCAATGCTTCCTTGGAGTTGTATCCCAGAAGAGGCTTCAATCAGGATGGCCTGATTCTGAGCAGCTCCAGTTATTTCTCTCCAGCTTCCTCTCATCTGTTCTTTTTATGGACTTCTCTAGATTTCATCCCTCTCTTTATGCAAAAGATACCCCTCTTGGTATATTCTCTCCTTAGCCCAGGACTAAGTTATGTTGTGCTCAAAGGCTCTCTCCTGCACAAGCATTTGAGGTCATCATAGTTAAAGCTGTAGGAGCCAGTGTCTGCTGAGAAATAGGGGAAGATGTAGGACTTGGGATCAGGAAGATCTGAATTGGAATCCTTCCTTAGACACTGCCTAACTAGCTCTGTGACTTTAACCTCTCTTAGCTTGTTTCCTCATCTTTAAAATAGGGATAGTGATAGTACCTACTCCACAGGGTTGTTGTGAGGATCAAATGATAATTCCTTATGGAAAGTGCTTTGTAAATCTCAGTGTCATATGTTCAGTTTACAAAAAACTTTAATTTACACTAATAGAAGGTTGTGACTCCATTGAACTATTGAATTTTCTTTTTCTTTGTTTCTTTCTTTTTTGTTTGTTTGTTTTTTTGGCAGGGCAATGAGGGTTAAGTGACTTGCCCAGGGTCACACAGCTAGTAAGTGTCAAGTGTCTAAGGCTGGATTTGAACTCAGGTCCTCCTAAATCCAGAGCTGGTGCTTTATTCACTGCACTACCTTGCTGCCCCCAATCTATTGAATTTTCAAGCAAGAAGAGACCTTAGAGAGCACCATTATGTAAATTATGGCACTTTGATACCAGAAGCCTGTGATTGTTTTTAAAATTAAAGTATTTTCAGTGAACAAAAAATATATTTTCTCTTTCTCCCACCCTCCCTCCCCATCAAAAAAGAAAGAAGAAACAAACCATTAGAACAAATATGCAGAATCAAACAAAACCAATTACTTCATTGTCCCTCTCTCTGTGTCTCTGTCTGTCTGTCTCTGTGTCTCCCCCTCCCTCCCTTCCTCTCTCATTCTCATTCTTCATACTGAGGCCATCACCTTAATGTCAGGTGGTAGGTAGCAGGTTTCATTATGAGTTCTCTGGAATTGTTGTTAGTTATTGGTCTTTCAAACATGTTTGTCTTTATGATGTTGTTTGTATGAATTGTTTTCATGGTTTTGCTCACTGGATCCAATCTGCATCACTTCATATGGATCTTGCCAGGTTTCTATGAAATTAAATAATCATTTCTTATAGCATAATAAAAGTCTACTATGATCCCATATTATAATTTGTTAGGCCCTTCCTTGGTGGATGAGTACCCCTTTAGTTGCCAATTCATTGCTAACACAAAAAAGCTGCTGCAAATATTTTTGTGCATATGAATGAATGAATGAATAAATGAATGAATGAGATGGACAGTGCAAAACACTGTACTAAGTAATGAGGATACCAATGGAAAAGTCAGACAGTCCCTAGTCTCCGTAAGCTCCCTTTCTAATGGGGGAGACAACACACTTGGGAAGTTTCAGCTGCAAGTCAGATGGGAAGGTTCCATGGTCCTTAGGGGGAAGTGGCAAAGTAGGTGGTCCTTCTTCTTTAACATCATTTCTACCAATAAAATCCTATCAGTCTCCAATGTTGATCCACTTGGCCATACCAAGGACTTTGGTGGCAAGGACTTTCTGGAAAGAGCACATGGGTCCTTTTCCTCTTTCTTTGATCTCTTTGGGGAATAGGCCTAATTGTGATGTTCCTGGGTCAGAGGATAGTAGAGCCTAGTAATTTGGGGGCAAAGCCTGTGATCGTGAGTATAACATGTTCACTTCTTTCCTTGCCCTGTACCAGCAAATAGGTCACTGCCTCCCATGCATTGTTTCCACCTGACTTCTGCTCAAGGTTGCAAATTCAGATGCTCCTGAATTTTCATTGGCTCCTGTTCACCTTAGGGCTGTTGGAAATCCTGGAGCATTTGATGTGAGCATGTGCTGTGTCCTTTGTGCCCCCTCTGCATCCACAGGCCCAATTCAGTCAATCTTGGTACTGATATTAAGCCTTCTAAGGTCACTAACTTTATTCTAATGCTTCTGAAAGAGATGATCCAGGAGTACTTAGGTGTGACTGTGGGTTCTCACTTTAAGAAGTCAAACATTAATAATAATCTTGGGTTCTCCCCTAACTTAATTTTCTTTTTGCTTTTCATTTTTCTCTCTTTTGTAACCTTGTACCTTGTCCTTGTACTTGTACTTTGGCTGGTCCATTGCTTATTTAGTTCAGAATAGAAGGGCAAAGGAGGAACTACCATTTGGGCAGTTTTACCACTTAAAGCATTGATAAAAACTGAGTTTGGGGATTCTTTTTTGGATTTGATTTAGTGCCTTCCTGAGAAGGTGTGCAGTAGAAACACTGACATGGAATCGGGAGACTATTCTTGTCCCAGTTTTGCCACTAACCAATTCTGTGACAATGGCCTTTAATTTTACTCTGCCTCAGTTTTCTCATTTATAGAATGAGAGGATTGTTCTGGGTGATCTCTAGGTTCCCTTCTAGATCTGCACCTTATGATCCTATGGCTGGGCTCCCTTCTAGCTTCCCGATTCCTATTCTTTTTGACTGTGACACCCTGCACCCCCACCCCCATGTTCTTGGACTTGAATATGATTCTGGGGGTTCTGGTCTGACCTCCTTTTTGAAAACCTCCTTCATATCTATGAAAATAGCCCCTAAGCCAGGTGAATTAGAGAATGATTATTTGCTTAGTAGCTTTTGCTGCCTGATGAATTTGACTTTTTAACAATATTTCAGGGAAGGGTAAAATAGTGATAGCCATTGAACTTTGTGTTCCATTGTAATATGTATAATCTTCATAACAGTTATAAACACATAATTCAGTGTTCAGAACCTGCATTAAGCTGTCAGGGAGGGCTGCCTACACACTTCAGATTGTGTGGACAATCTGCACACTCGAATATTGTTGTGTAGAAGGTATGGTATTGTGATATTGCCCATTAAGTGCTGGGTCAGCCAAGAGACTGGGTGGGTGGCCAGGTGAATGTTGTGCTCCTGAGCTTTTAGCCTGAGAGAAGTGTTTCATGGAAATGCCTTTGAATCCTTTCATATAATTAAAGTGATAGCTCGTTATTCAGTCAGCTGTTGACTTTCCAACTTCCCATGAAATTCTAATTATCCTTTGTGCTATAATAGCAAACAGAAGAATTTCAGGTACTCTTCTTCATGCCAACTGAAGACTCATTTCCTGACTCATTCATTTGGTGCCCACTTAGAGTAGCTTCAGATCAGTGTTCTTTTCCCATGTATGCCGTGTTTTTCTGTTTTGGTCGGCATCTGTCTAGATGTTCAGAGTAGGCTAATATGTCTCATTGGTCAGATTTAAATGGATAATTAGCATTGTATAATTTTCATTAGTTAATAGTTAGTGTTACTGGGGTCAGAGCACTAGTTTAAATGCTTGAGGAACAGATTTCAGGAATTAGTCAAATTAACCATCAATCCTTGGCAGTCAGGAGCTTCCAGTCCAAGGTGACTGAAAAGGCAACACAAGACCCCTCATACTTATATTTTGTGGACTTGCTCGCTGGCTCATGAAGTTGAAAATACCACCAAGATTTTGTACTAACGGGAATCATGAACTTTAACTGTAGTTAATGATGAAAAACCATTTCTTCCAATTTTTTGTAAATTTGCTTATAATGTCCTCCCTCACTGGTACAGACTACCTGTAGATTTGAGCCAAACACCACCCCGTTCAAAATCATTTTAGGTTGAAAGTTCTTTAAAAAGAGAGTCCAAAGTTTTAATGCTTGATGGCTTAAAAATTGCTTAAAGGAACTTCTGAGCAACAAAAGGAAACTTGAATATTCACAAATAAATTGTCATAGTTAAGAGTCTACCAAAATTTGGCCTTTGTACATTTCTTGTCTTTCTATTTTGGATATGATTGAGATACAGAACTCATAGAATTGGGGATTTATAACTTTAAAAAAGTATGGGAGAAACTTTAACCTTGTGATAATGATCCTGCTGTATCTTTAAAGGATTCTGTAGTCAATACAACTAGATGAAAAATTCTGATAGGTTGAAAAATATAGAAGGTCATTTGTAACTTAATTTTTTTGTACTGCTTTTCCCACCCACTCACTCACCCATGCTCTCTAGTTTAAGAATGATTTCCTACTCTGGGTTCGTGGGAATTAGGAAAGAGACTGTCTATTCATTGGGTGGAAATACTGGGGATCTGAAAGAAAAGAGAGGGGGACACTTGTGTCACTTCCTTGTTCCTCTGATCAAAAGTTTGGTGAAAAAAAATAGATGAACTGAGAACCGAAAGCAGCCTGTAGTTCACTGGAGCTGACCCGAAGTTTCCAGTTGTGTTCCAGTTTTAGGGACGGTTTTGTTAAGTCATGGTGACCTTTGACTCCCTTAGAAGTCATTGAGCAATGGTGCTACTGGGGATGGGCTTTAGAACGCCATCCTTTTGGAGCAAAGATATATGTTAGATATTAGGCTGAAAATGTAGTTCTGTAACTGTTCCTGAGTGCTTGGGTATAATAGTACTTGTCTTCATTTATCTGTCCATCAGTTATATTTCTTAAGCTTAGGATCCCAACAGGAATTAGATGTGAGATCCTCTAAGTATATTAAATATATGAGTCATTCCCCTCGAGCCAGCAGGGGAAGGCTGGGCACCACTAGTTGGTTTTATGTATAAATGAGAAAATTTAATGGTAGGGAAAAGAAGCTGATTTTAAGTAAGTAAAGGGTACTCTGTTTTTTAACAGGCCTAATTTGTGTCAGATTGTTTTCAGTGGAGCCTATTTCAAATTGTCAGCTCAACATATTATAGATGGTAAAACTGATACCAGTGACTGCTTGTACTACTTGTCAGCCCTGAGAGGGCTGGGAATCTTGACATTTGGGCTCTATTCTTCCCCTTGGAGAATGTCTTTGCCTTGCTTCAGATATTATTACTTCCCTCTTGAATGTATTCATAAAAGATGTGGATGAGCTTGAAAGAGGCCCTCTACATTGCAGGCCCAAGTTAGTGAGGCTGGAAGGCAGGCCGAATGGGCCTTAGCACTGGTTTGTGTTGATCCAAGGACAATGAGCAATTTAATCAACTATCTCCTTGATTCTGAGTCAGCAGCTGCTTTCAAGTCCTGGTGGTTAAACCTGAGGCGCAGTGAGTATAGATTGTAGGTCAGTTCATGATGATTTTCTGAATGGAGCCCGAGTATAGGCATTTACTCACCTGTCATAAACATACAAATGGTTGTGGTATGTTTGTTGTTGTTTTAAGCAGTGAGGTAGGAACAGGATAATCCTTTACTTATTTGGCCTCATCAGGAAATGTGGTGTTCTATTGGGGTGAATTTTCCAGTTAACCTTAGCAATCAAGATGCTCTAACTTTTGTTTTGAGGGAAGATTTTTCTAAAGTGTTTGCACGCTTCCCTGCCTTCTTAAACAGGCTCTACCAAACACAGCCCTACCTGTTTGTCGGTGATTGATTTTCATTGTGAACATTGTCTTTAGAAGGCCGCATACTTGGAGGTCTGTTTGCCCCTTTGCCAAATGACCAAACTTTTTTTTTACTTTTGTAGTCCTTGTGTCTCTGTTATGTCATTTCCCCATGTCCTTCTTTTCACCCAACTTTCCCTTCTCCCTGCTGTCAGGGCTTTGCTGACAGATGCAGAGAACGTGCTCTGCCCTGTGAAACCAGCTCACTAAGTTTGTGAGAACCCTCTTCTCCTTCCCCATCCAGTGAGGGATCTCTTTGTAGGGGGGCCAGTAACTGTCAGACTGCATCGGAAGCGAGCATTCTGAGGCATTTGCAGTGACCTCAGGTGTCAAGGAGCACACACATCCTTTAGCATCTTAGAACCTCACTTTACTCACTGGTAAAATGGGGATAAGAATAACTCTCTTGGCCATCAGTAGTTCTATTTGGGGGTCATACTTGGTCATCTGAGAGAAATTGCTTTCAAAGCTAATGAGCTTTATTATTGTTATTTTGTCACTCATTCCAGGTTCTTGGCTGTGTTCTAGATAATAGTGGTTCACATTTTTATAGAACTCCACAAGTACCAAAGCATTTTCCTCACAATAGCCTCATGAACTAAGTAGGACAAACATTATTTCCTTTTTACCGATGAGGAGGTGGCTTGCCTAAGGTCATATGATTAGTTGTCAAGGCCAGAACCTAACCCCAGATTCTCTGGCTGAATCCAGTATTAAGATAGTTGTCTGTGCAGCACCACCTGAAGTAAGTGAGCCCTCAGATGTCTTGGTCATCTTTTTCCCCCTGTAGGTTTTTCTTCTACCATGATTCAATACTTTTTAGCTTTTGTAACCTAAACCTGCAGTCACATGCAAGAAAGAAAGTGCTTGGGGCAGCTAGGTGGCATAGTGGATAAAGCACCAGCCCTGGATTCAGGAGGACCTGGGTTCAAATCTGGCCTCAGACACTTGACACTTACTAGCTGTGTGACCCTGGGCAAGTTACTTAACCCTCATTGCCCCACGAAAGAAAGAAAGAAAGAAAGAAAGAAAGAAAGAAAGAAAGAAAGAAAGAAAGAAAGAGCTTGTGCCATACCAATCAAACCACCAAAAAGTATTTCATAGAGCTAGAAAAAACAACAAAATTCATATGGAAGAACAAAAGGTCAAGAATACCTAGGGAATTAATGAAAAAAATGCAAAGGAAGGTGGCCTAGCTATACCAGATCTAAAGCTATAGTATAAAGCAGCAACTATCAAAACTGTTTAGTACTGGCTAAGAAATAGAGAGGAGAATGAGTGGAATAGGTTAGGCAAACAAAACACAGCAGTAAATGAATATAGCAATCTCAAAGACTCTAGCCTCTGGGATAAGAACTCACTATTTGATAAAAACTGCTGGGAAAACTGGAAAATAGTATGGCAGAAACTAAGCATAGACCAACATCTTACACCATACACCAAAGTAAGGTAAAAATGGATCTAGACATAAAGGGTATAGGCAAATTAGAAAAGGAAGGAATAGTTTACTTGTCAGAACTGAGGAGAGGGGAAGAATTTTTGACTAAAGATAAGATAAAGAACATTACGAAATGCAGAATGGATCATTTAGACTGCATTAAATTAAAAAGTTTTTGCACAAACAATACCAATGCATACAAGATTAGAAGGAAAGCAGAAAGCTGGGAAACAATTTTTACAGATTGTTTCTGATAAAGGCCTCGTATCTAAAATATATAGAGAACTGAATCAAATATATAAGAACACAAGTCATTCCCCAATTCAGAAAACAGGCAGTTTGCAGATGATGAAATTAAAACTATCTACAGCCATATGAAAAAATGTTCTCAATCACTACTGTTTAGAGAAATTCAAATTAAAACTTTGAGGGTTCTTTGGCTAATATGACAAAAAATAAAATGATAAATGTTGGAGAAGATATGGGAAAATTGGAACACAAATGCACCTTTTTTTTTTTTTTTTTTTTTTTTTTGCTGGGCAGTTGGGGTCAAGTTACTTGCTCAGGGTCACACAGCTAGTAAGTGTTAAGTGTCTGAGGTCGGATTTGAACCCAGGTCCTCCTGAATCCAGGGCTGGTGCTCTATCCTCTGCACCACCTAGCTGCCTCACAAATGCACTGTTGGTGAAGCTGTGAACTGATCCAACCATTCTGGAGAACGATTTGGAACCATGCCCAGAAGGCTTTAAAACTGTCCATACCCTTTGACCCAGCAGTACCACTACTATGTTTATATCTCAAAGAGATCATAAAAAAGGGAAAAGGACCCACATGTACAGAAATATTTATAGCTGCTCTTTTTGTGGTAGCAAAGAATTAGAAATTGAGGGGATGCCCATCAATTGGAGAATGGCTGAACAAGTTGTAGTATGTGAATGCAGTGGATTACTATTGTGTTATAAGAAATGATAAGCAGATGGAATTCAGAAAAACCTGGAAAGACAAGAACATTGTACACAGTATCAACAACATTTTGTGACGATCAGCTGTGAGACAATGTCAAAAGACTTCTGTTGGAAAATGCTCTCCACATTCAGAAAAAGAACTATGGAGTCTGAATGCAAAAAGGAGCATACTGTTTTCACTTTTGTTGTTGTTGCTTTTTTGTTATTGTTCTTGTTTATTCTTTCTTGTGGGTTTTTTTCCTTTTGTTCTGATTAATGTGGAAATGTGTGTAAGGTGATTGTAATGTATAATATCAAATTTCTTGCTGGCCTCGGGAGGGGAGAGGAGAGGGAGGGTAGGAGAAAAATTTGGAACTCAAAAAATATCTTTACATGTAATTGAGAAAGATTAAAAAGAAAAAAAAAGAAAAAGTACTTTTCTTTGTATATCAATATAATGCACTTTGGCAAACCATCAGCAAGGGTATGTGCTTCACCATTGGGTACAAGGGAAAAAGCACTGAGCTTGGAGGCAGATGCCTGTTTTGATCACTTACAAGCTGTTTGATCATAGGTCAGTCACTTGACCTCTCTGAGATAGTTCTCTCATTTATAAAATGGGCATAATATTGTAGCTCTTACCTGTTGTGAATAAATTCAGGATGCTATCCTTACTGCATCATTTTTCTAGTGGTTGGGGGGTAGGTAGTACAGAGCTTCTATACTCTTGTCCTGTGTAACCAGTAGACCATGTTTATAATGTGAGGGGGGAGGTTGAAGTCTCTGGCCATGGGTCTGAGTTAAGCTAACTAGCCATAGGGAACCCTCATGAGCACATTTCTATAACCCATACAGCTAACTTGATCAAAGGTAAACCTGCCAAACAACCACTGTGTAGTAATTCTCCCAAATTCTACAATCCAGTTCATTTCTTTTTTTTAATTTATTCCTCTAAAATACAAATATGAAATCATCTTGGGTTAGGGAACTCTTGGATGAGGAAACTCCTTTTACCAGCTCAAGTCTGCACCTTCTCTAAAATGTACTGACTTGGAGAGTTGTCTAGAGCACTGCAAAGTTAAGTGACTCCTATCAAGTCAAAGGAGCCAACATATGTCTGGGATGGCGTTTGAACTCAGGCCTTCTTGCAAGTGGAGTCACTGGAGATAGATGCTGGATAGGCCAGATGAAGGCATGTCTCAGCTTCATTGACTTTTCATTTTTTTTTATCCACTCTCCTTTTTATATAGCAAATTTTAAATTCTATCTTTGAAGGAAGAAGCATTATTACAGCCAAAGTCAAAAAAGCATCATGAAATGGGAAAATAGGCTGCTCTTAAATATAATAGGAGTTGAGTAAGTGTGGTTTTTTTGAGTGAGCGTTTAAAGCACTTGATTTAAAACAAAACAAAAAACTTCCTGGAGATTTTCCCATCTGCAGAAATGGAAGGATAGTGATAATATTGAGTATATACTGTTAAGCCTATGGAGACAAGCACTTTCGAGTTCTAGGTTCATGTTTAGCTTCTGATGGCATATATTACTATGGGTAACTAAGTCTGATGACCTGTGAGCCTGAGGTTTTCCCCTTTGTATATAATGGGAAAAATAGGGGTAACTAGGTGCCATGGTGGGTAAAGCACTGGCCCTGAAGTTGTAGGACCGGAGTTCAAATCTTACCTCAGACATTACTAGCTGTGTGTGACCCTGGGCAAATCACTTAACTCCAGTTGCTTTAAACATCTGGGGCTATCTCCAGTCATCCTGTTGTATACCTTGTCACTGGACCCAGATGGCTCTGGAGGAGAGAATGAGTCTGGTAACCTTGCACAGCCCTCCCTCACTTAAATTCAGTTCAGTGCAAGTCATGACATCCCTCCAATGTCACAGTCCTCTTCCAGATCAAAGGACAAACAACAACAACAACGGGGAAATACTACTTTCTCCTACCCACCTCACAATTTTGTTGAGGCATTCTTTATTTTTGTATATTGTTAAGTGCTAGGTAAATGAATTATTATTGTTGCTGCTGCTGCTACTCCTACTCCTATTGTAATTGCTGTTGCCACCACCACCACCAAAACACTAACACCAATATCAACTTGCCGGGGATGTCATGGAGATTAATGAATAGTTTAGATGGACTCCCAGAGACCATATGTTTTAGAGAATGTGCAGGGAATTTCCTCAAACATAGTTCCCTCTACCAGTGACATCATAGGCCTAGTCCTCACCTGGGAAGAAGGCCTGTAAACTGCCACCATAGTGCCTGTATGTTAGGGGAAAAGATCTGTTCTTTGTTCCCTCACTGCTTGCTATTGCCTGGGTTCCCAGCCTAGTACCTCTTATTTACCTTACTGTGCACTATTGTGCACCTCCAGTAATTGATCTGGTCAGTCATAGCCTTTATTGGTCCTCCTCTGCCTTTTGTATATTAGAAATGGGTTTTCAAGATCTTGTCTTGTTCTTGGCTATAATGTTTAGACATGTCCCTAACTTATCTGGAATGTGGTCTTGAAAGTTTTGAAACTCCATGGCAGAAATGTATTTTATTTTTATATTTATACGGAGTCAACAAAGACCCTCAATTCTAGATCATATAGATCACAGGTCACAAAGTTAGAGCAGAAGGGACTTGAGAGGTCCTTTGTATAACTTATACATATGACAGGCGAGGGAACAGGCCTTGAGAAGCAAATGGAAGCAAGGATTTGAACCTGGGTCTTTGGGCTCTGAATCTAGTGCTCCTTTCACTGCACCACACTGCCTTCTGGGCTAGGACATAGCAGGCAACTTGCTAGAAAGTCCAGTCCTCTGTTTTCATCCATCTAACCTTGTATTTTCTTTCTCTAGGAGCCCAGATCATTGATCTGATGATGCTCGTTATCGATGTGACCAAAGGAATGCAGACTCAGTCAGCAGAATGCTTGGTGATTGGGCAAATTGCTTGTCAGAAGCTGATTGTGGTACTGAACAAGATAGACCTCCTAGCTGAAGAAAAGAGACAGGCAGCTATTGACAAGATGACCAAGAAGATGCAGAAGACGCTAGAGAACACAAAGTAGGTTTGCCAAGAGTACACTGTAATTGTTTGTATAATAATGGTTAAATAGAAATAGAATTAAGCCTGTTCTTTGGACTGACCGGGGCAGGTAAGCACATGCAAGATGTTGCTGGAGTGGGGGAGAGAGCGGGGTGCACACACGCATGCATAGAAGAACAGAAGCTTCTAGTGACTGCTTTTTTTTTGTTGTTTGTTTTTTGCTTTTTTTGCAGGGCAACGAGGGTTAAGTGACTTGCCCGGGGTCACACAGCTAGTAAGTGTGTCAAGTGTCTGAGGCTGGATTTGAACTCAGGTCCTCCTGAATCCAGGGCCAATGCTTTATCCACTATGCCACATAGCTGCCCCCCTATTGACTACTTTTAGAGTACACAGCTTTCGAGTTTTGCCCTTCATTTCTTAAAGTTTCTAGAAAACTAAAGCTAAAATTTTTGTAATCTTTCTGTGTCAGATTCTACCACATTTTGAATTTGAATTGAGCTCAGAGTAGTGGTAGGAACGTGGGCTCAGGGGGCGTGGTTCTGGTTTACTCCTGAGTTGTTGCCCAGGGCTGCACTGAGATGGTCAGTAACGATCTTGCCAGAAAGAAAAATGTATACAGAACACAATTTAAGTTTAATCTGCATTATTAGCATTTTATCCATCACTTAAGTCTAGAAAACCCACAAAACAATAGTGAAGCCCTGGTTTGTAGTTTGACAATTTCTGCAGTGTAAATGCCCACACTGAAACTTGAGCCGTCAGCTGGCAAGTTTGCGCTGGCCCTGGAGGCTCTAGCATACCCTTGGTTGTGACCTTCAGCTGGATCACCAGCCCTCTGTGAGATGCACCTTCTGTTTCTGGTAAAGGTGCAAGGAGTGTATGATTTCTAGGTTCTTCTAGCTTGAAAACACATTCTCTGTGCTAAGTGGCTCCTTCTTTAGGACAGCTGAAAACCATTTGGAGATTTTCCCCAACAGTTAAGGTCAGAACATGTTGGTGAAAATGGAATATAGGAAAAGTGATATTCTATATATGTTAAAAAAAATGAGAATTCTCTTTAGTAACAGATTAGACCATTAAAGGAGATGGAACCTTGATGATAAGCACAGGTTGTAACGCCACCTCATTGAACGAGGAGCTTCAGGAACGACTTGTTCTGATGTTGTCAGGACAGTGCCCTTGGTCAGCCGCACAGTGTCGGAAAACCTTCATTGTTTGATCATTTTCTGTGATCCTTGTTGGGCCAGTCCCTTTTGATCAATACTAAGTGGCGGTCACAGAGAGGGAGCGAGGCATTCTCTTCTCCGTGCAACACCAAGACAATATCCTGCCACTTCTGCTTCTCCTTCGAATCTGTCTGTGGAGGGCAAACAAGTATGAAGTGTTTTTGTTTCTCCTGTCATAAAGATTGATATGCCTGCCCGCTGGTGTTGGTTTTTGTTGTGTTTTTTTTTTTTCAGAGCCAACACCTGCAGCTCTGACTGAGAATCCTCAAGTTGGTTAAATTAAAACTCTGGCTCTGTGAATGCTCCAAATGTGTCATAAAAGATTTCCTAGCCCTGTCTTTTGTTAGCAAAATCCATCAATCTGATAAAATCGACACATTTAGATAAGTGTTGCATAAGAATTCAGACTTTGTTATTCCTAACGGAAGTGGATATGAGACTGTAAAAATGGAGATAAAAAATTATATCTTCTCTTTAGTGAGTTATTTGATCTCCCTGCAGTTTTATTTACTTGTCAGAAAGGGGTGGAACAGGCCCTTTCAACTTCTACTTAAAATCACAATATAGTTTCAGTGTCACATCCTATAAATGCGGCAAAGAAATGGGGTGTGTGCAGTATAGATGAGTAGTCAATAGATTAATTTAATAAGTTAATTTTTAAAAATTTAAGCAAATTTTCCTTCCATGTTAATACTTATTTATGTTTTTTACTTATTCAGAATCACTTCTGCTCTTTAAATTTGGGGATGGTTGTACACAGATCACATCTCATAACTGAGCATAAACACAGGAGAAATTGGCCTTTTGTGTCACCTTTAAATCACCTGACAGCCTAGTTCTATGTCTAAAGTAATTTCCCTCCCCCAGATTGAGAGAAACCTAGCAAAGGGGGAAAGTTGATTGCCCATTAATTTCTGAGAACTTGGGCAATGGAGTGATGTAGTTACCAACGGAACCTTTTTCTTGTAGAGAACTACCTGGAATGTTCGTTGTTTTCACGCTCTTATCCTGTTCTTGTCCTTTAAAATACCCTAAATAATGATTTTCTTTTCTGATGTTCTTCCCATTTAAACCCTTTTATAAACCATCATCCACTTTTTCAGGACATGCCTCCTCCCTGCTGCCCCCCCACCCCTGACATTCACTGGCTGATAAAAAGCTGCAAAATGACAAAGAACCAAACAACCCCAAACCTTCTTCCCTCTCAGATCTTCCGCTTGCTTGCATGTCTCCTCTCTCAGTGACCCTCAGCAGCACTGTTTTGAAGATCCCCTTTCCTTTTCCATTCTCTCTTCCAGCCCAGGCCTGCTCCTTGTGGCAGCCTTGAGACACCTGAGCCTTTTACACATGTACTCCTCTCAGCAGTTCCCCCCCACCCTCTTCCATGATCAATCCCTTTGCACTTGTATCACTCCTTTAATCTGTGTTACTTCCATGTCTGGACAGTGTCACTGACATCCTTTTCTCCCACCACCCTTGTTCCAGCCCTCATTAATCAGTCAATCAACATGTACTAAGTACCTACTATGTGCTAGTCCTTGTACTAAGATACCCCTCACCTGGACTCTTGAAGTAGCCTCAATCACTGAGCAGCTATGGGAGCAAATTGGGCTCTCTGCTGCCATTTTCTTTTCTCTCCATTCTCTTCAGGGCTCCACACAGCTGAAAAGTTAATTCTCCCAGGGCACAGGTCTGTCATCTTCCTCTCCTGCTCAGAAATTTCCAGGAGCTCCTCTTAGGGGGCATCTGAAAGCCTTAGTACTTAGTACCCACGATGCCCCCTCAGGTAGTCTGCAGGCTGACCACACACACAGCCATCTAGCTCTCACCTCCTATAGGCCTCCCTTGTTTCAGATGTGCTTTTTCATCACCTCTGCCTCTGAGAACCCTCATTTCCTTCCCAGTTCAGCTAACAGCCTCTTCCTACATGAGGCCTTTCTTGATGCTACCTAGTACCTCCTCCCTCTGTAGTTACTTTGGATCTACTTGGTAGCCATTTTATACCTCCTGATATCTGGGTATGTTGTTTCTCCTGATGAATATGAGCTTCTTGAGGCAGCAGCTGTTTGGTTTTGGTCTTTATGCTATAACTCTATAGACTATATGCTATACTAGATCACCAGTGTCTAGCCCAGTGACTGGCACTTAGGAAATTAATACCTGTTTGCTCTATTTGTTGATTCGGCACTTTAAAGCACAGCCTGCATCATGTTTATTTGTACCTAGTGACAGGTTTCTTTCAGATTTCTTTCATTAGCTTGATGACAATATTCTTGTATAGTTAACTAACTGAACTGTAAGGTCTGGGGAGGAGAGAACCATGCCTGAGGAAGAAATGGTGACATCGTCTGTGTGGAATGAACGCCCCTTGGATTGCCATTGTGCCTAATGCTGTGTTTTTATGGGATCAATTAGTAGCATTAAACAGGGCGTGCCTATGCTCTAAATGAATGATTACATGTGTTAACAGTGAGCCAGATCCTGCTGTGCTAACTATTTTAGACTACACTTCCTTAATACTCGAATCTCAGGTAAAGTGATGAACTCTGGCTTATTTGCTGACCTGTGCAATTGATGGCATAAAACAAAGTCATTGGGTTACTGAATAAGTTGCTCTCCTTTTCCCAGTATGCTTATTATCACTCCCAAGCAGAAACCGAAAATGTGGAGCTCAAGGAGACTTTGCAATCTGAGGGAATGGGGTAAAGTCTATGGCATCTGCACATGTAACTAATACAAAATAGATTATGGTCAGCACAGAGGAAAGGGCCAAGCTGTGCCCTTCAAGGTAATTTTTACCTTTATCACCCTAGTGCCTATCATGGTGTCTTGATCATTATAGTCACTTTCAGAATATTTGTTGAATTTGAGGAGCAAAAGGTCATTACTAGGTGGAGGGGACAGTGATCATGGGAATATCACAGAGGGGGTGACACCTGAGTTGGATTTTGAAAGGAGGAGCAGGTTTTAATAGCTGAAGCTTTTGAGGATGGGATGGGATAAGATGGTGTGAACAAAGGTACAGAGAGGAGAGGGAGGTGAGGATTTCTTTTTGTCATTTGTTTTGTGGGATTTGGAGGAGCCCTCTAAAGAATAACATTAAATTAGGTGTATAGGAGGAAGGTGTTGGGGGGGGGGCATTACACATGTAACTAACAACTTTAAAAATAGCAAAATAAGCTACTAATTTGAAAGAATATAGCTTTTTGCATGTTTAGTAAAATGATTATACAAGTTGATGGACAAAGGAAGCAAAAATGAGCAGGCAGGGAATGGTAGGGTTCTCAGGCTAGCAATCTAGTGGTCCTCCCCACCTCCCCCTGGAAAAAGAGCTTAGACACCATGGCTAATCATAATAGATCATTTCTATGACTTGAACATTTTTTCTGTCTCCTACTTCAGGGGGTTAAGATGTGACTTCCATTTGGTTTTTTTCCTTCTGCTCAATTCCTTGAAAACTTATCTGAGATCTATTTGGGGGGAGGAAAGGATAGCTTGAATGCTTACTAAGCTTTTCTGACCACCATTTGCATACCGTGACATACTGTAACAGAGAGAGCACTCTTGAGGTAGTTGGGTGACGGCAAAGAGATGACCCCACCCCCTGTCTGGCTCACACTGGCTTTGATGCCCTGGGCACTTACCATCCACATTTTCAGGACATATCTGGTTGGGGCCTTTCATGCTTCTACAACCCAGAAATGGATCAGAAAGCAGAAAATCAGCCCAAAGGGAAAAAATACCCAGCCTCAGCATAAACTCCAGTTCCTTTTTCACGCTAGTCTTCCTCTTTGCTTGCTGGAGGCCAGACTGCCACGGTGTGCTTGTGTGTGCTCGAGGTGTAGCGAGGCATGTTTCTCACGGGGCCTGGCAGTCCTGTGAAGGCTGCCTCCAGCTCCCACCAGGACATATGATGCCTTTTGAAGGAATCAGGCACCTGGTTCAACATTAGTTTATGTTTTATTACAGTATATTGCCCAAAAGTGTTTGGATAAAAATAATTGAATTTCCGAAAGCTTTATGGTTAATTGTTGGAATTCTCAGTGCACATTTTTATCCTCCTTTGTCCCCCAGAGCCCCAGGCATAGGGCCCATAAACAGAGCAAATACCTTGTATACTGTGTTAGGACTTGATGATTTCTATAGAAGGAACGAACTAGATCAAAAGTCTTCTCTTTTTACCAGGAATGAACATGTTTTCCTGTCCTTTTCCTTTTCTCTTTCCCTTTCCCCTTGTTTCTTTTTTTGCCTATTTCATTCCCTCCTCTCTCCTTTCTACTTTTCCCCTTTCCCTTTATTTTATTCTTTTCTTATAGTTTTAGCATTTCGAGGTAAAAGGAACCTTAGAGATCTAATCCAATTCTTTCTTTCTTTCTTTCTTTTTTTTTTTTTGGCGGGGCAATGGGGGTTAAGTAGTAAGTGTCAAGTGTCTGAGGCTGGATTTGAACTCAGGTCCTCCTGAATCCAGGGCCAGTGCTTTATCCACTGCGCCACCTAGCTGCCCCCCCAATTCTTTCATTTTAAAGAGAAAAATTGAGGCCCAGAGAAGGTAAGTGCAGGAAATGTATTTGGACTCTTTTCTTATCTTCAGAGCTTGGCAGTGCGTGGCACATAGTAGGCACTTAATAAATATTTGTTGACTGATTCAACCTAGTAATTGGTAGAGCTGGACTCCAAACCCAGGTCCTTGGATCCTAAACCCAGTAGTTTTTCCAGGACCCCTGCCCTAGCTCTCAAGATACTTTATAGTCTAGTAGAAGAGAGCAAACACAATGTGGAAAAGCAAATTACAATTTTTTTGTGTGGGGCATTGAGAGTTAAGTGATTTGCCCAGGGTCACACAGCTGGTAAGTGATTAGTGTCTGAGTCCCAATTTGAACTCAGGTCCTCCTGAATCCAGGGCCAGTGCTTTCTTTATCCACTGAACCACCTAGCTGCCCCCAAAATATTTTAATAATTCTTCAAAGTATCACTAGAAGAATTTTCCTTAGATAACACCTTATTAATGGCCAGTTGAATATCATTCATTGAATTAATTGATCAAGCCTTTGTTGTGTGCCAGGCTCTGTACAAGGTATGCAGTAGATGGAACAATCCTGTGCTCAGGCCCTTGAAAATAGGAAATTGGGTCTTGGAAGAAGGGTTAGGCAGGGGTGAAGATTCACTTGGTGGTGATAGTGGAAGCCTTTAAGGGTCTTCTCAGGGAGAGATTTTAGACTGAGAAGAAAGAGTCGCCAAGAGGAGAATAAAGGACTATCGAAGGAGTCCTAGGGAATAGCAGGAGGAAGAAGATCATATTGATGATCATCAAATTGACTACAATTTAACTCAACAAATAAAGATTTATTAAACTCCTGCTATATGTGCAAGGCAACAAAGACAAAGATGATAAAAACACTCCCTTCCAGAAGGAGCTTATGTTTTATGGGATGTGTGTGTGCGTGCATGCGTGCCTGTGTGTGATCATACTGTACACACTGATCAGTATATACAAAGTTATTTGAGGAAGGAGAAAGCAGCAATAGCTGAGATCAGGAAAACCATTGCATTGGAGATGTATCCAAGGTAACCCTTGAAGGGACCTCTGGCCACCAAGATGTGCAGGTGAGGTGAAAGTCCATTCTAGTCCCTGGAGAATGGCCTGTACAAAAGCCAAAGGTTAGAGGTGGAATGCTGGGTTTAGGGAACACTGGATAGGCTGGGGAGTACAAATAAAGCTAGAAAGATTAGTGGGAGCCAGATGTGGCAGTGCTCTAAATGCCAGGCTAAGGAGTTTGCACTTTATATTAGGGGCAGTAAAGAACCACTGAATATTTTTGAGTAGGGGAATGACAGAAAGATCTGTTTTAGGAATGCTAATTTGGAAGCTTTGTGAAAGATACCTTGAAGAAGAGGGGGATAGGAAGTTATTGCAGTTGTCTGGGTGAAAGGTTAAGCAAGTCAGAACAAGGGTGGTGGCTGTGTGGGAAGAAATAAGGGAGAGGGGGAGAGAGAGAGAGGGAGAGGGGGAGAGAGAGAGAGAGAGAGAGAGAGAGAGAGAGAGAGAGAGAGAGAGAGAGAGAGAGAGAGAGAGAGAGAGAGAGAGATGAAAGAATAGACAAAATTTGGCAAATTATTCTTTGATTATTCTTTGTGGGATGGGGCAAAGGGAAAGGGAAAAGACAGAGTCAAGGATGACTCCAAGGTTGTGAACAAGGGTGATTGAAGTACGATAGTGTCCTCAAAAAGGAAATAGGGAGGTTGGAGGGGGATGGAGTTCTCTGAGACAGACAACAGTTTGAGATACTGATGAAGCTTCTGAAGCACAAAGGATTTTGTGGTGCTGGGGATCAGGAGATGAGAGTGGGGCGGAAGCCAAGGCAGGGAGGAATTTCAAGACATTTTCAGGAAAGAGAGCTCCATGAGGTGAGGAGAGAAGAAAGCCTGTTAGATTGGGCAATTCGGAAGCTAGTCCTTGGGAGCCTTTGAGAGAGCATTTTCTGTAGAATAGAAGGGAGAACCAAAATTACAGAGTATTTAGAAGTTGTGGAGAAGTCAAGGCAATCATTATGAAATTAAGGCAACAGATGTGTTCTACTTATTAGAAAGTTTTGTTAGTAGAAGGAAAGTTAGAAAGACAAAGCATTTTTTTAACCTACTTGAGCATATTTTTAAGTAGAGGAAAAAAAGCTGGTGGAGAGGTGAGAGATTCATCACAATGGAATGGGTATAATTGAGGGGGGCAGTTCTCATGCTTCTTTAATCTTCCCTATTGGGGAGTCTTGGACAGTAGTTCTGGAGGGTTTCTGTTTGGGTTGTGTGCAAAAGATGCCACGGGCCACCTCCCCTCTCTGTTCCTTGTTACTAGGTTAAAAATACTTTGCTCAGAATTTGGAACGATGCCCAAAGGGCGATGGGACTGTTCATACCCTTTGACCCAGTGGTACCACTGCGTGGTCAGTATCCCAAAGAGACCATAGAAAAGGGAAAAGGACCCACATGTACAAAAATATTGATAGCAGCTCTCTCTGTGGTGGCAGAGAATTGGAAATCGAGGGAATGCCCATCAACAGGGGAATGGCTAAACAAGTTGTGGTATATGAATAAAATAGAATGCTGTTGTGCTGTAAGAAACGATGAGCAGGAGGAGTTCAGAGAAACCTGGAAGGACTTACATGAACTGATGCTGAGTGAGAAGAGCAGAACCAGGAGAACATTGTACACAGAAGCAGCAACATTGTGTGATGAACAGTGGTGATAGACTTGGCTATCTCAGCAGTGTAATGATCCAAAACAGTTTCAAAGAACTCATGATAAAAAATGTTCTCAACATCCAGAAAAAATAACTTTGAATTATGAATGCAGATTGAACCATACTATTTCTACTTTTGGACTGTTTTTTTCCTTCTTTTTTGAGATTTTGAGTTTTTTCCCTTGTGCTCTGATTCTTCTTTCACAAGATGACTAATGTAGAAATATGTTTAATGTGATTATATATATGCAACCTGTATCAGACTGCTTTCTGTCTTGAGGAGGAGGAAGGGAAGGGAGGGTGGGAGAAAAAAAAAATCTGGAACTAAAAATGGGCACTAAAAATCTGGAACTAAAAATCCCATGAAAACAAATGTTGAAAACTATCCTTATATGTAACTGGAAAATAATAAAATATTAAAAAATATATATTTTGCTCAGGCCAGCACCCTTCTACTCTGCTGTTGTGGGGAAGAATACAAGGGAAGGATGTGGCTACAGTCCAGGGAAAGAATTGAGAAGGATTAGAATGTCAGATGCAGTCTTTTTTGATAAGCTCTGTTTATCTTCCTTCCCTGTGGGAAGTGTCCCTTCTCTTTGGAGAGTTGAGAGTTGTTGGGATTCATTTGTGTTGTCTGATTCCCAGGATGACACATGTTCTCATATTTAAGCTGATCATCATCCAAATGAAATAACAAAGTGTTTCTCTAATTAGGTCTGTCTTTTAACCCTAATCATACCCTTTGAGCCATCCTGGAGACAGACAATGACAGCAGCTACTCTAAAACAATTGGAATGACAGTCCTAAATATCTCTCCATGTGCTGTCATTGTCTCTCATCTCCCCTCCTTCCTCCATTTCTTTGTGTAATAGCCAATAAGAATAAGATTCACCCCCAAATGACATTTAGTAACTTTGAAATTGCTTCATCCAACAACCGTATCATCATCACCATTGATACATAATGTTTTGTGGTTTATACATTTTTTTAAATGAAAAACGATTTCACTTGATTCTTACAACAGTCCTCTATGAGTCTGGCCAGGAAGGTAGGTATTAATACCTGTTTGTATAGATTAAGAAAGGAAATTACCAAAAAGATTATGTATCTTGCATGAGATCACATAGGAAAGCTGGGATTAGAACCTATGTCTTTTAACTCTAAATTTAGTGCTCTTTGTATTATACCAATCAATTAAAAAAAAATTAAATGTTTTTTTAAGATCTTACTTTTAACATCTTTATGATCAAACTTTCTTAGTGACTATTTAGAATCTAATTTCAGCATATTAAACATAATTTTTTCAGATAATTCCTGAATTCTTATTAGAATTCATATTTTCATAACTTTTCTTTTACTGTGGTCATAGTGTATATACTGTATATTTCCAATTTTGCTTTTTTTACATTATTTATAGAAGTATTTCATGATTGCCTTGTATTCCTTATAATTGTCTGTCTTTATTGTCTTATGGCATTCCAACCCATTAATATAACCATGATTTATTTAAGCATTGTCTTATATTAGAACACCTGGGTGACAGTTTTTTTGCAATTAGATATAATGCAATGAGAATCTCTGAACAGACAACTTTAAAAAAATTATACCATCAATGTAATGATGGGAAAGAACTCTGCCTTAAGTCCTCCCTGATCTAGCAGGATCCCTCCAAGGTTAACCCAGGAGATTCCTGTGCCAGTGAAGTCAGGTCCAGCCTTTATTTCTCATTATTATCATTGACAAGGAAGCATGGTGTCGGGTGGTGGCTAACCCTAACCCTAACCCTAACCCTGGCCAGACCCGGGTTAAAATGTAATTGGGAAATATTTAATAAAATAAACAAAGATGCACTGAGACATGGGGGACACTGCATTTTAAAACCAAGTCAGTATGTAGCCAGCACCAGCGATCTTTATGCATGGAAGAGTGCATAGAGAGCAGGGATTGCAGGCTGTGCCTCATATCAGGCCGGCTGGAACCATCTTCCATTGACTGCTTGTTGATCAATCACACCTCAAGAATCTGGTTTTGATTATTTCCTGGATTGTCTAGACTTAAGGAAGGGATGGGGAGCATGTTAACTGTGCAGATGACCCATCCCAATGTGCCACACCTCTTTGGGATGCTGTTTGTTAAAGAATTACCAGCATAGCCCTGTGTGTTCTTAGCCTGGCAAGCAGCATTGGTGCTCTGGGCACCTACCTCTCTGCAATTTCCTTGGTAGGAGTCCTTTTTATCCCCAAGTTCATTATTCTAATAGGATCACTGGTCCAGTCCCAATAACCGTTATTCTCATGATTAATTTTAAAATAAAATTTATTTTGTAATTCAGCTTAAAGTTCAATTAGTATTGGAATTAAAATCTCTAAGGTTGAGTACTTTGATTTCTTGACGAGGTTTTATCAGTCTCCAAGTCCCACATGTGTTAATGAAGGTACTAAATCTTAGAACCTAAATTCTAGACTGATTAAAGGAGAGGAGCTGATCTTGCTTCACTTAGAACACATCATTGTCAAGATAGTGTCATTTTCTTTCTTTTGTTTTGTTTTTTGGTGGGGCAATGAGGGTTAAGTGACTTGCCCAGGGCCACACAGTAAGTGTCTGAGGTCGGATTTTGAACTCAGGGCCTCCGGAATCCAGGTCTGGTGCTTTATCCACTGCGCCACCTAGCTGCCCCCATGTCATTCTCTACTCAAGAAATTCACATTGCTGTGACATGCAGGTGTGCATATAATTTCAAGACTTTTGCCATTTCTTTATCTAGATTTGGAGATAGTTTTAGTTTTTAGGTCTTCTGACTTGTTTTTCTTTGTTTGAAAATTATAAGGGTGGGGGGGGCAGTGAGGGTTAAGTGACTCACCCAGGGTCACACAGCTAGTAAGTGTCAAGTGTCTGAGGCTGGATTTGAACTCAGGTTCTCCTCAATCCAGGGCCAGTGCTTTGTCCACTGTGCCACCTAGCTGCCCCCAGAAAATTGTAAGGTTTTTAGAGGACAAGAACCAATATTAACTGTATTCTATAGCACTTCACTCCATACCACCTGGAAATGGACATTTTAGGAATTCATTATGATGGCGGTGGTGGTGAAGATGAAGTATGAGCTTAAAGAAAGGTGCTAGGGCTAAGGGTATTCCAAAATCTTTTGCAATATCAGGAAGTTCTTGTTAGCTTCCTGAATCATCTTGACGGGAGAGTACAAAAATAGAAGAGGGAAGGGTCCTTGGTAGACTTGACACAAAAGTGGAAACCTGAGAATTGATCTGTCCATTAATCAGCAGTTGAGCAAAGCATTGTGAATTGGAAGTCAGATTCAAGAGAAACATGCTATTTAGGACTCTGACAGACTTTCATGGATCTTCATTTTAAACCATTGTTTTTCTCTTCCAGGTTCCGGGGCTCACCCATTATCCCTGTTGCAGCCAAGCCTGGTGGCCCGGAGGCCCCAGAAACTGAGACTCCACAGGGCATTTCAGAATTAATTGAGGTATATACAGCAAAAATATATTACCATTTATTCATTCATTATTCATTCTTTTAAGATTTGCTGTTATAGCACTAACCTCTGTGAGCTCACATGATTAGCACTTCATTCTAAACCTCTTTCCAACTGCAGCAATGTTAGGGGACGTGCCATGGTTTAACACAGATCATTTTCCTTACCTGTTTGTAAACTTCTGAAGAATAACTCAGACGCCACCCCTCCCCCATCCCCAAATCAAGACAACAAAAACTACTTCCAGTCTCACATTCAAGAGCAGCCTACAATAACAAAGCAGCATGAATCGCACAGTGATGCTGAACTCTCTGTCGGGATTAGGTCATTGTGGCTGCCTCTGAGCTCCTGATCCCGCATCCACCAACTGCTGAGAACCGCCCAGAAATAATAAGCCAGCAGGCCTAGGATAACAGAGCAGGGCATCCCATCCAGGGCTCATGGGCCCTCCCGCAATAACAAACCAGGCCATCGGCAGTTGGTGGCAGCTCTCAGTTTTCAGCTGCAGGAGTCCAAGGGGATTTTACAGCCAATGTTTATGAATTGTTTAAACTACTCAGACAGTGTCCTTTTTTTTTTTTAGCTGGGGGGGGTGGGAGTGATGGCAGCTTTTCCATTTTTGTCTTATTGGGAGGGCACAGCAGGACATTAATGTACTGCATTTTTCTAATATCTCTTACTCCTCTGGCTCTAAATTTCCATTATTTGAGATGCTGCTGACAGTTGGACTGAAGGTGGTTATACCTTTAGGGAAGAGTTAGCCATCAGTCTCCCCAGTTTTGTCTTTCTTTTTCTTCAGCTCACCTTCTTTGTGTGCTGCTCTGATTTGTTTGTGAAACAAAGAAGAGAAGCCAGGATTCCCAGGCTCCTGCAGGATGGAAATTGTTTACTCTTCCTCACTCCTTGGCCTGCCCCCTGACCCTTCCCTCTTCTTTTGCTTGCTTCACTCGTGATGTTTATGACTTCTCAGGAGTCCATCCCTTTCTCTTCCTTTCTGAGGCATTTACTCCTTATGGAATTTAGCAAAACACCAAGGAGTTAGAAAAGAGAAGGGGAGAAAATCAGTGGGAGAAAAAAGGAGAGAGGAGTAACAAACAGGGAAGGGAGCAAAGAAAATAAAAATAGTGCTAAACAAGTATGTCTCCCTGAGGCTGGGATTCTTGTGTCCTTGACACTGGGACTCTGCTTGTTGTGTGACTTTGGGCACATTGAGTAGGGTGTTTGAGCCTCAGTTTTCTTATTTGTAAAATGGGCATGATAATGCTTGTACTCTCAGCACTACATAAGTACTGGATGAGAGATTGAATGTGAACAAAATGATAATCATCATGAGAAAGTCAAAGAAATTATCTTATTAAGTTCTAAGCAACGCAATGAAGCTTGCTCTGAATGCTATATCTACCTTAGACTCTTTGATTAAGACTGAGAGTTTGGGGTTATCTGCCTCAATGCTCAGTGATTTTAACTGGAGGGAACTGTAATGCAGGAGCCTAATACTGGAAGTGGACCCATTGTGTTCCTGTAACAACAGACAGCCAAGACATGTCCTGAAGTTATGGTCTTTCCAGAGTCTCCGTTTCACAAGAGCCTTGTCCTAAGGTGACTACCTGGATCTTTTGAAGCAAATGACCCCCTGCTCTGGCCCAGTACACTGCCACAATTCCTAATGATTTAGAGTTTGCTGATCTTGCTGACTTAGCAAAACAAACATTTTATGTGTAAGGCTTTTGTTACTTTTTATTAGTCCCAGAGAGCACTCGTCTGGGAGCACGAGACAGTTGTTGTTTTTGTGAAGGAAGGATCCACAAAAATGCTGCTATGAAAGATATTAGTATATTCCTCCAAGAAATTTCTACATAAATCTTGGGCCAAAGCCTGTTTTGAATTCTGAAGTCTTTTTCCAAAAGAATTGTTATCATAAGACTATTGGAAGGTTTCTTTGCAAAATTCTTTTTTGACAACTTATTCCCTTATGAAATCTCGAGAGTCACAAAATAAAAAGGAATAATAAATATGCTATTGTTTATTTGTTGGTAATTAACATTGACAGTGTCCCAACTGCCATGCACAGCATACAGAATGTTGAGCTGTTGAGTCTGCAGTCTCCCCCAAGTAAATAAAATGAGTTTGAAAGAAAAGGAAAAAAAAATTACAAGCACAGGGCCTAAACTAGGGAAATCTTTAGTCTGCATTAAAAAGCAGGCCCTTATTTTGGGGGAGAGGTGTATAGAAATGTCTAGGAAGTACCTGGAAACCCCACTTCCCTTTTCCCATTACCAATACAGAGGTCATGGATTCTATGGATGTCTTCTACTAGGCCTTCCTCATGCCCTCCAGGCTTCTCTTTAGTTGGAATTACTCATGAGGCAGGTTTTCAGTGTCGTCATCCTCTTCTGTCCCCCATATTTTGGGGGATATCTCATTACAGGGCAGTAATGTCCTTGTCTGTTTTCTAGCTCCTGAAGTCACAGGCTTCCATCCCGACCAGAGATCCTTCAGGACCTTTCCTCATGGCTGTGGACCACTGTTTCTCCATTAAAGGTCAAGGCACGGTGATGACAGGGACAATCCTTTCAGGCTCAGTCAACATTGGTGACAGTGTGGAGATTCCTGCCCTGAAGGTTAGTCGTTTCTCCTTTCTCCCTTTCTTCCCCAAGAAAGAGCTTGATCTGAAGAGGAAGAGTAGATTCCTTATCTGTCTCATTTTGTCCATTTAGTCACAGACTCCCACAGGTCTCTTTCTGTGCTGCTCCCAATCCAGCAGTAACAGGACCACAAAAAGCATTGCAGGAAATAGCACACCTGGCAGAATTGCTGCACAGCTGGGTGAGCTGCTATCCAATTTTCTTCAATCTTTTCAGGATGCTTTGGGTAAGTTCTTCCTTCTCACTTTCTCTCTGTCAGTAACTCTTTTACCTGCTCCATATGTAATTATTAGATTGGTAGAGATCATCTTCTCTTTTCTTCTGCCTTACATGCAAATCATCCCATACACTACTGAAGTGTAGGTTATGTTCACAAAAGCATCAGAACAAACTTCAAGCATTTACAAAGAGATTCAATTCAGCAGGACCACTAGAAGAATCTCACTTGTTGGGTAGCCTATATCTCTTACGTAGGGTTTGCCTTCTTCCTCTAGTGTTTGGAAAGCCACGGCGATGACGTAGTCGATTCCTAGCATGTGCCAGAAATTGTGCTAGGCACTATTGGAAGTCATTTTTTCTTCCCCAAATTCCCATAATAGCTTGTATCTCCTCTTTTCGCTTTGATGCCTTACTTTGTATTAAATGTATTTTCAGATGTGGATTGTCTTCCCTATCAGATGATAATTTCCACAAGGGTAACAGTAATATCTTGGTGGCCCCTACCATAGGATTTTGCATTCAGGGAAAGGGAGTAAGTATTAAGTGCCTACTGAGTATATGGCACCTTGCTAAACACTACACTGATATTATTTCGTTTTGTCTTCACGACAGCCCTGTGATATAGGCGCTACATAGCAGTTATTCAACAAATATAGCAGTCATAGCTTGCCTTTGTTGAATGAATAAATAAAGGAATACAAGCAGTCATAATGCTCTGCTGCTGCTGCAGAATGTCAGGATTTAATGGTTATAGAATGAAGGCCTGTGCTAAGTGAGTCATCATCTTTTTCCCGTTGTGATTCCTTCCACAGTCCCCATTTCCCCTCTAGACATAAAAGCAAAAGGGCCTTTCTATGCTGATGTGCTCTCTTTACTGGGAGCCAGTGCTCCTGGCATAATAGAGCAGTCATGGCCCCCTAGCACCATGGTTCATAGCCTCATGGACTCTGAGGTTGGAAGGCATTCCAGAGGTTTTCTCCTATTTTCTACCCATTCCCCTCTACCTGTTTACTCACTGGGAATGGAGGCAGCAAGTATCTTCTAGGTATCATTAGTGACTGAATGACCCCATACTTCCATATCTAATTTTTTTTTTTTTAGTGAGGCAATTGGGGTTAAGTGACTTGCCCAGGGTCACACAGCTAGTAAGTGTTAAGTATCTGAGGCCGGATTTGAACTCAGGTACTCCTGACTCCAGGGCCAGTGCTCTATCCACTGCGCCACCTAGCTGCCCCTTCCATATCTAATTTTACAAAATGAATTTGCAGTTTTATTTCCCACTTTATTATAAACTATCTTTTATAATGAAATTTGGATGGAATGAAGAGGATGAATAGTTTAGTAATACTGTAGACACCCCAATTATTGAAGTTGTTCCAACTTGGTTAACAAGGGGAATGTACTGAAATACTAAGAAAATGAAATGATGTGCCGCTGCAGCATCTTTATGGGTCCCTGATCTAGGTTGTATTTGTGAGTTCATTTCCGTTTGATTGAGTGAAAGAGGCAGGACAATCTAATGGGAAAAACAGTGTGCTAGGAATCAGAAGGCCTTGGTTCTTGTCCCAGCTTCGCCACTAACTAGTTGTGTGACTTTGAGCAAGTTTCACTTCATGATCTTGGGTCTCAATGTAGGTGTTGGAGCAGGTAGTGTTTAATAGCCCTTCCATCACTAGGGTTTTAGTCCTCTGGGCCCTGGTTCTAGTGATCAAGATACTCTGAGCTCATGGCAAGAAGGGGAAAAGCAGTTTTCCTTTCAAAGGAATGGGATAGGGGGGCAGCTAGGTGGCGCACTGGATAAAGCACTGGCCTTGGATTCAGGAGGACCTGAGTTCAAATCCAGCCTCAGACACTTGACACTTAACTAGCTGTGTGACCCTGGGCAAGTCACTTAACCCTCATTGCCCTCAAAAAAAAAAATCAAAGGAATGGGATAAGAAGCAAAAAATAAAATAAAATAAAATAGAGTATTGGTTCTTGGGTTCCCAGATGTAAGCATGTGCTGCTGCATAAGTACTTTTTAAACAAAGTTTAGAATGGGGAGATCTTTTCTGAGCATGTGACATGTGTGAGCCAAGGGCTTCTTCAGGGCCTTGGGAAGCAGAGCCTTCCTGCTGGACTGTGTGTTCTGCCTCCATGCTCCTTCTGGTCAAGGGCAGGCCCTGCATTTTGATCTTGAATTTCTTATGTAACTGAATTGTCCCAGTAGGTTTAGAGAGATGTTTGGGCAGAAAGCATTTTGTGGTTTGGTTTGTTGATAACAGTTACACCTCTAGTGATTGTCTTTGAAGAGATCAGAGTATTCTGGAACAGGTTCCCTGACATCTTATAAGCTATCCATTGTTTAAGCAAAAATAAAGATGACAGACAAGACAACTGAGGCAATAAGCTGGCGAATGGACTTGATGGCCTAGCATCAATGGCTGAATTAGGTGTCTTTATGGTGCATGACCCAACATTTGATCCACAAAGCTCTGTGCCTGCTTAGTTTTTTACCTCATTAGCTAGAGAAACAGCACAGTGTCATAAAGAGAACACTGGTCTGTGGTCAGAAGACCTTGGCTGGAGGCCTGGCTCTGCCATGTAGTGGTTGGATGGCCAGAAGTGAGCTGGCTCACCTTTCTGAGTCTGAGTCTTCCTTTAAAAAATAGCATAATAATACTTGCACTGGCATCCCTTGCAGGGCTGTTGGGGGACTGAAGGTGCTACATAAGTGTGAGGCAGTGTTGTGATGTAAAATGCAGTGTTGTTAGCCTTTCAGTCACCACCATCACAGACTTTGAGTCCTTTTGCCAAAACACATCAATCTGGGGCAAAGAGCATTTGACTTTCCCCTCTTCTGACAGGGATAGAAAGGTGGTGCCTCCCAGGCAGCTCCCCAGGGTGGGGCTAGGCCGATTGTGCTGCTGAGCACAGGACAACTTCCATCTTTCTTGGGCGTCAGAGTGACGGAGGAAGCGCATTTCACAGCATGCCAAGGTTCATAACTCCTCCTGACCTCGCTTCACCCCCTGCCCCCAACCTTTGGTAAAAGAGATTGACAGCCAGTGCCCACTGGGCATTTGGGGACATTGCAGAACAGCTGCTTTTAAACCAGAGGAGCCCTCTCCCCAAACAAAGTGACATCCCCATCAGATTTTGCTAATGGGCTTAGACACATCTGACCGCTTGAACCCACACAGAGGAGGGCCACAGCCATTCCAAATAAACAATTGCATTCCCCACCGCCTGTGCTCACTCTGATTGAGGTGCAGGAGCCTAGCACATGGATTCCTTCCCCCTCTTGCCCATGTACATTACCAGCTGGGGCTGATTATACTTTTCAGGGAGAGAGGGAAGGAAGAAGCAAGTATCCACCTTGTCCTCAGAGTCATTTCAACCCCAGACTTCCTGAGGTCTAGTTAGGTCTAGATTTCTTAGACCCATTTGTTCCTAGCCCTGGGAAACGCCCTTTTGGAGCATTTGGCTTTTGGAATTCTTGGTTTGTTCACCTGTTTAATGATAAAGCCTGTGGGGTGCCACAGGAAGAATTTTGGTCCCAGAGTCAGGGACCCAGCTTTCTAGCGCTGCCTCTGCTGCTTCCTACTTGGTTGGTCTTAGACCTCGCAATTCTAAAATGTGTGGGCTTGGAAATGATTTCTAAGGCTCCAGACTGAAAATTCTTAGATCTTCTATCATTCATTTAGTCAACTAGAATTGAAGTGCCTACTGTGTGCTGGGGCAGCTAGGTGGCACAGTAGGTAGACCACTGGACCTGGAGTCAGGAAGACTCATCTTCCTTAGTTCAAATCCAGCCTCAGATACTTAGTGTCTGTGTAATCATGGGCAGGCTATTTAACCCTGTTTGTCTCATTTTCTTCATCTATAATATGAGCTGAAGAAGGAAATAGCAAACCACTCCAGTATTTTTGCCAAGAAAAACCCAAATGATGTCACGAAGAGTCCAGATACAACTGACAAGACTGGCCAACAAACTACGTCCTTGATGATCTACTAAGACTGGGGGAACACAAAACAATAGTCCTTATTATTGAAGAGCCCACAGTCTAATAGGGGAGATGAGCTGCAAATAATGATGCAGAAGCAAGCTATGTACAGGATCAATTAGGGCTAGTCTCTAAAATTAAGGAGAACAGAGAAAGGCTTCTTGCATCAGGTAGGATTTTAGTTAAGCTTGAAAGAAGCCAGGAACCTTGCAGGTGATGAGGAGGAGGGAGAGAATCCCAGGCATGAAGGACAGTCAGTGAAAGGGTCAGGAGCTGGAGTGCCAGGTGTGAGGAGCAGCAAAGAAGTCATTGTCATTGGGTCTTAGAATGTTTGGAGGGGAATGAAGTGTTAAGAAAACAGGGTAGGGGTGAGGGGGAGGGAAAGAAAACTGGGAAGATAGTAAGAGACCAGGTTAGGAAGGGCTTTCAGAGCCAAACAGAATTTTTAATATTTGAGGTAATAGGGAGCCACAGAAATTTATTACATAGGGTAGTGATATGGTCAGACCTGTTAGGAAGATCAGTTTGACAGCTGAGGAGGGGATGGATTGGAGTGGGGAAAGACTTGAGGTAAGGAAGCCAACCAGCAGGTTCTTGTAGTATCCAGGTGTAAAATCATAAGAACCTATCCTGGGGTGACTATAGTGTCAGAAGAATGAAAGGGGATGCATGAGAAATGTTATGAAAGGACTGGACCACGGAATGGATATGAAGCATGAGAGTGAGGAGCTGAGGATGACTTCTAGGTTGAGCACCTGCATGTTTGAGAAGATGGTGGCAGCCTTGACAGTAATAGGGAACTTAGGAAGAGGAGAGAGCTTGAGGGCAAAGTTGATAAGTTCCATTTTCAGACACGTTAAGTTTAAGATGTCTGTAGGATTTGCAGTTCAAGATGTCTAGTAGGCAGTTGGAAATCGAGAGAGAGGTTACAGCTAGATAAGGAGATATGAGTCATAACCATACTCTGCCATTGCATACACACATGAAAGATGGAGGGACTCCTTTTATGTGAAATGTTTGTTGCAGCTTTTTATAAACAGAGCTAACAGTAGGCAATTGAGGGGCACTGTTGATAAATTTCTTCCCTTTCATTCCTCCAACCCCCAAGTCTGAACACTCTAAATGAGTCAGACTCTCTCCCTAAAGTTTCAAGTATGCTTTCCCTGGGAATGATGGTATAAAAATTCAGGACACATTAGTGGTGCTGATAACCACTGCCACTCCTCAACACCACATTGCATTGTGAATTAGAGTCCTCACAACTTTAAGTTCCTGGGAAGAATGTGAGACAAGTCAGTGAGCATTATTAATTATGTATAGTATTCTTCTTAATTGAATGGACTTCAAAAGATCTCCTATGCTTAGTAAAAGATACCTTTCCAAACAATCTCCCATTAATAGAAGACAAAACTTTTAAAAATTAAGTAAAATAATTTATTTTCTAATTGGAGTTTTTGTTCAGAGAATTTGAAAGTGTTCTTATAGAAAGAATGACAGAACAAGTATAGTTTGTCCTTTTACTTCGCATCATGTTTGGGGAGTGTAGATGCGAAAGAGTCCCCTCCCTGCTGCATGTTTACTTAATTTTTTTTAATTTTTAATATCAATGGTTTTTTGTGTTTTTGTTTATGTTTTTTTTTTTTTGTGGGGCAATGAGGGTTAAGTGACTTGCCCAGAGTCACACAACTAGTTAAGTGTCAAGTGTCTGAGACCAGATTTGAACTCGGGTCTTCCTGAATCTAGGGCCAGTGCTTTATCCACTGTGCCACCTAGGTGCCCCTGCATGTTTACAATACTAGCAGACTCCTCTGCCAGCCTCTTACCCACTGCTTCTCATCTCACTGGTGCCTCCCCCCCAACTCCTGCCAAAGAGTTACAGAATTGTAACTCATATCCTGAATGTTGGAGGAGACTGTAGAACGAGACAGCAAGAGGGTTAAGACTTGCTACAGTGTCTTAGGATGCCAACTTAGAAAACTGCAAAGGAGAAGTTACAAGAGCAAGCCAACTCCAGCAAGTGGCAACAATGGAACCTCTGAAAAAAGACTAGGAAATACTGAGAGACTCTAGAAAATCGAGAATTAACTTAAGGCATTCAGGAATTTTTAAAGTACCTACGCTATGTGAAAGATGTTATTGTTGGTGTTGGAGATACAGAGACAAATACTGAAACTGTCCTGATCTTCAAGGAGCTTTCCTACAGGGAAACCATGCACTCCAAGATAAGGAGACACAGAACATATTCAAAGTTAATATAGGGAGATGAGGGCACTAACATGCAGGAAAGTCAAGCAAGGACATCCGTGGCAGTTGATACCAATGGTGCTTTTCAAGAAAATGGGGGTCATCAGGGGAGGAATTGGGGAGAAAAGGCCTTGCTAGAGATGGGACAATCTTTGTAAAGTCACAGGGATCAGAGTTGGAGAACAGAGCAAATGATGGGGAGGAAGGTGAGATGACTCTAGTTAGTAAGATAGATTGGGTTCACTGCCAAGGGCTTTCATTGCCAAATAGAGTAGTTTGCATTTGATCCTAGAGATGAGTCCAGGTGAAGCTTCTTGAGCAAGCACAGGAATTTATAAGGGCTCTACTTGAGGACTATCATTTTAACAGCTCCTTTTAAGGAAGATTGGAAAGGATAAAAAAAGTACCTGCATTCAGCAAATCTGTTAGAAGGCTTTTGCAGTAGTCCAAGGATGAGAGCCTGAACTAGGGTGGAGGATGTGTGAGTGGAAAGTAGGAGACATGTAATAAACAAGATTGGCCACCTGGCTGGCTGTTCGAGGAGGGAGTGTAGAGTAGAGCAAAGTGATTCTGAAGGTATGAACATAAGGTGACTGGAGGGAGGGTAGTTCATTCATCAGAAATAGGCAGCTTAGGGGGACAGACTGGTTTTGAGGGAAAGATAACAAGTTCCACTTTGGAAATGTTGACTCAGAAATGCTTATGGGATATCCAGTTGGAGATGTCTAAAAGGTAGTTTGTATTATGTTACTGGAACTCAGGAGAGAGTTGGATATGTGGCTCTGGGAGTTACGCGGATAAAGCTGCCATTGAGCTTGGGGGGTCTCCTTCATAATTGGATGTTTATAAACATTCTTATAACCATCATACAGTTAGTGCCTTTAGGCTCCTTGGCTAGGTCTTCAAGGAAGTATCTAGTAGCCAAGTGTACCTCAAGAAGACGAAATTTGGAATTAATGGATAGGTCAAGAAGAATGAATGATAAATCATTTATTAAACACTTGCTGTGTGCCAAGGACTCTGCTAAGCACTGGGTAGACAAAGATAAGCAAAAAAGATAGTCCCTTTCCTAAAGGAGCTATATTCTAATGAGACAAACCACACAGGAGGGGAGATAGAAAGGGAAGGGGGAAAGGGGGAAGGGGCAGCTAGGTGGAGCAGTAGATAAAGCATGGGGCCTGGATTCAGGAGGACATGAGTTCAAATGCAGCCTCAGACACTTGACACTTACTAGCTGTGTGACCCTGGGCAAGTCACTTAACCCTCATTGCCCCCCCCAAAAAAAAAGGGGGAGGGAGGGACAGTTAGGAACTGTATTTTAAGGAAATCATCTTGCTTATAAAATCTTAGTGCTTTATCTTTGGAGAATAAAGATATAGGCTCAGAGGTGTACTGTTGGAAGGGACCCCAGCAACATCTAGTACAACTCCTAGGCTAAAATCATATAGGAAGAAAGCTTCAGAGACTGGATTTAAGCCAGAGTCTTTTGGTTATAAAGCTCTAGGTGCTCTCCCCACTATTCCATTGGAATTTAAGCTTCTGAGGCCAGAGGTGTTTTCCCCCTTTCTATCTCTATCGCAGTTCTGGTACAGAGTAAGAACTTAATAAATGCTTACTTATTGACTGACTTGCCTGTTAATCTTTTGAGGCATCCTTGGCATTAATAAGATCTTGTGGGAATCGTTTTTTGTTGGGTCTGTTTAAATGTTTTTGCTTATTTGGACACATTGACTTTTAAAATGTGAGCTAATATTAGGAGACATTAAGGCCTCTTGCAGGTACCTGAATGAATGAGAGGCTTTTAACTCAGGTCAGGTGAAGTCAATGAGCCTTTATTAAGCATTTACCATGCACCAAGATGCTGTGCTAAAGACTGGAATACAGATACGAGCAGAAAGGAAGACAGACCCTGCCCTAAAGGAGCTTCCCTTGAATGCAGGGAGTCGATCCAGAAAGGAAGCTGAAAAGCAAGAAGAGGAAGAAGAGGAGAAAGGAATCCTCATTTGTGGGTATGGTAGAAAAAGTCTAGAGGGTGGAGCATTGTAACAGTCAGTACTGTAGTCCTGGGGGAGAATAAAGACAGTACTGGCCTCGGCATCCTCAGTAAAATGGAAGTTTTAGAAGGAACTGTCCAATTAGAGAGAGAAACTGCAGAGGCAGAGGGTACCTCTAATGTGAAAAGGCCAGGCATAGAGTGAGCTTCCGGGGGAGTCAGGGGTGCAGCCTGCACAGGAATGAAGGACTGGGCTAGCTGTCCTCCGTTGTCATCTGTGCTGGAAGCACAGCTACTTCACCCATCATCTCCATTCTTTAACCGTCATTAGTCTTGCTAACCATTTTTGCCTTTTCCCCAAACTCTCACCAATGCACTCTTTTTTTTTTTTTTAAAGTGAGGCAGTTGGGGTTAAGTGACTTGCCCAGGGTCACACAGCTAGTAAGTGTTAAGTGTCTGAGTCCGGATCTGAACTCAGGTCCTCCTGACTCCAGGGCCGGTGCTCTATCCACTGCACCACCTAGCTGCCCCTGTTCAATGATTTAAAAAAAAAACAAAAACTTTTCAGTCTTATGAATCTCTCCATTAGTTTTCACGATTTCCAATTTGGCATTTAATTGGAGGTTTTTTAATTTGTACTTTTTCTAGTTTTTTTTTAGTTGCCTGCTCTTTCTCTCTTTTAATGATATAAGCATTTAGAGATCCAAATTTCCTCCTGAGTATCAGTTTGGCTGCATCCCACAGATTTTGGTGTGTCGTCTCATTGTTGTCATTCTCTTTAATGACATTATTGATTATTTCTATGGTTTGTTCCTTTGACCCTCTCATTCTTTAGGGTTAGGTTATTTAATTTGCAATTAAGTTTTAATCTCTGTTAATCTCAAAGACCCTTTAGGGAATGTAATTTTTATTTCATTATGGTAAAAAAATGAAGTTAGGGTCACAACATCGAGCACACAGTGTCATTGTGAAGGGAAACAACAGTTTGATATAAAGAGTTATAGAAATGTGAGCTAACAATAATTATTATTGACCTGGTTGGTTACAGAGTTCAGGGCTGACTTGTTGGACCTGCTTTCATGAAAACAACACTTAGCCTAGGCTTATGTAACAAAGCATCTGGTTAAAGTCCATATGAAGAAGCTTGTTTTATAATACATTTATTTAGCAGATCTTTATTCATAATTAATGTCTATGGCATTCCAGATTCTATTCTTACAAATACTGAATTAATGAGTTTTGAATTGAAGTGGGTTTTTTGCTAAACATAAACCTCCCAAATATTTATATTGTAATTAGCCCTCTTTTTCCATAGACCACAGTTTCTTAGGGATAAATACATGAGGAGACTTGAACATACTAATGGATATTGAACTAAAAGTTGTAGGGCAGGAAAGAATACAAACCATCTTGATGGAGGTTCCTTTGGGCCAGGAGAATAAAGGTGACCGTGTAGGGAGGGTGGATGTCACCAGAGTTGCTCAAGGGGTGGGGGGGGGATAGGGATGATAAGGGGACAGAACCTGGCCAGGGAGGAGTTGGGGAGGGGGAGAAGAGAGGTTGTATTACTGTCTTTTGCTTTTACTTCGCCTACATTTCTTCTTGTATCTCTCCTCTTCTCCCTTCCTGAGAGCGATCCTTTATAACAAAGAAGTTTGTAAAACAAAACAAAAAACAAACAGTAAGAAGCCAAACAATCAGTACATTGAAAAGAATCTGAAAATAGACGCAATATTCCATTCCTTGGACTCCCCATATCAGCAAAGAAATGGTGGGAGGTTGTCTTCTTAAATCTCTTTTAGGGCCCAGCATGTTTTTTTCTGTGTTTGCCAGCATTACTTCTTAATTATTTGGTCATTGTTCTTTCTATTTGTGTTGTTTATGTATTTTTCTTGGTTCTGCCTCTTTCACTTTATATCAGTTCATGTAAGTCTTTATATATTTCCTTGTATTCACATTCCATATTTCTTATAGCACGGTAATATTCCATTACTGTGTCATATCACCATTTGTTTAGGTCTTTCCCAATCAATGGGAATCTACTTTGTTTTCAGTTCTTTACCACCACAAAAAAATGCTGCTATAAATACTTTGATATTCATGTATCTTTTGGGTGTGATTCCAAATTCTTTCCAGAGTGGTCATATTAATTTACAGCTCCACCAACAATTGCACCAGCTTTCCTGTCTTCCCGCAGCTCCTCTAACACTGACCATCCTCATCTCTGGTCATCTTCACCAATTTTTCTGGGTATAAGGTGAACTCAAGGTTTGTTTTAATTTGTGTATTTTCATATTATTGATGATTTGGGGCATTTTTTCACATGGTTGTTAATACTTTATAGTTCTTTGTTTGAGGAAGCCTTTATTCTATGAGGTAAATAGCAGGGGCACCTTTGGTCCAGGGGGAAGTTAGTGGGACTGTTGCTGGGGGGGTGGGATGAGGGGAGTGTAAATTGAGCTACCTTATCCCACACAATAGTAGCATTGATTGATGATGATTTGTGGTTCCAGAATTAGAGTGGATTTTGAAGAGAGGGTAGGCAAGGTGGTAGGAGCATGCTAGATACAATGTGGAACAGAGAGGAGGGCATAAAGTGAAGCAGGACTGGACTTTTCCTGAAATAATGGTCAGAAGAGGCAACTACCAACCAGGATTGAAGGTTTGAATTTCTTCTCATTGAGAAAGCTAAGGAGGAGATGGCTGGAAAGGTCTGAGAAAGAGAGGACTTTAAGAGGTGGTAGGTTTGATTCCATGGATTAGAGCACTTAGAGAAAGAAGTTGTGACCTAAACTTGATGATGTGTAAGAACTCAATCAAGAAGGGCCTTAACTACTAGTGGCTAAGAGAAGTAGCCTGGTGAGTCAGGGGGTGAAATGTATTGGGATTTGAGTAACTACATTGTGTCCTTCTAACTTGATGACCTAATTAGATATGTTCTCAAGGTCCCCCATTCCCTGGTAAAAGCAGGATTTTAACTCTAAATGTGTGATCTGTTGACCTACATTGGAGGAGGGTATTGGCATTGACAAAGAAAGACTCAAGGCTCATAATTCTAGATCCATGGGGCCTCCCAAAAGAGAAACCTCATTATCTCTTGGGTGATATCAATGGAAGGGGGCCAACAGCTATTGGAGAATTTTCTGTTCAAGAGGGCCTTTAGTGGTTTTTGTTCATAGCAATTGGAGACAGGTTTGGTGAAGGAATCTCAGGTGCTTTGTTTTTTTGTTTTTGTTTTTTTGGTTTTTTTGGTGAGGCAATTGGGTTAAGTGACTTGCCTAGGGTCACACAAGTAGTAAGTGTTAAATGTCTGAGGTCGGATTTGAACTCAGGTCCCCCTCCTGACTCCGGGGCTGGTGCTCTATCACTGCGCCTACCTAGCTGCCCCCCAGGTGCTTTGTTGAAAGGGTTTGAAGCTGAGTTGGGGAGTGGGAGAATAAAATTGGAAACTGAGACTGGTTCCATAGGTGTGATCTAAGGAAGGAGGGTGGTTTGATCAAAATGATAGCTGCCAAGGAAATCTGGGCAGTGGCATTGAGAATTGATGAGGACAGAATGGCACTGAAGATGGACATTTGGAAGATTATTGTGCCCTGGAAATTCTGTTAATAACTGCCGGTTATATAGTGCTATAAGGTTTACAAAGTAAGTGTTTTGTATGTAGTTGCATCCTGTTACCCTGTGATAAGCTTTGATGTAGTGCTGCAGATGATAAGTCATTGACATTTTTAAGAAGAAGAAAATGGGTTCAGGGTGGTTAGTGACTTGCCCCACAGTCACAAAGCTAAGAAATGGAGGAGCTAAAATTTGAAAAAAGATCTTCCTGACTCGAAGCCCAGCATTTTATCTACTATACCACATTGGCAGAAAGCAAGTGAAAGGGTTCTGAGTTCAGATTCATGGTCTTATTTGGTGTAGACTGGCCCCCAGCATGGTCTTTCTTCTTGAGTTGGCCTGCTGTGCGATGGTCTTCTGATTTAGCCACTCAAGTAAACAACAGTCACTATTGGCCCCCCATCATACCCAACATTCCCCAGAAGTTGAATTATGAGCTTTTGCTTCCTCCTTAGTTCCGGTCCTGGGCTTTGGTTCTTCTACCCCCTTTATTTTATGCTAACTAACAGGATCCATTATAGTACACTAGTTTCACTCACTCCTTTCTGTCCTAGCTTTTTTTTTTATATTAATGATGTGAAAAAAACCAAGAGCAATTGACTTAGTTCCCTTAAGAAAAAAATGGGCAAGTGTAATTAAATCTTTCCCAGCTCTTAGGCTGTTTCTTCAGATTTTCAGCACTTGAGAGAATGTTGACAACTGCTAGCTTACAGATGGCATATTCCTGCTCGGTCACCATACAGTATATTTCTCTTTTCTCTTCTGGTTACCCGTCGTAGTTATTTGATTTCATATAATTTTTTTAAGAAGCGTTAAATATTGCCTGGGTGCATATAAAGCCACTGTACCATTTAAACAAAAAATATTTGCAATTCTTTCTACTCTTAAAAAATGCACCAATAAAAAAAAAACTGTAAAAATATCTTTAATTGTTTACAGGCTCCAGCGTCCAATAATCACATGGAAAGAGTGGATGAGAATCTTTGCTGACAGTGCCTTATTAATTAATAGAACTTGCCTGCCTTTTGTTTGAAGTTTTTGCTAAAAAACCTTTCATTATACTATTTTCTGATTTATGAATAAATTTCCATCCATTCTTTTCTTTTTCTTCTTTAAAAAACATATTTCAATGAGTTGATTCAGATCAAGAGTCATTTAGAAAGCCCTGGTTTGCCATTGCAGGCTGTTGAAACCTCAGTAACAATATCATTTTGGTGCATCTACCTAATCAGACTTAAAATCTAAAGTGACCTTAAAGGCCCCTTTCAAACTGACCCCCCACCTGACCAATAATCCCTCTCTCTCCCCAGCTAACCAGGGGCTATTTAGCCTTCAATTGGAGGATGTATAGTTGGGCAAGGCCCACCCCTCCTTAGTTCGCATGTTACCTGTGCAGAATGAATGTGTCTGATTGTCAGAACATTTTTTCCTTATGTCAGGGTTAAATCTGCCTCTGCGGCCCTGGCCCACTGCTTCTCATTTTGCCTTTTGGAGTCGAGCAGAACAAGTCTAATCCAGCTTCCCACATAACAGCGTTCTGATCTCTGTGCCCCCATGGCTTCTCTCCCCCCAGACTGTATGAAGATGTTACACAGAAGAGAGTAGGCAGACACTTTGAATATTTTGAAACATACCCAGATACAGACAGGCACACAAACTCACACCCTGCTTTAATGTTTGAAATCCATTTGTCATCTCCACCAATCTGGAAGCTAGGAATGATGAGAGGAGTCAGGGGTCTCTCCCACTTGAGGAGTAGATAACATTGGTAGTTGCTAAAGCTAAGCAGATGCACCTTCTTTTTAACCATCTTCAGTAATTCCTAACCAAACCAAAATGGTGATCTTAGATTGTCAATTCATAAAGTAATTTTTGGTAGTGCTTAGTTCTGTTCAGCAATAATCCAAACATGAGGGTTTTCCTCAAGGATTTCAGAATTCTAGAAATTTAATCTAAGGATCACATCATTAGCATACATCTCTTAATCCCTTTAGAGGGGTATCCTTTGGGATTTGAATAAGACATTTGAATAGTAAGGGGTCTGGCTGGGTGGGATGGGATGTTGAGGCTCTGGGCCTTTCTACTTAGAAAGGAAATTTGAATAATGTCTTTAGGGAATTATTTCTCCAGTAATCCCAGGGAGTCCAGGTAGTATCACTTTGCAGTTTGGACTTAAGGCTAGAAAGGATAAGAAACTTAAAAAAAGTTTTAGCTGTTTAGTTTTAAGATGTACCATTAATATTTACATTCTGCCTTTTGTTACTGATTCGCTTTCCTATTTTTTAAAAGGTAAGGCTTTGAATATGGACTTTCTATGTTTTTAGGAGGGAAAAGAAAGCATTTCTCTGGAACATCTCTCATTCTTAAAACAGACAAAAACTTGTGTCGAGCTTTGGATTCTGAGAAGGGCTCTGGAAAAAGCACCTTGTGCTTCCAGATTCCCTTGAGCCTGTGGCTGCGTCAGGCTGCTGGGCTCTTGGAAGGGCAGCAGTATTCTTCTTTTTGAAAGCTCTGGGTGAAGTGCTCCTGCTGAACTGCTGTGATGGGCGGAAGGTCAGGAGTTTAAGAGCTTGTTTTATTCAAGACCAGGGAGAAGAGACAGGAGGTGGGAGTGAGTTGGTTTTATATGTGTATATATGTATTTTCTTTTAGTTCATGAGGGGAGCAGTTGGGCAGGGAGGGAAGAAAGCCAGAGGGAAAGCTGCCAAGCTGAGCACCACTAATACAAACCATACGCTACATCTCTTCAACACGTGTGCTTAATGTGATCCTCACAGGCAGGAAGGTAGCCTGGTCAGCGCTGTTGATTTAACTCTTCAACTGCAGAATTTAGAAAGATCACAGCTTAGCAGTCTTAAGTACCACACACTGTGTTTGTGTTCCAGGGTTCCAGTGCCACGGGCCACAGCACTAGCTCTAGGTACTGGATTCTCTGTCTATAAAATGGAAGTAACTGTTTATTACTCACTTCACAAAGTGTCACAGAGATCAAGTACTGAATAAGTTCTCTCTGTAAACCCAGCCTTCTCTAGGATTAGTCTGAAAGATGGATCTTGCTTTTCATCACTAACAAGACATCCTCATAATAGTTGCTTCCGATCATAAATTGTGATGCTTGGAACCTCTGGCCGGTTCGTTTAGGTGGTTGACCACGCTGTTAATGAGATAATCATTTTAGGTTCCAATGAAGCCAGCCTCTGCGTGGGCCAGTCACTGTTGTTCTCGTAATTGTCTCCCAAATGTGTGCCATGACCATGAGGAAACTACATGAAAGAGTTTGGATAGTTTAATGCAGACACTTCACCAACCACTTGGAAAACAGATTTCTAGTCCATACCATCCTTAAGTTATGTCAGTAACTTTTCTTTGTAAGTGAAATGCTACACTAAACACATTGGGACATCAATTAGGAGTCTCATCTAAGCAGCTTCCTTGGGCTTACAGTGCTTTATCTGTTAAAGGGTCCTCTCACCAGAGCTGTTGTGCACCTTGATTGATAGCACAGTACCTCAAAATGCTATTTATACCGTGGAATAATTCCTAGAGAAATCTGAGTTTTTCTTATTACCAGGGCAGCAAGGTAGAGCAGTAGATAGAGTGCCAGGCTTGGAGTCAGGAAGGACTCATCTTTCTGAGTTTCAAAATGCAGCTCTAGACACTAGCTTTGGTCACCCTGGGCAGCCACTCCAGTATCTTTGCTAAGAAAACCCTAAATAGGGTCACAAAGAATCTGACATAATTGAAATGACTGAACAACAATTTTATTACTAGAGGCCTTATTACTCTGATTAGATCCATCACCCTATAATTCTGATTCTATGATTTTATAAACTCCATTTTCCTTTCATAAATTTCTCCTTTCCCTTCTTTTTTAACTTCTTTTTAATTCCATTTCCTCTCTCTTGCCCCAGGGCAGAGCAACTAGACTTTTATTATTAGGTCTAATAGTTTCAGTTTTTGACCTTCATGGGAAAGGTGTCCTGAAATTATCTTGCATTGGAGCCAACTAATTTTAAAAGTTTTATATACACATATACTTATATGTATGTATATAATCAATTTTATCTCCAAATATATCCTTTCTCTCTTTCCCAAAGAGTTATTCTTTGTGACAAAGAATAACTAATCAATCAAAAATGAAGAAAGGGGTAAAAAAGCAGTTCAGCAAAATTAATCCGTATATCAACTGATTATAGAGCAATGTTCTACACCCATAATCTTCTCCTTCAGAAATGGAGTAAGGTATATTTTCTCATCTCTTGTCCTCCCAGTCAAGTATGGTCACTGTAATTATGCAGCATTAAGTTTCTTTTCTATTATTTTTTCCATTTACATTGTTGGAGTCATTGTATATAGTGCTTTCCTGGTTTTGCTGACTTTACTGTGCATCAGATCATGTATATCTTCTAATGGTTCTTTCAGTTCTTCCTATTTATTGTTTCTTAGACACTAAGAATTCTGCAGTGATGTTCTATCACATCTGTGTACTACATATCAATATATCTAGATATTTATCTATAGATATCTAAACATCTATATCTGTAGATATTAATATAAGATATATGATTATAGCTTAACAATTATATACATATGTGTGTGTATATATGTATCAATTATATATTTTTTAAAACTAGCAAATGTTTATTGAATGCTTGTCATGTACAAGGCCTGTTCTAGATGCCAAGAGGGATGCAAAAAAAGTATAAGACATAGTCTTTGACCTCAAAGAGTTCATAATCTTTTGGATGCATGTGTAAATTTAATAATGCAAAGCAGTAAATTACAGGTGCTATCTGGACAGTAGGTTCTTTAGGCATCTAGAGAAGGACGGGGGAAAGGAAGAAACGAGTGCTTAAACTTCTTGACCCCAATGAAGCAGTGGGTAAAAAAAAGCCTTGGGATCCAGGTGGTCGAGTAAATAGTGAGGAAAAATAGAAATAAGGCAGAAGGACCAGGAAAGGTCTGGAAAAACTTGATGGATGAGTGAACTATAAGAGAAAGTAGATGATAGTAGGATTTCTTTAAGAACTACTGGAGGGCTGATCTTTAAAGTATCAGGGTGTTAAAGGACCCACATGTACAAAAACATGTATAGCTGCTCTTTTTGTGGTGGCAAGGAATTGGAAATTGAGGGGTTGCCCATCAGTTGGGGAATGGCTGAACAAGTTGTGGTATATGAATGTAATGGAATACTGTTGTGCTGTAAGAAATGATGAGCAGAAGGAGTTCAGAGAAACCTGGAAGGACTTGCTTGAACTGATGATGAGTGAGATGAGCAGAACCAGAACACTGTACACAGTATCAACAACATTTTGTGTTGATCAACTGTGATAGACTTGATTCTTCTCAGCAATACAATAGTCTAAGATAATTCCAAAGGACTCATGATGGAAAATGCTCTCCAAATCCAGAAAAAAAGAACTGTTGAATCTGGATGCAGATTGAACCATACTATTTCTATTGTTTTTGTTGTTGTTGTTTTTCTTTTTTGAGGTTTTTCCTTTTTGCTCTTATTCTTCTCTCATTACATGACAAATGCAGAAAAAATAAAGTATCAGGCTGTTGCATCTCAAGATGCAGTTAGGCTTGAGATTTGAGACCTGAAGAAACCAGACAAAAGGGATTTTGCTTTCCCAGTGATACAGAGTTAAGAGGAAAGCATTCTGGCTTGGGCTGAGAGTAAGTAGATGATACATCAGGATGTAGGACTACTGAGGAACCAAAAGTTGGACAAAAGAGAAGCAAGCATAACAGGTATCATGAATTAGACAGACAAAGGCTCAGGTCCAAGGAGATTACCTGAGGCAAAGAGGATAGGATAGGTGTTGTGTGGCTCAGCAAACAAGATTCAGAGTCTACAAAGTCATGGTGGAAGGATGAGAAACCTCTGCTAACAACTGCTAACAAAGGAACGAAATCCAGGAACCCAGGCTAGAGATTTGGGGCAACAAGGGGCCGAGACCCAGGCAGTGAAGTTGAAACCAAGAGCAGAAATGTGGCTTGATATTAAATTCAGGGCTTTGTGAGTGCATTGCTCTCTGCCTGGGATCAAAATTAATCTTGGCATATTGACAAGTTTCGGCAAGTAAAGGGAGTGAGGAGCAAGGCATTTACTGATAGAGGAACTAAGAAGATAGCTCTCTTTTCACAAAATGCCAAGAAGAGAATGACATGGAATGGAAATGGACTAGGCTGATACAAATGGACTAGGTACAAGAAATCTCTAAGTAAGGATCACAGAATGTTAAAGCTGGAAAGAGCCATGCGGCTGTCTAGTCCAATCTATATCCCCAAAGGAATTTCTTTTATAATGTAGCTGGAAAATGGTTATCCAGGCTCTTCTTGAAGACCAACTACCCCATGAGGTAGCCCATTCCTCTTTTGAAAAAGCTAAACATTCGGAAGATTTCATTGAAATTAAGTCTTAAGATTTACCTCTTCCCACAAGAGATGAGGAAACTGAGGCCAACAGAGATTAAATGGCTTGTCCAGGGGTCACATAGGTAGTAACTGTCTCAGGTAGAATTTGAATTCAAGTCTTCCTGACTCAAGGCCTGATGTTCTAACTACTGCACAATCCACCTGTCTGACATAAGGCTTCTTCGTAGTCTTTAAGAATTTAGAATCTTTTATTTACTAATTGTATGTTATATTATAACATCCTAAGTAGTCTTCTTAGATTAATAACATCTAAGCAATGATGCCTCAGCTATGGCCAAACACCACACCAACAGAACAAAAGCTCCAATAATTTTTACCAAGCTGGAAAGGCTTTGAGTATCATTGGTGCACTAAGGACCAGCCAGCCAACTAAATATAAGGAAGCTTGTCACTAGGAGATTGGTCACTAAGTTACGACTTCTTTGGCTATGAAAACCCACAAAGCAAAGTTCAAAATGATCCTCAACTGAAAAGGACCTATTTGTACAAAAATATTTGTAGTGGCTCTTTTTGTGTTGGCTAAGAATTGGAAATCAAAGGGATGCCCATCATTTGGGGAATGTCTAAACAAACTGTGGTATATGATGGTGATTTCAGAAAGACCTGGAAAGACTTACATGAACTGATATATAGTGAAATGAACAGATCCAGGAGAACATTGTACACAGTAACAATAATATTGTTTGATGAAGAACTGTGAATGACTGCTATTCTCAACAATGCAATGATCCAAGACAATCCCAAAGGACTAATGATGAAGCATGCTATCTCTCTCCACAGAGAGAACTGATATTGAGTGAATACAGACTGAATCATGCTATTTTTCACTTTCTTTCCTCTTTTTTTTTTTAGTCTTCTTGTACAAAAATGACTAATATGGAAATGTTTTAAATAATTGCATATGTATAACCTATATCTAACTGCTTACCACCTCTGGGAGAGGAGGGGAGGGGAGGATAGAATTTGGAACTCAAAACTTTAAATAAAAATGTGAAAAAATTGAAAAAAAATGACCTTCAGTTGTGTCTCTCTGATTCTACAATGATAGTGGCAGAGAAGCAGAAAAGGGGATAGAGGGTCAAAGAGACCTTAGATTCTCTAAAACATTACCTTAATTATTAGTACTTTAAATATGAGAGATCCTTGTCCAATGAACAGTAAACCAATATACTACTGGAGAAAATCTGTCATATTAATGTAAATGAGGCAGAATTGCTTGAGGTCATCGGCCTCATTCTTTTTTCCAGAGTCTTCAAAGTTCAGTGGCAAGACAAGTCAGGATGAAGATATTACTCTGTGATGTCATTGGTCCTCTTTGAAAATGAAGGATCGACAACAACAACAATCACTTTGATTCTGATATTCTCGATATATTAAAAAAAATTCTTAGACCTGAGAAAGTTTCTGCTAAATGAAAGCATAGGTCAAGGTTCTCCTTGGAGAGAAGAATAAAAGGAATTGGAGGAATAGGCTTCTTCACATACACAAAGGCAGAAAGAAATACTATTTCCTAGAATACCTGATTGTCTCAAATTACTCATGATGAATATAAGCAAAAAAAAAAAAAGACCACTTAGATAATTGCAGCTTATGGGGCAACATCTGTTGCAAAAGATAAAGATGCAGAGAAATTCTGCTGACCTCTGGATCAAATTCTCCAAATTAAATCAACATATACTTTAGTGCTTAGTGCCATTAATGCAATATGTTAATACAGAAAAATGGGGAAAAGACACTGACATCAGTTACCACCATTTTCCATAAGAATTTAACCAATATTTTAAAAATAGCCACCGTGAGGTCAAAGGAGTTCAGAAACTACTGCCACCAGCAAACATTTGGTATCCTTATCAAGTGGAAAGAATGAGACAGCACTCAAAGGATATAGTAATTTAGATATAATAGTGCAAACAAATTCATTTGCAAACGTTTATGGAAGAGGAGGGAAGATCTGAGTTCAGATCCAGATCCAGACACTTACTAGCTTTGTGATTGTGGGTAAGTTACTTAACCACCGTTTGCCTCAATCTCCTCAACTGTAAAATGGTGATAATAATAAAACCTACCTGGCAGGGTTATTGTGAGGATCAAATGAGATATTATTTGTTAAGTAATTAGTCCAATGCCTGGCACACAGTGTACATTCTATAAATGTTCATTACTATTATCATTGCCATTGTTTTTCTTAAGTTTAATAAACATTTTTATTTAAAGTTTGGGGTTCTAAATTTTATCCTTCCCTCCCCCTTCCCTGAGGTGGTAAGCAGACAGATACAGGCTATACTTGTACAATGACATAATTGTCATTTATTGTTATTATTATTAAACCTCATGGACACTGGTATTAAAAGGAGAGTCAGAAACTGGAGAATATAGTAACATTACGCCTCATCCTCCAAAAAAAATGAATCAATTATATTGTAATATTAGGAAATAGCTGGTTAATAGCTTGGGAGTCATTTGAGAATCAGCTTCAGTACATAGTCAGTCACTGACTTGATTAGTGGCAGTAGTCAAAATAAAATACCAAATAAGAAAAGGATAAAAATGAGAAGACAGTCTGCAATTTATAGTCACTCCCAGATCAACTGCTTAAAATGAGCTGTCATCTCTGAAATACAGAAATTTACTGTGACTGTCAACATATTTTAAAAAGAAGTTTAACTGATGCAAAATGATCACAACAATAAGAGGGCCAAAAGAACCCAGAAACCACCCCCCTTAGCCAGCCTACACTGATTTCCTTACCAGGGAGTAAGCTAGGACAATGGGGGGAAAACAATGCTTTTAAATCAAAGCCCTTTAACAATATATAGAAGATGATTGGTGGTGATAGATTTTGAAGATTGGTGTTATATGCTGAGATGAAGCGGACTCACAGCAGGCTGTAGTTTTTGTTATTTATTCTGTCCTATCCTCCTTCATTCCCCACCCCCTACCCCTTTATCTGTTGATTGTGATGTAATTTATCGAGAAAATTATAGTATTCAGATTGTGGTGATTATTGTAAGCAGAGGAAGTGATGTGAAACAGAATGATTAATTAGAATGACTTTGGAAATAGAAAAATCTTAGTTGAGATAATCAGTTTTGGTATCTTTTGGGGGAGCTGACAGTGAATGTGAACTGTTAACTTTTAAAGACTGGAGAAATAAGTGCAGACAGACCTAGAGAGGAGAGCAGTACCAACTGAGCAACAGAAGGGACTAGGCAGGTTTTGACCTTATCTTGGTCTAAGGAGATGGCCCCAAAAGATTAAGGGAAATCTTCTTGTCTGAGAAATTGGTAGTCTTTGTTGGCTGTGCTCTATAATTGGGAGGCATGAGAAACAGTATATAATTGAAGAGAGAAAACTGCCACCTTAGTTCTACCCATCAAGGAATGGTATGCCATGAAAACACTGGAAGTGGGGAGGTGCCTTTGCGAGGGGAATCCACATATTTGGGATTGTAAGAATGTACCTCGGGCAGCCAGGTGGCGCAGTGGATAGAGCACCGGCCCTGGAGTCAGGAGGACCTGAGTTCAAATCTGTCCTCAGACACTTAACGCTTACTAGCTGTGTGACCCTGGGCAAGTCACTTAACCCCAATTGCCTCACAAAAGAAGGAGGAAAAGGAAAGGAAGGAAAGGAAAGGAAAGGAAAGAAAGGAAAAGGAAAGGAAAGGAAAGGAGAAGAAAGAAAGAAAGGAAAGGAAAGGAAAGGAAAGGAAAGGAAAGAGGAAAGGAAGGACAGGAAAGGAAAGGAAAGGAAGGAAAGGAAAAGGAAAGGAAAGGAAAGGAAAGGAAAGGAAAAAGGAAAGGAAAGGAAAGGAAAGGAAAGGAAAGGAAAGGAAAGGAAAGGAAAAAGGAAAGGAAAAAGGAAAGGAAAGGAAAAAGGAAAGGAAAGGAAAAAGGACCTCTATCTCTTTGGGAGCAATGATTGCTCATAAGAGGCAGTATTGGTTTTGGTATTAACACCAGTGATAGACCAGAGCTGGTAGCTGCAGGCTGAAGCTAAGAGAGCTTGAAGCCACCCATAGTTGATAATTACTCCCTTGATCAGAGAGCTTTAGGACAGTCTGACAGTGGTTATTAGTACAATAATCATGTTAGGAAGCCAACCCCTGGCTGTTTGTGATGACAAGAGAGTGTGCTTGAGGTGTGGAGGGTAGAGACTTAATGTTTGGTCTGAGTGTGTAGAAGGTAGAGTCAGTGATTGATTCATTTGACTGTGTGGGAGTAGAGGGAGTATTAGTTTTTGTGAGCCAGCATGATTGTTTGTGGGTATATGTTTGCATATAAATCTCTGGGCAATTTGAGGGGACATTTTTGGGCCTTTGGGTGTGGAAACTCAGAGGATTTGGGATTCCCTTTGATTAAACCATCATTTATGGAGCAAAGAGGGTGATGACGTGGGGCAGTTGAGTGAGGATTAAGGTAGCAAGGAAGGAAAGTGCCTTTAGCCAGTGGCCATAGGATTAGATTGAGTGTGTTTTGCTGGGTTCAATACTGATCCCCAGAGAGCAATGCCTCAACTTCCTTTCTGCTCATTCTTTCCTTAACTCTCTGCAGTCCGCTTTCTGACTTTGTCATTTAACTGAAACTGCTTTCTCCAAAGTTGCCAATGATCTGAATGTCAAATCTAATGGCCTTTTCTCAATCGTCTTCCTTCTTAATTTTTCTGCAGTCACAGATGCTGCTGATCACCCTCATCTCCTTGAGACTCTCCTCATTTTCATCACACTGCTCTCTCATGATTCTTTTATCTCACCACTTTTTCTCAGTTTCCTTTGCTAGATTTTCATCCAGGCCACTCCTGCAGATTGTGGGTGCATGCCTCCTCACCCCCATTCCTCAGCCCTCTCCCTCTATGTTATTTCACTTAATGCTCTCATCAGCCCTCATGGATCCAATTGCTGTCTCTGTGCTGGTGTTTCTCAGATCTCTTTATCCAGCCCTAACCTCTCTCCTGACTCTAGTCTTGCATATCCCAGCAGCACCCTTCAACACTGGACTGGTTCCCTTTTTTGTCATCTTTGACAATTTATAGGTATGAGTTGAAATCTCAGAGTTATTTGTGTTTCTTAGTGACTTAGAACACTCCTTCCTACCTTCTAGTTTTTTCTGTCTACCCTTAAGTCACTCTGATGTATACCCTCAACAGCAACAGCAACTGGAGAAGGAGAAGCATCACTGCGATTATGAGCAGTGTGGTGTATTGGAGAGAGCTGTCTTGAACTCTGAAGACCTGGCTCTGCTATTTATTAGGGATGTGGCCCTGGGAAGTCATTCCACCTCTCTGAGCATCAGTTTCCTTTTCTGTAAAGTGAGGATGCCTTACAGGGTTGTTTTGGAAGAAGGCATTTTTAAGCCTTAAAATGCACTAAAAATGTGGGTGGCAGTAGTAGAGATAAGCCCAAGCTACTGTCTTTATGTGATACCGTGTTGGACACAAATTCACAGACATGACCCTTGCCATTTCCTGTTGCATCCAGGAGCTTCGGCAGCCTGTACTTGGCTTTTTTTTTTTTTAATATGACCTCAGGAAGTGCCCAGCAACCAGTGTCTGGAACTAGGAAGCCTTCCTTGTGTGTAGAAGAGCATTCTCTCAGCTAAAGTCTCCTACCAAGTTGCTTCGGTTCAGATGGAGACCTTAGCGTAGGTTTTTGATGTGCAAGATGGATGTTTGGTTTGCAGCGTTTGTTTGTTTAAGCATTACTTCTGCCAGTTCATTAGGACTTTTTCTTTCTTTTAAAAAATATTTTGCTTGCCAAAGGTTATTTTGGATCTGTTTTTGTTTACCAGGTAAAATTGTTCTAGTGCAATTGAAAACAGAGACATATTGACACATGCATGAGCTTGTGGGTCTGCATGCACGTGCAAACACACACACACACACACACACACACACACACAAATTTTGGAAAGGAAAACTTACTGAAGCCAGTGAACACATAGTTGAGAAGGTTCATTCTTTTTATGAATGTCAGAGCTGCTCTTTTCATGAGGAGCGGGTGGTTTTTTGTTTTAATATTCAATATCCTGACAATTAGAGAATTTCCAGTTGATGGAGAATAGAGAATGTATCTTTTTTTGACTTCTTCCTCATCACTTGATTTGCTGTTCGGATAGCCCTTTAAAACAGCCAATTAAAATTACAGTAATGTCTCCTTTATTTAAAATCACCTGGAAATGTAGTATTCCATGTAAGGTAATTTTCCAGGGGAATGGAATGGAATATTGCATGTAAAGGACTTCTCTACTTTGGTGGAAAGAACCCTTGGCATAGATTCATGAAAACTGGGTTCAAGTCCTAACTGTGCCACTTAATTACCTCTATGACCTTGAGCAAGTGATTTCACCTTCCTGCAAAAATGAGGGCATTAAACAGTTGACTGTCCAAACCCCTTCCGGTTCCATAACACGGATGTCTGGGATGTCTGGGAGTTGTGATTTAGTCACTCCTCCCCACCCCTTGTATTTCCCTCCCCCCCCCCAATTAGCCATTCATGATAGGGATAGTTCTTAATGTATTTTATACTTTTTTTTAAAGTGTAGTATGTTAAGTATGTCAAGCATAATTTAACCTTTTTTGGTGACTTAGGATATCATTATGAACATTAATTCTTTACTGTGTTCTAGTATTAGAATACTGTTGGAGTGCCCTATTCCACCATATTAAATAGCCCCAGGCGGCTGTGTTTTTAAGTGGACCGTCTTAGAGTTTTTTGTATCTTCCCGTCACTCAACTGTCACTGTAGGACGATGGAGCCCTTTCTGAAACTTTTGCTTAGGAAACAGGGGCCAGGTATTAGTAACATGCCAATAGGCCAGCATGTTTGTTTTGGAGAAACTAGACTTAAATACATACCTTAGTTGGCTCTCATTTCACTTTTCTTTGAACTGTTCTACCAGGGAATTTTTGATGAACCAAAGTGTTACAAAGCTCTGTTTAGGAAACATTTCACTAGTATACTCTGGTTAAACCTGGCGTTATTCCAAGTGTACATGCTGATGATTATATACCACATTATAGACCATAAAATATAAAGGACATTTTGAGAGTGGCAGTTGGAGAGAAAAATCAAAGGGAGTTTCTAGAGAATTAGGCAGTTTTCATAGGCAGTTAAGAGAGGACGTGAAAGGAGAGCGCTGCTTCTCTCAGCTCACTTCTCACCCTCCTGAACTCTTTGCAGGAAATGGACATTGTCAGGCAGCCTTTCCTTCTTGAGCCCCTTTGTGTACATCTGGCTTCCTGTGTAGTTTTGGTTTTTCTTACTTCTCTGTCTGTCCCTCTCTGTCTCGCTAATGGATAAGGATGAGAGGAAGAAGCCCCAGAGATATTTGGCGTTCCTTTCCTCCACACTCTTTGAGTGTTTCAGCTATCACCTGTGTGCCAGTGAGCCCAAATCTGCAGCCTGAGCCTTGACTTCTGGTGTCTTCCGGCTGGTACAGGACCCCTCCGTGGAGGTATTTTGTCTTCTGAAATCATACATGTTAAAAGACGGCTCATCTTCTTTCCTTACACACAATGACCCTTTGATAGTTTATGCCTTACTGTCACTGATTCCATTGCACCTCCCTATTTCTCCCTGCATTGACATTTTTGCATCATGCTAGAATTAAAAAATTTTCTCCAGCCCATTGTTAGTCACATTTTTAGCTGTTTTCCTCACTCCCTCATGTATCTTCTCCCAACCTACCTAGCCTGTCCCGCCAGACTAGTTTAAACACAACACTATTGTTGTCGTGCTGCTTTTGTGGATCCCATGTTGCCTGCTATGCCAAGTCCAAACTCTTCTGCATGGCTTTCAGATGATGGAGAAAAAGCAAACCATATTTTTTTTGGTCTTCTTTACTGAGGAAAGGATCTAAAACTAGAAGGAATAGAACAACATAATTAAAAGAGCTCTGAAGCACAAGATAAGTGAAGAAATTGTTTTAAAGGACTCTAGCGCTTTATATAAAAATCAGTTCTCCATATAACAGATTACTCAGAGTGCCAAAGTAATTTGTAATCACCTCGAGTCACCGTCCCTAATTTTTGTAGAATCATAAAGAATATAAAAGTACTAGAAGGTTGGAGTGAGGCAGATATCCCATTCTTAAAAAAATTTGGGTGGGGGGGACGTTTGATTTGCCAACTGAGATCAGTTCTCAGCAAAAGTCTAGAATACATGCTTACAACATCTGGTGGTAAAAACTTAGATGAGAGCCCATCATGGGCCCCCTGTCATATCGAATAACATTTCCGTTCCTTTCATAGGGTTCCCGTAATTCTAGTGCAAGGTAAATGCTAGAGATGCCATTTGGCTCTGATGTATGTATTAGGCACTTGCAGTTTCTCTGCAGACCAGGAGAAATGTAGACTGTATAATTGTATAGCTAGGTGGGTTTGTATCTGGTCGAACATTGCATATAAAGAGAATATTAATGGATCAGAGGCTTGAGAGTTGGCAGGTGACCTTAGGGGTCCATCTAGTCTAATACCTTTATTTTACTAAAGAACCTGAGATGTAGAGAGATGTGATTACTTGCCCGAGGTCCTAGAAGTAGCAGAGCTGTGAGCAGACAGAGGTCTTCTGATTTCCCCACACCTGATGCTCATTTCACTCTAATAACTACCCTCTGGACTCATGTTCTACCCTAGAGGGATGTTTCTAGTAGTTTTCCTTAACCTGATTCTCTTCAACATCAGTCACATGGGTTGAAGACCATGGAAATCTTGGCTATCCAAATTTGTGGATAATACAGAACTGAAGTGAAGAACTGAGACTACTGAATGACAGAATCAGAATTCAAAAAATCTTTAGGGATCAGAATTTGGGGCCAAAACTAACAATTGGAAATTTAATAGGATAAATGTAAATTCCATGCCCTTAGTTTTTTTAAAAAGGAGGAATTCCACCTATACAGACAAAGAGCAGGGAAGGCAAGCGTGGTTACGGGATAGTGTGTAATGAAAAGACTGAGGGATCTTAGTGGTGATTTCAAACTCCATGTGAATCAACAATGGCACGCTTTAACTTTCAGCTTATGTTCCCTTGAGAACATATGTACATCTGAAATGCACTCCACTCACTTGTTATATTATACCTGTCCAGGAGTTTCTTCATAGCTTGGTGTGCATTGTCAAACCTAAACCAGATTGTCATTTCCTTAAGAGCAGAGACCATATTTCTTTTGTCTCATATCTCTATGTAATGTAGAACTGTACTTAGCACTGTTACTGAGCTGTAGTGGAAAATTGATTTATTAAAGGAGAATCTTAATCTGGATGCATTTGTGGATGTAAAAACTTCAAATCTGTGGATAGAAGGGTCTTTCAACTTCAATTGCCTGCATATATAACAAATTCCTCGTAACTAGAGAGGTCTTCAGTTAGTTTAGGAGGACTTCTAGAAGTCAGACAGGAAAATTCCTAGGTCCTTTTCAACTCTAACATTCTCAGCACATCATGTTTATTTATCTAGGATACACATGAAGCACTAAGAAAAATGAGCCAATAGGAGCATTAACAAAGCAGCTAAATATTCTAGGGAGGCTTCTTTTGAGAATATTGTGCAGTTGGGTTACTCAAGGCAAAAAAGATTGTGGACTTAGAGCTGGGCAAGATCTTTGGAGGTCTTCTAGGATAATTCCCTCATTTTGTACAGTTGAAGAAACTGAGGCCCAGAAAGGCTGAGTAACTCTTTTGAAGGTCATATAGTCCTGGCAGAACTGGGGGTTTGAACTCTGGTCCTCAGACTTCAAATACAGTTCATTTCCCTGGACCACTCCACATCCTGGAGAACCCTCTTTAGACCTCCTCACTCTTTAGACAATCGAGTAGTCTCTCGAGGACACTTAACCTTAATGTGTTCCTTAAGTTTTTAGTAGAAAATATTTGGAATCTCCCATATTCCTCAGAGTGTGGACAATTTCCAAAATGTTTTCCTCTCTGATTGTTTTGTAGGGAAGTTGGCATTGATGCTGATCTCGTATTTTAATATCTCTGCCACCTTCTAACTGATGTAACTAAGCTGGTCATACTTTTCAAATGACATGGAGGTTCAGACAAAGTGAAGGATGTGGCTTTGGTGTCTGCAGCCAGTGAGGATTCTGGCCTGGACCTCTGTATCTCAGACCACAGTTATGAAAATAGGAACCTGAACTGAACCCTCCCTGTCAAGGGGGAACAGAGATGAGAAGTGGAAAGTTTAAACCGTGATGAAAATGAAAAGAAGCAATTGGGTCTGTGTGTTTGGGGCATCCAGAAGAATAAATGGTGGTTGCGAATTGTTCTGAAGATTGCCGATGGGGCACGTAGAGAGACTGGGACCTGAGTGGAGCCTTGGGAAGCACCATGTGAAACTTAAGCTTGGGCCTTACAACCGAGGCCCAAATAAGACAAATTGTGTTAATTAAAATGGAAAAAGGAAAGGAGGGGATGGAAACCTTTTCAAAACTTGTACCTTTCTTCCCACCAGCTTTGGTTTCCATGAGGCCTCAGAATAGGTTTTTATGATTGGTGTGGAAAGTAGCTGAGAATAGTTTCGGCAGCAGGCAATAGCTACATTTCAGAGTTTGCTGTAGACAAAAGAAGGAAAAATATCTGAGGGGGAAAGCTGTAGCTTGAGAAAACCCTGGAGTCTGCATCTCCAGAGACGAAATCAGCTCTAATTGACCTCCAAAAAAGTCAACACACAAGCCAGACACTATCGAGGAATAAATGAAAACAGTGACACTTTGATTACATCAGTATAGGGATTTGTTAATTACATCTTCCAATTTCAGCTTCTTTATTTCTTTACTTAAAGGGTGACTGTCTGGTGTTGGATCCTGCTCTAATTAATAGGGCTTTAGAGGCAATGTGCTTATGTACTATGTAGGCCATAGCTAATGTCCCTTGACTTGCCAATATCTAACAATGATCTGCAGATTAGTAGGTTATGCCTCTCTCAGCACTGCTCCACTTGGCCTAATGGTTTATTTATTTAATTGATAGTTGCTGGCATTATTTGGGATTCTTAGTACAGTAAAAGGGTGTTAAAACCCTGATAAGGAATTTTGAGAACAAAAGTGTAAACACAGGCCCCATTTAGCACTTTGCCAGACTCATCCAACAGTCATGTATCTCAGTTGCCAATTTTCCTTGAATCACTGTCAGATTAGAACTTTCCTTTTGTGTTATCAGAATGGACAAGGTATCCTCATGAAGCTTTCTTCCCCTGCTCTGACCTTCCCGATTAATTGACCTTTGGCCAGCAAGTTTACCAGATGCCAAGATATAACCAAGGACATCTGGCAGCTAAGGCCATGTCCTTAGTTTTCCAATTGTATTGTTTAGGAATAGAATTGAATGCCACTTTTTTTTGGGGGGGGGGGGAGTGAGGCAATTGGGGTTAAGTGACTTGCCCAGGGTCACACAGCTAATAAGTGTTAAGTGTCTGAGGCCAGATTTGAACTCAGATCCTCCTGACTCCAGGGCCGGTGCTCTATCCACTGCGCCATCCAGCTGCCCTGAATGCCACTTTTTAAAGCCTATTCTCTAACTACAACTCTGTCTCTTTCTGTGTATACCCACAACGCACACACAGGCACGAACACACACACACACACACACACACACACACAGCCCCCTCTAAATTTCTGACAACTGAAAAAGTGGTCCAGTTTTAGAAAATGTCATTGTATTCTCAGCACCCAGCATATAGTAGTCATTTAATAAATGTTTGTTGATTACCTGTCCCTATGTAGACTTTGCGATACACAGACTTAACTCTGATGGTAAATCATTTTCTGAATAAATGCCAAGGTCTGAGAGAGTTCCTGGAGTCTTTGGGGGGGAAAAGATTCTACTTTTCATTTTCCTAGTGCCTTGAAGTTTGTGGTAGAGGGTGATGGGTGAAGGAGAGTCTTAACAGTAGAGTCTCTGCAATTGGCAAGTTTTGAGAATGAAGCCCTTGTGAGGGAAAGGGGGGGAGGCGGGGTAGGTGTTGACAGTAAAAGTCCTTAATCAGGGAAGAAGTGCTGCTGCTTACTGGGAATAATGGCAAAGCATTGGGTTGTGGATGAGGGCCTAAGGGGAGTAATCTTTTTTTTAATTAATTTTGTTTAAAAAATTACCAAGCATTTATTTCTTTAGTACTTTTCCTCCCTTTCTTCTCCCTATTGGAGAAAGCTAAAAAAATCCAAGACTTTGTGTAACAATTACCCATAGTCAAGCAAAACAGATTCAGAGAGGAGTGGTCTTTAAAGGGATGGCAGCCAGCTGAAGGATCTACTAGGCAATGGATGAACCAATGAAAAACCATTTATAAGCACGTACCATGTGTCAGGCACTGTTGGAAGCACTAGGGAGACAAATAGAAAAAAGTAGCCAGCCTCTCATCTAAAGAGCTCCCATCTTAATGGTTGGAGACAGCGCATATAGGAGATTTTAGCAACAGAGCTGAGAAAAAAGCCAAGTGGTCCTTACAGTAGCAAGGCAGGTTGTAATGCATCATCTTTAGTGTAATTTCTCTTGAAAAAAAATCCTGTCTGTTTTCATGATGATGCCAAGGACTTTGGTGGCAAGAGCTTTCTTTTCTGGGTCTTTATTGTAATATCTGTGGCTGTCGAGGAAGTAGAAACTACCGCACACACAGGCAGTTACCAAGTCACATCTCAAAGAAAGTTGTGAGCTGCCAGTATGACCCTGGCCTGGGGGGCACTGTTGTTCCCAGGATTCTTGGTTGCAGGGTTCTATACCAGTTTCTCCTCTTGGTTTGTGGGGGGCTGCTCTTCTCAAGTAGTTTGGCAGTTGGTATTAGTAATGGCAGGAATGGTGGCCCCTTTCACAGTAGTTGTTCTTGTGGTTAAAGGCTGCAGGGCTGGGTTGGAAACAGGGCCCACACCCTTCCTGTCACTGTTGGGTTTACCTGTGCCTGTTGCTGGTAGCTGCTTGGCACTTGGCAAGGTAAGCCTTCAAAATGTCGATCTGCTGGTTGGAGATCTTTTACATAGTCCACAAGTTCTGTTGTTTCTTGAGAAAATATTTCTGAAATGGAAACATTCTCTCCCTACCTCACCTCCACCCCATTGTTGTGGTTATAACAAATGTTGGTCTCAAAATAACTACTTTGCTTGCCAATTGAAAAGGTTTGGACATTTGGACTTATTGGGAACTCACAAATATTTTAAAATGTTTTCTTTGAAATAAAATATTTACAGTTCAAATCTCCAGTTTGAAAATGTTTGCACACATTTCTTCTTAGTTCTGCTTCTTCCTATGTATCCGTGGCTATTAAAAGAACAAAATGTGTGGTGTTTTTTTCTATAAAACACAATCACCCATTCCTGGTTGTAGAACTACAGGTCTGCAGGGGACTTATGGGCATCTTCTTTGACCTCTCATACCAAGTAGAAATCTCTTGTCTCAACTTCCTCATCTGTACAATACAGGATTTAGAGCAAATGGCTCTAACATCCTTTCTAGTTCAAGATTATTTGACTCTGGTTGGGACAGGCTTAATGGATAGGAGGTAAGAACTGCCCCAGTCTTCCAGGATAGAAGGGAGCAGGGGTCAGTTCCAGTAGGGAAATAGCAGAGATCGGATGTGTTAGGGAAAGGGTCAGGGAGAGGGGATGGTACTTAAATAGGGCCAGAATGAAGAGGGCTTCTATTGGGAATTAGTATTTTTTAATGACTTTTGTAACTTCTCTCTCAGGATTTCTGGACTTTGGAAGCAAGTGAGAGGGGCAGCTAGGTGGCACAGTAGATAGAGCACCCGCCCAGGAGTCAGGAGTACCTGAGTTCAAATCCGGCCTCAAACACTTAACACTTACTAGCTGTGTGACCCTGGGCAAGTCACTTAACCTTAAAAAAAAAAAGAAAAGGAAGCAAGTGACAAATGTTGACCAAATCAAGTAATAGTCTGGGATTCTTTCTTTTTTTGGGTGATGCTCAGGGTATTTCATTCCAGAGAAGGCTTTATACCTTACCTGCCATTTAAGTTGTTGCCAGAACAAACATAAATGGAGCACACAAATGTACCGTACCTTTATGGCCATATAACTGATTGAGATGCTGATTTCAAGCAGATAAAGATGCAACCTTGAAGACTCTTTAGACAAGTGGGTGGGTTTTTTTTGGTTGGTTGGTTTTTTCTCTAAAAGCAAAATCATTCAGGACTCTTTTGCAACTGCAATCACAGAGATCCCTGTGGTCTAAGTAGTGAACGACCACGTATATCCAGCATGACCCCAAAGCCTTGCCTATCAGTGGTAGGGTTTTGCAAAAGTTCTTAGAACCCTTCATCCCCTCCCTGCCTTTCCAGGCTTCTTTTGGCTCACGCCCCACCATGTGCTCTTCCATGCAGTGATACTGGCCTCTTAGCTCTTCCTTCCACACACTCCACCTCCTGATTCCTGGCATTTTTACTTGTCTCCAGTCCCTAGAGTGTTCTCCTTATCTCCATTTTCCTGGGTTCCCTGGCTTCTCCCAGGAACCAGCTAAAATTTCACCATCTACAGGAAGCCTTTCCCTGCTCCCTTCACTTCTAGTTTCTTCCTTCTCAGTCCCAATTTCTCCTGTTTGTAGCTTCCTTGTACAGTTATTTATTTGCACGTTCTCTCCCCAGCTAGACTGTGAACTCCCTGAGAGTAAAGACTCTTTTTGCCCTTTTTGTGTTTTCAGAGCTCAGTCTAGTAGCTGGCACATATGTAAACAGGAGCATAATAAATGCTTTTCAACTTTTTGGGAGATGATACTGTATTAGAAGGAGCCATCTTGCTTCGTGGTTAATGTGCTCCATTTGGGGTCAGCAAGGCCCCGGACCTTGACAATCAGTAGCTGTGGGGCTCTGGACAAGTCAATCTCTCTGAGCCTCGATGTCCTTGTCGGTAAAATGGACGCAATCATGCCTGTAGTCTGTATCTCAGAGGGTGGTTGTGAAACTTAGATGAGCCAGGATACGTCAAACTTTAAAACACTAGATAAATGGCATGAAGGTAGCACAGCAGAGTGGACAGAGAGCTGGTCTCCATGACAGGGAGTCCTGGCTTCAGATCTCCCCTCCAGGGCCATGTGTGACTCTGGGCCCAGTACTTAACCTCTCAGTACTCGAGGCATAGCTAAGATTATAGGTTGCGGAGAAGGGGCCTACCTGCCAGGGAGTTTCCTTCACCACTGAAATAACAAGTGTGGTCCCTATCTCTGTCCCTATGTCAGTAATAGTAGTACGTGTTGTCACTTGAATGAACCCTGAAACACTAAAATCTCTCATCACTGACGTCCACAATAACGTGAAAGCGATCTGTCTACCCATTCGTGTAGGAAGAACAAGCGTATGAAAAACTCTTACTGCACACATTATTGTGTGCAGCTGGAGTGGTGACCTACTGGATTAATTCATCAGTGTGTATCTTGGAAAAGTGCTGAGAATGGATAACGATCTGGATGCGGGATTGAGTACGAGGAGATTCAATTGGATTGCATTTGGAAAAATGCACAGTGCTTTCAATGTTCTCAACAGGATACTGCCACAGAACTCTACTTATTAAGCATTAATGTTCTTCTGCTTATTGTGTATGGCTCCAAATCTAGAATGCCAAGATCTCAGACAAGGTGAAGTGACAGATAAACCAGAGGGCAAGAGAAAGCCGTGATGAAGGTATAAATAGGGGCCGGTTTGTTACAGTGATAACCCAGGTTGTGTGCAACTGGAGGCAAGACCAGGGATGCAGAGGGACAGATGGGGTGCTGCCCTCAGCCGCTTGTGCTCTAGGAAGGATTCATGGGAAACCATGAAGAGAAATCATACAGCACAAAGTGTGGAGAGTTTTGGTTTCCATGGGTAGAGGAGGGGCCAATAGTGGTAAGAAGATCATGACTCCATCCAAGTATAATTAGGCATATGTATCCGAACAAAGTAGCCTGCCTTCTGACCGCAGATAGTCTCGCAAGGGTGCTGTTAAGGGCTAAAATTCTAGCTAAACTGTCTAAAATATCCAATGAGTGGTCGCCAATAAATTAGAAGCTTTAGCAAGAGTTAGACTTTTAAGCATTTATTAAGGAGAATAAGAATTTGGTAAAGAGAGAGATAAAGGCCTAGATTCCTATCTATTAAAGAGAGAGCACATTTCTAGCTCCGCTCTCCACCAGAGTCCAAAGGAAAGAGTGTGAGACCGAGTGCCAGTCTCTTCCTTCCTCCTCCCATTAGCCCGCGTCACTTCCTGACGCCAAAGAAAAGACTCCTGGTTTTGCCCTCAAAGACCTTCGCTTCATGGGCGGAACTCTTCTACAGTAAGTCTCCAGCAGGTGGCGTCACTCCAATTGTTACAGTGCAAAGTGTTATATCACTGGGTGTGTGTCGTATATGTATATGTGGGGGTGGGCTTTAAAAGAGAAACTCAGGAGATATATTATCATGATATTTATTAAAGATACAGCGCCTGCCTGCCCACACACAGTGAATGCCAAACAGAGGGTTTTACATTTGATGCTGCAGGTGATAGAAAGCACTGAAGATTATTGAAGTGAGGGGCTGGGAAGCCATGGTTGCACTGTGCTTTAGAAGATCCCCTTGGCAGCTGAGCGGAGGATGAGTTGGAGCCAGGAGAGGCTTGTGGTGGGGAGACCAGCAGGCAGGCTTTGCAGTAGTACGGGTGTCCAATGATCAGGACAAAACCAGGGTGGTGGCAACTTGAGAGGAGAGCAGCAGGTGTACAGAGCGATGCTGCAGAGGTGAACTCGACAGGACTTGGCCACAGATTGGATATGGGGGTTTAGAAATAGTGCTGAGGGATGGGGGATGAGATGGAGCTTTCAGCCTGGGTGACTGGGAGGATGCTGGTGCCTTCTACAGTAGTGAAGTTAGGAAGAGGAGAGCATTGGTGGGGAGGGAGAGGTCGATAATGAGTTCACTTTGGGACATTGGACATCTTGAAAGATGTCCCATAGGCAGTTTGGGGATGCAGGTCAGCAGAGAAGGTAGGGCTGGATAAGCAGATTTGAGAATCATCAGCATAGAGATGATGATTGAGTCCATGGGAGCTGATGAGACTACCAGGTGAAATTGGATCTAAAGAGAAGAGAGCCCTGTGGGACCCCCACAGATCCAGCAAAGGAGACAGAAGGAGCTGTCAGAAAGGTAGGAGGAGAACTAGGAGAGGGTGGTGTCCCTGAAAGCCGCCTAAAGAGGAGAGAGGAGTGATTGATCAGGAATGTTACAAAGAGGTTTCTTTTCAGGTATGGCATGGACTGGGGGGCTACTGGGCTCCCTTCCAACGCTGAGAGGCTGTGATCACTATAGCATTTTCCAGCTGTCGGAGTTCTTTTGCTTTTGCTTTGAATGGCTATTAACATAAATATATGTTGCTACTATTTTGGTCAAGAATAAAAAAAAAAAAAAACAACTGGATCCAAGAGCCCTGCACTGTCATCCTCATCCCTAACTAGCAGCATGTGGGATACTTCTCTGCACCTCACTTAGCTCATCTGTCAAATGAAGGAATTAGACTACATAACTCGAGGTCCCACTTCATCTGCGACATGTGGTGATTTCATGATACTCTGTGATAATAGACACTATCTGCATACCCATGTGAGGGACATGGTGGGCCAGGGGTTGATGTAGACACTCTGAGCTCTCCTGCTGATGCAGCATCTTTTCCGGGCAGATGCTGTGCTGCTTGTTTATGCACAGCTGGAATGGACTTGGCCCGGTCATGATCTTTTTTTCCCTCTTTTAAAATTTAGTCAGCTATGAATTAAAGGTAAACAAGTGAAATGAACAATGAGAAAACACTCCACTGATCCCGTTGACTCCCAAAATAGTTTCTGCTTCTACTTGGCAGTCCAGAGAAAGTGCCACCTTTGCAACCACACTCATTCCCTTTGGTGGCTGAATGCCTCCTTCCTGCCCTAGATTAGGAGAGGGTATGGGATACTGTTGCCAACATACCTTCTCTCTGGGCACCTTTCCAGCAAGGTCTCTGGGTAGTTTTTAGTGGCAGAAGAACAAGTTCAAATTGATCACCTGTTTGTAGTTTTCATAATTTTCAATTTGGCATTTTGATCAGTCTGTTTTTAGTAAAGGAAATGCATCCGTATCTCATAACAGGAAACCCCTTTTGTGATCTTTTCTTCAAGGCATTTCTCTCTCTCTTTTTTCATCTTGGCAAAACATAGACATAAGATCTTGTACAACATCTTATTAAAAGTTCAGCATAATTTATTGCCATTGGTTTGTTTACAAAATAAATACCAGACTTCATAATGTGGCCTTTAAACAATTGTTTCTCCCTCCTTCCCCCTCCTTTTTAGGGTCTGGGATAGGGGAGGGAACATAGAGAAATAGCAAAAAGTATGAGAAATCATGTGTTACATACTTATTTCCTGGCAATAATAAGTTTTAACTATAGAGACTCCATTTCAATCACAGAGCAGGAAGTTGCTAAGTGATATGTGGCAGAAAAATTGTGTGAATTAGATTGAATCCCAGAATCATAGACTCTTAGGAAGCAACCTTAGAAATAATAATTTGTTCAACCCTGCCTACTCCATCACCCTCAATTTACAGAATCAGGCAGTCAGTCAGCAAGCATTTGTTAAGTTCTTAGTGTGTGTCAAACATGACTCACTGGACATTTCAAATTGAATGTTCTGTTGGCATCTCAAACTCAACCCGTCTAAAACTGAGCTCATTGTCTTTCCAAGCCCACCCCTCTTTCTTACTTCCATACTGTGGAAGGCACCACCATCTTTCTAGTTGACCATGTTCCTAACCTTGGTGTCATCCCTATCTACCCATTCTAGCCCATCCCACAAAAGTGATTTCCACGGCTTGTCATTTCTAGCTTCACCATATCTCCGAAATCTGAACCCTTCTCTCCATGAACACAGCCATCACCCTGGTTCATGACCTAATCTCTTGTCTAGATTATTGTTTTTGTTTTTGGGGGGTTTATGGTGGGGCAGTGAGGGTTAAGTGACTTGCCCAGGGTCATACAGCTAGTGTCAAGGGTCTGAGACCGGATTTGAACTTGGGTCTTCCTGAATCCAGGGCCAGTGCTTTATCCACTGTGCCTCCTAGCTGCTCCCTTGTCTAGATTATTGTAATAGCCTCCTGTTTGGTCTCTGTCTCAAGTCTCCCCCTACTTCAGTCCATTCAATCCATACCTGCCAGAGTGACTGCCATCCCACTAAACTGTATGGTTTCCCTGTTTTGTCCAGGATCAAAAGATGATGATGACAAATTAGCATTTATATAGCACTTCAAGCTTTGCACAGTGCTTTGTATGGTGTTATATCACTTGATTCTCACAGCAGCCCTATGAGGTAGGCATTATTATTCCCATTTTTCAGGTGAGGAAATGGAGACTGAGAGAGATTTTCACAATTAGATCCCTTCTTCACCTTTCTAGCCCTCTTCCTCATTGCTCCACTCCACAGCCCTGCAGGTCAGCCAGATTTGTCAACTTGCCATTCCTCGCTCATGACCCTCTGCCTCCCATCTGCACCACCATGCTTGGCAGGCTCACCCTCTGCACCTCCACCACTTAGAATCCCTAGCTTCCTTTTGGCCTTAGCTCAGGTGTCCTATAAAAGACCTCCCCAATCCCCCTCACTGCTAGTGCCTCCCCTGCACAGCTATTTACAAGGATATCCCCTCTCCCATTCAAATAGAAGCTCCTCAAAGGTTGGGTGATTTCTTTTGTCTTTGTTCCTATAGAGCTTCACATAGCACCTCACAAACAGCAAGTACTGAATAAGTTTTTGTGCACTTATCATACTGTCACTGCTGCTATACTTATTTGTGTATTTGGTCCATCCCTACCAGATTGCAGGCTGCTTGGAGGCAGGGACCAGTACCCCAAACCAACCTCATCCCCTACAGCTAGAGTGTCCCGGGGCTCTGGGTGCCCCAGCTTTGACCACTAGGTGGGACCAGGTTCTCATCGTCTGCATATGTGTACATTTCCCCCAGCCCTTTCTACCTCTCACTTGGAAATTTGCCATGGCTGTGATGAAAGGTGTGGACGTCATTTTGAGTTGTGAGCTTGCCTCAAGAAAGGCTCTGGTGCCTTGCTGTTACTCTCTCTTGCTCATCCTCATCCATGTCTGCACCGTCCCTTCTGGATCCCTGTCCGCCCTATGCCACCCTTCATTGTTCCTTCTGCCCCTTTTGTTAGGCCCGTGTTACTGCGTTAACCCCACAAGCTACTTGGTCATGTTTTGTCTCTCGTTTTTTTCTTTATATGATATTTCCTCCAATAGAATGAAAGCCCCTTGAGGGCAAGCCTCTTTGAATCGCCTCCTCCTGGAGCAGCGTCTGACCCTTGACTGGGGCTTGCTGAATGGGCTGGTGTGCCCCAAGAAGCTTCACGGAGGTGGTGGAGTTTGAAATACGGAGAGGACGGGCACAGTGCTCTCATTGTTGCCATATGGGTGCTGAGTAGAGTTAGGAACTCCTCACATTATCTGGTTTACTTGAATAGACTCCAGGTTACTCCGTGTACGAGGCATGGTAACTGATGTGTATGCCTTAAGTTCAACCAACATTTCTAATGTTATGTTCAGGTTACTGTGCTAGGGGATGAAAAGCTGAAATAAGCCACAGTTGTTCCCCTCAAAAGCTTGCAGACTTAAAGGAGGGTAAGATGAACACACACATAATTATAGTGTAAGTAACATCATGAGTGCATAGGGAAGATCCATAGAGAGCCATGCCAGGATCTGTGCCAAGTGTCTAGGATACAGATAGGAAAAAGAGACAGCTCCTCCTCTCCAGGAAATTGGGGCAGCACATAAGGTTTGGGCTTCTGGTGAGGCCTGGCCGTCCTCCCTCTTGTCAGAAGAAATAGGATTTGTGACTCCCATCATATTCAAGTAGCTTGGCCTGGTACCTCTCTGGGAATGGATAGGGACAAGGGTACCACGCAGCCATTCCAAATGGGAGAGTTCAAGGATGAAGCAATCATGTGGCTGGGCAGATCAGGGAAGGCCAAATCTTAAAGGAAGGACAGAGTTTTAATGGCCAGAGATGATGTGAGAGGCCGTTCTAGCTTTGAGGGATATGTGCAAAACCACTAGACATAAAGGGTTTTCCTTGTTGTATGAAAAATTTGCAGCTTCTTTTCTCATTTATTTTTTTCCACTTGACTGCTTCCATTTACACAGTGACCTCATTTCCCCCACTGCCCTCAGCTGAGCTATTTATTTGCCCTCTTGTGGTCCTTCACCCCTTTATCTCACCCTCTCCCACCCTTTAATATCTGCCACGGCTGCTCCATAGTAGCTGGCATTAAATGATCAAGTGGAAACCCAGCTTCTGTTCCCACTCTGAACTCTGACCCTCATAAGGCCCTTATTTCCTTTTTCAAATGAGCCTGCCATTGGGTCTCAGGGTCATTTGAAAGGCAGTGACACATTGGCTAGCTGACCAGCCTTGGAACCAGGAAGACCTGTTTCATATCTCACCTCTGACACGTCTTAGCTCTGCGACCATGAGCAGATCTTTTCTTCTCCCAATATCCTCTAGGGGGTGGGTAAAGACAAGTTGTTGATTTTTATCCACAATGGATGAAAGCACAGGTTCATTCCAAAATAACAGAACAAAACCCAGTTATTCCAAATCATCAACATAGTTTGATGTTTGTGGAAAATATAATTTAGATGAAAAAGTTTCCCCTTGGGCTGATTGGTGGTGCAGTGGATAAAGCACCAGCTCTGGATTCAGGAGGACCTGAGTTGAAATTTGGCCTCAGACACTTGACACTTACTATCTGTGTGACCCCAGGAAAGTTGCTTAACCCTCATTGCCCCGTGCAAAAAACAAAACAAAACAAAAAGTTTCCCCTTTTGCCCTCTGTCCTGTCCCCAACCCGCATTTATGATAGCTGCAAATACAGTCATTGCTGAACATTTTGCTCTGTATAGCATTGTATGGCTTAATTGGAAAGAATGCAGCACTTGGGGTGAGAGGACCAGGGTTCGAGTAACCCTAAATCTGTTTGGCGTTCGCAGCCCTTTGGGTGGTTTTCAGTCTCTCTGCCCAGACTTCTTTCATATTACTTCCCCTCATCTACAACACAGTCCATGCAAACTTGATGGCCAAGTGAAATCACTACCACCACCTGTACCACCATCAGAGCCTGGTGGAAACTGTTTGGTCAGAGCTCAGGAGCTGGAGACATAGAATCATCCCTCAGACCACTGCACCTGCTTCCACTCCAGTCTGTAGAGCCATCATTGAGAGGAAAAGGGACCCACCTTGCTCCTTAGCACCTGCAACAACCACCGACCTACTGCCACCAATAGGCATAGAAATGGGCATAGAAACCCGCACTACCCAATACTGTCGCCCCTACTTCCAACCCATCCATCATCCAAGGTAGCAAATTCTAGACAAAGAGGAAGATTTGGGGTCTTTGGATCTTCAAGGCCCACGATAAGCACAATACCTAGCAGTTATTGTTGAGTTATTTTTCAGTTGTGTCCAACTCTTCATGACCCCATTTGGGGTTTCTTGGCAAAAGTACTGGAGTCGTTTGCCATTTCCTTCTCTAGCTGATTTTACAGATGAGGAAACTGAGACAAACAGGGTGAAGAGACTTGCCCAAGTTCACACATCTGATAGGTATCTGAGGCTAGATTTGAACTCAGGGGGAGGAATCTTCCTGACTCCAGACCTGACACTCTTATCTACTGAGCCACCTACATGCCTAAGTAGTAGCACTAAGTAATTGGTTTAAAATACTTAATTGGATTGAATTAGAATCTGGGTTCTGTTCCTTACTGCCTTCTGCGCTTTGATCAGGCCAGGTTTGAGCTTCTTCATCTGTAAAACGAGGTGGTTGGACCAGATGACTTCTTCTGTGATAAATTCCACAATCCAGTGAGATAACAGTGCGTCTCACTCGTATCCTCTCGCATTAGGCTGGAATTTGGATGCAGTGTTAATCATCTTACTCCTCTTCGAAATTCACTGAAGTAGAAGTATGCTTTTCAAGTCCCTTTTTCATATAGAGCCAAATATCCTTAATTGAGATGTCAGAAAAATTTAATTTCTAGTCATTTAGAGGACTATAGTTTACATTTACTTTTTTAATTGCTTGAGAATATTTAGTGTATTTAAGAGAATAAAAATGTTACTAGGAACTCAAGTCTTTCCTTATGATACTTACATGTATCAATCGATATGCTAATTACAGGTCACAATTATGATAAGAATGAATATTTCTCACACCAGCCCTGTGAAGCAGCTAAATGAAGTGTTAGATTCCCCACTTTTACAGATGAAGGAACTAAGACATAGAAGTGATTTCTCCATGGGTCATAGAGCTAGAAAGTAGGATCAAAGGCCTCATGTCTTGGTGCCCTTTCCATGAAGGACCTCTTTCTAGCACTCATGTTGTCATCGTCATCATAAACAACCACACAATTTAATGCTGGAAGGACCCTAGAGATCATCTTGTGTAGCCCCTCATTTTATACATGAGGAAACCGAGGCCCGGAGACATGAGCAGCTTACAGCAGGCAATATGGGGCAGAGTTGATATTCAGACTCAGATTCTTGGGTTTCAAATCCAGCATCCTTTCCAGCTTATAAAGAGAGAAAGACTGAGAGACACACAGAGTGAGGGGGGAGGGGAGGAGAGCAATGTTTGAAGTTAATAAACCGGTATTTCTTTTTTACAGTAATTCAGACTGACATCCCCTCCCCCATGAGGTTTTAACTATCTCCTTGCAACACTAAATCATATAGGGCAGATGTTTTTATCCCCTTTTGAGAGACTTGAGGGTTGAGGCACAGAGAGTTGAAGTGATCTTAGCTGGTTTGTGGGGGTAGGCAGAATTTTCCAGCATAGGACTCACTCTTCTATTAACTTTTTGAAACAAAGGTACTGCTGTGATATTGGGGCAGGACTCTTAGTTATAGCTGGTCATGGCTTTCATTCCATCATCTTCTCTGTGCATCATAAAGGGAGGGATCATTGCATATTAATGAAAGACCATTTACTTGGGAGTTGAGGACCTATGTGGTAACCTTGACTGTGTCACTGATTTATCTTGTGGCCTTGAGCAAAATTACTTCTCTTTCTACCTCAGTTTCCTCATCTGTAAAATGAAGGGATTAGACTAGATGAAAATTTCTGAATTTTCACCCATCTCTAAATTTCTGCAAATGGGAAATGTGGTGAATTTTTCTGCCCATATCAAGAGCAATGGCAGGTTAATGGTTTGAGAAGATGAATCTCTCTGTCACTCCTCTTCAGAACATTTGGGACCAAGTCATTTATCGGAATCACAACGGGCATCATTTGAACATTTTCACCCTCATCAATTGACCTCATGCCAACAGCAAGGGTTTGGTCTCTAGTATTTTCCCTTCATATCTTTCAGATAATGCTATCAAAAGTAATAGCCTCATCAGTGATAACAGCTTCCTTGAGCTTTTCTCCTAAATTCACAATATCTGGATGCATAGAGTTAGCAATGTGAAAAGTGACTGTGGCTGTACCCTGGGATCTTTGGTAGCAAGAGTTTTCAAGCATTTATATTGCTATACTGTTTAGATTTCCTTCTCAAGTAAACCTTAGAGCCAGTTTTGGTCATGTTAGTTTATCATTGCAGGTTCCTGAATGTTTTCTTGATTATTCAGAATATCCACATGTTCCTGTGGTCATACATGCACACATAACCACCACTGCCATTAAGGGGTTGTGGACCTTCCTCTCTTAGAGCTTGATACCAGGGGTCATGCTGTAACGTATGGGCTTCCTTTCTGATGCCTGATTTCCATGCCTTAGGCATGATAGGCACTCAGGAAACGCCTGTCAAATGAATGGATGAGTCAGCAATGAAGATAGTTTGGCTTCCTTTTCTGGGAATGGACAGCAGCTAACTGTCTGAAAAGGTAAGGGCTTTCCTTTTCGATCTCCCCACAAATCCCTGATTTTGTCTCTGCCTGCAAAAAGAATCTTCTTCTTCCCCTCTTTTTCATCATCCTCATCCCCTTTTTAGATGACTTTCCCTTCCTCCTTCATTATTTCTTCCTTATTCCATTCCATTCCCCCACCTTTTCTTTGTCCTATTTCCTTATTGTGCTCTTTGTCCTTCTGAGAGAGGAGAGCTGGGATTTTTGATGGAAAGTTTGTTGGGACACCAAGACTGAAGCCCTGCATCTGCCAGCTATTAGCTGTGGGGCCTTAGGGGTCTTCACTTCAACATTCTGAGCCTCAATTTCCCCATTGGAAAAATGGAGTGAGTATGTAGACTATGTGCCACACCGAGATCAAACAAGATGATGAATAGAAATCTACTTGTAACAATAAAACATTGTGTCGATTGCTTCCTCTCCTTTCTCCAGCTTCTTACAGGGCCTCCTTCTCCTTCTTTTAGCTGGTGAATTACCCAGATTGAGGTGGCAAAAAAAGGGAAGGGAGAAAGTATTTGGGAAAGTTGTCTCTTGCTGTTTGTAATGATGGAAGTGAAATGAAAATGATGTATGAAGGAAGATAAAATCGAGATTATTAGGGCTGGGCCTGATTGGCTTTTGTGATTGGTCCAAAGTGTTCTCCCTAGTCTCTAGACCAATCAGTACCTTCTCCCACATACAGATGCATGGGTTCTATAATGAAGACTTCTGTAATATAGATTGAAGATTAATTTTTCTCATCAAAGTAGCTAAACTGGCAGATTTTTATCAGGGATAGTTGGTTAGAGTGTTAGTTAAATCGTTTGTCAAAGGTCATTTAGTTGTCAAAATTAAATCATTCTCCTCTCCTTCCTAGTGGATTGGTTATAGTGATAACTTTTGTGACATAACATTTATCATCCTGCTCTAAAGGCAAGAGAAGAAAAGAAAGTATATGTGATTTTATTTTTTGTGGTGGGAAGGCATTCGTTTTATTGTTAATAACTTATGTGATTTGTATTATTTGTAAGAACATTAGTAAAATATATTGTTTTCAGTGCTATGCCAGCCATTTAAAAGCAAAAATCTTAAATATATTTCCCATACCGTGGCTTTGAAATCTAACAGACAAAGCAAAATCATGAGGAAGGGATAGGAACTTATTCTGACATTCCTATCCTTTGCTTCTCCGGCTCCCCTTGAGTTTTCCAGATGTGATTACTAGAGATGGGGCTGATTAGAACACTGATTTTTCAAACTACTTTATTTTTGTGACTGCCCATAGTGTCTACAGTGATTTTAAGGAGTGACACAAAATTCTCAAAGAAAAATCTCTTAAAACAATCAGAAATCAAAATTTAAAAATAACCAACATTTATTGAAATATATAAACGGCTAACATTTTCTGAAAGACTTCGTTTTCTAATTGTCTAATAGATGCTTAACATATATTAACTCTTTTGTTGTACTGTAGTTATTTGTATTTGTAATTTCACTGTAAGTTCCATGGAAGGCCAGGGCCACATCTTCTTTAAATTGTCTATCTTTCCAATAACTATGTTCTGCACATACTAAGGTATTTCTTTTGTTATTTCAGAGCATCTGAAATTTCATCAGCAGATCACAAGTAAGACTTTTCCTCTTGAGTGATTCTTGTCCCTGTCTTTCAGTCACCTACAGGAGTTCACACAATCCACTGGAGGCCACTTTCAGGTTCTTTTACTAGGTCATGGCTATGACACTGGGCTGTCCCATCTATTATACCTTATTGTTATTTCCTGCTTTCTTCTTTAATCCTGTAAATCCTTAATGAGTTACTTGTACCTCTACTTAATGTCCAAATCACCATAGGCATGCATTAGTTTCTGAATAAATGTTTGATAAATGAATGTATTCTTATTTCTCTTAAATTCCAGCAGTGGGTTTAGATCTCCTTGAATAAAGTAAGTTATAAAATAGCCTCTGGTCTTCCAAAGAGCCATCAGAAATATGATGACTTCCTTTGAACTTGGAAATTTTGTAATAATATGGCTCCCTCATTTTATTCCAAGAATTGAAGGAGCATGATTGCTATGTACCTGAAGTTGAAAATAAGCTGTGATTGTTAAGAGACTAGTAGGAGTTTAGAAAGGAACATAAGTAAGAACACAAGAAGCGGTGAGAGTACACTTGGGAGAAATGATGGGAGATGGGCTAGCCCAACTTCTCAAGATCAGTTCTGCCAGTTGGGAGAAGATGTGGGAAATCAGGATAATCCCCTCAGATGTGTTGGTATGTAATCTGAACCAGATTACAATTCCCTTTGGGGCCAGGACACCAGTCTTTTCCCCTCTTCTCTTTCCACTCGAGAGTGGCTTGGTTGCCCTGGAGCATTTTCTTGGGATTCAGTGCCATATGCTTGACATTTTAAGCCTTTGGACTTTTTAGGCCACGTTCACTTGGGGAGCTTTCCAGCCAGTTTTCTCGGCATATATGGAGAGCTCTTCCTGTCCTTAGGCCTAGCTGGCTAGCTACTGGTAACATTAAAAGTCAGCAGATGGAGCCAAAGACTTGTAAAAAAATTACTCCTGATTGAATGTACATATTTTAAGGGACAAACCCCACTGAGTTCAGTATATATCAGAGGGCATAGTTATATGGGAGTTTGTAGCAGATCCTTTCCTTGGGGGCACCTCAACTGATGAGTCTAATGTCATGCTTGCTGGGGCGGGGTGGGGGGGGGGAGGGAGGTGGCCCCGCAGTGTGAAGTGTGATGCAGGTGTTAGAGTAAAAGCTAGAACCCTTGGCGGGCTTGCTGGTATGCAATTTGGCAGCATCAGCCACATCACTTCAGTTTAATTAATGGCCTTATCTACTTTTATCTGCAATGTGTGTCCCATAAGGAGGCCTTGATGCATCTCAGTCTTTGGAAATGAGAACCAGCCTGATCCCTTTCCTCAATGCTACACGAACTAGGAATGTAGTTCTCTTTCTTCTCTGCCCTAAGGCCCCTGCCATTTCAAAGATCACCTCCCCAAATCCTCAAGTCCTCAATCTATTTTATAGGTGATACCATTACCAGAGAGCAGTTTGACACACTATTACTCTGGTCTCCCTCCTAAGTCAACTTTGATTGGTAAAAGAGCCTAGCAGGGGTTTAGAAGGAAGCATGCAGTGAGAAGATAAGAAGCAGTGTGAGTGCACTTTAGAGGAATAGTGGGGAAAGGATAGCCCAAATTAGCTCAAATGTTCTAATCGCTATAGCATTTTACGGTTCATGAAGCACCTTCCTCCCAGGAACTTTGCAACATAGGTAGTAGAAATGTTCTTGTATTCCTGTTTAACAAAGAGGCCCAAAATCACGGAGATAGAACTTCTGAAAAGTTGGAACTATCCCAAAGCGAAATGGTTTGTTGCAAAAGGTAGTGCATTCCCTTGTCAATTGCTATCTATAAACAAAAGCTTGATGCCTTATTTTTTGGATTTCTTGTAGAGGAGATTCTCTTTTGGGGTATGGGTGTGACTATATGTCTGCCAAGGTCTCCTCTCACCCTGAAATTCTGTGATTCTGTGAAAGTGTGTGAAGTATAGGATGTAGGAATGTTGAATCAACCCATTCTTATAAATTTGATTTAGTTCCCTATATATTTTAGAAATGAGGCCTTTATCAGAAGTACTGGCCATAAAAATTGTTTCCCAGCTTTCTGCCTCCCTTCTAATTTTGGATGCATTGTTTCTGTTTGTACAAAAATTTTTTAATTTAATGTAATCAAAATCATCCATTTTACATTTTATAATATACTCTATCTCTTGTTTGGTCATAAAATGTTTTCCTTTCCAAAGATCTGATAGGTAGACTATTCCTTTCTCTCCTAATTTACCTATGGTATCACCTCTTATGTCTAAATCATGTATCCATTTTGACCTTATTTTAGTATAAGGTGTAAGATGGGATCAACCCATTCTTATACCTTAAGGTTTGTCACTGTCCTTGCCCATCAGCTTTCGAAGGTTTTGTAATTCTGATCCTACTTCCTCTGAAACAATTCTTTTGAGATCATCCCACTCACTACTTGAGATCACTGCATGAGAAGGGTTACTTAGTTTCCTAGGTAATGTATTGACTGTAATTCTAGCATTAGGTTCCTGTGTGGTCAAGAAACAGAAGAGACTTCTTTTTCCAGTGCCGTGTACAACGAACACACAAAACTGCACTTGGGATATACATACTGATTTTCGATGTATCCATTAAATCAACAAGTATTTATTGAGTATCTACTGACCTAACTCTGTGAGAGCACAAAGGAAAACCTAAGATATGGTCTCTGCTACATAAAATGCTGATAGTCTTAATTGTGGAGATGATTCTTACACAGTAGTTGACCATTTGTGACTAAGACCATCTATAATGAAGTGCTCGATTCTTTGGCACAGACAATTAGAGAAGAGCATATATAATAAGGTGTTAAGTGTGTGGTATGTGCTGCCATGCTTGCCTACAAGATGAGGGCTAACTGGCTGAGGCAGTTGAGCTCATAGTGAATTGTAGGCACATTCTGTATGTGTAGGTAACTGCACTTAGAACCTTATTGTTCATAAAAGGAGACCCTCGCACAGAGCAAGGAGCTCAGGAGATGGAGCTGGGCACAGAGGCTCACCACTTCATTGTGTCAGAGGGCTATAACGAGGCAAGAATGCTTGGGTTTTTCTTCAAAGGTGTGGAGAGGGACCTTGATTTTTATAGTCATTTATTTAATCAGTGAATATTTGTCGGGCCCCTAATGTGTGCATAGCAACGTTCCAGTACCATTAGGGAATACCAAAGAAGGAGGAGCCAGAGGGCTCTGTTGTGCTCAAATGTGCCTGGAGTCAGAAGGCCTTTCCATGCATGTCCCCTGTGGTCCTGGCTCTGCCTTATCTTATTTGCTACATGACCTAACAAGTCACTTATGCTCTCTGAGCCTCAGTTTCCTCAACTGTAAACAGAGAATGGTAGCATTTTCATTGCCCGTCTCATAAGATTATTGTGAGGACCCAGTAAGACAGTGTGTGTACCATAAAGCCAAATAGCAGTGCTTGCCATTTTTGTCAATTGTTCACCATCTAATTGGAGAGAAGTAAAAGAGAGGAGGAGAGTGAGTACATGAGAACGTCTCAACCCTTATTTGGGCGAGGCTGGGGGGGGGGATGGGGAGGCAGGGAGGGAGGCAAGTAATCGGGGTTAAGCGGCTTGCCCAGAGTCACACAACCAATAAGTGTCTGAGGCTGGGTTTGAATTCAGGTCCTCCTGACTACAGAGCCAGTGCTCTATCCACTGCACCACATGGCTGCCCCAGTGTCTCAACTCTTTAGCATAAGAAGATATTAAAGGAATAATTAGCATGGGCTAGGGTCATCTTAGTCAAGGAATGCTTTTTAAAGCAAGAGTTTTTAATAACAGCAGTAGTAACAGCTAGCATTTCTTTAAGGTTTGCAAATTGCTTTGCATATGTTCTCTCATTTAATCCTCAGAACCATTTTAGGAAGTAGGTGATACTATTATCCTTTATTTTACAAATAAGGAAATTGAGGCAGATGGAGGTTAAATAACCTTTTCAGGATCACAGAGCTAATCAGTGTCTCTGAGGTCAGATTTGAACTCAGGTCCTCCTTATCCTAGGCCCAACACTTTTATCCACTGAACCACCTACATTTCAGTTTTTTAAACCATATTTTGGAGTAGGGATGATACCCATGACTTGGTGGAAAGAAGCTGTGAAAATGTTTCAGACTGGAGACTTAGCCATGTGGCAGCATGAAGGTTTGCTTTGTATTTATTATGGGCCAGATTTATTATGGGGAGGGTTAATTGGGTGGCTCACCATAATATTGGGGTTCAGAAAATAATGAGAGACATCTAGGTCCAAAGTTTCCTCCCTTCCAAACTGCCTTTTTAGTTATTCCAGGCTAATAAGAAAGGAGATTAACAGCCTCTTTTCCACAAACAAACCACGTTTTATTAATGGGAATAAAATTTACAACAAAGGTGAAGTTAATAAAGCCAGGGACAAGGGAATAAGGGAAGAGAAAACGAATAAGCTCCCTGGCTCTAGCAAGGACTCACTCAAATCCCAAACTTGCTTCCTCCTTAGTTAGCTCAAAGAGCTGGCCTCAATTCCACTCACCACCTGGGGTCCATAGTTTCAATGGGAGTCAGCGGTGCATTCCCTCTCCGGTACACTCCTCTGCAGGAAGGAGAGCGTCTCCAAATGAGCGTTCCCCTTTTCTACTTTTTCTCTCCCTCCCCCAAAGGGGAGGTCCTTCAAGTTGGTTGGCTGAGAGTGGTCCCCCTGCCGACATCAGCAGTATACCGGCCAGGCCAATCATTCCCAAGTAGGTACTTAGTCAGTTTCTCATTCTCACCCAATTCAAACAATACTAAATCAGTCAGGTGGAGCCCCTGGGTATCTGCTGAATTCCATTATTTTATCACAGCCTCGAGGGTAGATGGGAAAAGCCCAGGGGGCTGAAGTGGAGGGCAGTGGTGAAGCTGGGATTCATGATGATCCTGGAATATTGAACTGAAGAGCTGAGATTTACTTCCCTAGGTGCTTGAAAGCCACCTTTGCTTCTTGAATGATATAAGGTAGGGATGTTTAGGCAAGAGTATGACGACTCTTCAGAAGATGGATGAGAACCAGTTAGGGTCCTGTTACAGTGATCCAGGCGTTTTTTGAATGGTGGCCTTGGAAATGGAGAGGAAGTGATGAATCTGAGAAACTTAGGAAAGCATCAGACAGAACTAGGTAGTGATTGAAGTGAAGACTCATCCAGTGCTAAGATTCTTTGATTTAATGAAGAACAGGAGCACAAAGGAGAGATAATTGAAGATAACCCCATGATTTGGGGGACTAGGAGGATAATGAGGCCATTGACGGTAATGGAAGAGCTGGGAAAGAGCACCAATTTGGGATAGATGGGATGAGTTCACTTTTTGTTGTGGTGATTGCATGTGTCAGCATCTCAAGTAGAGATAGTCAGTAGGTAGCTAAAGAGAAGATGCCAAGTCAGGGATGGACATGGGACCTTGGAAGTTATTTTCATAGATGTCTTATGATTACGAAGTCGTGAGAATAAAGAAGCTTTCTGAGTGAGTGAATGCAGAATGAGAAGAGCTCAGGATTGGGGAGCAGACCATCCAGGATCTCCAGAATGTAGGGGGTAGACGGGAGAGGGTTCAGTGAAGGGACAAAGAACAGAGGAAGGAGGAGAACTGAGCAAGCATGCTATCACAGAAGTCAAAGCAAAGACAGTTGGGAGGCATGGTGGCATAGTGGAAAGAACACTGAATTTAGTCAGAGGCTCTGGGTTCAAATTATGATTCCGCTACTATTACCTGTGTGCCTGTAGGCAAGTCATTTACCTCTCTGGACCTCGGCTTCCTTTCTATAAATTTAGGGGTCTGCTCTAAAGCTTTAAAGCTATAATTCCTAAAGGAAGGGGCAGCAGAAAGGTTGAAGATTATCTGAACCTAGAAAAGATGATGAGCTCTGGCCAGAAGAAGTCATGGACAACTCTCGATTCCCTTAGGTCTCTACCTCCCAGTGAAGTATCCGAGGCTCTTTGGCAGAGATTTAGACAAATCAGCAGGCAGGATCATGGCCAGAGCACAGAGAAAGAAGGATGAAGTATGAAAGACATGGATCTCAGGACTCGTCTCTCTTCCTAGAGAGGGACTTTTCTTTGCACACAAAGAGCCTTTTAAAGCATCATCACTTTCCTTATGGGAATGAGAACAGAAAGTCTTCACTGCAGATGGACCTGTAAATGCCAGGCTAGTCTTTCCTTCAGCCTGCACTGTGAGAGTCTAGACTTGGACTCAGTGGACAGCCAGCCTGTTCCCATGCCTTGTCTAAGCTTCTCCTTTAAACAGAATTGTTTTTCTTATTCTAGCATCAGTGGGACTTTTCAAAATAGACATGGTCAGAAAAGAAGATCAGGGAAAAAAACATAAAAAATGAGCATTAAAAAGGTTTTCCAAACACAGACTTCATACCAGCTGAATGAAACCATAACACAATTAAAGGCAATTGAACAGTGTAGTGTCTGTGATTTGCAGGAAGAAAAACACATGTCACTGTTGTCCTCTGTGCTCCCTTTGGACCCATGTTTTATGGCCATCCAGCAGAATCAAAAATGCTCCAGGGCTGTCCTCTGCCTTTCGGTGACATTAGAAAGTAGAACTGACAAATGGCAGTTTTGTGTTTAATTAAAGCTTTGGAGAAAGATGTGTCATTTCTTATGCAATCTTACTCCTTCCCCCTTAGGTCAGCATGCTGTGAGAAGCACAAGTACCGGTTCCTTCTGGCCTCGGTTCTTAGCACCTCTAAATCTCAATAGAGACAGAGCTAAGAAAATTTGGCTTTTGAAATCCACTGTAGGGGGAGAGACTTTGGAGTCATTTCATGCCTTCTCTGCTTGGCTCAAAGGTGATGTGTCACTCACTTAAATATTTTTTATTTTGGTTAAGTGAGACTGGACCATTATTGTTTTTCTTGTTAGTTGTATCCTCGCCATCATTTTTACTATGACTAGGTACAAATATTATAGGGAAAAAGTAAGAGTTCAAAGTAGACCTCAATATGTGGGAGGTATCTAGCTGGCGCAGTAGATAGAGCACCAGTCCTGGATTCAGGAGGACCTGAGTTCAAATCTGGCCTCACACCCTTGACACTTACTAGCTATGTGGCCCTGGGCAAGTCACTTAACCCCAATTGCCTTACTAAAAAAAAATAATAAAAATCTCAACATGTGAATATTGATAAGTGAATCTAGTATTTTTTAAAGTAAGTTGATAGTCATTCTTTTAACAGTAGTTCAAGAATTAACAACATATAATATACAATATATTCTTAATGTATTGTATGTTATATATACAATTGTATTATATATTATAAATAAACAATATGTTGTTAATATAATATACAATACATAGGAACAGTATATAAACTTAAATTTAATGATTACTTTAAAAATTCTTGACATTGAAAAATTAAGATTTATTTCCAAAAAAAGCAAGAAAAATAGAGTATAGAAAGTTTTTAAGAATGAGTGTGGTCATTTGTTTGACAAATGCTTCTTTACTTTAGGAAAGGATGAATAATTATAATAATATGATCCCTTAGTGCATTTAGAGTGTTATTTTATTTACATAAAGTATAGTTTTACTAACATGAATTTGATTTCTGTGTAACTTTTCAGAAACCCCTGTACTTGAATGAAATGAGGGCTGGATTATGAAACTATTACAGGCATTGTAGATGAGGCAGCATAGTGGTAGACAATAAAAAGAGCTGGATTTGATTGTCCCCTTCTGTCATTTTCTGTCTCCATACCTGTGGTGAAGTTCTTTCACCTCCCTGTCCCTGAGTTCATTTCCTCAATCAGTCAATTAAAAGGTATTTTTTTAAAGGTGATAAGCATATCAGATAATTAAAGAGTTAAACATTCTCTTCCTGCAAGGAGCTCACATTCAAATGGGAGAAACAAGAAGTGCACACATAATTATGTATAGCATAAATACAAGTTGTTAATGATAAGGTAGATTGGGAGGCTCAGAAATGGCTTCCTTCAGAAGATGGTGCTTGAGTTTTTGGACATGCAGTGGCTATAAGAAGGAAGATAGGTGGGATGGCCGTGGCAAAGACATGGAGAGAGGAGATGGAGTATTGTTCATGAGTGATGGGGGGTGTGGGTGGTGAAGAACACCCAAAGAGACTGGAAAGGTAGGTAGGGTGCGTCCAGGCTGTGTGTGGATCTAAAAGCAAAACATAGTACTTGATATTTTTTTCCTAGAGGCAAAAGGAAGCCACTGAACCTGATTAAATAGAAGAATTACATTGTCACATCTGTGCTTCATCTGTGTTGTCAGCCTGAGTGGGGAGAAACTTGAGGCAGGAAGACCTGTGAAGGAGGCTGTTGGGATGATCTAGGTGAGAAGTGATGAGCGCCTCAACTCAAGTGGTGCATAGATAGGTAAGTGGAGAGAAGGGTCGATGAAGAGAGATGTTGTAAAGGCAGAAACAGTAAGATTTGGAAACTCATTAGAAATGTGGCATGAGGAAGAGAGGAGGTGAGGATAATACTGAGGTGACAAGAAAGATGACTTGATTTTTAACAAAAATGAGGAAGTATGGAAATGAGGAGAGGGTTTCAGGGAAAAGATAATGAGTTGAGTTTTGGATATGTTGAGTTTGAGATGTCTCTGGGACAGGCAGTTGGTGATGAGGGACGTGCCTACTGATGGGGAACTATTTTGTTTTCCTAATGAGGAAAGGATACAATGAGTTTAATCTGCCCTAGAAGGAATTTTGACTGGGCCTTTAAGGAAGAATTGCCTGGCACTAAGGACAGTGAGACACTATAACATATTAATAAGTAATGGTGAACTCTCCCCTGGACATCGGCAATGGCAGTGAGCAGCCGAAGAAGAGAGGTTCAGGTGTGCAAGCTTGCTTATCTGCCTCCTCTGGTTCCATACTAGTTTTATGATACAACACTTGTCCTTGTTAAAATGCCTTAAAATTTCCTTAAACTGAAGAGAACTTGGGATTTATGGTACCTCTTCAGGTTTTTCACATATGCTAGCAGTTAAGGAAGGTCATTATCACCATTTTATTTTTTTGTTTGTTTTTTGGGAAGGCAATTGGGGTTAAGTGACTTGCCCAGGGTCACACAGCTAGTAAGTGTCAAGTGTCTGAGGCCGGATTTGAACTCAGGTCCTCCTGAATCCAGGGCCTGTGCTTTATCCACTATGCCACCTAGCTGCCCCCATTATCCCCATTTTAAAGAGGGAGGGAGACACTAAATAGAAATGAAATGACTTATCCAAGGTCACTCCTGAGTCATTGACACTCCATCTAGAACAAAAAATCTCCTGCCTCCCAGTGTAGTGCTCATTACTGTGCTGGTCTTAGTCAAAACTGTGAAGTAGCGTCTACGTCCCTTTAGCAGTGCCCTCTGACCCTGCACCAATTAGCTTCCTCTGGCCACCCAGTTGCTCTCCCCAAGAAGTGTCTTCTTCCCTTAAGGAACTCTTACGTTTGAGCCCTCTCCCTCCCATAAATGTGTCCACCTTCTGTGACCTATTTCCTTAGGGCTTTCCTAGGGAACGGGAGGTCATTTGAGAAATTGGATTCGTCTAAGCTGCCAATAGCATTCTATACTTATTAGGAATATTTGTGCTTTAATTGGGTACTCTTAAAGAAATAATAACACAAAGGAGTAGCTCTCATGGTTTTGAGTGCTGTGGCCGCTGGTGGGCTACCTTGGTAGTCTTTAAATTGCCACTGTAGCTGCTGCCCGTTTGCTCCACCACACACATGCATGGTCCCTTCCAGCTCTGAATCTATTATCTGGTAGCTTGATTGCCACTAAGGTCCCTAGGAGCTCTTGAGAGTCTATGGTTCTGTGATTCTAAATGGCAGCAGATTGAAGAAAAATCCTCCAATAGTGAAACAGACAGCCATGTAGTTAATGCTCCCCCCTGGGGTATTTGGGAGGGCCAGCATTCAAACCCTGTCCAGCATTCCCCTCGCTGGGTGATGCTCTGTCCTTGGTTTAATACCTTTCTTAGTGTGGCCCCGTTTCCATGGAATTTTGCCCTCGCTTGTTGATTGTGTCCCAGGGGAGGAGGAGGAGGAAAAATTGACTCACTGTTTTGTGTCCCCGGCTTTGGATAGGGACTGCCTTTGTTTGGCATGGGTGTCTAGAGAGAGAAACAGCAGTGTACGGAGTAGAAACCACCCTCCAAGAGTAGGGCAAAGGCTGCCTTGGTTGTTGAAAAGTGGAATGTTCTAGCTAATGAGGAACAGTTGAGAGATATGATGGCCACTGCACTTTTTGTGGGGTCTGCTCTGTGTAGCTGCCATGGGACAGAATCGTGGAGGACTGCAAACAAGCAGTGCATTTAGTTAGCGTGCTGAAGCTAAGCCTCTGCTCTGACACAGTGCTTCTTTCCCAGTAGCTATCAAAGAGCAGAGGCCTCATCTGACATCACCTTCTGATTGTCGGACACGAGAAGATGACCTAGTGCAGCCCTGTGTGCTGATGGTTAGGGTGTTGTTTTTTTCCATGACCTTTGGGCTGCATGTACATCTCTTTGTAAAAGAAAACTCCATCCTCAGAATGAAAATCTACCTGCCCTGCTGATTATCAAGCATGGAGTTCTGCTGTTATTACTGGGAATCTTGGGAAACTCAGCAGAGTGGGCATGCTCCTACTACCTCTGCTGCCAGGAATTTCCCTTTTCCCTGGATCACTTGCCTTTGTGGAAGTGGCATGATCTTCATGGAAAGACCCTAGAGATCAGAGTGACCGGCAATGGCCAGTTGTCTAAAGAGATTGGCTGGAGATGCAAAAACAACATTCGTTTTGTGCCTCTTTGAGAAAAAGAGATTCATTCTTTCCTTTCTGATTCACTCCATATTATCCGTGTAGGGTGGCCCCAGGTGCAATGCTCTGACATGTTTGGCTCCTGGTGCGATTGGTGGGTAAACAATTAAGCCAGTGGCAGAATATTGCAGTTTTAAAAGTCAAGGGAATGGGGGAAGAGGGAGGAGAGTGGAAGGATTTATTTTTCTGGTGACAAGGTAGAGGTTCAGGCATGTAGGTGATACTGCAAAAGATAATAGTTCTGAGCTTTGCATCTAGCATGTGAATGCTGCTTCTTCACCAGAGGCAGAATACAATATTTAATTAACCAACATGCTGTGTCTTCAGAGCCGGAGCTGTGGATTTTGTTATTCCAAGTTCATTTTAAAGTAGGGCAGCTTCTTTAAATAAGTTATATAATGCTCATTGTGTGCATGTGTTTCTCTCTTTGTACCCATGTCCAGATGTTGGCACCCATAATTGGTGCCCTATAGGATTGTTGATGAGGATATCTTCCAGAAGGTGTGCGTTGTCACCACAAAAATCTTGGCATTGAATGTCAGTGATTTGGGAGGCTTTGAGCATTTTCACTTTGGAGGAGTTCAGTTCAATTCAACAAACATGAATTAAGTATCTGCTCTGTACAAAGCATTTTTCTAGGCAATGGGGGAACAGAATTGAAAGAATGTGTAGTCCCTTTTGTTATTGTTGTTGTTGACTCATGTCAGTCGTGTCCAACTCTTCATGACCCCATTTGGAGTTTTCTTTGCAAGTGTTTTGCCCTTTCCTACTCCAGCTCATTTTACAGATGAGGAAATTGATCCAAAGAGCGTTAAGTGACTTGCCCAGGGTCACACAGCTGATAAGTGTCTGAGGCTAGATTTGAACTCACAGAGAGGAGTCTGCCTGACTTCAGACCTGGTGCTCTATCCACTGAGTCATTGTGATGTTCCATGTTATTCCTTAAGACCCCCCTTTTTTCTCTTAAGGCCCTTTTAATACCAAGGTTGCTTGGCATGTCCACACCATGTATAATACAAGGTAGAGTGTGTGGTTGGACCGAAGGAAAGGGCAGGCGTGCAATGGGAAGGCATGTTGGCTTGGAAGCATCAGGGAAGCTTTCCTGGAGGAGTTGTCCCATGAACTCCATTTTGAAGGAGAAAAGAAGGTTTCTGGAGCAGAGATGCCTCAATGGCAAAGACCAAGGCAAACATCGGACTCTTCCCTTTTCCCTTTGGAGAAGTCGGGGCATCCGTCCTGCTTTCACCAGGCACTGATTGCCCATTGTAGCCTGTCAGAACCATGGGCAAGTGGGTGGGTCCTGGTAGACTCACTTCAGACTGGCTCTTGCTGCGGCCCCCAAAGGAAGATAGACTATGTCCTTAACTTTGCTCTGGACCCAGTCCCATCGAGCACAATCCCTGTCCAGCCTTCCCACTGCTCAGCTGTTAATGAGGTTTCCCTTGGCAGGGGCATTTGGCATTAACTATAACACAAACATCCAGAGCATGGTGGGCTTGGTACAATCTAGCAATCAGTATGGGGAAGGTGTCCTGGCCACTCGGTTCTTTGGCTCTTTTTCTCATGGCCTTCAGTTGAGGTCCAGTTTTTTTGACATCTGTAAGATGGAGCTGCATTTGCCCAGTAGAAAAGCTTTCTTTGGAATTACTTGGATGTCAGTAAGTGAGAGGACACAGCATTTCTGGTTTGGCCCTGGCTCACTGTGAGAGCAGCTCTTACAACAAAGTTGGGCTGGGCCTGGCTCCCTTAACTCTGTCTGATTGTGGCATTATCCCCTTCTTGTCTCCTTCCCCCCAAATGAGACAAAACTGTGCTGTAGATTGCAGAAACTTGTGTTTTTTCTAACCTTACATTAAGGACAGGCTTCTCTCAGGATTTGCCTTCAGCCTGGCTGCTCCTGACAGCATTTGTAATGTTGGCTGTTGAGAGATTGTCAGTCTGGGGGATGAGAAGCAAATGCAAAGGTTTGTTTGATTTTGAAATTTAGTAGAGACCAGGGGAGGTAAGCCAGAGAACTTGGGAACTCCCCCATCTCCATTCTGCCCTCATCCATGGGAGGGGGACAGGCCGCTGAGCCTACCCCAGCCTGGCTATGTTTGTTGCCATTATTTTACTCTCCCTGTGACAGAAAGCGCTGGGAGTTGAGTGGTTTGTTTCATCTCTCTTTAAGAAAAAGTTAAATTTATAATCCCAGATCAGGCCTTCCCCATAACTCATGCAGCTCATCCTGTTAACTGGTTTAATATATGGCACCACTATTTCATTAAACAACATACAGGAATAATTAGTTCAGCAACGATGCCTCAGAACAAAAGCCCTTGATTTAGTTTAACTTTATAAGTTGGTCTCTTTTGATCTGCAAGAACACATCTGGGGTCTTAAAGAAAGCAGAAAGAAAAATAGAAAACGTTTAGTCAGGCTGCTGGTTAAGGTTTTCTAAGCACAGTAACCCTTTGGTACCAGGATGTAACTAGCTCAGGGTGTGCCCTGCTAAGACCTGTGGGTTTCAGGAATGTCACCTGCTGCCTGCTTCTGGTTAATGGCAGTATCTTCCTAGCTTCCAGGACGTTTTAGAGTGTGTGTTCTCCTTTCAGACACAGTCTTGGCCAGAGGGTGGTCTTTGACCATAGGCCAAAACAGCCCAAGTATTGAAGTGAGGTTTTCCCTACCTTTAACTCTCACTCACAGATAGGTATTTGTTCATGTCAGTTTTCCTGCTCACTCAGACTTTGCCTCAGTGGGTTCTCTTTCAAAGGGCACAAGTCTCTAATGCTATCTAGGCTCTCTTAGGGCTCAACTTCTGCGCCCTTGGGCACTCAATTTTACCCTGGGATTTTTTGACTCTGCTAGACAAGGACCTACTTGCAAGGCTCTGAGGTTGAAGCCACTGGGCACAGCTCGCTTCCTTCACAATGCTACCTGTCCTGTTGCATCCCTCTGCAGTTTGTTTTCATTCCTCACACAGGACAGCAAAAGGTCCATTTATTATTATTTAGTCTTTCCTATCAAGTCAGCAAAAACACAGTTTGCAGTAGCAGAAGGACTCCCCTGATCCAAGCATCCACTGGGCTCTGACACGGTTATTGGCTCTACAATAGGCATTTGTATCGGGGGCTGCCTAACAGGGAAATATTCTTTTTTCAATACAAATCAGCCTGGATAGATGACAGCAATGGCTACCACTGGCAAAAACCAATCTTGTTTGTACTGTGAATCCCAGAGCTGTGTATCCATTTTCCTCTCCACATAATGCACATTATGAATGTATCATAGCTTTTAATAAGAAGTTGGTTTTAAAGATGTTTGAGAAATGACAAGAATCTTGAGTCTGAGATGAATGAGAAGAAATATTGTACTTTAACTGTCAAAAGAGAAGGACAAGGTCTTTAAGCTATTTTCCCTAATTTTATGTTTTATTTTAAAATGCCATATAATATTCACTATCTGTTTATTTTTCTTGGCAAGCTTTTAACTCCAGGGTCATGACCTCATAATGACCTCTCCTCTCCAGTCTCAATTGCTTCTGACCTACTCTATTAAGTAAAAAGAAATAACCGAACAGAAGGGTAACCAGATCACTTCTCCCACACCAAGGAAACACGCAGGCTTTAGGATGCTCTCCTTTAATCTCTCTATCCACACAGCCCTCATTTTAATTTGCAAAATTGAACCCAGATCGAGAGCAGTAAAGCCTGAATACGGTAAATATTCATGCCTCAGTGATCTAGAGTGGCTCCATTACATTTCCGAGATTGGGAGAATTACCTTTTGGATTATGTATATTCATGGGCTGATTTTTATTTGAGATATAATATTACTCATATTGGGCTATGTGTCACACATTCTACCAAAAACAGACTTTTCACAAAGCTAGAAGTGTTGCTTATACACTTAAGTGTTACTAATATGACCTAAAGTAGATTTCTCCTTTCCTTTGTGCTTTTTAAAAAATTAGTAATAAATAATATGGTGGGGGGGGTGGGACAGGGAGCAAAGTAACTAGTGAGTTATATTAAACACTGCCTTAAAAAGACCTTCTCTGGCTAATTTTATCATGTAGGGGACAATCAAAAGTGGTAGCATGATTTTTAAAATAAATATTTTATGGCTTTCTAAGATGTTGACCCTGGTTGGTGCCCAACCATCTTAGTAATTGATGTAACAGTGGTGCAACTATCGTGAGAAGCGTAGCCTTTTAGGTTTGTGTTATAATCTAACACATTGAATGTCCAAGGCACCTCAGCCATCCCTAAGCTTGGTCATGGTCTGTCCAGAAAGGATTTTGCCTGATGTCTGAGGGTCCTTGGTAAGAGTAAAGCAGATTCCCTCTTCCAAAAACAAATAAACAAAAAACTTGAGAATTCAGTCCATTTCCCAGGGGTTTTCATGATTATACCTAGTGTTAGGCTAGACAGGACATCAACTCAGAGGTCCCCACAGTGAACCTGATCTCTGAGGGTAATGTGCAGGCAGCCTGAAGGAGAACTGTAGATTTGAATAGTATATGGATTTGGCAGCATTTGGCCATGGGGGTCAGAGCAGTGTTTAGGGTATCTAAGGGTTGTTCTGTAGAGCAGAATAGCAATAATTTCATGCTATAAGGTATGGATATCTTCAACTTGCACAGTCTGCCATTGACAGTGACTACAAAGAATTAAGCAGTCCTTCAAAATGTAATAGGGAACAAAGTTAATTCTTGATTTACCTTTAGCAAAGGCCACCTTTCCTCCTTTTTGAGCTAGGTGGCTTTTTTCAAAATTTCTTTTGTAGACCTTTTATTTTGGTTTAATTGGTGCTTATTTTTGGAGAGAGAGACAGAGAAGGCAGCTAGGTGGCACAGTGCATAGAGCACTGGACTGAGAATCAGGAAGACTCAGTGAGTTCACATCTGATCTCAGACAATTCCTAGCTATGTGACCCTGAGCAAGCCACTTAACCCTGTTTGCCTCAGTTCCTCATCTGTAAAATGATCTGGAGAAGGAAATGGCAAACTGTTCCTGTATCTTTGCCAAGAAAACCGCAAATGGGGTCACAAAGAGGTGGCCATGACTAGAGAACAAGTGAAGAGGCAGCTAGGTGGCAAAGCACCGGCCCTGGATTCAGGAGGACCTGAGTTCAAATCTGGCCTCAGACTCTTGACACTAGCTGTGTGACCCTGGGCAAGTCACTTAGCCCTCATTGCCCCGCAAAACAAAACAAAACAAAACAAAACAACTGAACAACAATATACAAACATATGTTAAGAGGAAGCATGGTATAATGGACAGAAGATTGGTCTTAGAGTTAGGAAGACCTGGTTTTCAGGCCAGCCTCTGACACCTTCTTGATGTGTAGCCATGATGAAGTGATTTCACTTCTCAGTTTATCCTAAACAACAACTCTCTAAGGCAATAAGTTATAGATTGTGTAGCCTGTCTATATTGTTGGAGGGGGCTCCCCACACAATGGATGAAATCACAGGTCTAGTCTATATAGGGAGATGATAATGGAAAATTGCTATACAGTACACTCTTGTTTAGACACTTTGGGGTTCTCTTTCACCTTAAATTTCTTAGTTAATAAGAGACACCTTCAAAATGAGCCACTGTGGTGGGGAACCTTGAAAGAACAGGAGAAATGTATTACATCAGGGAACCTTACGGTAGTCACATGATTAGAACAACTGCTTGTTTTTCTTGGTAGTTTAGTCATTTTCATCTTGTCCCTTGTTTTATGAGTACAGGTGGCTGAGCAATTAGGAATCTGCAAAACATTAATGCTATCACCTGTAATGTACTTTGTAAACCTTCTGTTAAATGATGTCTTCTCACTTAGAAAAAACAGCTCAAACTTTGGGGCATTTTACTTTTAAAATATAAATGAATAGACTTTATATATTCAGTCTGTTATCCAAACCATCATACTGGATAGTTGGATGGCCGGCTCATTGAGCTTCTCTCTCAATAGAACTTATCTTGGATTGATACTGCAGATGGGTCATAAGCTAAGTCCAGAATTGAACGGGGAGAAGAGAGCGGGTGAATTGCAATTGGGAAATGGCACAATAACCAAACTGACCCTTCCTTCCCCTAAACACTTCTTCTTAGAACAAAGCCTATATTTTTATCTTCCTACTTCTTTTTACCAAGGATTTGAGGCATCCAGTTCCTATTATTGGGAATACCAGAGACAAGAGTGAGAATTTGAGAGAAGATCCTATGATTCTCTACTAGGTCGATTGAGCATTCTGTCTATCAATCAGGAAACTTATTTGTTTCATTATTCAGCATTTGGTGAGGATCAACACTGCACATGACCCCGTGTTGGGCATTATATCCACTATGGTCTGTATGTGAACATTTCTCTGATGAGATTCTCTGAATTATCAAGAAACCTTCCTGAGTACTCACACCTCAGTTTTCAAAACATACCCACAACTTGATATTCCTTTGATGAATTAAAGATGGCTAGACTTGAACAAATGAGATGATAGACGTGAAAATGCTTTGAGAAAGTTAATGCTATATGAATGTGTTTTGGTGTTTGTTATTATTGTTATTTGTAAGTGAATATAATCTGGGTTACTGAGCAGGTGGGAGTGTCAGTGGTGGGGCTTTGGGGCAACTCTCTAACTGACAGTATTATTTGTGGCAATGGCCACAGCCAAAGTTTGGATAGAGAGATCTTCACAAAGCTTCTTCTTATGTTGAACGCACATACAATTCCTCTTAAATTCCCCTTCCTTTAACATTTGGCTGGACCAGGCCCCACGTATGAAATTTATCTAGTCAAAGAGGTAATTGTGGCACAAGTAAATAATTATGGATCTTGGATAGAGATAAAAGCTTGGCTTGTGCCAGAATGCTTTCTGGACATTGCAGTTGTAGAAACAATTGGGCCAGAGGTTGGACCACATGACCATTAAGGTTCTTTCTGTCTCTGAGACTACATAATTTGTGTATGTGTGGGGGTTTTTTGGGGGTTTTTTTGGTGAGGCAATTGGGGTTAAGTGACTTGCCCAGGGTCACACAGCTAGTAGGTGTTAAATGTGTGAGGTCGGATTTGAACTCAGGTCCTCCTGACTCCAGGGCCATTACTCTATCCACTGCGCCACCTAGCTGCCCCAAGACTACATAATTAAATGTGATTTTTTTAAAAGTTAAATTCAGCAAACCTTTATTAAAGACTATGCAAGATACTAAAGTAGATAGATGATGGGGATAAAAAAGAAGTGTCTTCAAGCAGTTTATCTACTTATGGTGAGATAAGGTGGACACAGATAAAGTGGACCAAGTAGCAAGTATGGAAGGAAACAGAGATCCAGTAAGTGGAGAAAAAGTTCAAAATCTGCATAAATGAGGTGGCCTTTAAACTAAATACAAAGAGAAGGATGATTCCAGTAGGCTCCAAAGAGGAGGGAGTGCATCCTAGGCATTGGGTATGGCCTGCAGGAATATAGGAGGGCAGGAGAGGCCAGGACAAGATAAAGAAGCAGCTACTTTGGCAGAAGATGGAGTACTCAAGAGGGAGAAAGGAGAAATAAGGTTGGAAAGGTAGCTTAGAGTTCAGTTTTATAGTACTTGACATGCCAAGGACTTGGTAGTTCTAAGAGCTTACATTTTAACATAGGCAAATAATGATCCTATTTGTTATAGAACATGCTGCCATATTATGGTAGAAAAATAATACTATCTAACATGTATATGGTGCTTTAAAGCTTCCAAAGCATTTAAAAAATTATTATATACCCACGAAATCCCTGGAGGTAGATGCTATTATTATACCCATTTTCCACATGAGGAGACTGAGGCAGGCAGAGGCTAAGTGACTCGTTCATTCCTACAAATGGTAAATGTCTGTTTTGAATTTGGATCTGCCTTACTCCAGGTCTTGAGCTGTATCCACTGCATCACTTAGTAGGAGTGAAATTTTTCCTTGAACAAACAGCTTTGTACAATAAACAGCATGTGTACCTCGCAAGACTGTCATCCTAAAGAAATAAAGGATCTAGACTCTTCATGGAGATCGGCCTGGCACAGTGGATAAGAGTACTGAGCTTGGAACCTCAAGGACCTGAGTTTGAATCCCACTTGAGACTTACACTAGCTGTCCTGTAAAATGACTAGAATTGTTGTTAGCATTACCTGAGGTAACACAGGTAGAACACTTTGCAACTGTGAAATGTTAGCTAATGTTCATGTAATGTTTGTGTTTACTAATACTGATGATTTAAATTTTTTTTTCTTTTTTTGCGGGGCAGTGAGGGTTAAGCAACTTACCCAGAGTCACACAGCTACTAAGAGTCAAGTGTCTGAGGTCAGATTTGAACTCAGGTCCTCCTGAATCCAGGGCCGGTACTTTATCCACTGTGCCACCTAGCTGCCTAATACTGATGATATTAGCTATTCATTCAGCAAGCATTTACTAAGAACCACTTGATGCAAGGCCTTGTACTAGGCACTGAGCATGGAAAGATAAATTTGCTAAAAACCAGTTGCAGAAGTGCTCAGAACTTCTTCTGTCCCTAGGCAGACACCTCCAGGATATCCCCTTGACTTATAGCTAACCAAATGTTTATATAGTGCCTGATAGTGTAGAATTCTGTAGCAGCACTGAGGGGAGCGAACAAAGAAATACAATCCTGAGCTCTGCTTCATTTGGTCTTCAATATAATGGAGGAGACAAAAGAGACACACACAAAATATTAAAATAGCAACATCTCAAGTCCAAGTCTGTGTATTCTAGTACCAGTTGAATACATAGATACTAAGCAAATAGAAAAATGTAGAAATTAGAGTGGAGAAAGCAGGAATAATCAGGGAAGTCTACCTAAAAGAAGTTAGTTATGACACAGCCCTGAAATCAGTGGGTATTATTGAATACATGGGCAGCTAGGTGGCTCAGTGGATAGAGTGCCAGGCCTGGAGTCAGGAAGACTTGAGTTGAAATGTGGTCTCAGACACTTACTAGCTGTGTGACCCTGGGCAAGTCACTTCAACCCATTTGCCTATTTCCTCATCTGTAAAATGAGAAGGAATGGCAAACGCATTTCAGTCTCTTTGCCAAAAAACAAAACAAAACAAAACAAAAAACACACCGAATGGGGCCACAAAGAGTAGGACAGGACTGAAATGACCCAGCAACAACTGAACTTATAGGCTATGCCCAGGAGGCAGCTTGACATAGAGCATGCAAAGCCAGTCTTGGGATCAAGAAAACCTGGGTTCAGGTCCTGCTTGTGCCACATGCTGTCTTTGTGACCTGTGACTAGTTAACCTTTCAGTGCCTAAGGCAGGTCTCGAAGACTTTAAAGTGAGGCAAGACAACAAGCATTTATTAAGCACTTAGCATAGGCCAGGCATTGTGTAGGTGCTGGGGATACACAGACCCATACTGCAGATCAGGTGCTGCTCTGGCTTAGTGGAGAGTTCCTTCCTTACCAGGGATTCCCTACAGCAGTGAAGTCATGGGATGCAAAGGAAGTATAGCTAACCTGGTCCCTCCCTTTGAGGAGCTTGAAAGAGGCAACCTTCTTCCTCCCCCGTGCTCCCTCCCTCCCCTTGCACCTCAGATTGAGAAGAGGGCAGCATGACCTCCAGACCTCCATTGAAAGAAGGAGCTCAGCTCAGACATATCATTTCTCATATGACTACAAGCAACTCTGGGACTTCCCTATTCCCCAGTGTCCTTTTGTGTCTCTTCTTTCCCCGTTAGATTCTAAGTTCCTTGAGGTCAGGGACTATCTTGTTTCATAGTTGAATCACCAGAGCTTAGCACACTGCCTGCCTGCTACATAATACATGTTTATGTTCTGCTTGACTGTATAATCTTACTGTGAAGGCTTATGCAACTATCTATAAACCATTTACAAGTTAGGTATGATGGGGCCCAGTACTGCTTTGGTGAGAAGTTTGTTTTCATCTGCCAGGCACTAGGAACCCACTTCATGAGCCAGGGAGGAATATGGTTTAATTTTAATATGGAAGCTAGATATACTAGAGCTTGAAGTTAAATCGATCAGGAGGTTGTTGTAGATGTGGGGTGACAAGAACTGAAGTGATAGATCACTCTTGCTCTGGAAAAGTGAAGGAATAAGTTTGAGAAAAATTTCAAAGCAAAAACCAGCAGAACTTAGTCCTGGTGGATTAGATGGGGGAGATAAAGGTGAGAGTCAAATACATTTTGATGGTTGTGGTGCCATTGATAGTGGCAGAGAGATAAGTACAAAGAAGAAAGACCCATGTTCCATTTTTTTTTTTACTAATAAATCAGTTGATAATGAATTATCAGTTGTAGGTGTCTTGAAAATAACATGGTTGAAGATGTAAATTTGAGATGTAATTAAATCTTGAAAGTCAGTGAACTCTCACAGAAGAGTGAGTATAGAAGAAAAATTATTAGGGAGCCAAAGGACTGAGCTATGAATGAATGAGTGAGCGAGTGGAAAAAACCATTTATTAAGTACTATTAAGTACTTGGTATGTAGAGTGCTGTGGATACAAATAGAACAAGACAAGACTGCCTCCTGTCAAGTAGAGTCATGCTTGTACTGAGCTAGACAGCACTTAAACTTCAGCTGTAGGCTGGATGGAAAGAAGTAGAAAGATTTGAAAGGGCCTTTGGCCAGGGCTAGAGAGAGATTCCCCCTCCTGCCCCCCCCCAAAGAAAGAGCCTTTACAGTGAGGCTAGGTGTCAGTCATCAAAGGGAAAGGGGAGGCCAGTCATTTGGTCAGTGAAAAAGTGAAGATTCCTATAGTAGACCACCCTTGAAACTCCATTTGGCTTGACTCCTTGATTTTTGCTGGGAGCAGACCATTTTCACTTCAGAACATTTAGCGTTGGTGTACCTTCTCTTTCCTCTGTCAGAGTGATTGAAACAAGTTCCATGTCTCTGGTTTTGTAGACTGATTTTGATATTGACAAACAACCATCTTGAGCTAGAGCTGATTGAGTTTCTCATTATATTAGTCTGTAGATAAATAAAGTGAAAAGACTGTTTAATTATTAGTGGGAAAAAGCCATTAGAGGCCTTTGGTTTGGCATCCTGTTTCCTATTAGTCTTCCCAGTTATACACTGCTTTGAAAAATCTCCATAGTACTTTCCTCTGGCCTTCAAATAACACATTCCCAGTCTATTCTTATATTGAACACATTTGTTTATCTTAAGGCAGAGATGTTTGGGGTGCTTTTAATTTCTTTGGGCCTTCCATTTTGTTGCATTGGTTTTAATCAGTCCCTCTTCTCCATAACCCTACGGTGTGCATTGTAAACTGTGCCATAATGGAATGCCTCGCAAGGGGAGCAAAGAAAGATGGCAGGCAGCATGTGTCGCCCCATCCACAGGCTGGTATTGGGTATCTCTCAGCCAAGGAGCCTGCATTAGGCCCAGGAGAGAGCAGTAGGGACAGATGGGAACCACGTTCTCAGAGCTCGTCGTCTAAGATGGGTCCTGTTGACCTGGACATGGATAAAGGACATGCAGACAAATGAAAGGAAATGGAATGAGTTTCCTCTCAGTAACAGAATTGTTTCAGAAGGTGAAGCATGTGGACTGGCTTGTCAGACAAATAGGCAGAAGTTCCCAGTACTCCCAGAAGTGGCAAGCATCACCTGACAAAATATGATTTGGCATTCTGATTTTTCCTTGGTAGAACTCATGTTCCCTCTCTGCTTCCAATAACTGGGTGCAAGAGTAGGGGAGAGTTGTCTCATCTGAGACTGAAACTGTGGGTCTTGAACTTCTCTGTCCCTGCCTGCATTGTGTGTAGTTCGTCCTGCCACGGAGAGTAAGTCACTTAATCTTGAGGGACCTTAGTTTCCACTTTTGTAAAGAGACAGTTTAGACTGAATGATCTCTAAAGTTCCCTTTTAGTTCTGGGGTTCTTATCTTCTATAGTAGCTTCCTCAGAGCTTTCAGAAGTGGGCAAACTCCCCCCACCATTGGAGAATAAAGCCAGGCTATTTTTCTCTCTCAAGTCTCAGAATTGACAAGTGTTGACTCTGAAGTTCTGCCACCCCCTTGCCATGTGACCTTGGACTTCTGAATTTTACTTTCTTCCTCTGTAATATGATGGAGTTGGAGCCAGATGATCTCTGAGACCCAGGCAGCTCTTTTTCTATTTCCCTCAATCTTGTCTTATCCTAGGAATACCGACGGGAGCTGGAAGCAACCTTAAGGAAGCATTGAGTCCAGGCCTCTCACGTTACTAAGAGCAAAACTTGAGCTTAGAAAGATTAAGTGACTTGCCCAAGGTCACACGGGTAGCGAGTAACTGGAGGTGGATTTGGCCTCAGATCCTCCCTCTCTCGACTCAGGACCCTACTGACTGTACCACAGTGAACACCTCTCTTCTTCTACCTTTGCACCGTCCCAAGGAGTATCATTTGAGTCTAACAATGTTTTTCTGAGGGTGAGATTTTTCTTGAAAGAGTACAATTACAAGCATCACAATACTCTCTGCCTTGTTGCTTCTCAGAGGGATTAGAAGCATTAATAACTTAATTGTTTTAAAGCTTTTCAGGTTTCTGGAAGGAGACTGGAAGTTTCAGTAAATAAGAATTATGATTTAAGGAGTATAAACTTGTAAAAGAATCAATTTTCTGGGTCACTACTTCTTTTTATATCCCTCTCTGTTATAACCATAATGGTTCAAGACTGGGTGTCAGATAGGGAGTTAATCTATCTAATGAGAGGCAGTTCAGCAGATCAGCATTGGACTGGGTAGGACTCAGGCATTGAATGTCTGAGGGACTCAGCATTTGAGCCTAGTAACATGGCTCAGCTTCTGACCGCTTCAGTTTAATCTTCACCTAGGAGGTAGCAGTAATTTCTTTAGAGGATCACAGTGAAAAATATTATATAAATAGACATAATTCTATATTACTCACATATAAATAAATGATTCGGTTTTTCCCCAATAAAAATGTGATTGAAATTGTTTTCTAAGACATATTGTCACATAAAGTAAGTCCAAAGCTGAGAATTAGGGTATCTATTGTGCTTCTTGCTTATCAGTAATTTGTTGGTGAGCTCAAAAAAATGACTCTGCCTTTCCGAAGTGTCTAGATAGCACAGCTGATAAGAGTGCTGGACCTGGAGTCAGAAAGACGTGAGTTCAAATCCCACCTCAGACACTCACTGATTTCTCTGGCCGAGTCACTTAACCTTTGTCTGCCTCAGTTTCCTCATGTGTAAGGGGAGGTGGTAATAATAGCACCTACCAACGATAGTTGTTGTGAGGCTGAAATAATATGCATAAAGCACTTTGTAAACCTTAAAGTGCTATGTAAATGTTAGCTATTAATTATTTTTTTCCCGTAGAATGCAGATGGCACTACCTGTTCCTCATATACCTGAAGGGATGGCAGGAAAAGAACTTAGGAAATCAATACACAAACCTTTGATTCTGTGTAATTAACACCTAAGTTCCAGGCTGGTAGAATCCTATGATAAAGGGATTATTCTACATCAGGTTTGGCTATACTGTGGCTCAGGTAACATCCCTGGAACCCTAATCATTACGTGCACTCTCATGGGATTCCATTGTATTGATATAGACCAGCATCTCTTCCCTAAAGTCTCCTAACTCCTCTATAAGAAAAGATAGGGGAGCCGCTAGGTGGTGCAGTGTATAGAGCACTGGCCAGATTCAGGAGTACCTGAGTTCAAATCTGGCCTCAGACACTTAACACTTACTGCCTGTGTGACCTTGGGCAAGTCACTTAATCCCAATTGCCTCACCAAAAGAAAAGAAAAGATAGGAAGACCTTAACCCTCTCATTCTGAAGATGAGATCAGAAAAGAAAGGGGAGCATGTTCCCCTGAATGGTGCGTGTAAGTGCGCACGTGCACGTGTGCAAATACCACAAAGACATATAGTTTTTTTGGTAATCCTATCTGGACCCATAAATTGTCCTTTGCTTGCAGTGAATATACCCGGTTGTGACTTTTAGTCCCACAGAAAGCCTTTTCTGGATCTATCAGGAATCCAGTGGTAGCACATAGATTTGCATTATTATGTGACAGTACATTGAAGAGACTGGATGGTGCGAGGAAGAGAAGAAAATACATCCATATAATGAAATGTAAAGGTTTATAGGGGGACAAATCCCATCTAGGGTAGGCTTAGAGACAGAGGATTAAACCATCTTGGCAAAGAGCTTTATTATTTTAACAGTTTTCTATGTTGCAATGACAAGAAAGCTAATGAATGGTATTTGTCTATAAGGTCACCATCCAAAATTAATTCACCAGTACCAGCTTAGGTCTGCAGAGGAAACGAGGAGGGTTGGACATGATCTCAGGTACCCTTTCCTTACCCATTGGCACCGAGCTAGATGCCTTCAAACCTGACATAATCCACTTCAGAACAGATCATTGTCATAGCTGCTCCTTGTCCAGTGGATAAACTATGGAACCATATTCCTTCTCTGGCAAAGCCTTCCCTGTAGCCACTTGAGAAAGATGGGAAAGCTCCAACAGATCAGTTGACAGAGGTAGCTGGGTAGCTCAATGGATAGAGTGCTGGGGCTGAAATGATGAAGAGCTGAGTTCAAATCTGGCCTCAGACATTTACCATCTCTGTTACCCTGAGCAAGTTTACTTAACTTTTATTTGTCTCAGTTTCTTCAAATGCAAAAGAGGGATAACAGCACCTGCTTCACAGAGTTGTGAGGATCGAGTGAGATAATATTTGTAAAAGGCTTAGCACAATGACTGGCACCAGGTAGAGACTAGGTGAGTGCTTATTCCTGTTACCTGTTTCTCCCAGTCTGGCAAATGCCCTACCTACTTGAGACTACACTGATAATGATGTTTGAGGGAAGCAAGTTTTCAAAGGTTCCACAGCATGTTAAGCACAAATTTTAGTAAATATCTATACTAAAAAGGGTCAGAAATGCTAATATTTCTCATGATGCTTTACTCGATTCCTGTAGATAGACAGGAATACCTACAAGTGGAAACCTTGGGCTTCTCTAAACCTATATAATGAACCCAAACCTAAACCACCTGAGAGTTTGGACAGTTTGAAAAATTCATCATGGATAAATTTTTAAATCGCTTTTTAGGATTTGGCCCCTTGTGTTTTTGAATCAAACAAGTTGAATTGCCCTTTCCCCGTGTCCATGTTTGGCCATTGTGGTGTAGACACATCACTGATAAAATCCCTTTTGTGTTAGAAGAAAGTAATTAGAATGATGTTGACCAAGGTCTGAATGGAGAAGCAGGGACCCTGTAGATATTTTATAAGGGCCCTGGAAACTTTAAAATTTATATGTGTACTCAACTCCTTGAGAAAAACATTCTTCAAGAAGGGGAGTTAGTCAGTCAACCAATCGATCAATCAAGTATTTATTAATTGCTTACTATTTCTCAGGAACTGGGAATACAATTCCAGAGAATAAAACAGATGAATAGTCACAATGAGCTTGCATTCTAATGAGAGAAACAGCAAATAAATATAGAATAGATAAATGTTCTATTTAGTAACTTAAACTAAAGCTTAAACATGAACAAAAACTTTGGGGATAACCTGTATAGATGGTTAAGACCCTGTGGAAGTGAGGATACTAGAAATTGGCAGGGGTCAGGAAAGGTGTCAAGTACAAAATGGCATCTGAGCTAGAAGAAATAGAGGACTTGGGGGGGGGGCAGAGTTAAGGAAGAAGTGCATTCCAGATGCAGAAAAAGGCAGAGTCAGGAAGAGATGGAGTGTGGTGAGTGAAGAACAGAGAGAAAGCTAGGTGTGCTGGATCATAGAGTGACGAGGGAAGTGGGGCCATCTAGACTAAAGGCATATACAGAGGCCGCACTGTGCAGGGCTTTCTTTAAAAGCTAAACAGAGGAGTTTGTGTTTTGTTTTATAGGCAATAGGAAGCTACTTGAGTTGATTTAGTACAGGAGTTATATGATTAAATCTGTGCATAAAGTAAGTTATTTTGGCAAAAGTGTGTGAGAAAATGGGTAGTTGTCTCCTCTCAATGTGGATATAACAGTCAGTCATACTCCTCCTGACCTGTTTGTAAGACAAAGGTCTTGGATCTCCTCTTCCCCCTCAGGCTAGCAAGGTCACATGGTTGAAGGAGCCCTGGTCTCAATAAGGTCCGCTCCAGAGTTGTGTCCATATAAGGAAGTATAAGGTCCACTCCTGAGTTATGCCCATACAAGGATGAGGGGTGGGAATACTGTATTCAGATTAGCTAGTTTTTGCGCATAGATTGTAACCCTTGAGTAATCGGACCAGTGATGAAAAAGGGAAGGGTCCATTCCTGTTAGGGACTAGGGTATAAAACAGGGCCTGCAAGCCCCCTTTCTGGGCACCCACTAGTTGCACACTAGGGTGCCTCCTTCTTATGAGGAGGAAATAAAGAGCCTTTGCCATACGCTGTTGAGTTCCTGAGAATTATTGAGAAGAGGATAGTTTTTTTCCCTCACAAGTGTATAGAATGAACTAGAAAGTTTGCAAACAACTTGAGGCAGGGAGATCAACTAGGAGGCTATTGCAATAACCTAAGAGAGTGTTGATGAGGGCCTGAACCAAAGTGGTAGCTGTGTAAATGGACAGAGGGCTGGAGTATGTAAAGAATTGTTATTTGAGGTTTTTATGACCCCATCTTTTTGAAGAACTTTCATTATTTAATTTGAACATTTTTGAACAATGCTATGCTAAAGATTAATGAAAACCTAGCAGTTCTAGAGACAACCAGAATCCAGAGACAGCCAGAATCCAGACCAGAGTCCAGTTCCCCTGATGACATCTCAAGCCTCTTTTGAAGACAACATTTTAAGGACTTTAAATGGACATTTTTGGTTTTTGTTTTTCCTTCTGTTGCTATATACATCATCTGTAATATGTATTTTCCTTTTCCTATATTGTTATTAGTATATTGTTTGTTAGCATTGGTTAAGATATTCCGTTATTTTTTATATATTTATTGTTTATTATTTATTGTTCCATCAAGGAAACACCCCATGTTTCTTGACGAAACAAAGCGGGGGATGTAAAGAATTAATTGTTATTTGAGGTATTTATGACCCCATCTTTTGGCTAGAATTAAAAAAAAAAAAACTTTGGTGCACTCACTGGCCTCTGGGGCTCCCGCAAACGGCACAGTGCTCCACCCACTGGTTACAGCCATCACCATGGTGCTGGCACCTCAAGTCATCACCACTTGCTGATGCCTACATGGGCCTGGCAAAATTATAATGATTGGAAGCCTGGTGAGGGCAGTCATGTGACTATCAGAGCAGCCAGCCAATTGACTGGGGCCTGGGGGTGGTCAGTCTGGGGTCTGCTGGGAAGAAGGGATTTTTCCACCATTCTAGCTTGAAGCTGGAAGGCAACAGGACATTGCTGTGTGTTCTCAGCTGATTCCTGGGCAATGGTGTTATTCAGGTTGTATAATTTCCCTTTTCCCCATTTTATTTCCTTTCCCTTGATCCTACTGATCCTGTTTGTGGTTTTTTTTTTTTTTAAGTTTGTTCTTGTTAAATAAATCCTGCTCTGTTTTGAGGGAGGCTGCCAGTCTCCTTCCTTGCCCCAATATTGTGGCGAGCCGCTTAGGTAACACTCCCCAATTAAAAATTGGTCGCCACAAGTGCAAGGAATGTTGTCATTTGATTGGATATAGGGGATGAAGGACAATGGGGGTCCATTGTCTAAATGACAAGCTGCAGATCCCAGAAGGATGGTGGTGGCTTCAACCTAGGTAGGAAAGTTTTTTTGTGTGTGTTTGTGTGTGTTGTTTGTTTTTTTTAAAGTAGGAAAGTCTTAAAGAGGAGAGGGTTCATGAGGGAAGAGAAGTTCAGCTTTACCCATAATGAATTTAAGACGTCCCTGGGACATTCAGTTGGAACTATCCAGTGGACTATTGGTGATATGACCTTAAGTTCAGTGGAGTGACTGGGGCTGAATATGTAAGCCTGGGGGTCATCAGTATCGATATGTTCATAAAACCCATTAGAGCCGAATGGCTGACCAAGAGGGTCCAGAGGGAAAGTAGAACAGGGTCCAGCACAAAGGTGTGGGGATCACCTGCCTACAGGGGCAGAATGTGCACAATAAATCAACAAAGAAGACCAGAAAGGAGTGGTCAGACAGGCAGAAGGAGATCCAACCAGGAGAGAATAAGGGCGTACATAGAGATAGAGAAAAGACCATCTGATCTGACCATTGGGACATCACTGGTGACTGGGAAGGCAGTTTCAGTTGGGTGATGAGTTTGAAAGCCAGACTACACAATATTGAGGAAGGGTAAGAGGAGAGGACGTGGAGATAGCAAATATATACAAGCTCCTTTTTAAAGGAGCTTGGCTGAGAGAGAGGAGGACTGTAGGGTGACAGTTTGAGGGGAGAGCATAGTCTAGTGAAGGTTTTTCAAAGCACTTTTTTTCAAGATGGGTATATTTGAAAATGGTAGGAAAGAAATCAATTGATGGGGAGAGATATTTGGTGGGGTAATTGAGGATGTGAGGATCTGGAGAAGATGGGACAGGACGGGATCAAGAGCACATGTAGGAGGTAAGCTGTGGCAAGGAGAAACTGGGGAAGAAAAGGGAAATGGGAAGGGTGTGCAGTTGCTGGCACCACTTTGTGTGATTATTCCCTTGCTACATTCTTTGGGCTGCTTAGGTAAATGAGATAGTTACAGTGGAATTTAGTCTGTGGAGGAGCTAGCTAGCTTTTGCATCTTCATATTGTAGATTACCCATTTCAAAGCCATTGTATAGATCACTCAAGAGGAAGCTTGTCATCCTAACAGAAGGATAATGTGTTCTTTGTCTGAAGCCATTTGTCTGTGGCAAAATCAGAATTTTTGCTTAGAACCAGACCCATCTGTGGGGTCACCTGGTACAGATTTCACATCTTGGGAAGCAAGGCCAGGAAATAAGAGGAAGACAAGGCCAGTGGAAGGAGGAGCAGCTCTCAGTGCTGCCAGGAATGCAATTACTGGCAGAAATGACTAGCAAGCTAGTGATGCCAAGGGTGGACATGATGAGACCAGTGAAACCGTGCCAAAGTGAATGTGAAGAGTGGGAGAGCACAATAGAGAGAAGAGGAGATAGGAAATGGTGCAAAGGAATTGGAAAGGTGGGTTGGGGGAAGGGGGAATAATTGAAAGAAGAACTGATTTCAGAGGGGTAATCCTGATAATTCAGCCATCAAAAATGATTCCACAAAGCAATATGAAACCAAACCTCTTGACACCCTGAGTTAGGGTGTTAGTGAAACCTGGGTATCTACAGCCAAAAAACGGAGACGGCTTTAAAAAGACTGAACTGATATTCTTGAGTGTCAAGCCCTGGTTTTGTTTTGTGTGTGAGAGACTTGATTCATGCATTAACCAGAAAAAAATGTCTTATCTGTACATAGGATAGCTTGAAGAAGAGGGGAAAAAAGGAGCAGCCAAATTGAAACCTTGTTAAACAAAATTGGTGAGGTCTGATGGAGCCAAACCAAGACCAATCTTTAAGAGCTTATTTCATTTTCCCCCCCTCCGGACTGAAACCTCTTTGAATTGAAGCAACTGATCCTGCTCTAAGCTTATTAGTGTCAAGCCTTATGTGTTTCTGTTCCTTTCCTATTTACATTTTATTAAAGAATGATGAAGTTGCAAAACCTTGCACTTCAGCCTTCAGCATCGCCATAAGCATCCAAGTTCCTTAATAGAAATAGAATGTTTGTTGTAGAGGGATTTGACCTTTATTATCCATTTTAACAAAAATTACAGTACTTTGAGAAGAATCCTAAGCCCTTAGTTGATGTGACATTGACAGAACAAAATCTTTATAGAATGAGAAGTCTTTTAAAGTCATACAATTTGACTTGCATTATACTACATGTAGGTTTCAGAAAAGGTTTCCTAGGTAGGTAGGTAAGTGATGCAGTGGATAGAGTGTTGGAATTGGAATCAGGAGGACTTGAGTTCAAATCCAGCCTCAGACATTACTAGCTGTGGGACCCTGGCTATGTCATTTAATCTTTGTCTACCTCAGTCTCCTCATCTGTAAAATGGGGATGATGGAAACACCTACCTACCATAGCCCAGAACACCTTCTCCACAACAAACAAATGTATAGTTCAATGGCCTAGTGGATAAAATATTAGACCTGGAGTCAGGAAGAACCAAGTTGAAATCTGGCCTCAGACTTACTAGCTGTGTCCTTATCTGTAAAATGAGAATAATAATAACACCCACCTTGTAGGGTTGTTGTGACTCTCAGATGAAGTGATCATAAACTGATTAGCCTAGTTCCTTGACACATAGTAGTCACTATATAAAATTTAGCCATTATTTTTATTATTGATCTGGAAAACCAAGGAAAAGTCAAAATGAGTAATTTTTCCAGCCTAGCACAGCTTTCCAAGAAGCACAAAAAGGTCTGCAGATACTGGGGCGGGGGTTACCTGGAGTGTAGCATGGTGGAAAAGAGGCGCAGCAATGGGGAAGCAGCCAAGACAGAGCAATAGGGCAGGAGGGACAGGTGCAGAAAGAAATTCCAGGGGAACCTTGGCCTATGCAAGAATAGGTGCCATCTGGCAGCTTTGTTACCTTTTACCCAGTTCTGGCTCATGGTTGCAGAGAGGAAAGGCTGAGAGGGAGCATGGACTGCCTTCTCTCTGCCTGGAGCAAGGAACAAGTTCTGCAAATGTAGCTGTGTGGCTCTCATCTTAGGAGCGGAGCAGCAAGGACTCAGTTCTAGCCTTTAGTTCAGCATCTAAGCCTTGAGTGGAATAATGAGAGTAGGAGTCCCAGACCAAAGGGAAGTGAGCAGTTCATTGCTCTGAATCTGCAGAGCCTCTCATTGGATTAACAGTGTCTCACTCCATTTGCAGACAACAGAAATGCAAAATGAACAAACCACCAGACCCAAACCTGAGTTGGGAACTTGCAGAGCTTGAACTAATAGGGCAGTGAACAGACTTCCCCTGGTTCACACCAATTTGAGTTGCTGAAAACTTGTAGACCCAGACCGAGCTATGAAAGCAGCAGGATTTAAGCCAAGATGGGGAAGAAAAGACAGAGACTCACCCGAGCTCTCCTCCAAACCTTCCAAACAACTTTAAATAATACTTCAAAACAAATTCTATAGGGGCGGAGCCCACAAAAGGACATGGAGAAACAATTTTCTAGCCCAAAACAACTTGGAAGGTTGGCAGGAAAGGTCTGTTGCATCAGGGTGAGAGTAGAGCACTGTCAAGCACAGGTGAGCACAGGCTGTACCCCAGCAAACCAGCAATAGGCCTTGGGGTCTATTGAATCGGTGACAGCAGTGGCAGTTTCCAGACCTTTCAGCCCACAGATGGGAAGGGGGTTGGACAGTTTATGAGAAGGAGATTACAGGAGTCCCTTTGTTGGCACTGAGGGCAGGACTCTATTGCATTGCCCATAATTGGATCTGGGTTGCTAACTGTTGCTTCTTGACTTGCATGCAGGTTTCTCAGGAGACAAGTAAAATGATCTGTACTCCTGTCTCTGAGGACCTGCCACATTTTGTTTTGATCCACACAGTCAAAGGCTTTAGTGTAATCAGTGAAGCAGGAGTAGATGTCTTTCTGGAACTTCCTTGCTTTCTCCATAATCCAGTGAATATTGGCAATTTGGTCTTTAGTTCCTCTGCCTCTTCAAAAACCAGCCGGCTCTTCTGGTAATTCTTGGTTCACATATTGCTAAAACCTCACTTGTAGAATCTTAATCATAACCTTGCCGATGTGTAAAATGAGCACAGTTGTTCAATAATTTGAACATTCCTTGGCACTGTCCTTCTTTAGGAGTGGGACATAAACTAACCTTTTCCAGTCCAGAAATCTTGGGGGTGGGGGGGAGGGCGGTGGAGGGGAGGGGAGACAAATAATAAATAGATAAAATCATTAACTAATTTGATAAGAAAAAGAAAGATGAAAACCAAATTACCAGTATCAAAACTAAAAAAGGTAAATACACAGGCACTGAAAAAGAAATAAAAGCAATTGTTTAGAGATATTTTACTCAAATATATGTTAGTAAAACTGACAGTCCAAATTAAATGGATGAATATTTATAAAAATTTAAATGTCTTAGATTAACAAAACAGGGAATATGATACTTAAATAACCCTATATTAGTAAAGGAAATTGAACAAACCACAAATGGATTCTCCCCAAAAAATCTCAGAACCAAATGGATTTCCAATATAATTCTACCAAACATTTAAAAAACAATTCCAATAGTAAATAAATGATTTGGAAAAAATAGGTAAAGAAGAGATCCTATGAAATTCCTTCCATGACACAAATATGGTTTTGATATCTAAACCAAGGAGAAAAAGAAAGAAAACTATAGACTACTATCAATATCCCTAATGACTATTGATATAAAATTCTAAATAAAATATTACCAAGGAATCTACTACAATATCATACAAAGATCTTACACTATGACCAGACTGGATTTATATAAACTATGTGGGAATTTTAGGACAATGTTAGGAAAACTACAAGCATAATTAACCATATTATTAACAAAACCAACAAAAGTCAGATACAGAAAAAACTCACACACATCATCTACATTTCTGAATATTACCAATAAAATCCAGCAGGAAGAGCTAGAAAATGACTATAAATTAGTATAAAATACTTATGAATCTTATCAGTCAAGATGCCCCCAGGAATTATATGAACACAACTATAAAAAATTCCACAAGAATAAAGATAGATCTATATAACTAGAGAAATACTAATTGCTCATGGGTAGACTGAACCAATATAATAAAAATTTCAATTCTACCTAAATTAATTGAATTATTCATCACTATATTAAACTACCAAAGAATTACTTTATAGAGCTAGAAAAATTGTAACAAAATTCATTTGGAGGAACACAAGGTCAAAGAATATCAATTGAATCAGTGAAAAAAGATGGAAAGGAAGGGGGCATAGCAGCACCAGATCTCAAAACTATGCTACAAAGATATAATAATCAAAACAATTTAGTACTGGTAAGAAGGAGAGAGGTTAGTAAGTGGAACAGATTAGACACACAGCATACAGAAGCAAGTAATCACTGTAACCTAGGGTTTCTTAAACCAAAAGAGCTCAGCTTTTAGAGCACTATTAGATTCACTATTCAACAAAACCTGTTGGGAAAATTGAAAAAAAATCTGGTGGAAACTAGGTATAGACCAACATCTCACACATATACCAAGTTAAACTCAAAATGGGTACATGAGTTATCCTTAAAGAGCAATATCACAGGCAAATTAAGGGAGCATGGAAGAAAGTACCTGTCAGATCTTGGGAAGCTATGGATAGGGGAGGAGTTCTTAACCAAATGAGATCACAGGAAGCAAAATGGCAGATTTTATTTCATATGATCAAAAAGGGTTTGTACCAACAAAACCAGTACAGCTAAAATTAGAATAAAAGCAAGAAACTGGGGGGGAGGGGGAGGGGAAGTTTTTGCAGTAATTTTCTCTGATAAGGTCTCATTTCTAAAATTTATAGAGAATTGGGTCAAATCTCTAAAAAATACTGAGCCATTCCCCAGTTGATCAAGGGTCAAAGAATAAGAAATCCAAGTTAATATTTGCCTATGAAAAAATACTCTAAATCATTAATAATTAGAGAAATTAAAATAATAAGGTACCATCCCACTCTTGCTATATTGGCCAAGATGACAAAAAATTACAAAGATGACAATGCTGTAGGGGCTTTTGGAAAACATGTAATGTACTATTTTTTCTTCTTTTTTAAAAAAACAATTTATTTGTTTGTTTACTTTTTTTCCAGGTAGTAAGGGTTAAGTGACTTGCCCAGGGTCACACAGCTAGTAAGTGTCAAGTGTCTGAGGTCAAATTTGAACTCAGGTCCTCCTGAATCCAGGGTTGGTGTTTTCTCCACTGTGCCACCTAGCTACACCCCTTAGACTGCCTTTTGACAAGAAACAGCATAGGTATTTGTGTTTCTATGAAGACATAATAAATCCATCCCTGCAATTTCACCCAATAGGTATTTCTCTCATACTGATATACAGTTCATAGACTTTGTAGCATTATATATTCGTACTCCATGTACTAATCAGGGAGAGACATGTGCTCCTATCCATTAGTTTAACTATCGGGATTAACCTGTTGGATCATCTGCTATTTTTTTTCTCTGTGCTTAGATTTTTCCAGAGGTTAGTCCACACAATTGTGGATTTGATCTTCATGTAGTCTTTTAGATTTACTCTCTTCCACGAGTAGAGACTATATCTCCAACTTTGACCAGCCATTGTGTATTTAGTTGTCATTAATATTCACATTGTTTTATATTTTTAATCATCAGTAAAACTCTTTATGCAGGATATTACTATGCTTAAACAGTTGACTCAATAGGCTTAGTAGCATAAGAGCTAAGAGTTATAATTCTATCTGCCTCATTTTATGCTTTGATTTTGGAAGAATTAAAATACTTCTGTTATCTCTTATTTTATCTAAGCAAGTGGGTATAAAAATGCTGTTGTACTGCATGGAGTTACTATTTACAATATCTGGATGAAATTATCCCAGAGCACTTTGCTTTTTTTTTTTTTTTTTTTTTGCGGGGCAATGGGGGGTTAAGTGACTTGCCCAGGGTCACACAGCTAGTGTCAAGTGTCTGAGGTCAAATTTGAACTCAGGTACTCCTGCATTCGGGACTGGTGCTTTATCCACTGCCCCACCTAGCCGCCCCCCCAGAGCACTTTGCTAATAGAAGAGACTAGAAATACTTAATAGTGTGTACTAAATTTTCGAGTCCTAGAAACAAGAATATGTTTAGCTGAGTAACAAAGATTCTGGCAACCTTTGTATCGCTGTGATGGGGAGCATGCCATTGATTCACTAGAGTAGTGGCTAACAGAGAAGTTCCATGGCTGAGATTTGATCCCTGGTTTGAAAGTGAACTGCCAGCTTAATAGGAGATGAAGGAGGAAGCAAGTCATTCCTTCTCAAAAACATACTCAGGTCTCAGTCCTATAAGTGGCTCTACCCCAAAATAAAATATAGTCTTTATCCAGTTGGGAACTTGATTAATTTAATTTTGTTTTGCATTTTAATTATTTTTTCAATTATCAAGCATTTTATTTCTCCCTGCTAATACACCCACAGGAGGAAGGGGAAGGAGGGGGAAAAAGCCTTTGCAGCAAATATACATAGGCAAGGAAACCCCCTATTGGCTATGCCCCAAAATGTCCATCACATCTCTACCAGGAGGTGGGCAACATTCTTTACCATTGGTTCTAAGGAAGCTTGATTTAGCTTTGTGTTGAGCAATTTATAAGTCTTTCAGAGCTGTTCATTTTGACAGTGTTATTGTAAGAGTATAAATTTTCTTTTGATTCTGCTCTCCTCGTTCTACATCAGTTCATGCAAACTTTCCTAGGTTTCTTTAAAACCATTTCATCCTTTTTATAGCTCAAAACACCATTCTATTACATTCTTACACCATAATTTGTTCAACCATTCCCCAACTAAGGGATACTACCTTAGTTTTTAGTTCTTTGTCACCACAGAAGGACCTATTAGAAATATTTTTGTATATAGAACTTCTTCCTGTTTCTTTAATCTAAGGGCATAGGCCTTGCAACGGTATTGCTGAATGAAAGAGTATGCACAATTTAACAACTTTTGGAACATTGTTCCAAATTTCTTTCCAAAATGGACAGACCAATTCACATCACAAGCAGTATATCGGTGTGCTCCTTTTCTGGCAGCTCCATCTGTTTGTCACTTCCTTCTTCAGTCTGATGGGTGTGAGGTGGAACCTTAGGGATGTTTTCATTCACATTTCTTTTACTATAGTTATTTGGAACATTCTTTTGTTATGACTAGAGATAAATTTCTTTCCTTAAGAACTGCTTGTTCGGGGCAGCTAGATGGCGCAGTGGATAGAGCACCAGTCCTGGATTCAGGAGTACCTGAGTTCAAATCCGGCCTCAGACACTTAACACTTACTAGCTGTGTGACCCTGTGCAAGTCACTTAACCCCAATTGCCCCTCAAAAAAAAAAAAAAAAGAACTGCTTGTTCAAATCCTTCGATTCCTTTTAAAAACAAAAGTTATACCCACCAAAAAAAGGGGGATGGATAGCTACTATTAGGTGTTTGGAAATTGGGTCCAAGAAGTTGGCATGAAGTATTGTGCCAGTTTGACTGTAATGTAGTCACAGTCAACAGAGCAGGGTTTCTAGGCTTTCTTCCTTGTAGTGCTAACTCCTTTTCTTATTCCCAATGATCCTGGTTTTTCTTTTTTTCTCACATATCTTTGAACTGTGCTTTGGTTTCTGAAAACTTTCCCAGAAGGATCTTGGTTTGTACAAATGTATCATCATAGTTTACTCTAGACTTCACCCTGGGTACCATTCAGAGCCAGCATTTGATCATTTTTGCTATTCTGTTCTGCAGAAGGTGGCTCTGAATGGGTGAGCCCTGGTCTTCAGAACACCTGTGTTCTGGTTTTACTTTGATTATTGGCAAGATTTTGGTCAGAGTGCTTTTCTGTCTGTTCAAAGGGTATAGTACTAAAAATAGATGGCCCTATTTTTTTAATAGAAGCATACTAAGAAAGTTAGATGCAAGGAAGAAAAGTGGTGGTGGTGGTGGTGGTGGTAGTAGTAGTAGTAAGTAGTAACTAAGTAGGAGTAAGGAGTAGGAGTAAGGAGTAGGAGTAGTAGCTCATGTTTCTATAATGTGTTAAAGTTCACAAAATGCCTTCCTCTTAACAGTCATGTGAAATATGAGTAGTATAAATATTTTTCAACATCCCCATTTTACTTAGGAGGAAACTGAGGCTTGGAGAGCTTACATGATATGCTCAGGGTTAGGCAGGGAAAATTGATTGGAGTTGGTGCTTAATACTTGGTCTTTTGACACCTAAGATCAGAGTTTTTTCCACTACACCATCCAAAATGAATCCTCTTTTCCTCTGGTTTCCCATTTTGTATGTAATTGGGGCACATTGGAATGAATTTCCTGTCTACCTATTATCTCCTAAAATACCTAAGGTCAAGGAGCATTACTCATTGAGGGAAAACTCCCAGGATTCCATTTCCCTAAAAACTATTAAGTCTGAGTGCAGAGTGTTTTGCCACAAGGTGAGGACTCTGATTATTGTTGTGTGTTCTGGAAAGCAAGAAGTTTTAAAAGCAGCAGATAGGTGCACTCACCTGCAAGAGAGGCAAGCTACAGTTGAATCAGGGAGCTTTGCCATGGTGTCCTTGAATCTAGGAATCCTAGAAGAATCATTGTTTCCCCGGAGTCAAGGCAAGAGACTTGAGCAGATCTCTAACCTCCCCCATGAGGCTTTACAGGATCTCTTTCCTGCCTGGAGAGGCTTCCACAGATCTCCAGGAGACTGATAACACTGAAACCTAAACCTTTTACCACTGGGCATGTAAATTCAGAATCAACTGTGTCCCTCTCTGATATGCTGGTGGATTAGTGGGGATTAAAGAGGAATTAGATTGAAATCCCTCCAGATTTTGTAAGAAATCACTCCCACTTCTATGGGGAGGAAGGGGGTGCAGAGAGAATGTTAAGAATGGTTCTGTTACCTGATTATTTGCCCTTGTTAATTGCTAATAATGATAATAGCAATTTATATTGATGAAGTCCATTAAAGTTTACAAAGTCATTTCTTCAGGGGCAGCTAGGTGGCACAGTGGATAAAACACCAGCCCTGGATTCAGTAGGACCTGAGTTCAAATCTGGTCTCAGACACTTAACACTAGCTGTGTGACCCTGGGTAAATCACTTAACCCTCATTGCCCTGCAAAAAATAAAAAATTTTAAAAACAAATTTTTTTTAAAAAGTGATTTCTTCACAACCACCCTGTAAAATACAAGTATTGTCTTCATTTTACAAATGAAGACATTGAGTCTCAGAGAGGCTCCCATCAGCTTCTGAAACTCCTTAGCTTCCTTCAGAGCTTAATTGAGTCATCTTTTGGGGGGGGAGGGCAGGGCAACGGGGGTTAAGTGACTTGCCAGGGTCACACAACTACTAAGTGTCAAGTGTCTGAGACCAGATTTGAACTCAGGTCTTCCTGAATCCAGGGCCAGTGCTTTATCCACTGTGCCACCTAGCTGCCCCTGAGTCATCTTAATTAAATGTTTTGATATTATACATCTAGTTTCTACTTTGATTGTAACAGAACAGACTCAGGAATGAGGCCTTGTCTTAGTTCACTTATTACAATTACCCCCAGACCCTGAGTGGTAGCCAGAGGTTCAAGAGCTGAGCACTGCAGTCATCAATTCTGTGAATTTGAAATTCTGTAAGAATTACTTTAATATGTGGGAAACATGTATTTGCCAACTTTGTGCAGAATGAATAGCAATATTATTCTATGCTTACCTTGGGATAAAACCCCTCAGGTGAAAACTAAGTCATTCTGACAGTGTCTTTATTTTCTCTTTCTCGGTTTCCTTTTCAGGTTCTTAAAATTTTGATTTGCAGTTATTTTGTTGCTTTTCTTTTCCACATTCTCTTTACCAAGATCTTTTTTATTATTTTCATCCCAAGAATATGAACCACGTTGAAAATTAAAACTTGTATATACACATCATCTCAGAAAGGAGGAATTGGGTGTTGTCCACTAGGTCAGTAGTTATTTCGGTGAGGGCAGTTTCCCCAAATGGGAATTGTAACTCGGGTACTTGTTCTTAGTGGCTTCTCGGGAGGGTCATAAACCTGAGATTTCACTTCAGGAGTCATGGCACAGCAGTTTGCTAAGTGTCTCCTTATTACTCAGAGACTATTTGCCTCGGAACCTGATGGCATTCCGATTTTTAAATAGGTTTGGAGTTTTAGGTGGGTCATTTGTCCATCTTAAGTATGGGTAGAGTTGTAGTTCGGTTCTTACTTTACTGGAAAAGCTCCTTTAGGATACTCTACTGTATCTGCTTTCTGATACATTCTTGAAAAGTTGCATATAAATGAAATCTTATTTCCCATTGACTTCCATTACCCTTTGAGAGGTGCTTCATCTTATCTGATTGATTGTAGCTGTGTCTGGTATTTAGTTATCAGTTTCCTTGCCCTTCAGCCTCTTGTCAGGAAGTTAATGATCTGTAAACAAACACTTAAATATGAAGAGCTTCAGAAAGAGTGCTGGGCTTCTGTACAGAAACTTGTTCTATTGACCCACAATCACAGAGAGAGAGATGTTTCCTAGGAGCATAAATACTTAAAAATACATAGATGTCTAGGGAAGGGAAGTGCCTTACCCAAAGCCCCACAGGTGCTAGGAGCAGAGCTGGGGCTTTAAGATGGTTCTTTTCATAACCAATAAAGTCACTTTTCCTGGTAATGGACTCTTAAAGCATCAAAACTTTCGATGTTAAGCATATTTAATGGAAGCCTTTCTAAAATATGTTGTATTCTAGTCTTCCTTCTTAAACATGGGATGGCAAATATAAACATAATTAAATTTTATCTTGGTGGTTGAGGGTCATGTGAAGATATGGAATTTGGCCTTCTGTGCCAGATGGCCTTACACTCTTAATGCCTTTCTGCCTTTTTTGTATGTTTTTTTCCTCCCTTTTTCGTATGTTTTTTTCCTCCCTTTTTCCTCACTGTCAGCTATCATTTCTTGCTTCTCTTAGTGATTTTGCTGCTCTTCTCAACTGCTCTCAAATTTTACCATCCTATTTTAAAATGGCTGGTTTGATGGCAATCCAGACAACAATTCACACTAAAGAAAGTCAGCAGGCTCTGCTTGAAGACCAAGGGTTTTTCCTTCTGATTAAAGGACATAGACTTTGTGATCTCTGTTTTAGGAGCTCAGAGACCTTTTTTGTTCCCTTTGGAAATTATGATAAAAATAGTTGTGTCTGCTACATGAGTGAAATTGACATGATTGAAATGATATTCTATTCTGAATAGGTGTGCCCTAATTTTATCTGCTTTGTACAATGAGGGATGGCTAATCCACTGTTGGTGGAGTTGTGAAAAGATCCAAGGGCAGCTAGGTGGTGCAGTGGATAGAGCACCAGCCCTGGAGTCAGGAGGACATCAGTTCAAATCTGGCCTCAGACCTTAACACTTACTAGCTATGTGACCTTGGGCAAGTCACTTAACCCCAACTGCCTCGAAAGAAAGAAAGAAAGAAAGAAAGGAAGGAAGGAAGGAAGGAAGGAAGGAAGGAAGGAAGGAAGGAAGGAAGGAAGGAAGGAAGGAGAAAAAGATCCATCCATTCTGGAGAGCAATTTAGATAACCCAAAGGGTTATAGAACTGTGTATACCCTTTAATCCGACAATACCACTGCTAGGTTGATATCCCAAAGATATCCCAAAGAGAGAAAAAGACCTATTTATACAAAAATATTTATAACAGCTCTTTTTGTGGTGGCTAAGAATTGGAAATCCAAGGAATACCCATCAATTGGGGAATGGCTAAACAAGCTATAATGGTGATGGAATATTATTGTGCTATAAGAAATGACAAGCAGGATGATTTCAAAAAGGCCTGGAAAGACTTGTATGAACTGATGTATAGTGAAATGAGCAGAACCAAGAGAACACTGTACACAGAGACAGCACTATTTGGTGAAGAACTATGAATGACTTAACTATTCTCATCAATACAAAGATCCAAGGCAATCCCAAAGGACTATTGATGAAACATACTATCCACCTCCAAAGAAAGAACTGATATTGATGGAACACATACTGCAGCATGCTATTTTTCACTTTCTTTCCCTTTTTTACTTTTATTCAAGTTTTCTTATACAAAATGACTAATATGGTCATGTTTTACATAATCGTACATGTATAACCTATATCTGATTGCTTTCTGCCTCTGGGAGAGGGGAGGGAAGGAAGGGAAGGAGGGATAAAAATTGGAACCCCAAACTACAAATAAAAATGTTTATTACTTTAAAAATAAAATAAAATGAACAATGGGCTTGGAGACAGGAAGATTTGAGTTCAAATGCCACCTCAAAGAGTTAATTGCTGTGTGATCCTCGGAATATCACATAATCTCTTTTAATCTCAGTTTCTTTATCCGTAAAATGAGGGGATTGGACCCATTGTTCTCCAAGGGCTCTTCCAACTCCAAATCTGTGATCCCCTTGTATTAAACGTAGCTTCTTCGAACCTCTACATGTAACATAGCACAGGCGGGTTTTAAAAAAACAACACACAATGATTTAATAAGATTTTTTTTAGCTTATCATCTGAGCCCTCAGTATACTCCCAATTGAATCCCTCACAATCAAAACAGTAAAGGAAAGCAACATAAAAAGTCATTTTCCATTTGCAAAGTGTAATTAACTTCCTGGACTTATTATACAATGCTTCCTTTTCCATCGGTGTTCTCAGAGTGTAGCATCGTGCCTAGCACACAGTATTCACCTAAGAAATGCTTGTTGATTTACAGATTGTTAAAATAAAGGATAAGTGTGTGATTTCTCAGTTAATGTCAATATTTTCAACCTAAACTTTTTTGCCTTTTTGGACCTGTCTTTGTTAACATAATTTTATTAATTATGTACTCTTTTTTTGTTCCGTTTTATTCACTTTGTGGTACATCATTTAAGTCTTGCTATATTTCTTTTAATTTTCATGTTGTTTATTGTGACAGTAATATTCCAATAAGAAGGCTTTGATTCTGAAACAAATCCAGCAGTTTGTTTAGAAGGTCTCCCCTCATGGAAGCCTCCGTTTTCTATCCTTCTCACAATTCTCTCCTGTTAACAAGTTGTTTGCAGATTAGAAAAGAACATCCATCAGTCTCTTCTTCTACCCTTCCAGTCCCTCCCAAACACACCCAGCTGAAGCCCTGGCCAGAAACCTGTGGGGCCAGAGCTGGATCTTGTTTGTATCTTTGTAAGGTTCCAGAGGGCTATGTCCTTGGGAATGTTGGCTTTGTGCTCTGGGTACCTTTGGCCATGATAGAGCATAGCACTCCCATGCTACTCTGTGCACAAGGCATAAAAAGAACCCGGGGCACATAGGTGACAGCCCTGTGACGACAACAACAGCTCAAAGCATTAGGTTTGGGGTATGTATTCTTCTATGTGGATGCATGTTATAGTGTTCTTTTTAATTACATGGAACATACTTTGATTGGCTAATGGGATCAGTCAGTCATTCACCATTTACAAAGTCCCCACTATGTGCCAGGCACTGTGCCAAGTGCTGGGAATACAAAAAAAGAGGCAAAAGATGGCCGCTGCCTTCCAGGAGCTCACACTCTAATGGACTGTGAGGGAAATAAGGGAAAGTAGAGCTGTTTTTGATTTACTCAATTCATTCTTTTCTTTCTTTGCTTCTCTCAAAATTAGGTAGTGAAGAAAGTGAAGTCCATGCAGATGTTCCACACCCCGGTCACCTCAGCCATACAAGGAGATAGATTGGGCATCTGTGTGACCCAGTTTGACCCCAAGTTGCTAGAACGGGGGCTAGTGTGCACACCTGAATCTCTCCACACCATCCATGCTGCAATCGTGTCTGTTAAGAAGATACCTTATTTTCGAGGTGCTCTTCAGACAAAGGCAAAGTTTCATATAACAGTCGGTCATGAAACAGTGATGGGAAGGGTGATGTTTTTCAGCCCAGCACCTGATCAGTTTGATTGTGAGCCCCTGGAGGAGAGCTTCGACTTTGCAAAGGAATATCTGTATCAGGAGCAGTATTTGTCCAAGGATTCCACCACTGCGGAAGAGGACAAGAAGAGTGACCAACCTGTAGAGAAGTGGCCAAAACAGCAGTGGGCTCTCCTGGAATTCGAGAAGCCCGTCACCTGCCCCAAATTCTGTCTTGTGATTGGCTCTAAACTCGACACTGATATCCATGCCAATACTTGCCGACTGGCCTTCCATGGGACCATGCTGCAAGGGCTGGAAGATAAGAACTACACAGAGACGTTCCTGCCCAGGCTGAAGGTGTACAAACTGAAGCACAAGGAGGGACACGTGGAGAGGGTAGGTGGTCTCATCTCTTTTTTGGCTACTGGGTTCTTAGAGTCATATTTGGGTCGGAGGGGTTTGCGAAAGTTCCTGGCAGACATTTGTGATGTTCCGCTTTAGTTGCTGGTAGTGACCACTTGGGATCAGAGAAGGTACTCTGACTCTTTGTACAAGCTAACTTGAAACAGGATCTTTAAATATCATGGCTAGGCACCAACTCTGATAGTAACCTCCTCGCTCTTTAAATTGCCTTTTAGATTTTAGGTGAAAACAACTGCATGATGTTCCGTTTTCTGGAAGGCTGAGCTTAAGGACTGTTGTATCTTCATTGGCCACTAACACTCCCACTCAGGAACAGTCTGTTGATAAAGAAGCACAGTACTGTACCATCCTGAGCTAATTCTAGAATTTTTCTAAAATTGTTGTTGTTTGTCCTTTGTTCTCAAAGAGGACCATGACATCAGGGTGATGTCATGACTTGCAGTAAATTGGATTTAAGTGAGGTGAGGCTGTGCAAAGTCTCCAGCCTCACTCTCTCCTCCAGAGCCATCTGGGTCCAGTGGCAAAGATATACATCAGGATGACTGGAGATGGCTCTGGATGTTTGAGGCAATTGGGGTTAAGTGACTTGCCCAGGGTCACACAGCTAGTAAGTGTCTGAGGTGAGATTTTGAACTCAGGTCCTCCCAACTTCAGGGCCAGTACTCTATCTACTGTGCCATCTATCTGCCCCAGCAAATGAGATACTGCGCTTTGCCAGACTCATACTACAGTTATGTATTTTGTTCAGATTCACCAAATCAAGGTCTATTCTAAGTCTCTTTCATACTGCTACTGGCTCAGTTTATACCTGGGCATCCTGCTGCTCATTCTGAAGTAGCTTTAGCAAGTAGTACTTGTGAGTGACTTAGTTGCAGGACTGAGGCTGTAGGGAAGGCATTGGAGTGGGATAATGATAAAGTAGGCAACTTATTCATTCTAGCAGAGTCTTAAGAGTTGGTACTTTTTGTGCTCTGATTATGCCTCTACCCCAGTCTGTCTCTGAACCTCTTTCCTATCTATTGTTCATGATGAGCAAGGCCATTGTGTGGCCATAGTGGAGGTGTAGCCCTCATTTGTAAGTCATGGAAGTGGAGATTGTTTCATCAAATGCTTTGCAACCTTTAAACCACCATATGAACGTTAGTGATTGTTGTTGTTGTTGGTGTTGTTGTAGATAGGTAGGTAACCATGCCTGTATTTCGATGCATTTTTGTGCAAGACAAGTCAGTATAATAACTAAATTAATCTATTTATGTAACTGGTCTATGGGCTGTGTATGTTTTTATACATTTGAGAAGATCTCAGGAAGCTGATAGACTCTTGGAGAAGTAGAAAAGGACCAGCAAAAAAAAAATATCACAGAAAAGGAAAAATATGTTTTAGGAGTGTTGATTATTTAATGTACTGATGACTCAAAGGTGAATTCATTCACCATGATAAATCTAGAAATACATTAATATATTTAATATATTAATATAATTTCTGTCTAAATTTTATCCAAATGTTAAGAATGAGCTTAAGTTCCATGTTCCCTATCAAGCTTTCCTTGGTTGCTTCACCCCACAGTCATCCCTCTGTGTCCCTCCTTTGTACTGGTAGAGCTCTTAGCTCCAAGCACTCATTTGCCACTTGATCACATGCTTGTGGCTTCTCCCCAGTTCTGCTGTGAGTACTGGGCCACCTAGGACCATGTCCCAGTTGTTTCTGATATGGTGGGAAAATGGGGTACGGGGTTGGGGTTCTTAGGAATTCCTCTTTAAAGAATTACACCCTCTTGCACACAAAAGTAGTTAGAATAAGGTGATAGTTTATTTAGGAGCAAGGGAAGGGAAGGGTGGGGGGAGGGAAACCATGAAAGAAATCCTTGGACTTTCATGGGGAGATTTGGCATAAAGCACATGGCTCAGAGGTACCAAATCTCCTCAAACAGGAGACTGGAAGGTACTTTTATAGAGGACTGATGGGGGTGGCCCATCTGCCCGTGAAAAGTTCCTTTAGTGAGAGAGGACCATCCCCCACTGGTGGTAGCTGGGGGAATTGGGTGAGGAGTGGAGGACCATCCCCCTCTGGTAGTGACTAGAGGAATTGGGTGAGGGGTGGCTACGGATCCCTCTTCAGAACACAAAGGCCGAAGCCACACCCAAATTTATCTCCCCAGGGTAAAGGAGACCAGAATGAAGGGTAGGAATCCCAAACTAGCTCAGTCCGATTTGGTTCAACTTATCTCTCTAGGCATTATCTGTCCTCTGGTTTAGTTTCTCAAGGAGAAGATTCCTCGGTGTGCCCCAGAGAAATTCTGGGGTGCCCTACACCTCATGACATTTCCATGTGCCCTCTATACACAGGATGCTTTGTGTGCACCGTGGCTGCTCAGGGAATTATTTACTGAATCATTGAACATGCAGAGGAACATTGACACAGGAAGTATCCTGAAGAGTTTCACTTTGGCCCCTTCCAGACCATCCCCACATACTGACCTCACTTCATCATGGGCAGGGGCTTCAAAAGAAATCAGGGGTGGCTAACAAAGCCCACATTGAAGCACGTGTGTGTGTGTGTGTGTGTGTGTGTGTGTGTGTGTGTGTGTGTGTGTTTACAGCAGCCTGAGACATACTAGAGATTCCCTCAAAGTACTGAGATGTCCGTCTTTGAGCATCAGTGAAATGACTGTCATGGGGATAATGGGGTATGGGGTTTGGGGTCTTTAGGAATTCCTCTTTAAAGAATTATACCCTCTTGCACACAAAAGCAGTTAGAATAAGATGGTAGGTTATTTAGGGGCAAAGGAAGGGAGGGGAAGGGAAACCATAAAAGAAATCCTTGGACTTCTCATGGGGAGAGAGGCATGGCACAAAGCATGTGGATCTGAGATACCAATCTCCTCGAGCAGGAGACTGACAGGTACTTTTATAGAGGACTGATGGGGGTGACCATCTGACTGTGGAAAGTTCCTTTAGTGAGGGAGGACCATACCCCACTGGTGGTCGCTGGAGGAATTGAGGGGTGGCTGCTGATCTCCCAAGCCATCTCCTCAGGACACAAAGGCAGCAGGCACACCCAAAACTTATCTCCCCAGGGTTTAGGGAGACTAGAATGAAGGGTGGAGGTCCTGAAGCTAGCTCAGTTCCATCTGGTTCCACTTATCTCTTTAGGTGTGTCTGTCCTTTGGATTAGTTTCTCAAGGAGAAGATTTTTTTATGTGCCCCAGAGAACTTCTGGGGTACTCTGGGCCCATAACATGACATTTGTGTGCTGCAGGAACTGAGTTTTTTGGTTTTATTTTTGTTTCCTTTTTTTTAAGCATTTCTTCTGGTTGATAAAAAACTATGAATCATTTGGCCCTGTTTTATTGCTGAAGGATGACTAAGATTTGAAAATAAGTAAATCGATGTGTTCTTCATTGTTTTGTTATCTAATATGTTCCTATTGTTAAATAAGGAGATGAATCTGCACACTTTTTGCCTCCTTCAAGTTACCCTCTCCTTTTCATAGGTGCTAAACAGTAATTATTTTAAGGATTTTTACCTTTATGGAAGGTGGGAATTTTGATGAAATTAAGTTCATTTGTTTATTAGAAGTTAGGAGCACATTGAAAGACCCCCATTGTTACCATAAGATCTTCCTCCCCACTCTGTCTCAAAGACAAATCACTGGAGACATCTAGCGTAAAGCCTCAGGCTCATTAAATGTTCCTTGTGGTATTCCCTGAATTCCCTAGCAGTCTAAAGGTCTGCTGGTAAAGGAGGCCATTGCTTCTTGTTCCCATTGTCATTCAGTTTGGAGTATTTAGAATCCGAATAATAAATGTCTCCAGTCTTGGAGACATAGACAATGTGTTTTGTTTTTGTTTTAAATATTGCTTCTATTTTCTTTCTTTGAAGCAGAGAGTGATACCTCACATGTTATCCAAGAACTGACATGGCGCTCCTATCAGGAGTCACTCATCAAATTGAGGGAACGGCATGTTTTGGGAGGCGGGTTGAGAAGCTGGAAACTGTTCTTTCTACATTGTTTCAGAAGTGCATGAGAAATGCTCAGTACAGAGCCTGTTCTAGCACTTCCTGCATCTTCACGCCCGCTGGGCTTGACTGCCTCCAGGAATTCCCAGACCCGCCACAAGCCTGGGCGGCGGGGCGTGTTCCAGCTCTGTATCCTAGTCACTGTCAATTTCGAGGTGGACGACTGAGATGGGGACAGGCCAGATGACAGGGATGAGGTTAATGCTGCCCTCGGACAGTTCCTCCGCGCACACTCTTGGCCGGACATCATCCCGGCCCAGTGGAAGGAAGCACAGCTTGGGAGTCAAGAGATCTGCGTTTTAAGCCTTACTCTGCTGTCACCTTGGGCAAATTACTTTCCCACTCTGGGGCTCATTTTCCTCCTCTGCAAAATGAGGGGTTTGAAAATGATCTCCCCAGGCCTTTCTCACACTCCTACTTGGCCCAGCTCCCTCAGATCAAGCCAGAGCCCAGGTAGCAGGCCCTGCTGCTGTTCTCAGGGGGTAGAGTGCTCGCTCACCTGGTTTTTCTGCTAGGAGGCACTTTCCTTCTAGTCCATCTATTGACAGTCCAGAGAGTGAGACGTCTGCCAAAGTGACAGGAAGGCCTTTGGTGCTGAAAGACAGGAGTTCCTGCTCTTTCTAAGTTGGAGCAGGTCGCTGGGCACTGGGCTCTGGGCCCTGGACAGTGGGTGAGGACTGCCAGGGAGAGAGACAGTAAGAGTGAACTTGCCTGAAATAAGAAGCCACTTCCCAGGTTAAGTATTGAATTCTCTCCCCATTTTGACCTTTGCCCTAGGGGTTCCCTCATGGAAAATCTGACCTATGATTTCAGCTACCTTTATGTCAGCTCCTCATAAACATCAGGTGATTGGTTAGCCCAAAGCAGCTGATGATGGCTTTTGCTAGGCCTTGTGGCTCCGAGATGCTCTTGTTAAAGAACTGAGAGCCAAAACACCATCTGGGATTGAGTTTGGGGCAATAAAGCTGGCCTCAGGCGCAGTTGTCCTCTCCCTTGCAGGGGAAGAGGCTATGTCAGAGAGAGGCTTCCCTACACAGACCTCTTATGGCCCAGTCATCCCAGTCTGCAGAAGTCTGATTCATCGTGGCTCATGGAATACTATAATCTTAGTGTTACAAGAAGCTGCAGAGGCCTAAAGTCTAGCTTTTTGCCTCATGTGGTAATCATATGATCTCTAACCTGGTAGGTCCTTTCTTCTAACAACATCCCTTAGAGGGGTCTCTGTTCTCTTTTGCTTCCATAGTAGACAGGTAACTTGGGAAGCAAAGTACAGGCTGAGCCTGGCAAGGTCAGAGAAAGACAGAGGGCTCGACACTGACCAGTGGCCTGTGACTTCCTCTTGCTTGGTGGGCTTCTACCAAGGCAAAATGTTGAGTTGCCAGTGTAGCTGACCTGCGGAGAGCACCCCTCTGTCTCAGATGTCTGCCTTCCCAATGGGACCTTTCCTTTCACCAGGAAAGCTGAGCACATTCCTGTCCTTGACAATAGGACAAGCAGTTGCTGTGCTGAGGGGGATGGACATGCTGCCTTGTCTTGTGTTCTTCCCCTGGATTGTCTGTAGCTGATGCAAAGGGGCAGAATCAGCCTGGGGAGGGGAGTCCATCCGTGGCGGTGCCTCCCATAACTCACCCTCCACCTCCACAGCATAAATGCTGTAGTTTTCTCCAGGTCGGGACATTGCGCTTGGGAGACGGCCCAGTACAGCATTCTAAATCAGGAACTGAGAGGCATGAGCGGTCCTGGGAGAGAGGACAGGGGCGATCACTCATGGCTTCTCAGCCGAGCTTCTGGACTGCTAAAGTTGGCTTGGTGATAACAATCACAGGCTAGCTTTAAGTCTCTCTTCAGAAAGTAACTCTCATTAATGTTTGGGTTTAGCTAGCATCTTTAAAAAATGGTCAGGTGAACATCCTGACTTAGAATTCCTCCCTCAGGGAGATTAGCATTTTGGAGTTTCGTGCCGATTAGGAATAGCTGCCCTGGGACATGAAATCAGTGGTTTCTAAAGCTATTCTTGGTGACGCTGCATCCTCTATACACACTAGACCCCTGGAACTTTTTCTCCCAGGATTCTCACTTCTTCTTACCTTCCCCCATATCCCACCTCTTTTTGTGCTAGTATTTCTTGTGTCCATTCCCATTTCTTAGGTTTGGTAGTTGCCCCCGCAGACAGGCTGCTTAGATTATTGCTGGTGCCTGGTCCAAAAGAAGCTGCCCAGCCCCGGCAGGTCACTGCCATACTCAGGGCAGCAGTGCCTGTGTGGGACCAGAGGGCACATGAAGGGCTCAGAGACTGCCTGACCCAGTTACCTAAGCACAATCCAGGGGTCTGAGGGATGAGACAAGAGCCTGGGAGCCAGGCCAGAGGTACCTCCATCCATGTGTACCTCCAGATAGACACAGAAAGAAACCAGATGCTCCTCACCCGGGGAATGGCTGAACATCTAGTGGTGCATGAAGGTTCGGTAATTTTACTCTGCTGTAAGAAACAATGAATATGTAGGTTTTTGTGAATTGGATGTTGATGCAGAGTGAAGTCAGCAGAATCAGGAAAACAATACATACAGTGACAACAATATAAATGGAAAAGAAAATGAACTCTTTGTAATTATAATGACTAAGAAGTTTGGCTTTGAACAAGAGATGGGAAACGCACTGCCCTCCCTTCCTGCCAAGGTGGGGGGCTAAGAATGTTACACACACTGTCAGACCTTGTTGATGTGCTGGTTAGGCTCGCCAGACTGTTTTCTCTTTCTTTTTCTGTTCACTGTTAGGAGAGAGAGCTCACTGGATAGAGAAGATGGACACAAGGGGGTATTCAGAAATGAAGATCATTCAATAAAAATGTACAGCCAGGTGCAGTACTAAGTGCTGGGGGTACCAAAAGATGGGGTCTGCCCTCAGGGAGCTTACGATGTAGTGGGAGTGAGGGTATACAAAGTGAGCTGTACTCAGGATTGCTAGGAAGTAATTAATGGAGGGAAGGCCCTGGGGTGCAGAGGGGTTAAGGACAGTGTCTGGTAGGAGTGGGGATTTTAGTTGGGACTGGAAGGAAGCCAGGGAGGTCAGTCATCAGGTAAGGAGGAAGGGCATTCCTGGCATGGGGAGGCCAATAGGGAGAGTAATGCCTGGAGCCAAGAGATGGAGTAGTTTGTTTGTGGAACAGCCAGGAGGCCGGTGTCACTGGAGTGAAGCATAGGGGTTGGGGATGAAGGTGTAATGAGACTGGAAAGGTAGGAGGGGGCTGGGTTACGAAGGTTTGGATGCCAAAAAGAGCCTTTTGTATTTGATCCTGGAAGTGATAGGGAGCCATTGGAGTTTCTTGAGTAGGAGGGAATGAATGCTCAGACCTGCACTTTAGGAAAATCACTTCAATGGCTCAGACTTGAGGCAGACAGACCCAGCAGCAGGCTGTTGTAGAGGAGATATTACAAGCATGAGTACCTTTATTTGGAGTTTTCTCTTTTGCACAGATGTCTATGAAAAGAAGAGTAATGTTTTGTTTTGCCACCATCTCGCTAGCTTCTTTCTCCCCATGAGAACCAAGTGGAAGAAGTAGTCAATGTACACGTTGAAATGCAAGAGGAGAAAAAAGACAGAATTTCAAATAGACTAATTTGCTGGTGTATGAATTATAGGAAGAAAGATGTAGGATGTCGGACATATTCATATCTATACCTGACTAAATTCCTGTCAGCTGATCCAGGATGGTATATCTCTCCCACCTGGTCCAAGACTCATCTCTGCCATCCAATGGAGGATGCTTCCTACCTTTAATATTTGAGTAACCCCTCATATAAGATATGTTTTTGTTTTTGCAGGGCAATGAGAATTAAGTGACTTGTCTAGGGTCACACAGCTAGTAAGTGTCAAGTGTCTGAGACTGGATTTGAACTCAGGTCCTCCTGAATCCAGGGCTGGTGCTTTATCCACTGCACCACCTAGCTGCCCCCTGACATGCTCTCTTTTAATGCATGGCATACGTGGCTGAAACTAGGACTCAATTAAGATATAGCTATGCCATGGAGGTCTCCTGACATTCTAGAGTTATTTATTCTCTCTCTCTCTCTCTCTCTCTCTCTCTCTCTCTCTCTCTCTCTCTCTCTCTCTCTCTCTCTCCCCCTCTCCCTCTCCCTCTCCCTCTCCCTCTCCCTCTCCCTCTCCCTCTCCCTCTCCCTCTCCCTCTCCCTCTCCCTCTCCCTTTTTTTTTAACAGCTGAGTGGATGTAACATGTATAATAAATTGTCTCTTATTGGTTGAAAAAAATGATTAGTGTATAACCCATCAAGATTAGGTAAACAAGAAAATGTAGACCAGTATATGATGGGGATCAGCCCATGTGTGCTGTCCACAGGCACAAGCAGCCACTGGCGCCGTTTGCAAAACTCCTTATGACATGGGCAGGGAAGCTGGAGGACATCACCTAACCAACTGTAAACATACAGACGCCACTGGGAACATTGGTCTTGCTTTGAAGTCTGAACATGAGTTTGTTTGGTCCTGCTCGACTGCTGATGGCATGCTAAATGCAGTCATAGCACAGAGGTAACGGCAGTCAGGTGAATAACAATCTGTGTCTTTGCGTGTACCAGTTTAAAAAGTAAAAAGATGGAGGATGTATTTTCTTGCCAGCCTATTATTGATGTGGAGAATCACAGAATCTGGGACCTTGAAAAATAATTTCCCCAGGCCTCACTTTCCTTACCTATAAAATGAGGGCCCTTATTTACAAGTGATAAAGTTGAGGTCCAGATAGGAAGATGTGATTCGTCCAGAGTTACACAAGCAGTTAGTGTCAAGGCCAGAAGTGGAATCCAGCTCTCCTTATTCCCAGTCCAGTCTTCTTGCCACAACTCCATGTTCCCCTAACAAGGATATAAGAGAAATCAATACATCTTTACAGCCACAGTTTAAAAAGCAAAACAAAATGAAAACCTTTTTTATGAAGCTTCATGAAACAAATTTTTCCCCTATTTTCTATTTTTGGTTTTTCAGTTAACAAGCACTTTAAAAATTGATCCATCCTTTTCTCCAAACCTCCTCCCACACCCTCAGTTGAGCAAAAGATAAAACCTTCAATACATAGCTGCATGGTTTAGCAAACAAATTTCATTCTTTTTCACCATTTTATAGTTCATCACCTCTGTATCAGGAAGTGAATGCCATGTTCATAAAACCCTGATATTACTCACAACTCCTTCACCTCTAGCTCTACAGAGTTCTTTACAGTTGCCATTTTGTTCTGTGTTTGTGAATTCAAATCCCACACTAGGCACACTGGAAGCAAAATCTGCTTACAAGACTGAAGCACAAAATCAAGATTCCTTTTACTTTAAACAGATATCAAAAAGATTCTCCTTCACAGAAAGATCAAAGTCATTTGTTGGTATTACTTGCTCAGGTTTTTGTTTGGTTTTATTTTGGAATTTCAAAATTCAAAATTTTATTGTTCAATTTTGGTATATGAATGTAATGGAATATTATCAGGCTATAAGAAATGATGAGCAGGCAGATTTCAGAAAAACCTAGAAAGATTTACATGGACTGATGCTGAGTGGAGTGGGCAGAGCTAGGAGAATGTACACAACATTCTCCTAGCAGCAACATTATGCAGTGATCAGTTGTGATAGACAATGATCCAAGATAATTCCAAAAGACTTATAATAGAAAATGCTTTCCACATCCAGAAAAAGAACTATGGAGTCTGTGCTTTGTCTCTTTCATTCTGATTCTTTTCACAACATGACTAATGTGGAAATATGTTTAACATGATTGTGTGTGTGTGTGTGTGTGTGTGTATAATCTATATCAGATTGCTTGCTGTCTGGGGGAGGGGGAGGGAAAAGAGGGAGGGAGAAAATTTTTAAAATGAATGTTGTTAAAATATACTTTTTCAATCCTGAACTTAACAAACACCAAATAAAAATAACACTTCCAAAAAAATTATGGTTTGTACCCACTAATGGCAAAGCCTTAGGTCCTCTGTAGTGGGTTTTGCTGATTTAGATGTGCACATCTGTGCATGCACGCATGCACATACATACATACATACATACATATGTGTGTGTATATAAATAGAAATGTACCTATATGTATATATGTAGAGGGTTGACTATACTAATGTTCTGATTCACATAAGCCTCTAAGGTAGTGAACTTTTATTTGTGATTCTAATTGGGTGGAGCTCTATGAGGTATAGAATTAGTCACAAAAGTCTCTTGATCCTGGGCCTCAGCAAACCTACTTCTGTTATCCCGCTGATAGGGAAGAATCGATTGTCTCAGTCTGTTTGGTCAGGGTATAGAGAGAACCAATAGAATCACTGGGCCCTTTGTACCTTTTTTTGTCATTTCCCTTTTCAAAAAACAAACCTGAGATCAGCAGCATTAAGAGTGAAATTGGACACAGGAAGCCTCTCTAGCCCCTAGGAGTTTGGAAGCCTTGGGCCAGAGCCACAGGGGAGCTCCGTGCACTCTGACCCACGTGACCTTATCCTGGGCTTGGAGAAGTCATGACAGAACCTTTCAGACTGAAGTGTGGCAGCTGTCGAGGAGAGCCATGTGGTTTACTGGGAGGAGTTTGTGAAGCCTGGACCCCTTGATGGAGAGGAAGGAGATATTTCCCAGGTTTAATATCTGTAAGTGTGAGAGACACAGGACCGCACATTCTGGAGAAAGTCGTTTCTTGGAATGAGATCATATTCCAAGGAACTAACAGAACAGCAAGGACCGAAAGCTTGGACACAGGCAGGCAAAATACCTGAACTTTGCTTTAGCCTGAGTTATTCCAACAGTGTAGATCCAGTGGGAACAGGATGGCCTCTTTAGCAAGCCCGAGTTAGTCTCTTTTCCAAGAGGAGTCCCAACAACATGTTAGTATTATAAAGTTGATGGGCTGTGTAGATCTCTGTGGTGAAAGGGAGACCCATTATAATGCTGGAGGGTTGCCTCTCTTACAGTCTTATGTTTGTTTCTCTTCTAAGGAAAGTCCAAACAGAATCTCTTTGTCTGGGTGACTTTATCAAGGATTAGGACACATTGAAGGGAGAAAAGAGTAGATTTAAGAGGCTATTGTTGGACCTTTATGTGTATACTGGATTTTCTCTTGGATGGAATAAAGTCTCTCCCATACTTGATATTGCATTATCTTTTAGACACATACAGGAACTGAGGACCCTTTTACTTCTATCTCTGGAGACCTTAATATAAGCTATATGCTAAGATTTCTCCAACTCTAGGGAGGAACAAACCAAGAGGGTTTGGGGGGCAGCACCCCCAAGATTGAATCCAGTCTGTGTAAGGGCAGAACTTGGGGTAAAGGTAACCTTACATATAAACCAAGGTGTGATAAAAGGTGCCCTGGCCCTACATATCTCTTCTGTCCCCTTTGTTGGTGTCCACTCCTCAAGATAAATAGTCCATTTTGTCTCTGAGAAAACTATTATAATGCAATTATGTTCTTTAATACCTTATCTGCTGGGAAAACTGTTATAATGCAATTATATTCTTGAATACCTTATCTGCTGTTAATACCTTAGTTTAGTTTGTTAGATAAATATCACATTGGAAAACAAGAAACAGGGTCCTGAGAGAATGGGATGCAGGACAAATAGGCTTTGATTGAATAGAGATGAAATGGAAAGTTCCAGAATACATTGACCAGACAGCTAGGCAGGACAATAGATGGAGTTATAGGCTAGGATTTGGAAGGCCTGAGTTCAAATCTAACCTCTGACACTTACTAGCTGTGACCATGGGCGAGTCAGTCAAGAAACATTTATTACAATATGTCGGACACTGTGCCAAGTTCTAGGGATACAAATAAAATACAAAGATAGCCCCTGTCCTCAAGGAGCTCACAGTCTAACAGGGAAGACAATATCCAAGCAGCTACGTGCAGGATAAATAGGAAATAATCAGTAGAGAGAAGGCTCTAGAACTAAGAGGGAATGGAAATGTCTTCCATAGCTGGTAGAACCCAGACTCAAAATCGCAGAATTTTAGAGTCAGAAGATTCCTCGGAAGTCATCTAGTTTGACCTGTACCCACAAAGGAATCATCATGCCAGCATACCCAGTTTCTTCCTGGAGACTTCCATTGAGGGTGATCCATGATCCTGGAGTCAGCCCCTTCCACTTTTCTGAAACCATCTTGTGTTTTTGAAAAGAACAAAACAAGGCCATCTTGCAAGCCAGTTGCCTGATTCTGGGCCTGGTCCTCTTTAAATCCATAAACCTTTAAGCTATAATATAAGAAATCATATGGTATCATGGTGGCCTCAGAAGCAGAACCTCTGGCAATGGTGCCTTATCTGTAGTCAGGATAGAGCCGGTGCTCTTTATTATTCCCTATTCCCCACAGCAGTATTGGAAACTTGAGTTCTCCAACAATTATAGTTTAATGGACATGTAAATTGTTCATAAAAACAGTAAAATTGCCCACTGACAGTAAGAGTCGTGGACTCTGATGTAGTATTTTTCATAAGGAATGATAAAACTGAGAAAATTCACATTCAACAGCCACTTCCTTTCATTTTAAATTAAATTTTTTATCCCCCCCCATTCTGTATAAGCATTTATAGTACACATGATGTCTTTCATGTACAGAGAAACTAAACCACCCTCACAGACTTTTTAAAAAATAGGTTTGATTCTTCTTGCTTTTATACCACTGCCCTTTCTCAGTAATATTCCCACGTCCACTTTAGAGCCTTTCCTGTAACAAAGAAATTTGGTTAAGCAAAACATACTGCATCCAGCAGCATATGAAGAAATGCACAACCATGGCCCACCTCTTCTTTTTCCAGAATGAGGTGAGTTTTCATGATCTGGAACCAAGATCAGACATTGTAGATAATCTCAGTTCCTAGGCTTTTAGTGATATATGTATTTACATCATTGTCCCACAGGCTTCTTCCTCATACTTTACCCTTTGTTTTGCATTCTTTGTTCAGCAAAGCCTACTTCTTGTCCAAAGTAATACGTCTCTCCCATTTTTTTAAAACCACCAGACTGGACCTTCTCCCTCCTGTGGTGACACCGGTTTTGCCAACAAATCAATCTTAGCATTGAAGATAGAACTGGGTTAAAACTTTGAACTACTGGCAATAGGCCGGCCCACTTTTACTTTTACTTTTACTTTTACACAGGCCTTGACATTTTAGTTAGCACTTTCCTCTCACAGCAGTCCTGGGGGTTAAAGAGCACAAGAAATACTATTCAATGTGTAGATGAAGAAACTGAGGCCCAGAGAACTTCAGTGATTTGCCCAAGAACACACCAGGGAGTCAGCATGAACTTCAGTAGTGACACTGAAAAGAAGATGTCTTCATTCCTCATTCTGTTTAAGGAGCTAGTGGGCAGGAGAGTTAAATAATCTTTTTTTTTTTTTAAAAGGTGGCGAAGGAAGCAGATTATGAGATTTGTAAAATAACAGTAGAAGGACATACACCGAATTTGATTAGCTCTGTACTCAAGAATGAAGACATTATTCACATCAAATTCTTCTTTACAAAGCATGACTGGGTCTGAAACTAGACCCCCATGGGGATTTGTGTGCTTGAACCTATGGCAGTCTCACACACTCCCATTTAAAATATGGAGAAATAGGTTGAATCCTAAAAGAGTTTAAAGAGGTCATTTGATCCAGCCCCCTGTCTTCAGAGAACCAAATGCCTAAACCTACAGGGAAATCTTCCTGTTAGTGTTTCTCATTGTTTTGTATCACCCTGACATTCAGGATCTTCTGTGTGTGTCCACCTAAAATGTCTGCTCCTTCATTTAAGCTCAGGATTGAAACCAAGGTCCCCTCACTCCTCACCTGGAAATCTTTTTACTGTGCCATGACAGCCCTCTGATTTTACAGACCCATAGCCACTAAGAGACTTGCCTGGTGACTTTTTAGTGCATCACAGAATCATAGCAAGAGTAACTAACAGGTGTCCACAGCATGGCATTTCGTGTCAGCCCATTGCTTCATTAACAGCTTTACATTTTAAACGTACGAATTTAGAAAGTACCATTTTTCCTTCTTTTACCTGGGAGCCATGGCAAGATTAGTTAATTAGCCCAAGGTCACATAGAATGTCAGAGCCCACCAAAAGAACCAAATCTCAGCACTTAGTCTGTTTTTTTAACTTACTTAGATAACCTGATCTTATTTTCAGGACCTCCTTAAAATTAGAGGCTCTTCTTCCACAGGTGCTCTCGTGGAAAGGGAGCCTGGCAGAGTAGAAGAAAAGGCTCTGGGCTTGTAGTCGGAAGATCTGAATTTGAGACTTATCTCTGCCTTTTAGCTTTGTGACCCTCTGAAGGTCACTTAACTATCCACGTCTCAGTTTCCTCAAATGTAAATGGGAATAATTATATGACACTCTCTACTTAAAATTCTGAAAACCTTTGAAAAGCACTACATAAAATCAGGCTCCTATATAGAAGCAGCATGGACTAGAGAAGGAGAATGCTGGTCTGAATCTGCTTCTGTGTAACCATGGGCAAGGAAAGACCTCCGGGAATTTTATTTTCCTCCTTTATGAAATAGATCACTCAATTAAATAATTATATTCCCTTCTCAAAGATTGTCATAAGGAAAACATTCTGTAAGCCCTTAATAAACACTATATATGTGAATTGTTATATTATTATTTCTGTTATTTTGTACCAATTTACAAATGGAAAATCTGAGTAACAACAAGTGTCCTTGGAAAGGGCTTTTGTTCTTATCAGAAAATGAAGGTACTGGGCTGGCATAGGAGGCTGATGCTGGCTAAATGATCTGCTTATGTCACCATAGAATGACAGGGAAAAGGAACCTGAAAATAGAGGGTTCTTGGGTGGGACTCAGTAGAAAAGATCCAACAAGTGCTCCCATCCAGAGTCATAAAGCACTTTTTTTTCCCTTTGCAAATGAAATTAAAAACAAAAAGCCTAGCAGGGGGATATTTCATCACATCAGTCCTATTGTGTCTTCGGGACTGAGCCATAAAACGAGTCACAGAGACGTTCCCTTTGAACTTGAAATTCTTTCTAAACTACTGCTCTAAAGCAAGGGAGAGATGAGAGGCGAGCAGGCTGAATGGCCTCCTCTCTTGCCTTTCTCCCTCCTTTCTCAAAAGCCCTTAAGTGAGTTTGATTCTGTACCTCGGCTCATAAATTTAAAAAAATATTATCATAATGTAGGTCAGTGAACTGGAGCGCCACTGTAGACCACGGGGATCACAGGCAGAGATGGAGCCTTCCCTGGCTGCCAGGGCGAAGGACAGTGTAAACAAGACATGGAAGAAGCCCTTAGCTCTCGCTTGCCCTAATCCTTTGTTTATGCAGCACTTAAACTGACTTTTGGGGTCGTCTCTGTCTGGCATTAAAGCCCTAAAGCTTTTTGAAGTTTCCCTGAAGTTAATAAAATTAGTCTGCCCTCATTGCAAGGCCCCTGCCTCGGAGGAGACTGGATCCTGTACTGTCTTTGTGGCATTTGGCTTTTTAAGTTAATAATATTTTATAACAAAAAAGAGAGAGGCAGAGAAGGCTCCCAAAAGACCATTCTGTTGGTAGCAGCATGGACTGCCTTCCCCGATGTTAGGAAAACGCAGGGAGGATTCACGTGTGAATTCATGCTGTCAGCTCAGTTAAAGCAGAGTAAGTAACTGGAAGTGTCGAGTCTCAGTGTGAGCAAAACAAGGGGCACCTTAACTTCCCTTTTGTTCTCATGTGAAGACATGGGAAGGGAATGGTCCCAGAGGCAGAGCATAAGAGCATGAATATATGCAGGCAGAGAACACCAGCCAGAAGGAACCTGACGGGCCGTCCAGACCATCTACTTTGGGGTGAACCCTCTTCCTCCAAAGATCTGTCCAGTCTTAGAGGTTTTATTACCCCTAAGCCTGTATCCAAACGCCACCACCTCCCATCAGTATTGCTGGAAAGATCTTTTTATAGGTTAAGATAATAACAATACTCACTGAGGATTTCAGTAATGCTTTGAGCCACACTGTCCCGTGAGGCAGGTAGTTCATGGATTGGTACATCAGTTTTACAGATAAGAAGAAATAGCTTGAATGACTTACTCTCCACAAGCATGCACATGGGCATACACGAGACCCCGTAAATGTTGCCCAATCCAGACAAGAGGAAGGTTCATAACAAGTGTGAGCTCTTCTGGTACTTGTCTTGTGCTGCTTCCTGAGCATTTCTTAGGCACTACTGTGCATGATTAGCTTTTCTCTCCCATCTCCACAACTAGATGATAAGTTCCTTTCAGGTCTGGAACTGCCTTCTAGAGCATTGCCTCCCTCCATCAAGCCCAGAACAGTGCTTTGTGCATCTTAGGCAGACCGTAAATATTTGATGTTAATATTCTATTTAATTGATTACTAATTACTAATATATTACTCTTAGATTTTATGTTTAGTATTTTTTAAATGATCTTGTACATAATAATAGTAAAGACAAACATAGTATTAGTAAAGACAAACAGGGACAGAGTGTGTATAGAAAGCCAGGCTTGGAGTCAGGAAGACCTGAGTTCAAGTCCTTTTTGGTTTTTTCTTTGTTTTTTTTTTTTTTTTTAAGTGAGGCAATTGGGGTTAAGTGACTTGCCCAGGGTCACACAGCTAGTAAGTGTCAAGTATCTGAGGTCAGATTTGAACTTAGGTCCTTCTGAGTCCAGGGCTGGTGCTCTATTCAATGTGTCACCTAGCTGTTCCTCAAGTCCTATTTGTGACACGTGTGGCCCTGTGATCCCAGAGAAGTCACTTCATCTCTCTGGGTCCCAAGTAACCGTCTGAATCTCAAAGTTCCTGATCAGGTGCCTGATTTGTTTGGGGCGGGGGGGGGGGGGGGGGGGGTGGGTAGGCTCTACAAAAATGGTCTGAGTAATTAAATGTTACTTAACAGGGTGACAGTGAAGGAAACAGGTGACCTAGGTTCTCTCTCCAATGGTACCACAAACTAGCTATATGACCATGGCTAGCTAATTCATTTCTCCCAGTCTTGGTGAAGACTTGAATTAGATTTTCTCTAAGTCCCTTTCAGCTCTCATCACATTCAAATATAACTCCTGCAAATCAGGGATGGTGGCATTCACTGTTTTAGTGTCTCTCGTACCTAATGGTACTTGACTGATAATAGACATTTAAAAATGTTTGTTCATTGATATTCTATGTTATTTCTCATCTCCATCACCCAAATTACTGAAAGATCCTCAGCTCTTTACTCTCTGAGACAATCTTGTGCTGTCCAGCCTATGCACATGCATGTGTATGCCTGTGTAGTAATCCAGTCATTGTGATATGTGGCCTCATCCCACAGAGGCTTAGCTTCTCAGGAGTCTCTAGGGCTTATGTCTTAATGGGCATAAAAAAGTCTTCCCTCTTCTGCTGTGGAGCCCCATGGCCTACCCTCGGGTCTGAGGCAAGCAAGACTCTTGCCTTGGGAGTTCCTGCCTCGTCCTTCATGCCCTCCCAAAGTCAGCTGGAGCTTAGTGACAATGTTCCTCTTAAAGCTGCAGAATGTTGCATCTGTGAGTGGTTGAGGAACATTTAAATACAGTCTTGAGAGCTTTGACCAAATAAACATTCTGGGCACAATTCTTCCCTGGTTCTAGCCTGGGACTAGAGTCAGTTTATCAGCATGAAGACAAGTAGCTAGGAGATAATATATTAACCACATTTTCTGATGATGTGTGGAAGTGTTAGAAACAAAATCCACAAGTTCATCAACACTCTCTGGAATGCTCCAGTTCACAAAGGCATCCAAATGGTGGCAGGTCTTTGTTTTCTTCCAACAGGAGTCCCAGTTCTGGAGAAACGAAGTTCACAGCCATTAAAATTTCCCTTTAGATTTTTAATGACAGGTGCCTATGAAACGTAACTTGGGAACATGATGAGTCATTTTTTACTTGAAACGCCAAGTCTGTGGGAGGTTGCCGTTCCAAGAAACGGATTTACCTGGTTGTTGGGTTTAATGGCATTGGCTAGCGCCAGCCTATGAATAATCTGTAGCAATAAAAGTCATAATGAATTTAGATGAATTTTATTTGGAAAGAATTTGAGTTTCATGATACCTCTTGAGATTCTACAGAATTCCATTTTTCCACATTATAAGTGGTAATTTTAGAAAAATAAAAATTACTGCTTTAAAAAACAAAAACCAAAAAAACCAACCTTAGTCTCCTTAGCCAAAAGTGATCGTATCCTTCTGTTGTACTCAAAGCTCCCAGGACTGTGGCTCATTAATCTCTTTATCTCTCTCAGAATTAAGCACTGTACATTTCAGGGAGAGAGCCACTGCTTGTTGTGGATGTTGCAGAGATGATTCTCTGTGGATCAGGCCAGATCACAAGGAGCATCAGATGTTAGAGCCCAAAGGCACCTATCAGTCATGTGGCCTAATCCCTGTAGGACAGGATGTGAAATAAAGGCCGTGGGGTACAGTGAAAAGAGCTCTGGGTTCAGATTCTTGGGCACTTTATCTGTTACATGGGGCAAGTCTCCTCACTTCTCTGGACCACAGTTAGGGAACTGTGGTCTGCCGGGTGAAGGCAACTTCTTTGGCTCCTTGAAAGCTCTACATCTAGGATCCTTCGACTTGCCTAAAATGACACACACGTGGGAGGACTTGAAGTAATCAGCCTTTAAAGTCATGTATCGAGAGGGTGACAGAGTCAAGCCTGGAGCTCAGCTTCAGAGTCTGAGGGTCTGGTTTTTATCCCAGCTCTTATTCTGATTACCCCTCTGCTTTTGCTAGAACACTTGGAGTAACCAGCCACCTTCCCTGAGCCTCGGTTTTCTCCTCTCTAAAATGGACACAATAATCCTTGCACCAGCTGTGCCCCAGGCTTGAGCTAGATAACTGCTGAGGTCCCTTGCAATTCTAGGATTCTAGGATTCTAATACATGTTTTTTGAGGTGAAATGAAATGACCATTCCCTAAATAGCAACTGTCAGTTGTGCCTATGGGCAGCACTCCACCTGAGGAGCAGTTGGTTCCTGTCCTGTAGAGAAAGAAACCAAAGCCTGTTGTGGTTTTTCTGCCCCATAAATAAGTAAAGGCAGCTATTATGGCTTCAAGGAATAATGGCCATGGGGCCACTCACTCCTCAGAGCTTATTGTCACCTTGTTGGGCCTTCAGCTTTTTGATGACTGGGGGGGGGGGGGGGAGGTGGCCATTATTTCGACACGCCCTTTGCACTCACTGATGGCTTAATTAAGAATCCACGCTTGGACTGGATCCTCCCATCAAGCCACAGACCTGGAAATTAGAGATCAGTACATCAGGTCCCTTCTGATCTGGGGGTCAGCACACCAACAACATGGTGGCTTTTGGATCACGGTGCACATTCCCACAGGTGACATCCTAAGACTCGTGACTACTCGAGAGCAGTGATTAAACTCGAGGAAGCTCAAGTGTCAGCTCCTCATATGGTCAGTGTCTCTGAGGCAGCCAAAGGTATCGTAGTCCCTTAGAGGACTGGCCTCTGCTAGCCAGCCACACTGCTCTGCAGCATTGGCCATGATCGCCAGGCAGATCACAAGCTCTCTTTTTCATTGCTTCCTTCCTCAAACACCCTACACCTGTCAGGGACCTTAGACACCATCTACTTCAGCCCCTTCATTTGGCATACGGGGAAACTGAGGCCCAAATGATTGTCATTGGCAAAACCAGGGCCAACTCCCAACCAAGTACTCTTTCCTTCTCATAGGCTGCCTCTTTCCAGGGGACAGAGTACTAGCCTGACATGTGACAGCACCAGCATGAAGACAGCATGTACAAGACACCATGCCAGGCTCTGAGAATGAGAACAGAGACTCAAGACAGCCCCTGTTCTCAGGGGGCTCATGCTCAGACAGGAGAGAAACAGGTGCAAGGCAGCCACTGCACACAGCCCCATGAGCCCTACCCTGTGCTTGTGCACTGTGCTGAGGAAGGCCCAAGGTGCTTTGGCACAGCACAGGGAAAAGCATCTCCTTCCTTCACCAGTCAAACTGTATCCATCTCCAGTGCTAAGGACTGTGCTGGGTGAGGCTGGCTTTTCCATTATTTCAGTTGCTGCAGCTTCAAGGTCGGGACCCACAGACACAGTTTGTCTGTCATGTCACCACACATAGTGATTCCCTGGGTGATGGCTGCCAGGCTGGACTGGAAGCTGAGCTTCTGGTCTGGGGACACTGATATTCCTGGTGCCTGTGGGGTAGGGCCCTGGACTGGTTTAGTCCACGCCAAGCCTCCACGAATTGAGGTTAGGTTTGGCAGAGGCCTGCAGTAGCTACAGGGCGTGGTAGAGAAAGTCTGGAGAAGGGTGGAAGTTGTAGGAGAAACCAGCTAGTCAGAAGGAGAGACTGCAGGAGGAGTGGGGCTTTCAGAGGGAGAACTCCAGGAAAAGAGTGACCTTGCAGGGTGAAGAGCTGCCTGCGGCACAGTGGGGAATGTGCAGAGAGCCAGGGGTGCAGCCTGGGGAGGAAGGAGCCAGTTATGTCTCTCACTGCAATAGGCCAGAGGACCATTTGTCACGGATGTTGTCTTTGGATTCCGTGTCCATTCTTATCAAACCTCGGCTCAACCCTCACAGCTACTTGACAGATCTGCTCGATCCTCGTCAATAAGCTCTCCTGGCCCTCCATCAGCTGCCCCTGTGGGCCTCAGACTGTCTCAGGGGAGCTCTCCCCAGCCGTACTTCTCGGCGTCATCATTATCTTCTTCCCTCTCTCTGATCCCAGAAGAGGAAGCACCATCGCTGTTCATCGTTAAGGCTACTCCTTCTACCTTTCTTTGCCCTTGGTCCAGTTCTCTCCTCCTACGTCCTTTGAAGATCTTTTCGACCCTAGACTCTCTTTCGTGGGTGTTCAAACTCTCCACCCCTCCTGGGCCCCACACTTAGGTGACCCCATTTATCTCCTCCTTTTCACTTCTAAACTTCTTAGCCTTCAGTTCTTCTCAAGAATGAGAACCTGCTCTCAACCCCCCCTGAAATTCGTTTTCTTTCTTCCTTGATCTACTAAAACCATCCTTACAGAACGTCCAGCTGGTCTTCGAAATAACAATGCAATATTTTTTTCAGACCTTATCCTTTTGATAATAATTAGAATTTACAAAGTGATTTAAGTTTGGCAATGCACTATACACACACGCCCGTGTGCTTGGGCACACATACACACATATAATGTCATTTGATCCATCCAACAACCTGGGTAGGTAGAGGCAACCCCAGGAAGAATGTATTAAGTTGGGGGTGGGGGTTATACTTCTGCTTTAAGATCACTTTGGTAGCTGTGTAGAAGATAAATTCAGGAAACTTGAGGCCAGAAACATTAGGAAGAGGGAGAGAACCTTAACTAAGATAGTTGCTGTGTGTGTAGTGAGAAGGGGGTCAGATACAAGAAATGTTGTAGTGATATAAAACAAGATTTATCAAGATTGTACATGTTCTGTGAGTGTGAGTAAGAAGTCAAAGATAACACCCAGGATTGAAAATTTGGAGGCTAGAAAGACAGTGGTGCCCTTAACAGAAACATGGGAGCTTGGAAGAGCAACAATGAGTTCTGATTTGGATATGCTGATTTTGGGGTGTCTGTACACCATATAGTTTGAAATATGCAATAGATTTGGTGATGTGGGACTAGAGCTGAGAAGAGAGCCTCAGGCTAGATAGATCAATCTGGGCAGCAGTCTGCATAGAGATTATAATTAGACCCTGGAGAACAGGAGATTTTCTCCTAAGACCTAATAAAGTGTTCTGTATATAGTAGGCACTTAATAAATGTTTATTTAATTACTGAGTGCTAAAATAGATTGACAAAGTCCTTTTTACAGTTCTGAAACTTCTAATGATCTGTTTCTCTTCCAGCAATATACCTCTTGGCAGTGAGATGTCATGGATGGCTTGCAAAACCTTGGAGTCAGGAAAGATCTGGGTTCAAGTCTTGGCTTTGACATGTAGTAACTGTGTGATCCTTAGCAAGTCACTTCCCCTTTGCTGAGCCTTTAAGACTATAAGTATAGGGGCAGCTAGGTGGCGCAGTGGATGGAGCCCTGGCCCTGGAGTCAGGAGTACCCTGAGTTCAAATCCAGCCTCAGACACTTAACACTTACTAGCTGTGTGACCCTGGGCAAGTCCACTTTAACCCCAGTTGCCTCCACTTAAAAAAAAAAAAGACTCTAGTTATAGAGGGGCTGCCTCCTATGTTGGAAGGAGGGAGTTTCTACTACAAAAAAACAAGCCACAGGTCCTTGATGTTGATCAATAGGTATAGAGTCTGAGGTAAAGCCACCCCTTAAGGATCCCCTTTAACTAAATCCTGTGTTACAGAAGATCATAGTTTTAATGAAGTTTACATGTCATCATATTATGAATCAATTTAGACTCTATTGAAACAATCCTAACAAGGACGTCACCTCAATGATGCTACCCTCCGCTACCACAAGCTGTTTTTGCCAACACCATTGATGAATTGGCCCTTACCCACCAGTGACCAGTGGCACACATGTGCTAAGTGGCCAGAGGACAGGTACAGTTTGTGACTGTGGAAGGGTGACAATAACATGTGTGGAGCTTGAGTCCTTGTTCATAGCATCTTTATTGTAGTGCTTTAGCCAAGTAAGCTAATGTGCCAGAATGTCAGCGGCAACAGGGGCCAGAACCAAGAAATAATAGGCCATAGTCAGGAGCAAACTGAGAATCAGGCAGTATATGCTTAGCAGAGGATCCAGCTGAGAACAACCAAGTGATCTGTTATGTCCCTGGCCCTGGGCTAGATGCTGAGAATATACAAAGGCCAAAATGAAATAGGCCTAACCCTCTATTAGAAGAGATAATGTGTGCATGCACACATATCTGTATACATATATAAGAGCTTATACAAAATCACTTGAAGGTAGTTTGGGTTAGGAGGGCCCTAGCAGCTGAGAGCATCAGGAAAGGCTGCGTGTCCAAAGGGGCACTTGAGCTGGATGAACGTGGAAGGAAGCTAGAGTTTCTAAGAGGTGATGGTGAGGTGAAAAAACATCACAGCCTTGGGAGACGGTTTGTGCCAAGCCTTGGAAATGGAAGATGGGGAGGCCAGTGTAACCGGACTCTACTGGGCAGAAAGGGGAGTAATGTCTAATAAAGCTGAAAAAGTGGGTTGGGGCCAGAATGTAAAGAACTTTAAGGGGCAAACAGAGGAGTTTGATCCTTGAAAGTGTAATAATAGGGGGCAGCTAGGTGGCGCAGTGGATAAAGCACCGGCCCTGGATTCAGGAGGGCCTGAGTTCAAATTCGGCCTCAGACACTTGACACTTACTAGCTGTGTGACCCTGGGCAAGTCACTTAACCCTCATTGCCCTGCCCCTCCCAAAAAAAGTGTAGTAATAAGAACAAGTAACATTTATATAACACTTATTACATGCCAGTTGCCGTACAAAATGTTTTTACAAATATTCTCCCATTTGATCCTCACAACAACCCTGGCAGCCAGGTGCTATTATTATCCCCATTTTACAGAGGAGGAAACTGAGGCAAACAGGATTAAGTGACTTGCCCAGGGTCCCATCTCTATTAAGTGTCTGAGATCAGATTTTAACTCAAGACACTGGGCCCAGTGCTCAATTGACTGTACCACCACTAGAATTTAGTTAACAAGGGAGAGACATGGTCAAACCTGTACTTTTAAGAAAATTACTTTGGCAGCTATGCAAAGCATAGATTGCAGAGGGCAGACACTTGAGGGGAAGAAAAATTAGGTTATTGCAATTGTCTGGGTAAGCAGCGATGGCGGTCCTAAACTAGGGAGGGGGCCATGTGAGTAGAGAGAAGGCAACAAATGCCAGAAATGTTATGATGGTAGAATCAGTCAGTGAGCAGTTACTTATTAAATGCCTGCTGTGTGCATGGCACTAGAGATACAAATAGAAAGAATCAAAGAATCCCTGCTCTGAAGGAGATGACACCCGTACATATAATAAATATGTGCAACATACAAAGGAAACAGAAGCTAGTTATTGCCAGGTGTGTGCAGGGGCAGTCACCAGCACTTGGGGGGATCAGGAGAAGCTCTGTGTAAAAGGTGGTGCTGGATTCTGTGAGGTGCTGAGGACGGAGTGCATACCAAGGACGGGGATGGCCCATTTGAGAGCAGGCAGGAAGAAGACGGAGGACTGCAGGTAAGGAACGTGTGTGTATGTGTGCAGATTTATGGGTGTGTTTTTGATCTGGAAAGATAAGTTGAGGCCAGGTTGTGAAGAACAGCTTCACTGACTGGGGCTGTTTCATGGTCATACCTGTGCTATGTGGAGGAGAGAGAGGCTGGGAAGAGACTTGAGGAAGGAAAGTGAGGAGCCTCTGGGAGTACGCCAGCCAGAGGGGAAGGTTCAACAAAGGCACCGGCCTCCAGGTTTCAATTCTCGTACTTCTGTTATTCCAGTTCCTTCAGGGTTGTTGTAAGAAGAGGCCAGACGGGCAAGGCATTTTTTTATAAGAGTGGGTTTAAAAGGCCCATGTACATCATGCTTTAGTTACATGGGATGGTGAGCAAGTCCATTTGTAAATCAGCCACCGCTCTTTATTGGGCACTTACGTAGTGGGGAACATTGTGGAGGGAGAGAGGGAATACAGAGAACTCACCTCAATTCAGAAAGCATGTATTAAGCACTTGTTCTGTGCCAGGCACCATGCTCAGTGCTAACACTACCAAGACTTGAAAAACAAGAGTCCCTGCATGGGAGGAACTGACATTTTAGTCTGGGCAGTGGCAGGGAGGTTGGGTAGAGGGTAAAGCATGTACACACATAAGTAAATATAAGATACAAACTTGTTGAGGTGCCCAGCAATTGGGGAATGGCTGAGCAAGTTGGTATATGAATGGAATGGAATAATATTGTGCTATAAGAAATGGTGAAAGGGATGATTTCAGGGAAATCTGAGAAGACTTGTATGAACTGATGCAAAGTGAAGTGAGCAGAGCCAGGAGAAAAATTTATACAATAATAATATCATAAAGACAAACAGCTCTAAAAGATTTAGGAACTCTGACCAACACAATGATCAGCCATAATCCCAGAAACATACTACCCACCTCCTGATAGAAAGATGATAGACTCAGCATTCAGACTGAGGCATGGCGGGGGTGGGGGTGGGGGTGGGGGTGGGGGGCCCCGGGTATGGTCAGTGTGGAGAATTGCTTTGTTTTACTATACATGTTTGTAACAGGGGTTTGGGGTTTTTTTCTCTCAAAGTTAGGGGTGCTGAATGAGGAATGAAAATGGATTTTTGTGAAAATTTAATTTAAAAAAATAGATGAAAAGTCATTTCATGGGGTAGGTACTTCCCTAATGAGGGAAATCAAGAAAAAAATTTCTTGTAGAAGCCTAGAAGTGAACTAGTAATTCCAAGAGGGAGAAAAATCAATCCATCAGTAAACATTTATTAAGTGCCTGCCAGGTGCCAGGCAACATGCTATGCACTGGGGATACAAAAGAGGCAAAAGATAGTCCCTGCCCTCAGGGAGCTTATAGTCTAATGGGGGAGACAACATGCAAACAAATAGATACAAAGCAAGCTGTGTACTGGATAAATAGGTAATAATTAAAAGAGGGAAAGCCCTGGAATTAAGAGAGGTTTAGGGAAGGCTTCCTACAGAAGGTGGAATTTTAGTCAAGACTTAAATGAAGCCAGGAAGGCCAATAGACAGAAAAGAGGAGGAAGAGATTTTTAGGCAGAGGGACAGCCAGAGAACATGCCCTGAGCTGAGAGATGGAGTGTTTTGTTCACGGATCAGTCAGGAGGCCTGTGTCACTAGATCAGTGGGTATGTGCTGGGGAATAAGGTGTGAGACAGCTGGAAAGGTAGGAGGGGGCAGGTTAGGAAGGACTTTGATGCCAAACAGAGCAGACAGGGAAATGACAGCAGGCAGACTGACTTGTCTGGACACCAGAGTTTGTGAGGGGGAGAAGGGCATGATCAGCCTGGAGAGAGAGACCAGTGAAACGCCACACAGAAATGTTTGTATTTATCCTAGATGTGATGGAAGGCCGCTGAAGCTCCCCACCCAGCCATCCCCCCAAGTTCATGCTCACCTCTGCACTAGTCTATGATTGGCCTCCTGGCCTCCGGTCTCTCCTACTCCAATTCATCATCTGCACCAAAGGGATTTTCCTAAAATCTGTGCCTGGTTGTATCACTTTCCTGCTCCATAAGCCACAATGGCTCCCCTTTGCCTCTTGAATGCAAGACAAATCTCCTTTAGCATTGGAAGCCCTTCACAGTCCTGGGGGAGAGCCCCTTTCCAGACTTCTGTTACTTGGGCCAAAAAGCTTCCTTATAATTCCTTCCTGTCTTTGCTTCTTGGCCTGGGCTCTTGGCCTGCCTTCTCCCTTCTATCTCTCAGAATCCCAGCTTTCTTCAAAAACTCTGCCCAAGCAGACGGGGGATGGAGCCAAAATGGCAGAGGAAAGGCAGTGGCTTCCCTGACCTCTCCCCAAAAGCCCTCCAGATACCTTCAAATAAAGCCATTGGACAATTGTAGGAGCAGCAGAACCCAAAAGGACAGGCTGAAATAATTTTCCAGCTAAAGACAGCTTAGAGGGTCAGCCGGAAAGGTCAGTTGTACTTGGGTGAGAGTGGAGCATGCTGAGTGATCCCAGCCCCAGAGAACCAGGCCTTGGGAGCCTCTGACTCAACTGTGGCAGCAGCTGTGGTCTCTGCTGGAGTTGGGGCGAAGTGCCCAGGTTCTGATCCAGTGGGCTGACTCGAGTGGTAGCAGCCCAGTGTGGGAGGGGTACAGGCACTCCAAGCTTCAGACCATAGAGAATCAGATTTCAATCAGACATCTGCTTCCTCTTTGAGATGAGTAGGCAAAGAAAGCAGCGGACTATAGAAAGCTTTTGGGGGGGCAAAGTAGACCAGAATACAGCCTCAGAAGGAGATAATAACAAAGTCAAAGCTCCAGCATCCAAAACTTCCAAGAAAAATATGAATTGGTCTCAGGCCATGGAAGTGCTCAAAAGGGACTTTGAAGAGAAAGTAGGAGAGATAGAAGGAAGATTTAAAGAGATGGAGGAAAGAATGGAAAGAGAAATGAGAGTGATGCAGGAGAGTCATGAGAAAAAAGTCAACAGCTTGAAAAGCCAAATGGAAAAGGAGATACAAAAGCTCTCTGAAGAAAATAATTGCCTAAGAATTAGGATTGAACAAATGGAAACTAGTGACTTTATGAGAAACCAAAGCACAATAAAGCAAATCCAAATGAATAAAAAAATAGAGGGCAATATGAAATATCTCCTTGGAAAAACAGCTAACCTGGAAAATAGATCCAGGAGAGATAATTTGAAAACCATTGGACTACCTGAAAACTATGATCAAGGAAAGAGCTTAGACATCATCTTCCAAGAACTTCTCAGGGAAAATTTCCCTGATGTTCTAGAAGCAGAAGGTAAAATAAGAATTGAAAGAAGCCTTTGATCGCCTCCTGAAAGAGATCCCAAAAGGAAAACTTCCAGGAATATTATAGCCAAATTCCAGAGCTCCTGGGGCAAGGAGAAAATATTGCAAGCAGCTAGAAAAAGTGAATTCAAATACCGTGGAGCCACAGTAAGGATAACACAAAATTGCCCAAGGGCTGCTTCTTCCACAGAGCATTTCCTGGTCCTCCTAGCAGCCCTTCTCCTTAACATGTATTTACCTTTCACATTTTTATTGCGGACATAAGCCGCTTGTGGTGGGCAGGGGCGGCTTCACTTTTCTTTTTGTTTCTCTGCAGATATAGTGAGAAGCCTGGGCCGGCATGCAGAGTAGGCTCTTGTTGTTCTTGTTCAGCAGGAGAGTGACCTGCCCTCAAAAAATCTACATGCTAGTTGAGGAAAGGACATAAATGCATGGGGGAAAAGCAGTACAAGAACTAACTATACAATAGTTTAAGACAGCTGTATAAAGCATGTCATAAGGAAGTATAGAATTAACTGCCAGATTAGAGGTGCATCAAGGAAACATTTTAAAGTATCTACTATGTGCAGGGACTGTGATAGGCAGCAACTGCTATGAATTCACAAAAGGAAGAGATCACTGGGCAAGAATGATTATAGGAAGGAAGACTTCGTGGAGGAGGTATCATGTTCATGGTGGTGTTGACAGTTGTTTCCATTTAGTGGTTCTCAAACTCTTGAGGATTCACCATGACGGTCCATGGGGTTCTTGCTAATTATTTTTTTTTGGGGGGTGAGGCAATTGGGGTTAAGTGACTTGCCCAGGGTCACACAGCTAGTAAGTGTTAAGTGTCTGAGGTGAGATTTGAACTCAGGTACTCCTGAATCCAGGGCCAGTACTTTATCCACTGCGCCATCTAGCTGCCCCTTGCTAATTATTCTTTAATGGCACCTTAAGAGGTAAACAATTGCTTATGTTACAAATATATATAAATATATATATCATTTTTTCTCTCTATGACAAGCATGTGCATATTTGAAGCATTATATATTTGTTTTGCAACAATTCAAAACTGTCATGAGCTGTTTGGGGCCAAAGTTCTCTTTGTGGTTCTTGTAAGCACTCAGTGAATAAATCTAAAAGAACAATGTCGGTAGTATAATAAGTTAACCTGGGGGTTCATAGCACTTTGTTGTTGTTTTCATTATTACTGAAAGGAAGAAAAACCACTGGGGACCACTAAGTAGAGCAGGATTTGGAGCCCACAATCCCAGGGTGCCCTTCCTGGCCTGGTGGTATATAAGACTGTAAGACTTTGGCCAAAGGCCTTTCTCTCTCTTGGCTTCATTTTTTCCAAATGTAAAATGAGGGAGTTGGACTGGACCACCTCAGAGCCCTTTCCAGGTCAAAATCCTGTAGCTATATGAACTGAGTTTTGGAAGAGGTAAAATTTGAAATTATGGGGGTGGAACATTTTAAAAATTACTTTTATTGTTATTTTTTTCTCTCCTCATCTCCATTACAATTAGAAAAAAAGAAAAACCCTTTGTAACAAATTGGCATAGCGTCTGGGCTTCCATTTTCCTCTGCTCTGCTTTTTTCAAACCACATACATATAAACTTAGAAAATAAATACATTGGGAAGTGATTGTCTATTAACAAAAGAATTCTCTAGGAAAGGATCTGTCTGAGGGTTTCTTTAAATAGCAAGGTCCCTTCTCACATTTACATTAGGATCTGATTTATACTAATTGGGGTAACACAGTGTTGCAGTTCATTCATCTTCCCCCAGCATAGCAGAGTAGAGGGAGGTCCACCCATCTCCCAATCCTGCCTGTAGCCAGAAGATGCTGCATGTTTGCCTACTGCACTCACCAGCTCATTTCTTTGCCTTTGGGGAATTGGGATGAGAGGAGATGCTTCTGTCAGCATTTTTGGTAGGCTTTTCTGGTGCTAATATAGAGTGGGAGGAGGAGATAGCGATTCATTTAAATTACTGAGAAATGGACTGGGTAAAAACCAGCTCCTGATTAAGTCTTTGACCTTTGTAGATCCCAAATAATAATGAAAGAAGTTTGACCTCGTATTATGAATGTTAGACAGATCTCTGTGGGAGGTTCATTCCAGGTGTGCTAGGTTTGGTTTTTAGTGGGACCCATGAGTTTGAAAATGTTCCCATTTAGTCCTTCAGACAATAGATGTGGGATAGCTGCCACAATGTAGTATTGTCCACCTGTAAATTATGAGGGTTATTTTTAAAAAGAAAAAAACCCCACCCCGCAAGAGTGCTGGTTCACAGTAAGTAAACAAAGTCAGTCAGAAATGTTTAATACAATGCACACTGGAGTCACGCTGTGTGTCGACATATATATATATATATATATATATATATATACACATACACAGATGTGACTTACAAACTGTCCTTGGATGTATGTCAGCAACCACTTATTAAGCACTTACTGTGTGCCATATATGTGTGTGGTTTTAATTTTTTCTTTTGAAGTGGTCTCATGTCCATCTCTTTTTAAAATTTTTAATTAATGGGATAAAAGAAACATTTCCATATAACATAGTATGATAAAAAAGATTGCACATGAAACTGCAAATCTATTGTGTACAACTTGCTATTCCTTTTTAAGTTATCATGTACATTTTTCCCCTTTCTCTCCCTTTTTTTCTTCCCTCCCCATCTCCCCTCACCCTAGAGTTGGCTACCATTAAGCACAGATATGTATGTTGATGTAAAACCATTCTTTATTAGTCCTTTCTCTGGATGCAGAGAACATCTTCCTTCATATGTCCTTTGTAGTTCATTTGGGTATTGATAATAATCAAAATGACTTATTCCCTCAAAGTTGTTCTTAACAACAGTATTGCTATTACTGTATACATGGTCTGTCCTCTTGGTTCTGCTCATTTTGTTCTTCATTGTTTTGTGCAAGTCTTTCCAAGTTTTTCTAAGCTCATCGAGCTCAACATCTCTTATAGCACAGTAGTATTCCATCACAACAGCCATTGGTCTCTTAACATAAAAAACCCCACCACCTGTTTATTCATTTAGCAAACTGTTGGCTAGAGAGATCCACATGGCTTCAGCCAGGGCTTGCTATTTTATGTTTGTAGGGGTAGAGTCTGGACTTGTAATTTCAGTGATCAAGGGAACTCCCTTGTGAGGAAATTCTCTCTACCAATGCAGGGTAGTAGCTTCTCTTCAACTTCTAGTCTTAGAGATCTATGGAAAACATTGAATAAGTGACTTACTTGGCCAGGGTCACACAGCTAGCATTTATCAGACACAGGACTTGATCTCAGCTCTTCCTGGCTTCAGGGCCAGCTCTCTCTCCACCATGCAGTGAGGCCTCTTTGTGTTACTAACTTCCATTCAATCCTATTTCATATCCCGGCCCAGGGTTGACCCTAGAAGACTCTGCTAGGGTAAGCACAAGCTCTGGAAGGCCCCTAGTGACAAGCTGTGACCTGTCTCCCTGCCTTCAGAGGCTCATCACCGGGTGATGAAGACTTGTCTCTAGCATTTGTGTGTCTCCTGAAGTGTAGAGAGGTTTCAGTGAGGCCTAATGGAGGGAGGACCTGCTGCTGTAATCAGGTCTTTTCAAGTGTGTAATGCTGGTTGAAAAAAACTCTAGCTAGGGGTTCTGAAGGCCCAGAGTCTAGGGCTGGCCTTGCTCCTCATGGGGGATGGTTCTAGAGGAGCTCCAGGGTAGCCTTGCAGTTTTAACCTTCAGTGTTGCGACACTTGTCTTTTTTCATAGGTGATCGACGATTATGGTGTCATTGGTCGGTCCTTGTTTAAGAAGGAGACCAACATCCAGATCTTTGTGGGGCTAAAGGTCCGCCTCTCATCGGGGGAGAGTGGAGTCATTGAAAGTGGCTTTGGCCAGAGTGGAAAGTTCAAGATCCGGATTCCCGGTGAGTGTTGTTCTTCTCCAGGGGGTGTTCAGACAAGGCTCTGTGGGATTCCCCTGCTGGAGACCTTTGGGTCTAAGTGACAAGGTGTTTCAGGAGGTATTGGAGAGATGGCAGCTCCAGAAATGCTGGCATACTGGACTTGGAGCTTGGAAGACTTGGGTTCACATTCCACCTCACATGTACTCATTCCATGATCCTGGGCACATTGCTCAGCCTTAGCATTCTTATCTGTCAAATGGAGCTAATGGCCCCTATTTCATCAGACTTATAAGTGTCAAAGTGGATGATGTATCCGAAACACTTTACACACCTTAAAGTCATTGATATTTGTGATTTGTAGAACAAGACTGAGCATCTTAAGGAAGTGCAGAAGCAATGGATGCAGGTCTCAGATGCCACTCTGTGATGCTGATAGGTTGACAGGCTGGTGCCCCAACAACCTCATCTGGTCTTGTTGATACTGAAGTAGAGGGATGGAGAAATTTAGAGACAAGTGGTCAGTAATTAAGTGGCCATTGTGGAGAAGAAGCAAATCAACCCATAGTCACAGCACATTCCATAACAGGAAAAATGGCATTTTCAGGCATAGTCACATGCCAAATGGGAAAACCCAGTTTTCCTGCCAGAGGACAGCCCTTGTGGATGTCTTTAGCCAAGGGAAGTTTTGCCATCATCTAGGAAATATGCTTCTCACCCCTCCCCACTTGTTTAAACAGATGGGTATTCCCAAATGGAAAAAGGAGACTCCCGGGCAGCTTTCTGGGCTCTGTTCAGGTATTCTTCCTTTGCAACCTGTGTTGATTAAGAGATGTTACTAGGGGGCAGCTAGGTGGCGCAGAGGATAGAGCACCAGCCCTGGAGTTAGGAGTACCTGAGTTCAAATCCGGCCTCAGACACTTAACACTTACTAGCTGTGTGACCCTGGGCAAGTCACTTAATCCCAATTGCCTCACTAAAAAAAAAAAAAAGAGAGAGAGATGTTACTAGGACCAAATCAAGACTCAGGCTTGTTTTCTTTCTTCTCCGACCTATGGCAAAGTTGGTACTTCACCATAGAACAGACCACAGCAGTAGACAAAGCAGAAGCATCTCCTCTGGTCCAAGCATTGCACTTAGAAAGTCAGAGGGTGATTGAGAAACACACACTGGTTAAACAGCTCTGTCTGTTTAAGGATGGCTGGGCTGTGGAGGGAGGAGAGGGAAATGCTAATGACGCCATTTGAGTCAACTACAGTTCACATTCCATTGTGAGGTCAGTGTTGCTTTTTTAATGTGTCTGCATCCTGTTTGTGTTTTTTTTTTTTTAATTAAATATAACTGGTTAGATTCCTCTGTCCCACCCACCATCTTCTATCCCTCCCTCTTCTCTGCCCCCCACATCTTCGGCTTGCCTTCTGCAGATTCCTTCTATAAAGAATTACTCTTAACGTTTTTGAAGTGCCTTAATTGTTAAGGAATCTTCAATAAACTAAAGACATCTGATAGTAGGGGAGGAAAAAAATGACCGTCTACAAGTTAAAAGCTGCTTCAGCCTGACAGCCTCAGATTTGGTTTTGTTATTTAAAAACCAAGTGGGCAATGAAATGAGATCTTTTGAGTGGGTAGATCCTTTGGTGGGTCTGTCACTCGTGATAGCAAATGTTTGCTAGACTGCCTCCAAAAGGCTACTAGACAGAACGAAACAGGGGAATCTGGCTTTAAGCAGCTGGCCTCCTTAGGAGAGGCTGAGCACCTTTCCTGGGAGGAGCAACAGGGCTGACCTTCCACAGGGACAAAGTAGGTAGTTTCTTCTGCAGTCTGATTTCAGAATTTGTGGGGCTCTGAAGTTTGGGTTGGGGAGGGTTTGCCTTCCTCTCCATTCCCCAATCTCTACCTCTCCAGGTGCTATCACTCCTGAGAGGCAGTATGATCTTGTGGGGAAAACACTCCTTACAGACCCTAGATCTGTGGGAACAGAACAGTGGGAAGAGCACTTGAACAAGGAGCCAGGAAACTCCTTGGGGGTCCACATCCCCACTCCATCCTTCCTGGTTGGGTGCAAGGCATTCCACCCCTCTGAAACTCAGTGTCTTCATCTGTAAAATGGGAATAATATAATACTTTATCTATAGCCCTTGAGGAGTAGTTGTGAGGAAAACACTTTGTAAACCTTAAACTACCACCCCTGCCTTTCCCTCTGCGAGAAAATAATGGGATTTGGCAGACGCCAAGGGGCCCCACCTGAAGAATGATTTGGAATTAATTGAATTGGGTGAGACTGAGAGACTGACTGAGAAGCTACTTAAGGTTGATTAAATAGAGACCACACCTGGCTGGCCCAGAGTTGGGTGTTGTTCTCAAAGGCTGTGGACTACGACATCAACATGAGACCACCCTCAACCAATCAGCTTGAAGGATGGCCCCTCCCTGGGAGGGAGACAGGAAGTAGGAGGTGAGGCCTGCTCCCTGGGTCTGTCTCTTGGGTTCCAGAACTTTGGGTTGGTGGCAGAGAGGAGAAAGGAAGAAGGGAGCCAGTCTGAACCATAAGGTAGATAAGGCTTTTTCTTTCTGTACTCTCTGTACTCATGTGTTCTATCTTTACTGACTTCTAATATACTTTAATAAATACTTAAGGCCCAAACACTGTTGCTGAAATTCCTAATTTATAAGTAAATTCTAGCTAGTTTCACACACACACACACACACGCACAGCAGAGAGAGGAGGCAGGTAAGGACACACACATCAAATTTTAATCATCATGGGCAGCTGGGTGGCACAGTGGATAAAGCACCGGCCCTGGATTCAGGAGGACCTGAGTTCAAATCCGACCTCAGACACTTGACACTTGGCACTTCCTAGTTATGTGACCCTGGGCAAGTCACTTAACCCTCATTGCCCCACCAAAAAAAAAATCAATCATCACACCCCTAAAGCTCTTAGCTTTATTCATAAAATGGGGATAATCCTGACAGTCTTTGCCTACCTTGAGTTTGCAGTCAAGATCAATTGAGCTAGTAGTACTTGTGAAAATGCTTTATGTTTTTGCACAGCACTCTGTATTTATGAAGTATTTTATACATTTTTCTCCATCCCTATCAATATGACGGCCTTCTGAGGTCAGTAAAAGTAATCTATCATGATACCTGATAGTTCTATATCATTCATTACAGAATTAGAGGGATATACTATTTAAAATAATTCCCCTCCTTTTTTGTTAGCTTCAGCTCATCACCTTTTCCACTTTGCATCTGATTGATGGTCCAGTTGTTGAAAATCACCTCTTGAAACTGAGTCAATCTCCAAGGGATGTAGCATAATGACTTTAAATCTCATACTGTGATTTGAGATCAAGATAAAACAAAGAATCATATATTTCTGTTTGTTTTTACTTGGGAGCCCTATTCACTTTTAATATATTTTTTAAAAACCTCTCCAGGTGCTATCACTCCTGAGAGGCAGTATGATCTAGTGGGGAAAACACTCCTTACAGACCCTAGATTCTTTCTCCTAAGTTCCAAATAAGCCAAGTCTAATATGACACGTCAGTTTATTTTGTGCGTGGTTACTACCATGCCAACCTCATTTAGAATGAGTTACAGGGGGCAGCTAAGTGGTGCAGTGGATAGAGTACTGGCCCTGGATTCAGGAGGAACTGAGTTCAAATCTGGCCTCAGACACTTGACACTTAACTAGCTGTGTGACCTTGGGCAAGTCACTTAACCCCAATTCTCTCACAAAAAAAACCCAACCCAAAACAAAACACAATAGAATGAGTTACAGTGACAATGTTCAATTGGAGCAGATCTACAAAGCCAAGGCTAGGAGAGCATAATAGAGTATATTTTTTTCACCGTTCAGAAGTATGATTTGTAGGTACTTAGGTGGTTCTGATAACTTCTACAATTATCAATTGTTGAGCTGGCTTGGTAAGATACATCCTTCTGGCTACTCTGCTGAACTTTTGGATTCATCTCTTGGAAGTCAGCTGTCCTAAGGAATAAGATCTATTATCTAAGTCCTTTAAACTTTTAGGACCAAGTCACCCTTAAAAACCTTAGGATCCCAAGAAAGCAACCAGGAAATCACAGAAACCAAGTACTGAGATTGCAGTAAGTTAATAAAGAATGATGACAAGAGCTCAGATGTTGTGTGTGTGTGTGTGTGTGTGTGTGTGTGTCTCTGTGTTGGCTACTTCAGACAACCATCTGACTTACCAGAAGGTAAGTGTGAAATATCTTAGTGTGAAATATCTCTGGACTATCTAGGTTTTCTTGTGTAGAGGTGACACGCTGCAATGAAACTTCAGGAAACTTGATCTAGATAATACAAACTCTTTCATTAGTTGGTTATATGACCTTGTGCCAGTCCCAAGTAAGCAAATTGGGTTGGATTGTCTCTAAGGACTCTTCCATGTGTAACATTATCTTTAATATTTTACCCATTAGGGGCAGCTAGGTGGCACAGTGGATAAAGCACCGGTCCTGGATTCAGGAGTACCTGAGTTCAAATCCGGCCTCGGACACTTGACACTTACTAGCTGTGTGACCCTGGGCAAGTCACTTAATCCCCATTGCCCCGCAAAAAAAAAAAACAACAACAACAACAACACAAAAACCCAAAACAAAAAATATTTTACCCATTACCCAGAGATAAAAATTTGCAAAGGTTTCTGCAACTTTACCTGAGTAACCACGATAAACTAAAGATTGATCTAGACAAGGTAGGATCAATGAAATTATAATATAATTGCAGTCATTAAATAAGAAGGTCCCTTAGATGCTCTCTTGGATCCTAAGAATATATGAACTCTCCTTTTCCCATCTCTTTCTGTGTACACTCAACATCTGTGACCAATGAGTGGACACACTTTTTCTCTTCACTCCCATATCCAACCCACAGGCACATACTCCTCAGTGCCACAGTGTGGTTGAAAGTCATGCTATGGGGGCAGCTAGGTGGCTCAGTGGATAAAGCACCAGCCCTGGAGTCAGGAGGACCTGAGTTCAAATCCAGCCTCAGACACTTGACAGCTTATGGCAGTGTGACCCTGAGGCAAGTCACTTAACCCCAGTTGCCTCACTAAAAAAAAAAAAAGAAAAAGTCATGCTAATGGTGAGGGGGAATGCTTGGTTTACTGTTGGACGTGGAGGAAGGTAGCTCCTCCAGAACTCAATTCCGAGGGTCTTGTCTAACAGTAGAAACCAAACTGTGGTGGACCATGAGTGTTATTGGAGTCAGCTTGCTTGTCCATCTTCTTGAGGGTGACGGCATCCAGCCCCATGGCATTTCTTCTTATGTTGGGGAGGCAGCCCTGTGTCGCAGAAGAATGATGCTTAGAGTCCTCTACATGCCAGGAATTGGCTGTATGGCCATGTGATGGTTGCCTGGCCTCACCAGGCCTTAGTTTCTTCTGTGGAACCAGAGGCCTGGATAGATGATCTCTAAAGCTCATTCTGGCCCAGAGACATTAGGGTTGTGAATTCTAGGACTCCAAGCTGCCTTCGCCTCCTGCTCCAGGATTGAAGCAGAGATGTCACGTGGTTTGAGGACTTTTCTTGTCTTCGTGGTTCTGACTTTTCCTCAGGCAAAACACAGTCTGCCTCAGTGTAGACATTAGAATTGATGCAGTCTTGTCCATAGGCTAGTCAAGTACAAACAGTCTGGTTCGATCCGCATTCAGAATCCACAGTTCTTTTTTCTGGATGTGGAGAGCATTCTTTGGGATTGTCTTGGATCATTGCACCGCTGAGAAGAGCTAAGTTTCTCACTGTTAATCACCACACAATGTTACCATTACTGGCTCCTCACTACTTCTAATCTAGACTATTTTAATGGCTTCCTGATTGGTCTACCTTTTTCTAATTTCTCCCTTTACCAACCCATCCGTTATACAGTTGCCAGAACTGTCTTCCTAGTGGAAGACCCAGGTTAGGTACCATTTTTTCTAGAAAATCTTCTCATATTCTTCCACCTAAAAGTGATCTCTCTTCCAGTTTTCCTCTAGCACTTTGTCTACATTTCTTCTTTCCCCAAATTATGTTGTACTTATTTGTGTATATGTCATATCTGTTTCAGTAGACTATAAGCTCTGTGAGGAGAAGAATTATGTTGTTTTTCATCTCTGTTTTCTCAGTATCTGGCACAATGCTTTAAATCTAGTAGGTACTTCGGGGCGGCTATGTGGCACAATGGATAAAGCACCAGCCCTGGATTCAGGAGGACCTGAGTTCAAATCCTGACTTCAGACACTTGACACTTACTAGCTGTGTGATTCTGGGCAAGTCACTTAACCCTCATTGCCCCGCACAAACAAACAAACAAACAAACAAATAAACAAAAATCTAGTAGGTACTTAATAAGTGATTGTTTTTATTTTTTGATTGACTTAAATCCCATATCATTCATCTTTCATTAGCATCGCCAGATCTTGTTGATTCTACTTCATATCTCTTGCATTCATTCTCTTTTTTCTACTCACACAGCTACCTCCCTATAACTTCTCACTAAGCCTCTTGTGAGAATCTTCTGGTTTTTCTTCTTTTCTCCATTCCCACTTCAGTCTCTTCTTTACGCAGCTGCCAAAATGATCTTCCAAAGACTTCTGTCTGATGTCACTTTTCTACTTAAAAACTTTCTGTGGCTCCTCATTGCCTACAAGATAAAATATAAATTCCCTGGCCTCGCATTTAAAGCCCTCCAGAGTCTGACTCCCACCTACACTTTTAGTGTTATTTCATATCGTTTCCCTTTGTGAACTGTGTATTCTAGCCAAACTGAACAATTAACTGTTTCACCAAACTCATTATTCCACTGTCTCCATGTATATTCACACAAGCCATCCTCTGGAAATGCCTGTGATTTCTGTGTCTCAGAAATCTTGTCTTCCTTCAAGACTCTGCTTAGTTTTCCTTGTGCTAAGCTAAAGGCACATTTGTTGAATTGAATTAAACATCTAAATGTGAAACAGGTTGGAAGTCCCAATGTGTTCAGTTCTTTTGTCTTATTTTGTGTAGCCAAAATCCAGGACACAGTAAATACCCTCCAAAGTGGTTTTAGATCTTCTGGGGATCTCTTCTCACTCAAGAAATCATTACACAAACACAGAAACTTAGCTTTCAAGTAAACCCAAGGACTAGGATAAGAGTTCACCATTCAACAAAACCTCCTAGGAAAATTGGAAAGCAGTCTGATAGAAATTAGTTTAGAGCAAAATCTCACACCACATACCATAAGAAGTTCTAAATGACCTAGCTATAAGAGGTCACATCATAAAGAAATCAGAGGAGCAGAGAAGAACATATATTTTACAACATAGAGGAAGAGTTCAAGGGAACTCTTGATCAAGAGGCTAGTCAAGGGACCAGATCTTAGAAGATAAAATGGATAATTTTAAATACATAAAGTTGAAAAAATTTTGTCCAAACAAAATCAATACAGTTAAAATGAAAAGGGAAATGGCTAATTAGGAAAAAAACATTTGCAGCAAGTTTCTCTAGTAAAGGTCTGATTTCCTCAGTATATGAAAAACTGAATCATATATTTAAGAATGATAGCCCTACAAATAGCTGGTAAAAAAACAGTATGATCGGATAATTCTCAAAAGAAGAAATCTAAGCAATCAATAGCCATGTGAAAAAATTCTTCAAATCACTAATAGTTTATGAAATACAAATTAAAATAACTCTAAGCCTCTCACCTATTAAATTGACAAAGATGACAAAAAAGGAAAATGACAATTAATAGAGGGTCTACAGGAAGACAGACAGATTGGTACACTGTAGAACTGTGAGTTGACCATCTGTTCTGGAAAACAATTTAGAATGATACCCAAAAAAGATATGAAACTCTGCATATTCTTTACATGTGACACTATTAGTAGTCTTATACCCCAAAGAGATCAAAGAGGGAATATACACACATATATACATAGGCATTGGCATATAGGCATAGACATGTATGTGTATATATCAGAACAATTTACTTTGTTGCATAGGTACTACTATAAAATAAAGGGAGTGCCCATCATTTGGGTAATAGTTGAACAAATTATGGTATATGAATGTAATGGAATATTATTACTCCATAAGAAATGACACATGGGATCATTTTTGAGAAATTTTGGAAGACCTCTGTGAACTGATAGAAAGTGACGTGAGCATAGTTAGGAGAATATTTTGTTATTTTAAAGACAAGTAACTTTGAAAGATTTAAGAGCTCTAATCAATGTCACCAACCACAACTGCAGAAGACTGAAGAAGCATGCTGCTGACCCAAAATGAGACAGACATTTTTGGACATGGCAAATGTATGGATTTGTATTGAGGGGCTATACTTATTTGTTACAGAGGTTGTGTTTTTCTTTTTGTGCTGACATGGTGCCTGAGTGAGGGGAAGAAGGTTAATTAAACAAAAAGAAAGAAAAGAGGACCATTGAAGCATTGAAAAGAAAAGTCATGCAGGACAGCTTTGAAATGTTGAATAGTAAAAAAAAAATGTTGGAAAATAGATGTTTGTGTGTACATGTATCTATATAGTTTAAAATGCAAGCTATATATAATGAAAAATTGTACTTTCATATCATCTTTTTCTATTTTACTTTCTATATGGAATGTTTCCTTTTGTGGTTTGTTCATCAAACCCAGAATTTTTTAAATTATTTTTTTAAAAATCACCAGAATCACTCAAAATTCATGGGAAATGATAACAAGATTATGTTTCTGCTCCAGAACTACATGCACATGTACAAGAGATTAGGCACTTTTTTTGCAGAATTGGTACTATTGAATGGTCAAACAGCAAGACTGAAGAATGTGATTGTATAATATTAGCCTTCAGTGGGAAACACTAATGTCATTACAAGATTTCCCCCAATAATATGGAACTAAAAATTGAACTAATTCTCTCCCCAGGTAGTGCACGCTGCTCACTCTCACAGACAAGGGGATTCTAAGAGCAGAAATGACACGCCTTCTCAAGCAGATAGTGCTGCGTCTAACCCACATCAAGTGGGTCTTGCCAGCTTTCTTTATAACCAAAAGAATTGGAGTCTTCCTTTAATTCATATGAAATTTTGTGTAGCTCCTTAAGTCATAGACTGGATTTCACATCTGATGCCCAGACAGGATGGTCAGTAATAACATTCTGGGAAACAGCTCGTCCATTGGCATTGACACCAGAATAGAAATTGTACCTTTCCGCTAATCTCCCATGTCAGAAAGATAAATGACAGTATTCTCTGTAAGCAGGGCAACCAAAAAAAGTCATTCTGCAACCCTGCTTCATGTGAGGTCTCCTTGATGTGAAATGCAAAGAAACAGCCAAATGAATAGTCACACCCTGACTAGGGGGTTGCCTGGCAGCCCCCAAGGCAAGCGGAGGTTCCCGAAGAGCTGCCTTTTTTTTTTTTTAAAGTGAGGCAATTGGGGTTAAGTTACTTGCCCGGGGTCACACAGCTAGTAAGTGTTAAGTGTCTGAGGACAAATTTGAACTCAGGTACTCCTGACTCCAGGGCCAGTGCTCTGTCCACTGCGCCACCTAGCCGCCCCAAGAGCCGCTTTTAAACGAAGACAAGGACCAAGTCATTCATTTGTTACTAACCAGCCATTATTGAGTAGTTAGAGAAAGGCCAGGAGGTGGCCTAGATGTTTCTAAGGTCTCTTCCAGCCTTAAAATGTCATGATTCTATGACTGCTGTCCACACATCGTTGGTTTTCACCTTGTGACCTTATGTTCAAGGCTATAATAACGTCACTTGCAATATTATATTTGGCTACCAAGGGATTTTGTGTTATAAATATATTCTGTCCAGTCTTTAGGTTATGAACGTCCATACCATCATCAAATGTTGTTTTCTCGAGGGCAGGAAGCATGAGCTGGGCATATATTCTGTGGTGTCCAGCGCATCCAGGGAAGGCAACAGTAAACAACAAGATTTCTGCGTCCATTCCCCTCTTTCCTCCCGGTATGTTTTATACTGATGCTTGTTGTTTCTCTTTGTGGTGTCCATTCCTCTTGTCCCTCCCATCCGACTACTGAACAATCCAACCAACTCCCAGCCCAGAAGGACACTTCACATATAAATCTTCTCTTCTCTCCTCTTGGTAGATATTGGCTAATGCGACATGCACAGAAGAGCTGCCAGAGAGGCATCATTTCCCTTTATGATCCCCTCCTCAACAGATTAAATGCAGCAACATTAAGCTTCCACTGACTGCCATGGATCATGAAACCTCCATTGCATTTGCACCCTGGTTAAACTAGGCAGTCACTTTCAAGCGCGGGCTGACCTTTGTTACCCTCCTAGTAAGATTTATTGATCCTGAAGGTAGTCCATCACTACTTCCAACTGTGGTCAAAAGCAAGAATTGTCCATTGCTCTCTTGATTGAAAACAGAAGCCAGATAATGAATTTATTCCCTAGATGATCCACTTTCCCTGGGGTGGTATATAGCAGAGCAGGCCCCCAGGGACTCATGAAGTCATTGCTAGTGGGGCCTCAGTTTCAACATTGGAAGGAGATGCTCCCGCCCATCTAGGTTTCTTAAGATCTTGGCTTTGCAGCCCAGTTTAAGCAGGTGCCAAGTTTGCCATTATTTAAGTCAGTACCATTTGAGTTTCTAAAAATACTTGAAATCTTTTTAAGGCCGTGGACTTGGACATATGACAACAGAGTGGGTTAAGCTAGAGGGAGCAGCACTGTGGGGCTCTCTTGGGTGCACAGATCTCCTACAATCTAGAGAGAAGTCAGATAGAAGCGCAGTGCCAAGAAAATCAGAGCTCCAAGAGATGGGTGCTCCATGAGGGACAGAAGGCTTTAGTCCTTGTGCACAGTGAATTGAGAAGGAATGGGGGAGTGGGGAAGAAATCCTTAGGATACTTCGCAGCATAAGGTTCAGCTGTGTGGGAGAACAAGTAGCAGCAAAACAGAGAAACCAAACTGGGATGGTGCTTTGTGAGCACAGGCATCAGGCAGCTGACAGGGCCACAGGATTGGGTCAGCTCCACACAGTGGACAGATGCCACTACGTACATCTCAGTCAGTTTTCTTTCCTTTTGGTCAGACGGATACTAGTGCCTAATGATGGAATTGCCAAATCTGTCATTGTCTGTTCCCTCTAGTTAGAAAGGCCAACTCTGATTTTGAGAGAGTGAATCTATAGATACATGAAGAAATACCACCATAGATTTATATTAAAGCTCATGCATAAAGGCATCACCATCTATAAATATTTTCAAGTAGTACTTGCCTAAGTACCAAGATAAATCTTATTGTTTTTATTTGTTTTTGTTTTTTTTTGCTGGGCAATGAGAGTTAAGTGACTTGCCCAGGGTCACACAGCTAGTGTCGTGTCTGAGGCCAGATTTGAACTCAGGTCCTCCTGAATCCAGGGCCAGTGCTTTATCCACTGAGCCACCTAGCTGCCCCCCTTATTGGGTTTTTAAGAAAAAAATTAAAAGTTTTTTTTTTTCTAAAGCTTAATGAATGAAATTGAATTAACTTCATTACGTTAGCTCACTGTTAACCCAATAAGTGTATTTCCTCCCAATTTTTTTTTTAATGAAACTGTCAAATGAGAGTCCCTTCAGTGTAGCTCAGTGGTATCAAACAAAAACAGGGGCCACTAAAACTGTACATAAGGATCCCTGCAGGTCACATATTGACTTAGTAAACCACATATTAACATTATCTATGTTCTATTGTATTTTTATTTGTTTTGTTAAATATTTCCCAATTGCATTTCAGGCTGGTTAGACCACACTCAGGAGTATTGCCAACCACATGTTTTATACCTCTGGTGTATACACTTGTAATTAGGAAGACCTGGGTTCAGACCTCACTTTACATTCTTACTAGCTATGTGACCCTGAGTAAATCTTTTCTGAGCCTAAGTTTTCCCTTCTCTATAGTAGTATTAGTAATAACTCCTAGTTCACAGTTGTAATCTACAGGCATAGTGTACATCTAAATGTTTTATGGACCTTACAGCACAATTAAGCCATTAGTAGTAGTAGTATTACTATTACTATTAGTATTAGTATTAGTATTATTAGCTCATTAGAATGGGAAGAGACTCTTATGGATTCTGATTTTTTTAGATGAGAATATTAAAGCTATAAAGATGTAAGTGATTTACTCAAAGTCATTGCCTTTTAAATCAATTTTTTAAATGCATGTTTTTACAGTCATGAATCAAATTTTTTTCTGTTGGTTCAGGTCCTATCTGCCAATTAATAGATAATTTGCTTTATGCTTGTATGTATTGACATAATAATGCTTTGGTTTTGTATAGCATTTCATAGTTATAAAAGCTCTTGGAAAGCAATTCTCTCAGTGAGTCTCACAACCGTGTGAGAGAGACAAGGCTAGGATGATTATCTCAACATTAAGAATAAAGAAATTCAGATGCAGAGAGAGGTCTTGTGGCTTGCCTGAAGTCCTGTGGCTGATAAGTAGTGGAGTGGGGACTAGAACCTGGGTTTTCTCGCTCCTCATAGTCATTTTTCCAATATAGGGAACCAGGTGTTTTGATCGATTTAATGTTCTAGATAACTGAGTTACCACTTATATTTCAGAAACTACCCATTTGAAAGAAAGAGTATAATAAAGCTACTTAGCAGTTTGAGCTTGAAGAATATAATTCAGTCTGTCTTTGTTCATTGTTAAGTTACTATAGGATTTTGCAATGCCTGAGCTTCATCTTTATAAACTCAATCCATTATTGCACAGTACTCAAAAAGCCAACTTTATTTGGGTTGTGTGGCTTGTCTATAATAGTATATAAATGTGTATGTAACAGTAGCGTATGTTCTGAAGACATCACAAGATGTCCTTTTAGTTGGCAAGCTTGCCATAGTCTCTGTTCCCATAACTCTCTTCTTATTGTCTACATGAAGTTGCAGCAGGCGTGTTTTCATCCTCTCTTTGTTGATGGCCTCTTAGCTGGGGATCAGCACATCCTCCTCCTCCTCAAGCATGGCAGATGGAAAGAGGGTGGGACTCCGATGTGCAGCTTCTACGAGGTCGAGGTTGTGTATTCCTGGTGTACCATGTAGGAGGTCAGCCATCTTTCAGAATGGAGTTAGATGTTTTTAAAGAATGTCCTTTTAGAGAGGAAAGACATGGGGAGCAATGAGGCTGGAAGGAACTGGGAAGCTGTGAGTGCCACATCTAGCTTGGCTTATGTACCTGTGGAAAACTGAGGAAACCCCTTCTAACCTTAAATCCTAACCCAACCCACTCATTTTACAGGCTAGGAAACTGAGGTCCAGAGAATAACAATTACTTGTGTAAAGTCCCATCTAAATTTAGTAACTGAGCTGGGCCTGAAACCCAGGACTTGTGACTCCAATCTACCCCTCTTCCCATTGTGCTGTGCTTCCTCAGAGATCAGAGTCTCAGCTGGAAAGGACCTCAGATGTGGTGTCATCCAACCTGAACCCTTCCCCTGTGTTCTTGACAAATGTCAGCCATTCTCCACTCAAAGACTTCCATGTTTGACTTGGCTCTTCTTACACCCTGGGCAAGTGTGGCCGCGGACTTTGATTCCCAAGAGCTAGATCATCTCTGTAGCGGCAGGACAAAGGGAGAGTCCAGAGCTACCAGCCATATTCAGGCCCCTCTCTATTAAATACAGTTACTGGGGCTGTGGCAATGTTGCCCACCAGTCAGTGGCTTAGCTTCCCCTTTTGCTGAACTGTAGTGTTGTTCTCTTACATTCGTGGGTATTTAGAGATTGTAAACACTAAAAGAGAAAGAGATCACAGGGACCGGAGGTGGGATGTAGTCAGGTAATGTAACTGGATACCTAAAATGGAGCAAAGCTGAAAATTTTCTGACTGGAAAACAGATGAGTGCCTCCCCTCTTCCAAAAAGTGTGGAGGGGGTGAACATTTCATTACTCAGGACTTTAGGAGTGATTCTTACCAAATTCTAGAAAATTCCCCCTTTCTACTCTATGACCTACAACCCTTGGGTGATTTTGTAGCCCATAAAACAGTGAAGAAGAGCACTGCAAAAGGAAACTCCTCTTTTGTGATCTCCTTGACACCCATAAATCTGACTCTGCTTGGGAGGCAGACACGGAATGATGGAAGAAGAGAGGACTTCGGGAGACATACTAGCTGTCTTCAAAAATGTGAAAGTCTCACTGTGATGAGAAAGAAGGATTAGCCTTGTTCTTCTCAGCCCCAGACAGCAGAACTCAAAACAATAGATGGAAATGGCAAAGACCAGACGTGGGGGTGATAGAAGTAAAGACTTCATAACAAAGACCAAAGGTATCAGAAAAGAGAAGTCTACCTCCCGAGGACTGAGGACTGAGGCTGGATGTCTGCTTGCCGGTCAGGCAGTAGAGGTGATTCTCTTTCAGGTCCAGGTTGGTCCCGGATGTCTCTTCCAACGCCTCCTGAGGTTCTGTGGCTTTCTGATCCCACTGAAGAAGCATACTGATAAAACTGCTGATGACTTTGCAGGATAACTCGGGAAATATTAAATAAAAGCTGAGGATCTGCCCTCTTTGATCTAAAGTGGCTTGTCCTCAGTATGTAAGTGTACCTGTGATCATGGTTTTTGCTTTATCTTTTATTTAATCTTTAAAAGGGACCCGTCCTGTGTGCTCTGCATCCATTAAACATGAAAATTGTCAGGGGGAAAGGCCCCAGCTGGCTCACATAGACAGTGTCTTCTTTTTCTTCCCACTGTTTCCTATTATTTCAATGTTGAGGTCAGGGCATGAAGGAATTGTACTTGCCAACACTTAAGGCTCCATGTAGAAGGTTAGTAGAGGCTCCCTATAGCATAAATCAAAACTTTATCTTTAAATATATTTTAAATAATTAAAACTCTTTCTCTAGTTTATCCATGGTGAGGACACATTTCCAGGAGGCAGTGAGAACTATTATTTACTTAAAATGATTTCTTGAAACAACATCCCAAATGCAGATGATAGTTAGTTCTGTGTTCATTTTTTTCCCTTGAATATTTAAGTTATAATAGTGTTTGGTTCCTCAGTTTATGCAAGTTGACAAACACTTCATTCCCATAGCATCCATTTCTAAGATGGTCCAAGCACATGGAGCAGGGTTAACCAACTGGATCATTCCATTATTCCTGATAGACAAGTAGCAAGGAGCCAGTTATTTAGTATTCCCATCTTACACATGAAAAAACTGCACCTACAAAGGAGAAGGTGGCATGCTAAGTAAGCCTCAAAACTCAAGTAGGTAAACGAATTACAGATTAATCTACCGGAGATCTGTTTTGCATTCCAAGTCTTCTCAGGTCTTGCCTGTTGTTCTGTCTTCCCTAAGTAGTAGTCTACAGGCACACATTTTCCACCATAAGAATAACAACAAAAGGGAGCAACTAGGTGGCACAGTGGATAAAGCACTGGCCCTGGATTCAAGAGGACCTGAGTTCAAATTTGGCCTCAGACACTTGACACTAATTAGCTGTGTGAGCCTGGGAAAGTCACTTACCCCTCATTGCCCTGCAAAAAAGAAAGAAAGAGAGAGAAAAAGAAAGAAAGAAAAAGAACAACAACAAAGTAGAAGACGATTTCCCTTTAACATTTGGATCAGCTTGAGTAGTGCCCATTGCCGGGGCCAGCTTCATGTTGCCCAGATCCAGAAGGCTGCCCAGCTCAGTTTCTCGGCAGCTCCTGCCACGCTCCTGGCTCCATTAGGTACATTGCTGAAATGAGCTCTGCAAATAAGACCCCTTTGTCTTGGCTCTTTATTACATTCAGAACTTAATACAATTATACTTGGTTACATGACTGCACATTAAAGGCCTGTTTCAACAAGAATAGACTTGCAGTCCAGTCTGTCTCTTGAAACAGATGGTAATTAAGAGTCCACTTCCCTCCTGAAAAGCAGTCCTACGTGTTTACTTGACTTAGAGATTTTTCTCCTCAAACATTTGTTTTCTGGCAGTCCTTTGAAATGGTGAGGATTTGTGAAAAGCGTGGATCCCCCAAGACTTCCCCAGAAGCATATATCTTGGCATTTTAAAATGCCCTCCAGCTATGGCGCTGCTGTAGAGACATGATGGTGCCACCCTGGTCTGGATCTTTGCGTACAGTATTTTACATAAAGTAAACTGAAGTATTTCCGGTCTCTGACTCCAGTATGTCAGAGTTGATTAATGGGCCTATTCCAAAGCCCACAGTTGCCTACAGGAAGTACAGTCCATATAACTCAGGAGTAAAGGTTATTTTTTAAAAGGAAAGAAACAAATAAAGTTAAAGGGGGAAAAAAAATCCCCTCTATCCTGAATTAAAATTCCTTTCTTAATGTAAAAGCTGAGCTCATAACCTCACTAGCAAGGACCACTCTTCCCAAAAGGCTTCTTGCTGGTTCTTTTCCTTTTAACCTGTTTGAGCTCTGTCTGTACCTGTCCTCTTCTCCATTAGTCCCTTCTCCTGGTGACATGTGAAGGTAACATCTGAGAAGGAAGCAAGCCTTGATGACCACTGCCGATGACACCCTGTTTCCCAGAATGCACCCTTCTTGTGTCACCTCCCCAGATAGGTCTCCTCTCTTGAGATGCTGCTCATTTGAAATCCAGGAGGAAAGATGATCCAATCCATTGCAATCCAGCAAGCTTTTAGTAAGCCCCTACTGCATGTAGGTCACTGAACAGACAAAGCAATAAGAGGATGAGAAGTGTTTGAGTCTGAAAGGCAGCACTTAAATGGAAAACTTGTAGAAATACCACAAAGAGAAAATGCCTTTGGGGGCAGAAGAGAGCTGGGCACAGAAAGCTGGAGCAGAGATGTTGCTGCCCAACCCAACATTAGTTTGTATTCTCACTATCATCTCCATTGGCAGTGGTTCTGTTTGATTAATTACTCCCTCTGGAGTTTGAGAAGAACCTGGTTTTCTTATTTTTACTCCATGTTCCTATCATTTCCTTCTGCCGACTCAACCACCCCATTTTTACCCTGCTGCTTTGGAGCAGTAGCAGGGCTCTTATGCGCCTCCAAGAATCTGTCTTTAGTCCTTCAACCAGAGGCTTTCATCAGCTGTCCTGCAAAATATGCCTCTGCCAAGACCAAATTGACTTGTACTGAAAGATATTGGCAGGTCTGAAATTTCTGCACACTTGACATTTTCAGCTTACACTGGGAAATTTCTTAGCTACTCTCTGTTTAAATGGAAAAATGCGTGGGTCCCAGACCCAGTATGCAACAGATACACACGACGGAATTTATTATTTTACCCAGAAAGGCATAGTAGTAAATGTGTAAATGTAATATCTATGTGTAAATGGTAATATTTCTTGGACACCATTTTTTTCTGGATGATATTAGTAAAATCAATCACTGAGGAAGTTTCCTAACTGCTTTGCAACTTTGTGAGTGTATAGTTATTTTATCCACCAATGCCCTACATAAGTGCCTCATTATGATGCAGAGGTGACCCCAGATTCTTAAATTCTATGGAAATAGAACACATGTTCTAGTGCTTGCTACCAACTGAAAGGACTTACAGGTATAAGGCCAGTGATGGACTGTGTGCTGCTACAGGTGCAGCTCTCCCATAAGAGTTTGGAGGTTCATCACTAGAAGACTGACCATTGAGTAATAAATGTTTCAGCCATACCAGCATGTGACAGCCATCTACAGAGGAGTTACAGACATGGCAGTCTTTATCAGTGGACAGCCACACTAATGAAATCACAGCTCTTTGAATTCCTAAAGAAGTAATTCCTATATGCATCATTCTTCACCTACAAAAATGGCATGAGAAGCACATGGAAAGGTGTTCATCTAGTGGTGATAATAGAGACAGTGCAGAGTGATTGCGAAAAAACCACATGAGGCATGAGGAATCCCAGAATCTTAAATCATCAAAGCTAGGAGGAACTATCCTGGAGCAGAAACTTCCTCTCTGGGTGGCAAGTGGTCATCTGGCCTCTGCTTGAAGGTCTCCTGCACCTGGGGTCCAGGCCTGTTTCCCCACATAAGGGTCATTTCCTCATGACCTAAGGTATGTCCCTTCTACATCTAAGACTCTAAGTCTTGAGCTTCATTGGGGTGAGCTTGTAGGAAGATAGCATATAGATTAACTCATACATATCCTTAGTACTTATTGAGGTGCTATTATGTACTGTTCACTGGGACCTGTTAAGAGAGAGGATGAAGATGAAGAAGATATAGACAAAATTCTGGTATCTAGGTAGGCTTTCATGCTGGTTTCCTCTTATGATCAATGGCATATGGTCATCAGATGGCTGGCAGAGATGAATGGATAGCATGAGGCAGAGTTTAGATGTGTTTTTTCTGTAAAGCTTCCTGATCCAGAGAGGGTATTAAACTCATGCCCTTGGCTTCACTTGTATATACTTGTATATACCAACTAACAAAGACAACTTGAACCTTGCACTGAATTGGAAAGGATCAGGGTATCAGTCCCACCTCTGATACCCACTACAGTGTCACTCAATCCCTAAGAGCAACTCTCCAAGAATGATACCAATCTTCATTAATATAATTTCCTATGTCTGTGAAATCACAGATCCAGGCCCTGTTTATACCCTAGGATAGTCTTAGAAATTGCAATCTGTAGCTTCCTAGGCCTTTCATAGAATTATAAGGTCAGGCGGATAAGCTTTCTCGAGGTGATTTATTCCAACCACCAGCCTCTAACTCAGCCTAATTGAGTATCTGCCCTTTTTAAAGTCTCTAGGGAAGAGAACTAAGTTGCCCATTCCTGTATTACACAACCCTTCCTATCAGGAAGTTTTTCTGTATAACTAAGCTAGCTCCTTCCTACCACAGTTTAAGGAGTAAAAGCTCTTGTTCTCCCTCTTTCGAGGCTAAGAATATCTGATCACCATCCTACACCACACCTAATCATCCTTAAAAACAGTTCTTTATTTTGCTGAAGGTGTTCATTTAAGGAAATAGTGACTGTTTTAATGTTAATCACTGTTCCAGGCAAAATTAATTCAAATTCATACACCTACACTTCACTGCACATTGTTTTAGGAAGAAAGACATGAGGAAGGAGAGAAGGGAAGCTCTTCTCTAACCCACTGCAATTAGGTATTCACTGTTTGAGGCACAGAAAGACCATTTAGAACTCAAATTATAATTTAATTATGAATTTATTTCAGGAAAAACTTTTTTTCAAGAGCTGGTTGAAAATGTATGTACACTTGCAGTTTGAATACTTGCTTCTGGCCACAAATTACAGGGACCAGTTCCAGCATGGTGACCAACAGGTTTTTCTGATGCTTAAATAAAATCAAATTCAAAATAAGCACAATCCACATGATAAAAATCTATAGGCTGAGACCTCTGAGATCTGTGCACTCTGACAATGCTCCTTTCTTAAAACAAATCAAGCCAAACCTCCCAAACCTGAAGTACAACCAAGTGGAAACTTTTGAGTCTGAGCCATTTATGTGTCACAGGAATCTGTCTGCAGCCAGCAGTCAATTGTTAAAGGACATAACAAACACTTTTACGACTAATCATGTAAGTTGGGTCACAGGCTTATTTTAGGTTGATGTGTTTACAATTTGGGTCTGTTCTGTAATCCACTGAGGTACCTAGGGCTCTGTGCCTCTAAAGAACAACCAGGGAGCCAGGTAATCAAAGTAGAGAAAGCCTAGGACATATCCAACTGCCATTACCAGAAGTTCTAGGTGTGTGTTTTCCCATAGATCATTCATGGGTGTTTCTCAGCTGAGGATTTAATTATTAGGAGATGACTACAAATAATAATCACAAGCCCCTTGGGAATGAGGGGTAGAGGGTAACATTTCATTTAGACTTAACCTGGAAATATATACATATGTATACATGTACATATATATGTGTGTACACACATATATACATTTGCGTGTATATGTATACACACATATATACATAGGTATAGATACATACACATTTTTCTAAATTGCACACTCCTGATGATAATAATCATAGTACCAATAATATTTATTGCCTAGCTGGATATTTTCTCCAAAGCACCCCATATTTTAATTTCAATAACCAATGATATTAGTAAAATCAATCACTGAGGAAGTTTCCTAACTGCTTTGCAACTTTATGAGTGTATAGTTATTTTATCCACCAATGCCCTACATAAGTGCCTCATTATGATGCAGAGGTGACCCCAGATTCTTAAATTCTATGGAAATAGAACACATGTTCTAGTGCTTGCTACCAACTGAAAGGACTTACAGGTATAAGGCCAGTGATGGACTGTGTGCTGCTACAGGTGCAGCTCTCCCATAAGAGTTTGGAGGTTCATCACTAGAAGACTGACCATTGAGTAATAAATGTTTCAGCCATACCAGCATGTGACAGCCATCTACAGAGGAGTTACAGACATGGCAGTCTTTATCAGTGGACAGCCACACTAATGAAATCACAGCTCTTTGAATTCCTAAAGAAGTAATTCCTATGTGCATCATTCTTCACCTTTTGAGTTTGTAGAGTGTTAATGTCTCTAGTTTGCAGGGAGAGAGCTGATGAATGGAGAAAGGCCCAAAACAAAGTAGAAAGCCACTTCTAGACCCAGGGACAAAGTCTCCTGCTACTCATGTAGCAGCTCAGGATGGAACTGAAAGAATCCAATATTCTGTCTGTCTGACTTGCACTTGCCTGCCTATGAGGAAGGGGTTGGCATGTGCTGTCACAGGATCGTGGATTTGAAGCTGGAAGGAAGCTGACAGTCCAGATCCTTCATTTGGGCTACAGTCCACACTGAGGAAGCTGGGGACAAGCATTAGCTTCCCAAAAGCTCAAGTGACTGAATTGATCCTCACATTGAGACTTACAAGCCCCTATTTCCAGAAATGGTGTGGAGTGAACACGTACAACACTGTCTGGTGGTGTGTGCCCACAGCACGTCAGAATGCCAACATCATAACAAATGCACCTTTGGTGTACCTTGGCACAAACACCAGGTTTGCTCATCATGAGGGAACCACTGTGTACTGAGCACCTTCTGTTGCGAGCATTTGTTCTTGTTCTGCAAAGACACCAAAGAAACAGAGATGTGGTCCCAGCCCTCTGAGGCCTTATATATTTGGGGAGATAACATATACATTTGAAACATATGAAGATCTGCAAAAGGAGCATACGAGAGCATGCAAATAAATGTGACACGGGAAGACCATAGCGCTTTAAAGGTTATGAGATGCTTTCCTCATCACACTCTGGGGAAGTGGGTCTTGTTTCCATTCTACAGATGAGGTGACTGAAGCTCTGAAAAGTCTCATTAGTTGTTCATAGTCATATAGCTCAGAGGGGCCAGTGCCCGAACCCCAACCCAGGCTTCTGACTGAGTTCACTACAATATTCATGCTGTCTTTTGGGGAACAGAATCATATTCATTGTCACTGCTGTTCTTAGCCAGAGGAAATAGACGTGCTATCTGTAGGGAGATGCTTTTAGGCGGATGTTGAAAGAGGTTAGAGCCAGTTTTCATAAGAGGGTGAGGGCCTGAGGATGCAGGTTACTGAATGGACTCAGAGGAAAAGAGAGTGTCCCTTGTAGGGGACAGGACATGGAAAGGAGTCTTGGAATGCCAGCGGCACTTTCTGCTGACTTTACAGTCTTGTCTGGGCTTAGCGTTGGCAGGAAGTAAGGAGAACTGAAGATAGCAAGATGGAAGAGGAATGGAATTTTTTTCCAAGGGGGAGCAGAAGTCCATTAATTGAATAAAAGAAACAAGACAGGAACTTAGAAATGTAGCCATATTATCAGAACAGAAGGGTACTTCAATTCCCCAGCCCTGCTCCACAGTGGCTTTCTAATTGGGGCCATCTGAGCCAGCGTTAGCCCAAGGTATTATCTGTGTGGGACTTAGCCTGTCAGAACTCCCCCTGGACCCTACACTAGGAGAGAAGTGTTGAGGCAGGCCTGCTGGACTGGTGTGCCATTCCATAATCAGGCAGGGATTGATGTCTCCACTGGGTCATGGGTTAGATAAACAGCCCTGCCTCAGTTCAAGGCTCTCCATGTTCATTTGTTTGTTTATATGAGACTCCAAAGGTTAGGTTCACCTTCTCGACATCTCTAGGGAGCCTGCCTGACCACAGGATAACCTCTCCGCCTCCTGAAAGATTGTGCTGCTTGTGACGAACACAGAACTTTCTGAGACTTTCTCAGGGGGTCCTTGCTATGGGGACAGCTCTGGGAGGGCAACTGGGTGAGTGACTCAGGCATTATTTTAAAGGAAGCACTGGGCTTTCAGGTCTGAACGTGCAGCCATGATTTACTCTCTCTGAGACCCAGCTTACTTTATTTTTGTTGACATAAAGGAGATGGGGCGGGGGTTGGAGGGGGACAAGAATGGTCACTTTGTGCTTAAGGGTGAAAGCCCAGGGCCTGGCACACAGCAGGTGCCTAGAAATATTTGTTGAATGAATGACTGATTGTATTAATGACTGAATGAGGACACCTTGACAGCACAGTGCTCAGTGCCTGGTATGGTGCTTTGCACACAAATGTTTGTAGAGTTTGTTTTGAAGCAATCACAGCACAAAGGATTACTCAGCTTGTAAATCAACAGCCACAGAAGGGGTATGATTAGAAGTCTTTTGGGAAAAGAGCACAGGTCCAGGAGCACTGACCCCCTTAGTCCTTCCACTAATTGCTAGAGGTTCTTCAAGTCCCTTTGCCCCTTTAGGCTTCATTGGGGGGGGGGCAGGGCAATGAGGGTTAAGTGACTTGCCCAGGGTCACACAGCTAGTAAGTGTCAAGTGTCTAAGGCCAGATTTGAACTCAGGTCCTCCTGAATCGGGGCCAGTGCTTTATCCACTGCACCACCTAGTTCCTCCCCGGCTTCATTTTGCTCATTTGTACTTCACCTCCCAGAGCTGGCGTGAGGTTGAGCCTAAGCAGTGTGTTGGAGAGAATCCGGATTATGGAGCTAGACAAGCCACGCTGAAGTCCTGTCTCAGCATCCCTGCTTACGTGACTCCAAGCAAGTGCCCTCAGCCTCAGTTTTCTTCATTTGTAAAATGAAGGCATTGAACTATATGTTTCTAAAATTCCTTCCATCCCCAAATTTATGACCTTATAAAAGTACTTGGAAAAATACAAAGTGCTGTATCAGGGATGAGATATTCTTTATGAGTATAATCGTAAATTTACCAGCCACACCTATGAAGTAGAAAATCTTGGTTTGATTATACCCATTTTATAAGTCAGGAAACTGAGGCTTAGAGAAGTGGAATGACTTGTCTGTATTGAAATAACTGATAAAGTGCCCTTTCCACTCCACCATGTTTTGAGCATCAGTCAAAATAAAAGGCCTCAAGTGGTCATTGTGTCCATAGGAGGAAAGAAAAAGATACTTAGAGAATAATTGTGAAGTGAATGTGGGATTTTCTTTTTCTTCTTAAAGGAGGAAAAGGATGATGGGGAATCAAATTGCATTTTCCAGCAGGTGCAAAAAAAAAAAAATCAATCCTGCAGTGAAATCTTAGCACCAAGCAGTTGGTCCCCAAGCTGCATTGGAAACACTTGTTTGATGAATTTAAAATGAGAGCATCGCCTATTACCTTAATCACCCCAGCCTGTGCACTTATTTACACAAGGCTTCTGGTTGTAACTTTTTGCCTCATGAATTCGTTCTTAATTTCTAGCTTTAAGAGTGAGTCAAGAGAAAAAGTAAGTGGAATTGAGGAAAACCATGAAACTCTCCCAGGTCAGTCAGTGTATTTAACTTTCCCATCTCCCCAGTAACCAAGGCTAAGATATTTAAAGGATAAAGCCTGAAGCTCAGTGGGGACCTCTGAAAGCCTCCTTAGCATGAGGGCATCTCCCAGGATGGCCACTGAGTTATCTTGGTAATTTTTAAATTAAAAATTGGAGTTTTCATCCATGATGTGCTATCGTTTGTGTTTTTATTACAATTACCCTAGTATTGTGCTAGTTTAGTAACACTGTCAAAAAGGAAGCTGGGGGTGGGGTGGTGGCGGAGGGAATGGTGGCATTGATGATTATCTCTATGAAAGAAAGGAAAAAGGAATGTGTTTATTATGTGCCAGTCACTCTGCTAAGGACTAGTGATACAAACATAAGCAAAAGGAAAGTATCCCTTCCCTCAAGGGCCTTCCATTCCAATGGGTGAAGACAGCACACCAAAGGAAATCCCAAAGGTTAGAAACATGGTGGAGAGGAGAACGAAGGCAGGGATAACTTAATGAATCCACACCATATCCTAGCCATCACCAACTCTTTTTTCAGGTACTCAACAGACTATACTTCTGTGAGCTTTTTGGAAAGGGTGATTAATGCATTCTCAAGTTTGGCAAAGAATAAACGTCACACTTTGTGGCCTAAAGTTCTAAGAGTCTACCTTCTTAGGCTTTTTGAAAGTAGTGACATTCCCCAATCTTGACTCCTGCAACTCTCTCATTCATTCTCCAAGATTCTTTGTATCTCGTCATTTATCAGTTCATCTATATCAGCTAGTCCTCCTGATACTTTGGGATTTCTGGTTTATATAGACCAAAGGGTTTGAAATAATTGAGTATGTCAATGTGTTCTCTTACTGTCTCATTTATTTGGGTGTCAAGTCCCCACTGACCACCTGTTATTCTATCTTACAGTCTAAAATCATCCTCCTTCCTTGGTTGGTCAAGAAAAGAGAAGTAAAGTCGAAGTGAAGTTGTTAATTCCTTTTTCTCTGCCTTCCATGATTATCCCTTTCACCCTACGCAAGGGCCATAAGCTTTCTCTGACCTTTCCTTTGATTCCCAGCACACACGTTTGTGCCCTTTGTGTCGTTCTTCGTCTCAAGTCACTCTGAGATCCAGTGTCCAAGGACATTCTTACAGGAGGATGCCACTCTTATGCATTTTCCTCAGTTGTCTTGCTTCCACCTTATGTATATATAACACTGTAAAATCTTAACTGTTTTTTGAGTTGCATTCCCTATGCAAGCAATTCCCTTGTCTTCTCAGAGAAATAATTTCTTTGTGTGATCAGAATTTTATGATCAAAGTTCTCCTATCTCTCTTGAGTTTCTCTTATTGACTGTTGGACCATGGCATTCTACCTTTATCTTTTTATGAACTCTTTTGAAGTCTGCCCTCCCGTCATCTAAGATACGCCAGACTTCCCAATGTCCCTTTCCTTATCTGTCTAACTCTAAGATGGAACAACCATTTCTTCCCAAGGTTTCTGTCATTTCTGCTTCAGCAAGCAGTTTTTATTGGTTAGAATTAGCTCCAGAATAGCATGTTCCCTCCTCATTTCTTCTTGTCCTTCTAAAGAACAAAGACATTCTCAGCTGCTCTGCTTAAAGTGGAGAGAGACTTCTAGATATGCCTATATAGAGAACACCATAACAATTACATTATGCAGCTAGGTGACACAATGGATAGAACACCAGCCCTGCATTCAGGAGGACCTGAGTTCAAATGTGACCTCAGACACTTGACACTTACTTACTAGCTGCGTGACCCTGAGCAAGTCACTTAACCCTCAGTGCCTCACCACCAACAACAACAATAATTACATTATGCCTTCATTCTGTTTCTACCACTCCTCATCTCTTTTATACTTCTGTCTGGGTGGTCAAGGGCTTCATTCTTATGGATAATGGGAGAGGATCCCATGTCTGTACATGTGATAATAACCCGCTGTTATCTGCATCTAAACCTCTTTACTCTGATTCACTGAACTTCCTCATTGGAAGAAAATGGCTTTGATTTTAGAATGGGTCTTCCCACTATGGCAGGCTTATTCCTTTGTATCAATCACATACACTCCTCTCCTGAAACCATCAGACACTGAATGTTCAATGTTTCCAAAATACCCTTGAAAGCTTCCATAATTTGAGAGAGGAAAAGAGAAGAATTCTTGTGTGGGATTGAGTGAAAAGAAAGCATGCCTTACTAACCGAGCTCTGTAAGTCAACTTTTAATCATTTAGTGGCCCAACTGACCATGGAACCCCAGCCCATGAGGGAGGGGGAAAGAAAGGAGCAGGGATAAGTAATGGGAATGGAAGGGCTAAGTCACGGAGCCAACTCCCTCTCTCTGGATCTCTTTAGACATTATGTTGTATGCATCATTTAATTTCTGACATTCTCTCAGGACACAAGCATATGAACATAGAATCATAGGATACTAGATTGAAATAGTCATCTAAGCTAGCCCTACTCAGACTGAAGCTGAGAAGAGTCGAGTGATTTGCCCACTACCACCCTAACAGTTAGTGGCAAAGCCCTGACTAGAACCGCTCTCAATGATAGCTGCCACCTCTTCTTTCCTTCACTAAAGCACCATATGTTTATTTGTCGGTTATTATTCCGTGGACACTCCAACTCTCTAGCAATGCCACTGGGCCACCAGGGTGGCAAGACAACCCCATAGGGACCGATGGCCATTTTATTTGAGAGAGCTTTGAGAGGCCAGGGGGCCCCCGGGGCCGTCTGAGGACAGTTGGGGGAGACGCTGCCAGGAGGAACTCTCTCCAAATCTTCATTGGAGGCTGTGCCCCTTCCAGAAGGTTTGGCCTCCTCTGGCTTAGCAGGCTGGACCAGCAGTTCCCTTTGAAATAACAAGTTTTGACTAAAACAGGTGGCTTGGATTTTCATTTGATAACAGGAATGAGATGGCTGAAGTGAACATGCCCTTCTGTCTCACCATCCGTGTGCATTTATCAGGCAGAAAACCTAGGAGTCTGGTAAACGCAGCAGGCAAACAGACTGAGGAGATGCTGGAAAAAGGAGCAGGGTGGGAGGAGGGGGAGAAATAGTGGGTTGAAGGGGTTGAGGGGTGAAAGTTGAGGTTTTAGAAAATCTCTATAAAAATAAAAACAAACTATCCGTCTTGCTCACTGGCGTTTTACCCTGGTGGTGCACTTTGGGGATGCTGCCCTGATCTCTATCGGGAACGTTGCATTGAAACCTAATCCAAGGGAGCCCTAACTCCTGCCAGACTCTTTCTCCCTCTGAGTTCCCCCCTTGTCCCCCACTCTTCCAGAAGTGAACAACCCACAGGAATCCCCCCTCCAGCTGAGGAAGTGCCATTTTCTAAGGGAAGTCACCATCCTGCTCACCCCTACAGAAGAACACTTAACCAAGAAGAGAGAGCAGGCACTTTCTAAATAAAAGAATGACCTACCTCCTCCCCCTCAACCATTGGAGCATTTCAAAGCGATTGTAAAAATTATATGAACCCCATCGAAGAACTGTTACAACAATGTTTATATCCAGTGTTTGAAACAAAGACAATGATATTATAAATAATTGTAGATGATAAAGATATGGGAGAGAAAATAACATAATTAAAAGAACTTTACAAGACGGGCCCGTTCACAAAGATGGATGGAGTAACACAATATGTTAAAAATATCTGTGATTAACACAAACACAACTCAGTGGACAAAACCCATCTGCCTGGCCAGCAGTACCCTGGGAACAGTCCCACCGTCATCCTCCAGTCAGGAGTAATGGAGATGTCCCATGGAAGGCCTGTGATGTCAGCCTGAGCAGCAGGCAGCACCACATGGAGAAATAGGCTGTTTTCTCCACTAGGCTGGGCAAAAGGAATGCTGCTCCAGGCAGCAGGAGGGACTGATTTCATCTCCTGAGACTCTGTGGTAGAAGTGGTAGTATCAGGATTGTCGACTCTTAGAGTGGGAGGGAGCCTTAAAGACCTTCTAAGCCAGCCCACCATCTTGATGATTGAATTTCCGGTACTGCATCCTTGGCAAGTGGTCATCTGCCCTCTGCCCAGACACCTCTAGGGATGGTACTTGAGAAAAGTAAATATACAAGGCTCAAGAAGTAAATGGCTTGTTTTTGTAAGGACATGGGGCCTATTTAGTAAATGAGACTGAAGAGAATTCATTCCAAGGATCAGTCACAGAGTTGAAAGGGACCTTAGAGATTTTCTAGCCCAACTCCCTCATTTTAGAGAGGCAGAAATTGAGGCCCAGAGATATGAAGTGACCTGCCTGAGGTCACACAGCCATCCACAGCTGAAACAGCACTGGAATCCAGCCAAATCTCCCAACTTCTGAACTATATGCTTTCTGCTACATCCTACTTGAGGAAACTGACATGGCTAATGAGGTCCTGTAGAGACAAAACAGGATAGTGGAAAGAATACTGGACTTGAAATAAGGGGAGAAGTGGGTTTAAATGCCACTTCTCACAGACTCACAGGCTATCCCTTAACCTTGCTGAGCCTCAGTTTTCCCATCTGTAAAAACAGATAATTTGTATTGTACCTACCCCACAAGGTGGTTATGAGGATCAAATGAGATAATGTGTATAAAATGCATTTTCCATTATGAGTCTTTTGGCATTGTCTTGGATCATCGAATTGCTGAGAAGAACCAAGTCCTTCACAGCTGATTATCATGCAGTGTGGTTGATATTGTGTAGAGTGTTCTCCTGATTCTGCTCATTTAACTCAGCATCAATTCATGTAAGTTTCTCCAGGTTTTTCTGAAATCCACCAGCTCATCGTTTCTGAACAAAGCGGAGCCTTGGAGGGAAAATGAAATTTTGTGCCAGAAGGAAGGATAGGAAGGATTCCAAGAAACTGGGGAAGATCTCTATGACTTGATGTACAGTGAAGTACATAGAGTGCAAGGAACAGTTTAAAAGCTTAAATTCCAATATTGCAAAAAAGGAAAACAATAAATGTTGGAGAAGATATGGGAAAATTGGAATACTAATGCAATGTTGTTGTAGTTCTGAACTGATCCAACCATTCTGGAGAGCAACTTGGAACTATTCCCAAAGGACTATTAAAACTGGGCATCTAGGTGGCACAGTGGATAAAGCACCAGCCCTGGATTCAGGAAGACCTGAGTTCAAATCTGGCCTCAGACACTTGACACTTACTAGCTATGTGACCTTGGGCAAGTTACTTAACCCTCATTGCCCCACCAAAAAAAACAAACAAACTGTGCATACCCTTTGGCCCAGCAATTACACTACTAAATCTGTATCCCAAAAAGCATAAAAAAGGGAAACAGACCCACACACACAAAAATATTTCCCTCCAAGGCCACACTTTGTTCAGCCATTCCCCACTTCTCTGCCACTACAAAGGCGGATGCTGGGATAGAGACCTTTCCCCTTGCCTCAGCCAGTGTCTCCTGCAGACACTGTCAGTGATGCACATGGAGCTGTGCAGTGGGCTGCATCCTGTCCATCTTACAGGAGACTGTACTCCAAATATCACTGGTAGGTGGATGCAAAGGACATGGCAGAGTACAGTGTAGTGACGATGACTCCCTGGACAAGCCAACTGGGACAGAGAAATGGCTCATACTCCCCTGCCGCTGGACACACTTAGCAAGTAGACAAGTGCATACCCCTGACAACTCTCATGAGCCAAATGGGAGATATTGTTCCATTCTTCTCCACCCCCAGTGCCGGATTATTCCCATTGCAGAGTACAGCATCCACATGAGACCTTGGCGAGGGTAGGGGTGGTGGGGGGGGGGGTGCATGCACGCGTGTGTGCTTGAGCGCGTGCATGTGTGTGGGTGATGTTTTTCGATGGGAGGGAGGTGAGTGAGCGGCCAGCTTCCTGACAGGACAGTTGTAAAACATTCATAAAACTTTTATTAGTCTTGCCACCCTTCCAGATAAATATTTTTCGATTTTATGGGCTTGTTTTAGTGCCTGGAGCTTAATAGTGGCTTTGTAGGTGCCTTTAAAAAAATTAGATATCATTTTGGCAACATGACCCCTCCCCACCACCACCTTAATAGCCCTCCACCCTAAAGAGGCAGCCTGCAATTTGGGTCTCATAAATTCCTACAACTCTCAACTCTTAGCCTCTCTTCCCTCCCTTTCCTTGCACATTGTATTAGGGTGAACTTTAAAAAAACCCAACAAATACCCTCTCCCCCACTCTCATCTAGGGGAGTAACTTGATCCACCGGGATGGGTGGCTATCTACAAAAGGAAGTTTTGGTACAAGGATCTTCCAAGTATCTGTAATTAGTAAATGGAGTCTTTCACTTGGTGAAGTCTGGAAGCTACAGGCCCTGTATTAATGGGAGGGCAGAAGGCACCCTCTGCTACTTAGCCACCACAGAGCCATGCTCCTGGGCTAGGTGCTGTCCCATTCAGAAGCCCTTTACTCTTCAAGAATTTTCCAGATTTCCCAGAGTTCAGAGCAGCAGTAAGGTGGATAAGGTGAAGATAGACCTCTTAGCCATATCCCAAATTTTAAGACCATGTGGTCCTTCCACCTCCTAAGAGCTAAGAAGAGCACCTTTTGAAACCTGAGCAAGACAAATTTAGACTGATGGTCTTAACTAACCTGGGCTGTAGAGTTATTGTGAGACCTCCAAAAGTTATGTATGCTCCAAGTGTTGTCACTTTGACCTTAATGAAGTAGTCTGTAGAGTGAATGAATTACATTTTTATATATAGGTCCATTTATGATTGATAAAATACTAACTTATTTAAAATCATTTCAGAATTCATAGTAGCTTCTGATCATTCTGTATTTTCTCAGTCAGTAAAGCCTAAAAGTACTACATGGTTGTTAATTTTTTATTGTTGAAAAGAGATCTTCATACTTGAAATGTCTGGGAACCCACGACTTAAACAAAATTAGAGGAAGTCATACTTTAAGACAAATAGGAGTAAGTAATATATTTCTGGTGATCAGGATGGTGAGGGCAATTAGAAATGATAGAATTGTTGAGGGAAATGGTGTTTTTAGCTTTTAGAAGAAATTATATAGGAGAGAGACGTGCTATCTTCAGATATTTGAAGTGTTGTCATGGGGAAGAGGGAGCAGATTTATTATTTTTATATTGTTTTAAAAAAATATTTATTATCAAGGTACCTCTGTAGTGGATTAGAGCATTAGGCCTGGAATCAGTAGGACCTGAAGTCAGGAAAGCCTGAGTTTAAGTGTGGCCTCAGACACCTGTTAGCTAGATGATGCTGGGCAAGTCATTTACCCCTATCTTTCTCTATTAACTTATCTATATAATGGAGATAATAGTACCTACCTCTCAAAGTTGTTGTAAGATAAAATGAACACTTGACACTAGCTGTGTGACCCTGGGCAAGTCACTTAACCCTCATTGCCCTGCAAAAAACAAAAACAAAAACAAAAGATAAAATGAGAGAGTATTTATAAAGTGCTTTGCAGACTTTAAAGCATTCTATAAATGTTAGTTATTATTTTTCTGAACTCTACTATCAAAAAAAGAACATTTCCATACATGCAACAGAACAGAAAAAGGGGACACCATATGAAAAAGTGAATCTCCATCCCATATGCCTTTCTTTCAAAAAAATATACACTAAGGGCAGCTAGGTGGTATAGTGGATAGAGCAGTGGCCCTGGAGTCAGGAGAACCTGAATTCAAATCCAGCCTCAGACACTTGACGCTGACTAGCTGTGTGACCCTGAAAAGTCGCTTAACTCTTATTGCCCCACAAAAAAAAAAAAAAGATAATATGTTGTAAACTTTTCAAACCTTAAAGTCATAAATAAATCTTAGCTATTATTCATCAGTGGAATGTGATTTGTAAGGGAGGAAATTGCCTTGAATTGGATCAATGCAAACAAAATCTGGATTTACACTTGTCAAAGATTCTGTAAAGGGAATTCCTTCATTGGGAATCACTAGATTAGCAAACCTCCAAGGTTCCTTCAGGTTCTATGTCTGCAAGCCTAGTTACCTTGGATCATGGGATTTAGAGCTAAAAGAAGGGATCAATCATAGAATATAGAATATTAGGCCTTGAAGGTACCTTTGAACAAGAGACCTTGGAGGCCATGTAAGACAGTCCTCTCATTTTACAAATGAAAAAACGGGCCCAGAAAAAAGAAGTGAATTGTCTAAAGTCCTTTAAGCAGCAAGTTGCTGAACTAAAAATTGAACTCCAAATTAAGTGAAATTTGTGGATTAGATAAGATGTTTATTGAATTTTGTTGGACTAAAAGAGTGACCCACTTTCTCTTGAAACAGTGGGATGAGTGGGTGCTTGGGCCCACTTGTGATCCCGTTTCAGGGATATATCTTCTGATGAAGGATCTGGTTCCAGTTAGGAAAACAAACAACAGCTTAGTTCCTGCTCAAGCCAGTTGGAAACAGTTCTCCAAATGCCATTCTTGATCTTTTTTTAGATTAAAAAAAAAATCTAAATGTCCTAGAAATTCACATAGTTCCAGCTGTTCTAGGAAAAAACTAAAGACCATCTTAAAATGACAGACTAAGAGTATCCTGCTGAAAAATATTTCAATAGCTTCTCTCCCCTGCTAAGCAAAGAATTTGATAAGGTAACTGATTTTCTTCCCCCATTATCAGCCTGGGTTGTATTGAATATAATGGAATGGATGATGGTGCAGCTTTACTTCTATCCTCCACCCCCCTAAAGAAAACCCACTTCTAATTTAATTTGGAAGGGCATATTTGTTTGGGGTTTTTTTTAGTATTTTATTTTTCCAATTACATGCAAAGATAGTTTTCAACATTCATTTTTGTAAGATTTTGAGTTCCAAATTTTTCTCTCTCCCTCTCTTCCTTCTCCCCCTCCTTAAGACAGCAAGCAATATGATATAGGTTATACATATACAGTACAGTCATGTTAAACATATTTTCACATTAGTCATGTTGTGAGAGAATCAGAACAAAAGGGAAAAACCACAAGAAAGAAAAAACAAACAAAAATCAACAACAGCAAAAAAGTGAAAATAGCTGCTTCAATCTGCGTTGACTCCATAATTTTTTTTTCTGAATTTGGAGAGCATTTTCCATCATGAATCTTTTGAAATTGTATTGGATCATTGTATTGCTGAGAAGAACCAAGTCCTTCACAGTTGATCATCAAACAGTGTTGTTACTGTGTACAATGCTCTCTTGGTTCTGCTCATTTCATTCAGCATCAGTTCATCTAAGTCTCTCCAGGTTTTTCTGAAATCTCCAGGCTCATCATTTCTTACGTCACTGTAGTATTCCATTGTATTCATTTACCACAACTTGTTAAGCCATTCCCCAATTGATGGGCATCCTCTCAATTTCCAACTCTTTGCCACCACAAAAAGAGCAGTTATAAATATTTTTGTACATGTGGGTCTTTCCCTTTTTTATGATCTCTTTGGGATTACAGACCTATAGCGGTATTTCTTGGTCAAAGGATATGCACAGTTTTATAGCCCTTTGGGATTACTTCAAAATTGCTTTCCAGAATGGTTGGATCAATTCACAACTCTAGCAGTAATACTTTATTGTTCCAATTTTCCCACATCTTCTCCAACATTTATCATTTTCCTTTTTTGTTATATTCGCCAGTCTGATAGGTGTGAGGTGATACCTCAGAGGAGTTTTAGTTTGCATTTCTCTAATCAGTAGTGATTGAGAACATTTTTTCATATGGCAATAGATAGCTTTGATTTCTTCATCTGAAAACTGCCTATTCATATCCTTTGGCCATTTCTCAATTGGGGAATGACTTGTATTCTTATCAATTTGATTCAGTTCTCTATGTATTTGAGAAATGAAGCCTTGTTTAGGAACACTGGCTGTAAAAATTGTTTCCCAGTTTTCTGCTTTCCTTCTAATCTTGGTTGCATTAGTTTTGTTTGTGCAAAACCTTTTTAATTTAATGTAATCAAAATGATCCATTTTGCATTTTGTAATGTTCTCTATTTCATCTTTGGTCATAAATACCTCCTCTCTCCATAAATCTGACAGGTAAACTATTCCTTCCTCTTCTAATTTGCCTATGGTGTTACCCTTTAAGCTAAATCATGTGTCCATTTCCACCTTATTTTGGTATATGGTGTAAGAAAGATGTTAGTCTCTGCCTAGTTGGAAGGGCATATTTGGCTGAACTTTGTATACCCTGAATTGGCACCCCCTCGCACGAATGCCAAAAGATGACTTACCAGCCTGTGGGCTTCTGCCCATCCCCCTTTCCTGACTGCTAATAGTCAGGATTGCTGTTAACTGTCAAAGTTACTGCCACTGTGTCCTCCCTGTGCTGCCCCTGAGTTAACACACAGAAACTGAACCTCACTTATTCATGACAAGTGTCATTCAGCCCCTGACTCCCCTATTCAACTGCCCTTCACATAATAGGCTTCCTCTTCCAGTCAGGAACCCCAGAATCCCCAGCATTGAACACAATGCCTGCCACGTAGTAAGTACTTAATAAATGTTTGCTGATTGATTAACAAACTAATGGGGGAGGTGGGGCAAGAAGCCTTAACATAAAGATTTAAAAGGTTTACTAGCCTTACTCCACACGAGAGATAGCTGTGTTGGTAAAAGACACTAGATAGGTGTACATGGTGGTGGTAGTGGTGTTCAGTTGAGTCAGACTCTTCATGGACTCATTTGGGGTTTTCTTGGCAAAGATACTCAAGTGGTTTGCCATTTCCTTCTCCAGCATATTTTATAGATGAAGAAACCAAGGCAAACAGGGTTAAGTGACTTGCCCAGGGTTGCATAGCTAGTAAATGTCTGAGGATGGATTTTAATTCTAGTCCTTCTAATGCCAGACCTGGAGCTCTATCCACTGTGTCACCTAGCTGCCCACTGGGTAGGAATAATGTCTCATTTCTTCATGAGTCTACCTGTTAGTGTGTTTCTTATAGGCTACCCTCTTCACTGTGGTGCCCCCTGAGAGACTTATAGGACAATAAAACTAGAAGTAATACTTTTGGTTGTAGCAAAGAAATGAAGACAAAGTGGGTGCCCATCAGTTGGGGGGAAACTGAACAAATTTTGATATATGAATGTAATGAAATATTATTATATCATAAGAAGTGAAGGGGATGGGTTCAAAAAAACTTTGGATGACTTGTATGAACTGATACCAAGTGAAGTGAACAAAACCCTGAGAACTGTTTATACTGTGACTACAGCATCATAAAGAACAACTATGAAAGACTCACGATCTGTGAACAATGCATTGACCCATGCTGACTTCAAAAGACTCAAAGCAAATTGTATATAATAGAAGTTCACAGTTTTGTCTAGAGCCTTCCTTTTTTTTTCTTTGTTGAGACATTCATTTTTGTTGGTGTTTATTAAGTTCATATGAAAAAAATTTAAACTGGGAGGAATCTGGGGAATCATCATCTGGTCAAATCTCCTCATTTGGCAGAGAAGAAAACTGAGACCCAGGGATGGGAAAAAACAGTCCAGAAGTTATGCAGCTCTGACTAATGATAGCATCAGGACTTGAAATTACTGCTGCCCATTCCTGGTCTCTCATGTTTTCAGTGTCCCTCCAGTGGCCTCTTTGGAGAGACCATGGACACGACCAGAAGGGAGAATGGTGCTACCTGCCTCCTTGGCTCTACCCTTCATTCCTTGTGGATCTTGGGGGGGGGGCAATTGGGGTTAAGTGACTTGTCGAAGGTCACACAGCTAGTAAGTATCAAGTGTCTGAGGTCAGATTTGAACTCGGGTCCTCCTGAATCCAGGGCTGGTGCTCTATCCACTGTGCCACCTGGCTGCCCCCTTTGTGGGTCTTTTAAGGCCTCCAACTCATATTCTAGAGCTAAGAATTAAATCACTTGTAAATGCAGGACTGGCAGCATCTCATTCAGTAGCAGTAGGAGTTGCCATCAACTTTATAAAGAGTCAAAACTAATTTTTTGTTTAAGTGAATTGATTTCATTTTTGGTTTGCTCTTGCAATTAAACAGTCTTCTAGGGTCTGCTCTGTGGTGTCTCATGTTTTTTCTCTGGTTATAATAAAACATAAGCCTAGAAAAGCTAATCTAATTAAATATTTGAACTTTTAAAAAAGTTCATACCATAATGGTCCAAACATATATTGAGGGAGGTTTTGTGAAATCTTTTATTTTTGCAGCTTCCCCCAACCCTTGACCCATGAACTTTGTGAAATGCTTTATCTAGACATTTACCCCCAGTTTTCCTGTCTGTGCTCAAGGATTCTTGAATCATGGATGTAAAGAAAATTTGAACTGGAAAGAATTTTAAAGTCATCACCCTGCCACTTACCATTTGTGAGGACCCAGGCAAAATGCCTCACCTCTCCAAGCCTCAGTTTATCATCTCTAAATTGGGGATAATCATAGACTCTGTACCTCACTAGGAGAGTGCTTTGTAAACATTGAAGTTTATAAATATGAGATGAGCTATTACCATATTGAAAGATACTTCACTGTGTACATGGGAGCAAGATCTGACTAGCAATAGAAATGAATTTGTGGTCTAAAAAGATACTTTGTACAGATTTACCTCATTTAACAAAATAGAGAACTTGTTGGAAATAGTGATAATAAAAAATTAATTGCATTTTTCTTCTGACTTCCATTATTATTTCAGAACTATGTTTCCAGGAAAGTAGTTTCACCTCAGGTTTTCTGATGGCTTTGGATATGACATGTTTAAATTTTTAACTCAACCATTTCTGGTGGGCAACAGAGCCTTCTCCAGACACACAGTTCTTTAGTTCCCCCTTTTTGACTCAGGGAAGGATGGGTGTGAGGGGGGTACATGTGCATGTGCATGTGTGTACACATTTTTTCCATATCCAGTCATGTGGTTTAGAGAGCTATCCATGAGGCATTGGAACTAGGAGCAGAGTTGACAAAAACAACCTAAGCTTTAAATCATAGAACTACATACCTAAGGAAGTTTGTTACACAGTAATCAAAACACCTCTTTTCAGGTATCGCCAGTTCCATTTGCTAGCTTTTTAATAATAGTTTATAAATGAGGCTTGGGATCTTTGCAAGCTAGTTTACAGCTGTGAAATAAATGCAAAACTCTCCACTACAGTAATTATTATTATCATTACTGTTCAGTTTTATAGAAGATTCACAGTTTCATTAGACTTTTTAACAAATCCCAGTCACAGGCCCTCCACATGTCAGTAAATGGCTTTCATGAGTCACTTTGGTCCACAAAAGTTAATTACCTTTTGGCCAACCTTCTGATGATGAGACTTTCCAAATATTAGAATGATCATGTAGGATCATAAGATTATTGATTTAGAGCTGGACATTTTCTTATAGGTCATCTAATTGAACCACCTCACTTGTATAGACAAGTGAACTGAAACCCAAAGTCACAAATGTGGTAGGTAGTAAGTAGACCTAGAATTCAAACTCAGGTCTTCTGGTGTCAAATCCAACATGTCTTTTAGGGTATTGCAGGGTCCAAGCTCTGAGCTTTTCTGACTTAAGTAGGAAACAGCAGAACTTATACCCAGATAGCCGAGCATAAGTTACATGAGGTTAACCTCCATACCACAGAGAGGTGCCAGCATAGGGTTTTAGAGAAGGTGGATGTTCATAAGTCTGACAATTTTTTCTCAGCCCTCATCCTTCTCAACCTCTCTGCTACATCTGATGCTGCTGATTATTCTTCCTCTCTAGGTTTTCATGACACTACTCCCTCCTGGTTCTTTTAAGATGTGACCATTCCTTATTGATCTCCTTAGCTGGCTCATCATTTAGGTCATGCTCCTTCTATGATACTACTCTCTCCTGGTTCTCCTATCTAGCCATTCCTTGTCCTTGTTGGCTCATCATTTAAATCATGATCTAATTAACTGGGGTGGGGGGAGGTCCTTAAAGTTCTGTCCTAGGTTTTCTTCTCTGTATATACTCTCAGTAACTTCATCAGCTCCCATGGGTTTAGCAGTCATCTCTATGCAGGTAACCCATATCAGGATGTATTAAACTCTGGTGTCTCCTCTGGGCTTCACTCTGGCATCACCAGTTGACTATAGAACATTTCAAAGTGATTTATTAAAGGCATCTTAAATTCAACATGGCCTGCAAGTCAAGACGACTGCCCAGGTTCCACATACTTGCTCCAGCAAAAAACTGAAATCCATACCAGAAGGAATAACGGTCAAGAAATACAATGAGAAACTCTAGTAAGTGACTTCTCCCACCTCAAGGTTGCCCCAAAATTCAGCCAGACTTTGGAGAAGGGGCCATCTTCCTCATCACCACCAGCAACTACTATTGATCAGCTGCCACTAACAGATGAGCACAAGAACTCGAAGCCCACCAGTGCTACTGCCTGCCCAGCCTGCCCAGCCTGCAAAGCTATCACCTGAGGAGGTGGAAGGATGGAGAGAGGTAGGAATGTGAGTCTTCTTCTAGCTGAAGCAGGCTGCATGGGCCGAAGGAGGCAGACCTCCGCCACCTTGACAGCTCTCTTCAGACCCTGAACCCAGTAGCCTTGGGAAGAACAGTGCTTCCAGGCCCAGGCCTAGGCCCTCATCTAGAACCCTGCACAGTGACCGCTGTGCAGAAAGATGCAGCCTGGCCGCTACACCTCTAAGTATCTGTTGAAAACCAAGAGAACATAGTTCTTGCACCAAAGTCCGTGACCTTGTCAAATGGCTCAACAGAAACTGACCTAAGTTTATCAGCGGACACAACATGAAAGAAGAGGCATTGCAGTATGCTGGGTGACAAGTACCCTAAGGACCACTGGATCTTTCCATCTGACTCACAATTCTAATCTTCTACACGTTGTCTTCCCTTTAGAATGTGAGCTCCTTGAGAAAAGGAATCATCGTACTTACACATTCCTACAGATAGAGTGCTTTCTTTGCACATAACAAGCACTTTTTAGAAATTTTTCATTCATTTCACCTTGAAGAAATGAAACTAAAGATTTTAAAAAGAAATAAAATCTCTAGGGGAAAAAAGAATTGGAAGGAGAATTAATAATAGTAGAAGAGAAATAGGTAGACCAAACAAAAATCAGTAACTCCATGAGGCAACAAGAGGTATTAGAACAAAATTAAAAGATTGGAAAAAAATAAAAAGAAATGTATATCTGACACCAAAAAGAACTGACCTAGAAAGTAGGTTAAAATGAAGTAATTTTAAAATTACTAGATTCCTTGAAAACCATTATTTAAAAGGAAGGGGAAGACTGGACACCATATTTCAAGAAATCATAGATGAAAACTGCCTACATCTCTTAGAGGGCAAAACGAAGAGAGGAAGAATCTACTAATCACCTCCTAAAAGAAACCCTAAAAGGAAGAGTCCTCGGGATGTCATAGCCTAGATCCAGAGCCCACTTTTGAAAGACAAAATAATATAGACATTCAAAAAAGAAACTACATAGAATCACACAAAACCTGGTGGCTTCTGCAATAGAAAGGAAAGCTTGGGATTTAATATTGCCAAAGGCAAAAAGGGCAAGCTTACAACCAAGAATAACTTACCGTACATTAAGAGAATATGGAGTATAAGAAGGCTGAGGAATTATTATTATTATATATTTGTTGCTATTCAATCATACCATGCTGTTCTTGGGATTTTTTAGCAAAGATAGTGGAGTGGTTTCTCATTTCCTTCTCTAGTGGATTAAGGCAAACAGGTTAAATGACTTGCCCAGGGTCACACAGCTCATAAGTGTCTGAGGCTGCATTTGAACTTAGGTCTTCCTGACTCCAGGCCCCAGTGCTCTCTTCACTGAGCCACCTAGATGCCTATTGTTACATATGTAAATATATAAATATAAGGTATGAAAATAGGGGGAAGTGGTAGAGAAAGGGAAAAGCCTATGTAGGAGGTGCTACGTGGGCTGAGCCTTGAAAAGAATGAAGGGGAAGCATCCCAAGCCTGTGCACAGCTCTGGAGGTTGATGGAACCTGGTCTGTAAGGAAAGCAAACCAATCAAGGTTATGGCAGAATGACGAGTGCTATAGGAATTCAAAGGAAAAAGAAAGAAATGAGGACTTCTTGGAGAAAGTAGATTGTGAAGGCTGGCTAGGATTGGAATTGTCTGAGAAAAGAACTGTCATCCCCAGCCAGAGGAACAATGTTAGGGAAGCACTGAGGTGGGACCAAAGCTGGCATGTTCATGGGACAATGAGACCAGCCTGCCCAGAGCAGATGATTATGTTAGAGAGTCACGAGGAGTAAGGTTGGATGGGAGGAATGAGGTCTTGAAAGCCCAGCAAAGAGGAGCCTATAGGGTAGCCTGCCATAGGCTTGGGCTTGTTGATTTGTAATCGCAACCCCATGCCAAAACTGAACTGAAGGAATTAATTCTGGAAACTCCCACATTTTCATCACTTGGCCCCAAAAATAGCCAAATAAAGAATAATTTGAAATATGAAACAATGCCCCAGGCTTTTTTTAGACAACATAATTCCATGACCTTTTCCCTAGGGATGCCTCCTGAAAATGACCGCGCCTGAGTAACAGCCTTGCCCTTTTTCTGCACCCTACCCTTTATAGAGGCTGCTCTCTTAGTCTCCAGCTTCCTTTGTCAGTCTGTGGAGCCCAAGGGTAATATCTGTGGCTCTCAGAGCCTTGTAGTCAGGGATGTGAAGTTAGATCACCATGGGGTTTTCACTTTGCTAGCATCTCATAGCCCTCAAAAATTACACCATGCAAAAAAATATTTTGCTTTTGGGGCATATGGTCTGCCTCCCCCTCCAACTCCTGCCATTGTCAGTAGATTCAGAGATGTGCTACACTATTTGGTTTTATAGATATATGAACAAAGGATTATTTGTATCAAAAATCAGCCTTCTTTTATGATTAAAAAATCAACCTTCTCAGGGCAGCTAGGTGGCGCAGTAGATAGAGCACCGGCCCTGGAGTCAGGAGTACCTGAGTTCAAATCCGGCCTCAGACACTTAACACTACTAGCTGTGTGACCCTGGGCAAGTCACTTAACCCCAATTGCCTCACTAAAAAAAAGAAAATCAACCTTCTGCCATCTTGGTAGACATCATTACAGGCATACCCTGGAGATATTGTGGGTTTCAATTCCAGACCGCTTCAATAGAGCAAGTCATACAAATTTCTTGGTTTCCCAGTGCACATAAGTTATGTTTATATGTTTATATTGTAATCTATTAAGTGTACAATCATATGACGTCTTTAAAACCCACCGTATTTACCTTAATTGAAAAACACTTTATTGCTAAGAATGCTAGCCATCATCTGAGCCTTCAGCGAGTCATAATCTTTTTGCTGGTAGAGGGTCTTACCTCAGTGTTGATGGCGGCTGACTGATCAGGGTGGTGGTTGCTGAAGGCTGGGGTGGCTGTGGGCATATTCTTATAATAAGACAAGGAAGTTTGCCTCATGATTGACTCTTCCTTTCACTTGAACACTTAGAGGCCTCTGTACGGTTATTAATTGGCCACATTCAATATTGTTGTGTCTCAGGGAATAGGGAAACTCGAGGAGAGGGAGAGATATGGGGAAACAGTGGTTGGTGGAACAGTTGGGATATACAACATTTATCCATTGTTTGCCATCTTTCATGGGCATGGTTTGTGATACCCCAATACAATTAAAACAGTAACATCAAAGATCATTGATCATAATAACAGATAGAATAATAATTAGAATTCGAATAATTGCAAGAATTACTAAAATGTGAGACAGACGTGATATCATCACATGCTATTGGAAAGACAGTACTGATAGACTTGCTCAGCACACGGTTACAACAAACCTTCAATTTGTAAAAAAAAATTCAATATCTGCAAAGTGCAATAAAATGAGGTTTGCCTGCCCTTTTTTTGTGATGTTGTAACCAGTCAGTCAGCTAGCATTTATCTAGAGCTTTACTGAGTATCAGGGGCAGTACTGAACACTGGGGATATAGAGAATGGCAAAAGCAGTTCCTTCCTTCAAGAAGGTACATTCTAATGGAGGGGGAAAAAACAACAACCCTGTAAAACAACATGCAAGATAGAGGCCAGGCAAATCTAAGAGGGGGAAAGCATTAAGAGCTGGGAAGACTGGGAAAGGCCTTCTGCAGAAGGTAGGATTAGAGATGAGTCTTGAAGGAAGCCAGGGAAATTAAGTCATAAAGGTGAGGGGGGTAGAGTATTCCAAGCTTGAGGGTTCATCAGTGCAAAGTGCTGAAGCTGAAGATGGAGGGTTATATATCCAAGAGCCCGCAGGCAGACCAGCATGGCTGGGTTATGGATTGCATGGAGAGGACTAAAGTTTAAGAAGGTGGAAAAAGAGGAAGGGATCTGGTTATAAGAGTTCAGAATGCCAAACAGAGGAACCCACCTTAGCGTCCTGGAGGCAACAAGGAGCCACTAGGACTGATTGGCATGGTCATACTTAAGATTTAGAAAAAATGCTCACACAGTAGAGTGGAATACACATCAGAGTGAGGAGATGACTGAGGCGGGGAGACTGGATTGTAAGACCATTGCAGTGGTGCAGGTGGCAGGGATGGTAAAGAGAAGGGGCTGAATGTGAGGAGGAAGAAAAGACAAGATTTGGCAATGGATGAATATATGTGGACTGAGTGAGTGTGACGATCAGTGTTGCTCACTGTGAACCAATAACAGAAGGTTCTCGTTCTTGTAATACATCGGAATTCTAACGTCACATCTAGGCATTATGTGTCAAAATAGGGATCAAATGCTGAGTCCTACTGTAGCTTTTTACTTTTAATGGTTCTATTTTCTAATTTGCTCTACAAAAATCCATCACATAAATAAGTCTCTTCTCCATTATCTTCTTAGTAACCTACTTATTAAATAAATCCTAATTCCACTAAGGTTTTTTAAGATATATTTTATTGAGGGCAGCTAGCTGGCACAGTGGATAAAGCACCAGCCCTGTATTCAGGGGGACCTGACTTCAAATCCGACCTCAGACACTTGACACTTACTAGCTCTGGGCCCTGGGCAAGTCACTTAACCCTCATTGCCCCACCAAAAAAGAAAGAAGAAAAGAAAAAGAAAAAAAAAAAGGTATATTTTATTGATACCTTTTGTCATTACATCATAGAACTTTCTGGAAGTCCCTCTGTTCCCCAATCAAAACCTATCTCCCTTGTAATCAAAATAAATAGACTCTTCAGCAAAACCATCCTTTACAATAATCACATAGAACAACATATATACCCCAACCTGCCCTAGTAGTTCCCTAACTCTCTACTGTGAGAAGGGAAATATGTTTTGTTATCTGTTTTCTGGGACCATCAGCCATGTCTTAGTTATTCTCTTCTCACTAATGGTGTCAGTGTGTGTGTGTGTGGGGGGGGGTACTTTAGTTCTTATTTGACTCTGCATCAGTTCATTCAAATCTTTATTCTTCTGAATTCCATCATTTGTCATCTTTATCGCACAATTGTATTCCTATACATTCATATTGCTGTTTTTTCAGCCATTCCCATATCACTCAGCACTCATTTTGTTCTTTTAGTTCATTGCTACCGTAAAGAGAGCTAGTATGAATATTTTGGTGTCTGGTGAATCTTTGTTTCTTTGAATTCTTTAGGTTATATGCCCAGTAGTGAGCTCAGCAGATCAAAGATTATGGACAGTTTAATCAATTTCCTTGCATAATTCCAAATTAATATATAAAATGGAGTAGTTCACAGCACCATCTAGCATTGATTTTTCCCATTTGGAGGACCATCTTTGCTAATTTGTGTGTTATGAGATAAAACCTCAGAATTGTTTTAATTTGCATTTCCCTTTCTATTTATGCTTTGAACATATTTTTAAATGATCATTTAAAGTTGTCAAGTCTGTCCGTGTGACCCTGGGGAGGTCACTTGGCCCTCATTGCCCCACCAAAAAAAAAGTTGTCAACTCTTTTAAAAACTGATGGGTCGGGGGCAGCTAGGTGGGGCAGTGGATAAAGTACCAACCCTGGATTTAGGAGTACCTGAGTTCAAATCCAGCTTCAGACACTTGACACTTACTAGCTGTATGACCCTGGGCAAGTCACTTAACCCCCATAGCCCTGCAAAAAAACCAAAAAAATACTGATGGGTCAGGGGCAGCTAGGTGGCTCAGTGGATAGAGCACCAGCCCTGGATTCAGGAGGACCTGAGTTTAAATCCAGTTTCAGACGCTTGACACTTACTAGCTGTGTGACCCTGGGCAAGTCACTTAACCCCCATAGCCCTGCAAAAAACCAAAAAAAATACTAATGGGTCAGGGGCAGCTGGGTTGCTCAGTGGATAGAGCACCAGCCCTGGATTCAGGAGGACCTGAGTTCAAATCCAGCTTCAGATGCTTGACACTTACTAGCTGTGTGACCCTGGGCAAGTCACTTAATCCCAATTGCCTCACCAAAAAAAACAAACAAAAAACCCCTTTTGTTGGGTCATATTATATCTTTTGATTATATATTATAGAGTGGCTCTTGTTAAATTTTATCGATCATCTATGTATATTAGATACTTCTTCTTTATCTTGCTTCATAAACCATCAGTCTATCCGTTCTGACCATATTCTTGCCATTCATCCTTCTACTGCTCTTCTGGACCACTGGACCTCTTGAGAGCCTTCTCTGTATGATTTAAGCCAAATAGTTTTGGAACCACTGCCTTGTGGCGGTGCTGTCCCAAGGGGTGCTAGTCGTAGCTCCAACCAGCAGAAATAAATGCACATGGTTCTCTATATCTAGCCAGCCTCAGACCTCAGACTGTGTTTCACATCCATTCAGACCATCCAGCCAACCATCTCCTTGCTACCCATCTACCCAGCCACTACTTGCATGTACTTCCATCCATCCCATTCTGCCTCTCACTCAGGGAATAGTTATCATTGCTTCATTTTCTCTCATCTACTTTACACAGGGGACCAAATTTAGGCCTTAGCCTAGAGATGGACTATTCATTGTGCCTCCCCACCAGACTGAGGTTATTGGCTCTGGAGAAGAAGACATGTTTTGTCAGCTATCATCTCTATCACACCCTCTTCCCCTTATCTCTGCATCCCAGATAACACCCTGATCCTCACTCTGTACAGAGTATGTTTGATGTATGCAGGACTTCTTTTACATTAAAGAAAATGTTTAAAAGCTTTAAAAATACCTTCTCTTCAGGAAGAGGTATTTCTTATCAATCAACAAGTATTCCTTAAGCTCTTATTTTGTGTCAGTCAACGTACTAGATGCCAGGGATGCAAATACCGTGAATGAAACAATAGCTAGTCATCAGGAGCTTACGTTATAACAGAGGAGATGATAAGGACTTAAATATAAGGAGCATAAATACCAAACAGTTCAATATAAGACCATTTGAAAGGATATGCATTAGGAGTTTAAAGAATCACTCATAATTAGGGGCCTGCTGTGAATAATGAACCAGCAAAGGAATCTGAAGAAGAGGAGTAAGCAGTTAGACAAGTAGAATAACCAAGAAAATAGAGAATCACAACAGCATGTAGAGAAAAGTGTCCAGAAGAAAGGGCAGTCGTTGGTGTCGAGTGCATGATGGGTCAGAAAGGATGAGGAATGGGAAATGGCTCTTCAGCTTTTCAGAAACCATTGGTAACATTGGAAAAAAGCTGTTTCAGTTGGTGTCAGAAGCCAGATTGCAAAGAATTGAAGAGTGAGTGAAAAGAGAAGAAATAGAGACACTTAAGACTATAAGCAGCTTTTTTCTATGAGTTTGCCTGAAAAAAGGGAAGAGTTATAGCCTGAGGTGATGATAGGATCTATCTGGTCGTATTTGAAGGCAGTAGGGAAGAAATCAGTAGATAGGGAGAGAGGGTGAAAAGTAGGGGACAGGAATGATTGAGATTGTAGTCTACTGAAGAAGAGAGAGGATGGAATAGGGCACATCTAGTCAGGTTGGCCTTGGCAAGGAGACTGAAGGAAAGGAGAAAGTGGGTGGGGAAGGGGTAATGTCAAGGAACTTTGATATGAGGAAAAGGATAGGAAAGGGAGCTCATGTCACATTGTTTCTGTTTTCTTGGTAGAAAAGTATGATTTGAAGACCTCAACTGAGATGGGCATTGGAGGGTGGTTAGAGAGGAAATGTGGGAGCCTTAAAAAGAGATGCTTGGGGGAAAGCTTTTATGGGAAATGAGATAGGAAATCAATTAGAGAAGAATAGAAATATTTCCTCATTGTACAGAAGACCCAGTCAAATAAATGTAGAGTATCCACAAATGTATGGCTTCCTCTAAAATGGAAGAGATAGAGGTGGGGTTTGACAAGTGATGTGCAGTGATAAGACAAGGGAACAAAGGTTCAAGAGCAGAGGTCAGAATGGAGTTGAACTGGCTAACCAGAGGATCAAGATTAGAGAGGGAGGAAAGTGAAGGAAGTACAGTGTTAGCAGCCTGAGTAGTACAAAGGGATTGAAGGTCGGTGAAAAATGGGTTTAAAAGAGGTGAGGGGGCAGCTAGGTGGCGCAGTGGATAAAGCACCAGCCTTGAATTCAGGAGGACCCGAGTTCAAATCTGGCCTCAGATACTTGACACACTTACTAGCTGTGTGACCCTGGGCAAGTCACTTAACCCTCATTGCCCCACCCAAAAAAAAATCAAAGGTGAGGCATGGGGGAGAGGGAGTGAAACACTTGTGGGTAATGGTGAGCTCCAGCGTGTGAACATCCCAAGATGTAGCTGAGGTGTAGTGAAGTAGTAGGTCATAGAACTTAAGAAGGCTGAGGAATTAGATGGTTAGGGAGTGGTAGTATAAGGACGAGTGTTAGGGAGAAGAGGAAGATGGTGAGCCTGCTCCTGATCTTGAGGAATGAGGGAGAGTGAGCTGGGGGGGGAGGGGCGCAGTATACAACAGTCACCATCATCTGGATTGGTGGAGAATGTTGATACTTTGAGTTTCAAAGGAAGAGAGTTCGCTGACTGATGTGGTAAAGGCAGAATCTGAAGGGCCAGTGAGGAGCAAGGAGTATGGTGCCGATGCCTCCTCCTGGACTTTGTGCATCAGGAAATGTGGGTTGAAGGCAGGACTCTTGCTGAAGAGGAAGGTCAGTAGTAAAATACTGCATGGAGAGCCTGATCTCAGTGAGGCAGAAGACAAAAAAGAGGCCCAGGAGAAAAGGTTCTGGACGGGCCGCCATCTTCCGTGCTTTTCTTCAACCCTCTTTGTGTTCCCTCACAACCATCTCCCTACCACGAACACTCCATATTCTCAATTCTGTTCTACATTACTGAACTCATCGCAATGGCCATGTTACACCGTCCATGATTTTGTATCTAGTCTCTTAAAATCCAAATTTCAAAATTATAACATAGAGGAGTGATTCATTTCTCTGAATTCCATCTTTCCTTGATGATGGATTTCACCCCCCCCCTCTTTATCACCATGATTTCACATCAAACTTGATGGCCAGGTTTGGGGGGGGTGTTATTTGGGGTTGGGGGATATTGTCCTTTTCTTCTTAAAAACATAAAGGTTCCTCCCTACTCTCTCTTTCTTTTATTACTATAATGGAAGCATTATAAGGCCCATTTGAGAAATGTTGGTCTAATCATGTTTCTGAGCCACATTCTTTGGGCCCTGCCCTCCCCTGCCAACTTTGCCCCATTACCTTGGTTTCTCCTCTAATGCCTGGTTGGAATGCTCTCAGACAGCTGTGAGGGGAAGAGACTACGCTTTACAGTTAAAGATGTTGAGTCTACAAGAAGCGATGGGGTTTGCCTGGTGTCATCCATTGAGCTCCTGATAGTCAAGCTGGAACAGGAACACAGGAGCTCAGGCAAGCTGTCTTCACGAGATCGACTACAGTCTCATCCTTAGTTTAAAGAAAGCTGGAACATGAATTGGGAGTAGTGGCTGTCCCCACTACTGGGCCCTCCCTCAAAGCTACCAAGCCCTGGTTTGGGGGACTGAAGTAACACCCTTTTGTCAGAAGTTAGTGAGTGGGGACAGGGCTCCTGTCCATTCCCCCTTCATCAGTTTGCTTCCCATGGATGTGCTTCCTGCTGACATGCTCACTCAGGAGCTCCCACACAGTGCCCTTCCATCCTGTGGAGGCCACATGTAAAATGCTTTGGGTCATTGTCATCCAGTTAGTTGTTAAATGATGACTTGTTGGGTTTTTTCCAATTAAATTTCCGAAAGCCTTTGGTTACATGGTACTGATGGATTGCTGATGATACCTGGGGGTATTTTCTTGGGTCATTAAATCATCGTGCTAGCTGTGTGCATGATAAGCATTCTGTTTTACTCGATTCATTTTGTTGGTATTGACTTGGGAGGTGAGAGAGCCTTCAGTTCAACAAATGTAGGTGTCCCTCTCTGCAAGGCACCACTCTAGGTACTAGAGAGACAGAGGGAGATAAAGATCACCCTGCTCTCAAGGAACTTGTAGTCTGATGGGGGAGAGAATGACAAATGCACAAGTAATTATAATAAAGGAAGCCAGAAGTCAGTGCAAAGGAGAGAGATGCAAGTAAAGTTCAACAGCAACGTGATGAGCAAGAACTTTTTATTTAGGAAGGTGCAGAGAAGCCTTGACATTGGGGATGATGTGAGCAAAGGCACAAAGACAGGACAGCATAGGACTACAACAGGGAGCCCCGTTTAGTTTGTCTGAAATGCAAGGTGATGTGAAATGGTATGTATTAGAGAAGTAAAAGCAGAGTTTGTAGCCCAGGAGTAGAAGCGTTAGAATCCTAGTATTTTGATTTCACAAGCAAATCATGGCATTTTTAGAGCTAGAAAGGACCCTAGAGATCACATTTGATTCAGGCCCCTCACTTGATAGATGAGGAAAGTGATGGCTAGAGAAGAAAAGCGACATGCTCAGGTCATTCAGCTAGTTAGTGGTCCATCAACTGGAACTCAAGTTGACTAAGCTTATTTATAGCTATAGGTAGCTAGGTGGAGAGAGCACCACGCTGGATTCAGGAGGAGCTGAATTCCAATGCAGCCTCAGATACTTACTAGCTGCGTGACCCTGGACAAGTCATTTAACTCTACCTCAGTTTTTTATCTGTAAAATGAGCTGGAGAAGGATTTTTGCCAAGAAAACCCCAAATGGGGTCCAAAAAGTCAGACACAACTGAACAGCAACAGCAAGAAATTTACTGTATGAGATCTCACCACCTTTTCTAGGCAATGAAATTGCCCAGGTTGTCTCAAATACTTTACTATATCTTTTGTTGATGCTTGTTCCTCTCTTGAAATTCAGTCTTCCATCCCAGTTCTAATTGGCTGAAGCCGGCAGGTGACTAGCCTGCTCTTTTCTTCCCCTGGCATTGTTAAGTGCGACAGTTTAATGTGAACTACCTTAATTGTTCAGGCTATCTCCATCACCCAGCTTATCACTCCACCTTTAAATCACAGGCTGTGATCATGCTTTTATTTAATATCTCATCATTTTCAATTTCTTTTAATGTAGTCTTGGGGTTTGTGAATCAAACTGATAGAGACCAGCTGACTCCCCTCCTCTCACCTTCTCTTTCTGGAGGTCTACTTTGAAACATAATGTAAAAATTTGTTTAAAGCAGTTTTATGTCAGATTAAAGGAAAAGGTTTTCATCAAAACCCCCTGTGTCTAATAAAGTAGAAACCCTTTTTCTATTATTCATCATTTTCCTTAGCCCTGCTGTTCATGCATTTCTAGGTAGTATAGGACCGTTGGTGTCAGAGCATGTCCTTAGCTCTCCCTAATTGAATTTTCACCTGTGAAAGGCCAACACTGGAGGGCTTTTCCTTACATTCTCAAGAACTGCTTAAGCCTATCTCTTTGTTCCAGAATCCTTCTGCACTGCACTGCACTGCACTGCACTGCACTGCACTGCACTGTCATCACCTATAGGAACATGACATGATAGTTAGTGGTAGGTAACCAAATGTTCCAAATCAGTTTCCCCATCTCACTGCATACCCTTGGACCTCTGTTTGGCCCATGTGACTGAATTTATGCAGCCAATAGAAAAGCCACCATTTTATTTCCCCCTGGTCCTTTGGATGTACCTAATATTTCAGCCAAAATAGACTTCTCGTTCCCAGCCCATGCTTCATAATGTTCCTTCTCCCCAAAATGTTACTTTCTACCCCATCACCAAATTTGAACACTGCCTCCTTTATGACACTTGACCTGCTCTGCTCAGCTCAATGTGCTCCCTCCCTCCCTCCCTCCTTCCCTCTCTCTCTCTCTCTCTCTCTCTCTCTCTCTCTCTCTCTCTCTCTCTCTCTCTCACCCATAGCACTACTTCATTCTAAGGTGCCTTATCCAATTCCTCTTTGTGTTATTTTAGGTGTGCGTGTCTTAGTATACTCTTTTAAAGCACCTTTTCCAACTGTGTATGTCTCATAGATGCTCAAATTCTTGTTGAATTCAATCGAAGGCCATGCTCAACTTTTTTCTTTTATCTAGCTATTTCCCCCCCTTTTCTAGAGGTTTTCAGTGGCCAATTTCAATGAAATTGAGCATGTATGGGGAGGTCATTCAGTACAGTACATTATATTACTATAAGTGTAGTATTTTTAACTAAGAAAATGGGGAGATCTGTTCGGGTGGTAATTTGGCAATACAGGATGGGAGTTTTGCCTTCATTCTAAATAGCCTCAGAATGCTGTGTGCCTTTGTAGTTCTTATTTGTGTTGATAGTTCTTCTCTTTTTTTCACTTTCAGATGCCCCTTTCCACTTGCTTCTAATGTGCATTTCTTGCTTGTAAGCCATACTTCTAATTCAGTGGTCCTCATCATAATTCTCCTACCAAGAAACTTGAAAAGGGCTTTGTGACCACTTGTATGTATTTCACGGCACCTCTTTTCTGTCCATATTCCAGATGGCCAAGGCAATCATTAGTCTGACTTCTCAGGTCCCTTCAAGACCAAGTGTTCTGTTCTTGTAAGGAGGGCGTTATATTTAAATTAAAATACAAAAGACCATAAAATCATTGAAGTAGGGAGTTGGTGGTTTCTTTAGTGACCATTGAACCTATATATAAAGATGATTTTCCAGTCCACCATATTCAGCAAATAGTCAATCTCTGAAGCCCTTTCAAGGGAACTTACTACCTCTTGGGGTAGCCTGTTCCATTTTTAGATAACTGATTGTGGGGAAGGTTCTTCTGGCATCACATTAAATTTTACTCCTTTCAACCTCTCCCCATTCTCCTTGGAACACACACTGGATTTTGGAGTCAGACCCCACTTCCAATGCTTACTTCTTGTATGACCTTGGACAAGTCACTTCCCTTGGCCTCGGATTCCATATCCGTAAAATGAAGGAGTTGGACTAGATGGCTCTCCATTCTAAGTCTGTGTCCTGTGATCCCTGTTCTGGCCTCCCTCCATCTCTTCTCCACAGTTAAAACAGTTTTAATTCCTCTGGCCAAGCTTTAGATGGGTCTGGTTGCCCACTTGCATGTTTTCCAGCCTAGTCATATCCTTGCTAAGTCATGGCTCCAGAACTGAACACAGACAGAGAGGAGCCTCCTCTGTTCACCTTTCTCCGAATTCACTCACATTTCTGAATTCTCCATAGTAACACCTTTAGCCTTCCAAGTGGTGTCTGGTCAGTGCTGAATTCTGTGGGACTGGCCTCTGCCATGTGCTGTATGAGGCTTCCTGAAAGATCAGAGATCTCCTGCCTTTGAATTCAGGAACTTCCCAGAGACAGCTTCTTTCTTTGTGTGCCTGGAAGCTTACAGATCATTAGTAGTGCAGACAATGTGATTCAGCCTTGAGGAGGCACCACCTGTGGCCTGCTTGGTGCAGGCATCTTACTCCCTCCACTTGCCACCTTCTCAGTCGGGTACTGTGGGAGCCACACTGTGGTCTCTGAAGTGAGCATGGCCCAGTGGTCCAGGTTTGTTATCTGTTAGGATTCTTTTTTACTGCAAAAGCCAACCACAGTGAAGACACTCGATTAAATGGAAAAGTTGGACTAGATGACTTTTGAGGTCTCTTCCAGTCTAAGATTGTATGAAAAATCAGCTAAGCATGGGGACAGCTTCAGAAAGCATTTGATTCTACCATCTCTGCATTCTTTTCTTTTCTTTTTTAATCATTAACACAAGCAGAACATTCAATTGAATGCTCTCATACTTGAGATTTGCAGTGGTGGGAAAATCAAAATGCTATGTTTAGAAAGATCTTGCCCTCCCGAGGTTGTAAGTTCACAAGAAAGTTTAAAATCCATGAACATCTTAGTCATTTTGTTTTGTATACTGGAGACTATGGAAGCAAAAGTGTATTCCCTCACTCTCAGCTCCCGGTTGGCTCCCCATTCCCGCCCCGCCCCCCCCCCAGGGGTATTCTGATCAGGCAGTCTGTCCTCCACTAGGGTTCCCTCCACTGTGTCTTTGTGCTGGCCAGTCCCTGGGGGCCTGGCCCTGCTTTTAATTCCCATTTTCAGTTGCTAATGTATGAACTGTATGTTGTGTTAAACAGCTCTTCCCTGAGTGCAACTGTCTGCACAATGTCAGTCTAAGTCCTAAAGTGCTACATAAATGAAAGTTGTTTATCATTATTATTATTATTATTGAATTGGGGCTGATTTGGTTTGCACCTCTTTTTGTAATGGAGACATGTGGAATAGTAATGTTCCATTAAGCAACTCAGTGTATTTGAAATCCACACTGATTAAATAAGGGGCTAGTCCAGCACAGATTTCGTTTAGATAGCCACAAAGGCTGTTTAATAGTTTAGATTTCATTTTCTTCTTCCTACTTCTTATGTGTATATGCCTATACTTAATGAAGTGTTTCTGCTTAACACCCCTGTGTATGTCACTCCAAGTATTAGAACAGTTAGGAGCATGTCAATAAAACTTGCAATATAAAAGAACATTTGGTACCGGCATTCAAGGATTTTAAAACACTTTTTGATCAAAAAGGCATATTACTTTAGCAGAAAGAACACTAGACACTAGGTGGCAAAGGATCTGGTTTGTACACCCAGATTGGTTTCTGACTCTGCATTTTAGTTTCCTCCGATTTAAAACAGAAATACTAATCCCCAGGGTGGGCCTGGGCTCAGGAAGACTCATCTTCCTGAGTTCAAATCTGGCCTCAGGCACTTACTAGAGGTGTGAACCTGGGCAAGTCACTTAACCCTTGTTGCCTCAGTTTCCTCACCTATAAAATGTGCTGGAGAAAGAAATAGCAAACTACTCCATTATCTTTGCCAAGAAAACCCCAAATGAGGCCACAAAGAGTTGAACACAACTGAAGAACGACTGAACAAAAAAAATTAGTGCTCCCTTCCTGCCTATCTCAGATGGTTATTGTGAGGAAAGAATGAAATAACATGGGTAAGAGTTCACGGAAAACTAGGAAATGCTATTCAGATGGGAGGTGATGTTATTGTTTATATAGCAGAGGCACACAGAGTCATGAGACTCTTCTCAAGTCTTGGCAGGAACTGGTAACAGGACTTACAATAGGACCTAGGAATCTAGAACCTGGACCCCTCAGCCACTCCCTTCATTACCAGAGAGACCCTCATCTTCTATCCCTAAGTTTTCAATTCAATAATACTGTTTCTCTTAGACTATAAATTACAAAGATATTCTCAAAACAAATGGACCCCGTGCTTCCTTATCCCAAGTGGCTCAGCAGCATCCCCATGCATTCATCCCCTGTCCATCTTGCCGTCAGCTTCTGTTTACTTTGTCAAGTCTGCTTCTTAAAGAATCTTCTGGTTAGTAACTTATTTCCAACACAGCCCTCTCCTCTGTTTAAGTAGAGTGGACAAAAGTGACAAAGGGGACAGCACAACATGAGATACATCCATGTTCAAATATAAGTACAACAATGTCTCCCAAAGCCAAAGCTCATCTGCACCATTAGTGCCTTCTTGTAATTTTGATAACTTGCAAGATGACTAGACACTTACAAACCACTTTCCATTTTGTGGAACTGCTAAGATTAGAATTCATGATTTCATTTTAATTTAGTTAATGGCAATGGCAACATAATATGGCCTCTTGAGATGTGGGAGAATCCCAAGATAAGCCAAGCCTCTTCATTTCTTATAAGGCCTCCCCAGATCACAAAATAATGTGCCCCTCTCCCCTTTGGGGAGGCAGTGCGCTGCAATGGAAAGATCACCAGTCCTTCCTCAGGAAACCTGAGACCCAGTCAAGGCTCTGAAGAGTGCTTTTGAGACCTTGGAAATATCACCTCTTTTATTTTCTGTTTTCTTCTCTGTAAAAAGAGGCGGTTGGACCTGATGAAGTCTCTTCCGGTTCTGACCTCCTGTTACTGTAGTTTCCAAATAAAAGCCGAAATCCCACTCGCACCCCTTTGTTTTGGAGTTTGTGGGGATTCTGTGACCTCACAGAAATACAGCCCTTCTAGTCTCTGCATGAACCATGTGAGACAGAGGGAGAATGAAGAATCTGTTGTGAAAGAGATTCAGAAAGATGAATGGAAATGCCTTAGATTGTGTTCTGGAGAAGAAGGAACTTCTTCCCTTTGATTAATACAGAAAAACGAAGAAGTGGATAATTGAGAGATCTGCTGGTGCTCTAGTATGATGTTTGACAGAGGGCAGTCATTCATTGTGCTTTTAATTGCTGGTGGCAGAGTTCTGGTATTTGGCTAGATCGGATGCTAAGTCACTTCTGATGAATTGATAAGCTGTAAACTCTCCCTCTTGAGTAACTCTGTGTGTGTGTGTGTGTGTGTGTGTGTGTGTGCACATGCACACACACACACATGCATGGATGGGTGGGTGGGGGTGAATGTTGCTGATCTCTGCCTGTGTAGTATGAGGCATACATGCAACCCTTAGCTCACTCCTGTATGAAAAGCTTTGCAGGTCAAAGAGAGAGGATAAACTTTTGAACTCAAAAGCTTTCAAATTAAGTGCATGTGCTGGGACCACCAGAGCTGGGATTCCCAGAGGGCAGGCCCAGGCCTAACTCCCACCCCTGCCGGCCCACTGCAGCAGCTGCCAGCCCACGGCACCCTCACTGGCTGTCCTCCCTGCCCTTTCCCTGCTTTCAGAAAGGACAGCCAGCAGGTAGGTGACTTCTCCCTTCGCTATGGAAATGGGACTGATACAGTAATCAGGATGCCACATATGGAGCTTTTTAAATTACTGCTTTTCAGCCTTTTGTTAGCCTTCATTATTCTTGAAGATTTTTTTCAAGTCATAAAAATGACATTTTTAATATGCAGAATTTTTTTAAAAGCAATATGAAGAATACTTTTTTGTCAATAAGCTTTACCTTTTAAACCAGTTATCTTAGTTTCTGCTCTAGGTATTTTAATTGAAGATTAACTACTGTTAAAGAGTATACACATTTAGGGAGTGTATATTTGGAGTATTAAAATTCAACTCGATAAATAGTGGGAATAGAGCAGGCTGCCCACTGTAATTGCAGATTGCACCACCTAGAATGGGATGTGAGGGAGGGAGGCGGGAGGGGGGCGCACATTCCCGGGCCGACATTGTCCGCAGCACTCAGGTAGCCTTGAGGTTGTCACCGGTGTAAAGGGGATCAAGGGGGCTATGGGGTTCTCTCTCTGGGGCTGATGTAAATCTTATTGCTCGAACCAGCTAGTCGCTTTCCCAGCCCATGGGCCTGGGGAAGTAAAATCACAGAACAACTCCTCTTTTTCTACTTTCTTTTCAGTCGCTGGAAGTGAGATGAAGGGGGTTCAGTGGGCAGGGAGATATTGTGCAGGAAGTAGAAGGCTTTGTACAAAGCTTGGAAAACTTTTCAGCCTCCCTGAACTTCCGAGCCAGCATTCTGGTCATGAGATCAGAGATCAGAGACTTAGAGCCAGGGCGACCATAGAAGCTGAGGCCCAGGGACTCGTCAGAGAATTGTCACACGGTTTCTCAGTGGCAGAGCTGAGATTCAGGGCTAGGGACTCCAAGCCCACCATTCTTTTCACTGCTCTGAGTCACCTTCCTCTCTCCTTCCCACAGAAATGTCATTCTCCATCCTGTGCTCCCTTGTCCAGGATCCTTCTGGCCTCAGAGCATTCCCAGAGAGGTGAGAGTGATGCTCCTCTCACCTCTCTTTTTCCTAGCTGGTCCATACCTTCCTCTGGGGCACTGCCCCAGCAGCTAGAGTGCATAGACTTCTTTGGATCTGAATTTTCCAAGAGCAAGCTCCTAGGACCTTTCACCAGCTCTCAAGGGCCTTTGCAAATGAAGGGAAGAATAGTGCAGATAACACTGAATGCTGGACAAGCCAAAATTCAGCTACACATGAGAACCATGACCTGGTTCCCTTGGATTTTCTGTGGTTTGGTTAGTATGAGGGGCAGCCCTGCCTCTCCTGGTCAACCCACAAGTCTCAAGACACAAAACTGCCTCGACTCTACCACAAGCCCATAGTCCCTTCCTCTAACCGTCAGCTACTTCCTGCTCCTAACCATCCCAGACACCTTCCTCACACTGGCTTCCAAGACCATTTTCTGAGATTGCCCTCATCAGTCGTCCTGACTGCCCTCCCACCCCAGCCTCACATCCAACTCCAGTCACCTCCATCATTTTGTCACTCACTCTGTTCCCATGCACCTGTGCAAGGGAAGCTGACTTGACCTGTTCATCTTGGAATGACTTTGCTATTGCTCCTTTATTGGCTTTCTTACTAACCAGCTTGCCCTGAGCAAATCACTTAGCCATTTGTGCCTCATTTTCCTTGTCTGTAAAATGACCTCTTAGATCCCTTCCTGCTCTTAATCTGTAGCCCATAAATGTTTTCCGCTTCAAACATCCAGCTCATCCCTCTCCCAGATGGCTGAAGACCTTGTCTTCATTTCCCAGAGAATCTGGAGACCATCTGTCAGGAACCGGTCAAGGTATCCCCACCACCAGCATCTTTCCTTGCATCCATCCTCCCCTCCTTCCACTAGCTTTACATCCCTGCCCCACCCAGCCCTGTCCTCAGCTCTACCTTTCCCATGGATTTGTTTCCTTTAACTTTTTAAATATGTCCAGGCTTCCTCAATGCTACAGAAAGTATCCCTCTGCCCTTTGATCTGGCTTTCCTCAAGTTGATGACCCCTTTTCCCCAGGGAGGGAATGCCACCCACTTTCTGCACCTCCACATGCCATTTTTGCCTTCTGCCCTTATTCCTCTTCTGAGCCTGCTCTTGCTTTAAGTTGCAAATGCCTGTTGGAAATTAGGTACTGGGGAAATCCCGAGACCTGTCTTCCATTCTCTATAAATGACTTAGTGTTTACTTAATGTCTTCTCTGTACTAGGAAACGTACAGAACATTCCAAAGGTATGGTCTCTGTGCTCGAGGAATTTTTTTTTTCTAAAAAAACATGTCAGGGGTGTTGTGATGGCATTGTTTCTTTAAAAGAGAGTATGTTTAAAGGAGACTTCTTATTCATTCAATATTTATTGAGTGTCCCTCTGTGTAAAACATGGATGCCCCCCAAAATAAATGAGACCACGTTCCTGCTCTCACAGAGTTTATAATCTAGTTGAGAAGTACCCAAGGGATTACATCAGACAGCCACAGAATCATCAAGTGTGGAAGCTGGAATGATCCTCAGACTATCTGTACAGGCCTCCCATATTGTAGGGGAGGAAAGTGAGTCAGGTGACTTGGCCAAGATCACAAAGCCAGGAAGTGGCAGAGCCAGGACTTAGGGTGAGGCTGCTCTGCTCAGTTCCTTCTGCTGCACCATGTCAACAGCTCTGTGAATCTGAAGAGCTCCTGAGAGACATTTGGAGAATGGTCACTCGCATGAGTGATCCGGAGTGTGGATGGAGAGAAGACAGGGCATTTAAGATGGGTCTGGGAGCATGCAAAGAGTTTCAATAGATAAAGATTGAAAATAGGGGGAGGGGCATCCCAGGCATGGTGGACAACCTAAGCAAAGGCATGGAGGCAGGAAAACATGGAGTCTGTTTTAGAGAACAATGAATATTTCCATCCAGATGGAGCAGAGAGGATATATAAAGTGTGAAATAAGGCTGGAAAGGACAAGTTGGTGCCACACTTTATTCCAGGCTAAGGAGTTTGGATCTGGCAGATTACAAATTCTACTGTTGTAGGACAGTCTTACTATTAATAATAATAATAGCTGGCATTGATGTAGTTGGTCCTTTAGAATTTACAAAGCACTTTCTTCACAGTAACCCTTTGGGATTCATCTTTGCATCCCCAACACAAGTATCATGCACATAATAGGTGTTTCATAAATGTTTGTGGAATTGAATTCCATTGGCCATGAGAACCTTTGCAGGTTTTTTAGCAGGGGAATGGTGCGATCAGAGCTGATACTGGCCTGACCCCAAGTGCTGACTGGACTTGTCCTGCGTTGCTCGTTCTGTGGAATCTAGAAGTCTGGCTTGTTGACAAGCTCAGGGTCAGAGTGTAAGCTCTTTAAGGACAGTGATTTCCATCCATTTTCATTTGCTTCTCTGACCACTAAGTTTCCATGTAGTAGTCATGAATAAATGTTTGTTGAATGAATAAGCCTTCTGCCAAGAGTGAGCAGGAATCCTTCAGGGGAAGGAAAACTCAAGGTAGCCCGGTTTCTCCATTAGTATCATGAAAGGGTTAGACTAGATAACTTCTTACCCTTATAGCTCCAACCTGTAACTATTGCTGGCTTGCTTCATGGGCCCACTTTCTCAGGACGTCCTCCTTCATTGTCTGGTAGGGAAAAGGTTAATCTCAAAGGACCCCTGATGAGGATGAAAAAGCATTCTGAGATCAGTCAGTGATTGAGAAAAGGATGACTCCTGTAACAGGCTGAAGTGCATGAAAAGCAGTCAAACAAAGATATGAACCAGTGGAATTATCATCCACTTCTTCTTCTTTTAGTTGAAAAGCTCATTTTTTTCTCTTCTCCGGCAGTCAACAAACTAGCTTTCAAAAAACTCTCCAAAGGAGCATATTAACTGTTTAATTGAATTGAATTAACTTAAGTTCCTTGTATGAATACTCCCTGTTATTGACTCTCTCTCCATGTATCTGTCTTGTCTGTCTGTCTCATACCTTGGTGCCCTTCTCCAGCAGGATCATTGGTGTTCTAGACAATGACACAAGCAAGTTGTGAATATAATGGGTAGGGTCTGGGACAGGGTAAGACCTAGAAATGTTGCAGATCATTAGTAGCGCAGACAAAAAGAAATGTGCCTGTGGGCTATGAAGAAGCAATTTGGAAGGAAAATGCAATCCCTGACACTGGCATTGCTCACAGACAACCAGAATGAGCATTACCAAAGTTCTGGCAAGTGTAGGGAGGACTGGGGAGAGACTTGTGGCCTGCAGACACTGTTTTCCACGTGGTAACTTATTTTGAAGACTGGTGTCAGCCAGTCCCTGGTGCCAGGGATTATGGTCAGCATTGTGTTCTCCAGAATTAAATTTTAAAAGGACCTTCTTTTGTCAGGCACTGACTCTCTCTGAATCATGTACTTATTTTCATCAGCCGTTGGTAGTAACTAACTTACTGTAACACCATCATCTCTCCATTCCCATGTGCCTTTCCTCACTTGACTGTAAGTGGTGACCAGGGTTAAATATGATCTGTCTTATACCTCAGCATGCGTGCAACATGGGTGGAGAAGGTGAAAAGCAATAGGAAGGTATTGGCAGTAAATAGAGAGGTTGGGGCAGCTAGGTGGTGCAGTGGAGAAAGCACTGGCCCTGGATTCAGGAGGACCTGAGTCCAAATCCGGCCTCAGACATTTGACACTTACTAGCTGTGTGACCCTGGGCAAGTCACTTAACCCTCATTGCTCCACACCAGAAAAAAAAAAAGAAAGAAAAGAAAAAGAAAGAAAGAAAGTAGAGAGGGTAAACCATGTTTCCTTTCCTCCATTGTGTCCTTTGTTGGGTCTGAAAGTGAAGGCTTTGGTGTTCTGGATGATAATAATAATGATTCACATCTATACTTCTTTATGATCTCATCAGTCATGTGCTCCCTGCAGTCGTACAGATGACAGCTCTTCTTGTCCTGAGACTTGTCTATGCCCGTTCATAAATCCTCCACATAGAAGGCCATCCAGCATGTGGGGCTTCAGTTAGATCGAATGCCATTGTGTGAGGACCAGCCAAGCACATGTGGGCTCTCGTGGGAGTGATTATTTCTCACTCTATGGTAGGTCCCTTTCTGTTCATTTATTTCTCTTCTCTGGTAATACTTAGCAACCTAAATATGCCAACTGTGCATCCCTCCATAGGGCTTTGGTTAGCTTGTCATTTTAATTCTTTGTATTTTGTGTCATGTATGCACATATGATGACTGTTCTGTTGTATATATGTCATGTTGTATCCATACAGATGTGGATGTGTGTAGATAGTCCGGGTAACAGCTCATATTTCCATGTTTATTCTTGGCTCCTCAGTCCCCCTCATCTCATCCCACAGAGCCAGTCATTGCCAAATCTCACCATTTCCACTTGTACATCTCTTCCTCGTGAAGCCCATCAGCCGCCTCCTTTGGTCAAGCCCTTATCATTTCTCCCCTGGACAGTTCTGTCCCAAATCTCTCCGCCATGTCAACCCATCCTCCACATAGCTGCCACACTACCTGATTGTTCCTCACTCACAGCCTTCCTCTCTGGTCTCTGTGCTCTTGCACTGGGCATTGCCACCTGGAATATGCTCTTTCATCATCTTTACCTCCCTGAATCCCTCTCGGCCTTCAGCATGAAATCTTTCCTGAACCCCGACTACTTTATGTTTAACCACCTTGTATTTATTTTTATTTATTCTCATGTTTATTTTGTACATCCTTCATAAACTGCTTATATCAATTCTCTTCCCAAATGTAAACTCCTTAAGAGAAGAGAGGATTTTATTTTTTGTTTTTGTATCACTATACCCGGCACAGTCACTGGGACATAGTAATCATTTAAATGTTGATTGATTGATTGTCATACAACTAGGATGTGTGAGAACCAGGATTTAGTCTTGTGACTCTAGTCTCCAAATTTAACTCTTTTGAAATAACCACAACTCCTTGACCTTGGTGAGTTGGATTAAAATGGGAGGTAACAAACACCTAACTTGGGTTTCCAACTTGCCTGTCAGTGGAAGGAACAGGGTTACCTTGTGGCCAAACCACTCTGGAGCCTCTCTCTCATGATCAGCATGGCCAGGATCCATTAACCAGGAACCATCTCCATCCCCAGTGACATGACTTGTTGAGTGGTTTGTCCACACCTGCAGCCAGACTCTCATTTGTTCCAGTCGTCCCACTGCATAGCCAGCGCTGACATTCACATGCTGGGTATGGAGAGGAGGAAGCTCTTGTCTTTTCATTTCCGTTTGACACTGAAGTTCCAGTCACCAAAAGGATCCAGAGATTTTCCAAGACAGATAACAGCTCTATAGTGAAGCACCTTAACTTCCTTTTACTGCCAAGTGCAAAACTTGAGTTTCCATTTTTTAAATGTTTACTCTAGGCATAAACACATACATGAATGTGGTAGAGAAGTGTGCGATCCCCAGAGAAATGCATGTGTCTCCAAAGAGTTGGAGAACAACTTGAGTTCATATGCCTGGTCCCTGGGACCATTCATCCTCCTCCCTCCTGGTCACCCTGGCCATCTCAAATTTTATAATTCAGTTCATGGTGAGAATTAAAAGAAATTGCTTCTTTTGTGTTACCTCAAATTTCTTTGTATTAATAAAAAGAGTACAACTATGTGGTGCCTTTTGCTTCACCAGGTCATACACATATGTTGCAAAGATTGTTTAAATCTATGGTTCAAAACCAAAAGTGTACACTTTTGAAATGGCCTGATTACCTCATTCTTAAACACAGCACATACCCATTTTCACTTAAAATTTCTTAAGCTACTCTCTGGGACAACCAGGTGGCACAGTGAATAGAGTGCCAGGTCTGGAGTCAAAAAGACTCATCTCCCTGAGTTCAAATCTGGCCTCAGACACTTAGTAGCTATGTGGTAAACAAGTCATTTAACCCTCTCTACCTCAGCTTCCTCATCTGTAAAAACACCCTAGAATAGGAAATGGCCAAGAAAGCCCCAAATAGGATCACAAAGAGTTGGACCCAGCTAAAACAACTAAACAGTAAACAGGTGCTCTCTCCCTGTGGGCTGCAGCTGGTCCAACTCATGAGTTTCTGTACCTTGCTTTCAGACTTTGGTTTGAAGTCAGACATCTCTGAATCTCCCATCTCTCCTCTGCTGCAGGGAACTTTCTTGGCTGGATCACCTCTCTCACCTAGCCTGGATGTCCCACTCCCAGGCCTCTCCAGTTTGCTCTCATGCCCAAGTTTTAGGATGTCTGCCAGTGATTCAGTTCAAGTCAACAGATATTTATTGAGCACCTAATATAGGTGCCAAGGTACTTTATTAAGTGCTGGGAGGTGCGGAGATGAAAACGACATAGTCCCGTATCCTCTAGAAGCTTACAGTCTAGGAGAGGGAATAAAACTAAGCAAATCATTGTAATGGAAAGTAGAGTGCGAAAGTACAGATGGGAATTACAAAGTAGTCTAATAGATGAGTCAACAAGTATTTATTAAGTACATTCTATGTGTCAGGCACTGAACTCAAGTGGTTGGGGGACAGAGAAAAGGAAGAGTTAGTCCCCTGTCCTCAGGGAGCTTCAAAAGACTGTGTATGTGTGTGCACGCACATGTGTGCACGCGTGTGTGTGTGTGTGTGTGTATACATGTCTATGAATGTATTGCACGAAAAGACAAAGCTTGATGACTGAAACACAAAAAGCCTGTTGTGATTCACAAAGAAAAACATCTGCTATTCTGACAACCTGTTTTTCCTGGGAGTTACCAAAAAAGCAATATTTTAAACACCCTGTAAGTAGGATACAAGAATGACATAGTATGTAAATTAAATAAATGAAAACTTTATTTGAAAGGTTTGAAAACAAAGCAGCCCCACATTTGGAACCCCATCTTTCCTCCCACCTTCCTCCTCTTCCCTGTAATTATGTGAATCTTCGTTCATGTAATGCTCTAGCTTGGTATCCAGGCTGTTTGAAGGTAGGCCTTTTTTCTTTATTAACGAAGAACCTTCCAAATAATATATTTGTGTATGTGTTTTCCTAGTCGCCCACCCCCCCCCTTCTTCCAAAACCATGAATACATTATAATTTCAATTTACATGGTGTGAGAAAGATTTCTGTACAAGGTCCTTTTTTGTTTTTGAAGAATTCATCATCCCAGTTAAGAAGCTTAATATAAATTAAAGGAGGTATTAAGGAACATTAAGACATCAAAATGTGGCCTGTTCTCTTTCCTTGCGATTGCTCCAAATGCAAACAAGTTGAATAAAAAGCAATCAAAGGGCCCGTTTGGAGAACATCGAGTGTGCTGTGGAGAACCTTTGGTGAGAGCACAATTCAAATAAAAAGCTTTTTTTGTCTTCCTCCTCTTCCTAATTCCCTTTGTTGTGGTGACAACAGAGTACAAGGCTGATAAAAATTTAATCACCTTATCTTTTTAAAGCAAATTGCCTATTTGTTTACACACAATATATATAGGAGGAGAAGAAAATCTGGTCCTCCCCCAACTGCATTGAAAGCCCTATCCTAGATATGTAAAAATTGAAAAATAAACTGACTAATCATTTTATTTTTTATTGTAAAGTCCCTGTGATTGATGGTGGCTTGAACAAGGGGACCCTGGAGAAGGTGACTCACGCCCACCTTCAGTTAGGGGCTTGGCCATCTTGATTCCCTAAGGAGGCAAAACCAACAGGTTGAACCCCAGGTCTGGGCTCTGATTTGAAGCAATTGAATAAATTAACTTGAATTCTGGCTCAGATGTCCCTCTCCCTCTTGATATTACATATATTTATGAAGATTCAGCATAAAAAGCACTTGAAGAATTTTGGTTTGGCCTCTTCATCTCTTTCACAGAAATGTTTGCTGCTCCTGCTGACATTAAGCCAGGCTGCCAAAGACGCCCCCCTCCCCATCTCTTCTCCAAAACACCCCCAATCTGCCTCAATACAGCAAGAGGCCTCATTCTACTAAGACATGCAACTACCCTCAAATTCCCCACCAAGCATCTTTCTCCCCCAAGGGAGGGGGCTTGGACTTTAAAGCTCCCACCTCTAGTCAGCAGGGACAAAAAGCTCTGAAAAAGAAAACAAGGGCCCTTCTACCGTAATGAGCTTATTTACGGACTCTGTTCTTTGTCCAGGTGTCCTGGGCAAATCCCTCTCCACCTAACAGATAACTATGATCCTCCCCACATTACTTCTGCTCCAGGAGCCAGGCTTTCTCTGGACCAGGTGCGTGAGGCTGGCCTCATACTTGATCAGCTGTCACAAGGACCCAAGTAAAGAACAAAGCTCACAGTTAGCAGAACTGGCCTCAAGTAGACCTGGGTAATTGTGGTGCCCAGTTGTGTGGGAGGGTGGCAGTTAGTTTCCTCAGAGCCACGTTGCTAGTCCAACCTCCTCTCCCCTCCCCAGAGCTTTCCATTGTCAAATGGTCAGTCAGCCAGCTACCTATCATTCTCAGTGTCTCAGGTAGACATTCTTTCCTCTCCATTCCCACTGCCACACTCCTAGTTCAGGACCTGACCTCACACCTGAGCTATCGCCCAAATCTCTCACATAAATGGTCTTCCTGCAACAATCCATCCTGCCCACTATACCAGAGGACCACCCTGCTCAGAATCCTGTTATCTTTCTCTCCTACCACCACCTCACCGCCACCATGGCCCATCATAATATCAAAACTCATCAGTTTGAGGGCAGCTAGGTGGTGCAGTGGATAAAGGACCGGTCCTGGATTCAGGAGGACCTGAGTTCAAATCTGATCTCAGACACTTAACACTTACTAGCTGTGTGACCTTGGGCAAGTCACTTAACCCTCATTGCCCCATTAAAAAAAAAAACCATACACACACACACACACACACACACACACACACAAAACCCCTCATCAGTCTCACTTAGGAGACACTCTCTAGTTTGGTCCCCATACTGCCATTCTGGTCTCAGAAGCTTCAAGAACTAGATGTGTTTGCTCATTATGACAGGGCTCCTTCTTGAAGCCTGGCCGGCTGGGGACACATTGTAGGAATGATGTGATCTAGAGCCAGTCCTTAAAATCACACAGTGTCCATCCTGGAAAGCACTTAGAGGCCATGTCTTCCAGGAAAGGAAACCCAAGGCACAGAGAGGGAGTGGCCTTTGGTCACCGTTACTAACAGAGTACAGACTCAAACTGGAGTCTTTTGATGTCAGATCCAACGCTTTTCCCACTACACCATGCTTCCTGATCCCGTTGTCCTTATAGTGATGCCTGCCTAGAGTTTGCCTCAGCATTTGCATGGAGCTGAAATTTCTCTTTCTGCTGGTTTAGATGAAAGTTGAGGTCCCCAAAGATGGAGTCTTTGCACTCCCAAATGCTTAACCTGAGCCCAAGGAGACTCTTCTGGCCATCCATCAAGATAAAGAAATCTTCCTCAAGACTCCCAGATGCCATCCGCCCAGGGTGAGAGAAAGGACAGTGTCAGAGTAAACCGCTGCAGGCTTTTGTATTCCCCCAGCCTCTAGGAAAACCTAGGCCAGGAAGAGAAACTTCTGACCTTCCTTCTCAAAGCCGCCTCCTTTTGTCTGGCTTGGTTTCTGCTGTTGTTGTTCTAAATCTATTAACAGCCTCTAATTAAAAGACAGAAAATTCTGTCGCATTTTCAATTGGCCCGTGTACCTCAGGGACCTATTACAGTACAAATTACTCTGAGACGTTTGGGAAGGACTTGGTTCCCATTGCGGCCAAAGCTGGGACTTCCCACTGTAAATGGAATGGGGACAAGAGGACCCTTCTCTAGCAGTCTGGCCCGGGCCATGAAAGTGACGCCAGCAATTGGAAGCAATTTGCAGGACTGTTTGATGAGTGTATTAATTATGGCACCCACAAGCAGCACTTGGGAAACTGTTTTGTTTTCCAGCATTCTTTCCTGATTACTTACAGCAAAAGCCAGGAGACAAAACGGGCCTTCAAGGGTCGCCAGGGAGAGTGCAGCCAGAGCCCTTGCGCCTTTATGCACAGTTGTCACTTGATTTCCGAGGGCCATGGCCCTCTCATTTTCCCAAGTAACTAACTGCCATTGGCTATGTTTCACTCAGGGTCAGAACCCTGGATTTAAAGCCTCCTCTGTCTCTTCCCCTCTTCCTTCTCTCCCACCTCCCCCTCCAGCCCCCACCAACTCCTACAACCCCCCCACACACACACCCTGAAGGTTTGCTGGTTTGGTTCAATCACCAGAAGATGGCAGCATCTACCCCAAGGGGCTTTCACGAAAGGCAGCTTTTGGGGGTGTTTGTGACTCTGAAGTCCATTGGCTCTGATACAGCATTTCTGTCCCTTCTCTGTCATCTCACACGAGTTGGACACTGACCCAGAATTTCTCTATCATCTTTGCACTGCTGGGAAATTAGCCAAGAGTTTCTGCCATACCTGAAAGCAGAGAGACCAGATCTTAGACTTAGAACTAGAAAGAACTTTAGAGGTAAGAGAGAGCATGCTAAAGTAGACAGAACCCCCATATTTGGATCCAGCTACACTATTTACCATCTCTGTTTTCCTGGTCAGATTACTCTCTGGGACTCAGTTTATTTCATCTTTAAAATGAGAGAGTTCAACTATCTGACCTCTAAGAACCCTTTTAGCCCTTAATCCTGGCCCCAGTCCTCTCTGAGCACTGTGAAGCATCTTTTTCCTTCCTCTCCTCTCTCAGCTGCCTCTTTCGTTCCCAGAAAAGATGGATTCCTGGGCCAGGCCCAGGGGTCTGTAGATTCTACAGAAAGGCTTTGAGTCCCATACCATCAGAGCTAGAGAAGCTAGCAAGGTGGAAAAATCTTTGAACAGCTGGGGACTTAGAGAATAGGATCTGAAATTTATGGAAGGCAGAGCATGGCAAGTGGCCTTCTCGTGAAGGTGAGAGTCAGGAAAGATTGCACTTAGTGTTGGCTACTAAGAACAGTCCAAAACATTCTTGACACAGTGTGAGGAACTTCCTGATGGACGACTATGTCCTGAAAATGAATGGAAACCATTGCAGATGGCTAGATGACTGCTCTGTTCTTGAGAACTTTGAAAAAATAGCTTTCTTTACCTCTCGCCCACCCCCCAATCCAGTTTTCCACTCCAGCTGCTGGCCCACGGTCCCCAGTGTAGCTTATGTGTCTACAGTAGCCTCGACTGAAGACATTCTTCTGGACTTACAGTTCCCACAAGCCAGGGGTGGTCTGGAATTCTGGGCAGATTGGCTATGTGCTATTTGCAGTATTGCTGTTCTAGTGACACTTCTTCTCTCTGCTGGTTCTGCCTGGGCACCAAGAAATTAATTCAGGGTTTGAGTTTGAGAGGTTTTTTCAGTCTATATCCCTTTTTTACCAACAGCATTTTGCCATAGCTAAAATAGAGACTTTATCATCATAAATATGTGTACACAGACAATTAAGATGAGCAAATTGGTATTCTCTATTCTCCGCGTCACCACATGGAGGGCTCTGATTAAAGAGCATGAGGCCTAGCAGCTGGGAGCCTTTGAGTCCAGTACTGACTACCACAGGCTTCCTGGACACCCTGACTTCCTCACCACAGACATGAAGACACTGTAGTAAACAGCTTCCAAGGGACCTTTCAGCTTTAACATCCTGCAAAACCCATGATGATTACACATTCATTCCCCCATTGAACAGATCTATATTAAGCATCTACCATGTGCAAGGCACATAGAGAGGTACGTAACACCAGACCCATGACTTCAAGTCACTCTGATGTAAACTAGAGTGCGATAGAGCTGTGAGGCACGAAGGACTTTGAGTCATTCAACGGCAGGAGGCTGGACGAGGGGATGCTTCATGGAAAGACACCGCTTGAGCTGACTCTCGTGATAAGTAGGAAGAGCTGGGAGCAGTGTTCCAGGCATGATGACGATGACGACGATGACATAGTCTTAGTTTTTTGTGGCATTTTATCTTTTCCAAAGTGATATCACCTATATTTAAACTGAAGATACATGCACAGCTCCTAAAAGAAAATCGGGCTAAAAACCTATGTAATGCCCTTTTCTTCTCCTTTCTTTCCCGTTCTTTAGGCTCAGGAGGACCTTTGATGCGCGGTTAGAGGCAGATCACTGTGGTCTCAGTTGAGAGCTACAGGGAGCCTAAGCAGCAGGACAGAAGAGCCGTCTGTAAAAGGAGGGGATTGAACTCAATGACCTCTAACAGCTCTTCCAGATTTGACACTTTATGAATCTAGGAGCAGCGTGAGGAAATGTGGGCAGAATTAAGCCTCCTTTTGTTGCAAGTTATGGGAACCAATCTCCAGGACAGGGAATGGCAGGAACCAGGCACGTGCTTACTCAGTAGTAGGGACAGAAGGCGAGGTTTCTGAAAACTTCTCCAGACTGACTTTAAAATCCCCTTTCTCAGCCTCCTGCAGGGCCAAACCTGAGCCTCCTAGGCGGGGGATTGTACCTGCTGATAGGATGGTTTCTTCATCTGGACTTCAGCATAGATAAGAAGCTAAATAGCCAGTTTCTAAGCCAATTTTTTTTTTAAGTTAATGCTTCTCCTCTTCTGAAATACCCAACGGGCTCAGAGCTAAGCCTCTGACCTAGATGGGCATATTTTACACAAGTGGATGGACAGGTGCCAGGGCCTTCGTGTGGGTCCTCAGGAAGAATCACTGCTCTTGGCCAAGCCCATGGACACCCACTTCCTGGATTTGGGAAGCATCCCTCCTAAAAAGATGCAAAATGCAGCAGCGTGGAGAAAAGTAGCCTAGGCTCATTTCATTCTTAGTAATCCTCTCCTACCCCTACAGTAGAGGTGTTGGGAGGGGGACGGGGCAGGGCAGGGATGCCAGGGAGAGAATGACAAGCAGAATCCTCTGGCCTGGAGAGAAGGGGGTGTCGGTGCTCATGGCCATTTACAAATCAGACATGCTGAATGCTGCCTTTTCCATTGTTGCTTGTACTAAAGAAGCACCACTGAAATCCTATTCACCATGCTTAGGCGAGTCACTGAACTTTTCAGAGCCTTTGTTTTTTTACCTAGAACATGGGGATAATAGTGCCTGTCCACTGGGCCTGGGGTCAGGAAGACCTGAGTTCAAATCCAGCCTCAGACACTTGCTAGCAGTGTGACCCTGGACAGGTCACTTAATCTCTGTTTGCCTTAATGCACTAAAGAAGGAAATAGCAGATCACTCTAGTATCTTTGCCAAGAAAACTCCATGGACAATATTGGCATACTGTAGTCCCTGGTTGCAAAGAGTTGGACATGACTAAATGACTGAACAACAGTGAACAACGCCTGTCCAGCCTCCCTCATGGGGCCAGTGTGAGGACTGACCAAGATTTGAAAGTGCTTTGTGGGCAGCTAGGTGACGCAGTGGATAAAGCACCGGCCCTGGATTCAGGAGGACCTGAGTTCAAATATGACCTCAGACACTTGACACTTACTAGCTGTGTGACTCTGGGCAAGTCACTTAACGCTCATTGCCCAGAAAAAAAGAAAGAAAGAAAGAAAGAAAGAAAGAGAGCTTTGTAAACTCTAAAGACCCACATGGATAGAGGGCTTCATTATTATGGTGCTGTTGGCCTAAGCAGATCTACGGAAGTGCTCTCTGTGACAGAGTTGCTCAGTGAGTTCAGGCCTTCTGGGCCAGCAGAGAGAGATCAGAGCAGCAAGAAAAGAAGAGAACCCATCGGAGGCTGACTCTATTCAGGGAGAGTCTGGGCTCCTGTCCAGGTCAGGGAAACCAAGGCCCTGAGGCAGAATGCTTTGGGTCATAGCAAGAGGGGCTTGATGTATCCAAAGAAGGGAAAAGCAGCACACAACTAGACAAACAAGTTAGTGGCATCCCTCTTTCCCCTGCCTACATTACACCTACAAAGCTTCCAGAGCCGCTTCCGAAAGGCCACATCCCCATTCCCTGCCTTTTGATCAGATGTTGCAAAATCTGCACTTCCAAGGATGGAAATACACCAGCCGCCTCTGATCCTTTCTCAGCTGCAGTAGCCAGGCAGCAGCTCCATCTCAACAGCACACAAAGCTGCGGAAGAATAGCTACCAGAAAGTTGGGGAGAGGGATACGTGAAGGGCTTCTGACTGTTTGCCTCCCCTGCTAGGACCTGGGTCAGCCTAGCCCCAAGCAGCTTTGGGACAGCATTTGGCTGGGAGACTCAGAAGAGGTTGTTTGTTGGTGATAGCAAGTGACAGATGAGATGGGGCTGGAGAAGTTCTGGTGGTGGCCAGCCCTGCCGTGTCAGATCATCCATTAATAATAGTAATAGGGGATCACTTTGCTGCCACCCAGACACTGGAGGCCTTACGGCTGTGATCCACAAGTCCTCCTGAACTTGTTCAGCTTAATCCATTTGCAACTTGGGAAAAATAAGGTCATTGTCCAATCGAGAGAAAAAAAAAATCTATTAATATTTGCTACAAATCCAAGTCGTACAGACCACACTTAATTAATGGAGCAGATTTCTCACTGTGTATTCAAGGTAACGTAGTCATTGTTCAGGAGAGATTAGACCCTTAATGTAAGTTAGTAAGTTAAACTAGACTTCCATCTAAAAATATCCGTCATTTCAGCTATTAAAGGGCTGATGTCTTCTTTGGTGACAGATCTATTTGCCTTCATTTCCTTGGTTTTATAAAATGTAAAGTATGCATTGTGTGTAATGCGAGAAATCCACGGAGGTCGATGAAATGGAGATTGTGCCCCCGCCTGTCTCTCTCGGCTTGCCCCTTTGAGCCGCCCTGTATCCCTGAGCCTCTTTAGCCCATAGACCTCCTGGCACCAGAGAGAAAAAAACAGCCAGTGCCATTTGTCAGGGTCTGATGCCAGCCACCTAATCTGTTTGCAGAATGAGGGCTGGGGGGATCTGATTCAGTCATTTAGATACCTGTGAGTTTAATAATACCTGAACTGGGCTTGGCCGGCAGCCTAGGGTTTCACTTGTAGGATCTGCCACATTCTTCCATCTCTCCTGTTAACGACCCTTGCACAATACCCTGTCTGAACGGAATGGGTGTGGAGTCTACAGATTAGACACAGTTTGGCCTTGGCTTTGGGGGGTTTGCTGCCTGGGCAAGAAGGGGAGTTTCCTTTTGTTAAACACACACACTCATACTCACACTCAGAGTATTTGTGACTTACTCTTAGAGTCCAACTTGTCCCAAGTATCCCTATTAAAATTATATTCTAAAGGGTTTTGTTGTTGTTGTTTTGTTTTTGCCCAGCACAAATAATGGTTCCGTAGCCTTTTGAATTTCTTTTAAAAGACAACTTTACGAAATTAGATCAGATTTCACCGAAGCAGGAAAAGCCAGGAAGTGAAACTGACCACTTTTTATGAAGTCGCTTCTATCAATAAAAACCCAACAACAACCCAGGCAGAGCAAGTTTCAAAGTGATAGATGTCTGTTATGTTACCACTGCAGTTTTGATGGGAGAAAGTACATCTCTCCAGGAAGATGACCTGTGATTCTTCAGATATTTCCTTTTTAAATATCAGGACCTAGAATGTCAGAGCTAACAGGAATCTGTGTAAATCATCTCCAACCTCTCCACCCCCATTTCCATACAGGTGAGGACCCTGAGGCCCAAAGAGAGGAGGAAATGACTGCCTAAGATCGATCACAAGGCTAATCTGTGCCTAGCACTTTGTTGTGACAGAGACAAGAAAAGTGCCCATCCCTTGTATGACACTTTCCAAGTTGCAAAGTGCTTTCATGTCAATTCTCTCATTGACTAATTTAATTGGTTGTTTTACTAAAAAGTTAATGGTTAAAGTGTGTGCACAGTTAGGTCATGTTTGAAAAGAGAGGAGAGGAAAATGTACTCCTTCTTGAGACTCTTCCATCTGGGCCTCTTCTTTTTAATAGAATACTAACTTTCACCACGCCCACGGGCCCTTAGATTTAAGTTCAGTGGCAGCGGTGCATTTAGAATCAAGGCTTAGGTGACTTCTGGTCTTGCCATGCTCTAGCTCTGTGACCTTAGGCAGATTCCTTCTAGTTTCTAGTTCCCCTCCAAAATGACTGGGTTGGGCTAGACAATCTCTAAGGAGCTACCCAGCTGTAGTGGTCTGTGAGTCTGACACATCTCCCTCTTGGATAAAGTTAAGACCCTACTAGTCTGAGCCAGAGAAGAACACTTGAAGTGGCTTATAGATGACCTGTGGCATCAGAAAGAAAGCAGGCCCTTCCCCACTGACCACGGCACTCTGGGGCAAGCTGTCTCTAGCTGTGCTCCAGCCAGTTCCACTGGTATTGAGGCAAACAAAGTTTGGGAAAGGACGGAAATTGGGGGCAGTTCACTTTGAAACCTGTTCCAGTCCTGGCTTTCTGTACCACCCCCATGGCTGCCGATCAGGGTAGAGCCAATGAACTAGCCCACAATATGGAGTTGTTGAAATCAGCCACAAGTGCCCCCTTGCTGCAGCTCACCTGTGGGAGAGCCCTCACAGGCATCTCAGCCTTTTTGTTCACCCCAATGTATGAGAATGCTGATCCAAATTTGGGGGGGGGAGCTGATTAGGTGTTTGAGATAAGGTTATGCGACACCATAGGTTAAAAATGAAATTGGCCGCGTGCCGAAGATCGACATTTCAGTGAAGAGGCAGCACTGACCTGGCTTCCAGCAGGATTCTTTGGCCTGTGCTTTGGAGAGGAAAGGGGTCCATTTCAAAGCACCTCCTAGAGAAGCGTCTCCCCCCGCCCCCCACTTGCCGCCTCAACGGAGGCTCCACTGGCTGCTATCTCAGATCTCTGCTAGATAGTGCAATGCTTTGGCACGTCCCTATCAATCTCAAGGAACTTGCATTTGAAAATAGTTAGACAAGGGGAGCTCTCCATGTTCAGAAGCCAAAACTCTTCTCAAGCACAGTGGGCCTTCTCACTCTATCCCTTCTCCTTGATGGGGAGTGAAATGACAAGGAATGAGCTGGACTAAAGGCTGCGTGTGGGACTATCAGCGGCTCCCAGCTTTAGAGTGAGAGTGATCTGTGAGGCTCCATGGCAGAGCCTGGAGAGCAGATATCGATGTGGGGAGTCTACTTGGGCTTGGACTTGGAAGGGTCCGTTCTCTAGCTCTTCAGTTTAATGGTTGTGGCACGTGACTTGAACTCTGAGCCTGTTTGCTCATCATACAAAATGAAGATAAGTCTTATAATACTGTTATGAAGAAAACACTTTGCAAACTGTAATAAGAACTGTTATTATTCCAAGGACAAGGAGTATAAATAGAAACCACATCAGCTTAAGAAAAGGAGACCATAGAGCCAGTGCTAGGGCCTGGAACACTTGGGGTAACACAGTAAGGACAAGGCTTCAGTGAAAGGCATGAAAAGTAGCATTATCTGAAAAAGTCTGGATGTTGCCAGGTTAGCTTTTCTTCAGTGGGATACTCTGGTTTTGGGGATGAAGTCATCTCTTTCTGTTTGGTTTTCTAGATGGACTTAACCCTGACACCAAGAAGCTTCTAAGCACTGCCACCACCAAGAAGAGGACTAAGGCAGGGAAAGGAGATGTGACCAAGGAGGATGAAGGGTGCAGCAAAGCAGACCCGGCCCAGCATGTCACCATCAGCCTCTTCTTCAAGAGATACGTGTTTGATGCACAGAAGAGAATGGTTCAGTCTCCTTGAATGACAAGCCTGCCCACTGCCCTGGGCCCTTCAGCCAAAGAATCTCAGGTTATAGGGGATCGGGGCCCTTGCTCAGATGTCCTCACTGTGCCTAACAAGGCCACTTGTAGGGACCCCCACTCAAATGTGATTCCCTCAACAGTTCTGAATTGCTCCCCCCTCAGATGGACACTCTCCATAGTGGGCTGAGCTGCCTAGAAGTCCATGGGCAAGAGATTTCTCTACGAATCAGGCTTGCAGCTAGTGTGTGAGCCGGCCTTCTGACAGAGGCTGAGCTTCACAAGGGGTGAGAGGGGGAAGGGAGATTTATCTTTTCTAGGGCAAACAAATCTGTTTGTAACCATTTTATAACTTCTCATGTAAACCTTTCCCAGAACACCATTTTTTGAGCTCCGGAGAATAGCCAACCAGATCAGAAAGGAAGAGGAGAAAGAGAGGGGACCAGTAAGAAAGAGTCCGAAATAAATCAGACTCTCTGTAAACTTCTTTCATTTTTCACAATCTAAAGGCTTTATTAGGGAACCGGGGAGTCCCTTGTTAGGGAAGTGTCTGTCTCTTATGCCCAGTTAAGCCATAAGAAATCTCTTCCAAGAGACACCAAGTTTAGGAGCTGGTGATGGGCAGCATGTATCAGGCCCAAATCTTCTAAGTTGGCTGCATTGTTCCTGAATACCCAGCAACAGCCTGGGAAAACCTCCTTTGGCCCATCATTCCTGAAATCTGCCTGCCCCCGTGTTCAGTCCTATACCTCAGCCCATGAGCGAAACAAGGAGAGTGGATTGAGGAGCTGATCTCTGAGGCCCTTTCTAGCTCTGACTCCTATGATTTCTGGTTGTGAATAAATCTCCAGTGTCCAGGCACTCATGACTGTTGCGTCTTCTTGTTTGTAATGGTGTTTAATTGGGATCAGATGTGGAAATGAAAATGCAGGTCAGTTCCAATCATACAGTTCTATGATCTCAGAGTAGTTCCCAGAGTCTGAAGAGTTTCTCTCTTTTTCTCTCTCTCCTTCTGTCTCTCCTCCTGTGTGTCTATATCTCTGTCTTCCTGCCCACTGGCTTATTTTTCTTTCAATTGTTGTTTTATCTACTTCAGCCCTTCTCTTCTTATAAACTGCCTCTCAACCCCAAGACCTCTCTCCTCCTTATTCAAGCCATAGCTCCCTAACCCCTGGTTTGTTCCCCAGCATCATCACTCATCATCCCTCATTCCGGGGTGTGGCAGAATCGTTCTCCAAGGTAGAGCCTATCCAGTAATTGAATATCCCCGTTGGCCAAAGCCTTCTGAAAGAGTCCTGGAGAGAATGCTTCATTTTACAATTTCCTTCTATATGTAGAGACTAGTAGCTGTAATCATATCTGTATAGACGGTGTTCATTTGTGTATCTAAAAATGTATGTTTAGACAATGAAAGGGTTAAGACTTGAGCGCACTTCCAAGAAGACAACAAATGTCATGTATTAAGCACTGATGGTGTGTTAGATGTTATCATTGGCTCTGAGATGGGAGAAGGCCTGGGATCTCCCCTCCATCACCTTTGAGTCTAAGAATTCTGGAACTTGAAGGAGTCAGTCATAGAAACAATTAGAACAACTCACTTTCTGTTAAGATGAAGAAGCCAAGGGCTAAAGGGAAGCGACCTGCTCGTGGGCACACGGAGCACGAGTGGCCAAGCAGCAGCGGCACAGCCTTTCCATTCAAGGGCAGTCACCTTCGAGGCATGTTCCATCTCTGAGAATCGAGTGACATTGTAATTTGACAGGACCCTTGGATGCAGAAACTTTCATAGCTATACCTTTTCTTCAAGGGTGTTTTGTGACTCCCTCAGCTGTAGGGAAAAAATATTTGGGGTCTAGGAAAAGGTCACTTTTTAACTCTGGGTCCATCTTAGTGAATTCCACGGCCATCTGTTAACTGCCGGCTGTGTTCAGGACACAGCTCTTACAGTCTCCTGTTTGGGAGCCTCCTTCCTAATCCTTTTCAGACCTTGCCACTCCTGCTCTGACGTCCCCCATCCTCTAAGGATGGGAATTTGGTTACCCAGTTGGACCTGCTTCTTAAGGGCTTTCCGTTTCTTCTGTCATAGCTGAGGGCTGGGGAGTTGGGGGTCACGTACAGAAAACATTCCCCCAACCCTAGGGTTCATTTTCCAAGACAGGTCTTTGCTCCACAGAGTCACTTCTTCTGTCTCTGTCTCTTTCTCAGAGTGGGAACTGCAGCCTGCTTGAGACCTTGGATTGCAACAAGCCATTACTGTGGATCGTGTGCTGCTGTCCTGAGGCTGTTTGATACACATTCAGAAAAGGGTGAAATGGTGGAACCAAATGATTATGGGGAAATCAAAGCTTTTAAAGACATTTGTAGGATGAACAGATGTTCAAACGTTCCTTTATTCGGTCTCCAGACAGACGCAGAGTCTTTGCTTTCATCCCGGTAATCGGTGCATTATGCTTTAATTTGTGAAAATGGCATTAGAAAAATATTAACAGGGTCATGTTGTGATCAACTGGCTCCATGTCATTAATCTGTGGAGCCAGTGAAGCCAATGGCTGGAACTGGGGAAGGGGCTAAACGCTGCAGAACCCAGCATCTTGGCCCGTACTGGGTAAAAGAGAGACCTTAAAATCTACCATGGGAATGAGGAGGGGCCAAAGGATGGCGCTGGGAAGGGGCACTTGGGTTTTTTAAAATAAATCAATGAGTTCTTATACTGGCCGACCCAAACCAGATAATTCTAGATATAGCCTCTGGACTGTGTAAGGGACACAGGCGTCCTTGGCCTGACAGGCTGGAGAGCTGGGGCAGGGAAGGCAGTGAAGGGGAGATTGTAGCCCAAAAGTGGTAGAGTTCAAAGAGGGTTGAATTTGGAGCCAAGGGACCTGGATTCAAATCTTGGCTCTTTTGTTGATTGCCTTTATGACCTTTAGCCTGCTCTCTCTCGGGTCTCAGTTTCCTCATTTTAAAAATAAGGGAGTTGGATGAGCTGGCCTCTGTAAGATACCTTCCAGCTCTTATATGAAGGCATTGGGGAATGGAGGGATTGGTTGGGTGCCAAAGGCCAGTCTTCTATATCTACAGACTTGAGTTTTGAGCAATTTGTGTTTCAGCTCAGGACATCAGACTTCAGCCCAAGAGTAGGCAGGTCTGTGGATGGTATAGAGTTAGGGAGGGACCAGGGCCCACCTGAATGCCAGTGTGGAGGATTCATATTGGCTGATCCATTGTTGGTTACCGTGGACCAGCAGAAAGTAAGTGGGAAATAAAGTTCTGGTTAGGGTAACAAACTGCCCTTTGGATAAAACTTCTCATGAAAATGCCAGGCTGATGACATTAGGTCAACAGATTGGTTGGCCATCATAAAGTCTTGGAGATAGAAGGGACAGGCTGTGAAGGCCATTGAGTTCAAACTACGCCAAGTATATTAAAGCTCAGAAAGGTTGCATGATTTGCCCTAGATCTGATATCTTGCCCATTCCCAACTACACTGAAGAGAGGAGAGAGGAGAGAACACACTTGTGGAAACACGAGTCTCTTTTGTGGAAATGGGAGACTCTAGGACCCAGAGATTCTGAGAAGCCTTTGACAGTGAGTGGTCAGTGGAGAGAGTGCTCACTATAGAATCACAGAAACTCAGTTTGAACATCAGTCAATAAACATTTATTAAGCACCTACTGTTTGCCAGCCATCTACTTTAGCACTCATTTTGTCCAACCCATGCATAAAAAGGAATCCCCTCTTCAACACCCCTAACAAAGAATGACCCAGTCCCTGCTTTATTAAATATTCTAGTGATTGGAATATTTAAATCTCCTAAATTAGTTCACTTCACTTTTAGACAGTTCATATTGTAAGCAAGATCTTCCATATATTACTCTTAAATTCAACTCTTCCTCTTGAGAGCTGGACGGATTTCATACCTTTTCCACTTGCTAGCCCTTCCAATACTTGAAGACAATCGTCATGCCCCTCTGCCAAGTCTTCTCTTTTCTAAGCTAGACATCCCATTTCCTTTAGTCGGTTCTCATGTGGCATGGCCTCCAGTCCTCTTGACATACTTGACAATATCCTCCCTAAAATATGGCACCCAAAATTGGTCTGCCCAGTTCAGAGTGCAACAGGACCATCACCATTGTTTTGGATGTTCTGCCTCTTACTGTAGCCTCAGATGGCACCAGCGCTTGGGCTGCCATGTCAGGCTGACTCACTGACTTTGCAATCCCCTCTTGGATTTTTTTTCACCCTAGTATGACTTCATGATTGTTTGATTTTGTTTCAGTTGAACTTTGAAATGGGAAGTGGAGAGCTCTACTTTAAAAACAATCCCCCAAGTTTTAGAGCCACTTTAATTGTACAAGGGAAGCCTCTGTTTAGCCAAAGAACCAATGAGTCATGACCCAGAAGCAGTGTAACAGGCCAAGTGTTTAGGATGTCTGGTAAAGCAGTGCAGGAAATTGAGGAAAGGTCACTTTCTCCTCTTCCTCAGTCCCTGTTACTCACTTTTACCCTGCTACCACTGGAAAATGGAGGTAATAACCATTGGCCTTTCACACTTTGCACCTATTAAGGCATCCTCTGAAAGTGCTCCCTGACTCCCTGCAAGTCTTTGTAGAAGACAGAGCAGAATCAATGATCCCTTACATTGCTGTACCGCTAAATAATTTCCAAAGTACTTTGAGCAGTTCCATCTTTAAAAATGCATGAAGCACCCACTTAATAGAGAGATTCAACATTCAGATAAGATACAGTCCTTACCCTCATGGAGATTAGTCAAATAAATCATGTGATTTATTAGTAGTACACTTACATAACAGTTTGTTTTCAATATTAACATTTATATAGTGCTTTGGGGTTTACAAAGTGCAATTTCTGAGTGACAGGTAGTTCAAGTATGTTTTCTCTGCCAAAGAACTGAACTGAAAATGATAGAAAAAAATGTCTAACAGGAAGTTGATACCCAAAATGAGTCAGGATATAACACCTGGTTGCCCTTGATGAATTCGAGCCACCTGACCCAGCTAAACTACAACCTCAGGTCCAAAAAAACAGGCAGATGGGATTGCTAAACCTCTGTCACCAATGGTTGGAAAGATTGTGGAAAACAGGAGGGGTACCACAAGATGAAAGTAGGGCAAATATCCCAATTTTCCAAAAAGGGACTAGAACAGATTCTGCAAGCTATGGGCCATTGAGCTTGACTTTAATTCCTGGGACAATTCTAGAAAGGATCATTAAAGAGACAGATAGTGAACACTTAAAAGGAATATGTGGATTACCAAGAGCCAGCATGGCTTTAAGAATAAGTCATGCCAGACTAACCTTATTTCCCTTTTTTGACAGGGTTACTAAACCCATAGATGAAGGGAGTGCATTATCCAGAGTTCACCAAGATTTCAGTAAAGTTTTGGATAAAATATATCATACTCTTCTTGTAAATCAGATGGGGGAGATGTAGGTTAGAATATAATACAATTAGGTAGTTTCAGAAATGTCTGGGCAATTTAACTTGGTAGCCATTTAATGATTCAATGTCAGCTCTGCATTTAGTCTCCAGTGGAGTAACCTAGGAATCTGTCTTGTGCTATTTAAAATTTCTCTCAGACTTGGATAAAGCCATAGATAACACATTCATCAAATTTGCAGATGGCACAAAGCAGGGAGGGTAGCTAGCACACCAAATGTCCATCAGGATCCAAAAAGACTGAATAATAATCTAACAAGATCAAATGCAATAAGAGGAAATTCTAAATCTTTTCACCTGGGTACAAAAAAGCAACTCCTCCAGTATAAGATGGGTGAGGTGTGACTTGACAGCAGTTTATGGCAAAGATTGAGGGGTTATGGGGCGGCTAGGTGGCACAGTGGATAGAGCACCGGCCCTGGATTCAGGAGTACCTGAGTTCAAATCCAGCCTCAGACACTTAACACTTACTAGCTGTGTGACCTTGGGCAAGTCACTTAACCCCAATTGCCTCACTAAAAAAAAAAAAAAAAAAAAAAAGATTGAGGGGTTATGGTGATCTGCAAAAAAAAAGAAGGACATTGATAAGCTTGGAGAGTGGCCAGAGTAGAGCCAAGATACTAAAGGGCTTTGGTATCTGAGGAATGGCTCAAAGAACTGGGGATGTTCATCTTGGAGAAGAGGGAGACATGAGAGCTGTGTTCAAAAACATGAAAGGCTGTCATATGGCAGAGGGATTAGACTTGTTTTATTTGGCCCAAGAGTGCAGAACCAGGTGCATTCTTTGGAAAGGGAGAGTTACAAAGAGAGAAAATGAGGCATGATATTAGGGGAAACTCTCTGACAATTAGAAGTGACCCAGAGTGGGATGAGCTGCTTTGACAAGCGGTAGGTCCCCCACTCTTATAATTCTTTAAGAAGAGGTTGCAGAGTCATTCCCCAATTGAGAAATGGTCAAAGGATAGGAACAGGCAGTTTTCAGATGAAGAAATCAAAGCTATTTATTGCCATATGAAAAAAAAGCTTTAAATCACTTTTAATTCGAGAAATGCACATTGAAACAACTCTGGGGTACCACCTGACACCTATCAGATTGGCTAATATAACAAAAAAGGAAAATAATAAATGGTGAAGAAGCTGTGGGAAAAATGGAACACTAATGCATTGTTGGTGGAGCTGTGAACTGATCCAACCATTCTGAAGAACAATTTGGAACTATGCCCAAAGAGCTATAGGACTACATACCCTTTGACCCAGTAATACCACTACTAGGTCTGTATCCCAAAGAGATCATAGAAGAGGGAAAAGGACTCACATGTACAAAAATACTTATAGCACCACTTTGTGGTGGAAAAAAGTTGGAAATCGAGGTAATGCCCATCAATTGGGGAATAGCTAAACAAATTGTGGTATATAGATGTAATGGAATACTATTGTGCTGTAAGAAACGATGAGCAGGAGGAGTTCAGAGAAGGACTTACATGAACTGATGTTGAGATAGATGAGCAGAACCAGAAGAACACTGTACACAGAAGCAGCAACATTGTGTGATGATCAACTGTGATAGACTTGGCTCTTCTCAGCAGTGCAATGATCCAAAACAATTCCAAAGAATTCATGATAGAAAATGTTCTCCACATCCAGAAAAAAAAAACACCAAAAACCTGTGGATTCTGAATGCAGATTGAACCATACTGTTTCTACTTTGGGGCTGGATTTTTTCCCCTTTTATGAGGTTTTTCCCTTGTGTTCTGCTTCTTCTTTCACAATATGACTAATGCAGAAATATGTTTAATGTGATTGTACGTATATAACCTATATCAGATTGCTTTCTACCTTGGGGGAGAGGGGAGGGAAAGAAGGGTGGGAGAAAAATCTGGAACCAAAAATCCTATAAAAACAAATGTTGAAAACTATCTTTACATGTAACTGGAAATAATAAAATACTTTTATGATTAAAATTTTTTTATTTTTAAAATTAAAAAATAAAAACAACTCAGGCAAAAAAAAAAAAGGTTTCAAGATCTTATTGGATATGTTGTGCTGGGGAGTCCTTTTGGGCGTGGGTTACACTTGATAATTGGTGTGTCCCCTTGTCCTCTGGCACCCAGCAAATCAGTGATGCCATGGAAAGAACACCAGGTGTGGAGAGAGAAGACCCACACTCAGATAGCTCCATGACCTTGGGCAAGTGTCATCACCTCTATGAACTTCTCTTTTCTCATCTGTAAAATGAGAGTGTTGGAGATGAGTTGCCCTCCAAAATCCCTTCAGAGTCCAGGCCCTATGATCAATGTGGCTGATGGATCTTATCATCAGTCACAGTGGGTCACAAGTCTGTTCCTGAGGACTTCACCCAGACTAGGAAAAGGCTCCTTTGAAAGTTGACCATGCGGAGGCAGCCAGGTGGTGCAGTGGATAAAGCACCAGCCCTGGATAAAGCACCAGCCCTGGATTCAGGAGGATCTGAGTTCAAATCCAGCCTCAGACACTTGACACTTACTAGGTGTGTGACCCTGGGCAAGTCACATAATCCTGATTGCCTCACAAGACAAAAAACAAAAAGAAAAGAAAAGTAAAGAAAATCCCTAAGAAGCCTGGGTTTAGGTTCTAAGTCCTGTGCGGTGTTCCCTGTTCTGCTAGATTTTCCAAGGTGGAATTCCCTGGGAGAGTTGTTGCCATGCAGTGTCTCTGACATGTTTGGGTTCTAGAAAAGGAGGCCTGGGGCAGTCTCTCCACCTCGCTAAGGATTTCTGGCCTTTCTCTTCCGGGGACAGGTTTCACCACAAGGAGTCTGTTTTCCCAAAATTCCAGGAGAGGTGCACCCCCCCACCCCGTCCCCACACTCCCCCCCCCCCTCGCCCTTTCTCAGGAGCCCTTTCTGCTCTCCTGCTGTGGAGAATGGGAAGAAGAAAGCAGAGCCTGGGCCAAGCTCGGGGAACATCATCATCCTCTGGACACCCGAGCAGCCAACATCTTTGGAGGCAAGCTGGCCTTGAAGCGGCTCTAATGTGAGTTCAATTAGATCACCAGTGGCGTCCCTGGGCCCTGTCTGGGTCCCAGCCCTCCCTCTCCCAAGGAGAAGTGTTGGCAAAATGATGTACACATCCAGTCACTCTTGTTCTGTTTGGCCTCTCTTTTTATCTCCATAACCCAATTAGGCAGCAGTTGGAGAGAGTATTTACAAACAAAGAACAAGAAAATAATAGGAATTCCCAGGGCAGTTAGGCCATTTGGAAATCCACGGCGGGGACAGGCAGCAGAGCATCCCGCCCGCCCGAGGTGGTCCTTCTCCGGTGCCCCCCAGAGGAAGCCTTTTATCGCATTGTGTGGCTGCTGCTGCTGGGGGCCCCCAGCTCGGCACCACTGGGGGCTCTCCTTGCCTCCTCCGACTTTGCCCTTCGCACGGAGCCAGCGACCGTGGCCTTGGGTTCCAGGACCCGAACAGCTTCAGGGATGGCTGGTGGGCAGAAGAGCTGCTGGCACACCAGCCAGAGGCCATGTAGAAAGGGAGTGTATGATTCACAGGATTCTCGAGCTTTCTGAGTCACCGACCAGACTGTCAGGACAGACCGGAGCATCCAGACAAGGTTCAGAGACTGAGTGGGTGGACAAGAGTCAGTGTACACAGGGGCTAAGCTGGGCAGGAAAAAGGAACAAAGGTTGGTTATATAAGCATGGGCTGAAGTTTGGGGTTCAAGGCAGACAGTGAGAAAGGACCCAGAGAATAATAGAATTTGAGCTGGTAGGCTGAGAACTTCCAAACCTTAGGATTGAAGGTGGGAGAGGGGGAGGAGGTAAAAGAGGGGGGGGTGCATCTACACAACATTTCAATTGAAGTTTGAGGCTGCCAGCTCTCTGCTGGTTTTAAGCAGTGTGTAGTAGAGAGCTGACAGGAATGAGCTGTCTCATAGATCTGGGGCAGGGACATTATATGGGTGCTGGTGACTAGCAGAAAGAGACAGGTCTTGGATAAAGCACCAGCCCTGGATTCAGGAGGACCTGAATTCAAATCCAGCCTCAGACACTTGACGCTAGCCGTGTGACCTTGGGCAAGTCACTTAACCCTCATTGCTCACCCCCCCCCAAAAAAAAAGAAAAGAAAGAGACAGGTCTTCTGGAAATCCCAGCCCCAGGATGGGGTTAATCCCCATTGTTCTGCCCCACAACTGACACTGAACCGGGACTCCTCCTGGAGGACCCAACCCGCCTTCACTGCATTATCACCAGGAATGATGGCTTGTAGCAGGAGCCATTCTCCTCATTTTGTAAATAGGGGCACCGGCAATGTAAATAATGCAACCCCTTTGGGCTAAAATCATGGAATCATACATTTTTTATTTGGAAGGGACCTCAGAGGCCAAATTCAACCCCCTCATCTTGCAGATGGGGAAACAGGCTGAGAGGCTGCTAGCCAGTTAACATTAATGAAGCATTTACTATGTGGCAGGCACAAAGAAAGACAAAAACAGTCTCCACCTTCCAGGACCTCTCATTCTAAGGAGGGACACAACCACGTGTAAAAGGACTAGGTACACGCGAGGTGGATACAGGGTACGTGACTGAGGGAAGCCACTACCGGCCGGAGAGACCAGGAAAGGCCTCTTGCGGGACATGGAATATCACCTGCGTCTAAAGAGAAGCTCGGAGGCAGAGACAGGAGGAAAAGCATGCCCGTGTGGGACTGGAGGGGTGGGGGCATAGCCAGGGAAGAGGCACCAAGTTAGGGGGCGGGGGGGGGGGGGGGGGCGGGGAGGATGCTTCATATTGGAGAAACAGGAAGGAAAACCATCGTCGCTGGATCATAAATAGATGTAGGAGCTAATTTGCCTGGAATCACCAGGCCAGTGTCCAAAGCAGCATTTGAACTCAGGCTTTCCTGCCACACCAAGCCCAGTGCTCTATCCGCTACCCCACCTAGTGGAGTCCAGGTTAAAGGTCCTGACTGTTCAAGCAGGAAGGACCTGAAGATGTTGAACTAACTCCCTTTCCTGGCACCATCAAGGAAGACCAAGTAGTACCTAGGACCTGACTGGCCTTTGTCCATTCAGATCCTAATGCCCCAATGCCAAGGGAGTGTTCTCAGCTCAAAAATAGCCATTCTTGGGGATTCGCTAAGTGAATGAATGAATAGGTAAATAAATGGCTGAATGAATAAATAAGTACATAAATAAGTAAATAAATAGATTTGTGTGTGTGTGTATGTGTGTGTGTGTGTGTGTGTATTTTAAATAGCATTCTCACCTAAATAACCTTCCCTCCAACCCCAGCCCTCTAGGCACACACACACACACACACACACACACACACACACACACACACATATACACCACTCACTCCCTGGAAACTCTGGGCTGCTTCCTATGATCCCATATCCACAAACATCTGCAGAAACATTCCTGCATATAAAATCTTGACCGGGATTTACCTTCCAGGGGGCTACCCTCCCTCCTTCCCCCTTCCTCCCATTGGACAGGTGGTATGAGGGGGTTTGCTTGGTGGGCAGTGGCTAAACACTGGACCAGGGCTCCCATTCCTACTCAAGGACAAGGCAGCCCCCTTGTAGGGGTGCTGGCTGGAGCCAGGAGCAGCGGTGTGGGAAGAACGCAGTCACTTGAGGCCATGTTACCATGAGTCCAGACGGGGTACTTCTGAACAGAGAGCCTGCTGATAGAGCCCCTTTTGGAGATGTTGTCCCCACTGACAAAGGAGATTTGTTCAGAGAATTCAAGCTTAGATCCTGTTACCAGACTAGGGACGTGAGAGGCAACAATAGCTTTGTCCAGAATCATTTAACTCGAATGGGGAGCTAAACATGCTTTTTGAAAGAGCCAGCCAGGGCTGCCCGCTCCAGTTTGTCCATAAAGCTAATTTACAGCGTTTGTTTGGCTGCTGAGTTGTTTTTTAATTAGAAATTTTAATTGCTACATGCTGTGTATTAAGATGTTGGGGCTGTGACTGGCAGTTCCGATTGGCTGATGGGAGCCTGTTTCTCCTGGGTAGCTTCAGAGCTGGGATTAGTCTGTTCTTTCCCTGCAGGTGTCTCCTCCTTGGAAACGAGCTTTTAGAAATCTCTCCTGGCTCCCAAGGCAGTCCAGGTGACTTTATTTTCCTTTCAGTCGAAGCAAGGTTTGTGGATAAAAGTAAGAAAACTTGGATTTGGGCCCAGTAGGGTGGCCATTGTTTAGTTTCCTGAGGGGCATCCATTCTTCCCATCTGCAAAATGGGAGAGAATAATCCGTCTCCCACCCCCATCCATTCCTCCCAAGACTAAAATGGGGATGTAGGAGAAAGTCTCAAAGATATAAATAAATCCCGAAGGGAATCAATCAACTCTAGGGGAAAGAATCCTGGATCCCTGGAGAATAACAAAGACCTACAAAGGCCCAGTAGGGCTCAGCAGAACCCAGCCAGTCTTGTTACCAGCCCTTCTTTCTTCCCTCCCCCAACCCACCATAGGCAAAGAACCAAGGAGCCCACATACTTTGAGTTAGGACCATGATGGTGCACACCATCCTGGACAGCCACTCAGAACCTTACTGGCTAGAGCAGGGCACTCAGTCAGTCTATTGAATATCTCCTGTGTGTCCAACCCAGTGCTAGGCACTGAGGCAGAGGCTGAAGGAAAAGATGCCTACCTTCAAAGAACTCCTACTCTAATTGGGGAGACGAGACCCACCCACATGAAACAACTGGCCGCTTATTGTATGACCTTGGGCAAATCAATGAACCTTTCTGTGCCTGTTTTCTCTTCTGGGTAACAGCCGATTTTTTTCTACGTGTACAAAATAAGTAAATAAATAAAACTAAAATCCGGGAGCAATATCATTTTGCCCTGTGACCAATGAGGGGACTGGATCATAGGAACTCTGAGGTTCCTTAGAGCTCGATCATTCTGTTTCTAAGGATGCTTCCAATTGGGAATCCCATGATAGGGCATTGCCATGCAGGATGGAGCCAGCACTTAGGAGGAAATGGGGTCGTACCTGGCCAAGTCAGGTAGGAATTTGAGATGAGTGAAAATAATGAACATGCAGCAGAATACCTCTCATGGCTCTGGCCAGTCACCCCTATAAGGGGACTGACTGCCTCTTTGATGTCATCGAAGAGAGAGGATTGTGCTGAGCTTTGAAAGATGGGCAGAATTTAACATAGACTTCCTGGCCCCGGCAATTGCTGACCCCCTTCGGGTGGGAGGCCTATCCTGTGAAAGCTGGCCCTTGTCCCAGCCTAGTCATCAGTTTTGCTTGAGGAAGTCACTTCATCTTCTGAGGTGTGATATCTGGACCCAGGGCCTGAGCTGGTGCAAGGATTCTAGGTTGAGTGATCAAGACTTGGGTGCTAAGAAGGCCTTCAAAAGCTAGACCCTTCCTGCAGCATCTGATGTTAGAAATACAGAAGGAGCAGAGGATATGGGTCTCTCAGGGGAGAGGGTGATAATTGAATGTGTCTGGCAAAGATGTCAAACAGGCTGGTTTTCGTTGCCACATAAGCCAGGGGCTGCTGCCCTCAAGGGCCTCCTCCAGCCCTGAGGACAGTGACAAAGCACCCCCTTCCCTGCTCCAGAGGGCTGACAACAGGCTCCTGCCTGGCTGCTAGTACACACTCACATATAGAAATGAGCTCTAAAAGTAGAGTCGTCCTTTGAGAATTCCTGCCTCAGAACATATAGATGTGCCCACCTCTCCTCCCGTGAGGCCTTTTAAGCACTTCTAAAGCCTATTGCTATGCCCTTCTGAAGGGGTGAGCCTGTCCTGGTAACCCAGCCTGGTCTCCACAAAAGTGTCAGAGACGTTAATGGCTCCTAGAACTCAAACATCCCTGCCCTGCCACCTCCTCAGACCTGGGGCTCCCATGCTCTGCCGAAGGCCCATCTGCCTGCTAGTGTTCCTGGATTTTAGTGTTAGCTTATCTTTTGTCTGTGTGTCCTTGTTATATGGGCATCGTGGTGGAGCCAAAGGTGCCCCTGTCTGGGGCAGGAAGAGGGAGGAGGCCTGGATTCTGGGCCTGGCTCTGTCTTGGGCCCTCTTTGAGCTCAGTTTTCTCCTCTACAAAGTGAGGCCCCATCTTTACCTAACCCAGACCCACATGTATACACTTAATAAAGAGTCTAGGAAAGTGATGGTAGTGGTGGCAATGAGAGAAGTGGGGGGGAGGAAGAGGAGGGAATGAGAAGGGAGAGACAGAGACAGAAGGAGGGAGGGAGGGAAGGGGGAGAGAGAGACAGAGAGAGAGAAAGTGAGAGGAAGAGAGAGAAAGGAAAGAGAGAAGGGAGAGGAAGGGAGGGGAGGAAGGGGAGAGAGGTAAAGGGGGAAGAGAGAGGAGAGAGACAAAGAGAGACTGAGAGACAGAGGAGGGAGGGAGGAGAGAAAGGGAGGGGAAAGAGGTGAAGGGGGGAGAGAGAGGAGAGAGGGAGAAAGAGAGAGAGAGAGAGAGAGAGAGAGAGAGAGAGAGAGAGAGAGAGAGAGAGAGAGAGAGAGAGAGAGAGAGAGAGAGAGAGAGACCCTGAGGCTGCTGCTCTGCATTTGGGGAGCTGGGCTTTTTGATGGGGTCTCAGTAAGCAATAGGACTGACTTCGATCCTGATACAAGGGGATATATTTTGGAAAGTGTGGACAGTCTGGAGCCAGTGGGGGGGGGGGGGAGGGTGGCACTGCCTACAGAGAGACATCACAGTGGTTCTACGGTGATGGTGCACGTGTCCAGGTAGGCTGGGGAAAGAGCTCATGGGGACAGGGACTGGTCCACCCAGTGTGGGAGGGAGAGCAGGAAATGAGGCTGGGAGCCAGAGGCGATCCTCCGGGGCCCTAGTGAGGTGGGAACTGTCCAGGCCTGAGAAAGGTGTCCCTTGTCCCGCGACCCTCCCTCCAGCAGCCTCGCCGGGCACCAGAGGCCCTTCGCACAGCTGCTCTGGCGGGAATTGGCTCACCTGAACTTTGTACACAAACTCACAAATGACGGCAAATCCGAGCAGCCCCGGGGGAGCCGAGTTTGTTTGCCGCCGGCCCGTCTATCTGGGCTGGCATCAGCAGAAACCTGAGTGTTCCATTAGCGCATGGCGGCCTCTGTCCTCCGAGGCGCGGGCCGAACAGAGACAGCCTGTGCTGCAGACAGACTGACAGCCCTTTTAAGGTTTATCTCCCCGGCCCCCGATGGGAAATGATGAGCCTCCCTGAAACGCAGACCTTGAAACTGGGGCTCCTGGCTCCTGCCACCCTGCAGCTGCCACAGAGCCAGCCGGGAGGGCCGCCGGGGTGGGGGAGGCACCGAGTGTGGGAACCTGGCACCCAGTGGCTGCTGGAGCCTGAGCCGAGAGGTGGTGGGCACTGGAGGAACCCGCATCCCCCCTCTCCCCACCCAGTGACTTCTCTTTCCCAGGCTGGGGGCCAGTGATTGTTGAACCTGACTGGTCTGGCCTCCTAAACCCACTTCCTCGGGGCCGGACCCCTTGCTGATCTGCTGGGGGGGGGGGGGGCCTGCTCTTGCTGCCCGGCCTTATCTAAATGTTGTCGGCAGCCCTAAGGAGGTGGAAAGGAGTTCCCTGATGCCCCGCCCCCAATCTAGAGACACTTTAGTGATGGGGGAGGGGGGAGAAGAATTTCTTCCTTTCCTGTTCTGAACCAGCTGGGGTCCTGCTCTCCTCCGCCTTTCCTTCATGCTATCCTGACATTTGGGGGCCTCACTATGAATTGTAGCATTCGAGGAATCTGTTCTGGCCTGGTCTAGAACTGCTATCAGCAGCCAGTTCCCCATCAGGGGTCCTAGTCCACTGGTCAGTATGGTGCTATAGAGAGAAGCCTGCCCAGGAAGTTGAGAGACCTAAATTCTAGCTCCCAGCTGCCCCCCAGCTTGTGAGGTCAGAAAGGTCACAGTGTTTCTCTGGGCTTCACTTGCCACATCTGTGAAATAGGAGGCTCAGAGGTCTCTAAGACCCTGCCCAGCAATGATGCTGTGACCTGTGATCTCCCCTCACAGTACTGGCAGAGGCCTTGCTGAAAATCCAAACAGCTGAGCAGAAGGAGCCCTGAATTTGGAGTACTGGGGTGGCCTGGAGCTCTGAAGTCCTCAGTTTCTTCTGTAAAATGTAAAATGGGTGTGGATTATGTCAGGCTATACCAGATTAAAATGTAATTGGGAAACACTTATCAAAATTAATTTTAAAATACAATAAAGGGGGCAGCTAGATGGCTCAGTGGATAGAGCACCGGCCCTGGAGTCAGGAGGACCTGAGTTCAAATCTGCCCTCAGACACCTAACACTCACTAGCTGTGTGACTCTGAGCAAGTCACTTAACCCCAATTGCCTCACTTTAAAAAAAAAATACAATAAAACCTAGATAGTGTTAATATGTGGTTTTCTAAGTCAAAGTTCAGTGGCCCCATTTCTATATGGGTTCAACACCATTGGGTGAGAAGACACTAAGAGCCTCCCTTTGGGTAAAGCTTTGCCTACCATCTTCCCTGCCTCCCTCCAACCCCCTCCAACCCCTGGATCTTTGGAAGCCCTCTGCTACTGAGTCCTTTCCCCCAGTGCAAGCAATTGGACCCACAAGTGCCTGTGCCTGCGTGCATGAGAGTGTGAGTGCGAGCGTGTGCTTGCACACACACACACACACACACACACACACACACACATACACACGCTATGATTGATCACCAGAGGCTGGGCCAGGCTCAGAACAAATGCTACTGTGTAGAGTGTAACAGCAGGTAAGGCGCTACTGGAGCTGGGGGCTGGAGGTGGCATTGTCTCCTGCCAGCCCATCACTGGATGAGGCTCTCTCCCACCGCCAAGGGTTGGATGAAGCCCCAACAATAAAGCACATGCCGTTCAGTGAGGTCCCGGTTTTCAGATGCCTGGAAGACATGCTTTTGTGGCTTGAGTGATTCATGACTATTGAGTTATTCTTTAATGAGCAGCTGTTTGGCATTTTCTGGCAGGGCCTGCCCCCGTGTAAGCAATTTGGAAGCCACAGTGTAGTTGAGAAAATTCTCTACTGTTGTCTGGGGCTTTCATTCATTCACTTTAGAGGCAGCTGCTGGTGATGCAACGGATAGACTCGGGAAGACCCAAGTTCAAATCCAGTCTCAGACACTTACTAGCTTTGTGACCTTGGGCAAGTCATTTAACTTCTGCTTCCTCAACTGTAAAATGGGCATAGCACATAGTAGGTGGTAACAGATGCTTCTTCCATGCAGTGGATAAAGCACCGGTCCTGGATTCAGGAGGACCTGAGTTCAAATCTGGCCTCAGACACTTGACACTTAATAGCTGTGTAACCCTGGGCGAGTCACTTAACCCTCATTGCCCCACAATAAATAAATAAACAAATAAATGAATGAATGAATGAATAACTAGATAGATGAATGAATAAATAGATGAATGAATAATGAATAAATAGATGAATAAATAAATAGATGGAAGGAAAAATAAATAAATAAATAAATAAATAAATGAAGGAATGAATTGATAAATAAATAAATGAATGAATGCTTCTTCCCCACTCAACAAACCGTGAATACCTACTGTGTCTAGGGCACCTTGCTAAGCATTGTAGGTTCGGATTTCCCTCCCAAAACCTCTTGGATGCCCCAGCCTGGAGATTGGCCCAGGGGCTTATGGATGGGAATGTGAGCCACAGCCAGCCCACAGATAGTCAAATATTGCTCTTAGGAGGTGGTTAGTAAATGCTCCTTCTGTTGGTTAGTGACATCCCAGAGGAACATGAGACTCCCACCAACACAAACACCCACCCACCCCCAGACAACTCACGAATAAGAGCAAGGATGAGGAGCCACCCTATTCCATTAAAGGCCTTTTCACACCTGTTGGCATGGTCTCCTTGTGTTGTGTGGTAGAGGAGTCTGGCACACACACACACACACACACACACACACAAGTGGTCATCATAGAAACAGACTGAACCACTTCACGGTTACATCTCATTTCAGGACAATAGTAACCCTCATTTAAGTAGCATTTAAAGTTGTACAAAGCGCTGGGAGGCGGGCAGTAGAAGCAGTTGATTGAGGGAAGTTAAATGACCTGTCCAAAGTCATTGGGCAGCTCTTGGTGGAGCCAAGATTGAAGATGGGCCTTCTGCTGGGAGGCAGCATCTTTCAGTTGTTTAACCTTGTCTCTCTGGGCCTCAGTTCTTCGGCTATAAAATGAAGGGGTTCACCTGGATAAGCTTAAAGATCTCCTCCAATTCTAAGCAGCTAGGTGGGGCAGTGGATAGAGCACCCGGTCTGGAATCAAGGAAGATTCATCTTCCTGAGCTCAAATCCAGCCTCGGACACTTATTAGCTGTGTGACCCTGGGCAAGTCACTTCACCCTGTTTGCCTCAGTTTCCTCATCTGTAAAATGAGCTGGAGAAGGAAATGACAAAACTACTCTAGTATCTTTGCCCCAAAAACCCAACAAAATGGGATCACAGAGTCAGACTGAAAAAAGTCCAGTTCTAAATCTGAATACAAAACCAAGGGGGCAGCTAGGTGGCATAGTGGATAAAGCACTAGCCCTGGATTCAGGAGGACCTGAGTTCAAATCTAGACTCAGACACTTGACACTTACTAGCTGTGTGACTCTGAGCAAGTCACTTAACCCTCATTGCCCCGCCCCCCCCAAATGACACAAATACAAAACCAATATTCTTTCCAAGTCCTGGAAAAGTATACAGTCATATGTTTATATATCCATATATTCAAGCATGCAAATATATATCTATATATATATATCCATACATGGACATAGCCATAATGAATATATACACAGACACCCATATAAGGAAGTACAGATTGGTACATGCCAACAGGTCATGGATTCAGCCTATGGGGGCTAGCAGGGTAGCACAAGATGGCTGTCCATGGGCAATTTTTGTTTTGGAGAGGGGAGTATTCACTTACCCAGGGAGGGAGCCTTGAAAGGTTTCTTCCCTTGATCATGTCACCAAGGTGTCTCGGCAGCGGCAGGTACCTATGTCATACTGACGTAGACACTTACTAGAAAACTTCAGGGCACCTGCCTCTGACCTTCCTCACACCCTACTTCATGTGAGTGATTTTAGGCATCAAATCATACAATTCGGGATCATCAGTGTAGAGCTGGACCTCTGAGGCCATTTAGTGTGATTCCCCCCTCTTTTTAGAGATGAGAAAACGGAGGCCAAGAGAGATTGTGACTTATCCAAGGTCACAGGGGCAGGGGGGATTTGAACCTGGGTCCTCTAAGGGTAGTCAGTGCCCTTTCTACCGGACCCACAAAGAAGAAGGAGCAAAGGCTTTGTCTTTGGACAAAGGCTGGGCAGAATAATGGAGAAAGTGGGATGGAAGGCAGAGTTCTTGGAGGGCGATGAGCCGAGCCAGGCTGACTCCAGGGCCCGGGGCACCTTCAGGTAATGAACGGTTGTTATAGCAGCCGTGGTTGCCTGGGCAGCAGGAACAAGCCCTCAGCTACTCAGGAGAGATCCACCTGATTAGAAAGAATGGAGAGTCATGGGAGTGTTGGCCAGTCTGACTAATCTATTCAGGCAGGGGCAGCCCAGCCCAAGACAGGGACCCAGCAAGCCCAGGAAGGTGTAGCCATGAAGTTTGAACCAGGACTTGCCTTGGGGACTTTTCTTCCCCTTCCTTCCTTCTCAAGGACCAAAGAGGCCCGGGTTTGGGGTTTGAGAAACTGTACCCCAAAAAAGTACAGATGGGAGAGGGGAGGTCTGGGAGGAAGGTGTATCTTGGTACAGCTGTGGATGAGCCTTTGCATGATGGGCACATTCATAAGGAAAATTAATTACCGATCTTCTAAGCAGAGGTGCCCACAAAAAAGACTACAGAACCCAGATAATATGGTACAGTCTGCATTTCTATTTGAATTTGACACCAGTGTCCTAGAGGCTAAAGTTCATAGGGGTAGCGTTAAGAAGTGGCAGCAGGGGGGCAGTTGGTGGTGCAATGGATAGAGCACCGGCCCTGGATTCAGGAGGACCTGAGTTCAAATCCAGCCTCAGACACTTAACACTTATTAGCTGTGTGACCCTGGGCAAGTCACTTAACCCCAATTGCCTCACACCCAAAAAAAAAAAAAAAGAAAAGAAAGAAAGGCAGCAGGGATTAGATCTACTTCAAGCCCCTGGAAAATTTATCCCAACCCCAGCAGTTGGAGACAGCACAGTGCAGCGGAAAGAATGCTCGATGTGGAATTGGGTCTGCGTTTGAATCTTGACGCTGCTACTTATTACTTTTGTGACCTGGGGCTAGTGTTTTAATCTCTCCGTGCCTCCATTTCCTAAACTGTCAAATGAGAAGGTTGAGTCGGGTGATCTCAATGTTCCCTTCCAACTCTAAATCTATGGTCTGTGATCCCAAGGACTCACTCTGCCCAGACTCTGAACCCTGAGCCACGGTGACGGATAATGATGAAGATCATGGAGGGACATGATAGACAGTGGACCCCAAGCAATGATTGGATTCCAATCACTTTGTAAAAAAGATCTGAGGCACATACACTGGTAGCCTTTAAAACATCTAAACTTCTGTGTACCTGGCAAGAAGGACGACCCACATCAGGGAGTGTCCCAAGGAGGTTGTAGGCATCCCTGAAAAATTGTACTTATTTCCCTGATGGTGGTGGTGGTGATGGTGGTGGTCAGTCATTTCAATCATGTCTGACTCTTTGTGATCCTATGGACCATAGCACACCAGTACTGTCCATGGGGTTTTCTGGGCAAAGACAGTGGAGTGATTTGCCATTTTGTTCTTCAGCTCATTTTACAGATGAGGAAACTGAGGCAGATAGGGGTTAAGTGACTTGCCTAGAGTCACACAGCTAATAAGTGTCTGAGCTCAGATCTGAACTCTGGTCCACTGTGCCACCCAGCTGCCCCTCTTCCTTAGTATATTCAAACACAAACAATATTTTCAGAATTTCTTTATTTGATGGAGACCAAATTATTCTGAGTGCTCAAGGAACATTTCAAGAAGTCAGTTGGATTAAAAAATACTCACCAGGGGGCAGCTAGGTGGTGCAGTAGATAGAACACCGGCCTAGATTCAGGAGGACCTGAGTTCAAATCTAGGCTCAGACACTTGACACTTACCAGCTGTATGACCCTGGGCAAGTCACTTAACCCTCATTGCCCCACCCCCCAAAAAAATATTCACCAACCATTCCTTTTATGCACATACTTCTAGGAGGAGAAGGAAACATGTATTTATTAAATGCCTACTATGTGTCAGACACTGTATTAAACCCTTTATAAATATTATCCCATTTGATCCTCACAACAACCCTGTGAGGGAGGTGCTATTATTATCCCCGCTACAGAGGCAGACAGAGGTTAAGTGACTTGCCCAGGGCCACACAGCTGGATATGAACTCACGTCTTCCTGACTCCAAGCCTGGTGCTCCATCCACTGGGCTGTCTCACTGGGGCATAGAATTCAGGACTGGAAAGGAAGCCAGAGGTTTGTGGCAACCTGACACTCCTGAGTGACTCCCCAGTCCCCTAGCTTCAGGTCTGGATTTAAAGGGGTTTTATTTGGGGGACTGCCAACCAGAGGAATGAGAGAATTACCCAAAGAAAAACTTTACATGAGGTCTGGGGGAGGTTCAATACCCCCTGAGATGTAGGATGTGCCTTGGCAACGGCCCATACAAATGCCCCATGGCATCCTCTGCTCCAAGAGCAGTCCTGAAAATCCACTCTCTCAAGGGGCAGCTAGGTGGTGCAGTGGATAGAGCACCAGCCCTGAAGTCAGGAGGACCTGAGTTCAAATCCGGCCTCAGAACATTGACACTTACTAGCTGTGTGACCCTGGGCGAGTCACTTAACCCCAATTGCCTCACCAAAAAAAAAAAGAAAATCCACTCTCTCCACAAGGAGGCCGTTGGGAGGCACCTAGAAGAACTCTAATCCAATCTTTATGGGCTCCTGTGGAGTTCTTGGCCTTCAAGTTGCCTGACACTGAAATGTCCCAAGACTGTCCTATGGACAGAATTTGGATTTAGATATGGATGAACCCCAGCCTGCTGAGCAATAGTCGGACAAATGCTACATTGGATGCCACCAGCCAGCAATGAGCAACTGGCCTGGCCATCTACGAGTTTGGTGTCAAATGCCAATCTAGGAGAACCCACATGGAGATAGATGCCTTGCCCTATAGGCCCCAAACATCAGAGACCTTAGTATTCTCTGCCCCAGTGGGCAAAGGTGGCCCACACTGCCTTGATGTGGAAAAACATGACTAAGGGTTGGAGACATTTTCTGGAAAATGTGCCTTTGGTGAAAGTAAGTTACATGGTTCTGATTGGATCAGAGCAGTTGATGACAAACTCAGCTCCAGGATGAGCATTCTTGAGTAGGGATGTTGGCTGGCTAAGAGGAAGAGACACGACCCCCAAGGAATTATGCTCCCCTGATGGCCAACTACTGTTGTGAGATTAGCATGAGCTCTGTGATGCCTTACTAGGGAGATTACTGTAAGAGAACTCGTGTGCAAAGTAAGGAGGCGGCTAGTGCCACCCAATGCCCTTGTATGATAACTTTGGATACTAGAGGCCAAGTTCCAGATCCTGAAACTGGTACGAAACAGTATCCACAGGCCCTGAATGACTACAAGATGCAAATGGGTACAAGGAATGAAAGAGTAAAAGATCTATGCCAGGCATGTTTAAGGGAAAGCAGTCCAAGCCACTTACCTGGAGGATATAATGGTGGCAGGCCATGGTATAGATTTTCTGTCCCTGGAATAACAACAGAAAAAATGACCCCCCCTTCCTATCGTGGATGGATGCAAAGGCCAACCCATGCAGCAAATAGAGGGCTTCCCCAGTGATCATAGGACCCATAGCTTATGCAAAGGCCAACCTAGTCAGTAACCAGAGGGCTTCCACAGTAGTCATTGAAGAAAGATTTCTCTATGCATGTTATCCTTGTCAGACCAAGATTTCCGGAGCAGTTACTCAAGGATGCGCTCATCCTGGCATGGATTAAGGAGTCTACCATATTATCCTTAGAGTATTTGAATTGTACCCCATCAGACAGGCCAGAGTAGGGGGGCAGGGGAGTGTGATGCTCAGGCCTGAACAGAAGACATCATGAAGTCACCATGTGGCATTTCCATTATGTCACTAATAACAACACCACAGACTTCACTCTGTACATGTTGATATCTGGGCAAGAGCCACAGTTGCCCTTTGACCTGTGCTTTGAAATTTCAGAGAATGGAGATTTGGAGACCCATGGCACAGTTAGGCACTTTAAGAAACCAGGTAAGAGAGTCCTGTTCCTTGCCTAGACTTGGCTCAGAAAAGAAAGGAGAGGAACAAACATTAGCAAAATGCTTTGGTGTCAGGAACCCCAACTACAAAATCTTGGTGTTCCTGGAAATGATACAAGATACTGGATTGGTGGAGAGCTACCCTATACAAAGTAGTTAACTCGCTTCTACATATTTCCATGGAATGTCTGGGGCCTTCAATTACATCTTTTTTTGTTTGTTTGTTTGTTTGTTTTGGGGGGGGCAATGGGGGTTAAGTGACTTGCCCAGAGTCACACAGCTAGTAAGTGTCAAGTGTCTGAGGCTGGATTTGAACTCAGGTCCTCCTGAATCCAGGGCCGATGCTTTATCCACTGCGCCACCTAGCTGCCCCCCAATTACTTTCTTCTTAAGGGGACCTTGGTTGTAAATCTTGATGAACAGGATTACCAAGGAGGGTCAAAGAATCAGGCTGGGTGAAGGCATCATCCACCATTGCAGTTGGTCCCATGGAACGTCCCATGTAAAACCTGATGTATGTAATTCAGCTTGGTCCTTCATGTAAATTATACCCATGTATTCAATGCAATTGCAGTGAATGAAAACTTTTCCAACTGAAAGAAAAATATGTTGACTCCTTCTCCCTCTATTATGCCACAATTGAGTGTTGGAAGTTCTAACCTTGATCCCTCCCTTTTGGAGATCTTCAAGAAAGAACCTAGGGTAATTTGCATCACCACACGGAGTCTCCTAGAGGAAGACAAGGGAAGGAGGCAGGGAGAGAGTGACAGACAGAGACAGAGAGACATTGAGACAGACAGACACACAGAGACACACAGAGACAGACAGAGAGACAGAGAGAGAAGGCATGCCTACCAAAAGACTCCATAGGTGGTGATGAGAAACAGGAGGAAGTAAACCAGCCTAGGCTCTGACATGACATAGAAAATGGAGACCTATTGGATCCATCTAGACCTGTTCCCACCACCTGTGGTGCCCATCAGGGCACACGAGCCAGCAGCCAGTCAGGCAAGAGTCTTTGCTGAGAAAGGTACAAGAAGGAGGCCTCAGTCCCTACGCTGACAAAACCTAGAATCTTAAAGAGCAGGCTGTGTGGTACAGTGGGAAGCACGTAGAAGACTTCAATCCCAGCTCTGCTACTTATGAGCCTCACTTTCCTCATCTGTAAAATGGGCATGATGGACTAGATGATTTCCAAAATCCCTTCCAGGTATAGATCTTCCAAACTCCTAAAATCAGTGACAATTTCAAGGCGAAGGCTGCTCTGGGTTCCAGGTTTACCTGGCTGTGAGCCGCCATCTTGGAAGGGTCTGGACTTCTTTTGAGGGGGCGCAGTGGATAAAGCACCCACCCCGGATTCAGGAGTACCTGAGTTCAAATCTGACCTCAGACACTTGACACTTACTAGCTGTGTGACCCTGGGCAAGTCACTTTACCCTCATTGCCCAGCCAAAAAAAGAAAGAAAGAAAGGAATCTACCATGAATTCAGGCACAGGAATGGCAGGGACTCTGGGACTCAAGAGGGGGTCCCAAGATTTAGAGCTAGAAAACGCCTCAGAGATTGTCATCCAAGTCTCTTATTTTACAGATGAGAAAACCGTGCCTCTAGAAATGAAATGATTTTCCCAAAGTCCCACAGAAGCAGAGCCAGAATTCCAACCTAGGACTCTGACCACAAAGCTGGGGCTCTTTCTGGGATGCCATGCCACCTCCCCAGTGGGTGGCCACACGCCTCCTCATTTCCTTGGTGTTTCCTCAGAAGGGCTGTGCCCACCCTGGGTGGGCCCGACGCATTGGGGCTGGAGCAGGGTAGGGAAGAAGGATTAGCTCCAGCCCAGCAGGCCCTCCCATGCCCCTCTCTGGGCGGCCCTGCCCACCATGGCCTGTGCGCAAAGCCATCGCCCCAGGCCCAGCAAACCCCCTGTGAGTGAGGAGTGGGGAGAGGAGAGCCTGTGATTGGCAGGGCCCTAAGATTGCAGTTGTTAATGCACCAGGAATAAGATAAGCCTTATCTGGAAATGTCCGTGGAATCGAGACTTTGATGGAAACAGGCTTCTGGGTTAATATATTTTTGATAGATAAAGTGAAGTAAAAGGGAAAGGCCAGGGGGGATGTATCAGGAGAAGAAACATTTTTCTCTCCTCTTTCTGTCTCTTAATATGTGTGGGGAGGGGAGGGGTGGGATGCACACACACGATACATGTGTTTGTGTGTGTGAGACAAGTATATAAACTCATTTCTGTATGATATGTGTCTGGGGCTGCCCTCGAGTATCTCTTTGTGGAACATCTCTTCCTTACACAGATGCCAGGGAAAGGCTCCTTCCTCTCAAAACTCTCTCCCATCTCCCATCTCGCAGATGCCTGAAATTCCACCATTAGAGCTGAATTCCTTTGACTAAATCTCCTGTTAAAGAGCAGCTCCATACAAAAACAAAACAAAACAAAAGAGCAGCTCCATTTAGCAAAGGTCAAGCATTACATAGTCTTTGATATCTGAATGGGAATGAGTTTTTCAGACCCCTTTCTGAGAGGAGTTCTGGGATAATGAGGGTAGGGCTTAAAGGGGGAGAAGGAAGGAAGGAAGGAAGGAGAAGAGGAGGAAAGGGAGGGAATGGAGGAAAGGAGAAAAGGAAGAAAGAAAAAGGAAGAGAGAGGAAGAAGAAAGGAAGAGGAGGGAGAAAGAAAGGAGAGAGGGAAGGAAGGAGGGAGGGGATGGAAGGAGGGAGGAAGGAAGGAAGGAAGGAAGGGAGGGAGGGAGGAAGGAAAGGAGGAAGGAAAGAAGGAAAGAAGGAAGGAAGGAAAGAGGGAAGAAGGGAAAAGAGGAGGAAAGGGAAGGAGGGGAGGAAAGAAGAAAAGGAGGAAAGAAAAAAGGAAGGGAGAGGAAGAAAGGAAGAGGAGGGGGAAAGAAAGGAGAGAGGGAAGGAAGGAGGGAGGGAATGGAAGGAGGGAAGAAGGAAGGAAGGGAGGAAGGAAAGAAGGAAAGAAGGAAGTCACTGAGTGGCCAAAGGGAAGGAAATGAAAGGGGCGCCATTTGAAGGAAAATGGCCCACAAAAGACAGGCTGAGATGTCCGGAGACAGCCTTCCGCAGTCCCACACATCTGGGCACGCCTGGGTCTTAGCAGGCTGTATGATAATTATCTCCTTCTGTGTAAAAGCCCATGTGTGTAAATGGGCACAGGAACATGGCCAGATCAGACCCACCAGGGGCTGTAGTGCCCACCTTCACAATGACTTCCACAGCTTCCCTGGGGAAGCCCAAATACCCTCTGATTTAGGCCAATCACAGAGCAGGGAAGTACCTGCCTCAGGTACTCTGCATAAAACAACAGAAATACAGCCATCGCTCAGGATCCACTGTCCACCAACCCGAGCCCTGATTTATCTTCAGGCCTCACTATCCCTGCTTCGTGGTGTCCTGTGACCCGGCAGGAAGGACCAAGGAAAGGTTGGTGAAGCAGTGGCTACATTATTAGAGTCCTGGAATCCGCCCCCCCATTCCCTCTAGGCTCACATGGCCCTTGTGCTGCCTGGATTCTGTTTGTGGATAGTCTGGCCTCCACCTACCCGAATCAGGAATCTGAGAGGAGCCCCCAGAATGCAGCCTGTAGTTAAGATCTACAGTTCGGGCCTTATACTGACCCAGATCCAATCCGGAAAGCTTCTTAATGATATTTCAACAATGGCTCACTTTGCCCCTACCCACCTGGAAACATCCATGTCTAGCTGACATCTTTGGCTGTGAGCCTCCCCAGTCCCCTGCAAGCACCCCAGGCTAACACAAACATTTAGAAATGGATCAGATTCATTAAAAAGGATGGACAGACAAGGACCTAGCTTCCTAGCCCAGTTAGCAGAGGAATGAATACAGCCCACCCTCTGGTAAAGCACCATTTTCTTCCATTTTTCCAACCAGGGATTTGGTCAGAGTCTCCACAACAATCATTGCACCAACTAGTGAAGCCTCTGTCTCCTGCACTACGAATCCCAAAGGAACTCCCAAAATGTAAACTCTGACTCAGAATCACAGCTCTGGATTCATATGGCCCAGGTTCAACCTAGAGGGTTTCTCAGTTCTACTTGTATCATGCAGCAAGGTGGTGTGGTGGGTAGAGCACTGGGCCTGGAGTTCAAATCCAGCTTCAAATGTTTACTAGCTGTGTGACCCTGAGCAAGTTATCCTCTTCCTCAGTTTTCTCAACTGTAAAATGGGTGTTATTTTAGCACCTACATCACAAGGTCATTGTGAGGATCAAATAAGATATTTATAAAGTGCTTAGCATAGTACCTGGCACATTGCTAAGCTTAATAAAGGTTTGTTCCCTTCTCTTTCTCCATCCAAGAAAAGCCTAGGAATATCTAAATTTAGTTAATGTCTCTCTCTTTGGGTCCGCCCCCCCCCCCAGGCTCCTGCAAGCTCTCAAGGCTAACAGAAGCATTTAAATGTAGAAGAGATTTGTTTAAAAGTATGTAATAAGCCAAAAATTAAAAAAGAAAAAAAGGTCAACAAGGTGGCACAGTGGATAAAGCATCGGTCCTGTATTCTGAAGGACCTGAGTTCAAATCTGGCCTCAGACACTTGACACTTACTAGCTATGTGACCCTGGGCAAGTCACTTTACCCTCGTTGCCCCTCCAAAAAATAAACAAATAAAATAAAAGTATGTAATAAACAACAACAACAAAAGGACATGAATCCAAGCCCCACCATCAAGAGATTAGTGATAGCTCTATCAAACTCATGGCACCAACAAGGCAAGGCCCCGCCATGTGCATCAACATTTCTACTCCAGAATCGAGTATGGCGTCCACTGCCCTTTTCCATCTCTCTCTGGAGTCTGTTTCTTCACTCTTTTTTTTTTTTTTTTTTTTTTGCGGGGCAATGGGGGTTAAGTGACTTGTCCAGGTTCACACAGCTAGTAAGTGTCAAGTGTCTGAGGCCAGATTTGAACTCAGGTACTCCTGAATCCAGGGCTGATGCTTTATCCACTGTGCCACCTAGCTGCCCCTGTTTCTTCACTCTTACATCTGCTGTTTTTATCCTGCATCCCGATTGTTACCACTACTGTCTCTCAGTACAATCCACCATCTCAGCTGTCCTGGTTCCCTCAGCTCCTGGCTTGGCTCTGAAACTCATCAATGTTTACCCATCAACCACTGCCAATTCCTATCATTGGAACACCTGGGAACTCAAGCCAAGGCTTAGTGCTATCCTATTTGGACCTCAGATACCCTGCCTGGAGCCAGAAAGACTTGGGTCTCAGACGAAAAGGTTTAACACTATATCAGCAATATGCCTGGAGAGAGAAGACTGGGACTTCAGGCAAAGACCCAGTTCCACTGATCAACCAGTAAACAAGCATTTATTAAGCACCTTCTTTTTCCAGGCCCTGTGCTAGATGCTGAGGAATAGGCCCTGGCTTCATGAGGGTTCCATTCTATTGGAGGAGATAACATGTATGAATAAATTTGAATTAAATACAAGGTAGTTTGGGGAGGAAGACCACTAGCAGGGGAAAGGGATCAGGAAAGATCTGATCAGAATGACTGGGAATCTCCTTAAAGCCAGAGGCTTTCATTTGTTCCTTTATATCCCTCACCCTTAGCACGGTGCCTGGCACATAGTAGGACCGTCATAAATGCTTACTTGACTGACCATGTGTCAGGCATTGTGCTAATCACCTGGGATACAAAGAAAGGAAAAAGTCTGTCCCTGCTCTCCAGGAACAGGAGGAGCTTAGTTAATGCTGTTGGATTGAAATGAATACTCAAAGGGACCGTACTCACATCCCTCATCCAAGAGCACCTTGGACTCATGGATGGTAGCTGTGGATATGCCATTCAGTGTCTGGGCTTAGGGCTGGGGGGAGGGTGTGGGATGGCAAAGTAAATTAAAGCTTGGGGCTTGGAAGTCGGGAAGAACTGAGTTCTAGATCCCCTCAGATACTTAACCAGTTGTGTGACCCAGGGCTGTTGTGAGGGTCAAATGAGACAACATTTGTAAAGTGCTTTGCAGATCTTAAAAGCTGGTATATCACTGTTGTTATTGCTGTTGGATGGAAGCCATTATAGTCTTTGACCCAAGAAAGGGCTTCTTAAGTCTTCGCTTCGTTCCTAGTCCTATTCGGGATCCAGTCGAGAGGGAGGCAGTTTTCTCCCACACTCATGCACATTCACACACACTCACATACATGCACACGTACATATACATACATATACACATGTGCACTCACACACATACATGCACACGCAAGGAGGCTGGCCTGGGTGGCCTTGCGGTCCCTGCCAGCCGCAGTCTGCATTCTCTCCTCCTCTCGCGTCCTCCTCCATCACTTTCTCCCCCCCCCCCTCCGCCCCCAGCGCACCCCCCTTCTCCTCCAGGCCTCCTCCATTTATAGGCCCAGGGTGACAGTTACTCGTCACAAACTTCTCAAATGAAAGCAGAGCTGGGGAAAAAAAATGCCAGAGTGAGCAGGCAGGCGACTGCGGCAGAAAAGTGATTAAAAAGAATAATTAGCATTTGCCCCCGATAAATGAGCAGAGCCATTAATTAGACTGATTTCCTCCTGCCTTTTCCCCCCTCGCGCTTCCCCGCCCCCACCCTTATCGCAGCGCTGCCCGCGCGGCCCGGGCCGCCGGGTTTCCATCAGTGTCTCGGGCTGTCAAGGGCTCCGAAGGGGCGGCTTCTCCTGCCGCGGGCGGCCGCTGCCCGGCTGGGGTGGCGCAGCCCGGGGGCTCTGCCAGGGCACCCCTGCCCCCCCCTTCGGGCCCCTCCAGCCCCCTCTCGCTCCTTCCTCCCTTGCTTCCTCCCCCCTTCTCCACTCTCATTTATTTACCCCTTCCTTTTCCCCTTCTCTCTTTTCCTTCCATCCTCCCTCTTTTCTCTCTATCAGCTTTCCTTCTCTCTCCTTTTCCTTTATCCTGTACTCCTACTTTTCTCTCCTCTTCTCCCTTCTTTTTCTGTCTTCCCACCTCTCCTCTTTTCCCCCTCTTTTCTTTTCCCCTTCTGCCTCTTCCTCCCCTCCATTCTACTCCTCTTCTTCTCCCTCCTCCTCTTCTTCCTTATCTTCTCTTCTTCCCCTTCTCCTTTTGTCTACACTCCATCTCCCTGCTCCTCTCCTCTTTCCCCCTCCCTCTCTTCATTTCTCCTCTCTTCTCCCTATTCCTTCCCTCTTTTCCTCTCCTTTACTTCCTTCCTCCTTTCTTTCTCTCCCTCCCTTCCTTTTTCCTCTCTTCCTTCTTCCCTCTTTCTCTCTCTCCTTCCCTTTTTTCTTTCTTCCTCTCCCACTTCTTACCCCCTTTTTCTTCCTCTCCCTTCCCTTTCTCCTCTCTTCCTCTCTCCTCCTTTCCCCCTTCTCTCTTCTTCCCTTTCTCCTCTTTCCTACCCTCAAAATCACCTCCCTACTCCTTCCCAATTTTCTCTTTCTCCTCTCTCCTTTCCTTCCTTCTTCCCTCTCTTTTCCCCTTGTGCCTCCCCTTCTTAACTCTTGCTTCAGATCAGGGATGGGGGCTGTTTCTCCTAGAGTGGGTTTTAGGGCTTTCTCCCCAAATGAATTGTTTCTCTGGGTCTTGATGATCCCATTGGCTGGTTTGGCGGGGTGCCAAGCATGGCTGTGGCTGCTGTCGCCTGTTTGAGAGTAATTACTGGGATGAAAGGGAGAATTTTAATTAAGACAGTCTCTCCCTACTCTTGCCTCCTCCCTTATGGGTAGCAGAGACTATCAGAAATGAGGGGCATTGGGGGCTGTCCACCCCACAAACACTCAAAAACAAGTATAGGTCCAGGGCCTGAGATCTGTATGCCCTCATGTCAGGCCTGAGTCCATGTGTGTGTGTGTGTGTGTGTGTGTGTGTGTGTGTGTGTGTGTGTCTTAGAATTCCTGCACTGTTCTTGAATCCCTGTACCTGTCCCTTAGTGTTTGCCTTCCGAGGTTTGGAGATCCATTTGAGAGGTTTGGCAGTTGAATTGACTGTATCTGTTTTCTCTGGCAGAGTCCAGGGTCCATCACCCTCACATGATCCCAATGTGCTGAGCCAGGCGTTATCTCTAATAAGCCCCGGGCCTCCAAAGCTGCCTCGTTCGGCATCCAAGACCAAGAAGGCTAGCTCTCTTGGAAGCACTGGACATAGAAAATCTAAGAAAACAGTTTGTATGATTTAGAGCCAGAAGGGACTTTGGAGATCATATTAGTATGATTCTCTCCGAACCATCCTCTCCCCTGCCCCTAGTTTACAAATAAATTGTGAGCATTCCACTGGGACACAAGATGAGGCTATGGGTGGGAAGGTTAGGGTTAGGGTTAGGACATCAAGGTAAAGTGGACAGAGAAGAAGACCAAGAGTTTGAAGCTCTGGGTTCATTCCAGCCTTGCCACTGGCTACTTGTGTGACCTGGGACAGGTCACTCCCTCTCTGGACCTCAGTTTCCCCCTTTTAAAATAAAAGAAGGGGGTTTCAAATTGGCTCTGATAATTTACATAGTACTATGAGACTTGCAAGGTGCTTTGAATGTTATCTGATTTGATTCTGATCCTGTCTAGCCCTAATATCTCATTCTATGAGTCTACAGATTGTCAGTAATCATTTATTAAGTACCTACTGTTTGCTAGGCACTATGCTAAGCACTAGAGGGGTACAAAGAAAGGCAGAAGACAGTCCCTGCTCTCACAAGGGGAGCACAATTGAATGGAGGAGACAACATGGGAACATCAAAGTACAAACAAGCTACATACAGGACAAGAGGGAAGGCCCTAGCATGAAAGGGGATCAGGAAGGTCCTGCTGTAGAAGGTGGGATTTTAGCTGAGACTTGAAGAAAGCCAGGGAAGATAGGAGGCAGAGATGGAGAAAGAGCATTCTAGGAATGGGGGACAGTGAGAGAAAGTGCCCCAAGTCCAGAATGGAGTGTCTTGTGTGAGGAACAGCAAGACCAGTATCATTGAATGGCAGATTGGGGAGTACATGGGGGGGGGGTATAAGAAGACTGGAAGGGGGTGGAGTGGGTGAGCAGGTTATTTGAACCCCAGAGGATTATTTTATTTGACTTTGCAGGTGATAGAGAGGTGATAGGGTGTGTGAATCCGTCAGCCCTGCCCTTTATAAGTCAATTTGACAGTTGAATGGAGGATTTGGAAGAGGGTCAAGGAAGGCTAACCCACCATGGGCGATTGCAGTAGTCCAGGAATGGGTTGATGAGGGTCTGCACCAGGGTAGGGACAGTGTTGGAGGAGAGAAGGGACTTATGGAGAGATCATCACCGGGACTGGCAACAAATTGGACGTGCGGGTGGTGCGGGGGTGGGGAGGTGAGACATTTGTTCTTTAACTCTTTTCTGTGTTCCAGTGGTGAGATCTTAGTAATAGAGCTTGAAGGTAGTAAGTGGCAGAAGTGGGTTCCTGGCTCTTCAGATTGGGGATCTGGATTGTCTTCTCTTCCTATAAGTCCTTACTCCGTAAGCTTCTGGGGCTCAGTAGGATCTGGACGGTGTTTCCTGACTCATCCATCTCATAGGAGAATAGGGGGCCTGACTGCACCCCTTTTTCCCTTCCATCTCCCCCATCAAGAAAAAGTGCTTTCTCTCCCCCCATAAACCACCCACCCCGGGGATGTCAGAGATATTTACAGCATCTTTCATTCCAAGTGGCTCACCACTGCAGAACAGAAACTTGGTTTGGGGTCCTGTAATGGCTGACTCTGGTTGTCTTTGAACCTCTCAAGTCTCTTCCCTACACCCCAATTATACCAAGGCAGCTCCCTGAGGGGCCCCATCTCTCCCCACCTCCAAAAGTGTCAGATGGAAGGGCTGCAAGGAAGGTGGTGAGGGACATGGCATGGTCCTTGGGCTGCTCCCATGCCCATTCCCCTGGTGCATGTGCCCCCCCCCCACTCACACACACCAGGAATGCAGGAAAATGAAAGCCGGGAAAAGGGGGGGGAGCAGCTGCAGGGAATTAGGGAGAGTAACTGGAGCCAGCCGGTTGGGGAGGGATGGGGGGAGGCTATTTTAAGAAAAATGGCCCAGGTCACTAGGGGGGGAGGGTTCCTGGTCCAATCCCTTTCTCTTCTCCCTTCCCCGAGTTTGGGGGGTGGGTGGTTGGGTTAGAGAGAGGCAGGGCCACCGGGGTATTGGGGGAGGGGATATTAGTGAGTACAGGATGGAATGTGGGGAGCCGCCCTGTGAGCTGGGGGAGGCACTGAAAGGAGTCCCCCCCCCCCGCGCCTTGGGTAGATGGCCCTTCAGTCCGAGCCCCTCGGTTGAAAGGGGGTGGCTCTCTGAGTGCCCCAGAGGCCCCTCCCATCTCCCCTCTCTTTGCCCCCCGCCCAGGCTTGTCCCGCCGGCTCTGTTGTTCTTCTCCGGGTCAGGGGGAGGTTTGGCAGCCGCGGGGGTCCCGGCTAGCCCCACCGGATATCCTCATTTCCCACTAATGGGAGGAAATGAATGAAGCCCGCGAGGCTCCCGGCAGGGCGGACTGGACTGTACGGGGCAGAGGATGGAGACAGGGATGGAGACGGAGCTGCAGAGCAGCAGACGGGCTCCCTCTGGGCCCTCCGTCCTAGGGGTCGGCCAGAAAAGAGCTGGGCAGAGCTGGGCAGGGTTGGGCAGAGCTGAGCATGGCAGAGCTGAGTAGAGCTGGGCAGAGCTGGGCAGGGCTGGGCAGGGTTGGGCAGAGCTGGGCATGGCTGGGCTGGGCAGAGTCGGGCTGGGCAGATCTGGGCATGACTGGGCAGGGCAGGGTTGGGCAAGACTCAGCTGGGCTGGATATGGCTGGGCATGGCTAGGCAGGGCAGGGTTGGACAGGGCAAGGTTGGGCAGGATTGGGCAGAACTGGGCTGGGCAGGGTTGAGCAGAGTTGGGCTAGGCAGGGCTGGACAGGGCAGGGTTGGGCAGGGCAGGGCAGGGCTGGGCAAGGCTGGACATGATTGGGCATGGCTGGGCAAGGTGGTAGGGCTGAACTAACTCAAGTGTACTGGAAGGGAGGGCCTTCTCATGTCGTGGGGGAGTAGAACCAAGTACTAGACAAGGATACATACACATGAAAACCCAAGTCTCATACACATGCAAGCAATGCACCAACACCACCAAGATGCAAGTAGAGACAAAGCACAAGCCCACACAAATACAAGTGTAAACACAACCACTAACAACACAGACTAGATTCATGTTGTGCATTAATATACAAGCAGAGGGGCAGCTAGGTAGTACAATGGATAGAGCACCGGCCCTGGATTCAGGAGTACCTGGGTTCAAATCCGGCCTCAGACACTTGACATGTACTAGCTGTGTGACCCTGGACAAGTCACTTAACCCCAATTGCCTCACCAAAAAAAAAAAAAAAAAGCAACAAAAAAAATATACAAGCAGAGATACAGAAATGCTCACTCACGCGGGAACAGCCAGACTGAAGCAGCCACTAGGATGGACACAGGGACTATGCAGCACCTGCAGTGCTAAGTGCTAGGGATACAAGGGAAGACAAAAGACAGTCCAGGCTCTCAAGGAGTTCACAACCTAATGTCGGAAACAATAGGCAAACAACTACGTGCAAATAAGACCCAGACAAAATAAACTGGGGATGATCACCATCAAGAAGGCAACTGGGGGCAGCTAGGTAGCCCAGTGGATAAAAGCACCATCCCTGGATTCAGGAGGACCTGAGTTCAAATCAGACCTCAGACACTTGACACTTACTAGCTGTGTGATCCTAGGCAAGTCACTTAACCCCAATTGCCTCACCCAAAAAGAAAAGAGAAAGAAAGGAAGGAAGGAAGGAAGGAAGGAAGGAAGGAAGGAAGGAAGGAAGGAAGGAAGGAAGGAAGGAAGGAAGGAAAGAAAAGAAAAGAAAAGAAAAGAAAAGAAAAGAAAAGAAAAGAAAAGAAAAGAAAAAGAAAAAAAGGAAGGCAACTGGTGCCATGGAGAATAGAATACCGGTCCTGCAGTCAGGAAGACCTGAGTTCAAATCCAGCCTCAGACAATAGCTGTGTGACACTGGCCAAGTCACTTAACCGGTTTGTCTCAGTTTCCTCAACTATAAAATGAGGACAAGAATAGCATCTACCTCCCAGGGCTACAGTGAGGGTCAAATGATATCAGATGTGTAAAGGCCACTTTGCACAGTGTTTGGCACATAGTAGGCACTTAATAAATATTTGTTCCCTTCCCTTAGGTTAAGGAGGACTAGGAAAGGCTTCTTGTAGAAGGTGTTGACTTGAAGGAAGCCCAGAAGTAGAGATGAGGAGGGAGAGAAGTCCAGTCGTGGGGGACAGTCAGTGAAAATGCCTGGAGTTAGGAAATGGAGTGTCTTGTTACACCAGGTAACACAACCATACGATACAGACACTGACACACATTGCAAGACCACTAACACATATTGCAGATGCTAACATACACAACAGAGACTGTAGATACAACATGCACGTGCATGCATGCTGACATACACTATACCTGTTCCGCTACTAACCCACATTGCAGGTGCTAACATACATGTGCAGGCATGAACATGCATGTGCACACACTAACACGCACTACAGACATTAAGATACTAGCCACGCTAGCATGCATGTACAGATATTAACCCACATTGGAGGTGCTAACATACACAGGCAGACACAAACACACATGTTCAGGCATACTGATGTACACTACATACCCTAACACACATGTACACACACTAACATACACTATAGACATTAAGACATTAAAGACGCTAGCATGCATGTACAGATACTAATCCACATCACAGGTACTAACATACATTGCAGACATTAACACACATGTGCAGGCACTCCAACATGCACTACAGACCCTAACATGCATGTGCATGTACACTGACAGCTATAGATACACTAGCATTCCCATACAGATATAATCACAAGCACAAGCACATGAACACAGGCTTGGGCACAGTATCTAGAGCAGACACAGATGCATACTCACAGACTCGGGCAAATATTCAGGGAACTCACAGTCCAGTGAGGGGATAAGACGTCTATGTCGATAACTAAATAAATTAGGTAACAAGTGTGCAGGAGAGGGTGAAGCCCCTGGCTGGAGAAATTGAAGGCAGGTTAGGGAGAAGGCCTTTCTAAGCCTGACATACTCGGGCAAGACACCAGTGGATACACACACAAAGCAAGAAAGAAGAAAAGCGCGTAGTAGGATTTGTTGATGGGCAGAAGGAGGAGCCTGTGGGCTGACCTGATTGTCGTGTGAAGCATCCTGCAAAGGCAGCTTGGAGCCAGATGGTGAAGGTCCTTGAATGCCAAGATCAGGAATTAGTGTCTTCAGTGAGCCTATGGGGAGCCCCTGAAAGTGTTTGAGCTGGGGTGGGATGAGATGGGATGGGATCCGAGATGTGCATTAGGAAGTGTGGAGAGAACCATGTGAAGGAGAGTCTGGAGTGGGGGGACAGAGCAGAAGCAGAGTCTTCACTTAGAAAAACCATCAGGGCAGCAGGGGCATTTCCTTCCACCATAACTTCCCTGCAACCCTAGCCTTCCAAACAACCACCTTCTGCAACAGGCTCCTGGGCTGCTACCCCTAGGCTCACGTGCCCACCACACCCCCATCCTGGACCCTGATTTTCCACTGGAGCAAATAGCCCGTCCTCAGCTGCCTGGCCTGGGCATCAACACCATGCCAGCCAGCCATGCTGAAGTCGATGATGCGCCCATTAGCCACACCCAAAGGGAACTCAGCACTGGCCTCCCCCACCCTCTACCCTTTGCCCTCCATTTCCACTGGCCCTCAGAGACCCTCCTCAATTATGAATAACCTACACACACACACACACACACACACACACACACACACACACACACACACACACGCGCGCCCCTTCTTCACCCCAGGTTCTTCCTTTCATGCTCCTTCCATTTCCCAAGACTCACCAAAAGCCAGCCTGACTCACAGAGCTAGGCATAGGAACTACTCTAGAGGACCTCTTCTTAGATGCTTACTGCTGTCATCTAGCAACCTTCTCCCCAACACATGGACCCCCATCTTCTCCATCCCAACCCCCGCCTCTTTGGAACACTCTGGCCTCCCAGGTCCTCAACCTCCCCAGATCCCTTAACAAATTACTATGCTTAGCACAGCACCTGGCACATAGTAAGAACTGTATAAAGATTAGCTATTATGGGGGCAGCTAGGTGTCACAGTAGATAAAGCACCAGACCTGGATTCAGGAGGACCTGAGTTCAAATCTGGCCTCAGACACTTGACACTTACTAGCTGTGTGACCCTGGGCAAGTCACTTAACCCTCATTGCCCAGCCCCCCCCCAATATATATATAAAATTAGCTATTATCAAATATAAATTCTTTGGGCATTTAAAGTCCAACATAACTCTACCTCAATCTAGCATTATGGCCATATTACATATTATTCTTCCCTGTTCAGCATCATGATGCCAAATGGGTCTTCTCGCATTTCCTAAAATATGGTGCCCGATCTCCCGTTGCCATACCTTTGCACTGGCTAACCTCCCTCCTTACCTCCATCTCTCAGAACTCCTAGATTCCTTCAAGGTCTAGGTTAAGGACAATTCTATACATGAGGCCTTTCCTGATTCCCCAAACTGCTAGTGCCTCTCATAGATCACCTGATATAAATTTTATACTATTTTGAATAACTATTCATATTTGTCTTTCTGTCCATATTTTGTCTCCCCTGACTAGATTTCTTGGGGGCCCAGATTATTATCACTTTTGTCTTTTCATCCTCAGTGCCTAGTATAATTCCTGGTATACAGTAGGTACTTAATAAATATGGATTGATTGGAATTTTAAAAGACTGGTGGGTGAATGAGAGGGATATTGTGTAGGTAGAATCAAGATGGACCTGGCAACCTCCTGAATGCTGGAAGAGGGAGATATCAAGGACCCACATGTATGAAAATATTGATAACAGCTTTTTTGTGTGGGCAAAAAACCTCAAAACCAAGAGAGCGCTCATCACCTGCAGAATGGCTAAACACATCAGGGCATGTCGGTGTAATGAAATTTTGTTGCTTCTTAAGAAATGATGAAATGAGCAATTTCAGTGAAACCTGGGAAGATTTGTATGAACAGATGCGAGTGAAGTGAGCAGAACCAGGAGAACAATTTATACTATAACAGCATTATAAAGAAAAACAACTTTAAAAGATTAAGAACTGAATTCAATGCCATGGCCAACCAGGATTCCAGAGGGCAGAGAAGGAAAGCTGCTACATACCTCCTTATAGAGAGGAGATGGTCCCAGAGTTTAGAGACATATATTTTTAGAACATGAACAATGTGGAAAATTTGTTTTCCTTGACACTGCATATTTATTACAAGGACTTTTTCTTTTTTCAATGAGAGGAGGGGTAGAAGTTATAAGGAAAAGGAAGGCTAATGATGAGGTTGCCAAAAAAAGGGACATTTAAATATTTTTAATGCACAGAAGATAACAGAAGGAAATGGAAACAAGTTAGACAGCTTTGAAATATGTATTTAAAAGGAAGAACAAGATATACCTAATAGAGATTCACAGTTTCCACATACAATCCTCTTTTTTTCTGTACAAATGTAGAATCATAGATTTACTCTGTATATAGAAATGCTCATTTTATTTGTTTTTTGTTAAGTTGAAAATACATAAATGAACGGAGGGATGGGTAAGTAGATGCATGAATGGATGAATAAACACATGATGGATGGATAGATGAAAAAAAGAGTTTTGAGCTTGAGTGATTGGGAAAATAGCTATGTCATTCACAGAAACAGGACAGTTGGGAGGGAAGCTAAGGTTTTGGAAGGAAAAGAAGTTCACACATAGTGATTTCCCACTCTCACATAGACACACTTCAGAACATCTGTGGCTCTGATCTCCCCCTGCTCCCTAATGGATGAAGGTGGTGGGATACCATGAGGGAAGAAGATGGGAGGGACTTCAAAGTCAGGATCAGGGTGGACAAAGGTAAGAGGAGGGGCTGTTGAATTTGGGGGTAAGAGGGAGAGGAGGAGAAACCAAAAAGTCACACTGTCATTTCATCCTTTCTAGTTTTCTTGGTTTGGGGTTTTCTTTTCCTTCTTAAAAATAAAGACTTGGAGCATCTAGGTGGCGCAGTGGATAAAGCACCAGCCCTGGATTCAGGAGGACCTGAGTTCAAATCCGGCCTCAGACACTTACTAGCTGTGTGACCCTAAGCAAGTCACTTAACCCCTATTGCCCCACCAAACAAACAAAAAAATTAAAAATAAAGACTCAAATTTCCTTATGACCTAGAAATGGTACCCAGGAAAGCTAGCATTTTCCTTCAACTCAACAAATGTTTTTAAGGTTCTATCACATGCCCAGCACTCTTCTAGACACTGTGAACATATAAAAATACAGATAAAAGGTGTTCTGCTCTCAAAGAGGGTTCATTCTACTGGGGATGGAGCAGTGGGTGTGGGTGGGGAGTATATGATATATGCACAAGTATAATACAAAGAAAATTGAGAGGAACAACATTTACAACTAGAGGGGAGAGGACATGAAAATCTCGAGAGGTTTCATGAAGAAGGGTGACACCTAATCTATCCAGGTGGCTTAGCATATAGAATGCTGGGAGTTTGGAAGACCTGAGCTTGGGTCCTACCTTGGACACTTACTAGCTGTGTGACTTTAAGTAAATCACTTAACCTCTCTCTCATCCTCCACTTCTCCATCTCTAAAGTGAGGATAATAATAGTGAGATAATGTATGTAAAGGACTTTACAAATTTTAATGTGCTCTATAATTGCTAGCTACCACCATCATCGTCGTCATCATCACCATTAACCAAACCTTGAAGGAAGATAAGAACTAGAAGTGGCAGAGATAAAGGAGTAGCACAATTTAAGAAATGGCTATGAGACCAATTTGGTTGGAGTAATTCCAGAGCTGCATTTAGGGGATGTGCTGGAACCAGCTCAAGCCAGCTCTCAAGATCTGATGTTGAATTTTTCAGTGTGATCAGTTACACCTCAGAAACTAACAAGTGCTACAAACTAGAGCTTGATTTATTCTTTTGTCAATTGTCCAGACCTAAGAAAGTAACGAACAAAATGTTAGTTATGCCTGATTGACTTTAAAATGTGTTGTTCATTATGTTTAACCTATATAGGATTGTTTATCATCTCAGGGAGGAAGAAGGAGAGAGAGGAAGAAAAAGATAGAATTTGGAACCCAAAACTTTTTTAATGTATTTAAATTATTTTAACACATAATTGGGGGGAAATTAAATGTTAAAAAAAAAACTGTTACGCAGGCAGTGTTCTGATGAAGTCAAAGCTATCTGTTGCCATATCACTATTGATCAGAGAAATGCAAATTAAAACAACTCTGAGGTACCACCTCACACCTATCAGATTGACTAACATGACAAAAAAGGAAAATAATAAATGTTGAAGAAGCTGTGGGGAAAATGGAACACTAATGCATTGTTGGTGGAGCTGTGAACTGATCCAACCATTCTGGAGAGCAATTTGGAACTATGCCCAAAGGGTTATGGGACTGTTCATACCCTTTGACCCAGTGGTACTACTGCTAGGTCTGTATCCCAAAGAGGCCATAGAAAAGGGAAAAGGACCCACATGTACAAAAATATTTATAGCAGCTCTCTTTGTGGTGGCAAAGAATTGGAAATCGAGGGAATGCCCATCAACAGGAGAATGGCTAAACAAGTTGTGGTATATAAATGTAATAGAATACTGTTGTGCTGTAAGAAACGATGAGCAGGAGGAGTTCAGAGAAACCTGGAAGGACTTACATGAACTGATGCTGAGTGATAAGAGCAGAACCAGGAGAACATTGTACACAGAAGCAGCAACATTGTGAAATGAACAGTGGTGATAGACTTGGCTATCTCAGCAGTGTAATGATCCAAAACAGTTTCAAAGAACTCATGATAAAAAATGTTCTCGACATCCAGAAAAAAGAACTTGAATTATGAATGCAGATTGAACCATACTGTTTCCACTTTGGGGCTGTTTTTTTCTTCTTTTTTGAGGTTTTTCCCTTGTGCTCTGATTCTTCCTTCACAAGATGACTAATGTAGAAATATGTTTGATGTGCTTGTACATATACAACCTGTATCAGACTGCTTTCTGTCTTGGGGAGGAGGGAGGGAAGGGAGGATGGGAGAAAAAGAATTTGGAACTAAAAATCCTGTGAAAACAAATGTTGAAAACTATCCTTATATGTAACTGGAAAATAATAAAATACTTAAATTTTTTAAAAACTGTGTTATGCATGCATTTCCCCCCAGAGAGCTGACAATTAAACATTTACCAGCACACTGCTGGTTGTGTTCAAATTGAATGAGGACAGGGTTTCTCTGGGTTCTATTTTTCAGATGGCAGGATTCAAAGCTTAAAGGGGTCTTAGAGATCATTGTATTTACCCTCTTCATTTTTCAAGAAAAGGAAAAAGAAAGAAAGATGGGGGAAGCCTCTTGCCTAAGATCACGCAGGAGGAAGTAGATGAGCTGGGATTCTAAGGTGAGGAGCTGGAGCTAAAAGCAAGGTTCTTTCCATTGGCCATGCTTCACTCCCAACACTTGGAGTTGCCTTCTGGGACCTCAGAAGCAGTTCCTAAAGCACCATCCAGTTCGAGCTCCTCCGTTCTTAACCTTATTTGGATCATGGGCCCTCATAGCAGTTAGATGAAGCCTATGGACCCCTCTCAGAAAAATGTTTTAATGCATAAAATCAAATACAAAAGATGACAAAGTTAATAAATTCTACCCAAATTCCAACAACAACAAAAACAAAAACAAAAACCACAAAGTGACCAGACCCCGGACTAAGATCTCTTGGTCTAATACATGTGAGATGGGCCCCCATCACAGCGTTAGGGTGGCAGGCTCATCTCTTCCCTTCTCCTGTGTTCCCCAGCCTACAGCTCCCTCCTCCTCTCTGCTGGTCTGTTTGCTACAACAGAAAGAATGATTCACTTAGAGTCCAAAGTCCTGCATTAAGAGTAATCCTCTCTCCACTGCCAATTTACTTGGCAAAGTGCTTTCCCTCTCAGAGCTTAAACCTGTTCATCTGTAAAATGGGTTGATCCTAGCTGGCATTTCTACAGCACCTTAAGGTTTGCAAAATGCTTTACAAAACTTATCTCATTTGATTTCACTTGTTTCAACCACCTCCACAGAGTTGTTGTGGGGACAAAGCTTTGTGAGACACAAAGCACTGTTATTGTGAGTTATTATCACTGGTCTTAGACTCCCAGAATGTCCAAAACCCCTCATTTTACAGAGAAGTTGGAGGCTGAATATCAAGTATTGGGAGTTATGCATTAGAAGTGATCATCAAAGCAGTGAGAATGAATGAAATAGCTAAGAATCATAGATGAAGAGCTCTAAGGGATCTCAGAGGAGCACACTGAAGTCCAGGGAGGTCATCAGAGGTAGAATTTGGACCCAGGTCCTCTGACCCCAGAACCAAGGCTCTTTTCATAATACCACTTGAGAGAATACTAGAGAACAGAGAACTAAACCTTGTGGATAGAGTCAAAACTAGCAATTCTGGTGCCCAAGGCAAGCAGTAACACAAATTAAGTAGATGAGGGTGGGAAAGAGAGGCTCAAGACTCAAGGTTCTTTGGTGGAAGAGACCCTGGAACACTGAGGGAGATGCTGGAGAGTCCATCACTGGGGAAGAAATCAAGATGAGACACAGTTGGAGAAAAACTTGCCTAAGGTGTACTTGTGGGCCTCCTTTTTAAATCAATCATTCTAACTAACTAGGTGTTAAGCTAAATTGTTTCAGACCTCCTAAAAACCTTCCCTCAACCCTGCAGATCTCTCAAGCTACTACTAAAGGAATACAATTTCTGTCAGTGATATCTATATTTCAGCACCCTGGAACAATGTCCCCATTACCCTACCCTAGTTATAACTATGTTTGTAGTAGATCTACAATTGATGGACAAGAGAAGAAATAGGAGCCAGTAGAAATAGAGAAGCAGACTATACAAGGAAAGAGAGAGCTTTAAGAGGAAGCACCAAATACTTCAACAAAAACAAAAGTCAAGGAAGATGAAGACTGGGAAAATAACATTGGATTCGGAGGTCATTGGTGACCTTGGGGACATCAGTTTCATGTGAGTAGTGGAGGGAGGGCATGTGGAAAGAGAGTAAGCCAGGTTGAAGAATGAGTAGACAAACTTTTCTTTCAAGAAACTTGGCTTTCAAAAAACAGAACAGGGTTCAGTGGAATTGTGGCAAGGTATTTTTAGTATTGGAGAAGGAAATGGTAAACCACTCTAGTATCTTTGCCAAGAAAACCCCATGGACAGTATTGGCGTGATATGGACCGTGGGGTCATGGAGAGTCTGACACGACTGAATGAATGAACAACAACAATTTTTAATATAGAAGAAACAAGATGTTCATAGGCATAGGGGAAGGAGCCAGGGAAGAGGAAGACATTGATCTAGAGATAGAGAGTTATCTAGAGAGCAAGGAAGAAGGAGTTGGTATCAAGAAAACAGGTGTTTCCAGAGTTAGGAGGAAAGGAAGAAAGGTACCAAGCCTCTGAGATGATGGGAGTAAAGTATGGGGGAAGACAGGATGGATGGAGATAGAGTCATCTTAAAGTTGTTTGTCCTTTGTTCTCAAAGAGAACCATGACATTGAGGTGATGTCATAACTTGCACTAAATTGGATTTAAGTGAGGCAGGGCTGTGCAAAGTTACTAACCTTACTTTCTCCTCCAGAGTCATATGGGTCCATTGGCAAGATATACATCAGGTGATCAGGAGGAGTTCAGAGAAACCTGGAGGGTCTTGCATGGGCTGATAATGAGTGAGATGAGCAGAACCAGGAGAACACTGTGCACAGTATCATCAACATTGTGTGTTGATCAACTGTGATAGACTAGATTCTTCTCACCAATCCAATGGTACAAGAAAGTTCCAAAGGACTCATGATGGAAAAGGCTCTCCAAATCCAGGAAAAGAAACAAAACTGTGGAATATGGACACTGATTGGACCATACTATCTCTTTTGTTTTTGGTGCTGTTGTTTTTTCTTTTTTGAGGTTTTTCCTTCTTGCTCTGATTCTTCTTGTATAACATGACTAATGCAGAAATATGTTTAATGTTATATATTAAATTACCTGCTGTCTAGTGGAGGGGGGCGGGGAGGGGAGGAAGGGAGAAAAAATTTGAAATTGGAAATCTTATCTAAACAAAGGTTGAAAACAAATAAATAAACAAAAAATATATATGTTATAACATTAAAAAAAAGATATACATCAGGACAACTGGAGATGTTCCTGGATGTTTCAGGCAATCTGGGTTAAGTGACTTGCTCAGTGTCACACAACTAGTAAGTGTCAAGTGTCTGAGGCCGGATTTGAATTCAGGTCCTCCTGACTTTCAGGGCCACTGCTTTATCCACTGTGCCACCTAGCTGCCCCTCATCTTAAAGCAGACATTGAGGAAACTGATGACTTTGATCATTTGGTGACCTCATCCTTGATCATGGCTTTAATCATCTCCTCTTTGCAGATGACTCTGAAATCTGTATCTCTAGCCTTTACCTCCTCTCATTCCTCTTTCCCTCCTCCAAGCTCCAAGCCCACATGTAAAGACTTTGCAAACCTCAAAATTCTATAAAATATGATGTAGTAGAGGGGGGAGGATTTAGAGTCAGATGATATGAATTAAAATCCTAATGATACCGTTTCTGTCCTGTGCAAACTTGGGAACTTACCCCTTCTGGACCTCAGTTCCTTTATCTATGAAATGAGTTAGTGAAAGCTTTGAGTGGAGAAGTGAGTGATATAATAAGAAAGGTACATTAGGAAAATTATTGAGGAATATGTGAAAGATGGACTGAGGAGGTGATAGTCTAAAAGCAGAATGACCAGTTAGGAGGTTGCATCCAGGTGGAGATAAAATAATACTAATAATTCACATTTATACAGGCTTATAGATTTGGAGCTGAAAGCACAGGTGTGCTGGAGACAGCTCTAACCAGCTTGAGAGAGCCCATTGTTGCTTTCGATGTAAACATTTAGACCCCAGAAACTGGCAATCCTTATTTATCAGGGCTTGATTATTGGCTTTATTGATTTCCATTGTTTTATTATCTAGATTTATGAGAATGTTAACAATGCATACTAAATTCAAGTGTGTGTGTGCACATATAGCCCTCCTTCCTCCCCGACCCCTGCCACCACAGAAAGCTCTCTTGTTAAATGTGTATCAGCATGCCTCTGGCTGGAAGAAACCTTGGAAGTTGTTTGGTCCAACCCAGACCTGAACAGGAATTGCCTCTACATTACTGACTTCTCTGAGCATCCCTTTTTGTCTCTTAAGTTTAGTCCTGTATCCTCTTGTAACCTAGCTGAGAAGGAATAAGAGTCTTACCCTGGATGGCAGCAGTGGGAATGGAAGGGAATGACAAATTTGAAAGAAATTATAGAATGGGAATCAAAAGGAATTGGCAACTGATTGGAAGGGGTGGGATGAAGCGGTGAGAAAAGATGACTAAAGTTTTGATCCAGAATATTCAGGAGGCAGCTAGGTGACACCAAATGGCAAACCACTCCAGTATCTTTGCCAAGAAAATTCCAAATAGGACTCACAAAGAGTCATATCTGACTGAAAAACAACTAAACAATAACAGATTCAGGAAGATGGCAGTGCCCTCATCGGAACTGGAAAAGTTAGAGGGTCTCCTGACTGAGAGGGGATGCACTGAATGAGACACACCTACTTAGGATGTGGCCATGCAGGAATTTGTTTTGCTTGACCATGTATTTGTTATATGGATTTTCTTTTCCCCCAAGGAGGGGAATGGGAAAGGAAAAAATAGATTTTTGTTCATTAAAATGTTTTTAAATAAAGCAAAAGGTTAGGGGAGAGGTACATCTTAGAGGGGAGTTCTGGTTTGGTTTATTTTTTGCTTGAAACACTGACAGTACAGCTAGGTAGAGATAGGCTAATAATAACTTGCCTTTATATAGGGTCATCGATTTAGAGCCAGAAGGAACCTTGGAGGTCATGCAGTCCAGGCCAGAATACGAATTGCCTTTATATCCCTGACTTCTACGTGTCCCCTTCTATCCCTCATGTTCAGTATCCTTTTATGGAGTTCAAAATTGTTAAAACAGTTAAAAAGTACTCCAAAGGCATCAAATGTCAGATATCTAGGAAATAAGCTCCCTTAGGGAGAACTTATTCTCTGATGATGCTGAATGAACCAGGTGTCACTAGCATGTGATAATTAGACTATGAGAGATTATTCTATTGTTTGAACATGTTAAAGTACCCTCTAGAAATGATTTGTTCTTCCCCAGAGTGTCACCAATGCAGGTCTGGGAAATTCAGATTTAGCCCCACCCTGTAAGCCCCACCAAAACAAGCTTGTTCTGGCATTCTATCCCCTTCAGAGATAAAAAGATCTCTGTCCTATCTAACCATGGGGTCTCCTGCTCTCATTCTACCACATGCTCTGATCCCATGCTGAGTCTCCAGGGAGCCTCACTTTCCTGGACTCTCCTCCCCTCCCTAAAATGCCCCTGAGGTCTATCTCTATCTTCAATTGCATTAACAGGGGAATAGGGTCTAGAACAAAGGCGATGAATATTTCCACATGCTCTGCCCTGGTCTGACCACATCTGGAACCCTATGATGAATTCTGGGCACTACATTTTAGGAAGAATATTGACAGACTGGAGCCCATTCAAAGGAGAGTGACCAAAGTGAGAAGACCACAGCCTATGCCCTAAGTGGAGGAGCTGAAGGAACCAGAATGCATTGAAGAAGAACAAACTTATAAGGGACAGGATGACTGTGTTTAAGTATCTGAAGGACTGTCCCATCAAAGAGGGATTCAATATGTTCTGCTGGACCCTGGAGGGCAAAGCTAAAAGCAACTAGTGTGAATTATAGAAGCAAAGTTCAGTTTGACCTAAGGCAAACATTGTGCCCCAAGTACGATGAGACACTTCAAAGCTAGTGAGTTCTCTGTAGGTGGAGGTATTCAAGGGAAGGCTGAATGATGGCTTGCCAAGGATACAGAGCAGAGTTCTGCTCAGGGCTGAGGAGACTAGATGCCTTCCAAGGTCCTTTCCCACTCTGAAGTTTTGTGCTGATGGGAAGACAGCACATCCAAGATCCTTTTCACTGGGTTTTTGCTGGTCTTTTCTTGCCTTGTATCAGATGACAGTGCAGTGGCTGGTCCTCCCATTTTGTTTTCCCCACCAAACTTGCATCTTCACTAGCCTCCAAGTTCTCCCCAGTCCTGCCTAACCCTCAAGTCTTACCTTCCCCAGGAAGCCTTCCTGATTTCCCCATGACAAAGTTCATTTGCTCTGTCTCAGCAGTCCTTACTCTATTCTCATTTGTCCTAGAGTGTTAGTTATATTTTATTAAATCGTATCAATGAATTTTGATTTCACATTTACATTTACAAACATTTCCAAATATATTCCCCCCTGCACAAACCCATGAAGCCTTCAAAAACGATTCTTCAGGCAGCTAGGTGGCGCAGTGAATAGAGCACCGGCCCTGGATTCAGGAGGACCTGAGTTCAAATCCGACCTCAGACACTTTACACACTTACTAGCTGTGTGACCCTGGGCAAGTCACTTAACCCCAATTGCCTCACAACAACAACAAAAAACAAACAAACAAAAAAACCAAAAACGATTCCTCAAAACTAAGTGACCCATTGACTGTCCAACAACATATGTGACGATCTAGACCCATAGTCTCCCTTCTCTCCTATGAAAGAAGAGGAGTAACTACATTTCCTCATTGGAATCAAAATTGGGCATTAGTATTTTAGAGTTCAGTTTTGTTTCACTGTTTGCATACAGTTGTTTTCATCTTGTCTTCCCCTGTTAGACTTTAAGCTCCTTGAGAGCAAGGACTGGTTTTTGCTTTTCTTTGCACCATCAACACTTAGCACAACTCCTGGGTACATAGTAGGTGCCTAATAAATGCTCTTGACAGACTGGCATTATTCTTTGCATTTGTATTGTAATAGTCATAGTGTAAATCATTTTCCTGATTCTACTCACTTTACTCTGTATATGTTTTCCTACTTTTCTCTGAATCCCTCATAATCAGTGTTTCTTATGACACAATATTCTACGACATGCACGTGCCATTGTTCATTTATGTGCCATATTAGATGGAGAGCTGGCCTTGAAGCCAAGAAGACTTGGGTGCCTCTGATCCATTCTGGTAGTATGACCCTGAGCAAGTCATTTACCTTTCGATACTCCAAGACAATTCTCTAAAACTCTAAGGGGCGGAGAAAATGTTGACCTGTGCTGGCAGAGGGCACTTCCTTATGCAAGACTTCCCAAAGTCAATGAGATCCCAGGTCCAGTCCCTTGTCATATGTATCTATTCCATTTCCCCAACTAGACCAGAAGCTCCTTGTGGATATAGAATACCTCTAATAAGAATCTTTCTTGTGTCCACAGCACATTGGGGCTTTCAAAAATTCTTTCTAGTCTGTTACCTCATTTGATTCTCCTAATAACCACCTGAGGTGACCAGAGCAATAGTATTGTCTTCTTTTTATTTTTTTGTGTGTTTTGTTTTTTGGTTTTTTTTTTGCGGGGCAAGGGGGGTTAAGTGACTTGCCCAGGGTCACACAGCTAGTAAGTGTCAAGTGTCTGAGGCCGGATTTGAACTCAGGAACTCCTGAATTCAGGGCCGGTGCTTTATCCACTGCGCCACCTAGCTGCCCCATTTTCTTCTTTTTATGAGAGAGAGACTCAGAGAGGTTCAGCCTTCCCACCTCCTTTCCCTCCCTGCCCCACATTCAGAAAGTGATCTCTTCCTCCTCCTCCTCCCACTTCTCATAGCTTTTTGCCCACACTATTCCTTTACACTGATCTCATTCTCCTTCATATTATTCTGCCTGTAATCATGGAAGCTCTTTGAAGGCAGGGTCTCTGTAGTCAGTAAATTCATTCTTTTACTTGTTGTTCAGTCGTTTCTGTCTTGCCAGACTCTTCGTGACCTCATTTGGAGTCTTCTTGGCAGATACTGGAGTGGCTTACCATTTCCTTCTCCAGCTCATTTTACAGATGAGGAAACTGAGGCAAACAGGGTGAAGTGACTTGCCCAGTATGACACAGTTTATAAGTGTCTGAGTCTTCCTGACTCCAGGCCTGCTGCTCTATCCACTGTGCCACCTAGCTGACCAAATTCATAGTTAGTAAGTGGCAGAAACAAAAGAACCCAGGATTCCTGACCCCTCATGCAGTGTTTTCTCCTACATCAGCAGGGAGGTCAGGGCTCATCCTGGGAAGACAGTCAGCTCACCATCTTTCTTTATTGTGTTTTTTCTCTTGTTACATAGCAACGGAGACTTCAGGTCCCACATGACAGATGCTCTTCTTTCTCCCTTGGGTAGGTCATTCCAAAGAGCCTCCCACTCTTTGCCAAGGCACCTAGAAGCCACAGGACTGGGTGTCCTACCCAATTGCAGTCACTAGCAAGGCAGGACATAGGCCTGTCCTATGGCCTTTTCCTCTGTCATATAAGGGAGAGAGACTCATCTCTGTGGATCCCAAGGCTTGAGTAAAGTCAACATTTATTAAGTGCTTATTATGTGCCAGACACTGTGCTAAGTACTGGGGACAATTAGAAAGGACAATTTTTACAAAACAGAGCCAGGATGCTCTGGGGCATGATTCCTTTTTGGCTTTTGGAGAGAACTACTTAGATCAGCTCCCATCATTGAGGCTTGGCTAGCACAGTGGTCTCACAGCCTAGAAGCTTTCTTTTGCCCCGGGGGCTCCCACAAAGTAGAATAGAGTTGGGGAAGGTGGTCAAAGGGGATGGGAGCTGATTGCTCAATCGATGACCCTGAGGGCCTTCTGAGGTCTGTTCTCACCACTGGGTGTTATCACAGAGGCCCAGCTGAGATCAAGGGAGATGAGGTGATGGCCGAATGGCTTGGGGAAGGGGAAGGACCAAGAAGAAACGGTAACTTCCCCAGTGGCCAGGCAGCTAGACCTGCTGCTTTGGGAGATAAAGGCCCAGTCTGGTTTTGGGGTCTCCATGGGAAGCCAACTGGGCCTCATGATTGGGGGAACTTTAAAATGGGGAAAAGGAAACAAGGAAGAAAATGGGTTTGAGGTGAGTGAGCAGAGGTGAGTGGGAGGTTGGAGAAGTCAGGCAGGTTTGGGGATACTTGGGATTGGAGGGCTTGAGCTTGATGAAAAATTCCCATTTTGCTAAATATTCTGACAGGTGCCCCTTAATCTTTGACTCCTGGAAGCTAAAATAGATTTTCCTCTTTCATCTGAAGAACCCATCCCAAGTCTTAGATGGTAGCACTGCCCATGCTTTATCTAGCTATGCTGTTCTTCTATCCCTCCAGTGGGCTCCTTGGGATGACAAAGACAGGGGAGCAACCATTCTATAAATTAGCCATGGGATCAAACCTATTCTCTTGACAATCTCTGTGGTTGGGCCAAGACATTCAGGATGACCAGGGAATGAACAAAGCACCAGCCACAGATTCATTGGTTATTAGAGGCTGAAGGGCCCTTGGGCCTCATTTAGAGTAACCCTCCTCATTTAACAATGCAGGAAACTAAGTCCCAGAAAGAGAAGGACTCTTCCAAGGCCACATAGTAAGTCAGTGACAGAGCTGGCACTAGAAACCAAATCTCCTGTCTCCCTGATCAGTACATTCTCCAGTGTTTCTCTTCCCTATCTCCTGATGGGGGAGGAATCTGGACTCTGGAGTCTGGGTTCTGGCTTGGACTGAGCTATGTTTCCATGTCCTACTCAGGGGCACATCAGGGAGGGATCATTGTCCCTCAGCCTCCAGGCAGGACTGTATTTGTGGATTTATGCTGTTCTTTAAAATCCCAAAGGAAAGAAGTGGGATCAAGCTTTCACAAAATAAAATAGAATAAAATTCATACTTGAAAAGAATTTCCAAAAATGTTGTATGCCTTACTATTCATCTCTCTCCTGTTTCTTTTCCTCACCAACCAGCTCCCTCCAAACCTGATGACCCCATTGTCCTTTTGTCCTTCATGTAGTCAGTCAATCATTGCACAGTCTTTCTTCTCTTCCCTACCTCCCTCCCCACAGCAAGTTTGTCTGTCCTCTGTCTTTGTCTATGGCTCTGTCTTTTATTTCTCTTTCTCTTTGTCTCTGCCTCTGTGTCTCTGTCTGTGTCTCCCTCTCTGTCTATCTATCTCTCTCTCTGTCTCTGTCTGTCCATCTGTCTCTCTCTCTCTGTTTCTGTCTATTTGTTTTCTGTCTCTCTCCTCTCTCTCTTCCTCTCTCTCTCACTGTCTCTTCTCCTTCCTCTCTCTCTGTCTTTCTTCTTCCTTCTCTCTCTTCCTCTCTCTCACTGTCTTTCTCTCTCCCTTTTTGTATCTACTCCCCCTATCTCTCTCCCTCTGTCTTTCTCTCTTTCTCTATCTGTCTGTCTCCCCACACTCCCCACCCCTGCCCCAACCCAACCTTGTTGGCTTCTGTCTATTCTCTTCTATAAGTTTGCCCTGACATCTCAGGACGAATCCTCTTTTCCCCTGACATCTAAGTTCATTGACTTTAGCTGGGGCTCTGAGAACCTGAGAGTGCCCATCTCTCTGCAGCTCAGGAGAGCCTCATGGATCTCCTTCATCTCCTTCTCCTTCAAAGGTCAGGACCTGGGCCTTTGGGTAGTGGAGAGAGAAGAAGGGAGGGGAGGGGTGTTGGAGGGGCGCTCTCCATGGTGGCAGAGCCATGGAGACTCTAAGGCTAACCAGACGGGCGCTCCCAGCTGACCTCCCACTTCCTAAGGGTTGCTGAAGGCCAAACCTCAACTGACCTCAGTCTAGCTCTGGAATAACAATTTTCATAATCCTCCATCGTTATCTTAAAAGGGAACGGATTGTTCTCCTAATTAGCTTGGTCCACACACTGTGCATTTTTCCACGCCAGTGCACTGTGAATAAACTAATTAACGATGAGCAGCAGCCCCGAGAAATCCACCTCTCCCGCACTCTGTTCCTATTTCTGTCTCTTTTCCTCTGCTTTCTCCTTAGCCTGTATTCTCTCTCTCTCTCTCTCTCTCTCTCTCTCTCTCTCTCTCTCTCTCTCTCTCTCTCTCTCTCTCTCTCTCTCTCTCTCTCTCCCCTTCAATCTCTAGCTCTCAGTCTCCAGAGCTCTTTATCTCTAGCTCTGTCTCTCATGTTCTCTCCCACTATCTCAAGCTGCCTCTATCTCTTTGTCCCTCTGAATTTCTGTCTCTGTCTTTGTCTCAGTCTCTCTCTCCCTTTCATTACCTGCTTCCATAGCCCTTTCTGTCTCTTGTCTCCCTCTGTCTCTTCTGTCTCTCAATCTTTCTCCCACTGTGTTCCTCTGAATCTTTATTTCTGTCTTTCTCTGACTCTCTCTGTCTCTCTTCATAACTCTGTCTCTTTCTATATCTCTATCTCTGTCTCTGTCTGTCTCTGTCTCTCTGTCTCTATCTTTCTCTTTCTCTCTCTCTCTCTCTCTCTCTCTCTCTCTCTCTCTCTCTCTCTCTCTCTTTGTCTCCCCAAGACTGTCTCATAGTTTGCACCTTGCTTCCTCCCCTACCTTCTTTTAGACTAGGAATTTATGAGTTTCAGGTATGGAAACACTTTCCCAACAAGACTATGAAAAAATAGATCGATTTGATTTGCGTAAGGGGTGCAGGACTGGAGTTTCTCCAGATAGTAGGATAAGGATTGCTGTGGTCAGGGATGGACCCTGGAGAGCAGTGATCTGAGAGAGTATCCATGGGAATGGCCCCTGATGGGAGGATCTCCTTTTGTGGATACTCCTTGACCCAGTGTGGGGGAGTCAAGCTTGGGTGCCCACCTCATTTGCTCTGCAGGCTGCTCATACCCAAGCCCCCCAGGGACAGACAGACAGGCCACTGGGGAACAACTGCCTGAATCCCTAGGATGAAAGCTCCCCCTCCCCCTCCAGCCCTCCCAGAGTTGGCTGACCTGCACAGGGCCTTCAAAGCCTGTCCTAGGCCTGGTGTGTCCATCCTCCCCCCCCCCCAGCATTCCTAGAGGCCCCACCACAGAGCCAGGGCAGGCCGTTATTTATGGGGCCAGGGTCCAGAGGCCATCCCTGACAGCAGGCGGCTGTAAGCCTGATAACATCACTGCAGGCATGCAGGCTGGGACAGTGCAGGGAGGGGGGGGGGCTAGAGAAAGAGGGGCCTTGAGGAGGGGGAGTGGACACTCTTGGGGAGTATCCCAATTTTTCTATGGACCTCTAAATACCTTTTTAAACCTCCTCCTCAGAAACCCCCTTTTGTCCCCTTACTAGATGAGGTCTAGTGTTCTCCGAATATGCCCTCTCTAAACTATGGAAGAACTCCTGCTAGCTGCCTAGGACAGGAGGGGAAGGGGAAGGGGCAAGTCCTGAACCTCCAGATCATACTCTGCAAGTGAGGGGCGTAGCAGAGAGACTGTTAGGAGGCCTGGTTCCTAGTTCCAGCTTTGGCCCTAATCTCTCGCTACCCTGGGCAAGTCACTTCCCATTTGTAAAATAGGTTGGGTGAGATGCTCTCTAAGTCCCTTCTGACGCCCCCTAACATTCTGTGCTTCCAGGCGTTCTGGGCACGGTACCCTGAAGAGGGCAGCGCAACACCTGCAGACCCAACGCCTGATTTTAATTTCCTCTAATGGAACAGGCAAAAGCACTTTCCCTGAGCTTGTCTCCCTCGCTGCCCCAGGATCCAAACAGCATCCCCTGAAACCCTCCCCCACTCCAACAGCAACAGGGCGGGGGAAGTTTACAGAGAGTTGTGGGGAGGGCAGAGGAGGGGGTTCGGAGTAGGGATCCGTCTGGAGGGGCTTTGTTCCAAGGGAGCTGGTTGGGGCTGCGATCACCAGAGTTTCCTTGGCTAATTAATGAGCCTCGGCATTCATATGAAAATGTGTCTGATAATGGCTTTCACTGAAACAACTGTGTTTTTTAAAAGAGCAACTTTTAATTACAAATTGACGGGCAGGCCTGGGATGGCCAATCCCAGGCCTGATGAAGTGGATTAGGGCCCAGTACCTGCCTGGGCTGACACCACCATATTGTTCTTAATGAGAAATTCTGAGATTACCAGGCCGGCAGAGACAAAGCGATGGATGGATGTGAGCACTTGTTGGGAGGTGGGGAAGAGGGTGGGAGAGACAGGCTCGGGATGTACCGGAGCAGGGAGGGTGAAGCAGACAACTCCCCCAGGACCCTGAACCATGTCTTCTCCCCATAGGCTGTCCCTTACCTCAATAGTAATAATGATAACAACAACAGTGACATTTCTATAGGACTAGGAGGAAGTTTCCAAAGTTCTTTCCTCACCACAACTCTGTGAGGTCCATAGGGTGAATTAATACCTTCTATGTCCATCTTATAGATAAAGAAACCGAGGCTGGGAGAGGATAGATGACTTGCCCACGAGTGGTTTTTTTTGGCTCTGGTGACAAGGCTTTTTCATCTTTTATCCCTCATGCCACCTCCACCTCCATCTTCCCTAGCTCACTTTCTAGCTTCTGACTTACCCACCCCTTTTCCTGACATTACTTCTCCCTGCCCATCTTCACCTCCAACTCTGTGGTTCATCCTTTGAAGGTCACTAGGGATTGCCCAATGGCTCCATGTTCTTTCTGCAGTGTCTGAACCTTTTAGCCTTCTGAAGCCCCTATGACTGTATTATATTCATCCTCTTCCTCCCTCTCAAATAGCTCCTTCTCTGTCTCCTCATCTAGCTTCCAGAGTGTGGGTTCTCCCTACCCACCCCACAAGACTCTGCCCTAAGGCCATTTACTCTCTTTTCTCTCCATACTCATCCAGAGAGCTCAACTATTCCAAACAGGTCTGTGCAGATGACTCCCCAATCTGCAGCTCCCGCCTTGGTTTTCTCCCCTGAACTTCAGGCCTCCATTTGCAGCTATTTGCTGGATACCTGGCTGTCCCACACTGAACCTTTAAAGCAAGACCCATCCTCTCTGACTCTCTTTCCATCCCTCAACACAAGACAAACCTATTCCTCCCCCCAATTTTTCTGTTTCTCTTAGTGCTTCACTTAGGTTCAAAATCTTGGAATCATCTCTAGCCCCTCCCTTTCCTTCCAGTCAATCATCAGTTCCTATGAATTCCACCTTCTTAATGTCCCTCAAATCTGTCGCTCCCTTTTCACCCTGACACCATCGAGTTCAAGCCTCTTAATTAGAATATAGTATTTGACCTTTAACTGATCTTTATGCCTTGAATCTCCTAGTCATAGATTTAGTGCTAGAAGGAAGGTTTCCCAACTTGATCTATCCACTGAAATTAGTCTTCTTAAAGCAGAAATCTGATCACAACAGTCCCCTCATGTAAGAAAAAGAAGAAGAAACCCTTCAGCGGTTCCCCAGCTGCAGAATGAAGGACAGAGGAGAAATGGAAGGCACCAACCTGGTATCTGGGTCAGGGGGTTGGGGCTTCAGTGGGAATCTGGGGGAAGGGAGACACCTAGAAACACTATACAATGCACGTTATACATGTCAATATCCCACCTGTTACCATGTCCCCCATTTGTCTTTGGCTCCCCAAATCACATCTCCTTTCACTTAAACAGTCCTATGTCAGAACTGGAACTCCACACCACCAGCAGCCTTGTCCCTCATCCCCCTTACCCCCAGCCCATCTGTCTGTTTCCCAAACTAATTTGTCCATAGAATGAATACTTAGGGATGACTTTGGGGGTGGAGTATAGTAAGAAAGCAGGGTATGGGATCAGAAAAAATGCTCAATCCATTTGGGGGTGGGGTGCAATGCAGGGCTAGATTCTTTCACCTGGCACTCCCTCATAGCACACCCTATGGTGAAAGCTCCTATACCCTTCCTGGGTTGGAATAACCTCAGGACCAAATGGAAGAGGATTGGGGTCGGGAAGGAGAAGATGAAACAACATAGAGGAAATGAAATGTTGATAGCAAGGACAGAAATATTTTTCTTATGGAACTTCTATTCATATCACTCATGACTCCAGTGTGCTGAGAAATACAGCTTGGGAAATGTCTACTGAATTGTTACTGTGACTATTCTCCAATGAGACTCAGGAGGTAATGAGCTCCCTGTCACTGTATATCACATCAAGCCACAAAAGTTGGAAGATGACCTATCAAGGGTGTGGTAAATAGGGTTCCTGGGGTGAGGAGTAGAACTAAGCTAACTACGAATCTCCTTCCAATTCAAGAGTCTATTCTAAGATTCTAATGGATTCTATGATTCTTAAATTTTGATGTATCTAAGAACCTTTGCCTACACATAGGCCTCTGGGATAGACTGTTGCCACATTCCTTTGGGTGGATCATCTCCAATGGGCATCCCTGAATGAGCAATAGGTCTTTGTGAATTTCCCATCCCATGCCTCCCAACTACCTTTGCACTTAAATGGTTCCCCCCTCCCTGAAATTCTTGTGGATTTTTTTTCATTTTATTCTGAATAAGCTCATTTCAATCTCTTCCAGCAGCTGGCATTAATTTTCTTGCTGCTGACCCTCCTGTCCAGGTCATCCATCCGGGAGGAGAGGCCCCCAATTAGCATCAGCAGAATGGAAAGCTCCGGAATTTGTATTCATGTCCATGGACACTTGACAGGTTTCTGGCCCTGGGCACGAGGGAGGAGTATGGGGACCTTCCCCATAGGACACACTGAGAGAGACTGGCAGGTGACAGACTCTGCCTCTGCTTTCCCACAGAAATGGACTAGACATCTACCTGAGGTGGCCTGATATCTGGCCCTCTGTCCCACTTTCCCCCCACACTGCCTCCCTAAGGAACCTAAAGCCACTGGATCACAGGCCTTTGGGGTGGGAGCAAGGATGGTTTCTTGCCCAGGACCCCTCCAGGAGGCAACCAAAGAGTAGAATGAATACCAAGTTTGGAGCCACGAGTCCTGGCCGTGTCCCTAAAGCAGATTGTTTCCCCCATTTGAATGTTAGTTTCTAGGCTTCACATCCCATAACCCAGGTGAGCAAAGGTCTGTGGGGACATTTGCTTAGGAAGAAAGAAGGGTCTCTGAGTCAAGGTGTAAGAGATTATAGGATGGGCAGCTAGGTGGCGCAGTAGATAAAGCACTGGCCCTGGAATCGGGAGGACCTGAGTTCAAATCTGGCCTCAAACACTTGACACTTACTAGCTGTGTGACCCTGGGCAAGTCACTTAACCCTCATTGCCCTGGAGAGAGAGAGATTATGGGAAACTAGGGTTGGTAGAAGGATCAGGGGAAGGGGAGGTAGTTGGAAGGCCTCTCAATGTTCAGGTCTATCTCTGTTGATGAAAAAGATGAGCTCCACAGCTCCCTTTGATTCAGGTTAACAAGCACTTGTGAGGCATTTACTATGTGTTGTGCCCTGTCTTAGATACTAGACATACAAAGAAGAAGCAAAGCAACGCCTGCCTTCAAGAACCTTACAGAATATCAGAAATTAATGGAAACAGTGCCACAAAACACTGAAAGCTCAAACATTTCTTAAGGACCTATGGAGAGCTTTCCAGGACAGGGAGGCAGAGATTCCAGAGTAGAAGCCTTTGTGGCTGGTGCTGGGGAACGTGATACTTGGAGAGGGGCAAGACTGGGCCTGGCCATATGGAGGAACTCATCTAAAATATAGTAGGGATCAGCCAGGTGGCTCAATGGGTAGAGCACCGGCCCTGGATTCAGGAGGACCTGAGTTCAAATCCAGCCTCAGACACTTGACACTTACTAGCTGTGTGACCCTGGGCAAGTCACTTAGCCCTCATTGCCCTGCAAAAAAAATAAAATAAAATATAGGAGGGAGAAGTGGAAAGAGATTGATAGAGGAAGTCAACATCTGGTAGCTTCCTATTTTAAATAAGCATTCTTGCTAACTAGGTGCTAGGCTCAGTTGGTTCTGTGGGAACTACTGAAGGAATACAAATGCTGCCTTCATTGCCTTCTAAGTTCCAGCACCCCAGTGCTAAGCTCCAGTTGCCTCACCCCAGTTCTGGCTCTTGGACAGGGAATTCCAGTGAATGGGGTCTTTCAAGTAATTGAAGATCAAGTTGAAACCCACTTGTGTTCCAACTTGTTTGGGTTCAGTTCAATTCAATTCAACAACCATTTAAATGTCTCCCATGTGCAAGAGGAGAGGCAACATGGATAGAGTGAGCAAGCTGAGACCCAGAGAGGGGAAGGGATTGGTCCAAGGTCACATAGATTTCAGGAAGCAGCACAGCTTGGTCAGATGTGACTCCAAAGTTAGTATTTGGGATGCTCTACTGAAGGGCTGCTTCTAAGTATTAATTGCAGAATCTCAGTTGGAAGAGACCCTGGTATTTTTCCAGTCCAACTTGTACCCTGCTAGATCACCTCTACAACAGATCTAGCAAGAGGACAGCAAGTGTTGGCTTAAAGACCTTCAGTAAGGGGTGACCTGTTGAAGGGGGCAACCCATTCCATTTTTGGAACTCCCATCATTGACTTCTAGTCCTGCCCTCTGGAACCAAGCAGAAAAATCTAATCCCATTCTACTTGGAGGTCCTTCATATATTTGAAGACAATCAACTTGTCTTCCTGATGCACACCTTCATCACTTCTATTGAAATGGCCTGGGGGTTGGCCTGGGCTCCCTGCCTTACATCTCTCCTCACTCCCACCCATCTCAGCAGTCAAAGCGACCTTCCTAAATCAAAGGTCTGACCAGGCCACCACCACCACCTATTCAACAAACCGCAGGGTCTCCCTATCACCTCCAGAATCAAATATGAAATCCTCTGTTGGGTATTCAAAGCCATTCAAAACCTAGCCCCCTCCTGATTTTCCAGCCCTCTTACACCTCACACTACTCCATATACTCTGTGATGGAGGAACACTGGCTTCCTTACTGCTGCTCAGACAAGATACCCCATCTCCTGACTCTAGGCATTTTTCTTGGCTGTCCCTGGAATACTTTCTCTATTCATTTCCTGGATCCCTTGACTTTAAGTCCCAGCTAAAATCCCACCTGCTACAAAAAGCATTTCTCATTCCCCCTTAATTCTAATGCCTTCCCTCTATTGATTATCTCCAATTTATTCTGTCTGTATCTTGTATCTTTATAGTTGTTTGCACGTTGCCTCCACCATCAGACTGTGAGCTCCCTGAGAGCAGGGATTGTCTTTTGCCTTTCTTTGTATCCCAAGAACTTTGTGCAGTACCTGGCACATAGTAGGTGCTTAATAAATGCTTTTTGACTGACCCAAGTCATCTCTTCTCCAGGCTAACCATTCTTACTTCCTTCAACTGACCTCCATATGGCATGACCTGAGGCCATCCACCTTCCTGGTTGCCTCCCTCTGGATACTCTGAGCTTATTGATAGGCCTTGTAGAGGGAGGCACTCAGAACCTAACACAGTGTGCCAGGTGTGGGCTGACCAGAGTGGATGATTGAGGGACTAGTACTAGACACTAACCCTCTTTTATTTATTTATTTTTGCAGGGCAATGAGGGTTAAGTGACTTGTCCAGGGTCACACAGCTAGTAAGTGTCAAGTGCCTGAAGTCAGATTTGAACTCAGGTCCTCCTGAATCCAGGGTCGGTGCCCTATTGACTGTGTCACCTAGCTGCCCCCAACCCTCTTTTAAAGCAGCCTAAGAATGCCCTTTGGGCTACCATATTGCCCAGAGCTCAAATTGAGCTTACAATTCACTAAAATCAAAAGTTCTTTTTCAGATCAACTTCAATCAAGCTATGCCACCCCCATTTTGTATTTGTGAGATTGATTTTTTAAAAATCCAAGTTAAAAAAAATATAGGGGCAGCTAGGTAGCGCAGTGGATAAAGCACTAGCCTTGAATTCAGGAGGACCTGAGTTCAAATCCAGCCTCAGACACTTGACACTTAATTAGCTGTGTGACCCTGAGCAAGTCACTTAACCCTCATTGCCCTGCAAAAAAAAAAAATCCAAGTATAGGGTATTACATTTATCCCTATTAAATTGTATAGAATTGGATTCTGTCCAATACTCTAACCTCTCAAAGATCTTTCTGGAGCCTGCCTTGTTCATCTAGCATGTTTACTATTCTTACCAACTTTATTTCTTTTATAAATTTGATAAGTGGACTATCCATGCTTTTATATAAGTCATTGATTAAAATGTTAAACAGTGAGCAGCTAGGTGGCACAGTGGATAAAGCATCAGCCCTGGATTCAGGAGGACCCGAGTTCAAATCCGACCTCAGACACTTGACACTTACTAGCTGTGTGACCCTGGGCAAGTCACTTAACCCACATTGCCCCGCCAAAAACAAAAACAAACAAAAAAATGTTAAACAGCAGGGGACCAAGGACACATCCCTGGGACACTACACTAGACACCCCTTTTCAAATTAACACTGAATCATTCATAACTTCTTGTTGGATCCAGCCAATCAACCTAACTCAGCAAAACTCTCTCTTTATAGCCATCATTTTAAATTTTCTAGAATTTTACCAGGATTCAAAATCAACCTCACCTGCCTTTGGCTTGCAGGCTTGAGAAAGGGAGAGAATGAGAGAGAGACAGAGACAGAGAGAGACAGACAGAGACAGAGACAGAGAGACAGAGACAGAGAGAAAGACAGACAGAGAGAGACAGAGAATGAGAGATAGTGAGAAAATGAGTATACAGAGACAGAGTTACAGAAAGACAAAGACAGAAAAAGAAACAAAGACAGAGACAGAGTTGATAAAGCATTTATTATGTACTTATGTATGTGCCATATATTGTACTTAGCACCGAGGATACAAAAACAAGACAACACCATGGCCTTTGCTCTCAGGGAGCCCATGTTATAATAGAAGAAGACAAAGAGGAAAGGGGCACAGCAGAATGGAGAGGGAGCCGAAGGTGAAGTGCCTGGTGCAGCCGGGACTGCTCAGTGTATGACAATCCAATCATCAAGGATCCCTCAGGGTAAAGTCACCCTGGATTTTAAAAAATCAAGGCAGCCTTTGTCCATTTGCATTCCTTTGCTACCACTCCTATTTTCCATATTCTTTCAACAGTCATTGGCAGCAACTCAACAATCAGCTCTGCTGCTTCTTTGAGGACCAAAGGATATCATTCACCTGGTCCTAGTGACTTGCGTTCATCAAGGGCAGCTGCAGGTGTTCTGGTGTCATTTCTCTACTTCTCTTGGATATCACTCCCCTATTCCCATCTTTCTTCTGTGCTTTGCAGTCCAAGGTTTTTTTTTCTTCTTGAGAGAGAGAACTTATACAAAACAAAAACAAGCAGCTCTGTCTTTTCACCATGCTCTGTTATCGTCATCCCATCCACCCCCCAAGCAACTGCCCCATCTCTTCCTGAATCCTCTTTTCTTTCATGTTTGTTTTGGATGTTCCTTTGCTTTCCATGAAGCCTCAGCTCCCTCTGAACTCTAGTATTCTTGATACTCTCTTGTATTCATCTCTATAGCCTGCCCTTGTTGCCCACTTCTATACATGTATTTTAAAATATATTGGTAGATAAATTCCTCGGGCTTACAAATCTGTGTCTCTAAGCAATTTCCTTCTTTTCTTCTTCTTTGGAATTGGGCTTGTGTGTGTGTGTGTGTGTGTGTGCGTCTCTGTGTGTGTGTGTGTGTGTGTGTGTGTGTTCATAATTCATTTTTAAGAGCTTCCCAACCCACCTTATTTGACTTCCCCAGTGGAATTTCATCTTACCTGTTCTTCCTCTGAACTCTTTGAAATCTGATTCCTTCCAAATCCAGGACACATGTTAAGATTTTAGTTATCTAGACATTTCTGAACGAGGAACTTTCGCTGTATGCCTTATTTCCCCCAGTCATAAATTTTAAGATGGAGTGGTCGTCTTCCTACAAGTTTTCCATCATTCCCACCCCAGTAAATAGTTTCTCCATCTTCATTATTATTAAGGCCAGTCAAGAAAGAAATCATTAGCTGCCCTCTTTGGGCAGAGAAAGCCCTCCATTCAGAGATGTCTAGAAACCGAAGCCCTACCTCATTGCTTTATCATATCTCCATACCAAACTTGTGATCTGCTTTCCTCATCTATCTGCCGTTTCTATTTAGGTGGCCTGTGGCATCCACAGATGACAATATTGCATTTGTTTTTGCCTCCATTGATCTTTTCCCAATGAACAGGGACCTGTAAGATACCTGGCAAATTCATTCTTTTTCTTTCTTTCTTTCTTTCTTTCTTTCTTTCTTTCTTTCTTTCTTTCTTTCTTTCTTTTAGTGAGGCGATTGGGGTTAAGTGACTTGCCCAGGGTCACACAGCTAGTAAGTGTCAAGTGTCTGAGGCCAGATTTGAATTCAGGTCCTCCTGAATCCAGGGCAAGTGCTCTATCCACTGTGCCACCTAGCTGCCCCCCCCAAATTCATTCTTAATAGTACTTATTAGGTCTTCTCCATTCCTGGCCAGGAGACTAGTTTTCCAAGATGTTAAGCTTGAGCCAAAAATATAACCATTTCCTTAAACATCTGTTTAGTTCCCAAACCTAACTTTTGGGAGGAGGGCAATGAGGATTAAGTGACTTGCCCAGGGTCACACAGCTAAGTAAATGTCAAGTGTCTGAGGCCAGATTTGAACTCAGGTCCTCCTGAATCCAGGAACAGTGTTTTATCCACTGCCCCACCTAACTGCCCCCCAAACCTGCCTTTCTCCTTCAAGACCCTTGTCTTTGAGGGGTAGCCATGATGGTAATGCCTCCTGTGATCTTTAGTTTCTCACTCCAAACTTCAAATTTTTTAGCAAGTTACAGTTTCCTTCTGACAATATCATGTGTGCCTATGTGAATCACCTTAATGAGTAACAAACACCTATAGCAATAAGCCTTTGGAGGTCCTCTTTCATGTCCTGGATATGTACCCTAGGAAGAAAAGCCCTGTATAGTGAATAAACTCACAAATGCCTTCCTCAATGTCCCTCAGTAGGAAGCCACCACACATTATTCTTCTTCCTCCCAACTCTTACTTGATAACCTCTCCCCCACAGATCCACAGCATATTTCTGTAGAGGACAAGTAGCTGTTATCTGCTAAGAGGGTCTATCTTCTTCTTCTTCTTCTTCTTCTTTTTCTTCTTCTTCTTCTTCTTCTCCTTCTCCTTCTTCTTCTTTTTCTTTTTCTTCTTCTTCTTCTTTGGAAGTAACCTCACGTTTGTTATATTACAGCCATTTAATCCTAGAGCTTTGGCTAGGCAGGATTTCCTTCAATCTCTGGGACTTATTAGGAGTCCTAAAGACCCTACAAGCCCCACCAGGATCTCAGAGGATCCCAGCATTCCTAAAGGTCGCCCCAGAACCCACCTTCTCTCTATTTCCCTATAGCTTCCTCCCAACTGAGATACCTTAGAAAGAGATACCTGGAGATTTTCTGTTCTAAAGTCTCTTCTTCTCTCAGCTTCTAGGTTCTAATGTCCTTTCCATCTCTAACATTCTGTGTTCTAAGGTCTCTTGCAGTTCTAATATTCTAGTTTCTCATTCCCTTCCAATTAACATATTGTGTGCACTAATGTCCCTGCCTGCCCTAAGACATGTTCTAAAGTCTCTTCAAGGTTCATCATTATATGTTCTAAGGTCAGTTCCTGAATGGTGCAGAGGACTTAAAGGAATGTCTGGAATACTGTGACTGTCAGACCTGATAAACATGATAGACTTGAGGGATCCCAGAGCAAGAATGGGGTCATGGAGGGACTAGATAAACTGCAATGGGGATAGGAGGATTGACAGTTTGGTCAGAAATAATGAGGAGGGAGGTACCAGAGGGGAAAGTGGGGAGCTCCATCACTCAAGGAGGTGGATCAAGAATAAACTTTTATCCGGCCTCAGACACTTAACACTTACTAGCTGTGTGACCCTGGGCAAGTCACTTAACCCCAATTGCCTCACCAAAAAAAAAAAAAAAAAGAATAAACTTTAATCCTCCCAACCCTCAGGCATAGGCTGAACCTGCAGAGGAAGGGGGCTCAAAGCAGGCAGCAGAAACTCAAGAGGAAAGATGTATTATGCCTGTGCTTATGGTGGTGGGAGGTCGGGGAGAAGGATAAGGTATATGGAGAGATTTATATAAATGTGAGTAAGCCAAGATAATAGAGTAGAAAAGTTTGGGCAGGGTGAAATGAAGGAAGACAGAAGGATGCAGGCAATGGAGTGATAGAATGAGATGATGGAAGATAAGGATTCAATCAGTGAGGGGTGGGGAAATCATGGGGATCAAAGGGATGCTGGCAAGATGAAATGAAGAAGTCAGGGATGCAAGCAGGGGAGTGATGGGGTAACATCATGGGAGACAGAAGGATGCGGGCTGGGTGAAATAATGAAGAAAGGGAAATGGGCAGTGGAGACAATAGGGTGAGATGGTGGGGGGAATAGGGATGTAGAAAGCAAAAGGCTGGAGGATGAAGGGATGCAGGCAGTAGAAAAAGGAAGGTGACGTTATAAGGGACAAAGGGATACAGGTAGAGGAATGATGTAAGATCATTGAAGCCCAGATTTAGAGCTGGGAGGGACCTTAGAATACCACCAAGTCTAACCCCCTCATTTTGCTAGTGAGGAAAGAGAAGCTAAATGACTTGTCCAGAGTCACACAGCTATTAAGCATCTGAAGGCAAGATTCAAACTCAGGTCTTCCTGACTCCCAGTATAGAACTCTATCCACAGAGCTCCCAAGATGTCTTGGGATGGGCCCAGAAGGATACAAGCATTGCAAAGGCAGGTGCAATGAGATGGGTTGCTTGGTTGGTTGTCATCCTTCCTTCTTGAAGAGGACCACAATGACATCACTGTGGTGGAATCAAGGTACAGTGTGTCCAACTGTGGCCCATCAGACCAGCAAAAGCTCGGAATGCCCCACCGTGGGTCAGGTACAAATAGACCACATGAACTTTGGGAGCGGAGTGAGATACAGTAGATAGGGATATGGGTAGGATATGAGAGAGGTGAAAAATTGAGTGAGATGGCAAGGGATCTGAAGCATGTGGGGAGGGGTGTGTCTGGTGGGGCTAAATAATTGTGTAACTTTATGGTGTGAGATGAAGCAATAAACTTCCTAATCAGATGGCTGAGAGGCCACCGATGGGGGCCTGGAGGATAAAGAGAGATAGAGGAGCATGCTAGGGTCGGGGTGGAATGGGGGGGTGGGGATTGCCAGCAAATGGGGCAGCTGACGCAGGGCCTAATCAGATGAAACAATGTTTTGTTCCTGCTCCTCTGGTCTAGGAGGGGTGGTTGGTGGGCAGCTCTGCGAGCCCTATCACCCTCATCTGGTCAGGGTTCTCAGAATCAGAAGGATACACGCACAAAGGAGGAAACAGCTCTGCGTCACCTCCCTTTATTCACCCATGTCCCCCTCCCCCCACCTCCTCAGCTGCCCCCTCCCAACCCACAAGTGTCCCTGTCACTTCCATACCCTTGGCTCCGTAGGTCCCCTTCTCTCCTTCTCCATCCCCATTCCCTCTCTCCCTATAACAATGAGGATGACAACTCACACATTTGCATCACATTTCACTGTTTTTACAAACCTCAGAACAGCTCCCTAAAGGATGTGATGTCTTCTTATCCTCATTTTATACATGAGGAATCTGAGGCTCCAAAAGTTGAAATGGCTTGCCCGAGACCTCACAGCTAGAATCAGAGCTGGTTTTTCTATGAATAACTTGAAAACTTCTTTAGCTCAGGTATCAAACAATCCAGAGCTGGAAGTGACCCTGAAGTTCTTACATGGAGATAGAAAGTGTGAGTTGTTGTTATCATCATGGTTGGTATAGGGAGAGAGGGAGTTGGAAGGGACTGAACTGGTCCAATGACTTTTATCTTTTTCTTTTTTTTTTTTTGGTGAGGCAATTGGGGTTAAGTGACTTGCCCAGGGTCACACAGCTAGTAAGTGTCAAGTGTCTGAGGCTGGATTTGAACTCAGGTCCTCCTGACTCCAGGCCTGGTGCTCTATCCAATGAGCCACCTAGCTGCCCCCACTTTTATCTTTTTTTATAAAAAATATGGCTACCTTTTGTTTTTACATTAACTCCATTTCGACCCCATCATTCTAAAAGCAAAGGGCCTGAGTGAGGCCCAGAGGGGATGAATGATTTGGCCAAGGGCATCTGAACTTGGATCCACTGACTCCTAACTCAGGGTTCTTTTAACCCTTTTGAACACGTGGAGGAGAAAAGGGTCCTCTTGAAACTGAACCCAGGGCTTCTTGTTCCAGTCATAGTGTTCTTTCATTTCCCTGGCCTATAATCTCACAAACATGTTGTCCCCCAGCCTGGGAGACAGCTGAATCCTTACCTCTTATTATTATATGTTTATGTGTTTGGGATGGGGGCAGAGGGCTGTGAGGGAGGGGAAGAATGAGTCCTGGTCCTCTTTCCCATCACCCTACAGGAGAGGCAAGGGAGGCAGGGGCATGGGATGAGGGTGTGGTTGGGGTGGGGGAAGGCGAAGTCCCAGGAAGACTGAACTAGGCAGTGAAGGACTGGCTCCCAGAAAGGGGGGTGCAATCTCTAAGGAAACTTTTTATCTCCTACCTTAGCTTCTTCCTTTCCCCTGTAGGGACAGGGAATCCAGGCTAGACTCTGAGGCCTGGAGTTCAAATTCCATCTCTCATAATCACTACTTTGTGACCTTGGGTGAGTCATTCATTTCTCTGGGCCTTGGGTGGGGTCTTCCTTTTTTTCAAATGAGAGGGTTGGACATTTCACCTTTTTGTAGTCAGTTTCAGAGGGCCCTTTTCTCTTCCATGGGTAATAATAATGAGCTAACATTTATATAGTGCGTTAAGATTTGCAAAGCCCTATACCTCTATTATTTCATTTGATCTTTACAACAACCCTGTGAGGTAGGTGCTGTCATGCCCATTTTACAGATGAGGAGAATGAGTTTGAGAGAAGTGAAAGCATTTGCCCAGGATAATACAGCTAGTAAATTTCTGAGACTGGATTTGAACTCAGATCTTCTTGAGCCAAGTACCACCTATCTGCCCCACATGGGTGTAGATGCTGGTAGATGTGGCAGAGGCTTGGAGGTCATTGTCAAAATTAAAGTCCATGAATATTATTGTGCCATATAAGGAATGAAAATCAGGATGATTTCAGAAAGGCCTGGAAAGACCTGTATGAATTGATGTCTAGTGAAGTGAGCAGAACCAAGAGAACATTGTGCACAGAGACAGCAATATTGTTTGATGAAGAACTGTGAATGACTTAACTATTCTCAGCAATACAATGATCTAAAGACTACTGATGAAACATACTATCCACCTCCAAAGAAAGAACTGATACTGATGGAACACATTCTCTTTTTCACTTTCTGTCTTTCATTTTTTTCTTTTATTCAAGTTTTCTTGTACAAAATGACTAATATGGTAATGTTTTACATAATCACACATGTATAACCCGTATCTGATTGCTTGTTGCCTCAGAGAGGGGGGAGCAGAGGGAAGAAGGGATAAAAATTGGAACTCAAAACCATAAATAAAAATGGGTTTTTTTATTTAAAAAAATATTAGAGTCCATGCTCAATAAAGGAAAATTTAGTGATACCCTCTGCCCTTAAAGAAGCCTGGTTTCTCCCAACCAACATCAGCCTCAGTTTCCCTATGGTAAAAGTAGCAGGCAAATCCCATGCATTCTTTAGGCCCTAACAAAGATCCTCTGGGAAAGAGAGACCCTTAAGACAAAGCATATGGGACATGTGGAACCCCAGTCCCCAAGGCCTTAGGGAGAGAACTTAGGGAAAAGCAGCCTCATGAGTAATGAATGGAGGAGACTAGGGAAGAATGAGCTTCTGTCCTTGTCTTTGGGGGCTCCCAGGCTAGTTAGGAAGACAAGAATCATGCACATTGAATAGTTACAGAATTCAAAAGTCAAGAACTACAATCTAGACTCGGGATGTCAGAGCTGGAAGGACCTTCAGAACAGAGAACGTCAAAATGGGGAGGGACCCTAGAACATAGAGTGTCAATGCTGAGAGGACTCCTAGAACATATAATGTCAAGGCTGGGAGGGACCCTAGAACACAGAATGTAAGACCTGGGAGGGCCCTTAGGACACAGAATGCCAGAGCTGGGAGGGACCCTAGAACACAGATTGGATGATTTGGGAAAGGGTCTTAGAATACAGACTGTCAGAGGCAGGATGGAGTTCAGAACATCAAAGTCTAGAAAACTAGTATAGTTTAAAAAAACCCTAGACTATGAGTTCTAAGAGATCTGGGTTCAAACCCTAGCTCTGACACTCCCTGTGTGACTCTCTAGGGATAGTCATTTGACCCATATAACTTACAGGGCTCACAGGGTGGTTGAGGGACTCAGTGAGAAACCAAGGAGGCTTGAGCGTCATTTATTGTTTTACTCTGTTAGAGTCACAAGGCAATCTAGAATATCTAGAATATAGAAAATGATGACCCAGAGTGGCCGAGCTCTAAGGGCCCTGAGGACAGAGACTGCTGGAAGGGAGAACATGGGAGCCGGGCAGCAGGATCCCCTCTCCTTAGAATACAGAATGGAAAGGAGCTTAAAATAGTGAATGTTAAAACAAAAAAAAATATTTAAAACATGGAAATTCAAACATAGAAAGTTGGAGGAAGGCGGGAAACTTAAAGATCATTTACTACAGCCCAAATTATTTTATATCATTTTGCATTCCTTGTTGTTCAGGCATGTCCAACTCTTTGTGACCCCATTTGGGGTTTTCTTGGCAGAGATCCCAAAGTGGTTTGCCATTTCCTACTCCAGCCCATTTCATAGATGAGGAAACTGAGGCAAAGAGGTTTAAGTGACTTGCCCAAAGTCACACAACTAGTAAGTGTCTGAGGCTGGATTTGAACTCAGGTCTTCCTGACTCCATGCCTGGTGCTCTCTTTCACCTACTACCTCCCTTTGCATCTACTTGTGTGTACATTTATGTCTTATATCCCCAGCATCCAGCACATAGTAGGTGCTTAATAAATGCTCATTGAATAGAAGTAAATTGTTGAACCCCATCATTTTACAGAGCAAGAAACAGGAGCATCCCAGGAAAAATAACTGCTGCCCATGGGAAGGACTCTAGGGAGGGTTCCCTGCCACCCCCAAACACCTTCCTTCCTGATGCCAGCAATTCCACCATTAAAGCTCATTTCCTCTGGGTTCAGGAGTACCTTCTTCAGGGTTCTTTTTGACAACATCTCTCCCCCTTGAAGGGAGAAGACATGCAGCTCCGAGCCCCTCTGAATCCTTTGTTCCTTGACAGGAGGGGCCAGGGTAGCACCTGGAGTAAGTAGGGAGTGGTCAGGGAAAAGGGCGAGGGGGATACAGAAAGACAAACCACCAAAGTCGCCATTTTGCCTGCCTAGATGGGTCCTCCAAAGACACCATAAAATGGTGTTGTTCAATTGCTATAGATTCTGATTCCACAGCACAGAGCAACACAGGGCAGTAGAAGATGGGTGGGAGCTGGGGCGATCTCCAAGAGGGTGGGACTTGGGCTGGGCATGGAAGGAAGGCCCTGGTCTTGGATGGGAGGAAGAACAGTGCTGTTGGATGATGGAGAGGGCGGGGTGTGTAGATCGAGGTGGGAGTGGGGAGGGGGGTTCTGGAAACCAGCTGGGTTTTCTCTACCCCAGGGCTCAGTCGGTACCAGGGTGGTCGGCTTGAGCCCAGATGGCCCTTTCTAGGGCAGAACCCTGTCCTGTGGCAACCCTGGCAGCAGGGGTGTCCGAGAGCCCCGCAGGAAGCCAGCCCCCTTCCTTGCCAGCCCGATACGATCAGTAAATACCAGGGTGCTTGGTGCCTTTGGAAATGACAAGTGTACAGGGTGTCCTTCCCCCGGAGCACAGGGCAGTGAGGGGGCGGCTGTCAGGGCCTGATCAGAGACATGTTTTGGGGGGGCTGGGTGACTGGTCAGAGATAAGTCCCCACCGCGTGCTTCTGGGGAGCGCCCTGGAGGTTCTGATAAGGAGACAACGGTTGCTTGGGAGCCTCGAGCCTGGGCCGATAAGACAAGCATCTCAACTCCCTGGCGAGGCGTCCCATCTCAGGATCAAGGGCCTTCTTCTCCTTGCTGGGGGCTGTTTCCCCAGAGCACTGCTAACCCTAGATGGAGTCAGCCCCAGGCAGGGCACAGATCAGCTTTCTGGGGCCATGGCCACTGCCAGTCCAATCCCTGGGAAGAAGAGCAACTCATTGAACTCTAGTTCTGGTCCAAGATCTCAAAGCAACCTGTGAATGTAATGTGTCCCACTTCTCAGGTGCAGAAATTGAGAAAGTTCTTCCCATCAGGCATTAGAGGAGTGGGGTAGGCAGGCAGAACCTCCTGGCTTACAGTCAGGAGAAGCCCACTTCTAAATATTCCCTGTACCTTTTAAAACAGAGGAAGACTTTTAAGGTCTAGTGAGTTTAAAAACAATATTAGAAACTGGCAAAAATGGCGGCATAGGAGGAAGCAATTAAACCCAGTTAACAGCTATATCCTTTAAGCAATCCCTCACAGTGGCATTGTAGCATCATCAAAGGAGCAATGGTTCTGGAGTGAGAGGGCTTGGGTCCGAATCCCAGACTGCCACTGTGTGACCTCATCCCTTTGGTAATCGTTTTCCTCATTCATAAATTGGGGAAATTGGACTCCATGACCTCTAATGCTGCTATGAATGCAAAAGCCAATGAAGAATGATGAAGAGGAAACCTTAATTACCGGGTTTTCTCTGTTGGCCCCACTTTAAGGAGGGAGATGAAAATTCAGAGACCCTCCAAGATGGATCTCAGAAGCCTAACCCATACTTGAACAAGAATCCACTTGACAATATTCTCAATCAGAAAGGTCATCGAACCTGAAACCCTCCATTGATAGAGAACCCACTCCCTCTTCAAGCAGCCCTTTCCAATTGGAGTATCTCTATTTGTTGGGATGATCTTCTCCAAATCACAATGTGATAGGACCAGGATTCCCCATTTCCCATCAATAGGAATTAGTCTTCCCTAAAATGCAACAAAGCCATCCCTGGGACTTGGTTGGCCTCTACCTCCCTTGGCCCAGCTTCCTAGTCACCTAAAGGCATAAAAAGTCCACCCTGCGTGGAGTTGGGGAATCCTCTGACTTAGTAGTTTTCTGCTGACGTAGCCAACAAATTTCCACATGAAGATGAAGAGGGATAGTGTCCAGGAAAGTTAAATACTAATAATGAAACGCACTACCCACCTCCTGATAGAGTCCAGAAGGAGACTTTTTTTTTAACATAACCAATTCAGGAATTTGTTTTGTTTGACTGCACATGTTTGTGTTTCTTCCTTTCTCAATGGGATGGAGAGAATGCAGTCCTGAAGATAAAAATAAAATCAGACTTAAAAAAAACCCATTTCAATGAATCACAAGTATCCCAATGTTGATCCTGAGTACTGCCCTGGGCTGGAAGTATGAATAATTAGAGTAAGACCCTGTAGGAGAGGTCAACTAGGTGGTGTCGTAGTGAATAGCGCTGGGCCTGGAGTCAGGAAAACTCATCTTCCTGAGTTCAAATTTGGCCTCAGACATTGGCTGTTTGACCCTGGGCAAGTCGCTTAACTCTGTTTGCCTCAATTTCCTCATCTGTCAAATGGGGTCACCAAGAGTCCTACACAACTGAATTGACTGAACAGCAACCACCTGTAGCATATTCCAACATCAAGAGTAATCCCATCAGCTCACTGGGCCAGGGATATAGGCTCAGACATCTTGGCAAGATTCCATTCAACTACCATTCATTAAACACCTACTGTGGCTAGGCCCTCTGGTTGGGGCTCCAAGACAGACCTCTCTTTCAAGGAGCTCACTAACAAATAGGGAATATACAAACTATATGATACAAGGAAGAGGGAAGAAGGTAGAAGTGGAATTCTAGTCAAAGTGCCCTGAGATAGCTGGGGAGGAGATAACGCTTTAGCCTTTGGAGATCAGGAAAGGCTTCCTGGAGAAAGTGGCACCTGATTTGGAAACAAAGGGAAGTTAAAGTTAATCCTCCCAAATGAAATTCTCACAAGCCTAAACACACCTGGGATTTCTCAAGGCCCTTTTTAGGATTGTCCCTTGTGCTTCACAGGCCAAACCTAGCATGTATGCAGTATTTAAGAGAGGGGTTTAGGGGTGGCTAGGTGGCGCAGTGGATAAAGCACCGGCCTTGGATTCAGGAGTACCTGAGTTCAATTTTGGCCTCAGACACTTGACTTACTAGCTGTGTGACCCTGGGCAAGTCACTTAACCCCCATTGCCCAGCAAAAAAAAAAAAAAAAAGAGAGAGAGGGGTTTATATTCTTGGCCCAGTTAAAGGCAAGAAAAATTATAGATGCTCACGCCCAGGTCACATTCTCTGTGGGGGCATTATGAAATACTAGAAGGGAAAATGGCATCCTGAGCCCTGGGACCAAGCTGTGCAAGAGGACGAGCAGAAGACTTGTCTGGGATAGGGAGACAAAAGCTGAGCTTGGGCTCAGAGACCCTCAGATGTGATGCAGTCTCTGCCACCAACTCCTTGAGTGACCTCAGATATGTTGTTTCCTGTCTCAATTTCTTCATGTGTGAGAAGAAAGAGTTGGATTAGAAGCTAGAGCATTTCTAAGGTCCCTTCCAGGGCTAATGGGACTCTAAGAGAAAAGGGTCCCATCCTCACCCCACCCCCTCCTTTCCTGGGCATTTGTCTCCAGAGAACTCTCCCCCTCCAGCTGTTCCTGCATCTTCTCTACCCCTCCCTCCACTTTCTAACCATGTAGGGCAGGGACTGCCCAAGTGAGGGTCCACCCAGGCAGGTCAGCTTTCTCTATGATTTATAGTTTTAGACATTGTTCAGGGAGTTAAGAGTTAAATGACTTACCCAGAGTCCCACAGGCAAGATGTGTCAGTGGCAGGATTTGACCCCAGGTCCTTCTGGTTCCAAGAAGCTTCTGGTTTTCTAACCACTGTGCCATGATATTTCTTTCTAAATCCATATGTTCAGCAAAATCTCAATACTTTTGTTTTGCAATGTCTTCAGCACTATCCAGTCCTCTGGTACCCCTAGATGGTGAAATATAGCATTGTCTAACTTGGATCCTCCATGCACTTGGCAGACCACTCCAATGAACCAGATTTAAATGTAATTGGGAAATGTTTAACAAAACAAATAGAAATACAATAAAACACAGATAATGTGAATTTGTGATTTTCTAAGTCAATACGAAGCTGCAATTTGTTTCTATTTGAGTTTGACAGGATAGAGCACTGGGCCTAGAATCAGGAAGACCTGAGTTGCGTGACCTTGGGCAAGTCACTTCACCTCTGTCTACCTCAGTTCTCTCGTATGTAAAATGAAGATAATAATAGCATCTTTCTTGTAGGGTTGTTGTAAGGTTCAGTGTTTAGAACAGTGCCTAGAACATAATAGGTGTTATATAGATGCTTGGTTCCTTCCCTCCTTCCTTCCCTCTTTCCTTCCTTCCTTCCCCTGTTTCTTCCCTCTTTCCTCCTTCCCTCCCTTCCTTCTTTTCTTCCTTCCTGCTAAGGCAAAATATTGAAAAAGGCAAGATTATTTCTTATACCTTCCCCCTTCCCCTTTCTGGGCCCCTTCCTGGTTCCCCTGGCCCAGTGCTCATGAGATTTCTTTATCTCCAAGGAAAGGATCTGAGAAACTCAGAGAAGCAATTGTAGTGCATCAGAGCTGAGAAAGACTACAACACTGAATGTTGCTGGAAGGGACCTTAGAACATAGAATGTCAGAGATACAAAGGGACCTAGAACATGGAATGATGAAGCTGAAAGGGACCTAAAGAAAGAGAAGCTAGTCCGTTAGAAAGAACACATATCTTTGAGTCAGAAGACCTGAGAGTGGGTCCTGAGAGGTTGCTTCTTTCATTAAGACAATGTGAGGGGCAGCTAGATGGTGCAGTGGATAGAGCACCAGTCCTGGATTCAGGAGTACTTGAGTTCAAATCCGGCCTCAGACACTTAACACTTACTAGCTGTGTGACCCTGGGCAAGTCACTTAACCCCAGTTGCCTTACTAAAAAAAAAAAAAAAAGACAATGTGAGAGACTAGATGCAAAATTTTAAAAAATAATAATAAAATAAAATAAATCCCCGAAGAAACTGACAAGTTAAAGGAACAGGAGGGAATTCCATAGGCCAGAGTTCTGAGTGAGTAATAAAGCGAAGGGAGCGAGTGGGGAAACAGTTCAAAGAATCAGAGGAAACATTTTCATGAGGCTTTAGGGGTTAAAAACGAGAGCAAGTCATCTTAAATTCACCCACTCTCTTTCTTCCCCTACCACAGTTCTGAGTTAGTGCTCGGGGATCAGATAATACAACTGAAGCTGATGGGTGGAGAAACTGACTTTCCCTCCTAGAGCCAAATTGACTGGCACAGGAAGCCAGTAAGCAAGGAGCCAGGTAAAATGGGAGCTTCAGAGTTCTTTCCATTTTGATAATCAAAGCTCCCGGTCCTTTCTAAGGACAGCAAGTGCCAGGGTTAGAGGAAAGAGGTTTGTAAAAATCTGATTTTTATCAAGTAGTGTCTCCTCTGGTGCCTCTTTCCACGTCCACCCAGGATGCTTGGTAACCGCAAGGCTAGATTTAGCATTTTGGGATAACCAGAGGCCTCCTTATCCCAGGGAAGACCCCCTACCAAGGCCTAAACCAGTGGAGAGCCTGGACCCAGGGCAGAGAAGAGTGAGAGATCTGATGAAGGTCCCATCCATGTTCCCACAATGTGAGAGATATAAGACTGGAGTCTGAGAAAGCTCAGAACATAATAATAATAATAATAATAACAACAACAACAATAACAATGACAATAAGCATAGCTTACGTTTCTATTGACCTCAACATTTATAAGTCACTTTCTTGGAGATATCTTTTGGAAGTCAGTGGTTCAAGTATGATTAACTCTATCAACACGTTCAGAGAAGGGCACGAGAGCATCACAGGTTCAGAAAACCATGAATCCAAAGTCAGAATGTTGGAGATTGTTAGTCCAGCCCCCTTATTTTCCAGAGAAGGAAACTGAGGTCTAGGAAAGAAAATGGCAAAGTCTGGATAGAACCCAAGCTCCCTTTGACCTTTCCCCAGGGTCACACAACTAACAAATGCTGGATCTGACACTTGGGATCAGCTCATCCTTGGCAAACCCAGGATGGGTCTGGCCCTGCAGACACTGAGGAGGGTGAGGGATCATGGGTTGTGGTGCCTAACATACAATGCTCCATCTCCCATCCCCATACCTGGAAGATGTTCTTTCCTCAACTCCCCTCAGAGAATCCCTCTCTTCCTTCACCTGAAGCACCATGTTCTATGTGAAGACTTTCCTGATCCTCCCCCCTCCCCAATAGCTACTGCCTTCCCTCCCAAGCAGCCTTGGATTTAACTATTTTGCCTTTATTTTGCATTTATTTCCTCCAGAGTTACATGAACATTTTGTCTCCCCTGATAAAAAGCAAGCTCTCTGAAGGCAGGGTCTGTTTCATGTTTTGTCTTTAGGTCCCTAGACCTAACACATGGTAGACCCTTAATAAATGCTTATTGACTGATAGGGTCAAAAAATCAAAGTCTAGACAGGTTGTGACCCGTCCAGGGTTACTCAGAGCTAGGGTCTGAACCCAGGCCTTCTGACTGCCTAGCTATGCCACCCTGGTTGGTCTTTTTCTCTTGGGGAACCAGACACTTGGAAAAAGAGTCCATAGTCTTCCAGAGTGAAGTCCAACCAAACCTCACCCTTGATTTCAGCTAGTTTGGGTACTGGGCAAATGGGAGGGTCCTACTGTTCCAGATTCCCTGGCTGGAGCCTGGGCCAAACTAGGACATCAAGCCCATAGGGCCCAGTCAGCATTGGGTGCTTTCTTTGCTGCAGGCCAAGCCTTGCTCCACAAGCACACATGTAGGGGAAGTGTCCTGGGGTGATTCTCAGGATGATGCCTGGGCATCTTTCCTCTGTAAATTAGCCTCAGAATGGGTATCTTGGGGCAGCTAGGTGGCGCAGTGGATAGAGCACCAGCCCTAGAGTCAGGAGTACCTGAGTTCAAATCCGGCCTCAAACACTAACACTAGCTGTGTGACCCTGGGAAAGTCACTTAACCCCAATTGCCTCACTAAAAAAAAAAAAAAGAATGGGTATCTCAGCCCTCCTCATCAGTCTGTGTCAGTGTCTGGGCTGGGCCCTGCATTGGGGTTCTCTTCTCTGGGAGTAGGCTCTCTTTTCCACTCTCTTTCCCCCACCCAGGTCTGCCCTGGACCTCTCAGAGAGAGATTGACTGAGCCAACAGCTCATCTTCTCTGTCTCTTTCTTCCTTTCTCTTTCTGTCTCTCTGTCTGTCTCTGTCTCTGTTTCTCTCCGGTTTTGGCTCTGTCTTCTCTGTGTGTGTGTCTTTGTCTCTGTCTCTCCATCTCTCTGTCTCTTTCCCCCTCTCCTTTAGATTTCTCAAAATAGTGGTTTACCCTTGCTTCTATATCCCTGTCTCCCATTAACTCCTTTCTTTTTTCTTTTTCTTTTTGGTGGGTCAATGAGGGTTAAGTGACTTGCCCAGGGTCACACAGCTGGTAAGTGTCAAGTGTCTGAGGCCGGATTTGAACTCAGGTCCTCCTGAATCCAGGGTCAGTGCTTTATTCACTGCGCCACCTAGCTGCCTCTCACTTCCATAGTTTTGACCCTCACTTCTATGCAGATGACCCCCAAGCATACAAATAGAATCCTGACAGTCCCCTCCTCTCCCTGCCTGATGTACATCTCAATCCAATTGCTCCACTGAAACTAGCTTACAAGTATCTGAAACATAAATGTTCAAAATCAAATTTAACTTTTCCTCTAGAACTATCTCCTCTTCCTAAATCTTAATTTCTGTCTATGACATCACAACATGCCCCCGCCTCTTGCCACTCTCTGGGCTCCCATCAAGCATCACGTGTTTCTATTTTAGCACGTAGTGTGGATTGACTTATGTTGTTACTTAAATTTTGTAAGTTTCTCAAGGGTTTGCTCAGTGTCTCATTTCTTTACAGTGCCTATGCACATAGTAAGTGCTTGATAACTGCTGGTTGATTAAATAAAAGAAAGAAAGAAAGAAAGAAAGAAAGAAAGAAAGAAAGAAAGAAAGAAAGAAAGAAAGAAAGGAAGGAAGGAAGGAAGGAAGGAAGGAAGGAAGGAAGGAAGGAAGGAAGGAAGGAAGGAAGGAAGGAAGGAAGGAAGGAAGAAAGGAAGAAAGGAAGAAAGGAAGGAAGAAAGAAAGGAAGAAAGAAAGAAAGAAAGAAAGGAAGAAAGAAAGGAAGGAAGGAAGGAAGGAAGGAAGGAAGGAAGGAAGGAAGGAAGGAAGGAAGGAAGGAAGGAAGGAAGGAAGGAAGGAAGGAAGGAAGGAAGGAAGGAAGGAAGGAAGGAAGGAAGGAAGGAAGGAAGGAAGGAGGGTAACCTACACACAAGGTGATACAGTGGGAAAAGCACTGAACTTGGAGGTAGAGAACCTTTATTGCTTAGCACAGTCCCTGGCAAATAGTAGGTCCTTAATGAATGCTTATTGACTGATACTTACTAGCTGTCGAATCATTAGGCAAATGAATTAATTTCTCTGAGACTTAGGGTCCTCATCTGTGAAATAGAGTTATTGTCCAAATCACTAATGATTTCTCCTGGTATTAGTGATTTAGATAATAACTCTATTTCACAGATGAAGAAACTGAGATAAGGGGGTATATGATAACACATAAATTGCCATTTTCCTACTTGTTGAGAACATGCAGCAAATAACTAGCTTCTAAGATAAAACCAACCTAAATCAACACTAAGAGAATCCTGGTATTAGTGATTTGGAAAATAACTAATGCAAATTATAAAATAAAACCACTCTTAGTTTCCACCTCATGCCTGGAAGATGACAAAGATGGCAAAGATGACAGAGAAGACAAAATGACAATTGTTGGAGGGGCTGTGGGAGGACAGGCATGCTAACAGATGGTTGGTGAAGCTCTGAATTGGTCTAATAATTCTGGAAAACAATTTAGAATAAACAAAAAGACACTAAACTGTTTGGCCAAGAAAGTTACATACTATTAGGTATGTACCCCATAGAGGTCAGAAATACAGGGAAAAGACACATATATGAAAAAATATTTATAACAATGCTTGTCAACTGGGGAGTAGCTGAACAAATTATGATATATACATGCAATAGAATCTTATTTTGCTGCAAGAAATAATGAAAGGGATGGATTCAGAGAAACCTTAGAAGATTTGTACGAATTGGTGCAGAACAAAGTGAGCAGGAGGACAATTTATACAATTGCTACAATAATATAAAATAAAACCACTTTGAAATGCTTGGAAATTCTGATGAATGCAATGACCAATCACAGTTCCAGAAGAATAATGATAAAACATATCTCCCACCCTTTAGTAGAGAGGTAATAGACTAGATGTGCAGACTGAGATATTCATCCATAAACACAACCTATGTGTGAACTTACTTTTCCTAATTATACTTATCTCTTACTAGGGAACAACTTTTATGGTAGGAGGGGGGAGGGATATGGAGGAGTGGGAAGGTGGGTAGTGATAAAGATTCAAGAAAAGAATGTCAATAGAACATTTAAAATATGCAGAAAAAAGGTCAGAAGGGGACAGATAAGCAGACCAATTTGGTTGTTCTTATGTTGAATTTAATCTCCACTTTAAAAAATAGAGATATTGACACTTATGCTTCCTACCTCCCAGGTCGTTGTCAGGAAAATGTTTTGTTTAACTTTGTTAAGATGTGTGCTATTGCTGTTATTGTTGTGATAATGCAGACGGCTGAGTGCTTAGGTTCCCCTTAAGAGATGTATCTGTCTTCTGCTATAGTCCGCCTGGGCATAGCTTCCCATTTTGTGGTGCTTCACAGGACCTGGTCAGCAGAGGCCAGAGAAGTCTATAGGGCTTCTCTAGACCCACTATCACACAACCTCTCTTTCTTATGACCGTTCATAGTTCTAACTAGGAATTTTTGTGCCCAGTGAAAACTCAGCTTGGGATGAGATTGCATCACAGAGGACAGTCTGCTCTGGATGTAGTCATGTTGGAAGAAGGGGCAGCCCATGTCTCATAGAATACACTCTATGCTCCTGAAGTACAGCCAAGAACCCAAGATTTCCCCCCAACCCCAAAGAAAAAAGGCTCTAGGAGCATGCGGAAGGGCATAGAGGTGAGTGATCAGAGGAAAGTTTCCATGATGATGGGACCCTAGGACTGGTGGCCCAGGGCCAGACAAGGACTTCTACTGCTGTAGCAAGCACAGTCCTCCCTAAGTGGGCATCCTAGAGCAAGGCATATTGGGGGCAAGAAATCACTGGTGTAAATATCACATATGATTCCACAATCATTACACATACCCCATGATTCCCTGCACCACCCATAACCAAATCCAAGGACTATATTTTAGCCAACTTCCCCACTCATTGAGAACACAGCAGATAATTGGCTTCTAAGATAAAGCCTACCTAAATCAAATGCAACACAAGCCATGCTATTGTCCAGTAGAGACAGAATATTGATACATAAGCAATCCGAAGTCCTCTCCAGTGTATACCCCTGTGGGAAGCTGGAAAATAAGGCTGATGAATCTGTGACATGTACTGGATGGGCAACTCACTGGATCTAGTTCTGAAGGTATAGTCAAGAAATCCCTGAGGGATCATTATGGGGATTGGAAAGCTGGTTTTCATTTGAGGGAGTTAGTTCTTCTTCCTCACCACTGCCTCTTAGGATTCCTAGCTTCCTTCAAAGCTTACACTCCACCTTCTCCATGAACATGAGACTTTCCCTGATCCCCAACTGCTAGTGCCTTCTCTTCCAAAATTAGCTTGCATTTATCTTGCATATAGTTACATATGCACATGTTGTTTCCCCTGATATGGTATCTATTTCAACTATTTTTAATAAATATGTACAAACTAGGGGAATAGAGAGATGCACCTGGAGTCAGGAAGACCTATGTTCCAAGCGGACCTCAAGACACTAGCTGTATGACCCTGGGCAAGTCACTTAACCTCTTTCTGCCTCAGTTTTCTCATCTGTAAGACAGGAATAATAATAGCACCAATTTCCCAGGGTTGTTATGAAACTCAAATGAAATAATGTACGTAAAGTATATTGCAAACTTAAAGAGCTAATATATATATATAATATATATTATATATAATATATATATAATATATATATCTGGAGTCTGCTGGTTTGTATTCTATTGGAGAGATAACATAATAACAATGATAATAACAGTAACAACAACAATAATAATAGTTGTAGCTATACCCCATCTCCTGCCTTGGATCCTTTGCCCATAAAGTCTGATCTGACAAGAGTGAGTATGGGTATCTTCTTTGTCTCATATGAGAGCTAAGGTCCAAGTTCACTGTCCAAGTGAACCAGCTGCAAGAATACCCTTGAAGCATAATCACTGTTGTTGTTGTTTGTCCTTCATTCTCAAAGAGGACCATGACATCGGGGTGATGTCATGACTTGCACTGACTGAATTGGATTGAAGTAAGGAAGGGCTGTGCAAGGTCACCAACCTCACTCTCTCCTCTGGAGTCATCTGGGTCCAGTGGCAAGATATATATATCAGGACAACTGGAGATGTCCCCGGATGTTTAGACAATTGAGTTAAGTGACTTGCCCAGGGTCACATAGCTAGGAAATGTCTGAGTTAAGTTTTGAACTCAGGTCCTCTTGACTCCAGAGCCAGTGCCGTATCCCCTATGCCAGCTAGATCTACCATAGCTATTAGTATTGTTGTTATTGTTATCAATATGTTATTTCTCTGGTAGAATGTAACCTCCTGGGGCGGCTAGGTGGCGCAGTGGATAGAGCACCGGCCCTGGAGTCAGGAGTACCTGAGTTCAAATCCGACCTCAGACACTTAACACTTACTAGCTGTGTGACCCTGGGCAAGTCACTTAACCCCAATTGCCTCACTAAAAAAACAAAAACAAAAACAGAATGTAACCTCCCTGAGTTCAGAGACTATTTCATTTTTGTTTTTGTATTCCCAGCAGCTAGCACAGTGCCTAGCCCACAGCAGGCACTTCTTAAATGCTTGTTGATTGTTGGTTGACTGATTGATCGACAGGCTCTATCTCTGTTTCCTGAGTTAGCCTGCTTTTATTCATGGACACCCACTTTACTGATTCTCAGAATTGTTCTTGTGCCTTGATGCATTCTACTGTACCAAGTATTCTTGGAATTGTTTCTTTTGCTGTTTGCATCTCACATCTGGTTCAGATAAGACCTCCTGACCCTAGACCTCTAGAAATGTGATTCAACCTGAGTTTGCACACACTCAAGGCTGATTAGCTAGTCCCTGGTTCCCTGTTATTATCAGCAACAGGTCATACCGCAGAGTTTAATCCCTATTCAACCATTTCTTTTTTTTTTCTTTTTTTGGTGAGGCGATTGGGGTTGAGTGACTTGCCTAAGGTCACACAGCTAGTAAGTGTTAAGTGTCTGAGGCCAGATTTGAACTCAGGTACTCCTGACTTCAAGGCCGCTGCTCTATCCACTGTGCCACCTAGCTGCCCCTCAACCATTTCTTAATGTTAAAATATATGGCAGCTAGGTGCTGGTGTAGTAGATAGAGTGCTGGGCCTGGAGTCAGGAAGACTCATCTTCCTGAGTTTAAATCTGGCCTCAGATACTTACTAGCTGTGTGACCCTGGGCAAGTCATTTAACCCTATTTGCCTCAGCTTCCTCATCTGTAAAATGAGCTGGAGAAGGAAATGACAAACCACTGCCGTATCTTTGCCAAGAAAATCCCAAATGGGATTACAAAGAGTTGGACACAACTAAACAACGACCACCACAACAATGTTAAAAATGGCCTGATATGAGGTGGCTAGGTGGCGCGGTGGATAGAGCACTGGCCCTGGAGTCAGGAGTACCTGAGTTCAAATCCGGCCTCAGACACTTAACACTTACTAGCTGTGTGACCCTGGGCAAGTCACTTAACCCCAATTGCCTCACTAAAAAAAAAAAACAAAAACAAAAAAAACAAGATAAACTTCCCCTCATTTTGGGGCAGCTAGGTGGCGCAGTGCATAGAGCACTGGCCATGGAGTCAGGAGTACCTGAGTTCAAATCCGGCCTCAGACACTTAACACTTACTAGCTGTGTGACCCTGGGCAAGTCACTTAACCCCAATTGCCTCACTTTAAAAAAAAAAAAAAAGGCCTGATATAAAACTTGTGATTCTCTGTGACTAATGTTTCTGGAAACTGTGTAAAAGCCCACACTGACAGTCATCTCCTTGGGTAACCATCTCAACCTGGACAGTGGGTTCTTCTCCGTGTTCCCATATTTGGTGGCTATTACCTTGTTGAAGCCTTGGATCCTTTGCTAATTAAATCTGATCTGACAAGGGGTGAGGATGGGTACTTTCCTTGGCTCATAACAGAGCCAAGGTCCAAGTGATCCAGCAGCAGGACTATCCCATGGAGCTCACTTCCTGGATTCACGCATTGTTGTGATCTTAGCCCCTTGGGAAAGACAAAGTTTATGATGACCACAAGGCAAGGATCAAGTGGCCCCAGGCCTACATCATTATTAGGGACATTAAAGTGGACCATTAAAGCGGTTAATGGACCAGTCATTAGTCCTTGCAGCCTTTTTGTTACCAACATCGTGGTTTAGGGGAAAGAAGAGCAGGTTAGAACCAAAAAGCAAACAAACAAAAAAAAGAACAGATTAGCAATCCGACAAACCCAAATTCAAATCCCCAGTTTTGCCGCTTACTGACTGTGTATTAGGCAAATTGCTTCGTCCCTTTAGACTTCAATTTTTTTTTTTTTTTAGTGAGGCAATTGGGGTTAAGTGACTTGCCCAGGGTCACACAGCTAGTAAGTGTTAAGTGTCTGAGGCCGGATTTGAACCCAGGTACTCCTGACTCCAGGGCCAGTGCTCTATCCACTGCACCACCTAGCTGCCCTAGACTTCAATTTTTAACCCTGTGAAGGCAGGGAGTTGGGCTAGATAACCTCTAAGGTTAGAGCCCTACATCTCTGATCAGCTCATTTCTAGCACCCAACACCATGCCCTGATCATGAAAGTTGCTTAATAAATGTTAGCTGAATTGAACTGAATCGCTCCAGTTTCTGTAACTCATCGGAGAAGGGAACCCCCTCCCACAAAGTAGGTTAGAAACACCCCTGGCTCCAGGCCCATCAGACTGGAGGCAAGGGATGCACAGAGGCAGAGGCCCAAGGATGGGGATGTGTTCTTGGGGGTCATGTAGGTGACCAAGAGAATCCATGGTTTCTCTGTCTGGATGAGTGTGTCAATGAGGCAGAGTTTGTGTGGCTTGAAACAGGGTGGGGTAACGAAGAGGCAAGCCCATGCTGATGGGAAATTGGACCGTGGGGGCTGTTCTCAGAAGCCCAGCCCTTCTCTGAGCCCCAGGCTCTCAGCTCCCCTCCACCTTCCCCCAAGAACCCACCCACCCTTCTTCTCCTGGGAACAAGGTAATCCCAGGGGGGAGGGGAAGGGGGAAAGTAGAGGGGCTGGTTTTCTCTAGGCAAACATGCTAAGAGCAGTTCAAAAGAGGCTAATTAAATTCCCAAATCCCTGAACAAATAAGTTAATAACAATTTAGAAATAAGCATTTACCCAGGTAAGTTTTCAAGGTGGAAAAAGCCTGATATCCTAGGAAGCTTGTCTAAGGGGTGTGTGTGTGTGTGTGTGTGTGTGTGTGTGTGTGTGTGTGTGTGGCGCATGCTTGCACGTGTGTCGATATGTGTGTCTAAATGGTACAGTGGAAAGGGGAATGCATAGAAAAGAGGGATTTAGAAAGTCTGGGTTCTAGTCTCCATTTGGCTGCCTATTAACCATGTGACCTTACATTCTCTGGGCCTCAGTTTCCCTCTCTGTAGAATAATTAGGGTTGGATTATGTAACTGCTAAGACTGCTATCATTTCTGACATGTCTTGATTCTTTGATTTTTCACTCAGCTGTGTAGCAGCTTGAGAGAGCCCCAGGCTTGAAGTCATGAAGACCTGAGTTCAGATGCAGCCTCAAGCACTTACCAGCTGTGTGATCCTGGGAAAGTCACTTGATCTCTGTCTGCCTCAACTCCCCCAACTGCAAAATGAGGATAATCATAACACCCCCTTCTGAGGATCATGTGAACATCAAACAAGATATTTGTAAGGTACTTGGCACAGTGGTATTGTTTCTGTCCCCTTTATGCACAGGTCTCATTACAGAAACTCCCATTCTGCTGAAAAGCACCCAAACTCTGGTCTGGGGAGTGGGGAGACACCTGAGGCAGGGAGTTCATGACAAATTTGATCTCTTAGGCACATCCCAAGTTCATCCAAAGCTCAGGGGTCTACAATCTCCTCCAGTCCCACCCCTGACCCCCCTTTACTTCTGCCTCCAATCCAAAATGCAGCATGTTGTAGTCTTCTGGTCTCTGAAGAAATGAGATTCCAGTGTGCCTAGACTTTGGTTCTCCAGAGCTCTTCTCAAAGCTTCCTTGGAGTCAATACAGTATACTTATGGTGAAGAGACACAAGGCTTCATTCGCATATCTGACATTTACTAGCACTGTGACCATGGACAAAATACATAACATCTCTGAGCCTTAGTTTTCTGATGAAGAAATCAAAGCTATCTATTGCCATATGAAAAAAATGCTCTAAATTACTATTGATCACAGAAATGCACATTAAAACAACTCTTAGGTACCACCACACACCTATCAGATTAGCTAATATGACAAAAAAGGGAAAATAATAAATGTTGGAGAAGCTATGGAAAAATTGGTACACTGATGCATTGTTGGTGGAGCTATGAGCTTATCCAACCATTCTGGAGAGCAATTAGGAACTATGCCCAAAGGGCTAGTTTGACCCAGTGGTACCACTGCTAAGTCTGTATCCCAAAGAGATAGAAGAGGGAAAAGGACCCACATGTACAAAAAATATTTATAGCATCTCTCTTTGTGGTGGCAAAGAATTGGAAATTGAGGGAATGCCCATCAACTGGGGAATGGCTAAACAAGTTGTGATATATGAATGTAATGGAATACTATTGTGAGTCAAAGATTTTTTTTTTTGCTGGGTCACGGGGGATAAGTGACTTGCTCAGGGTCACACAGCTAGTTAGTGTCAAGTGTCTGAGGCCAGATTTGAACCCAGGTACTCCTGAATCCAGGGCCGGTGCTTTATCCACTGCGCCACCTAGCTGCCCCCATTGGAATACTATTGTGTTGTAAGAAACGATGAGCAGGAGGAGTTCAGAGAAACCTGGAAGGACTTACATGAACTGATGCTGATTGAAAGGAGCCGAACCAGGAGAACATTGTACACAGTAACAGCAACATTGTGTGATGAACAATGGTGATAGACTTGGCTCTTCTCAGCAGTGCAACAATCCAAAACAGTTTCAAAGAACTCATGATAAAAAATGTTCTCAACATCCAGAAAAAAGAACTGTGGATTATGAATGCAGATTGAACCATACTGTTTCTACTTTGGGGATGGTTTTTTTCCCTTCTTTTTTGAGGTTTTTCCCTTGTGCTCTGATTCTTCTTTCACAAGATGACTAATGTAGAACTATGTTTAATGTGATTGTACATATACAACCTATATCAGACTGTTTTCTGACTTGGGGTGGAGGGAGGGAAGGGAGGGTGGGAGAAAAAAAATTGAACCTAAAAATCCTATGAAAACATGTTGAAAACTATCCTTATATGTAACTGGAAAATAATAAAATACTTTTTATTTATTAAAAAAAAATCTCAGCCTCAGTTTCCTCATCTGTAAAAATGTGGATCATAATAGCACTTAATAAGATCTGTAGTATCCCCTCCACAGGGTTATTGGGGAAAATTATACAAGATAATACATGTAAAATGCTTTGCAAATCTTAAGGTACTATACAAATGTCTATTATTATTCTGTTTATGAAATGTCTTTTTTTCTGAGTGCCCAGTCCCCCCATCTATCTCTGCTTTAAAATCCTCCAAGTGTCCTGATTTCTTCCTAACCCTACACCCTTCTCCATAATCATCAACCCAACTGAGTGGCACAGAGGACAGGTCTACATTTCTTGATTTTACTGTCTTCTCAAGCAAAATCAGTATGAATATCTGCATAATTTAAAGCCCAATCACATTTGGATTATTCTGGCCTCACAGAGCTGGATTTGCCCTCTATCTTTTTTTTTTTTTTTTTTAGTGAGGCAATTGGGGTTAAGTGACTTGCCCAGGGTCACACAGCTAGTAAGTGTTAAGTGTCTGAGGCCGGATTTGAACTCAGGTACTCCTGAATCCAGGGCCAGTGCTTTATCCACTGTGCCACCTAGCTGCCCCTGCCCTCTATCTTTAAATGAGTTCAGTGGAACATTGCCTAGAACCAACTGCATGGCAAATACATCCATTTCACAAGATGTGCAGGAACTACGTATGAGTACAGCCTGATTGGTCACATGGAAAATGGAGGAGGCCAAGGAAACGAGAACCTTGGAGGTTCTCCAAAACCAGGGGATCCATCTGTGGTGAACACAACCAGTGGGAATCAAACGATAGGTTTAGGGAGTTCCATGATAGTAAGGAGGGTAGGTAGGATCCAGTAATAAGTTTATGGGAGCTAGTAATGAGTGTGAGGGAGCTCATGATGGGTGTCGTGAACCAAGTGTTGAGTAGGTGGGTATATAGAGGTGTGAGGTATTAAGTAATGAGAATAGGAGGCAGCTAGATGGCGCAGTAGAGAGAATGCTGGGCTTGGAGTCAGGAAGACTAGGAGTTCAAATGCAGCCTCAGACATTTACTAGCTTATGTGACCCTAGGCAAGTCACTTAACATTCGTGTGCCTCAGTTTCTTAAACTGTAAAATCAGATAATAATAGCACCTACCTCCCAGGGTTGTTGTAATGCTCAAAGAAGATAATTGTAAAGCACTTAGCACAGTGCCTGGCACATAAATGTTGGCTATTTTTATTACAGGAAATTAGTGTTAGGGATCTAAAAATGATGGATCTAAAGGATCTAGTTAGTCATGGATATGGGGGTAAAGGGATGAGTATTGGGGATATGCTTCAATCTTTATGACTCTAGCTGGAAGGGACCTTTAAGGTCATCTAGCTCAATCCTTTCATTTCACAGATGAAGAAGTGTCAAGGCATGATGGAGAGTCAGGAAGCTGTATCTCATCAATCTCCTGAACAGCCTACTGAGACTGGGAGTTGCCAACCAACTTGGGAAACTAGATAGAGAAGAGTCATGAGACAGGGACCCGTACAGATACAGAGACTCAAAGACATGAAGAAATGGGTACCAAAAGAATCAGATGTTACACAGAGAGACCAAGGTTCAATGAGAGATACAGACACAGAGACAGACAAGAAAAGCAGACAGCCACCCACATATGGGAGTACTGATTATGATGAGAGGGGGGAAGGGGGGAAGGGAATGAGGATGCTTCTGTGATGGAGAGAATGGCTCCTTCCGTTCCTCTCTCCTCCAGTGATTGGTTGAGACTTGCTGCAATTAAACACCATAATTGATTCCCCTGGATGACGAGTATCATTTCAATGCAGAGAATTAAGGTTTTCTTCTGAGATGGAAATAAAGATTAATTTGTAATTTCCTTTCTCGCTGCACATTGAAGAAGCAGTACAGGGGCTGTGCCCAGAGCTCACACCTCCCCCCATAATGTATCAGTAAAGGTGGGGTGAGGGGAGATGCTGCTCCAGTCCAGACAAGATAGTGCTGTGCCTCTGTTGTCCTTGTCTTGCTGGCTGCTGCAGGGGCCGAGATCTCTGGCTGAAGGCACCAATATTGGGGGGAAAGTCATGGGTGGGGGATGCTTGGGGACAGGAAGGGGAAGGGAGATTTTAGACCCTGAGTAAACCAGTAGAACTGAACTGAGACACTTAGGAGGCCATGGGAACAAAGTAGGAGCTAGTTAACAGAGTAAGGAAGAGACCCTCAAGGAAGCATGGACTTCTAGACTTGGAAGCTAGTCCAAACTTCCACTCTAAGGCAGCTAGGTTGTGTAATGATCAGAGCTCTGGAATTGGAATCAGGAAGACCTGATATCAAGCCCTACCTACCTTGGACACATACCAGCTGGGCAGTCCTGTGATCCTCTGTGGTCCTCTCCATGTCTTATTTTACTCATCTGTGAAATGGGAATAATAATATACCCAATCCCCCAGGGTCGTTGTGAGGATCGAATGATGTAATAAATGCTTGGCAAACCCTAAAATGCTCTCTCTAGGTGCTGGTGGTGCAGGAACACTTCCTACAGAATTCTTGACACGTGGTCACCCAGCCTCAGTTTGAACATTTACAGGGACAGGGAACTCCACCAGCTTCCAAGGCAATTGAATCCTTGTTGGGCTGCTCCGCTTATGAACAAATTCTTTCTTCCACAGAGTCAAAGACTGCCTCCAGATACATAGGAAAACATGAAACTGGCCCTGTTCTCAGGCAGCTTATAGTCTATTGAAGGGGAGGAGTTAGGAGAGGGGAGGAGAATGGCAGTGTGTGGAACACCAGCTGGAAGGGTGTTAGTGGAAAGATCTAATAAAAGTACTTGCTAATGGGAGAATAGCACGGTATTGGGAGACTTCGCACAGTAGGCAGCATCTGAGCTGAGGTTGTAGATTCGAATTCTGAAAAATGGAGATGAGGAAGGGGCACATTTCAGACGCAGGAGACAGTGTGGAGGCAGTGGGTGAAATGTCAAGTTTGAGGAAGGGCAAGAAACAATCTGTCTGGAAATAAAGCATTTAAAAGGGAAATCATATGAAATGGTGTTGTTGGACTGTGGGGGATTTTAAAGGGCACACTAAGGAGTCTGGATATTATCCTTGAGGTGATAGGAAGTCACTGGGGGTTTTTTGTTTGTTTGTTTTGGTTTTTTAGGAGAAAGGTACCTTCATCACTTCTATTTCTTGGGAAGATTATTTTAACAGTTCTTCAGAAATGAACCAGCAGGAAGAAAGGAGGCCATTTAAGAGGATATCATGGGGCAGTTAGGTGGTGCAGTGGATAAAGCACTGGCCCTGGATTCAGGAGGATCTGAGTTCAAATCCGACCTTAGACACTGGATACTTACTAGTGTGTGTGATCCTGGGCAAGTCTCTTAACCCTCATTGCCCTGCAAAAAAAAAAAAAAAAAAGTTATTATGATAGTCTAGGCTAATGGTGACAAGACCAACGTTTCTTAAACTTTTTCCAGAGAAATTTTTATGAAACTATGTAGGTATATAAAATAGGAACATATAACCTTTATTGGTGTTATTGGTGCCAAATTTTCTGCGACCCCAATATTCATTTCTGTGATCCCATGTTGGGATCATGACTCCCCAGTTTAAGAATCTGAGGTCTAGATGACAGGCGGTAGGCATTTGAGCAGAGAGGAGAGGACAGATTTGAGATCAAGCTTCTCCTTGACATCTGCCCCAACCACTCGAACCTACAATAATCCCTCTGTATTGGTGTGTGTCCTCATTTGACACTTAGCATATGCTATCTGGCTTTGCTAGTTTTTCACAGCATGTGTATCTTATTTCTATAACTAGGTCAACCCCACTTGAATCTCACATCAACCCGAGGTCATTTCTGACTCATTTTTGTATATTTCTCCCTGCCTAGCACATAGTAGGTGCTCCACAAAGATGAACTGAATGTGAAAGGAGCAGACCTGTTTCCAGGTGTCTCCCAACACCAGGGAGTACAATTTATAGGGAGGGAGGTTTTTACTCAGGAAAGGAAAGAACTTCCAAGCAATGAGAGCTGTTTTTTTTGTTTTGATTTTTACAATTGGAGGTAACCTTTATTTTTAATTTTAAAAGCAATATCATGATTTTTAAATGATTCACAGGGCCTGTTAAAAAGCCAGGCATTGGGGGCAGGTAGGTGGTATAGTGGATAAAGCACCGGCCCTGGATTCAGGAGGACCTGAGTTCAAATCCAGCCTCAGACACTTGACACTAGCTGTGTGACCTTGGGCAAGTCACTTAACCCTCAATGCCTAACACCTCCCCCCCCCCCGCCCCGAAAAAAAGAGATTAGCTAAGGTTCCTGAGCTAAAACCTTTGGGGTGTCTCCCAAAAAGCCAGGCATTGATTCCAGAGGTTGATCTCTCAAGATTCTTAAGTGTAAGATACTGAGTTCCCCATGGGTGCGAAGTATTTAAGCAGAGGCTGAATAACCACCTGGGTGGCTAGGCAGTGCAGTGAGTAGAGCCCTGGGCCTGGAGTCAGGAAAACTTGAGTTCAAATCTGGCCTCAGAGACTTAGCTATGTGATACTGGGTAACCCTCTTTGCCTCGGTTTCCTTATCTGTAAAATGAGAAAGAAATGCCAAAAACACTTCAGTATCTTTGCCAAGAAAACCCTAAATGAGATCACAAGAAGTTGGACACAACTGAAACAATTGAACAAACAACAAGGATGACCACCCGTCAGGAATTCTGGAAAGAGTTCCTTCAGGGAATGGGAGGTCGAACTCTATGATTTCTAAGGCTCTTTCTGTTCCTGATTTTGGGATTCTGTGTGTCCACACTAGAAGGTCACTGGCCAACCTGTATCCCTCCACCTCTCAAGCCATTGAGGTTGGTGGCTTTGGCCTGCACCCCGCTGGCTGTCATTGGCCTCATCCTATCGTACCCTCACCCCCCAGTCCCAGAGCACAGGTGGCTGGGGCTGTGCTGCCACTGTTCTGTCTCCTTGCACCACTGCCTGCTGCATAAGGCTTCATTTCAGCCCTGCTGAAAGACATGCATGCTGGCATCCTCCTCCAAGGAGCCCAGGCTGGCAGGGGCCGGGTAGCCAAAGAGATGACTGTCAGCCCTGATTTGGAAACAGTCTCATAAACACACATGCTGACAGGTACTCACACATTCACTCACATCCATGTAAACGCACATACTCATGTGTAAACCCCTACACATATAAACACAATACAGCTCATCTAAACACACACTCACCCCGACACAGAGGCACAGTACCTTCCTTCTTTCTCTCTTGCCTGAGCCCCATCTGGCTTTCTGCTTCATTTCTACCCCTCCCAGAACTTTCAGCCAGTAATTCTGGATTCTTCTATGACCTCTTCAAAATAATTCCCCAGCTTCCCCAGGACATTGAATTTATAATCAAAAAGAGCTGAATTTGAATTCAGGCTCTTTGAGCTGAGACAATAATAGTTTCACAGATATTCTCTCTCTCTCTTTTTTTTTTTAGTGAGGCAATTGGGGTTAAGTGACCTGCCCAGGGTCACACAGCCAGCAAGTGTCAAGTGTCTAAGACCAGATTTGAACTCAGGCACTCCTGACTCCAGGGCCGGTGCTCCATCCACTGCGCCACCTAGCTGCCCCCAGATATTCTCTTTTAATCCTCAAGACAACCCTGGGAGGTCGATGCTATTATTATCCCCATTTTACAGATGAGGAAACTGAGGCAGGCAATGATTAAATGACTTGCCCAGGGTCGCACAGCTAATAAGTGTCTGAGGCTGGATTTTAACTCAAGTCTTTCTGACTCCAGGCCCAGGGCTCTATCCACTGTACCCCCTAGCTGCCCAGGTAGACATCTAGTCTCTGCTTGAATACTCCCCCCCCCCCCAGTGTGGAACTCAGTATCTTACAAGGTGGTCCACTATCCACAGTGACTGTGGACTTGTAGTAGCATCTACACAACCCTGCCTCATCCCTAACTCTAGACAGTACTCTCTAAGGCCCCATCTCTCCCCTGGGGTCACCGGGTTACTGGGGTCTGAGACTCTGAATCTCACCAGAAGGGAGGCTATGTCCCATCTGACCCCACTCAGATATGATGAAACCAAAGCAGATGCATTCACTTCTTGCTGTGTCACCCCAAGTTTCTCCTAGAAGGAGGAATAGAAGGAAAATTGACTGGCTTGAAAGTCCATTTTGTCCAATCCCACCATTCTACAGAGGGGGGAAACTGAAGTCCAGAAAAGGGAAGTAAGGGCAGCCAGGTGGCGCAGTAGATAAAGCATTGGCCCTGGATTCAGGAGGACCTGAGTTCAAATCCGGCCTCAGACACTTGACACTTACTAGCTGGGTGACCCTAGGCAAGTCACTTAACCCTGTTTGCCTCAGTTTCCTCATCTGTAAAATGAGCTGGAGAAGGAAATGGCAAACCACTCCAGTATCTTTGCCAAGAAAACTCCCAATGGGGTCACAAAGAATTGTCTATGACTAACAACAACAGGTATTCAGCAAGAATAATTAGTTGAACTAAGAAGCTACCAGATGAGGGCTGGATTGAACTACTCCTCTGCCCACTTCTGACCCCCCTGGCCAACATCACCTTCAAACCTGTGCCCTCAGCTCCTTTTATCACCCCGGTGGGATGTGTCCACCCACCTCCATCTCAACTTTGGGAAAGCTCAACTATATTTTCCCACAGTCATAGCTTGCACTACTTGCCTTAGACACCAAAATTCCTAGTCCTGACTCTATTTTGCTGCTTGCCTTCTAGCTTTTTGTGAGGAAGACCCTCTACCAAGAAGCTATTTTTATTTTCACTATCATCTTTGAGTTAGCAGAGCTGTCAGTCACTGTATTGCTATAAATGGGCCAAGAGCTGATCTCCTCCTGCTAAAAGCCTGAAGCTTTCAGAAGAAAGGTCTTCATGTCAGCATAGGACTGATTCAAATTTTTTTTTTTGGTGAGGAAATTGGGGTTAAGTGACTTGCCCACGGTCACACAGCTAGTGTTAAGTGTCTGAGGCCAAATTTGAAGTCAAGACCTCCTGAATCCAGGGCTAGTGCTCTATCTACTGTGCCACCTAGCTGCCCCACTGATTCAATTTCTAAGGGTAAACATGGCACACTCAGTTAGGGTCACTGGGTAGACCAGGTGTCTATTAGCTAAATCAAGAGAGTCAAAATTTCATCAATAAATTACTCAACCAGCATTTATTAAGCACCTACTATTTGCTGGGCCTTTTGCTGGGGATAAAAATAAATTGATATTAAACATTTATAAAGGATTTTAAGATTTGTAACACTTTATTTAGCTATTTTATCTTACTTGCTCATCATCACCTTCAAAGTTAGTGATATTTTATAGATGTTGAAACTGAAGTTGTTAGAAGTTAAATGACCTACCCAGAGTCACAAAGTTAATAAATATCTGATACAGGATTTGAACTCAGGTCTTTATGACACCAAGTCCAGCACCCTATCCATTACACCAGGGCTTCTTAAACTTGTTTTTTCCTTTTAACCTGAGAAATTTTTTATGAGACCCCAGGTATATAGGTATGTAAAATAGGTATATATAACCTTTTACTGTTGCCAAATTTTTCTTGACCCCCACATTCAGTTATGCGACCCCCATATGGGGTCACAACCCACAGTTTAAGAAGCTAGACATTACACCACCTCCGTGCCCTCAAGAAGCTTACATTCTAACTTCATCTAAGAGGACAAGAAGAAATTTTTCCTGATGAGAGAACCAACCTTATCAATACTGGCCCAAGATGGAGAATGGAGAGAAGAGACTTCTCAAATGTCATGGAAAATGCTACAATGTTGAAACCACAGAACAAAGGCAGAATTACTCATCTTCTCCTTTGCTTCCATCTTGCCCATCAAGGAAAATGATCTTTAGACTGGAAAAAATAATGGTTAAGACAGAATGGCAGGCCAAGATAAGGAAGGAGATAGTTTTTTTTTTAATCTTAAAAAAATTTTTTTTAATTCCAAATTTAACCAACACTAAAGAAGATGAATATACTTAACCCTTATTGCCCCGCAAAAATAAGATGAATGTTTCAATAAAAAAGAATAAAAACAAAATAAATTTTAAAATAAAATAAAATAAAACAAAGGGGGCAGCTAGGTGTCATAGTGGATAAAGCACTGGCCCTGGATTCAGGAGGACCTGAGTTCAAATCCAAACTCAGACACTTGACACTAGCTGTGTGACCCTGGGCAAGTCACTTAACCCTCATTGCCCTGCTAAATAAATAAATAAACAAATCAATCAATCAATCAATAAAAAAGAATAAAACAGAACTAGAGGGTGGTACATAAAGCTGAAAACCCATGTCATGAACAGCCCGCTTTTCTTTTAAGTATTATAATAAATTCAACATGTTATTTTCAAAGCTGTCCTGTTTGTCTGTGTTTCCTATCAACCTTCGTTCTGTTCTCTTCTTTGCATATTTTTTAATGCTTCAATGACCCTCTTTGGGCTTTGTTTTTCTATTTTGGTAATCCCATCCCTAAGTCTCCTTACCACCCAACCCCTCCCCATAACTGAAAGAAAAACTCTTGTATCAAATAAGTGTAGTCAAGCAAAACAAATCCCTACATTGGCCACATTGGAAGATATATTTGACAAGTTAAGTAACTCTGTAACTAGAATGCTGGCCTTTGAGTCAGGAAGACCTGAGATCCAGTCCAGCCTCAGACTCTTACTAGCTGTGTGACCTTGGGCAAGTCACTTAACCTCTGCCTGCCTCAGTTTCCTCAGCTGTAAGATGGAGATGATAATAATAGCACCTACCTCCCAAGGTTGTTGTGAAGCTTAAATGAAATAAATGGCCCATAAAAAGCACTTAATAAATGCTTCTTTCCTTCCTTCCTACAGGGAAAGGGAAATAATAAGATTTGAAATTCTGCTCTTAGAGTTCATCACCTCCATGTCAGGAGGTGAGTGACATGCTTCATCTTAAGTCCCCTGGAATGGTGGTTGGTAATTGCATTGAAAACCTTTCTCTAAGACTTTCCAAGTTGCCTTTTTGTTTGTATTCCATAAAGTGTTTGCTGAGTTCTGCTCACTTCATTCTGTATCAGTTCATACAAATCTTCCTGGATTTGTCTGAAATCATCCCTTCTGGGATTTCTAACAAGACAATAGTGTTTAGGGGAGGTGATAGTAAGAGAGAACAAAGTTGTGTTAAATGGGGCCAAGCACCTGGAGGAGGGGTTGATCAATTATAACCCAGAGTGCCAAAGGAGCTTGAAGATGTCGACAAGCATTTATTAAGCACTTTATTAGTGGCCATAAGACTGGAGACAAATATCATGCTTTTTTATTTTTTGCGGGACAATGGGGGTTAAGTGACTTGCCCAGGGTCACACAGTTAGTGTCAAGTGTCTGAGGCCGGATTTGAACTCAGGTACTCCTGAATCCAGGGCCACTGCTTTATCCACTGTGCCACCTAGCCGCCCCCATATCATGCTTTTCTAAAGGGGGAAAGATAGATTCTAGAAGGCCCGACAGGTACATTTGACATTGATTCTTAGCAAAATCCTGAGGTGTTTGTGATTACTCAGAAAAGAAAGAGGTGATAACTAGGAGTCAGCATTGGTTCTCTAAAAATAACTCATGGCCCACTAATCTCATTTCCTTTTTGGACAGTATTTCAATGATAGTAAATCAAGGATATATGTAATACCTTCCCCTCCAAAAAAGCTACAAAGATGACCAGGTGTCTGGAAACCATGCCATATGAGGAAGAGTTGAGAGAACTGGGAATATTCTGCTTAGAGAGCAAAAGTTGGGGGAGAGGGAGGACAAACGAATAATAATGGATAGCATTTATGTAATGTTTTTAATGTTGCAAATCACTTTACATGTTGCCTCATTTGATCTTTAAAACAATCCTGTGAGGTAGGGGATTTTTATTACTCCCATTTTATAGATGAGGAGCACTAAAGCAGAGAAAAGTAACTTGTTGGGGGTCACACAGCTTTTTTTTTTTTAATTATTTTACATATAAGGTATTTTATTTTTTCCGTTACATGTAAAGATAGTTCTCAACTTTTGTTTATACAAGCTTTACAATTTCAGATTTTTCTCCCTCCCTCCCCTCCCTCCCCCCTTCCCTAGACAGCAGGTAATCTGATATAGGTTATATCTATATATCTATGTATCTATATACATATACTTATATATATATACACACACATATATATACATATAATAACATTAATCCTATTTCTGCATTAGTCCTGTTATAAGAGAAAAAATCAGAGCAATGATGAAAAACCTCAAAATAGAAAAAAAAACCAACAGCACCAAAAACAAAAGAAATAGTGTGGTTCATTCAGCATCTATACTCCACAGTTCTTTTTTTTTTTCCTTGGATTTGGAGATCCTCTTCTATCATGAGTTCCCTGGAACTCTTCTGTACCATTGAATTGGTGAGAAGAATATAGTCCATCACAGTAGATCAACACTCAATGTTGATGTTACTGTATACAATGTTCTTCTGGTTCTGCTCATCTCACTCATCATCAGCTCACGTAAAACCCTCCAGGTTTCTCTGAACTCCTCCTGCTCATCATTTCTTACAGCACAATAGTATTCCATTGTATTCATATACCACAACTTGTCCAGCCATTCCCCAATTGATGGGTACCCCCTCAACTTCCAATTCCTTGCTACCATGTAAAAAGCAGCTATAAATATTTTTGTACATGTGGGTCCCTTTCCCCTTTCCATGATTTCTTTGGGAAAAAGACCTAAAAGTGGTATTTCTGGGTCAAAGGGTATGCACAGCTTTATCGTCCTCTGGGCATAATTCCAAATTGCTCTCCAGAATGGTTGGATCAGTTCACAGCTCCACCAACAATGAATTAGTGTTCCAATTTTCCCACAGCTTCTCCAACATTTATTATTTTCCTTTTTTGTCATTTTAGCCAATCTGATAGGTGTCAGGTGGTACCTCAGAGTTGTTTTAATTTGCATCTCTCTAATCATTAGAGATTTAGAGCATTTTTTCATATGGGAATAGATAGCTTTGGTTTCTTTATCAGAAAACTGCCTGTTCATATCCTTTGACCATTTCTCAATTGGGGAATGACTTGGATTCTTATAAATTTGATTTAGTTCCCTATATATTTTAGAGATGAGGCCTTTATCAGAAGTACTGGCCTCAAAAATTGTTTCCCAGCTTTCTGCCTCCCTTCTAATTTTGGATGCATTGCTTCTGTTTGTACAAAAATTTTTTAATTTAATATGATCAAAATCATCCATTTTGCATTTTATGATATACTCTATCTCTTGTTTGGTCATAAACTGTTTTCCTTTCCAAAGATCTGATAGGTAGACTATTCCTTTCTCTCCTAATTTACCTATGGTATCACCTCTTATGTCTAAATCGTGTATCCATTTTGACCTTATTTTAGTATAAGGTGTCAGATGTTGGTCTATGCCTAATTTCTGCCATACTATCTTCCAGTTTTCCCAGCAGTTTTTGTCAAATACTGAGTTCCTATCCCAGAAGCTGGAGTCTTTGGGTTTATCAAACACTATATTACTAGTGTCATTTACTACTGTGTTTCCTGTGCCTAGCCTATTCCATTGATCTACCACTCTATTTTTTAGCTAGTACCAGATAGTTTTGATGACTGCCACTTTATAGTAAAGCTCCAGGTTTGGTACTGCTAACCCACCTTCCTGGGTCACACAGCTTTTAAGAGTCTGAGGAAGTATTTTTGAACTAAATTTTTTCCATCAACAAAAATCCACCTTTTCTCCCTTTCACCTCTCACACCCCACATTGAGAAAGAAAGAAAAACAAAACCCTTATTACAGACATGTATAGACAGGCAAAACAAATTTCCACATTGGTCATGTCCAAAAATATATCTCAGCCTGAACTCCGAATCCATCACCTCTAAGCCAGGAAGTGAGTAGTATGTTAAATCATGAGTCCTTTGGAAGTGTGGTTCTTCATTATGCTGATCAGAGTTCCCAAGTCTTTCATAATTGTTTGTTTTTCTCACATAAATTCTTCTCCTGGTTCTGTTTGCTTCATTTCACACCAATTCATTCAAGTCTTCCCAGGTTTCTCTGAAACCATTCCCTTTATCATTTCTTATCACACAATAGTATTCCATCATGTTCATTTCCATAACTTGTTTAGCCATTTCCCAATTGATGGGAATTCTCTTAGTTGCCAATTCTTTGCCACTGCAAAAAGAGCTGCTATAAATATTTTTGTAATACAAGTCCTTTCCCTCTTTCTTTGAACTCTTTGGGGTATAGAACTAGTAGCAATATTACTGGGTCAAATGGTACACACGATGTAAAATTGAGGGGGGGGGGCAATAGTTCCAAATTGCTTTCCAGAATGGCTGGACAAATTCACAGCTCTATCAATAGTGCATTAGTGTACCTATTTTCCCACAACCCCTCAAGCATTTATCAGTTTCCATTTTTTTGGTCAACTTTGCCAATCTGATCGGTGTAGGATAGAATCTAAGGCAGTCTTTTATCTTGGTTCTTCCTGACCCCAGGCTAGCACACAATCCCACCTGACAAGTTAGATATTTCCAAATATTTAAAGTTTTTCTACATAGCTGAAATGGGACAAATACTTGGAAGTTACAGGAAGGCAGATTTATACTAAATATATGTAAGGGGGCAGCTAGGTGGCCACAGAGACAATAGGTTCCTTATCTCCCCATAGCTCTGAAAAATCCATCAGGTATTCCATAAAGGGATTTCTGAATTGGGTGGAAGACTGAGCTAAGTGATCCTAAGGTCTCTTCCAAATGTGACAATATTTGGATACTGAGATTCAAGGTTGGTCAGGCAGAAGGTCTGGTCAGAAATCCTCCACATCCTGAGCTCCCTTCCCAACTGGGGAAGGCATCCTTTAGCAAACAAAGGTATCATCATCATCGTCCTTGTTGTCATTGTCATCCTCTCCATCACAATTCTGTAGGACTTTAAGGTTACAAAAATTTTCCCCTGTGACATTGGTCATCTAAATGCTATAAATCCCCCTTTGCAGATATGGAAAATGAGAATCAAAAAAGCTAAGTGACTTTCCCTGGATCACATAAATGGTATTAGAACCAAGACATGAACCCCAGTTCTGGAGAGTACAAGTCCATCCCACTTTCTATTATACCATGTTGGTTTCCATTTCAGGATTATGGAATGGCATATTTACCCTTACTCTTGCATCAGCCTCCATTCTTCTGACCCAATTACTTCAGGTTCTCTAGAAGGGGAGGCAGTTTAGTGTAGCAGATAGAGGGCAAGCCAAGAAGACCTAGGTTTAAGTCTTGCATATACAAGTGACCCTGGGCAAGTCACTTAACCTCAAGGTTGTTCATTAAGACTACAAATTGTAGAGAAGGTGCCTGCCTGCATTGGTAGAGGAATTTTCCTCATCCTAGAATTCCCTATACCAATGAAATCCCTGGGCTAGTCACGATGCCTATCTTTAGGGCAGGAACATGGGAAAGGCAGGACTACAGGACTCCTCTCCCTCCAGACTTCATTTTCTAAAGTAAAAATCCACTTCCCATTTGTCTCTGGGATGAAAAAGCAAGCAAGTCTGTCTCTAGATAAAATTAAGAAGTCCATGGTTTCTCTTTGGGGTTATTCTCTCACCTCTGTTTCTGTGCCCTTCTATCTCCAGACATCCCTTCTCTCCTATCCATAGTTGCCCGGTGTTCTCTTACCATCCCCAAGCTGATCAGATCTTCCCCCTTCTGGTCCCTTACCCACACTAACTCTTCCCACATTTCCTCAGATTCCAAACTTATCCCTGGCCATCCCTTCCTTCATCCTCCATTCCCTAGTGTCCAACTCTCACGCTAGATGTAGAGGGGAAAAAAGCTGTCTGATGGATTGAATTTGCACTGAGGCGTGGATAACTTATCTCTTCCTGGAAAGGTGGGGAGAGGGGGATTCTAGAATCTATCATTCTAGATCCTAGAATCAGATGTGTGTCCTCCCATTTGAATCTCTATTAATGTCCTTCTTCAATCTTTCACTGGGATATAGAGATCCCCCTGGGTTCTCAAAGGCTACAAGCACCGGGCAGGGGAGGGAAGGAAGGAACAAGGTGTATTAGGTCCCATCAAACTAGAAAGGCTTCCTGTACAAACCAGAACTAGTTGTCCTAACCGCCCCAAGCACAGGCATATACTGGGGCAGGTGATTAAGGACAATTAACCCTGAAATGAAGGTGATTGTAGAAGCCATCTATAAAGTGAGGGCACAGGATAGGAAGCTCTCCAAGGTTTCTTCTTATTCATTGGTTTCTATGATCCAGCTACAGTGGCCTCCTTACAGCTCCTCACACTGAATACTGCATCTCCCACCTCCATGCTTTTGTACTCTCTTACTCGCATGCCTAGAAGACTGTCCTCTCACTTCCACCACTTAGTTTCCTTGTCTTCCTTCAAGATGCATCTCAAGTAGATGACCCCTTCTCTACTGCGTCTATCTCTTGTATGCACCTGGTAATTTACATATTGTCTCAACTAATAGAATGTATGATCCCTGTATGAAGGCAGGGACTTTGGATTTTTTGTTGGTTGCCTTTCTTTGTGCCACCAAACACTTAGCATTGGGTTTGACAAATAATAAGTGCTTAATAGATGCTTGTGACTGACTGATCAGTAAATGCCAAGTCTGAATCAGTCCCTAATGGTAGAATTTCAGGCATGGCATTTTGTCTCTTAAATCACATTCCTACCCCTGGGCTGCTTGTCTCACTTCTGCTTTCTTACCAAGGTCCAGCCTCTACTACCTAGGAACAAATGGGTACACTTCTCATTTATCTCCCCATACTAGAGGAATAAGGAAGCCTAGCCACCTGGCTATGGATCAGGAGGAGTCCCTTCCTGCCCTTCTCTAACCCCTTCACCACACTTAGTCTATTCCCAGAAATACTTTCTTTCTTTCTTTCTTTTTTGGTGAGGCACTTGGGGTTAAGTGACTTGCCTAGGGTCACATAGCTAGTAAGTGTTAAGTGTCTGAGGTTGGATTTGAACTCAGGTCCTCCTGAATCCAGGGCCAGTGCTCTATCCGCCGCGCCACCTAGCTGCCCCAGGAATACTTTCTCCATTCTAGTCCTTCTGCACCTTCTACCCTCTTCCCCCCGCCCCAGCTCTAGCCCCAGCCCCTCTTGTATTCCCTTTAGTCTTCCATAATTCTTTCTTCCCTTTACTCTCTCCTCTAATTTCATGCAACTTTTCAGGAGGAATTCCTGTCTTTGCTCTGCCATTATCCCTGCCTGGCTTCCATTTCCAGTCTCAAACCAAATCTATGAGTCCAACTCATCATTTCACAATCAAAATGTACATTTAGAGAGTGCTTTAAAGCATAAAAGTACTTTACACAAACAATCAACTACCTCATGAAGTTGGCACACCTAATAACAAGTGTTATTAGTGCCATTTTACAGATAAGTAAACTGAGAGCTCAGACAGAGATCAGGAATCTTTGCTCTGCCAACAACTCATTGGATGACTTTGAGTGAGCCCATGAGACCTCACTGGGCCTTGATTTCATCACTTATAAAATGAAGAAATTGGACTGGAATGACTTGGAAGGTCCTTTTTCAGCTCCAACATTCTACATTGTGAGCCTAAGGGTAGGAACTATGTTTTAGATGTAAGAATCATCAGCGTAGGGACAGCTAGGTGGTGCAGTGGATAGAGCACCGGCCCTGGAGTCAGGAGGACCTGAGTTCAAATCTGGCCTCAAACACTTAACACTTACTATCTGTGTGACTCTGAGCAATTGCCTCACCAAAAAAAAAAAGAAAGAAAGAAAGAAAGAAAAAAGAATCATCAGGGTGGATTAATTATGATTTGTTTCATCAATGATTGATGGATTCTTTGGGGGATTGGCCTGTGAATCCCCGGGGCTCTGTAAACCTGGGCCACAACTCAGGCCAAGGCCTGATCCAATACCAAGGAAGCCAGCTCCAGTAACAACCCCTTTTTGTGTAGGCCCCACTGGGCCAAGGAGTTTTCTAGGGTTCTGTAAAAGAAATTGGTCTGGGGGCTGCTAGGTGGCACAGTAGATAAAGCACTGGCCTTGGATTCAGGAGGACCTGAGTTCAAATTCGGCCTCAGACACTTGACACTTACTAGCTGTGTGACCCTGGACAAGTCACTTAACCCTCATTGCCCCACAAAAAAAGAAAAGAAGAAGAAGAAGAAAAGAAATGGGTCTGTTGGATTGACTAAGGACCCTCAGTGAGTCTGCATTAAGGGAAGGGCAGGAAGACACATGACTTCAAGGAAATCAATGGTATGGCGCCAAAGAGCTTCTGCTCCTAACTCTATCACTGATTATCTGTTTGGCCTGGAGCCTTCTCTAGACCTATTTCTTCATCTGTAAAATGAACGAATTAGACCAGATGATCCCTCTCAGATCTAGGATCCCATGTTCTAAGTTCCCTTTCAGCATCCTATGTTCCTCCTACTTCTAACATTACCTGTTCTAAGACCTTTCTAGCTCTGACATTTTATGACTCTATGAATTCCTCACCCCAACTTGGTGCCTCTAATAGAGGGTAAAAATCTCTGCCGTCCTCTTACTAATGAGAGGCAGAATGGTGTGGAGCTCTGAACTTGGGAGTCAAGAAGACCGGGGTATAATGAATGACCCTGGGCAAGTCATTTCCCCATCTCAGTCTCAGTTCCTCATCTGTAAAATGGGGAATTTGGACTAGATGGTCTCTAGAATCCTAACTATAATATATATGTATGTATACATATGCTTATATATGTATAAATATTTATATGTGTATGTGTATTTATATGTGTATAGTATAGGTGTACATATGTATATAGTATAGATGTACATATGTGTACGTGTGTAGTATAGGTGTGCATGTGTGTAGTATAGATGTACATGTGTGTGCGTGTGTATAGTATAGGTGTGCATATGTGTATAGTGTGGATGTACATGTGTGTATAGTATGGGTGTGCATGTGTGTGTATGTGTGTATTATAGACCTATATATGCGTATGTCCATGTATATAATATTATAGAATACCAATATATAAACATATATATGTATATTTAGATGCATAATCCCATAATGCATGGGGCTAGATGACGATGACTACAGTTTACTCTTCTGGTCAGTTGTTATTGGGAGAGGGAATGGCCAGGAGTCAGTCTGTCACCTAGGTTAAGATTGGGGTCTAAACATTCCCCTCCATACTGAGTCTCAGTCCCTGAGCATGTTCTCTGGGTCTAAGGCCAGGTTAGTTGTATCTGTAACAGAATTCCTAGATTTTGACTCTTTGCTGATCAACCCAGAGGGCTAGGGGCTAAAGTCTTGGGAACTGAGAACAGGCCCCCTCTCTCCCAACCCTGTCCTTGTCAGTCACATACCACTAGGCACACATGGTCAGATTATCTGGGGTGGCATCAAAATAGCAGAGCGGAGACACAGAGTCCCGCTTTGTGACTCAGGAGACAGGTCTCATTTGGAGAGTCCTTGGGCAGATGCCCTCATTCCCCAAGACCAGTCTGTTCCCATTCTGGGTCCTTTCCTTACTGCCTTCCCAAGGAGGCTGTGTTATCTTGACCTTCTCACGCACCTACCTACCTCTGGTACAGACTTTCTTTCAATAGTTCCTTTTCCCCTATCCAGTCCCAGAGGAAAGAGTTACATATGTATATGGTGTCCTTGTCCCTTCACCTAACCCAGGGAGCTCAGGCACCAAACCTCCATAGAATCATGGAATCTCAAAGCTGAAAAAACCATAGATATCATTTGATTTAACCTCCCTCCCAATACAAGAATCCTTCCACAGCATTTCCTGTCCCGCAAATATCTCCCCACTCCAATCTATCTTCCACAGAGCTGCTAAAGTGATATTCTTTTTTTTTTTTGAGGGGCAATGGGGGTTAAGTGACTTGCCCAGGGTCACACAGCTAGTAAGTGTCAAGTGTCTGAGGCTGGATTTGAACTCAGGTACTCCTGAATCCAAGGCCGATGCTTTATCCACTGCGCCACCTAGCTGCCCCAAGTGATATTCTTAAAGCACAGGTCTGACCAGGTCATCCCCCCACTCAATAAACTCCAGCATCTCCCTATCACCTCCAGTAACCAATGTAAAATCCTTGGTTTAACTTTAAAGGACTTTCCTAACCTGCCCCCTTACTTCCATTTTTCCAGTCTTTCTTACACCTTACCCCCTACCACATATAATAGAATATAAACTTCTTGAGGGACAAGGCTGTTTGGTTTCTCATGAGTACCTAGCCCAGTGCCTGGCCCATAGTGGACCACAAATGCTTGTTGATTGTCTCATCTACAAATGGAGATAATGATGCCTGCAGAGTGTCTACCTCCCCCATCTGCTATGAGGCTCAAATGAGAGAATATATGTTGGGCACTTTACAAACCTTACAACCCTATATAAATGTCAGCTGTGATGATAGGGAATCTTCCAGACAGACTTCCAAGGCAGCTCTAATGGTTAGCAAATTCTTCCTCCCTGTGACTCCCACCTGCCAGCTCTCATTCTCCCCTCAACAAAATAAGAGCCCCTCAGACACCAGAAGGTGGGATCACAGCAGCTCTTCTCCAGGCTTGCCCAATGCCCCATGACTAGCACGAGGAGAAGCCAGTTCTCTTGATTCTTAGTCCCCTGTATGTCTGTATTCTGACAGTGAGGCCCTTCTCCAGGATGGGATGGGACTGGGGAGGGAGGGGGTGTAGCCCCAGCCCCAGAGAGGAGCCCAGCTCAGCCACCATTTTTCTATGCTCCCTGGGCATCATGAAGCTCCCAGAGGTGGTCATGTAGGAACTCCAGGAGGGACAGAACTCCTTCTCCGACTAGGGAGAAGGAGGAGGTATAGCCAGCATCTGAGCCTGCAATCTCAGGAACCCCATTTTCTGTCTTGGTGGGGACTGGGAAGTCAACCCATCCCTGGTAATAATCCCGATCCATCTATATCCATCCCAGAGAAGACTCAGGGACACTGAGGCCTTTGTAACCTCACGCTTGTCTCCTGGGGAGTCTGTATCATGTCTGACTACAGCCATCCAAGGCCTGGGTGGTCTTCAGCTCCTGGGTGTCCTGGGCTGGGCACGTTCTGATAGAAGGGAACAATAATCATAACTGGCATGTCTTTATATCACCCTTTTAAAGTGCTTTACATATCTTCTCTCAGACCAGACTCACAACAAACTCTGGGAGGTAGGTACTACAAGGTATTCCTAGCCCCATTTAATAAATAAGGAAACTGAGGTAAGGCAAGGTGAAGTAACTTGCCCGAGGTCATACGACTGGTATCAGAAGGAGAATTTTAGGGAGCAGCTAGATGGTGCAGTGGATAAAGCACCAGCCCTGGATTCAGAAGGACCTGAGTTCAAATCTGACCTCAGACATTTGACACTTACTAGCTGTGTGACCCTGGGCAAGTCACTTAACCCTCATTGCCTCGCCAAAAAAAAAAAAAAGTAGAATTTTTATCCTGGATCTCCCTCACTCTAAAACTGGTACTCTACCCACTTGGCCAAACACAGCCAAGGTCCCTTTGACCTCTAACTGTCTGGTGCAGCCTCAGTCTGTAGGTATGCAAGGTCTGGGTAACCTCTCCCTGGATTCATCCTGGGGCCTGTGCTTTCTCTTATGACGAGAGAAGGGCCAGGGGGGTGTCAGACTTCAGGTGTCCATGACTAGGTAGCCCTGGGCCCCATGCGGCTTGTGATTTCAAATACTTTGGGGCCTGTCCCACATGACCTTAGACTGGATGCATTCTGGGGCCCAAGCAAACGTTGCCTCTAGGTGGCCTGGCAAAGAAAATCTTAAAACACATGCCTCCACCCCGGGGGAAAGGTCACCCTCCCCTGGACATGCTCCAACCTGCCTCGGCCTGTTTCTCGGCCCTACCTGGGACTTCTCTCCTGCCCCAGGCCAGCTGGGCCTCTGCCTCTCCCTTCTCCTTCCATTGTCAGCTTGTGGAAGGAAAGGGAGGACACATGGGGGAGGGATGTGTGTGTGGGGAACAGGGGCCCAGCCAGGCTGGGTTTGAGCTCAGCCTGCTGGCCCTAGATCTGAGGAGACAGCTACAACTACCCTCCTCCCTACAGCCCTTTTATTTTATTACCAAAAGGACCCATATTAAAAAAAAAAAATTCATGATGATGGTTTCTCTGTTCGCCAGGACTGTTCCTGTACATAACCCCTGGATAACCTCCAAGACTCACAAACATTTGAAAGGAGGAAAGAGGCTGCGTTTATTACAGGGCCCCGGCAGGCCGCATTCCTCCCCTCTGGGTCTATCTCGCCCATCAGCTGACAAAAATTATATAATGACTGTCTACGTTCCCTTTAAGGCTAAAAGGGATGAATCTCCCCCCTCTGAAAGTACTTCTGACTTGAGTTTCTCAGGGAGCCAGAGGGGCCGTGTGTCACTAACCCCATCTTCTCTAGGGAGTGGAGTGTCCCCTTTGAACAGTCAGAAGTATCTCTGATTCCCCCACCCCTAGCTTTGACTGGTCCTAGCCCCTCAGCCCTTGTTAGAGTCACTTGTCAGCATCAGGCCAACCCCTAGACCCCCAGACCCCTAGAGGCCACTAGGTGGCGCCGCATCTGGAGTCAAGAAGACTAGCGTTCCAATCCTACCTCAGCTGTGTGACCCTAGGCAAATCACTTAACCTGCATTTGCCTCAGCTTCCACAACTGTAAAATGAGTGTAATAATAGCTCCTACCTCACAGGATTGTTGTGAGTAATAAATGAGGTGATATTTGTAAAATGCTTAGCATGGTGTTTGGCACATAGCAGGCATTCAATAAATGCTTGTTCCCAGCCTTCCCTTTCCCCCCACTCCCTCCTGTCTCTGTACCTTCTCTTCCCACCCTGTGTAGTCATTAGTGGATTTTTGTAAAGTCACTGCTCAGATTCTGAGGAGGTCACTCACAGGCCCAGGAAGGTCACTGCCCGGTCCTCTATAAAGACATTGATGAGGCCTAGTGAAGTTACTGCTCAGACCCCAGGGAGGTCACAGATATGCAATGGCATAACTAGGGTAGAGTGAAAGGGTTTTTATCCCAAAGCATAAAATCATAGAAGGCACTCAGTACCTGAATTCTTTCTATAGCAAACAAATGAGCTTAGCACTGAGTATAATTAGGAATAATTAGGTAAAATAGCAAACTGACAGATAATGTCCTCTCCCCCTCCCCCTATCTTCCTCATCCTGTCCAGGTGCACACCAGGTAAGCTCCTGCTTTACTCTTTCTCCCCACCATCAGCAATGGTCTTGTACTGACCCAGAAGCTTTGTTCCTCCCCACTACAAACTGAAGTGCTTCAAGACCAAGATGTGCTAGCAGATCCTCAGGGAGGTAATGTCCTGTGAAGCCATGGCCCAAGCTTTGGGGATGTGTCTTACTGGCCCTGGGAGGTCCCCTGGAAGGTTATTAATGATGGGTCTTGGGGAAGTCATTTGGTCAATAAGTGGTTCATCAGGCATCAAGAGCAGTGGCTGTATGATGAGAAGTTATGGTCTGATTGGGAGAGAGAGGCTGCTTATGACCTATGGTTTGGAGATGAATCATTCAAGTCTTATAGGGGATGGCCAGGGATGGAGACAAGCCCAGGCGATGTTCAGTAAGTCAGGGCTGTGTTGAAACCCTCCACCTGGAGACTTCTAAGGACCAAATCCTAGTACTGGGGGTTTTGTCATGGATTGTGAGAGCTGGAAGGAACCCGAGAGACAAAGTCTTCCAATCTTCTCATTTTATAAAGGTTAAATCTGAGGCTGAGGGAGAGTAAGTGATTTGTCCAAGGTCACAGCAAGTGACAAAACTGGGATTTGAATTCAGTCTTCTGGATTAAAGTCCAGTGGTTTTATTCACACTGCCACCCTGAGGCTCGGAAGGTTATCTAGGGGTAGGCAAGATGCCTTGGTGTCAGCCTGCAAAGGCTCCAACAAGGGGTGCTTTTTAGTGCTTTTCCTCTCTTAATTATTTCCTATTTATTGTGTATATAGTTTGCTGCACATACCTTTGAAAGTTGTCTTCCCCTTTAGATTATAAACTCCTTGAGGGCAGGGACTAACTTTTACCTCTTTTCATATCCCTAGCACTTAGCACAATGCCTGGCACATAGTAGGTACTTAATAAATATTTATTGATTGATTGATTTGATTAATATGACTTATTATAAGTGGGTACCTTGTTCTAGCAGATACAGCCTGAACTTAGAAAAACCTGGGTTCTAGTCCTGCCTTAGATGCATACTACCTATACATCTTTCTTTGAATCCTTAATGCTTAGCACGATACCTGGCATATAGTAAGTGCTTAATAAATGCTTGTTAAGGGGCAGCTAGGTGGCGCAGTGGATAGAGCACCGGCCCTGGAGTCAGAAGTACCTGAGTTCAAATCCGGCCTCAGACACATAACACTTACTAGCTGTGTGACCCTGGGCAAGTCACTTAACCCCAATTGCCTCACTAAAAAAAAAAAAAGAAAGAAAAAAAAATAAATAAATGCTTGTTGATGGATTTGACTGACTCTGAGCAATTCACTTAACCTCAGTTTCTTCATCTTTAAAATGGAAGTACTTTGTAAACACTTCAAAGGGAAGCTAGGTAGTACAGTGGATAGAGTGTCAGGCCTGGAGTGAGGAAGACTCATCTTCCTGAGTTCAAATCTGGTTTCAGACACTTACTAGTTATTTGGCCCTGGGCAAGTCACTTAACCCTGTTTGCCTCAGTTTCCTCATCTGTAAAATGAGCTGGAGAAGGAAATGGCAAACCACTCCAGAATGTTGGCCAAGAAAACCCCAAATGGGGTTGAGAAGTCTCCAACATGACCAAAAGCACTCAATGACAAACACTTCAAAAATGTCAGCTACTATTATTATAATGTATCACAAGAGTGCATATTTTGAATACTAGAAAATTCCATTTTGTGGCATTTTGGGATTTTGTGATAAAAATCAAGTTACAGTTAAGGCTCACAGTGTCAGGTGTATTGGGGGCGTGGGCTCAATTTCCAAACCTTGCCTAGGGCACACAGATGCCTGGGTCCAGCCCTGTTTGGGGTGGGAGTGGGAGGAATCACTAAGACTAGATTCCAGCATAAGAAATAGACTTGGCCCTCCTTCCCCTCCCAGATCTTTCTAAACCCTAGGTTCCTAACCTCTAAGTGTCATAGATCCCTTTGGTGGCCTGGGAACACTTCTCAGAATACATGCATGCATTTGTGAATACATATGTATATGTAAATATACACGTGTGTATGTGTGCATATATACATATAATTCATCATTGGAGAAAATGTTAAATTTCAGTTAGAGGTTAGTAAAGATAAAAATATAAAATTTTTCCCATCCAAGTCATAGACCCCTTGAAATCTATTCACAGACTCCATGGGGATACAGGGTCCCCACGTTAAGTACCCCTGTCCTAGAGAAAATGACCATAAGTATTGGTGGAGAAAGTCCCAGGAAATCACAGAAAGGGTGTGAAAGGAAAGGCACCTGAGCCTAGTGATAAAAACAGTCAAGAGTTTGGATAATCATTTTGCTAATTGCACATTCCTTGTTTTTCTGTTTCCTGTAAATCAACCAGTCAATTAATAAACATTCATTGAGTGCCGACTAAAATCTGGTGCAGGAGATTTTTTTTTTTAAAGGCAAAAGACAATCCCTTCCCTCAAGGAGTTTACAATCTAATTGTTATTCTTTGCTGGCTATAAAAAAGAGGGCAGAACTACTCTACGCTTATCTTGCTTTCTTTCTAGTCTTATTTTCTCTGCCAAGGACAATTCTCTTTAAACTGGAAAACAGACTAAAAAATGGCTAAAAGTAAACTCAAACCCAAGATAAGTAGTAATGGTAGGAAATTACTCCTACATCCCTCAATAAATTCACATTAGGGGAGGTGGTGGGCCCAAGCTTTCTCACAACTCCAGTTTTAATAAAACCCAGTGAGCTGAGAGAAAATAGATAGATAGATGATAGATAGATAGATAGATAGATAGATAGATAGATAGATAGATAGATAGATAGATAGATAGATAGATAGATGATAGATAGATAGATAGATAGATAGATAGATAGATAGATAGATAGATAGATAGATAGATAGATAGATAGATTCACATTAACTGGCCTAAACAAGCTACCTTCCAGGATACTTAAAGAATTAGCAGATATTTTTACTTACCTGCTGTCAGTGACCTTCAAAAACTCCAGGTTAATAGAAGAGGTATCTACAGGACTAGAGAAGGGCAAATGTTATTAAAATGTCTTTTTAAAAAAAGAAGAAGAAGAATTCTATATGGAATGAGATCTAAGCAGCATAAAAGCAGAATCTATTTAAGAATCTGTTTTTGAAAGGGGATTCTTCAAACTAATGACTAAAGTAAGCTTGAAGCTGATTCCAGGAAAAATTCTGGATCATAGTAACAAAGGTGTGGTTTGTGAGCCCTAAGAAAAAGAAACTGAGATGAGCTAATACAGATTCATTAAGTACAGATTATGCCAGAGTAACCTCATTTCCTTTATTGATTGAGTCATTAAACTGGTAAAAATGGGGCAAGGCCATAGGTGGAACATGCCTAGATTTCAGTCAAGCCATTTGACAAAATAGTCCACAATACCTTATGGACAAGAGGAAGAGCTGAAGCTGGTGATTATTTAGTTAGATAGATTCGAATTTGATTTAATGACTAAAAAGTATTGATATTAACAAGGCAACTTGGAAAGTCTCTAGTGGAGGGTCTCAGTGATCTGCCCTTGTCCACGTTCTGATCAACGTTTCCAATAGGCAGAGCTGCCATGCTTATCAGATGTTTGGATGACATAAAGCTAACATGCTGACATCACAGAGGAAGGATCCAGAAGGATCTTACCATGCTAAGCAATAGGCCGAATCAAAGAAATTGAACCATAATAGGGATGGACGTAGAGTAAACAAATGTCTTTAAAGTTGAACCAGTTCTGAATGGGAGAGATGGTGCTAGATAGTAGTTCATATGAAAAAATTCTGAAGGGCTTAGTGAGTTTGTAAATTCAATATGTCAACACTGCAACTTGACCAAAAAAAGCTAATTTGACCTTAAGTGACATTTCTAGGAGGCTAGATTACAAGAGAAAAGTCATTTTTGTTCCTCTATATTATGCCCTAGTTAGACCATATCTAGAGTCCTGTGTTCAAGAGAAAAATCTATCTGATGACAACACTGTAGAAACACATGACCTTGAAAACTATAAGAATTCTGATGAATACAATGGTCATCCATGATTCCAGAGGACCAGTGATGAAACATACTATCCATTACAGAGATGTGGTAGATTGAAGGTGAAAGATGAGACATACACATACATACACATATGTACATATATATACATACTTATGTATCTGTGTATTTATACAGTTAATGAGGGAATTTGTAATGCTTGACTATGCAAATTTGTTACAAAGAATTTCTTTGTCTTTTCTCTGTTTTTCCCCCCAGTCAGGTTGAGTGAGAATGAAAGGGAAACAAAATAGATTTCGGTTTATTTAAAACAATATTTTTAATGTTTTCCATGACTACTCATGTATAACTTATTTTGAAATGCTTGAGTTCTAGTGGGTGGGGGGTGGGAATGGAGGAGGAAGAGAAGTTGGAACACAAATTTTTTAAAAATTGATGTTAAAATTTGTTTTTACATATATTTTGGAAAATAAAATTCTATTCAATAAAAATTAATTAATTAATTTTTTGTTTTGTTTTGTTTTTTTTTTTAGTGAGGCAATTGGGATTAAGTGACTTGCCCAGGGTCACACAGCTAGTAAGTGTTAAGTGTCCGGAGACGGGATTTGAACTCAGGTACTCCTGACTCCAGGGCCGGTGCTCTATCCACTGTGCCACCTAGCTGCCCCTAATTAATTTTTAAAAAACCAATATTTTTTAAATAGGGAGGGTGGAGGGGCTACAGATATGGAATGTTACCTGCACTTTCAGAGGATTGTTGTTTCTACTTAAAGGTTTTATTTTGTTATATGAGAGCTTTCAAGGGGTGGGAGTAATCTGGAAATGTTTGCAATGCAAAAACTAAATATGTTAATACAACTTTTTTATTTTAATTTTTAAGAGTAATGTATTGGTCCTGAGTGCCACATTCTGAGGAGACAGGGAGACCAGAGGATAGTGGCAGGGCTGATAAGAGGGCTGGAGCCCATGCCACGTAGGGATCACTTGAAGGATCTAGGGCTATTTGGCCAGGAGGCAGAAGACTGAGGGAAGACAGGATGGTTATCTTCAGGTAATCAAAGGGTTGTTATATGGAAGAGGGATCAAACATGTTCCACTTGGCCCCAGAGGGCAGACCTATGAGCAATGGGCAGAAATTGTTGAGAGGGAGATTTGGGTTTGATGGGCAAAAAACAAAACACAAAACACAAAACCTTTCTAACAATTAGTGCTTTCAAAAACAAAAACAAGGTGCTCCTTCAATACCTAGTGAGTTCCTCATCACTGGTGGTATTCTAGTGAAGGCTATCGACCAGGATATCCTATAGAGAATTCCTAGACGGGTACAGCTATGACCCAGTGGCTTCTGAGGCTCTTTCCGAACCTGAGAATCTGAGATTCTGCCATTCTGGGGTGAGAGCCCAATGCAGGGATTGGTTGCTACAACTGAGCTTGTGAGTCACCTTGGTTCTTGTTTTCATAGCCAGTGGCTGGTCCTTCGGATTGACATTCTCCTCCTGTTCGAGGGAGGAGGAAGAAGCTCCCCAAGAGGTAACCTGGGGAAATGGGAAACCTCAGTTCTAAATCTTGGAATCTGTCACTAACTGGCTGCAAGACCGTCCATCTTGGTAAATAATTTCACCTCTCTGTCCTTCAGGTTCCTCATCATAGACAGCTAGGTAGTACACCAAATATAGCTCTGAACCTAAAATCAGGAAGGCTGAGGTTCATATTCCTGCTTCAAACATTTCCTAGCTGTGCGACCCTAGACAAGTCACCTTACTTCTCAGCCTCAGTTTCCCCAGCTGTAAAATTGAGATAATAGCACCTACCATAGAAGGGTTGTTGTGAGGACCAAAAGTACTTTGCAAACCTTAAAAAACACTATATAAATGCTAGCCATTACTTCCTCACTGGTAAAATGAGAGAGAAGTTGATGAATTTGACAAACATTTATTAGACACCTACGGTGTTCAGAGAGCACTCACTGTTGGCACTGCTTTCCCTGATGTTCCCTCCTTCCCCCAGTAGAATGTGAACTCCTCAAAATCAGAAAGTGTTTTTTTTCCTTTTTTTTTTTTACCCCCACCACTTGGTAGTGAGCCGGGCACATCATCCAAGGTGCTTAATGCATGCTAGTTGGTGTGAATGGACACCTTTCTCCCGGGAACCCGACACAGCCCTTTTCTTGTTCCTCTCTAATACACTTGGCATAGAATCTTAGATATACAACTGGAAGGCACCTCAGAAGATATCAAATCTAACCCTGTCTTTTTACAGATAAGGAGACTGAAGCCCAGGGCTCTTAAATGATTGGCCAAAGGTCAGAGCCAGAGATTTGAACCCAAGTCTTCTGATCAGGGAAGCACCAGAGTGTAACAAGAATGAATGAATGTATGCCCAAAGGGCTATAAAGCTGTGCATACCCTTTGACCCAGCAATACCACTTTTGGGTCTTTTTCCCAAAGAGATCATAGAAAAGGGAAAAGAACCCACATGTACAAAAATATTTATAGCTGCTCTTTTTGTGGTGGCAAGGAATTGGAAATTGAGGGGATGCCCATCAATTGGGGAATGGCTGAACACGTTGTGGTATATGAATGTAATGGAATTCTACTGTGCTGTAAGAAATGATGAGCAGGAGGAGTTCAGAGAAACCTGGAAGGACTTGCATGAACTGATGATGAGTGATAAGAGCAGAACCAGAAGAACATTATACACAGTATCATCAACATTATGTGTTGATCAACTGTGATAGACTAGATTCTTCTCATCAATACAATGGTACAAGAAAGTTCCAAAGGACTGATGATGGAAAAGGCTCTCCAAATCCAGGAAAAGAAAAAAAAAAGAACTGTGGAATATGGATGCTGATTGAACTGTACCATTTCTTTTGTTTTTGGTGTTGTTTTTCTATTTGGAAGTTTTTCCTTATTGCTCTGGTTCTTCTCTTATAACATGACTAATGCAGAAATATATTTAATGTTCATATATGTATATACATACACACACACACACACACACACACATATATATATATATAACCTATATCAGATTACCTGCTGTCTATGGGAGGGAGGGAGAAAAGTTTGAAATTGGAAATCTTATATAAACAAATGTTGAAAACTATCTCTACATGTAACTGGAAAATAATAAAATACTTTTATTTAAAAAAAAAAGAATGAATGAATGGCAGGGGTAGGGGGAGCAGCTAGGTGGATCAGTGGATAAAGCACCGTCCCTGGATTCAGGAAGACCTGAGTTCGAATCCAGCCTCAGACACTTGACACTTACTAGCTGTGTGAACCTGGGCAAGTCACTTAACCCTCATTGCCCTGCCAAAGAAAAGAAAAGAAAAGAAAAGAAAAAAAGAATGAATGAATGATTTGGAGTGAGAAAGCCTAGGGTCCTATCCTAACTGCAACCAATGATTCCATGTGACCTTGGACAAGTTCCTTAATTTTCCTGAACTTTAGATTTCTCAGCTGTAAATAATGGGGCTGGACTGGATGATACCTGAGATCACTTCTTGCTCTAGATCCATGATCATGTGACTCAGTCCAGCACATAGCACTGGATTATATAGCGCTTTGATTTGGCAAAGCACTTTTATGGTGGCTTGTTTAAGAAGGTCTATGCCAAAACTCTGTGTATTTGTCATAGCTAGTTCCTAGACTGTAAGTTCCCTGAAGGTAAGCCCCCATCTTATCTAAATTTTCTCCCCACACCCACCCCCACCCCCACCCCTGAAAGTCCCCTACACAACAAAGGTGCTTAATAAATGTTGATTTTGTCGAATTCCCATTCTGGTAAAAGACAAAGAGCTTAAGTGACTTCCTTGCCCAGAGGGATAAGAGTTCCCACTGGGCTCACCTCCTAGAATTGTTTTAAAGATCTAAGAGAGAGGAAGATGGCAAAGCACTTGGGAAAGCCGAAAGGGCTATTTTATTAGCGGTTCCTTTGGCAGATGAGAAGGAGAAAGGTGAAGACACGAGCCAAGATACACACACAGCAAGTCTGGGACTGAGCTAGGACTAGGAAGGAGCCAGGTGTTCTGGCTTCCAGTCCAGAGTGCAGTCTCACTTGCCTGGCAAGCTCAATGGGTGGAACCTTTTGCCTAACCCTAATGTGAAGAGAGCTGTGCGTATACCTGGCAGGGATTGCTTCTGGGAAATCTGGATGGGCTGGGGAACTTTTGCTCCAAACTTTGCCCTCAGAGTAGCAATTAACTGGATGGTCTTGGGAACCTCCCAGAGAGGCTCTGGGCCTCAGGTAACTCAGCTGTGATTTTAGGAGACTGGCCCAGATGACCTGGAAGGTCTATTCCATCCTAAAACAGGCCTGTAGCCTTGGGGTCTCGCCCCTCCTCAGAGCGTCTCCTCCCAAATCCCATGCTGTGGCTCCAGCAGGATACCAGGGTTCCTTTTCCCAAGGCTCAAGGATTTCTGTCAGGAGCTACACAACCCGCCAGGGAAGGAGAGCAGTGGCTACAAGACTTCAGCAGCCTGTGGCTCATTTTTTCACCCTGGGAATCAGGAGAGAGCAAAATGCAACTGCCAAAGGAAAGAAGTTGATATAGAGTGGGGACTGGGGACAGAGCACTGGATTGAGAGTCGGGAGACCTGGTTCTGCCACTAACAAACTGAGTGGCTCCAAGTGAATCACCTCAAATCTCTGGGTCTCAGATTTCTTGCCTGTAAAATGAGGGCATTGGGCTAATTGATTTCAAAAAGAAATCCTAACGCTATGATTCAAAGAGTCTATAGCTATCCTGCAATCCCAAGCCTATGCAAGGTGTTCCAAAAGTCTTGGAGCTGTTTAGAGCTTTTTTAAAGCTTAAAAAGGCCTAAACTGCATTAAAAATTTTAGGACACCCCCAAAGTATAACTAAAGTTCTTTTATTCAAACATTCCATGACTCAGACATCCTAACTTCCTCTGTCTCCAAAAACAGGTTGGGGGGAAAGGGCAGAAAAAGAATCTGAGTGTGTGGTGCTATAGAAAGAATGCTGGACTGAGAGGAAGGGGTCGGAGGACCTGGGTTCAAATCCCAGCTCTGCACCCCACCTATGCGATCTTGGGCAAGGACACAAGCTCTCCAGAATTCTATAAAACGGGGGGGGGGGGACTTTGGACAAGACGGGCTCTGGGGGTCCTTCCAGCTCTAAATCTATCATCTAATGAATTAACTGCAATCGGGGTTGGGGTGGGGTTGGGTGGGGTGAAGACATAGTGAAAGAACAGGACTGGGTTCCTGTAATGCCCAGATACCAAGATGAAAACGAATTTCACAACCCCAGTTCTACCCCTGCCTACCTGCACGATCTCGTGCAAGTCACTGGGCCTCAGTTTCCGGCTCTGTAAAAGGGGGAGGGGGAGAGATGGCCGGGACTGTAAGGCCAGGGCGGCAGGGAGAAAGATGCGGGGTGCCCCCGTTTGTTTGCTCGTCCCTCAGCGGGGCGATGCGGGTGCCGGCGGCTGCCAATAGAGGGCAGGAGTGCGCCGTTTCTCGGGAGCGAGAGGAGCGCAGGGACTGAGCCGGCGATCGCGCGGCCCGGGAGCAGCTCTGGGGAGCTGCGCGTTGGGAAACTCGCGGACCCTGCCAGGGTGGGTCCTTCTTTCAGGCGAAGTTGCTGCCCCTCGTTTCTGATCCTGGGCTTCCTCCCCATGGCTCCTGAGGGAGCGTGTGTGTGTGTGTGTGTGTGAGGCGGGGGGTGCTTCTGGCCGCCTGTCTGGACCCTTGACCTTGTCCCCTGCCTCCAAAAAGGATCCCCAGACCCTCCCAAAAAAGCTCCTTGACACCTAGCGCTGGTCTTGTTGCCTTTCTTTGTATTCCCAGCCCTGAGCTTGGTGTCAGTCACATAGTAGGCGCTTCATCGATACTTATTGACTTGACAATAAGCCAGAGACTGAGGCCGGTGGACGCTCCTGCTGATCCTTCCCAGCGACCAGGAGCACCCGCCGCCTTGGGCCAGAGTTTGGACAGGTGGCGAGCTTTCTGGACACAAGTCGTGCCACGTATGGGGGGTGGGAGGAAAAAACGGAAAGACCCAAGGGCTCTTTTTTTTTTTTAATGAACATTTAGGTACAGATTATTCAGCTAGTAGATGGAACCTGTGTGTGTGCTCCTGTGTGTGAGAGACACAGAGACACATACAGAGAGAGAGACAGAGACAGAGAGATAGACTGATACTGTTTCAATGTCTGTGTTCTGGATCACTTTGTACCAGGACAGGGGTGTTTTGGAAACAGCCTAAATAAGCTAGAGCTGATAGTTAAATTTTCAGTGTAAGCATTGACACCTAGGACATTGGCAAATGTTACAAATCAGAGCTTGATTTATTGTTTTGTTTTGTCTAGACTGAAGAAACTCATGGAGAAAATAATAATGCCGATGAAACTTAAAAGTGTGTCCTGCACACAATTTCTCCCCAAAGGCGCAGTTGTTAAGCATTTACCAGCACATCCCCCTGTTCCGGAAGCCGTCTCTGTCCATATGGGTTTAGCCCTGTGTCTATCCTGGACGGCTTCGTATGCACAGCCATAAAACATGTGTGTATATACACATACACGCGTGTGTTCATTATTTAAAGCTGCAAGGAGCCTCGGAGGTCATTTAGTAAGTCCAACTCCTTTATTTTACAGGCGAGGAAGCTGAGGCCCAGAAAGGACAAGTGAATTTCCCAAGGTTATCCAGGCATTTAGTGGCAGACCCAGGAGCTGGATCTTACCTCTCCACTACCCCAATATACACATGGACAGACACAGCAAACCACACTGAGAGTCAATTTCCATCGCTCTCTACATTCAGCATAGCCCAATGGACAACACTGCTCAGACCTGTGATCTCATTGGTCTGGACGGTCCCTCCCTTGGCACAGACAACAGTTGCCCTCCCCCCCACACACACACACCCCCAGGGGTTTTCATGCATTTCTATGCCCCCCTCCCTTTCAGTAGAACCTGCCACAGTTTGCACCTGCTTCCATACATACTAAAACATCAGAGGAAATCTTGGGAGGAAAAATACTCTTTCAAACTCTGTTGGCTTTTTTTTAAATGACAATATTGTTTAATTTGCGAAGGAAACAGCCAGGGGATAGTTTTGCCTCCAGCATTTGCTTAAGAAAATGGCGACTTGGAAAGAATTCACATACCACCTCCACACCTCCCACTTTGTACATGCACTAGTGCTCATGGGCCCTGCCAACATCCTTAGCCAGGGTCCGGGGTCCACTGGGGAAGGACCCTCCCCAAGTGTGGTTCAGTGTGTGAATGCCACAGTCAAATACCCCTGTCTGAGGCATCCTAGGAGGGAGGGAGCCAGTGGATAAACTCTTGTGTCTGCCTGGCCAAGGTGAGGCCACGGCCTCTGGGGTCTCTGAGGCCTCTGGGGCCTCTGGGGCTGCTGGGGCCCTGCTCCTACGAGGAGCCCCCACCAGCCCAGGAACCCTTCCTTCAGTGGCCGCAGAATATTTGCATAAAATATCGCTTAGAGCAGTGAGGCTCACATTACATAGGGGTTTGATGATAATCTTTGTTGAAATAATATTTAACACATGCTGCACTTTTAATTAAGTATCTGAATAATCTCAAATTAATACCAGAGCTTTAAAAATAAGTTTTCATTTTAGCGCACTGTAACATAATAGCGGAGTGCTGCCTGGCCCATTTTCCCCCTCTCCTTTGATTTAATTAAAAGCCCCTTTGTGTGTCTCTTGTCACTTCAGAGCAGCACATAAAGAGCCCAGGCCCTGGACAGTTTATTTATCAGTTTGCCCAGTTTGGGTTGGCTTCCTGGATTCGGGGCTCTGTGATTAGGACCACTTAATTGAAATCAACAAGGCTGGGACTTGACCTGGCCCAGCTCCTGGGGTGTGCGCCCCATTCTATCCTTCCCTACTACCAGCCCCCTCTTTGTGTTAGCACACACATCCATGTCCCATGAAAGAAGGCATGTACATACTCACACACAAGCACACATGGACGCATGCACAATCACACGCACCAGCCCATGTATGTACATGCGTTCAGAGAGCCATATCTGCACGAACACACAGGCACATTCCTTACTATGTGATCAGTTGTCACCATCACATCAAACTATTTTTCAAAAAAAAAAAAGGTCCTATCTTAAATGCAAGGATAATAAAGCAGCGTGAAAACCTTAAGGCATTCTCTAAATGACAACTATGATAACTCTGATGACCACGATTCCATTCATACCTTTATTGTTCTCAGGGCTGCTCCTTCTTATCGTCCCCCCACCCCACTGGAACTTCCCTCCTCCCTGGTGATTCAGAGCAGCCAATGAATTGTTTCAGGCTGTGGATGCTTGTATTGAAATATTTAGAGTTTTTCATCTTGAGAGCCAAAAACTAGATTGGGGTCAGTAGTTTTGCATCCTGTAGCCTTCAGCCTGAGAAAGCAAAAAATAAGCACCAGAGCAAAGGCTGATGGGAAAGTTGGGAAATCCTGGTGAGTCAGAGTGTTTGGGGGGTCGTTGTTTTCTGTGGAGGCATCACATGCAGCCTGGACAAATCCCCACTTATTTATTCTTTCTTTCATTCTATTTCCCATTTGTAATTGAAAAGCCCCTATCTAGGCTATGGTGGTATCCTTGTCACCCCTGTAGAAATGGCTTACCCCGGGACTTGTAGAAATCCCCAACCAAGGGAGAATTCAGGTTCTCCCCATGACTTTGGGGAAGATAAAGGCCAGCCCACCTGGCCTGGAGCTAGTTGGTTGTTCTCCTTGACCTTGGAGATTGGGGTAAGAGAGAATTGGTGGGGGGTGGCTGGGTATGGCAGGTGCCCCACAGGGGAAGTCTGCCAAATTATCTGTTTGACCTCAGGCCAGTCACTTAAATGGTCTGGGCCTCAGTTTTCTCAACTGTAAAATGAGAGGGATTGGACTAGGTCTCTAAGGCTCCTTCTCAAAAGGGTTAGGGTTAAGTTTTATAATTCCGTGACCCTTCCAGCTCTCAGGTTCCTATCCCCATCAATCAAAGAAGGGAGGGGGGAATGGAGAGCCCAGGATATCCATAAACCAGACCCTCAGCCCTGCCTTCCTCACCCTCCATTCCCCCTCCCGCCCTCCTTTGACAAATTAATGACTGAGGCTGAGGTGCTGTTATCTTCCCTGACAGCTGTTCTCCCAGTGAGTTACATATTCCCCTTGAAAGCAGCCAGGGCCTCGGTAATATTGAGGCACCAGCCTCTAGTGGGCCGTGGGGAGAGAGAGGAGTCACTCTCTTGTCGTGTCTGTGTGTGTCTGTGTCTGTGTGTGTCTTAGAAAGAGCACCGAGATTGTTAATCCACTGAGGTCCCTGAACTTCCCTACAGAGCCATCATGAGACCAAGCAACAGAAAGCTATCCATGCATGCAGGCAGGCCACACTACAACAAGGTCTTTCAGTGGCTAGAATAAAGTACTGAATCTGAATCAGACACTAGCTGTGTGACCCTGGACCAGTCACTTAAGGCCCTACCCCACCCCACCCCCAAAGTCTTAGTTTTGGACTTGAAGATCTACAATATCCTTTCTAACCCTAAATCTTTACTAACTAAACCATAGGAAGTGGAGGGTCAAGAAGAGCTACAACTGAATTCACAACTAGAGAAGTCATAATCTTTTTGTACTCCTCCCTGGTCAAACCATATCTGGAGTGTTGAATTCAGTTCTGGATGCCAGATTTTAGGAAGGATGTGGCTAAAATGGAGGCTCTTCAAGGTGAGGGGAGACAACACCATATAAGGACCTGTGGAAGTTCATAGGGACATTTAGGCTAGAGAAGGGGGAAGGAGGAAAAAGATGTGACAATTTCTTCAAATATTTGACATGCTGACATGTAGTAGGAGGGATCAGACTTGTCTGCTTGGCCCCATAGGGCATTTTGAGGTTTACAACATGCCTTCCTGACAAACACTCTGAGGTAGGTAGGACATGTATTTGTATCTCCATTTTACAGCCAAGGAAACTGAGGCCAAGGAAGGTTATGTGATTTGCCTGTGTTCATACACCCAGTAAGTGTGAAAGCCAAAACTCAACTAGGAACTATGGGTTCCTAAAGAAGTAGGTTTATGCTTAATCTTAGCAAAAATTGCTTGTTAGGGCATTAAAGGTAAGCAGGCTGCCTCTGTAAGTAGTGAGTTTCTCATCACTGGAGGTCTTACCATGGATCCCCAATAACCATTTGTTGAGGATGTGTGAAAGACAATTCCACTTCAGTTGTGAATTCTGAGGTTCTGTGGAATGTTGAGATGCTTAGATACCTATAAATAAACCCCTTTGAGAAACCAGTTATAGAATGAAGGATGTGGGATGTGATGGTGAAACTTACATGGAGATGAGGGCTTTCACCCTCAGTGAGGCCAGGGGCTTTTAATACAGTGACTTTTGTGAATAACACTTTATCCTGACTCTTTTTTCGGGAATGTTTCCAAGCTGTCTGCTCCCGGTGTTCTGGCCTTCCTCAGAGTCTGGGGAACTGATGGAATCTTTCTCTGCTGTTGGGGGACTGTGTTGGGCCTCAGGGAACAAATTCTACATATCCCTTCTCCGTATATGCACTCTCCTCAAGGCATCTCTCAGAAGATATTTTGTTGCCTGGACCCCTGATTTCAGCTGGTTTGCTTAGAATTTTCTTTTTACTCAAAGGAGAAGGTAGCAATTGGGGTTAAAAAAATTGCAGTTAATTAAAGGTTATAATTAAATTGACTTGACTTCTGGTGAGTTGAAATTCTTGTGTATCTACTATTCCAACAACACTGGCTAGCTTCTCTTCCTTCTTTAAAGAGGTGGGATAACTAAGGGTATGGAATATTGCCTGCACTCTCAGGAATGGTTGACAGATTGGTTAGTTTTTCTGAGCACTTCTTTTTAATTTCTTTCTTATTCTTTGTCTTATTCTTTTGTTATCTTATTTATTTCTGCCTTATTCTTTTTATTCTTTGTTTTATTCTTTTACCATATTCTGTTTTTATTCTTTTATTTCTGATTTATTCTTTGTATTCTTGGTTTTATTCTTTTATTCTATTATTTATTTCTGTTTTATTCTTTTTATTTCTGGTTTTATTCTTTTATTGTATTCTTTTATTTCTGGTTTATTCTTTATTGTTTGTAACAAGAGATGGTTCTCTGGGTGGGGGAATAAATAAAACACATTTTAAAACAAAGATGATGTGATAACAAAAAAGTATCAGTAAAAATAAAATTTAGGGGGCAGCTAGGTGGTGTAGTGGATAGAGCACCAGCCTTGGATTTAGGAGGACCTGAGTTCAAATCCAGCATGAGACACTTGACACTTACTAGCTGCGTGACCCTGGGCAAGTCACTTAACTCCAATTGCCTCACAAAAAAAAAAAATCAATCAATAAAAATAAGATTTAGAAGGAGAACTCTGAACTGGAGGAAATATATAGTTTAGATAAAGCAAAGTCCCTACATTCCTGGAATCTGTTTCACAGTTGAAAACCCAGATCATATATTATTTGCTAAGTGCATTAGAGAATTCCAGAAAAAATAATATTATGTGATGTCCCAGGAGGGGTAGGTGGTTATCAACTCTGAGGGATGGGGGAAGGGAGGGCTCTGGGCAGGCTTCCTGGAGGAGGTGACATTTCAGTTACATTTTATTTTGTTGGGGGTTTTTGTTGTTGTTGGGTTTTTTGTTTTTGTTTTGTGGGGCAATGAGGGTTAAGTGACTTGCCCAGGGTCACACAGCTAGTAAGTGTCAAGTGTCTGAGATTGGATTTGAACTCAGGTCCTCCTGAATCCAGGGCCAGTGCTTTATCCACTGCGCCACCTAGCTGCCTCCCTGGAGACTTCTTTGTGAGGAGGAACACCCTGCCTCTGGGCTTAGCCCTTGCTAGCTCCCTTGGAGAGCTCTAATCTCTGCCAAGCTTTCCAAATATCAAGCCGAAATCTGCCTCTCTCCACTAATCCCTCTTTCACATGACAATCCTTTAAATATCTGAGGATAGCTATCATATCACCCCCTAGTCTTGTTCTCCAGAATAAGTATCCCCACTTCCTTCTATTGATCCTCTGAAAGCATGAACCCAAGGCATTTCACCAGCCTTCCCAAGCGATCAGTCCTAAAGCATCCCCTTCCCTCTCCCCACCCCACCAAAAAACCCCCCAACATTTCACCCTCCAGATGTGGGCTCACCAGGGCAGAGTATCCCCTCTGTCTTTTGGAGCCACTCTCAATTCTTAAGACTGCATCACTTTGGGGGACCCATCATAGATGGCTGAAAAAAACAAAACATGAAATCCTGGGGGGCAGCTAGGTGGTGCAGTGGATAAAGCCCTGGATTCAGGAGGGCCTGAGTTCAAATCCAGTCTCAGACACTTGACACTTACTAGTTGTGTCACCCTGGGCAAGTCACTTAACCCTCATTGCCCCACAAAAAACAAAAACAAAAACAAACAAAAAAAAGAAGCTAGTGGTTCACTAAGTTCTTCAGATCCTTTACAGATGGGATGCTATCCAGCCAGGCTTCTCCTATCTTGCATTTGTGAAGTTGATTTTGCAGGACATAAGTGTAAGGCTTTTCACTGTTAATATCACTATCATCAATAACTCAGTCCACAATCATTCATTAAGCACTTACTCTATGTCAGTAAAAATAGTCTCTGACCTCAAGGAATTTATATTATTAAATTTCTTCTTAATATTGAGTCAGCCCACCTTCACAGTCTAGTAGGACCTGGAGTGAAGAAGATCAGAATTCAAATTCATTCCTCACTCCTTAGCTGTGTGACCCTGAGCAAGTCACTTAACCGCTGTCTGCCTCAGTTTCCTCATCTGTAAGATAGTAATAATAATGAAAAGCACCTACCTCCCAGGATTGCTGTGAAAATGATGTCATATTTGTAAAATGTGGCTCTTAAAGCACTATATCAATGCTAGCTTGTGTTATATCATCCCCATGAGGGAACTGAAGCAGAAAGGGGTTAAGTGACTTGTTCAAAGTCACATAGCTAGTGATGGTGGGAGCCAAAATTCAGACCCAGAACTAGCCATTCCAAGGCTGGAAATGAAGGGGATTGGTTGGGCTAGATGATTTCTAAGGTCCCTTCCAGCTTTAAACTCCTATTTTCCTGTGAGGCTCTTGTGTGAGTCTTCAACCCACTACTGTTTAGAGCCAAATGGTTGGAATTCACAGCCGCCTACCAGGTGTTTTCACAAAAGGCTCTTCTGACCTCCTCCCACCGTAGGCCTGAATGCCTTCCAGGCCAGAGATTGGGACCTTGAGAGGCAAAGAAGTAGTAAGGGTCTGGGATCCGGTAGTAAGGGTCCAGAGGGGTTTGGAAGGGGCTGGTCTTGAAGACTTTGGGGCAAAAAGCAGGATGGTGAGAGCTACGGTGATGAGTATTCAGAAACTCCATTTTCCGGGGTAAAAACACCTCTATCCAGGGGCAGCTAGATGACACAGTGAATAAAGCACTGGCCCTGGATTCAGGAGAACCTGAGTTCAAATCCAGCCTCTGACACTTACTAGCTGTGCGACCCTGGGCAACTGGAAAATGAGCTAGAGAAGGAAATGGGAAACCACTCTAATATCTTTGCCAAGAATACCCCAGATGGGATCACAAAGACTCTGAAATGACTGAACAACATCCAGCTGGATAAACTCTTCACCATCTCACGATGTCCCATCCCTCCAATCCCATATCAGGGTACCCAAGTGTCCTGTTTCTCTACCTTCACCCTGACCCCCTACCACAGTGGATTTTATCCTGACTCTCCCAGCAACTGAGGGTATACTTTATTCCCCAGCATAAAATATCTACTTACCACTCTTTTCTTGGATTCAGAAATCCAAGACTAAGCTAAGACCTTAAACTTGAGCTTTATTCCTGAAATTGACTCCTAGGCATGGACTCGCTATAACCTGACCACAGATTGCACCTTAATGCCAAGGGAGACTAGAAAGTGACAACTCCCCAGTTACAGATCTCCCTATTAAAGCAAGTAAGGTTACCACAACCCAATTTCCCCCCTCCTCCAAACACCAAAGAAGGGACTTTATTGGCATCTGCCCAGATTCAGGGAGCGGAAGGTATAATAATTAATAATTTAGTTCTAAGTGGGGAGGAATAAGGAGCAGAGAACCCCATCCCTACCTTCCCTCTCAGAGTCCCCATTCTATTTCCCATAGCCGGAGCTCCAGGGTTTATCTCTGCCTTGGGAATGGGAATTGGAAGAAGAGAGCAAGAAGTAGCTTTTTAAAAAACTCATTTAAAAGCAGGTCCAGTCTTCTGTGAAAATACTCCTGATTGTCCATCGCTCTTTAAGGGGACAAGGTTAAGTGTGTCTGTGTCGGAAAAGAGGGATTAGGTGGGGGAAAAAATCACCAAGTGCCCTATATTTATTCCCTACTGCAATGTCCTGAGTGGGGGTGGGGTGGGGAGGAAGAAGAAAGGGTAGCTGATTTGGAAACAGAGGAGACATCAATTTTGGGTCAATTTTGGAACTATAGAGAGAGTGTGGGACAGAGCACAGGGCCTGAGATCAGGACACCTGGACTTCAATCCCTGATCTGTCTTTTGATTTGTCAAGTGAGTTTGGGTGTCTGAGCCTCAGTTTCTTCATCTGTCAAGTGGAAATAATAATTCCTGCCCTGCCACTCTCACCAGGTTGTTGGGAGGAGCCCAGTGAGAAAATGAATGTGACAAGGCTTTAGATATTGTAAATAGGCTTTTCATAGGTAAGATAAAGGAACCTTATGATTTTCTCTGCTAAATAAGGCTCCTTATCCCTGCCATCGATACAGTTTCCATCTCTAAATTTCTCCCAACTTCCTAAACATTCAGATGGCCCAAATGAGGTTCTATGGAGTCTTATCTATAGGAAATAGAGTGGACTGGTCAGTGAGGGAAGTTGCCTTTGGGGGAAAGATAAATCATCATCATAGTATCATGAAGGAGGATCATAGATTGAACATCTCAGAGGACCTGAGAGACCTCAGGATCATCATCGATTCAGACCTGATAGGGATCCTTGTCTCCAACCACTGAAGGGTAGAGGGAAAGGGCAAGGTGTTAACCTGGGGATCTGGGAACTTGTTTTTCAAAAATTATGTTGGTGACTGTGTTTTAACATAGCTGGTTTTCTTTGTAATCCAACATACTTCATTTTATACATTTAAAAACATTATTCGGGGGCAGCTAGGTGGAGCAGTGGATAAAGCACTGGCCCTGGATTCAGGAGGACCTGAGTTCAAATCTGACCTCAGACACATGACACTTACTAGCTGTGTGACCCTGGGCAAGTCACTTAACCCTCATTGCCCTGCAAAAAAAAAAAAAACAAATAAAAATAAAAAAATAAAATTTAAAAAACCATTATTCTGCGGAAGGGGTCACAAGCTTCAGCAGACTGACTGAAGGTAGGACTCGGGCTCTGATACAAAAATGGGTCAGACTTACATGAACTGATGCTGAGTGAAATGAGCACAATCAGGAGAACATTGTACACAGTATCAACAACATTGTGTGATGATCAACTGTGATAGACTTAACTCTTCTCAGCAAAACAATGATCCAAGATAAGTCCAAAAGGACTCATGATGGAAAATGTTCTCCTCATCCAGAAAAAGGAACTGTGGAATCTGGATGCAGATTGAACCAGACTGTTTCTACTTTTCTTTCTTTTTTTGAGGTTTTTCCCTTTTGTTATGATTCTTCTTTCACAACATGACTAACACAGAAATATGTTTAATGTGATTGTACATATATAACCTATATCAGATTGCTTGCTGTCTTGGGGAGGGCAGAGGGAAGAGAGGGAGGGAGACAAATTTGGAACTAGAAATCTTATAAAAACAAATGTTGAAAACTATCTCTACATGTAACTAGAAAATAATAGGGGCAGCTAGGTGGCGCAGTGGATAGAGCACCAGCCCTGGAGTCAGGAGTACCTGAGTTCAAATCCGGCCTCAGACATTTAACACTTACTAGCTGTGTGACCCTGGGCAAGTCACTTAACTCCAATTGCCTCACTAAAAAAAAAAGAAAAAGAAAATAATAAAATACTTTTATGATTAAAAAAACAACAACAACCAGGTCAGAACTCCTGATCTAGTCTAGTCCAGATTTTTACTGATGAAAAACAAGGGGTTCAGAGAAATGAAGTGACTCGCCTAAGATCACACAGACCTTGACACACCTCCCTTCCCTCTCACCCCCATTTTACAGATAAGGAAACTGAGAAACAGAAAAATAAAGTGGCATGTATATAAGGAGTAGAGTGCAGTCAGGATTAGAACCTTGGTTTTCTAACCCCAGATCTAGCAGCTAGGCTGCTCAGTAGATAGAGCACTGGGCCTGGAGTTGGGAAGACCTGCATTCAAATGCTGCCTCAGACACTTCCTGGGCAAGTCACTTCACTTCTGCCTGCCTCAGTCTCCTCACCTGTGAAATGGGGGTGATAATTACATCTGCCAGTTGCTGTGAGGATCAAATGAGACACTATTTGTAAACTGCCTAGCCCATAGTAAGCATTGTATAAATGTAAGCTATTAATATTACATGAGATGATATTTATAAAGCATTTAGCATAGTACCTGGCACCTAGTCAATGCTACATAAGTGTTAGCTGTTATTATTATTATTCTACTAGAACTATGAATTTTATGTGTGGGGAACTGGCAGGTTACAGGAGGGAAGACAACTGTGTTTGATTAAAATCCCAACAAGTGGGTATGAGGAGGCATTTCTATCTTATTTGGTTGTTGCTGTTTGGTAGTTTTTCAGTCATGTCCAACTCTTCATGACCCCATTTGGGGTTTTCTTGGTAAAGATCCTGGAGTCGTTTGCCATTTCCTTCTCCAGCTCATTTGATAGGTGAGGAAACTAAGGCAAACTGGGATAAATGACTTGCCCTGGGTGTAAGAAATGATGAGCAGGAGTTCAGAGAAACCTGGAGGGTCTTACGTGAGCTGATGATGAGTGAGATGAGCAGAACCAGAAGAACATTGTACACAGTATCATCAACATTGAGTGTTGATCTACTGTGATGGACTAGATTCTTCTCACCAATGCAATGGTACAGAAGAGTTCCAGGGAACTCATGATAGAAGAGGATCTCCAAATCCAAGAAAAAAAAAAAAAAGAACTGTGGAGTAGAGATGCTGATTGAACCATACTATTTCTTTTGTTTTTGGTGCTGTTGGTTTTTTTTTTCTATTTTGAGGCTTTTCATCATTGCTCTGATTTTTTCTCTTATAACAGGACTAATGCAGAAATAGGATTAATGTTATTATGTGTATATCTATATCTATATGTATAGGTATATAGATATATAGATATAACCTATATCGGATTACCTGCTGTCTAGGGAAGGGGGGAGGGAGGGAGAAAAATCTAAAATTTTAAAGCTTGTATAAACAAAAGTTGAGAACTATCTTTACATGTAACGGAAAAAATAAAATACCTTATATGTAAAATAAAATTTAAAAAAATGACTTGCCCTGGGTCACACAGGTAGTAACTGAGACTGGATTTGAACTCAGGTCTTCCTGACTCCAGACCTGGCACTCTATCCACTGTATCACCTAGCTGCCCCTTTCTAGTTTATCAGTTTCCAAAGGACTTTCTCTGTAATTTGTGCAGCTCTGCAAGGTCTGCTCTTCTTCATGTCATAAAAGCCGACTCACATGCTACATAGAGACATTAGGATGGGCTACACTGAGCCATCTATACTCTCTTGCTCTCCCTTTTTTTTTTTTTTTTTTTTTTTTTTTGGTCAGGGCAATGAGGGTTAAGTGATTTGCCCAGGGTCACACAGCTAGTGAGTGTCAAGCGTCTGAGTCCGGATTTGAACTCAGGTTCTCCTGAATCCAGGGCCGGTGTTCTATCCACTGCGCCACCTAGCTGCCCAAGGAGCTCACATTTTAATGGGAGAGACAATAACAGTCATAGGGTCTGCATAGGATCTGGAAGGAATCCACTAAGGCTATCTGGTCCCTAACCCCCACCCCATTTTACAGATGGGAAAACTGAGGCCAGGAAAGACTAAGATCATGCTAAGTCAAGATTTTAACTAGAGTTCTCTGGGCTCTTTCCAAATGAACCATCCTGGGGCAGCTAGGTGGCACAGTGGATAAAGCACCGGCCCTAGATTCAGGAGGTCCTGAGTTCAAATCCAGCCTCAGACACATGACACTTACTGGCTATGTGACCCTGGGCAAGTCACTTAACCCCCATTGCCCCGCAAAAATACCCCAAAACAAATAAAACCCAAATGAACCATCCTGCCTCTATGAAATTGTCACTGTGCTCCTACCACTGGACTAATTGATGAAGGTAAAGGCAGCCAACAGCCTAGTGAGTTAGATAGATGCTCAAGAAAAATTCCTGCCCTATAGTTGACCACAATGCTGTTTTTTGTCTCTTTACCTGAATGCCAGAACTCAGAGGAATGGAGACTTAGGATACATTGTCCCTACCTCTCAGAGTAGATGTGAGACTCAGATGAGACCATGTATAAAAAGCTAATTTGTAAACATTTCATAGGCTCTATAAATCTGTGTTTGTAAAATGGGGTCAGTATTATTTGCACTCCCTGCCTCTCAGGGTTGCTCTGGGGATGTTTGCAAAACCTCAAAGCTCTCTAGAAATGTGAATTATTACTCTTACTCAGTTTGGAGAGGCAACCCTCCTGGGAGACAGGGTGCTTCCCTAGAGAAATCTCCTTGGTCAAGGAACGTTCTTTCCCAGATCTTTCCACTTTATCTACTTTGACCAGTTGGTTCCTGTCTGGGTCAGGCTCTGGCTGGGACCTCCCTGCCACAGGGCTGCCTGGAGGAGGACTGGTTGAGATGTTATCCCCCACCAGCTCTCTGTCTCCTCAACAGGCACAGACTAGCACCTTGGTTCTCTCCACCTGCCGATGCCTCTCTCTCTCCCCTTTGTAAATAACCTGAAGATCTTGCACATACATGAACGCGTTAAGGACTCCAGTCCCCTAGCTTCAGGAAAGGGACGAGTTAAAATGTTGACATTACCATTAATAACAGTCCAACTGCCTCCTGGGATCTTGTGACTTCTCAGTGCCACCAAGAGCCAGGACCTGACATATCAGGGCCGGTAAGGGGAGAAATATTTTGTCACTCGCTTTCCAAAAGTTCCATATCCTTCTCATTATGTATGGCTACAAGGTCCTGTAGATTGCCCTGTAATAGAATTATTTCCCATAGTAACCTGAAACCACCTTCCAGCCTGGGCTCTAGTGGGTCCCTAGAGCTAGGGAAATTATCTTTTGGTGGGATCACTAACTAAACTTCCCTAGAAGAGTCCACTCTTCCTGGCTCCACTGTGGGTTGGGCTCCAATGGGTAGTGAATTGGGTTCCAAAAAGGTTTGGTGGGTAATGGTGATGGTGATAAGGATAGATGGTGGTGATGTATAGATGCCCAGAGCTGAGTATCGCACCCAACAGGTAGGTAGGCATTCAGTAATGGTCTGTTGATTCATTACTGACCACGGTGATGGTCATGATGAGGGGAAGCAATGGTAAGAGGACTATACTAGTAGTCGGAAGACCTGTGTTTTGGTAAAGTATCTTTTACTTTTAGGTGACACCTAGGGAAATCACAACCTCCCTAGGTTTCAGTTTATGAAAAAGAAATGGGAAGATTTGGGTTCCCTGGAAGGGTGGGTGACTGTTTTGCAGGAAAGGTACCACTTCAGCTCATCACCTCTTGCCTTGGCGGTTGTAATAGCATCCCAACTGGTCTCCCTGACTCGTCTTCCCCCCACCCAATCCACCCTCCAAACTGCTACCAAAATGATTTTTCTCAAGGGCAGATTTGACCCTGTCACTCCTTTACTTTAAAAAATTTCAGTGGCTGCATACTTCCTCTAGAATCAAACAGAAACTCCTCTGGTTGGCTGTTAGAAGCAGCAATGTGGCATAATGGATAGAGCATTAGACCTGGGGTCAGGAAGATGAGTTCAAATGCTGATTTTTGGACATTTACTAGCTGTATGACCCCAGGCAAGTTACTTAATCTCTCCCTGTTTTCTCATCTGCAAAATGGGCATAATAGTATAATGAGAATAACATGAGATGTTATTTATAAAGCATTTTGTAAAGTTGAAAGCACTATATAAAGGCTCACTATTACTAATAAGTATACTAGCTATTATTAAAGCTCTTTATACCCTGGCTTCCTCTTGTCTTTCCAACCTCATTATATTTTATTCCCTATTCCACACCCTATGGTCTGGTCGAACTGGTCTACTTCCTTTTGCCCAGCACACATGACACTCCATCTCTCACCACCATACCTTTGCCCTGGCTGTGACATATATCTGGAATGTACCTCTGCCTCTTAAACCTAGTCTTATGAAGGGCAGCATCGTGCAGTGAATTGAGTGCTGGATTTGACAGTAGGAAGAGCTGCTTATGAAACCACCTCCCCCCAACATGACTACTTGTGTGAGCAACCTCTCAGGGCCTCAGTTTCCTCACCTGTAAAATAAGAGGATTAGACTCAATGACCTCTAAAATCAGTGAGTGACCCTACACTAGGACACTAGATGCTCCTGAACTAAGAGCCAAGACCCGAGTTCGATTCTTACCTCACAAGTTCCTTTACTTTTCCTTAGCCTAAATTTTCTCATCTGTAAAAGAGGGATAAGAATAGCACCTGCCTCCATATTTGTTGGAAGGATCAAATGAGATAGCATGCAAACTGTTCTGAAAGCACTTTATAAATGCTATTGTTGTTGTTATTATTCTTATTGATTTTTTGTTTGTTTGTTTTGGTGAGGCATTTGGGGTTAAGTGACTTGCCCAGGGTCACACAGCTAGCAAGTGTCAAGTGTCTGAGGCTGGATTTGAACTCAGGTCCTCCTGAATCCAGGGACGGTGCTTTATCCACTGCACCACCTAGTTGCCCCTATTCTTATTATTCATCTGTGATCTTCACTCCCCTCAAAATGCAGCTCAAATACCTCCTTCTGAATGAAGCCTTAGAAAAATAAAATAAAATAAAATAAATAACCAGACAGCTGAATGAATGAATGAATGAATGAATGAATGAGCCTTTTCTATCCTCCCCCCCTCAATGGGTCATGTCTTCTGTCCCTAACTACCACGGATTGATTTTGGATTTCTCTCTGCATATACTTATATCTGTACATGCTGGCTGCCCCACTAGAAGGGAGCTCCTTGAGAGCAGAGATCATTTTATTTCTTGGTTTTATGCTCCCTCCCCCCGCCCTGCTCCAAGCCTAGCACAGGACCTGGCACATAGCAGGCAATGGATAAGTACTTGTTGCTACGTTGATTGATGTTGCAAATGCCTAGCGGAGATGACCCCTGAGCTCCCTATCCCCTCTTATGACTTCTCAGCTCCCTTCCAGTTCTAACGTCCCATCTTGTAGGGAAGTTGCTAAGTGAGGATGATGGGCATAAGGACAGGCAGAGTCCCCTGTAAGGCGCCCGTGTGTCCAGCCCAGATTAATATATAACACAGACTAGTTACTGGGACAGGTTACCTCAGGCTTGCCCTGGAAGCCTTGCCCAGGTACAGTGTACCTGTGGGATTCAGCAGGTAAGAGATGGGGAAGAGAGGAAGTGTGGCTTATTCAAGTGGAGTCGGGCAGCAGGATTGAGGGCTGGAGGAGAAAAAACCATTCCTCATTCAGAAGACGGGGAGCCTGGGACCTACATCCTTATTCCAAGCAGGACAGTGGAGCTGGGGGAGGGGAATTGGGGGGGAGGGACCAAACAGGAGTCACATGATAGCTGAGCTGGGTCACGGTGTGGAAGGAGGAAGGCTGGAGGCTCTTTTAGTCTTGGAGACAAGGGGAGAGAACATCACTAGACTTTGCTAATCTAAATTTGTCTCCAGCTCCTTCCTACCTCCGTTTCTCTGCCCCCTGCCACCTCCTGGCCCCCCTCTAGACCTCTTACTCCCCCCACACACACCCACCCATCCCATTGTGTGTATACCAACCCTCGAGAGCTGCCTCCAATTCTTTTTAGCACTCAGATCTGCCCTTCCCTACTGTGTCCCAGGCTCCAAAATTATCACTCCTTCCCCCATCAAAATTCCTATGTCTCCAGTATAGAAGTCCTCGGCTGGGTGTTAAGAAAACTGGTTAAACCAACTTATAGGTGGGTGTGAATGACTCCTCGGTGTCTTGTTAACCCAAATGAATCTAACCGGGAGAATTCCAGTCATGAGATTACACATGAAGGAGAGCATTTTCATTGTTATTGGGAATTTTAGTTGGTCTGCGGAAGTTCCCCTTGCTCCTTAAATTGCACTTTTCTCCTAAGGGTGGGGAGAGAAAAGACTTTGTATCCCTCCACCCCAGACCTGCCTCTATCTTCCTATCTGGAACCTGCAGTTCCCACATTGGGGTGGGGGAAGGGTTGGGGACCACCAAGGAAGAGGTGGTCTTTTCTGTGGGATCCTATGACTCTGCTATTCACAAAGGCCAATGGACCCTGTCTGACCCTCTTGCTAAAGGGATGGGGGGTGGGGAGGCAGACTGGACACTCCCCTCTAGAAAACTGCTAGCCTACATTGGATTTGCTGTTTAACCTAAAGAATGGGTCATGTAACCAGAAAGGGATAGAGACTCCCCAATCTTGAGGACATAGAGGAGGAGTGAGATATTAAGAGAGAGAGAGAGAGACACTTAGAGTCAAAAGAAAGCTAGGATCAAATACCACCTCACTAGTCTGTGACCCTGGGTCAAGTCACTTAATCTCTCTGAGCCTCAGTTCCCTTATCTGTAAAATGAGAATAATAGTAGCACCTACCTCCCTGGATTGTCGTGAAAATCAAATAAGGTAATGTGTGTGAAAGCACAAACTTTAAAGTTATAGAAATTATTTTTATACTCACTCAAGCAACACAATATTATTATTTTACTTTTTTAAGACCTATGATTTCACCATCATAAGGAGTTCTCTGATAAGAAAACTTCTACCAAATGCATATTGTCTGCTGTGTTGATGCTTGGTCTCAAAGGGTTATGGGACGTTATAAGTGATATGACTTGTCCAGGATCACAGAGCCAGTAAGTGACAAAGGTATGACAAACTTGAGTCTTCCTGACTCTGTTTGGCTCTGTAATAATTATACCGAATCATTTCCTCATTCTTACTAATTATTATCATCACAAATCGGTACAATAAAAAAGGTGATGGGTCAAAGAAGAAATCCAGAATTTGAGGTGAGAAGAACACTTTCTGCTGGAAGGATCTTGGGAGACTCCATAGAGAATGTGACATCCAAGCTGGCCTTTGAGGAAAAGATTTCAACAGGTAGAAATGAAGGGGGAATGCATTCAAGCATGGGGGCAAGGGGAGAGGTGAGGCTGCTCAAAGACTGGATGTAGCAAAACAAGATGCAGAACAGCTAGTGGTTCAGTTTGGCTGGAACAGAGAGTATGTGAAAAGGGTCAATGGGAAATAAAACTGGAGAGAGGGGTAAGAGCTTGAAATGCTAGGTTAAGGTGGCACAGTGGATAAAGCAGGGCCCTGGATTCAGGAGTACCTGAGTTCAAATCCAGCCTCAGACACTTGACACTTACTAGCTGTGTGACCCTGGGTAAGTCACTTAACCCCCATTGCCCTGCAAAAAAACCCTGAAATGCTAGGTTAAGGGGTTTGCATTTTATCCTAGAGGCAATCGAAGATCCTCAATGGTTTTTGGAGTAGAGGAGTGACATGGCCACCCTTACACTGTAGGAGGATTATTTGGAGGATATTTGAAAGATGGGCTGGAAAGGAAAAAGCTTATAGTCGCTGCAGAGGCAATTGGGTCCAATTCTCTTACTTTGAAGGGGATTCAGAGAGTTGCTCAAGGTCACAGAGCAAGTAAATAATGGTCAAGCAGAGTCTGTAACCCAGGTCTTCTGGGTTGAAGTTCTGTCTTCTTCCCACTCCAACATACTTCCTTCCCTGAGCCAGGTCTAGTCTGTGCATGTACTGCTGATGAGAGAGAAGCCCAGCATAGTGCCCAAATCAGGAAGTCACTATCCCTTAGCAGCTTCTGCCCCGACGCTCAATCCCAGCCACTCTGGTCTCAGGGACTTCAAGAGGAAACCCCTGCAGGGAGCTGTCAGCAAGAGGCCCCTTGTGGGGCATATCAGAAAAGTGGGACTAGAAACTCCCTCCCTTCCCTGAGATATGGAGTTGCTCTGAGCTGGGGGGTGGGGGGGTGTCAGAAGCACTGTCCCTGAGGGCTACAAGCCTCTGTCTTATAGAAATCATTATTAATATTCCCAGGTCAGAGACATAAAACCGGAAGGGACTGTAGAAGACATCTAGTCAAACTCTCTCCCTTTACACATGAAGAAACTGAGGCCCAAGGAGGTTGTGACTTGCCTTACACCATACAGGTAGCTTGTTTTTTTCCGAGAGATTTTTGAATCCGGATTCTCTGGCTCCAGAATCAAAATGCTCTTTTCGTTGTATTAAGATTTACTTCCGGGAGAGAAGGATGGTGAAACTGATTTTGGAGTCGGAGGACCCAGGGTTTAATTCTGGATCTCTGAAGATGACACCTCGATTTCCCACGAACTTATCCTTAGAACGGCAACCTCAGGACTTAAGGTCATAAGGGGACCTTGGAGATCCTCTGGTTCAAACCCTTCATTATACAGAAGAGGCACCAGAAGCCCAGAAATGGGCCGCCACTCGGGCAAGGTCACACAGGTGATGGGTCCCAGAGCAGAGCCCGGACACTCTCCTCCCCTCCTCCCCGGTTCTGGGCCCTCTGTGAGCTCCGAGGGCTCTTTCCACCGCCCAGGCCTGGGCCGCTGCCCCGCACGCATGCACTTGCTCATTCCCCGCGCGTCCCTGGCCCTGGGCACCACCTGCAAGCCTTTGGGGGTGGGGGGCGGGGAGAGGGCGCCGGGCCGAGGATGGGCGAGCTTTGTTTGCCCTCCCCGGCTGCGCGGCCGGCGGAGGGAAGCCGCTTTCCTCTTTGGCCTCCTTTTCTTTGCCCTTTTCACAGAGTAAATACAGCTGAGCTCCCTGCGGCCGGCTCGCGTGCCGGGAGAATGCAGCCCCCAACCCCCAGCCCCAGCCCCAGCCCCCCGCCCCCGCCCCCGCCGGCCGCCCGTTTACTTAGAGCCCGGCAGCTGCGGGCCGGGAGCGCCAGGGACTGCCAGGGGCTGCCTGGCACCGCCGGGCCTGGCCCGGCCTGAAGGCCCCGGCCCAGCCAGCCACGGGCTCCGCCCTCCCTCCTGCCTTGGGGTACTGGAGAGGATGGGAGGCAGGGATGCGCCCCCAGCGCCTTGGGGGCAGAGTGGGGTGCTAGGAGTTAGGTCGAGGACCTGGAGCCTCCTCCCCACTCCCCCACCTTGGACATTGTGGATCGCAGACTTGAGGGCTGGCAGGCAGAGATCCGAAACACGAGAGGTGGGATGGGGTGGGGGACCAGGAGGAGCCGACTGGGGGGGGCTGAGAACCGGTCTGGGGGCCAGACTGGGAGAGTTAGACCAAGGAGGGAATGGAGGGGGCCTGGCGGCCCGAAGCTGGGCCTTGGGCACCGAAGCCGGGCCAGGGAGGCTGGGAGCTGGAGGCCAAAGCGAGGGCTGGAGACTGGGCACGGAGGCAGGAACTAGGAGGCACTGGCTGCTGACCGGCCCGACCAGACACGGGGGTCAGGGGACACAGAATTGGGTCCAGGGAAGTGGGTCCGGACCAGGCCAGCTCTGGGCAGACCTTGGAAGCCGGGGATAGAAGCCGGGTGGGCGGCTGGGGGAGCTCCCCCTCCCCCTCTTCGTCAGGTCCCCTCCCCCTCCCCTCTTATTCCCCTAAATACTGCCCTTCTAGTCGCCGCCTCCCCCCCCCTTTAGCCCCCCCAGGTTCAAACAAACATCCTGGCGGCCCGGAGGAGGAGGGCGAGGCCGGGCCTTTGTCATGGAGATGCTCGGTTATCTGGGCCCGGCAGATTGTAATCTGACAGGTCATTTGCATACCGCCAGCTGACTGGGGGGCTGGGGGGGACGCCGCGGCTTTGCAGCCAAATCCCCTGTCAGTCAGGGAGAGGAGGCGAGGGATGCTCTGGAGCCTGGGCCCTGTTACTGCCTCATTTTACTCAGCCCTAGGAATCCTGGTGAAGTCGTGGAACGGGAGTCTGGAGCTTCACATTTAGTCTTGGTTCTGCCGTATTAACTCACGGCGGGGACCGCAGCTGAAGCAAGGTCATTTCTCATCTCTAGGCCTCAGTTTCTTCAGTAAAATGAGGGAATCCCTTTCAGCTCTCTAGATCTAGAAACCATCTGACACCTCCCTGCCTCCCCCAACTTCTCTCCTCACTTTCCCAAGTTCAGCCAGGTTCTGGACACCATCTGGGCAAGCTTCCTTTCCCCCAAATAAGGACACTAAAAGAGGTAGGGAGTCTGAGGTCCCCCCTTTCTTTGATGCTGTCTTTTTCCCTCTAAAAAAAAATCCAGAAGGTGAGGAGTTAGATAAACTCCTTTGCACTGAGGTGTCAATGACAGATAAGCCTGGCTGGGTGACTCTTTCCTAAGACTTGATATCTTAACTGGGGCAGGAGAGATGAGGCATCAGTGGTGGGGCTTCAGGCAGAAGGAAGCAGTTGGCTGGAGGCATCTGGGGAAATGAGAAGAATTTTGTGATCTGTTCAGGAGATTGAGAGATCAGATCTCTCGGGAATCAGTTATAGAAGAATTATAGAATGATAGTTTACTGGTGCTCAGGGTTATCTAAGGGCCTGACATGCAGAGTAGGCTCCTCCCCCAAGCTAAGGATGGAATTCATTCTGGGCCCTTTGGGAAAAATGACAATGTCATCCACCTAACTAAGGCCCTTGGGGAATGGAAAAAATGTAAGGGCATTGGGAGGCGGGAGAGACTCACCAAAACTCTAATCGGGATGACCTACATCCCGGTGAGAGCCCCTCCCTTTCCGGAACAAAGTAGCCAGGTCTCTCTTGTGAAATGGACTTTTCAGCATCCTGCCCCTAACCGACACAACGGGGTCCCAACCCCCACCCGTAGCTTCAGTCTTGGCCTCAACCTCCACACCGATTTTCGATATTTTAAAGACGTAAAAGGATCCCTATGCAGTTAGCTCAGCATTGTCAGCCCTTAGTCCTTCTCTGTCTCTGTACCTGGCTCTAGAACTTGAGCTCCCCATTCATTCCCTCAGCCTGGTATTCCAATTCTAGTAGCAGGGTCCTTGTCTAGTCCATGCTGCCTCATGCCTGAGTCTGTCTGATATTCCATATCCCCCAAGCCGAAGATTTTGTGCTAGCCCTCTCCACTTACCCATCCTTCTAGCCATTTGGGTGCTGCCCCTGTGTCTAAGTCCTCATTATCCCCGGTTCCCAAATGCCATCTGCCCACCTGAATGGAGCTCTACCTCTGGATGGAGCCTGCTTCTTGGACGGCATATCCTTTGACCTAACCAGTCTTTGTAGGACTGACTGGTCCCTAAATTCCAGCCACCTCTCGTCAGTCATTCAGCCTCAATCTATTTTGGCCTGTCTCTAGCAAAGCCTTGGTTATAACATTTGGAGCTACAGGAACAAGAACATTTGAGCAGATCGGTGGGATATACTAGATAACTAAGACCCAGAAATAATGACATAAACTCAGTCCTGGGAAAACCTCAAAGCACAAATTATGCTGGGGGACTACCTCTTTTAAAATTATATGTTTTTAATGACCAGAAATCTGTGTTCTCTCCCTCCTATCCTTGCCCCACTGGAAAAACAAAAACAAAATTCTCATAACAAATAAACAAATAAGTCAATCGGGGCAGCTAGGTGGCGCAGTGAGTAAAGCACCAGACCTGGATTCAGGAGGACCTGAGTTCAAATCCAACCTCAGACACTTGACACTTACAGCTCTGTGACCCTGGGCAAGTCACTTAACCCTCATTGCCCCACCAAAAAATGAACAAAAAAAACAACAATAAGCAGTCAAGCAAAACAAATTCCTCTTTGCCTTGTCCATTAAAAAAAATGTACATCTCATTCTGTTCTCTGAGTCTATCTCCTTTCTGTCAGGAAATGGGCAGCATGCTTCATCATGGGGTCCTCTGGAATTGTATTGATTAGAGTTCTAACAGCTTTCAAAATTGTTCATGCTTATAATACTGATGTTAAATAGTGTAAATTATTCTGGTTCTGCTTGATTCACTGTTAGTTCATACAAGTCTTTCCATGTCATTTTTAAATCATCCTTTTAAAAAATCATCCTTTCCCTTATTTCTTACACCATAATAGTATTTCAACACATACTTACACCACAATTTGTTCACCCATGCCCCAATTAATAAGCATTTCCTTAGTTTCCAATTCTTAGTCATCACAAATATATATATATAGTGCACGTAGGACTTTTTCATCTCTTTTTGATCTTTTTGCACCATAGGTTCAACTGTGGCATAGCTGAATCAAAGCTAATTCATTTTTAAAATTTCAGTTTTTTCAATGAATGAAAAACTGGTTCTTCCCCCACATCCACCCCACCATGACAAAACAAGATAAACAATACCACTACCACAAGCATGTATAGTTAGGCAAAACAAACTGCCACATTGACCTTTTTTTTTTTTTTAGTCTCAACCAGTACTGTAGGTTTATCACTTCCCTGCCTGGAGGTGGGTGGCATGTTTCATCATGAGTTTTTTATCTTTTAAGCCCCTCTTCCACATCTACCCTCTTTAGCTAGAGTTTGCTTAAAATTTAACCTTTCCTTAATCTATCCTCTTTATTTCCCCTTTCCCTTCTCTCCTTTCCCTCCTATTTCCTTGCTGAGTGAAATATATTTCTGTACCCAATTCTTTTTGTGTATTCTTCCCTTCTTTGGCTAGTTCAGATGAGAACCAAATTCATGGTTCCCCCATTGTCACTACCACTTTATTCTTGTTGGTATAACCTTCTACTTGCACGTTTCAATTATGTAATTTTCCCCATCTTCTTCCCTCTCCCACCCCCCAAGTGTTTCTTCTTCCTTTCATTTTCAATTCTTCTTTTAAGATCATCAAAACTTAATAGAACCACTCCCAGGCCCTCTGTCTAATTAGACTTGATCTATGATTCCTTGATGATGATAGAGTTCTGAGGGGACAAACATATCAGCTCCCCTTATTAAAATGTGAACAATTTATCTTTGTTTAATCCCTTATGACTGCTTGCTCATTTTTACCTTTTTATGTTTCTCTTGATTCCTGTGTTTATATTTCAAGGTTCTGCTCTTCTCTTCTGAAATTCTTAGAAGTGCTCCATTTCGATGAGCAGCATGCTATCAGAAAAACCTGGAAAGACTTACATGAGCTAATGAAAAGTGAAATGTACCGTATAAAAAGTAACAGCAATATTATAAGATGATCAGCTATGAATGACTTAGCTATTTTCAGAAATGCAGTAATCCAAGACAACTCTGAAAGACTTAAGAAAAATGCAGTCCATCTCCAGAGAAAGAACTGGTGGTGTCTGAATTGAAGCATAATTTCTTTTGAGTTCCTTTTTCTTAAGGTTTTTTTTGTCTGTTTTCTTTCACAACCTGACTAATGTGGAAATGTTTTGCATGACTACACATGTATAACTTATATTGAATTGCTTGCAATCTTAAGGGGGGGGAGGAAGAGAATTTGGAGCACAGTTTTAAAAATGGATGTTAAAAATTGTTTTTACATGTAATTTGGGGGGAAAATTAAATTCTAAATTCTAAAAAACAAAACAAAAACCACCTTAAGTGCTCCATTTCATTAAAGATCCAATTTTCCCTCTCCCATAGGATTATACTCAAGTTTTATGAGTAAATTACTCATAGTTGTCAGTCTATATATTTTGCCTTCTGGAATAGTGTATTTCAAGCTCTCTGGTCATTTTTATTGGTGGCTGCTAAATTATGTGTGATCCACTCCTTGGGACTTGATTTCTTTTATAAAGACTCCTATTCTGAAGGGCAGCTAAGTAGCGCAGTGGATAGAGCACAGTCCCTATACTCAGGAGGACATGAGTTCAAATCCAGCCTCACACACTTGACACTAGCTGGGTGACCTTGGGCAAGTCACTTAACCCTAAATTGCCTCAACAAAACAAAACAAAAAAGAAAGACTCCTATTCTGAAAACAACATCAACAACAACTTGTAATCAGTGTGGCTGAAAATGAATTTAGATTAACAACTTCCATCATATACCACCATAAACTCCATATGAATCTGTGGCCTAACAATAGTCACAAGCAGTTTAGAGGAGAACAGAAAGAGGTATATTTAAAATCTATAATATAGGGGTAATTTTTAACCAAACAAAGATTAGCGATGGTTATAAAAGATAAAATAGTTTATTTCAATGACATAAAATTAAAATTATTTTTCATGAACAAAATCAATACAGTTATAATAAGAGACTGTTCAGTGGGAAAATTCTTAAGTCTATTATCTTTGATATTAGTGATTTCCAAGATATAAAGGAAATTGGCACAAAAATATAAGCCATTGGGGGCAGCTAGGTGGTACAGTGGATAAAGCACTGGCTCTGGATTCAGGAGGACCTGAGTTCAAATCCAGTCTCGGACACTTGACACTAGCTGTGTGACCCTGAGCAAGTCACTTAACCCTCATTGCCCCCCCCAAAAAAGGAAAAAAAATAAGCCATTATTTAATAGATAAGTGGTCAAAGGATAGGGACAGTTTCCAAAAGGATAAATAAAAACCATGAACAACCACATAAAAATGCACCAAATATGGGGGCGGCTAGGTGGCACAGTGGATAGAGCACCAGCCCTGGAGTCAGGAGGACCTGAGTTCAAATTTGGCCTCAGACACTTGACACTTACTAGCTGTTTGACCTTGGGCAAGTCACTTAACCCCAATTGTCTCACCCCCCCCAAAGCACCAAATAAGAAAAATGCTTATGAAAACAATGCTTAAAGTTCACCTAACATGCATCAAATTGACAAAGATGATAAAAGACAGAAATGAGCAATGTTGGTTGGGTATGGGGAGGCGATCATACTCATTCAAAATTAATAGAGCTCTGAGTTAATTTCTGGGAAAAAAAAAAAAGAAATTATGGAGAAAAGGGGCAGCTAGGTGGCGCAGTAGATAAAGCACCTACCCCTGGATTCAGGAGGACCTGAGTTCAAATCCAGCCTCAGACAGTTGACATGTACTAGCTGTGTGACCTTGGGCAAGTCACTTAACCGTCATTGCCCTGCCCCACCCCCAAAAAAATATGGAGAAAAGTAAACTGTTCAAATCCTTTTACTCAGCTATCCCACTACTGGGCATATGCCTTAAGGATGTCAAAGACTGAAAGAATGTTCTCATATATATCAAAATAATTATAGCAACACTTTTTTTGTGATAGCAAAAAATTGGAAACAAAGTGGATGCCTGGCTAAACATATTGTGTTACATGAATGTAATAGTGTATTACTACACCATGAGAAATGATGAATCAGAATAATTCAGAGAAACATGGGATGATTTGTATAAGCAGAATCGGGAGAATAATATACTGAAATAATAAGCTATGCTAAAAAGCTTAGACCAATTACAGTTATTAATCTCCATCACAGAGAACAGGCAATAACAACCATCCTCTATTCAGTAGAGAGGCATGGGGGGGGGGGAGACTATAGGAATAGAATGTTGCATAGGCTATGAGGTTTTTGTGAGGTTTTACTTAACTTTTAAAAAAAATTTATAAGGGAGGATTCAATGGGTGGAAACATCTGAAAATTACTGTGTTTTTTAAAAGCTATCAATTTTTGGGGGGGGGGAGACGATTGGTGTTAAGTGACTTGCTCAGGGTTGCACAGCTAGTAAGTGTCAAGTGGCTATGACTGGATTTGAACTCAGGTCCTCCTGAAGCCAGGGCTGGTGCTCGATCCACTGTACCATTTAGCTGCCCCTAATTTTTTTTTTTAAAGGACATTTAGAGGCAGCTAGGTGGCGCAGTGGATCGAGCACCAGACCTGGATTCAGAAAGACCTGAGTTCAAATTCGACCTCAGACACTTGACACTAACGATGTGACCCTGGGCAAGTCACTTGACCCCCCACTGCCCCAGAAAAAAAAGAAAGAAAGGACATTTGATCTCTCTAAAGGAGTCCCTCTGAAGAGGGAATATTTTTCTCCATGCCATATCAGAGAAATTGAGGCATAGGTGGGAAATGATTCAACTAAAGTCACACAACAAGGCAAGGTTTTTTAATCTCATCTTCTTTTTTTTTTAGTGAGGCAATTGGGTTTAAGTGACTTGCCCAGGGTCACACAGCTAGGAAGTGTCAAGTGTCTGAGGCTGGATTTGAACTCAGGTACTCCTGACTCCAGGGCCGGTGCTCTATCCACTGCGCCATCTAGCTGCCCCTTATCTCATCTTCTAAACCAAAGTGGAAGAGAAAAGTGGTAATGGAGGGGTTCATGGATGGATTTGCTTCTATAATATATGGAAAACTCAGGAAAGATCTGAATCTAGGCTCCTCTTTTTTTCCTGGCTTCCATCTCCCTGATAAATCACATTCAATCTTTCCTTTGGTGCCCGAAGAGAGAAGAGACTTCCCAAATAAATGTGGGTATCATTTGGCTGAATTTAACCAGGTAAGTTGTGGAGAGGGGAGGTTCTCTCTGTCCACACCTGAGTAGGCAGGTATGGAAATAAAACACTAGAAATGGAAAACTCTTAGTATCAAGTTCAAGGGATAATCGACTTTAAGCTCCATCACTTTTCTTGGCTCCCTTTGAGCTGAGGAAATATAATCATCCTAGCCTGACCTAACTTAAGTACTTGTCAACACCTTTTCCTGGTTGTCCAAAGGACTCAGATCCAAGAGCCACAGAGAAATCTCTGGATTTGGGAGTCATTTGGATAGAGTTAGGATCAAGAATTTGGAGTTAAGAGAGGCAGGTAGGTGGCTCAGTGCATAAAGCACCAGCCCTGGATTTAGGAGGACCTGAGTTCTTTGGGAAAACCAGGGGTGCCATGTTTTAGGAAGGACATTGACAAACCCATCCAAATCTTGCCTCTGGCACATACTGTCTATATCTTGCTGGGCAAGACTCAACCTCCAGTAAGGCCAGGGAGCTATTTAAGACTAGAACTTGAAGCAAAGTTGCCTAACTGAATTGAGAGCGTGTTTTCCCATCTGGGAGTCACCCAGTATATCAAAGAAATCACAGGTTTTGGCTCCTTTCTCTGTACCTATTCACAAACTAGAACCTATCTAGAGGGAGAATGTCCTGAATGAAGAAGGGAATAGAGACCAGCCAAATGCCAAATGAGGATCAATTGCAGGAATTGGGAATGGTTTCCCCCACCCCGGAAAAGAGCAGTTTTTTTAAGTCCCCAAGGGCTGCCATATGGATTAGAGATTAGATTTGCTCTGCTTGGCCCCGAGGGCAAAACAACGGTGAAAGTTGCAAGAGGCAACTTTTGGCTCCTTATAAGAAAAATGTCCTAATGATCATCACTATTCATGCGTGAAATAGGTATCTTCAGGAGCTAGTGGGTTCCCCAAAAGTAGACATCATCCCTTTTGGGAAATGTTTGGTCAGGAAGATCTGAGTTCAAATTCGGCCTCAGACTCTTACTAGCTGTGTGATCCTGGGTGAGTCACTTAACCCTGTTAGCCTTAGTTTCTTCATCTATAAAATGAGCCAGAGATGGGGCAGCTAGGTGGCGCAGTGGATAGAGCACCGACCCTGGAGTCAGGAGGACCTGAGTTCAAATCCGGCCTCAGACACTTAACACTTACTAGCTGTGTGACCCTGGGCAAGTCACTTAACCCCAATTGCCTCACTAAAAAAAAAAAAAAAGAGCCAGAGAAGGAAATGGTAAGCTACTCCAGTATCTTTGCCAAGGCAACCCCATGGACAAAAAGTTCACAGTCCCGTAGAGTAGAGACCACTGAACAATTGGACAATAATAGCAACACTGGTTGGACTAGGTGACCTCTGCCACGGTTTTTAATTCTAAGGCTCTGTGATTTGTGATTCACTACTGGGGCACCTTTCTAAACACTAGATATGTATCTGAAGGCATGTGCAAATTAAGGTTTTGTAAATCAAATCATATCTTAAATTTCAAGGAACCTTGCTCTAAATTCCTTAGGAAAGGAAAAAAAAATCATATCCTTAGTGTCCTTGGTGTCAGTATGGTTTTCTTAGATTGGGTTTGCTTAAATTGGGGCCCACACCCCTTTTAAAAAAACAAACACACAGGCAGTCAATCAGTTCCTGATTCTCCACATTTGTGTCCAGAGAGAAAGAGGCACAAATGATCTCAAATACCAGGAAAGGCTTAAATCATTGATACTTGGTTTTAGGTATGTGGTCAGTCAGACACCCGAAGCTAGGGGGCAGCTAGTTGGCGCAGTGGATAGAGCATCGGCCCTGGATTCAGGAGGACCTGAGTTCAAATCCAGCCTCAGACACTTGACACTAGCTGTGTGACCCTGGGCAAGTCACTTAACCCCCACTGCCCTGCAAAACAAAACCCCAAAAACAAACAAAACAAAAAAAAAACGGAGACCCAAAGCTGCATGCTCTCCCCTAGCATCATTCTCTCTTTTTTTTCTTTTTTTTGGTGGGGCAATGAGGGTTAAATGACTTGTCCAAGGTCACACAGCTAGTAAGTGCCAAGTGTCTGAGGCCAGATTTGAACTCAGGTCCTCCTGAATCCAGGGTTGGTGCTTTATCCACTGTGCCACCTAGCTGCCCTCAGCATCATTCTCTCTTGATCTTTACTGGTTAGAAGACATCCCTGGATAATGGAGAGATGACTCTGATTGCAACCATGGTATTGAAGAGTACTAATAGACAAGGGAATGGAGGGAAAGGTCTGCAATTACAGTGTCTTCTTCCCCTCTTCTTTTCCCTCACCTCCCTCTCCTCTCTCTGCCTGCTTCCCCTTTTCCTCCCCTTCTCTAGAGCAGCAATTTCTAACCTAGATTACCATATCTCCAAGGTGGGGGGTGGGGGGAATATGAGAAATTTGTCAGGGGATATGAGAATATTTGGTAAATAACAATATTATCTAATTGAATTTAATCTCTTTGCTTTATTTCTTATGTGTCTATACAGAGTCAGATCAATCACTTATTTCTTTTTATATCAAATATAAAGTATGCAGGAAGTTGGTTTTTTAAAAGATTGGGAGGGGGCAGCTAGGTGGTACAGTGGATAGAGCACTGGCTTTGGATTCAGGAGGACCTGAGTTCAAATTCGGACTCAGACACTTGACACTTACTAGCTGTGTGACCCTGGGCAAGTCACTAAACCCTCATTGCCCTGCCAAAAAAAAAAAAAAAAAGGTTGGGAATGCCTTCTGTAGGCCCTGATGCATCCCCTCCCTACTACCACCCCAGATGCAGGTCAGTCACCACCTTTTGTGTCAAGCCTTTCCTGACTCCCCCTAACTGCTGGTGCCCTCTCTCTCAAACTACCGTGTGTGGATGTGCATAAATATGTGTGTATAACCATAAATGCACATATGCATATGTAAACTTTATGCCACATCTCTAGTTTTATATGCACTTGTTCTTTCTTCGGTTAAAATGCAAGCTCATTGCAAGGGTCAGGATCGTCTCATTCTTTGTCCTTGTATCCTCAGTGCCTAGCCCACAGTAAGTGCTTCAAAAACACTTAATCTATGGATTAATTCCTAGTGCCTCCTCTCTTTCCTATGTTGCAGCTCAGTGTCTGTCCCTGACCTAGAGTTGCTATGCTATGTGAACTCTGTGCCTCACCTTCCCCTGCTTCTGTGGCACGAGGTTCCACTGACTGGCCATCCTCAGCCATTGACTACAGAGCAGATCCCCTGTTCAGACTGGTTCTTCCACCAGATCCATCTAGATTTCCACTCCAAGGCAGGCCAGGGGACTTTTTCTACATCCCTGTGTGTTTAGACAGGAGGCTGGAGACCCAGGTGGGCCTGGGGGTCACAGTATCCTCTCTTTCTTCCCTCTTTGCCTCCAGGGAATAAGAGCCCTGTACTGGGTGTAAGAAAAGATCCCCAGTCCTGTGCTCATCTCTGCCACCAACATCTTGTGTCGCCTTGTGTAAGTCACATGGCTCTCTGTTTCCTCAGCTCTAAAATGAGAAGATTCCACTTAATAATCTCTAAGGGACCGAGGAGTCTTCCTTCCTGACCAGCTGTGAGTTTTATAATACTTTAAGACAGCTCTCAGAGAGGGAAAGAGAGCAGGGGGAGCAGCCAGTCCATCCCAGGCTGGCCCTGACAACTTCCCAATGGCTCAGCTCTGGCTCCACACCCATGTGCTGGTGGTGAGTCTGGGAAGCCTTATCTAATCTTGCCCTGACCTTTTGCTTGGGGGAAGCCTTTATTACCTGGATCAGGTTACCCCAGCAGGGCTAGTGAGCTGGGGCTGGGCCAGGACTGGGGGAGGGGGCTCCGTGTGCCCTGGCAGGCAAGCAGGCAGGCATGTCCAGATCAGACCAGAGATAAAAAGCAGTTGGCGTTTTCTGGGTCAGTTCATCCAAACTCTCCAGTCTAGGGAGCTGGCACCCCAGTCTCCCAGGGACCTCATTGCTCTTGGGAGATTATGGCAGCCAGGAGCCTGTTCTGTTTGGAGGTATAGGTTGCACATACACAGACACACACACACACACACACACACACACACACACACACACACACAACCACCACCACCAATGCACACAGCTCTGAGCTAGGCTGGGGTTCATTGTCCTGGGGGCTGCTGGATACCCCTCTGGGCCCCTTTACCCCTTAGGCTAGATGGAGTTGCTGCTGAAACACCCAGGCTGCTGGCTCAGACCGGGTAGAGCTGGTGAGGAGAGGTCTGAATCCTTGGAACCTTGTTCTCAGCAAGCCATGGAGGACCCCTCCCTCCCCACAGCTGGTCCTGGCCCCTTCGCCCTTCCCAACCAAGGAACAACCCAACCCATGTCCCTAGGCCCTCCTGATGGAGGATTCCTTGCTGCCTGGAATACCAAGAGCAGTTCTGGTGGAGTTGAAGCCCAGAGGAGGGTTTAGATCACAGAATGTCAGAGCAGGAAGAAACCTCAGAGGTCATCTGATGATACTGTTCAGTTGTTTTAGTCATATCCAACTCTCCATGACCCCATATGGGGTCTTCTTGAGAAAGATACTGGAGTGGTTTGTTGTATCCTTCTCAAGCTAATTTTACACATGAGGAAACTGAGGCAAACAGGGTGAAATGATTTGCTCAGTCACGCAGCTAGTAAGTGTCTGAGGTCAGATTTGAAGATGAGTCTTCTGACTCCAGGCCCAGCACGCTAACTACTGGGACACCATATTCCTATATCATATATAACATACATTCTATATATTCCTATACTTTTCTTTCATTGATTTTGTGGGTCCTCTTCTCTCCCTAACTAGGCTATAAGCCAAGAACAGGCCTGGGTATGCCCTGGGCTATTCTGTTTACCAGCTTCCCTTCTATGAACCTCAATTTCCCTATCTGTCAAATGGGGTCTATAAGACATGAATTCCCTTCCTCACAAGACTGTTGTGAGGAAAGTACTTAGTCTATGGTGAAAAGTAAGATGTTAAAAAATGACCCATCTTTGTCTACGGGAGCTCTCACTCTAACCTCAGCCTATGTGTAGCAGTATATAGTAGTATATAGTAGGCAATGTATTTCAGTGTATAGGTGAGAGTAGAATCAGGAAAACCTGGATTCGAATCCTACCTTAAGTCTGTACAGTGGGAAAGAACACTGGCTTTGGAATCAAAGGGCTTGGGTTCCAACCTTGCCTTGCCTCCAATATATAACACCTACAAGTGATTTAACATTTGTGAGCCTCGTGTGTGTGTGTGTGTGTGTGTGTGTTTGTATATACACACACATATATACCTATATACACACATATATAAAACCTATATCAAATTGCTTATTGTTTTAGGGAAGGGGAGGGAGAAAAACTTGCAGCTCAAAATTTTTTTAAATGAATGTTAAAAATCATCTTTACATGTCATCAGAAAAAATAAAATGCTATTTTAAAAGCAATGAAAAACTCAATTTTATTTAAAAAAAACCCGATCAGCCTCTATTTATTTAATCATTCATTCATCTACCCAACTGTTCATTCATTCATTTATCTAGCTGTCCATTTATTCATTCTTTTTTTTGTTTATTTGTTTATTCATTCATTTAATAGAATAATTGGGTCTCTATCTCTCCAAAGCTAGAAGTAAGGTGCTGTTCCTTGGCTCAATCTCACTCTGAGTAGGCCAGGAGCTCTATTTTGCTCTGTTTCCAACCCAGGCTGCTTTGCCCTTCCTTAGATCCTAGCTTCTCAAACTGTGGGTCCTGACCCCCATATGAGGTCATTCATATAACTGAATGTGGGAGTCACAAAAAATTGGCAGTAAATGGTGAATTTGTATATCTATTTTATACACCTATATACCTGGGGTATATACCCTGCCCCACTTCCAGAGGTTCACTATACTCACATCAAATTTAGCTTAGATGCACTTAGACCACTGCTGCTTAGAACTCCTGAGCTCAAGAGATCCACCAGCCTCAACCACTTCTGGCAGCTGAGATTACAAGTTAGAGCCACCCCTCCCCACCCTTGCCACCCCCGAAAGATTTCTTCATTTTTAAAGTGAAAGGGTTGGATTAGACCAGGGATCCATAGATTTCAGGGGGCCCCATGAACTAGAATGTGAAAAACGAATTACATCTTTACTTTCATTAACCTCTGACTGAAATTCAGCATTTCCTTCAATTATTTTAAAATGTTATTCTGAAAAGAGACCCATAGGCTTCACAAGATTTGCCAAAGGGGTCCATAACACACACACACACACACACACACACACACACACACACACACACACACAAGTTTAGTAATCCATGGGTTAAATGGTCTCTGAGGTCCTTTCCCAGTTTCAGATCCAAGGTCCATGACTTCCTGACTATGGTCAAGTAGCTTCGATTCTCTGAGACTTAATTTGCTCATCCATAAAATGGGGGTAATCATACCTATATTACCTACCTCACCGAGTGGTTGTGAGGTTCCAATGATATACAGAAAAAACTTTGCAAACTATATATATTTTTATTTTTATTTATATATATTTATATGTTTATATTTGCATTATATATTTAAATTTTATTGTATATATGCTAATATACACATACACACATATGCATAATACATATTTTATATATACACACACACATTCTGTTATTATTATCTTCTGCCTTCCCCCGATTAAGGACATGTTTATATACAGGGGAGAAGGAGGTAGTGGTTAGGGGAGCATTATTTTCCAGTTGGTCTAAGGGTTTTTTTGGGAGTTGGATTTTTCTTTTTTTTTGGTGCCAATGGTGATAATACTTTCTATGCAACTTTGGAAAACTCGGTCCCTTACTTTGAAGTCCCCGCTTCAATATCCTGCCCAGGGCAGTGTGTTCCACAGGCCAGGCAGCTTCTGGACTTCTGCCCCCACCCCCTGTAACCAGCATGACTCACTCCCCCCAGTACTCATCAGGAAGCCAGATGGAGGGGCCACAGGCTGAAACTGACCCCCCCACCACACCCTAGAGCTGTCCCTGCACGTCACATACCCGGTGAGTCAGCCCTTCCCCTGAAGGGAGGGACACATCTGCAGCCAGAGAGGGAGGTCAGCAGTCCCTGCAAAGGACGGAGTACCCTCATGCCCTAGCAAAAGAATGAAGAAATGGTTCTGGCTGCTAAAGAGTTCACATCCCTCACAGGAACAAGGGGTGTTCAGTGTGGGGAGGAGAAGACTCAGGGAGAACATGAGAGTTGAGTTGAAGAGTTTGAACAGCTGTTCTGAAAGAGGGCATAGACTCACTCTGCTTGGCTTCAGAGGGCAAAACAGGCAAGCATTACCAAGAGACAAACGTGAGGAAGACCTTCCTTACAAGTAGTGCTGTCCAAAAATGGAACAGCCTGTCTCTGGAGGGAGGGTCCCCTTCAGTGCAGAACCTCAGGAAAAAAACGGATGGACCCTGGCCAGGTGTCTTGTGGTCCAGTCAGGTAGGGATGGGAGGAGTTGAACTAGATGACTTCAAAGGCCCCTTTCAACACTGTACTTCTGTGACAACCCTGCTCATCCTCCGGGAGGAAAGGGACAAAGAGGGCAAGAAATAACACAAAAAGTCAATTTCCCCAGGAGTTGGGCAGGTGGAGATGGAGAAACAGATCTGGAGGATCTGCAGGAAGTAAAATAACTTGTGCTGTGACCCAGGGAAGCCCCAAGGAAGTCTGGGGCTGTAGTGGGGATAGTCTGGTCCAGGACTGTGCTGAAGCCAGCTCTTACTGGGAGAACAGACAGTTACATTTCCATATGGACACCTCAGAAATCAGAAAGACACTATAAATCAGGGCTCGATTGTGGTTTTGTTGATGTCCAGTCTTAAGAAAGTCTTGTTTTCAGAGAGATGGTTGTTGAACATGAAGAAAGAAAAGAAGAAAGGAAGAGGAAAGGAGGGAAGGAAGGAAGGAAGGAAGGAAGGAAGGAAGGAAGGAAGGAAGGAAGGAAGGAAGGAAGGAAGGAAGGAAGGAAGGAAGGAAGGAAGGAAGGAAGGAAAGAAGGAGGGAAGGAAGGAGGGAAGGAAGGAAGGAAAGAAGGAGGGAAGGAAGGAAGGAAGGAAGGAAGGAAGGAAGGAAGGAAGGAAGGAAGGAAGGAAGGAAGGAAGGAAGGAAGGAAGGAAGGAAGGAAGGCTCCAAAGTCCCTTAGAGACTGTTAAGTCAAATCTTCTCATTTTAGAGCTAAGAAAATTGAGGCTCAGTATGGTGACTTATCCAAGGTGACACAAGATGTTAGCAGCAAAGCTGAGGATAGGACTAAGGATGTTTTCTCACTCCCAGTACAGGGCTCTTGTCCCCTGATGGCAAAGAGGGAAAGGAAACAGAGAGAGAGGAGAGGTTGTGCCGCAAGTCCCATGCTCACTCTGATTCTTAAAAAGTCAGTAGGGGCAGCTAGGTGGCACAGTGGATAGAGCACCGGCCCTGGAGTCAGGAGTACCTGAGTTCAAATCCGGCCTCAGACACTTAATACTTACTAGCTGTGTGACCCTGGGCAAGTCACTTAACCCCAATTGCCTCACTAAAATAAATAAATAAATAATTAAAAAAAAAAGTCAGTGACGGGGGCAGCTAGGTGGCACAGTGGATAGAGCACCAGCCCTGGAGTCAGGAGTACCTGAGTTCAAATCCGGCCTCAAACACTTTACACACTTACTAGCTGTGTGACCCTGGGCAAGTCACTTAACTCCAATTGCCTCACTAAAAAAAAAAAAAAAGAAAGAAAGAAAGAAAAAAAAAAGTCAGTGATGATCACTATCCTTTCAGTTCCTCCTCTTTCTAAGGGGCAGTACTACCATTTTTTTCAGGTGTCTGTGGACTTCTAGACTTACCTGATCAGAAATCAAGCCCTTACACTGACAAATTCTACACCCTCATTAACTTTGCCATATTTCAGTAAGTCCTAATCATGTGACCTTGGACAAATGGAGTTGGCTCCCCAAGAAAGTAGACAAACAAGCTTGGATACCACACCCAGTATCTACTCAGCATAGAATGGATCAGTAAATCAACTGTACATAATAACAAGAAAACAAAGCATAGTAAACATCTAGCTACCAACTAACAGAGAGTCTACCCCTCTCTTTGATTCCTGGAAATAGCCCTAAACAACACAGGAACCTCTTCAAATCCAGGGGCTCTAGGGAATGCACAGCTTGAGTTGATTTTGTTCCCCATGATGGTGCCCTCTTTGATCAATGCCCACTTGAAGTTTAATTCCCACATCCAGCAAGGGTCATGGTTAGAAGAATACACAGACTTTTTTTATCTCAATGGTGTTGAGAACTCCCAGTATGGTGTCCTTCTACCAATGATTAGCAATCCTTCTGTAACTTCTAGGAGAGTGGGGGGTGGGGACGAGCTATGAAACGATCTGTTCAGGGTCACTCAGCTACTTTATACCAGAACTAGGTCTTTCTGACTCTCCATCCATTACACCATGAACTTCAGTTGTAGAACCCTGTATTTTCTTGTGGATTCAGGTGCTCACAACATCCCTATAAGATAGATCCATTTTATTTTTTTTTTTTAGTGAGGCAATTGGGGTTAAGTGACTTGCCCAGGGTCACACAGCTAGTAAGTGTTAGGTGTCTGAGGCCGGATTTGAACTCAGGTACTCCTGATTCCAGGGCCGGTGCTCTATCCACTGCACCACCTAGCTGCCCCAAGATAGATCCATTTTGCAGATGAAGAAACCTAGGCTTTTTCTTTTAGTCCTGGGAGAACTGAGTTCAAAGAATGCAGAGACCTATAGAGTCAGATCCATGAGGGTAGAATCCCAGGGGCATAAGGAAACTTAAGAAATAGTGAGTCCAGCCTCCTGTCTCCATATCATGCTTCTGACCAAACAAGAAAGCTTTGGAAGTTTAAAGTGATCACTTCTGAAGGTTCCATTTGGGGTCCTTCCCAGACATCTTGTTACAATAGGCGTCAGAATTATATTTGTCTCTCTTGAGACTCTATAGAGTATCATCCAACTTTCTTTAGCATCTTCCTTCTCTACAAAGAATGCCTGAGGGGCAGCTAGGTGGCGCAGTGGATAAAGCACAAGCCCTGGATTCAGGAGGACCTGAGTTCAAATCCAACCTCAGACACTTGACACTTACTAGCTGTGTGACTCTGGACAAGTCACTCAACCCTCATTGCCCTGCTTTAAAAAATAATAATAATAATAACAAAGAATGCCTGAGATGGTTTTGGTAATTCCCCTGAGGATGTTTATTTTATCTATAAATCACAGCACCCCAAGATGGCCCTGATCTGAGCAGCAACCAGGTCCATGGTACTACTGGGGTTTATCAGTTATTCAGAGTCATAGCTCATGAGCCCCCACCAATGTTCCTTTTACTAGCTCAAGTCAGATGACTGTAAATTCAAAGCAAGGGCATTTAATGAAATAGAATAAGGAGATGACAGGGAATTGAATCAGGTATTAGATGTTCTTGTACTCATTCTCAAATAACTGTCCACATGTGTCTTTATGTGTTCATCTCAGCACCCACTTACCTGCTATGTTTCCCCCAATACATTAGAAGGGGGATGGATCAGTTACTCTCAGAAAACTGCTAGGGAAATTCAAGCTATCAGATTCCCAATAGTAGAATCAGCCTATCAATAAAATCCAGGGAAGATCTCCTCCCAGCCCTAAAATCTGATAGAATGTAAGCTCTTTAAAGGCAAACATTGTTTCATTTTTTGTCTTTACAAGTCTCAGAACCTAGAACAGTATCTGGAACAAAGTAAGTACATAATAAGTTTTTATTGATGACTGATTGATTGATTAACTGTTTGGGAAAGTTTCCTGGAACAGAATGCAGACAGGATGCCAGAGCTCAGGACCTACCTGCCTTTCACATTACCATTTCTCTCAGACGGAGCCCTGGTTTCTTCAACCAGGGACATGCTGCCCTGGGCCATTACAATGGTAATGACTACAGTTCATTGTAAAGGGTCAATTGCTAATGAATGATTCAAAGGTGCTTCTCTGCCTCCTCCTGTTCAAACGTGCTTTCTGTCAGTCTTCAGGAATCTACCATGTTATTAATTAATTATAATAATTCCAGAAGATGAAGAGTGTTTCTGGGTTGTTTTTTGTCTAATGAATGGTTCCAGGGAGTGCAAGTGCTCAGAAGGTAAAAGAGTAGATGTGTTGTTGCTAATATCCAATGAGAACTAAAAGACCTTCTTCCTCTCCTTTCTTCCTCTAGCTCCCAGGTATGAATGACTAATTTCCCGGATCTACCAAGAAAAACATAAACACACAAAAGGGAGTGGCCACCCCTCCACAGGGTGCTCTAGGAGTCTATAGTTACTTTGAACATTAAATACTTACCATCCTCTCCTGAGCCCTGACACACATGTAACTTCCAGTGTATTTTCTTGTCCCCATTTCATAGATAAGGAAACCGAGACCCAGAGATGTTGTCCAAAGTTATACAGTGAGTCCCCAGCCTTTGAGTGTTTTGATTCCCTCTTTTTCCAAGCAGGATTCAGAGAAAACAAACCTTGGTTATCCCTCCTGACCTTAGACACTGTCTTTGGATCTCGGTGGGTCTTGGCAGGCGCTGGCGGGGGGTTGGGGGCTGGGTTCTTGGCTGCTTTCATCAGGGCCAGCCCAAGCCCTGGGGGTCCCTCATGGTGAGGTTTTTTCCTCTCAGGTATGTTCTCTGTGACCCCTGAGAGTGGAATAGCAGGAAATGAGCTGCAGATTGAAAGCACGGTCCAGTGCACCGGCCAGAATAAAGCCAGGGCCTGCGGCTGGGGGACTTGAATAAATAGAAATGTGCTTTATATGAATTTAGTCAGGAGGCCCTGGGACTGAATGGTTTGGAGGGAGGTTGGGGATCGGGCAGAGAAGAGCTTCCCTGGAGCCCCTGTTTGAACAGGAAGCAGACTGACTCACTCCAGCCCCCAACCCTGAGGTCAACCCCTGACCCTGACATTAATGCTGACTCTGACTTTAGCCACAGACAATCACCCCTAAATCTGGCCCTCCCTCCCAGTCTTGCACCAGCCACTGATCTGAGCTGCTTCATCTTCCAAAGTGGATATAAATTAAAAAGGAAAAAAAAAACCTCACATTGACTCTGGAGTCAGAGATAGAGGTTCATATCTTGATTTTGCCATTGACTGGGTGTGATCTTGAGCTAACGGTTTAACCTCCTTAAGCCTCAGTTTCCCCAATCATAAAAGCATAAAATAAATGACCTTTGAGATCTTAGACCTATGATCCTATGACCCTACAATGACCAACCTAACTCTTGAACCTGAACTCTTGACCCTTGATGTGTACTCCTGACTCACACTAACTGATATCCTGTGGTGAATGGATTACAATTCTTTACCCTTCCAAGGGGTCTGAAAGTGAGAGCTACCTTTGAAATCCTCATACTGATGCCTTCTTGGGGTTTCCTTTCCTAAGTGAGTCCCCAAAACTGGATTGTAAATGACCAAGGGCTGATTGTTAAGGATTTATTGGGTAATTATATAATTGGCCAAATTATTAGGTGTTTATTATTGGGTAAATAAGAAGACCTCTCTGGATTCCTGGGGGTGGGGACCCCATAGCTCTGAATCTTGGAATAAGCAACTGGAAAAGAACCCAGGCTTTTAGGGCGGCCAAGAACAAACGAAAGAGAAGATTGGTCTGGTAGAAACTCCGAAGGCGAGGCCAGTTTTTTTGACAGGCCAACAGAGTTCTGCTAGGAATTCAGCTCTGATGGGAGTTGGGCACAGTGAAAGCTAGCCAGAGAACACAGACCTCTTGGGGAGTCAGGAGGAAAGGATCTGGATCAGGAACTGGATGAATTTGGGAGTTTGATGTCTACCTGGATGGCTGACTTGCCTAGCAAGTAAAGTTCAAAGTATTTTGCTTGGCATTCAAGGCTTTCCCCTATCTGGAGCCAACCTACCTTCCCTGCACTATTTGGTTCTCTTCCCTTTTATATGCTCTCTATTCTTTTTTGGTTTTATCTTTTTTTTCTCAGGGCAATGAAGGTTAAGTGACTTTCCCAGGGTCGCATAGCTAGTAAGTGTCAAGTGTCTGAGGACAGATTTTAACTCTATTCTTTTTTGTGCTCTCTATTCTTGCTGGATCACAGGATTATAGATGGGGTGACAGAAGGGACCTCTGAGATGGCCTAATGAACTCTTAAATTTTGAGAATGAGAAAATTGAGTGTGTGTGTCTGAGGGGATGTTAAATTGCTTGCCCAAGGGCAAGCTAACAAGTGGCAGAATTGAGATTTGAAGCAGTTGTCTTTCTACTATACCACCAAGAATGGACTGAGAAACTTTTTGTGCCCTGGCCCTGCCCTGAACTCTTCCTACCCTCTCACCTCAATCCATGCCTTTGCTTATATTATTCCTCAAGGGTAGAATGTTCTCTCTTTTCCTCCTCTCCTGAGAGAATTCCTAATCACATTCTAAAGCCCAACTCAAATGCCATCTCCTCCAGGAAGTCTTCCTGGATTCTCCCCAACTCTAACATTAATAATGACCTTCTGTCCTCTCCACCTCGAACTGACAACACTTTGATTTGTCCTTCGCTAAGGCATTTCTTATATAACCAGTACAGACATTAGAGTTATCTATGTATATGTCTAACTCCAACTATTAGATTACGAGTTCTATTTGGTCAAGGACCATGGTGTATTAAAACTTCTCTTCCCTAGCTCTTAGTGCAATGCTCTGTACAACCTAGGTGCTAAATAAATGTTACTCACATAAAGTTGAACTGAATCCAAAACTGAACTTTCAGTAAAACCCATCCTGGAATCTGGACACAGCCAAATCTTTCTCTCCCTGTTCTTCCTGCTTGTGCCTTTGAAGCAGAAATCCCACGGAGAAAGACCCTTATGGAATCACAGAACACCATAGTTAGGAGGAACCTTAGGGGCTCATTTAGGTCAACCCTCCTCCCCATCCCCACTCCCATCTCTTTTGCAAAGGACATAACTGAAACCCATTCCTGTGATGCAATTTGCCCAAATTTACTCAGTAAACCAGGTCTCACAGGATCATAGATTTAGAGGTGGAAGGGATCTTATAGGCCATCTAGTTCATTTTACAGATGGGGAAACTGAGGCTGGAGGGGTGAAGTGACTTGCTCAGGGTCACACAACCAGTATCTTCCTTACTCCAAGCTTGTCCCTATATCCATTGCATCACGTTCCCTTTCCTGAGATCCAGTCCCATGCTCTTTCTACTGTGCCACAGGATGCTTCCTGTGATGAAGAGTCATTCCAACAAGAGGCAAGAGATGATGGGGCTGACATTCTTCTATTAGCAGCCTCCAACTCCAAGGTGGTGCCTGGGAAGGAGGCTCAGGATGAGCCACTTCTGGATGTTCCCCAGACACTTCCAGAAAGTCTACTCCCCAAATGCTCTCACAACAGGATTGAGGCCAAAAGTTTGGGAAGATAAGCAAAAAGCTGCGTTGGGGAGATCACTAGCCCGGGAGTCTGAAGGCCTGTGTTTACACCCTAGTTCTGTCACTCACCCAGCAGCCCTCATCTTCTCTGGGCCTCAGTTTCCTTTTCTGTACAATGAAGATTGTGCAGATTGGATTAGATCATCGACATTCCAGCTCGAGAAGAATACGGATCTACGAGGCATAATGGGCAGGGCCTCAATCTATGTCTGGGCAGATACCACCAAAAGGATGCTTTAGCCACGAGGCAAGAGGAGGAATGCCCCAGGAGTCTTGGGTAATAGCAGGAAGGACAGGAAGTACTCCAGTCTACTGGTAGGAAGGGAAAGGGGAGAAATTCCTAAGAATGTTTGAGAATCAGCTTCACCCCCCTGGCCTGGCCTGGCCCACCTCTCTCCTCAAGTCCAGCCCACTGAAAATATGCCTCTGAGGCTGGGTTTGGCCAGAGTCCTTGCCGGGGGAGGATTTGGCCCCACCTTCTGGCTTAGAGGCCTCTGGGAGCGCAGACGCGTGGAAACAGGAACCTAGATGGTCCCAGGCAGGCCTTGGTGGGGGCTGGCAGGGGAGGGAATAAATGTAACAGAGAAGGGATCCAGAGCTGGGCTCCTGGAGGGAAGAGAGATCAGGGAAAGTTATGAGGTCAAAGAGGAATACCGGTCTTCTAAGGTCATTCTTATCTTGTAGACGTCTCCCAACTCCTTCCACCCAGACATCACTGCCACATACACACGTCCCACATTAGAATAATCCTGGACCCTCTATTTATTTAGAATCATGAATATCCTTCCCTTCACTATTGAGAGAGACTCTGAGACACTGAAGAGGGGTTCTGAAGACCTGTGAGGTCGTAGCTCAATGCTGGGTAGCTCACCTCCTGCCAGGTCCAAATGTCCCCTTTGGAGACAAAGATGCAGAAGAGATGCCCAGTGGCCTGGATTCTCTCCTTTCCCGACCCTCTTCTCCAACACTCCCTTATATTCTTCTGTCTCTTCAAGTCATGGAAGCCAAAACCACTATCCTCCAGTTCCCCAGTGACTTCCTAATGGCCAAAGTCAATGGCTTTTCCCAGTCTTGACTGTCTGTGTAGCATTTGATATTAATGATCTTTTCTCCCTTTTGAAACATCCTCCTTTTGCCTCTAAGATAATTATATTCCCTGGTTCTTATCCACTTCTGTGGCACGTCTTCTATCTCCTCTCCCTCCTTCTCTCTTTAATGTCCATGATCTAGTTCCTCTCCTTTCTTCTCTCTGTTATAGGGATAAAAATTCCACTAAAGATAGAATGGAAAAAAAGATAGAATGAGATGTAATAACAGACGGCTGGCCCTTTGAGTCAAGAAAGACCTGGCTTAAGTCTTGCCCTGAACAGACTCACCTTGTGGGTAGAAAGGGACTGGACCTGTGATTTTACTGGATGGTAGACTACCTTGTTTAGCAAACAAACTCAACCATTGAGGGACCAGCACCATATAGTTAACTTATGGTGCTTTCCCAGTGTCACAAAGTCATTATGTACCAGGGACAGGATTTGAACTCAGATTTCCCTGACTCTGAGACCAACTCTCTATGCTATACCAATCATAATCATAGCATAGAATCCATCTGTCAAATAATTGACAGAATATTGAACATAAAACAATGATGACAAGATAATGAGTTGGCCTAGGGACATTTCTGAGTTCCATAAAAATATGATAGTAAGATTAAGAATAATAACACCTAACAAGTTGCAAAAACAAAACAATTGGTGTTACTGATGGTGAAGATGACAATGATAATGGTGATGGTGAAAGTGGTGGTGGTGATGATGACGATGATGAAGGAGATGATGATGGGAATAACTGTAGGGATGATGGGGCTACTGAGGTGGATAATGGTTGTAGACAGCAATAATGCTCACATGATACTGTGTAAACAGAGAAACCAAAACTCTACCAACTCCTGATTGGCTGAGGGACTTAAGGACATTAAAACTAGTCAACAGGAACATGGAAGTTGGAAGGAACTCTTCCCACACAAGGAATCCTGGGAACAAGACACCATTTTTGCAGGAGACAGCCAGACACTCACAGTCTGGCACTGACCCCTGGCTTAGCACCCTAACATTGAAACAGTCCCCATTTACCAGTGGGAACAGCTCAAACCTAAGTCCACACCTCCCTCAGGAAAGCAAGTGGGTGGTACATGTCCTTGTCCAGGAATGGCAGTTGGAGGGTTGAAAACAATAATTCATGTTCATGTAATCAGCAGTTGTCAAAGTCCAATCCTCAGCATAACCTTACAAGGTAAGTAGTAGCAGAAGTAAGTATCAGAATGACCTCCATTTCCTGATTAATAAAATGGGGCTCAGACATCCTCACAGTCTGAAAACTAGTCAGTGTTGGAGGTAGGATTCTCAACCACATCTTCTTACTCAAAGTCCAGTGACTTTTCCACTGGCATGAACTGATTCTAGGTATATTGGAATGACCAAGTTTGTTATAAACAAATGACCCGGAAGATGAACCTATGGAACATGTCTCCTCAGGACCAACCACAATTCCAGAAGACACAATGAAACACGGTGCCCACCTCCAGATAGAGAAGGAATGGATTTAGAAGGAAGACTGAGACATATTTTTTTGGACATGGCTAATAGGAGAGTTTGTTTTGGTTGACTATATATGTTTGTTAGAGAGGTTTTTCCTCTGTTTTCTCCATTGGTAATTAGGGAGGAGGGGGGGGAAATGCAGACCTGAAAATAAAATTGAATTTAAAAAAAATCAGGATATGTACCCCCTTCCCCTTTTGGTCCCCTGGGAGCTCTGGGCTATCATATCCAGCTCTGCCCAACATGGAACCATAAGATGACAGAGTTGGAAAGGACCTCAGAGATGGTCTAGTGTGATCAGTACCTGAACAGGAATCCCTTCTATGTAATGTAGGGAAAACTGGACTGGGAGTCAGAAGATGGGTTTAAGACTTGGGTCTCTGCCCCTTACTAATTATAGGAATTTGAGATCATTTTACTTCTATGGACCTCAATTTCCTCATCTGTCTAATAAAAAGATTAGACTAAATGATGTTGAGTCCTTTGCATTGTTTGCTTGAGGACCTCCCACATATGGGACCCACCACATTCCAAGGCTACCAAGTCTACTTTTGGACATCTCTTATTGCTGGCAAATTTTAAAGTAGACTAAAACAAAGTCTCTCTGTCTCTCTTTGTCTCTGTCTCTCTGTCTCTGTCTCTCTTTCTCCCTTTCTCTCTCTCCCCCTCCCCCTACAACTTCCACATATCTCCTACCTTGATTCTCTAGGGTCAAACAGAATCCATCCATCAATCAACAAAAATTTATTAAGCACCTTCTGTGTGTCAGCCACTGTGCTGGTAGGATTACAAATGCAAAGAATGAAACAATCCCTCCTCTCAAGGAGTTTACACCTTATGGAGGAAACAATCTGTATGGAAATAAATATAGAAGAAATTCAAAACCAAGTCAAATCCCCTTTTACACATAACAGTCCTTCAGCTTGAAGACAATTCTCATGTCTTTCCACCCCTACTTGCCAAGACTTTTCTTCTTTAGGCTAAAACATCACTAGTTCTACCAGCCGATCCTCACGCAGCATGGCCTCCAGTCCCCTCACCATCCCAGTAGTATGAAACCATCAGGAAGTATATATGATTCAAGAACCCTGACCTTGCTTGTTCAACTTCTCTGGCTTGGCTTTGCCCAATCACTTTAGCCCCTACCGGTCTCCTACTTCCTCTTTGCTTGCCTGCCTGACCTGTGGACCATGTGTCCCCTTGACCTTCTGAATTGGCATCCTCTTCACTCTGGGCTGGTTTCCACTCACCATCTTGCTCTGTTGCCTTACCTGACCCAATAAACCCACCTCTGCTTTAACCATAAGCTCCTTGCCTGTCCTCTAGGTCTGGCCCCCAGCCTACACCCTGCTGGCCTCAGTATTCTCATCCTGTATAAATCACTCTGTAATCATCACCTTCCATGGTCGAGGATTGGCTGTCTGACAGCCAATCCCCAGAGCACCTACCTAGGAGGTAGGTAACTCTGCAAACTGTAACCTTCAATTACAAAAGAGATTTAATAAGACAGTTACCATATCCATGAAATAAGCACCCAAACCCAGGGATTTATTAGACACATTTATCAGCAGCATTTAGGGTTACCAGATGATAATGCACTTATTGCATGATTGTTGTACCTACCAGAATACGCTTCTAATTACCAATTGATAGCCCCAGTCACAGGTGGGTGGGGAGCTAGCAATAAGGCTCACACAGCCCCCCAGGTGGGGAGTACCCCTGGATAACAAAGCCCCTATTGCCCCGGAGAGGGGGTTTAGACCATAATCAGTGGTCCTACATAAGACCTTCCCCCATCCCAAGTTTACCTGGAACCTACTTCATATGTTTTAAAATCCCTATTTATATGCCTACTGTCTCCCCCCCTTGCCCCCCCCCACCACATAAGCTTCTTGAAGGAAGAGACTGTCTTTGTCTTTGTTTCTGCCATGCCTAGAACAAAGTCTATAACTTAGCAGGGCACTTAATAAATGCTTATAGATTGATTATTCTTGGAGGATGTTTTGATGGACTTGGCAGATCACTCCAACCCTCAGCTTCCTTGTGTGTAACAAGAGGGATATGGATTAGATCAGGAGTTCTTAACCTGGGGGTCTGTGAGATTAACTAAAAATTTCAATAATTATTTCAATAGAATTGATTTCCTTTTTTAACCCTATGTATTTTATCACATGTATTTAAAAACCTTATTCTGAGAAAGTATCCCTAGGCTTCACCAAACTACCAGAGAGGTGTGTAACACAAAAAGGGTGAAGACCCCCTGAATTAGATTGAGGTCACTTTAAACTCTACCAATGATGATTACTCTTTCTTATTTATGGAGTTTGCACAGGGCAAAGGAGGACCCCAAAGAAGATGGACCAAGTCTAGACAGTTTTGTCTCATAATAGCAGAAGCTAGTCCAAGTGTGTCCTACTGAGTCACCAAGGTGACAGGACAAGATAGATAACCTTGATTCAGCCGATAGACCAAAGTTGTGTCTGCTATTTACCAGCTATGTATCTTGAACAAGTTTCTTCCCCTCTGCCAACTTCTGTTCCTTTGTCCGTAAAATGGGGACAATGATTCTTGCTTTAGTTGGAGACTCAATAGATGATGTAGGGGAATGAGTTTCATGAGTAGTAAAGGTCAGGGATGGTAATTATGACAATGGTGTTTCTGTTAGCGGTGATGGGGACGGGGGTCGGGGAAGGTGAGGTAGGTAATGGGAGCCAGTCTAAGGGATCCTCCCTCCAGTGGGGATAAGGTGAGCCCCATTCCCCCAACCTCTTTATTGGATCAGTACATACCCACACAGCACAGCCAGTAAACATTTATAGATCCAATCCGGGCCTGTGGAGGGAAGCACTCTGCCTAGATTAGAAGCTAAACTGATCTAAATAAGAGACCGATGCCGAGAATAACCTTGCTCGGCTACAAAGCCCAGACTATCGGGTGCAGGCAGATAATTCAATGAATGAGCTCTTTTCTATTGAAACCACTGATGTGCAATTGATAAACTTAATTAATAATTAACTTTTTAATTAAATATCAATTTAAAACAAGTGTGGGAATATGCCCCTTGCATTTAATGTTGCTGCCTTCTCTCATAAAGGGCCCTCCATGGACTCTGGGGTCTCTACTTCTCCTGGCACAGGGATGAAATCTGGCTCCTCTGCCCAGACCAGGATGACAGCATCATAAGGATTTAGAGCTGAAAAAGAATTCAGATGTCATCTGATCTGACTTCTCCCTCCCCATTTTTCAGATGAGGAAACTGAGGCCCCGGGGAGATTAAAGTGGTTTGCCCAAGGTCACACAAGATCAGTGGCAGTGCTAGGATAGGTTCCCAGAGGCTACATGTGCATACAATATGTGCATGTATGTATATATGTATAGGTGTATATTTACATATATATGTGTGTATGTTAAATGTGAATAGTGTGTGAATATTTATATATATATATATATATATATATACACACACATAGAGGGCTGTTCTCAAAGCCAGGAAGATCTGAACTTCAAATCTTGCCTTACACATCTCTTGATTGCACTTGTCACTTGGGCCACCCAGGTACACTAGCCTCCCCAAATCACATGGGTAAGTCATGTCACCTCAGTGTCCCTGGCAACTCTCAAAAACTCTGAGTTCTAGAGGAGGGTGCCAACCTGAATTTGTAGTGGAGTTTCTTCACTTGGGAGTTCCTTATGCCAAAGAAATCACTAGTCCAGTATCTACACATCCCTTCTAAATCAGTGTTCTATCCATAGTATGAGTTGGTGGTACCCCTAGTTGTGTTTTGGCTCTGATGATGCAATTCAGAGCTTAACACTTGAACTAAGATGTTAATCCTACATTTTGCTATAGGAGGAGGACATCGAGTTGAAAGAAGAACCTTCAAATTCCAGGGAATTTGTATGATAAGGTGAGACACCTTTGGCTACCTGAGAGCAGGAACCCTACGGGCCCTGGTGTCTTTAAGTCTCTCCCATGTCCAGCTGGGCTGGGGCCCTGAAGGATGGTCTCAGGGAGCTCTGAATCAGGCTGCCTGATCCCAACTGTGAAGCACAGGACAGCTCTCAGACATTATCAACAGCTTACTAAGGATCACAAAACCTTCTATTGATAATGAAAGGGGACCGGGGGCAGCTAGGTAGCTCAGTGGCTAGAGCACCAGCTCTGGATTCAGGGAACCTGAGTTCAAATCCAGCCTCAGACACTTGACACTTACTAGCTCTGTGACCCTAGACAAGTCCACTTAACCCTCATTGTCCCACCCAAAAAAAAGAAAGAAAGGAAAGAAAAGAAAGAAAGAAAGAAAGAATGAAAGGGACCCTTGGATCTCATCTAGTATAACTCATTTTATTTTCTTTTTCAAGATAAGGGAAAGGAACAAGTAATTCATTAGGCACCTACTGTGTACCAGGCACTGTGCTAAGTGCTTTACAAAATATATTCTGCCACCGTCAGGCATTCTTCCAGATGCCTCTGTCCCTGTGTCCCTTTCCTCTAACTCAGGACCACCACTTCAGAAGTTCCCAGCCAAGCTCCTGATTTTCCAGCCTGGTCTTCCCTTTTATCCCCACTTCCCAGCACCCTCTCGTGTTTTGTCTTTTCCCATTAGGAGATGAGCCCCTCGAAGGTAGGGACTGTATTTTTGCTTGTGTTTGTATTCTCAATCCTGGCACAGTGCTTGACACACAGTAGGCACCTAATACATGCTTTAACTATTGGTCTTAACCTTGAGATTCAGAATCTCCATCTGCTGAGGTAAAAATTCCTTCCCAGAAATTTAGTACCTGGATAAGTCTTCTTCCTCAAATGCTACCCATACTTTTATTTCTCTCTATCTCAACGCTTTTGTTGTTCAGTACCTTCAGTCATGTCTGACTCCTAGTGATCCCATTTGGAGTTTTCTTGGCAAAGATATTAGTGTGGTTCACCATTTCCTTTTCCAGCTCATTTGGCAGATGAGGAAACTGAGGCAAACAGGGTGAAGTGACTTGCCCAAGGTCACACAACTAGTAAGTGTCTGAGGTCAGATTGGAACTCAGGTATTCCTGACTCCAAGCCTGGCATTCTATCCACTGGGCCCAGCTGCCCCATCTCAACCCTATACCCCACAGTTTATATCCTCCTCTGCCTTTACCTTCCATTATATCATCTGGAATTCCTGATTTATTGTTAACAAATTCTCCTTCATTCTAGATCTCTTCATCTCACACTCTTTCTATCTTCAGGTGCAAATGGAAACTTAGCTTCCTATAGCAGACATCACAGGAAAGGGCATCACTGGCCACTCTCTCTACCACTGGACCTACCTCTCATACCCCAGAAACACAATCAACCAATTGGAGCAGATATACTCCTTCTCCTCCATGTCACTTTCAAATGACCCCTTTCCTGTGCTATCTAATCGATCAATATTTATTAAGTGCCTACCATGTGCCAGGGAATGTGTTAAGCTCTTGGAATACACAAAAGACAGTCCCCTGCCCCTCAAAGAGCTTACCAATCTATTGGGGGAGACAACAAGCAAAGAAATATGGACAAAGCAAACTATATATGGGATAAATAAGGAATGATTGACAGAGAGAAAGAATTGGAATTAAGCAGAATTAGGGAAGACTTTCTGTAGAAAGCAGGATTTTAGGTGGGACTTACAGGAAGCCAATTCAGATCTTCATCACAGCATCTACCAGCTCTCAAATCATTTTCCTTTCTCAGAGTTCAGGACCTGGTTCACAGTCTTTCTTTCCATTCCCAGCCCTACCCTTTTATATTGGGGACTTGATAAACAAGTGGGTATCCCCTTCTCTAGAACACCCTGGATTCCAGTTCCTCTGATTCCTCTACTCCCTAGTCCTACATTTTCATGGACCTCAGCAACCCACAAGGATACTCAAACCTTAGATCTCATCATTGCCCATAACTGGGTTTAGTATGCATGATCTTGAATTCAGAAATTTCTCTCTGATCATAACCCACTAATCTTTTCTCCTTCAGCCCCACCACACCCTAAACCTTTTTCTTTATACTTCCTGCAGCCTCTAAGATCTCCAGATCCACCTTTTCCTTCCAGTCTATTACTGCTGTAGGGAATTTTCTTTCTAGCTCTCCACAGTCTTGACCTTATCATTGACAAGGTCACCTATACACCCATCCTCCTGTCTTTTAAATACCTTGTATCCTTGTCCTGTCATTGCTCACACTCTGCCAAGCCTTGGCACTGGGGTTAATCCCACCATCCACCTCTCTCTTCCTATTAACTCAATGATGAATGCTGCTGGCAGTCACACAACTGTACTAACTGGGTCCTTTATAAATTTGTTATTGAATCTCAACTGAGCCCTTGCCACTGGATGGCAATCCTCTTATTCATCCTTAATTTGCTTTTCCTTCAGGCTCCTTGTAGAAGATTCTCCAAGCTTTCTCTTCTCTACTTTATACCCCTACACAATGTCCTCCCCGCTTCACCTCTGCAGATGGCTTTACCTCCTACTTTACTGAGACAATCAGACCTTTGCTGTGAACTCCTATTCCCCCTCCCTTTCCACACATCAGAACCTTTACACCATTCCTCCCTCCCATACTTTCATCCTTTACAAAAATTTCTGAGGCAAAGATGGCCTTCTTTACCAAGACAAACTCCTTTAATAATGCCCTGGATGCTATTCCCTCCTCCGAGAACTTTCCCCTTCAATCATTCTCCTCTACCTCTTTCCCTCCCTTCCTGTCTCTCCCTTCCTCATTCCCTTTCTCTTTCTCCTTCCCTATCTTCCTCTCTCCCTCTCTTTCCTTTTCTCTTCCTCTCCTCCTCTCTCACTCCTCCTTTGTTTCCCTCCCTCTTTCTCTCCTTTTCTCTCTCTCCCTCCTTCTCTCTCTGTCTCAGTTTCTCCTTATCCATTGCTCCTTTTCTCCTCCTGCCTACAAAGATCCTTAAAAATAGATTTTCATGGGGGCAACTAGGTGGCGCAGTGGATAGAGCACTGGCCCTGGAGTCAGGAGTACCTGAGTTCAAATCTGACCTCAGACACTTAACACTTACTAGCTGTGTGACCCCTGGGCAAGTCACTTAACCCCAATTGCCTCACTAAAAAAAAAAAAAAGATTTTCATTTGACCACTGTCATACCCTCAAGCTATATATTGCTCTATATCTCTCTTCCTTTCACAACCAGCTCCTAGAAAGAGCTGACTACACATGCTACCTCCATTTCCTCACCTCCTATTTACTTCTCAATTTCTCTTAATCCTGCTTCCAATCCTACCACTCTACTGAAATTATCCTCTTGAAGGTTACCATTAATGTCCTAATTGCTAAATCCAATGGCCTTTTCTCAGTTCCTTATTCTGTTTGACCTCTCTACAGTTTTTTGATAACGTCTGAACAGTTCCCTGTATATTCTTTCATGTCTTGGCTTCTACAATACTGACTTCTCTTGGTTTTACACCTACCTGCCTGACCACGCCTTCTCAATCTCCTTTTCTAGATCAACTCCTTGTTTCAGCTACAAGTATGTGTTCTCCAAACTCTGTCCTGGGCCTTCTCTCTTCTCCTCTCCTCTCCTGTCCTCTCCTCACCCTCCCCATCCCCCTCCCCTTCCCTCCCCTCCCTCTTCCTCTCCTCTTCTCTCTCTCTTCTCTTTTCTTTTCTTCTCTTCCTTTCCCTTTTCTTCTCCTCTCTTCTCTCTATAGTCTCTTCGTGTTTAGCTACCATTGGTTCACTAATTATAGTCAAGAAGATGGCTTCTAAATCTTTTTATCTAGATCTAATATCTTACCTGAAATCCATTCCTGATTCACTCATTAATCACGGATATCTATCTTGATGTCCCATCAGCGTCTCAAATTCAATATATTCAAAACATAACTCATCATCTTTCCTCCTAAATCTTCTCATCCCCCCAATTTCCCTATTTCTTTTAGAAGCACTACCATCTTCCTAATTCACTCATGTTCATGACTTTAATTTATTCCTTTCCCTCAACCTCTTATTCAATTGGTTACCAAGCCTCATCATTTCTACCTGCATAACATCATCTCTTCAACTAGTCCTCTTTTCTCCATCTCACACATCAGTCCACCTTGTTCAAGCCCTCTCTCCTCCTTGAACAGACTATTGTAAGAGTGCTCTCCTAACTGTGTGACCCTGGGCAAGTCACTTAACCCCAGTTGCCTCACCAAAAAAAAAAAAAAAAAGAGTGCTCTCATGGGTTTCCCTGCTTCCCACTCTCCCAACTCCAACACAGCCACCAAAATAATCTTCCTGTCTAATCAAGACACACCCTAGCTCAAAAGCCTTCTGTTGGCTTCCTATTCCCTTTAGGATTAAATGCAATCTACTTAGCCTGGCACTAAGGCCTCCCACAGTCTGGGCCCAGACTACCTTTCTAGCTTTATTTCATAGCAGTGACCTTCATACACAGTGCATTCCAATCACACTGATTGTCCAATGGGATTCCTGGATGTTCTATTCTCCTGCTTCTTTCTCCCGTCTCTGGAAAACCACCAGGTTCCATGACCTTAGCCTCACTTTGTTTCTTCTTTTCTTTTTCTTTCTTTGTCTCTTTTATTCTCCCATCCTTCCTTTCCTTCATTCCTTTCTTTCTTTTTCTTCCTTCCTTTCTCTTTCTTTCTTTCTTTCCCTTTCCTTCCTTTCTTTGTTTCTCTTTCATTCTTTTTATTTCCATATTTATTAAGAGCCAGAGCCACATGACACTGGAGTCAAGAATTCAAAAGAGAATAAAATCTGGTCCATGTCCCTAGAAGTTTATAGTCTAGTTGGATGGATATATAATATATTTGTGTGTGTATATAATATATGTGCATGTATATGTATATATGTGCATGTTTAAATAATATGTATGGGGCAGCTAGGTGGCACAGTGGATAGAGCACGGCTCTGGAGTCAGGAGTACCTGAGTTCAAATCTGACCTCAGACACTTAATACTTACTAGCTGTGTGACCCTGGGCAAGTCACTATAACCCCCAATTGCCTCACTAAAATTAAAAAAAACCCAAAAAAAACAAAATAAATAATATGTATGTGTGTGCATGTGTGTATTCAATCACCATACAAAGCAGAATGTGATCAGGAAACAAGGAAAGATCACCACCACTGAGGGTCTATAGCACAGGGAGATCCCAGGACTTCAGGTTAGGGAACTGAGTCTTTTAAGAGAGATGACATTTGAGGGCAGCTAGGTGGCACAGTGGAAAAAGCACTGGCCCTGGATTCAGGAGTACCTGAGTTCAAATCCGACCTCAGACACTTAACACTTACTAGCTGTGTGACCCTGGGCAAGTCACTTAACCCCAATTGCCTTACCAAAAAAAAAGAGAGAGAGAGAGAGAGAGAGAGAGAGATGACATTTCAACTGGGCCTCAAAAGATGAATACAATGGGAGTAGATGGAGATTGGGAGGGAAGGGATAGGCATTCTAGGTGAAAAGCACAGTATTAGTAAAGACACAGAGGTTGAAAAGGTCAAGAAATATTGTGGTACAGTGAATAGACACATTTGTATGTTTTATATATATATAAGTATATAAAAATATAGTTATAAATGGAAACATATTTTATATTTATAAATATATGTATTATATATTTATAACTATATTTATATATGTATGAAGGACTTTGTAAACCTTAAAGTGCTGTATATTTTGAAAGGATTACATAAAAATGAGTTAATAATAATAACAGAATTTGTTCTTAGAGTATTGTTAGTAGTCATGGTGTAATTTGTCTGGAACTGTGAGGAGCAGAGGGAGATAGGTCTAGAGGGGTCAAATTCTGCAGGGCCTTGAGTGCCAAGCTGAGAAATATACCTTCTTGGCACATTCCTGCTTGCCTGGCCTTTCTGTTGGCACTTTTAGGGAGTGGTCAGGTCCCAGGAAAGCCTCTGGCATCCTTGGGCACCCACCTGGGCCCAGGCTGCCCATTGGAGAAGTGGCACTGGGCTCCCCTGCAGCACCCCAGACCTTGGGCCATTTTCCTCAATGACTCCAGGGATTTCCTGAACGTATTGCTCTGGCGACGCAACTCTCCTAACCACGGCGCCTTTGGGGCTCAAGTGGGTTTTTCGACATTCAGAGTTCCTGATCTGGTGGCACAACTATGTGGTATGTGTTGGGCAAGGCGTAGGGGGGAGGTGTAGGCAGGGAGGAGACGGGTGGACGTAATGGAAACCTAGCTCCCTAGCTGCAATGTTCTCCAGCTGGGGTATGGGGGTGACAAGCAGTCCCATTCAAGTGTTAACCCCAGGAACATAGAATCTTAGTTATAGGCCTAGGAGAGACCTTTAAGGTCATTGAGTCCAACCCCCATCATTTTACAGATGAGGAGACTGAGACCTGGAACGAGTAAATGACTTGCTTGGGGTCAGGTATCTATTAAGTTTCTGAAACAGGATTTGGACACAGGTCTTCCTGATTCCAAGTCACCCCCAGAGAATGAAGGCCCCTAGCTTCCTTTCCTTGCCCCTGGAAAGATAGAGGCCCCACACACTGAAATCCATCCCCTATCAACTCCTGCAATTTAGCAGAGATGAAAAGAGGATTCTCTATCCATAACCCACTTCCTCCTTCTCTGGTTAGAATCCCCAGGATTAGAATTCTCCATCTTGGTGCCCACTCCAAGCCAAGTCAAGTGATGAGAATTGCATACCCCCAAGTCAGAGAATCAGGGAAAGTTCTTTCAACTGCAGGGCAAATGAATAAGTGGGAAATCCTTATGGAAAGGGAAGTCAGAGTGAAATCATGAGGAACCCAAGGAGATGAGGTTTTGTCTTGTAGATTAATGGAGAGCCTGCGAGGATGTTTGAGCCAGGAAGTGATGGGATAAATCTGTGTTTTAGGAAGATTAACCTCTGGGAATGTGCAGGTTGGACCAGAGAAGGGAGTGAGTGCCTGGAGGTAAGGAGGCTACCAAGAAGATGATGTAATCATCTAGGCAGAAGGTGATGAGGGCCTGGATTAGAGAAGAAAAGTGGGAATACCAATGAAAAGTATTACAAAGGGGGCAGCTAGGTGGCTCAGTGGATAAAGCACTGGCCTTGGATTCAGGAGGACATGAGTTCAAATCTGGCCTCAGACACTTGACACTTACTAGCTGTGTGACCCTGGGCAAGTCACTTAACCCTCATTGCCCCGCAAAAAAAAAAAAAGGAAAAAAAGCAAAGTATTACAAAGAAATCAAGCTGTCAACAAGCATTTATTGAGCCTGTTCTGTGTCAGGAACTGTACTGGGGATACAAAGACAAAAGTAAAAACAGTCCCTGCCCTCAAGAAGGGAGAGACTTCAGGTGGGGAGGCTAATTAGGAGGCTGTGGGAATAGGTCAGATAAGAGGAAGATTGAAAATTGTCCAGATGTGAGGGATAAAGAAGAGAGAAGGGTCAAGGAGGGCTTATATGTGTCATCTCTCTCATTAGAATTTGAGGTCTTTGAGAACAAGGTCTGTCTCTTTGTGCCTTCAGGATTTAGTGCAGTGCTCCTCACATACTAAGAACTTAAAATGCATATTCATTCCTTCATTCATTCATCCTTCCATCCATCCATCCATCCATCCATCCAATCATTCGTTTCGTTCATTCTGAGTCCTGGCATCATGGCTAGAGATGCCTGGGTCTCACTCTGAGGAGTTTCTAGAGCTAAACACCTAGGACACATTCACTTGTGTCCAGTGTTGGATGTACGGGACCTGGGGAAATGGACAGCCTTGAATCTTTATAATCTAGAGAATGGGAGAACCTCTCCATCACTCCCCACCTTGGTTCTGTCCTGTCAGTGACACCTTAAATTTCCCAGAGAAGCTCAAAGTTTACCCCAACTTCCACTCAGGTCATTCAACTAGCATCAGCAAGAATTAGATAAGGAAGGGAAGGACTACTGTGTTCAGTCTTCCATAGCGAGTGCCCCACACCCACCAAACTCTTCTGACATCATTAACCTGCCAGCACATCTGTCTGCAGGACTATGGGGGTGGGGGGAGCAGCTAATGAGATCACCTCCCCTCCAGCTCAGCCTCCCTCCCCGGAGTGAGCAGCCCCTAAGGCTCCGTCTGGATGCTGGGCTGGCCAGGGTTGGTCAATTGAATTACCTCCATCCAAAATAGAATTATGGCTTCATCTTCAGACCTGTTAGGGACGAACACGTAGAGCCAGGTCTGCTCCAAACCATTAGCTACTCAGCATCTCTGTGGAGAACAGGATGAGAGGAAGTAGGGAGCCCCCCAGGCTATTGGAGGAGATTGTAATTCAACTGATATTTACTGGGTACCCACGACGTACAAAAACCCTGTGTTGAGCTTGATGGAGGATACAAAAGTGAATAAAACATGGTCCCCTGCCTTCTTGGGGGTTATGGTCCATTTCTCACGGCCTACCCTATCTCCATCCCTAATCTCTCTCTTTGTCTCTCTCTGTCTTTCTTTGCCTCTGTCTCTCCTTCATCTCCACCTCAATCTCTTTCTCTTTTCCCATCTTCCTCTCATCCCTTGATGTCTATCTCTCCTGTCATTCCTCCCTGGAGGGGAGGAGGCAGGAAAATATATGTGTTTATGTTAAAATATATGTATGTGTGTGTGCTACAAAGTAGAATGTGAAAAATGCAACTAAGTGGCATAAACCAAACACTCTCTCTGTCCTGGAGATTTTGAGCTGAGGAGTGACACAATCAGATCTTTGCTTTAGCAATATTAAACAGCTGGGTATACAAGATAGATTGAAGGGGAAGAGATCAGAGTCAGGGAGGCCAGGGAGGAGGATATTGCAAAAGTTGTCCAGAGATGATGGGGGCAGTGAGAAGGGGAGTCAGAGCTGAAAGTTCCAAAGGCCCTGAGAGGGGAAGTGACTTCCCTAGGGTCACACAGCTAGGATTGGAACTAGGATCTGAACCCAGGTCCTCTAATTCCAGATTCAGTTGTCATACCACTCCCTCATAGTGCTTCTTTCCAAGCGTCGGGGCCAAAATGGACAGACTTTGACAACAACATGAGAAGGGGTGGGAGAGAGAGAACTGGAACATTTAAACCTGTACAGTGAAAGAATGGTGTTGCCAGTAGCAGAAATGGGTGCATCAGAAAGAGAACCTGGGGGCAGCTAGGTGGCACAGTGGATAAAGCACCAGCCCTGGATTCAGGAGGACCTGAGTTCAAATCCGACCTCAGACACTTGACACTTACTGGCTGTGTGACCCTGGGCAAGTCACTTAACCCCAGTTGCCTCACCAAAAACAAACAAAACAGAAAGAGAACCTGGTTTGTGAGAACAGAAGTGTGGAGACAATAGGAGATGCTTCATTCAACTTGAGACATGTTGACTTTGAACCACAATGAAATGTGGCTCTGTAGAACAGGTCAGCCTGGAGACATAGACTGGGGGTAAACTGTGTAAAAAGTGATAGCAGAAGACATAGGAGTGAATGAGGTCGGTGAGAGAGAGCAGATTAGAAAGAAGAGCAAAGGAAATATCTACATTTAGGAGAGGGGGGAGTAAGCAGAGAAAATGTCCAATACTGTGAAACTGGCTCAAAAGTTAAGGGATCGGGGGCAGCTAGGTGGCACAGTGGATAAAGTACTGGCCCTGGATTCAGGAGGTCCTGAGTTCAAATCCAGCCTCAGACACTTGTGTGTGACTCTGGGCAAGTCACTTAACCCTCATTGCCCTGCCCCCACCCCCCAAAAGTTAAGGGATCAGATTTCTTTCTTTTTTTTTTTTTTTTAGTGAGGCAATTGGGGTTAAGTGACTTGCCCAGGGTCACACAGCTAGTAAGTGTTAAGTGTCTGAGGCCGCATTTGAACTCAGGTACTCTTGACTCCAGGGCCGGTGCTCTATCTAGCCACCTAGCTGCCCCTAAGGGATCAGATTTCAAAAAGGAAAACAATGACCAATAGTCATATTGCCTCCAATAAGGAAATTCCCTCTACTGAAATAACGAGCATCTTCTCTTCAATGTCTAATCTTAGATAATTGTCCAGGGGCCTCAGAGGTTGAATGACCTGGCCAGGGCCACACAGACAGCAAATGTCAGAAGGAGGGTTTTAACTGAAGTCTTCCTGACTCCACAGCCCATTCCCTCCTACATCACCACTGCCTCTAATCAGTAAGTGACTCTCTTTCAGTTCCCAAGTCAACTCTTTAAGAATGTTATTGGTGAGTGACCCAACTGCATCAAAGGAAAGAGTTTCTAACCTGGGAGAAATCCCAGATACCAACAAAAGAAGGCTCCCTTTCAAAGGCAGTAGGTTGCTATGATGCTTGAAGTGCTAGGCTCGGAGGCAGGAAGACCTGCATTTGAATCTCACTACTCATTCCAACTAAACAAATCACTTAACTCCTATGCGCCTTAGGCAACTCTCTGGGACTTATCCCCTAAACTCCGGTTGGGTGGCTTGAAGGAAGGAGTTTCCCCGGCAGGAGTTCCCCACTTCTAAAGTCACAGATCCTTCTTATTCCCATACAACCCCCAAATGAGGATCCATCAAATCACTGAAGCTACAAAGTCCCCTTTTCTCGGGTGATAATGGCTCATGACCCAGGGCTTGTGGGCCTATTTTCCTATTTACCTGGCTGCTACTCCACCCTCACCTGCTGAGCAGGGGGAGCTGTGTATTCTAATGGAAAGGGGACTGGACGTAAAGCCAGGTGCCCCAGAATACGCTGCTGGCCCTGCCATCAATTGGTTCTAGTGCCTAGGACTTGGTTTCTTCTCTAAATTAGGGACATTGGGCTTGATGACCTCTCGGGTCCTTTCCAAACCGGATTCTATGACTTTGCAGGGAGGGCTGGGAGGAATAAGCCCAGGACCCAGGCCAGTAGGTGGTTCCAGGGCCGGCTGAGATCTGATCAGGGACCAGGAGCCTTGAGGAAAGACAGTAGCCTTCTGCTACTGTAGTGGTTAGTGCGATGGACCTGAGGACAAGACCTGAGTTCAAATTCTACCCCAGACATTTACTAACTGTGTGATAGTGAGCAAGTCAGAGGCAGCAAGGTGGCACAGTGAAAAGAGTGCTGGACCTGGAGGCAGGAAGATCTGAGTTCAAATCTGACCTCAGACACTGACTATGTGATCCTGGGTAAGTCATTTAACCTCTGTCTGCCTTGGTTTCCTCGTCTGTAAATGGGATAATAGTACCTACCATTGTCTTTGTGAGGTTTAAATGTTTGCTTTGCAAATCTTGAAGTACTACATAAATGCTAGCTATTATTATTAATGCCGGCATTTACCCAGTACCCAGCAGACAGTAGGCACTTCATAAATGTTTATTGACTAACTTTAAAGTTGATAAACTGAGAAACTTTAATGTCCACCAATGTCAGTTATTGTTGTTGCTCAGAGAAGAGGCTTTGCTATGAGAGATGTGGGGGAAGATGGAGGAGGGCTGAGTCTGAGACTGGACAATTGGTAATCCTGTCCTCCAAAGGTGGGTCACCCCTATTAATCCTTAGGTGACTCCTGGGGGGCCTTCTCTCCTCCTCTCTTCTCCATTTTCTCCTTCTGATTTCCCTGGGCTTTAACTCTTTTTTAGGGCTCACCTCAACCCCTCAACCAGGAAGCACAGACACCAGATGAGGGAGATCGCCAAAAATGAAGCCATTCTTTCTCCCAGATGTGTCCAAGAGCCAGAGTGAGGAATCACTTGGGAGGGCAAATGTATGGAGACAGTCACTTTTTGGCAGAGTTTTTGGTAATGGGGACTCCTGATCCCTCAGGGGCAGGGAGGATTTATTTAATGGAACTTTCTCTAAGGCCCGAATCCACCTCAACACAGGCTTAGATCAGAAACTAAGTTCTGTAGGAGAAAAGAAATTTCTTATTTTCTAAACTGAATCCATCATCTCAGGGAATTTTTGCTTGTGTTGCTCCATTTTCTCCTAATCACCAGAACCTAGTTTTAGAGGGCAATTATCTTATCTCTCTGTGTTTTGTTTCTTCATCCTCCACAAGCTCTGGGGTTTTTTTTCACAGCTTTCTCCCATTTTTCTTCCTTTCTGGGGACTCCTTTTCTCTTCCCTCCCCTTCTCTCTCTCCTCTCTGCTATCACCCTCTCCTCCTGTCTCTGTCTCTGTGTCTTCTCTATTGCTTTTCTCCCGTCCTCATATTGTTTTCTCTCCTCCTTCCTCCTCATTGTTTCTCTCCTCCCTCCTTCTCTTCCCAATCTTTCCCCCTCCCAGTCTCTCTCCTCTCCCTTGTCCTCTTTTTCCGCCATGACTCTCTTCCTGTCTCCATATCTCTTTTCTCTCCACTCCTCTTTCTCCTCTCCTCTTCTGTCCTTTCCTCCCTTCTCTCCTCCTTCCTTCTTTCCCCCTCCCAGTATCTCTCTACCACCTCTTTATTTCTCCACCACCAACATCTCTTCCCTTCTTTCTCCTATCCCTTTCTCTCCATCTCTCCCTCCCCCTTTCTCCTTATTCTTCTGTCTCCCCCTAGTATCTCTGCCTGTCCCAGCTCCTTTTTCCTACTTTCTACCCTGCATCCCCAGTGCCTCTCCCGCCATTCATCCCGCCATTCATCCCTCCATCCCTCTCTCTCCCCTCTCATTCCCCTTCCAGTTTCTCCCCACGCTTTCCTGTTTCTCATTGTGTACCCCCATCCTCAGTGCCCCTCTTTCCTCCATCTTCCCCCTCCCTTGTTGTCTCTTTCCCCTTCCGGCTTCTCTGCCCATCTTTTTCTGTCTTTTCCACGTCTCTCCCCCCACTTTGGAACTTCTTTTCTCTTCTTTTCTCCCTCCCACGTTCCCTCCCTCCCCTCAGAGCGCCCTTATCTGGGATTTTGGCAAAGAGCACATTTGCTGGAGCCGATCCCCATGGCAACGGGGCAGATGGTGACTTTTGATTAGCTCTGCCTGGTTTTCTCTCCCCTCCTGCCACAGCACAATCCGTCTTTGAAATTAAATCAGCCTGCGATACCATCGCTTGTTCTGGAGAGGGGACCAGGGAGAAACAAGGCTGCGCCAGGCCGGGCCGAAAGAGAGCCCAGGGTTGGGGGGCAGATACTCGGCCCCCCGCCCCTTTTATCCAGCCCCGCCCATTCCCTGTTCCTCACCCATTCCGTGGACTCCCAGACCAAATTGTCAATCCAGGTAGCCTCTGCATACGCAGCCTCCGCTCCCCACGGCCTCAGCCTCGGTCACGGTGATGGGGAGGAGGCCAGTGACTGATGGGAATTTATCAGGGAGAGGCCCTAGGTTCCAGGCACCGGTTGACAGGATCATCCTCCCGTGGAGCTCCTGACCCTGCCCAGCCTCTTCCAGCCCTCAGCTGGAAGGCTGCCCCTGTGTAACTTCTCTACCTCTGGAAGTGGTTTCTGGGATTCAGGCCCAAGGAGCTGCCAAGGCAGGGGACAAGACCCAAAGCCCCATCCAGGACACTGACGTCCAGTCTTCTGGGGGGGGGGGGGCGGTGTACACCCATCCCCCATCCCTGCCCACCAGTCTCAGCTCTCTGTTCTAGTGAAAACAGTTCTGGATTTGGAGTCAGGGAACCTGAGCTGGAATTCTATCTCTCTGCTACTTCCTCTCTCTGTGACTCCAGGAAATGCACGTCTTCATCTGGGCCTCAGGCCTCTCACCTGTAAAATGAGGAGCTGTACTAGGTGGCCCTCCTGGCTCTAAATCCTATAGAATTTTGTTTTTGTGCTGTCTACATCCCCAGAGCAGGACCCCACTAGCATATTAGAATGGGATGGAGAAGAAAGGAGAAGGGCATTCCTGGTATTCCAAGGGAGGAGGCAGCAAGGAACCTTAGCCCTATCCTGGGTAAACTGAGGAACTGAGCAGCCCTGACTCGACCCACTGCCTAGTAGCCAGAATCAGAACCTGAGGGTCATGATTGAGTCAAATGCCCAGGAAGGGCCAACTTTACCAGGTGCCAGGGTGGCAAGAAGAGCCGATCCAAGGCCACCTGACAAATGGTATCAATGACAAAGCTCAGAGCAATTCAAAGGACAAATGCACCTATGTGCTCTTCTAGAAGGGAGTCAGGATTGGAAATAAAAACGACTGGATCCTAATCCCAGCTACGCCATTAAGCCAATACATCAATTTAAGATACATCATCTGGCAGATTTAGAGGTGGAAAGGATCTTAGACCATCTAGGGGAATGTGCTTTATTTCATTCAAAAGATCTAGAAATTGAAGCCCAGAGAGGTGACTTGTCCAAGTTAATGAATGGATAGCAAGTAAAGTCAGAATTTGAATTCAGGTCCTATGGAACTAGATGCAGTATTCTTTCTGCAACACTGCAATGTTTCCCTGACTATGAACACCTTCTCTACCTATTACACAGAGATGTTGCAGGTCTCAAATGAAAGCATAGCTAGGTTAAAGGTTAAAGGATAGCAGAATCAAAGAATCTTAGTGTTGGAAGGAACCACCCAGCCAGACCTCCCACCCAATGCAGAAATCCCCTCTGAAGCCTCTTCCTTCCTTGAACACTTCCAGTGATGGAGATCTCAAGAGGTTCCATCATGCTTCCATCATCCTTAGAAGGTCCTTCTTTACGTCAAACCAGAATCTACCTCCCTGTGACTTCCACCCAGTGGTTTTTGTTCTGCCCTCTGGGCCCACACAAAACAAATCTGATCATGATTCACTGAAGTCTTTGATTCTCCAAGATAAACACCCCGAGCTCCTCATATAGTGAGTAAATAGAATCCCCTTTGCTATCCTGAGCACACCATCCTTTGGACCAATTCCAGTTTGTGTATGCTCTTTTTAAAATGTAGGGGCCAAGAAAAAGAATTTGAAGGAATTAGAAGAGGCAAGGAGGAAACAAAGATATCACTCTTTGCAGATGATATGATGGTATACTTAGAGAATCATAAAGAATCAACTACTTGAAACAATTAACTTTAGCAAAGTTGCAGGATATAAAATAAACCCACATACATCATCAGCATTTCTATATATGACCAACAAAGCCCAGTAGCAACAGATAGAAAGAGAAATTCCATTTAAAATAACTGTAGACAATAGAAAATATTGGGGGGGGCAGCTAGGTGGTGCAGTGGATAAAGCACTGGCCTTGGATTCAGGAGGACCTGAGTTCAAATCCGGCCTCAGACACTTAACACTTACTAGCTGTGTGACCCTGGGCAGGGGCAGGTCACTTAACCCCAATTGCCTCACCAAAAAAAAAAAAAAAAGGAAGGAAAATTATTTGGTACTGGCTAAGAAATAGAGTCCTGGATCAGTGGAATAAGTTAGGCACACAAAACACAGAAGTAAATAAATATATCAATCAATCAACTGTTTGATAAACACAAAGGCTCTAACTTCTGGGATAAGAACTCACTATTCGACAAAAACTGCTGGGAAAACTAGAGAACTGTATGGCAGAAAGTAGGCATAGAACAACATCTTACACTGTATACCAAAGTAAAGTCAAAATGGGTACCTGATTTAGGGTGATACTATAGACAAATTAGAAGAGGAAGAAATAGTTTACCTCTCAGATCTGTGGAGAGGGGAAGAATTTATAACCAAAAATGAGATAGAGAATATCATAAAATGCAAAATGGATAATTTTGATTATATTAAATTTTCAAAAATTTTGCACAAACAAAACCAATGCAATCAAGATTAGAAGGAAAGCAGAAAACCGGAAAATCATTTTTATAGCCAGTGTTTCGGGTAAAGGCTTCATGTCTCAAATATATAGAAAACTGAATCAAATTTATAAGAATATAAGTCATTAGCCCAACTGATAAATGGTTAAAGGATATGAACAGGCAGTTTTCAGTTGAAGAAATTAAAGCTATCTATAGTCATATGAAAAAAATAACCATTGATTAGAGAAATGTGAATTAAAACAATTCTGAGGTAACACCTCACACCTATCAGAGGGGCTAATATGACAAAAAAGGAAGATAAATGTTGGAGAACACTAATGCATTGTGGTGGAGTTGTGAACCAATCAAACCATTCTGGAGAGCAATATGGAACTATGCCCCAAAGGCTATAAAACTTTTGATCCAGTAATACCAATATTAGGTTTATATCCCAAAGAGATCATAAAAAGGGAAAAGGACCCACATGTACAAAAATATTTATAGCTGCTCTTTTTGTGATGGCAAAGAATTAGAAACTGAGGGAATGCCCATCAATTGGGGAATGGCTGAACAAGTTGTGGTATATGAATGTAATGGAATACTATTGTGCTGTAAGAAATGATGAGCATACAGATCTCAGAAAAACATGGAAAGAATTATGTGGACTGATGTTGAGTAAGTGAGTAGAACAAAGAGAACATTGTACACAGTAAAAGCAACATTGTATGATGATCAACTGTGATAGACTTAGCTCTTCTCAGCAATACAATGATGCAAGACTATTCCAAAAGACTCATGATGGAAAATGTTCTCCACATCCAGAAAAAGAACTATGGAGTCTGAATGTAGACCCAAGAATATTAATTTCACTTTTGTTGTCTGTTTCTTCTTTCTTGTGGTTTTCTCTTTTGTTCTGATTCTTCTCTCACAACATGATCAATTGGAAATATGTTAACATGATTGTAACGTATAACTTATATCAGACTGCTTGCTGACTTTGGGAGAGGGGAAGGAGGGAAGGGAGGAAGAAAAAACAGAATTCAAAATCTTACAAAAATAAATGTTTACATATAATTGGGAAAAAATAAAATACTATTTTTTAAATTAGAATGGATGACCTTGAGAGGTCAATAAATCAAGTCAATAAGCAAAAAATAAAATAAATTGTAGCACCCATCATGTTCCCCTATATTTGTAGGGTGGAAGACTATGAGTCTAGAATGCTGCATACAATGTCAAATTTTTTTCTATGTGTTGGCTAATTTTGCTGGACTGTTTCTTTTTTTATTCTGTTATAAGAAACGGTACTTTAGGAAGGGGAATAGGGAGGGATACAGTGGGAAATCCAGGTTATACAAAAAGCAAAACAATAACAACTTATTTTTAAAATATGGTATCCACAACTGGGCACTGGATTAAAAAAGTATTGTCAATCACAGGTTTTAGAAAGAGCTGACAATATGTCATCCTAACCTTCCCCAAACTGTCCTTTGGTGGTTGGCTTGGAAGGCCAATCAAATCCAGCAAAGGAAGAAGAAGAAGAAGCTCACACCTTTCTTTTTTCTTTTAAATAGTATTTTTTTCTAATTACATGGTAAGAGAATTTTAATGTTCATTACACTTTCTTCATACCGTAAGGCCCAAGTCTTACTTAGTTCTTCTATTCAATACCTCTGGGATTTAGGTCAAGTCATCTAACTTCACTGGGCCTCAGTTTTTTTACCTCTAAAATTAAGCGATTAGACTGATAGCCTCCAGAAGTCTATGATTCTCTGAGCTCTGAGCTTCCTTCCAAATTGGAATCTAAGATCTTACGTATAATTAGGCCCATTCTACAGACAAGGACACTGAAGCTTAGAAAGGAGAAAAGTTTCGTCCATGGTCAGATAAGCCTGTGAATGTCAGAGCTGGAATTTGAAGCTGACTCTCCAGACCCCAGGCCCAGGGATCTCTCCATTGGACCATACTGCCTTTCTGGCCTCTAGCCAAGGCGGGGAAAAAAGGAACTCTTAGAGGCTGTTGGATGGACTCCAGCTTCCCATGTACAGTTGCATCCCCCAGGCCCAAAGCCTAGGACTGCAGTCCTGTTAGATAGTAGCAGAAGAGAGAAGAGCAGGTATGGGCCCCAGGACGGTTAGACATAATTGGATTTACCGAGCAGATATCATTAGTGCTAAACAGTCCCCACTTGACTCAGCCACTCGGGCAGCCTCAGTAATTACTAAAATTAGCGGGTTGGTGGGGGACAGAGGTCAGGTGGTTAATGTTGTGATTTAGGCTTTCATAAAATTAATTCCCAGCTCCTAGGGTCCTGGCAAGTTTCTGCTCTTTCCCTCCCTAGGAGCTCCCAGGAACATCTTTAAAAGCAGCCTTCAGCTGTTGGACTTTTCCTCGGAGCTCAGCCTGCTCAGTCCATGGCTCCAAACAGAGATCCGAGGCCCATCCACTCTGCCCCCAGAGCCCACCCTGTCCTGGCATTCGACCTGAGCCTGTCAGCCCGTAGAGACACCTGATGTATGACAGGATGCCTAACAGTCTGGAAAAAGCAACCAGTGGTTAGGAAGGTCTTAGCACTGCCCAATATCCTCCCCCCAAGCCCTCACTGGAGCCCCTGTGTTCAACCCTGGGAGTATTAGGGGGACTACAGGGGATAGTAGTATTATTGCTATTCTCTACCTCTCTGAGTTGCTGGAAGGAAAGTACTTTGTAAACTATAGAGCTTTAGATAAGTGAGAACTGTGGTATTCCCCCCAGTCTCTGCTTTGTGATAGCAGGCCTTCCTTTCCATTCTCTGCCTCTCAGCCTTTTTCTCTGGGAGGTAAGGAGGTCCAAGGAAGAGACATCTAAGGAAGCCCTTGCAGCTCTTACATAGGGTCCCAACTCCATAACAGGACAGCAGAGTGTGAGGCCGAATGTCAGAGTGGTTGAGGCAGATACCCAGAGGAGGAGGCGCTCCCTGTGGCCTGGATCAATCTAGGGGGGCTTCCTAGAGGAGCCAGGCCTTGAGCTGAGGATTAAAGCAATTAAAGGAGGATGGGTCAGCTGGGCCCACAGGGATTGACCTTCAATTCAAGGTCATGGGAAGGATTGCAGCCCCCAGTGTTCTTGAGTCTAGGTGCTAGACATCTCCTCCCCTTACCCTGCCCACTTTCATACAATATCACAGGGCTGAGAGAAACCTTAGGGATGGAGAAACTGAGGCCCAGACTGTGGAATACAATAGCAACTTAATAACAGAAACAGGAGTCATAAATCAAACTACAAAACTTACCTCAAAGTGGAAAGAACGCTGACTCTGGAGGCAAAGGACCTAGGTTCAAATCCTACCCTGGCCTTGGGCAAGTCACTTAACCTGTGTTTGCCTCAGTTTCCTCATTTGTACGATGAGGGTGGGGGTGGTGGAGTAGGTGAACTCTGAGGTCCCTTCCATCTCTAGATCTATGAGCCTTAGAAAATCAGATGAGGTGCAGCTAGATGGCACAGTGGATGGAGCACCGGCCCTGGAATCAGGAGGTCCTGAGTTCAAATCTGACCTCAGACATTTAACACTTACTAGCTGTGTGACCCTAGGCAAGTCACTTAACCCCAATTGCCTCACCAAAAAAAAAAAAGAAAGAAAAAATCAGATGAGATAGTGAACGAGAAAGATTAATCATAATAACTAACATTTATTTATTTGTTTGCTTGTTTACAGCTTACTATGTGTCAGGCAGTGGGCTAAGCACTCTACAATTATCTCATTTGATCCTCACAACCCTACAAGATAGGTGGTAATCTTATCCCCATTTTACAGAGGAGGAAACTGAGGCAAACAGGTGAAGTGTCACACAACGAATAAGTTTCTGAGGCAGGATTTGAACTCAGGTCTTCCCACCTGGAGGCCAAGCACTCTATCTACTCACCCAGTTGCATTGTTGTCTGTTAGATTAAGGCAGGCATGAAAGGTAGAAAGATCACTGGAGTTGGAAAACCTGGGTTCAAATCCTGATTCTGTGATTTGACCTTGGCAAGTCATTTAACCTCCATGGGGGCTCAGTTTCCTCATTTGTAAAATGAGAAAGTCAATGTTATCTGCCTTCAGAGAAGGAATTGATGGCATCTGAATATAGACGGAAGCATACTACTTTCCATTCCTTCAGTCTTTCTTATTCAAGTTTCCTTCCACAAAATGACTAATACGGAAGTGTGTTTTACATAATTGTATAACGTATATCAGATTGTTTACTGCCTCAGGGAGGGAGGAGGGGATGGAGGGAGGGATAGAATTTGGAACTCACAAATTTAAAAAAAAAGAAATGTTAAAATTGTTTTTAAATGTAATTGGGTGGAATTTTTTTTTTAAATGAATCAGTCTCAAAGTCTTTGGAGAGCTCTTCCAACTCCTCATCAAAGATCTCTGTGCTTCTTATCCCCTCTGACTTTGCTTTCTGGAACCCCTGCTCCTCTTCCCTGGGGATGCTTCCTCCCCTCTTCCTTCCTTCTTGACCTGAGTTTTCCCCAGTTCTCCAAGCTATAGAGTTGAAATCCATCAGTAAATCAGTCTTCCTTGGTCCACCTCCTACAGAGCAGCTCGGTGCTGGCCAGTGGGGATGCGGGTGCTCACAATAACCACCCCTAGCCAGTGGATAATTTTTCAAGTGTAAAAAGTAGAGATTGGACTAAATAAGCAGGAATTTGGTTTGGTTTTTTGGTTTTGTTGTTGGTTTTTTGAGGAAGTCGGGGTTTGTGACTTGCCCAAGGTCACACAGCTATTAAGTATCTGAGGACAGATTTTAATTCAGGTCCTCCCAACTCCAGGGCTGATACTCTATCCACTACAGCACCTTGCTAGGTTCTTAACCTTTTTCTGTGTTCTGTCCCCCTTTGGCAATCTCATGAAGCTTATGATCCCTTTCTCAGAATAATGTTTTTAAATGCATAAAACAAAAAAATATATACATTATTACAAAGGAAGTCAATTACATTGAAAGCATGTCAAAACTCTGTGTGTGTGTGTGTGTGTGTGTGTGTGAGTATGTGTATTTTAAAACACGGTCACAGATCCCAGGTTAATAACTTCTGGACTAGATGCCCTCCCTTCTAGCTCTAATATTCTATGATTTTCTAGGATTCCAAGCCTCTGAACAGAGGCACAACATTACCAGATCTCTATTTTGGCAATTGTGTGAAGGATGGAATAGGGGATCCAGCCATGTCAGTCCTCTTGCCAACAATCTTCAATAGCTCCCTCTTTCCTTTAGGATAAAATATGGACTCCTTGGTCCTTTGCAGGGAAGTTCCAATCTACTTTCCCTATATATTTCATATAACTTCATGCCCATTACATCCTACCCACATGGGCTTCTTCTCTCTTCTCCAAACTCAACATGTCAGCTGTGTCCTTGCACCATTCCCTCACCTCCTTCTCTTGGAATCCCTACTTTCCTTTAGCTCAGATTCCCCCCCTCCTATAAGAAGCCTTTCCTGATCCCCATCTCATCCACCATCATTCTCTCTCCTCCTGAAATTAGTTGGAATCTATGGACCTTGGCATTTTCCCAATAGAATGCAAGCTTCTTCAGGGCAGGGACCACTTATTTCAACTGTGTGCAGCCTCAGCGCCTTGCCTGGAGTAGGCACCCAATAAATGCTTGTTGGATTAGAAACATCTAAGGTGGGGCAGCGGGGTGGTGCAGTGGATAAAGAGCACCAGCCCTAGATTCAGGAGGACCTGAGTTCAAATCCAACCCCAGACACTTGACACTTACCCTGGGCAAGTCTTAACCCTCATTGCCCTGCAAAAAGAAGAAGAAGAAGAAAAGGGGGGGGGGGGGAAGAACCTAAGACCAATTCCAAAGAATTGGTCATTAGAGGCTGTACTGGGTGATGGTATCCCAAATAAAGACCTATGTACTGAACTCCTGTTGGCTCCAAGTGACCACTGCTTCCTTTCTAGTTAATCAGTCCAGTTAGTGTTCCTTTTCAATGGTCAAGCTCCTACCACAGTCCCTTGAACACAGTAGGTATTTAGGAAGTATTTGTTGGATTTTAATTTTAGAATTTTGCTATGAATAAATGAATGAGTGATTGAATAAATGGGGATGGGGAGCAGAAGAAGATGCAAATACAAGGCAAGTTAAGTGCTTAAAGCACTGGGCTGGGAGGTTGGGAGCCTTGGGTGTCCTACCTCCTGGAAGACAGCAAGATAGTGTAGTACATGAGACAGGCAGTGGAGAGGAGCTGGGTCAAAGGCCAGTAAGCAGGGAGCTCCTTCCCCCTCAGTACCTGGGTTTCCTTATCTGATTTCTGAGCTGCCTTCCCTCTATGAAAGCCCATAACCAGGATCTGCCTTGACTTGGTAATGACTGAGCCCTTTCTTCTACTCTTTCCTTATCTCCACTTCCTTTCCCTTTTTGTCCCCTGCTTCCTTCTTCACTCCCCCTCTGGCTTCAGGGAAAGTTATTCATTTAACAGACATTTATTCAGCAAGCTTCAGTATGCAGACCACTAGGAGAGCTATGGGATGAGATGGACAGGTGACTCCACCCTTCCCTGCTCTCCTGTAGCTTTACATCTATCCTCAGCTGCAGAGCTTTGCCCATTCCGTGCCCCCCTTGCCTGGAATGTCCTTTCTTTGAATCTCTCCAGTTCCTATCCATCCCTCAAGGCCCAGCTTACACTGCCCCCGACACCCCATGAAGCCAACCCACAGTGGGTTCTCCTTCCTCTGAGATTCTAGGGCTTTATAATCTAACTTTTCATTAGAATCTTGTCTGTATTCTTTGAAAATTGGTTTCGGGGGCAGCTAGGTGGTGCAGTGGATAAAGCACAAGCCCTCGATTCAGAAGAACCTGAGTTCAAATCCAGCCTCAGATATTTAACACTTACTAGCTGTGTGACCCTGGGCAAGTCACTTAACCCCAACTGCCTCACAAGAGAGAGAGAGAGAGAGAGAGAGAGAGAATTGGTTTCTCCATAAGTCTAATCTCCTCTCCTTGAGGAAGGTAGGACTATGTCTTCTCTCTCTCTCTTTTTTTTTTTTTTTTTTTGGCAGGGCAATGAGGGTTAAGTGACTTGCCCAGGGTCACACAGCTAGTAAGGTCTTCTCTTCTTATGTTTCTCTCTCCCTGTACCATCCCTCTCTCCCCTTCCTTCCCCCCCCCAAACCCCAACATCCATACATACCTGGCACAAGGTGTGTGAAAATAAATAATGTGTTTGTAGATCTTGTTTTCCTGGGAAGGAAGGCTCTTATTGTTCCTCTGGTGGGAATTATCGCTCTCAATATACATCTTAAAATATTTGTTTTGTGATGAATCCTGAGAGTGACTGACCTGTGGATACCTGAGTGGTGACAGTTGGTTAATCTGGTGGTGAATGGCTTCATCAGGACCCTTCAGCCCTCTCTGCTCTGCAAATGGAGCAGGGCTAGAGGCCTTGTTCACTTGATCAGGGTGTCCAAAGGAAAGCTGAGATTTTGCATATAGGAAGCAAGCTCCCTGAAGGCAGGGACTGATTCCAGATTTTGTATCTTCAGAGCCTACTTCAATGTCTCACATACAGTAGGTTAAGCTTAATTTATATTGAATCGAATCAGAGACAGAAGAGTCAGCTTCCAGAAGGGGCCAATGTGATGCCTACCTCTCCTGATAGGTGCTCTTGAAGCTGCAGGATGAGGGTAAATTGACAATGAACTTAGAACAGTATGTGAAGAAAGTGTCATTCACCCCCTAGCTGCTGAATGTGCTTCAGGCAAACTGAACGGGTTAAGAACAGGTCAAAGATGAGAATGGGACTTCCCAGGGGCCAGAGCCACCAGCACTTCAGAGAGAGTAGAAGGAGCCAACTCCCAGGTCAAAGCAGAATGCCTGAAGCCCACGGAAAAAGTCCTGGGGCCAAATAGGAAGTGCCTTCCTTCACCACAAGGTCAAGACCCTGGGGGTCCAGAGAGGAATTAGAGAAGGGAAGGCACAGCCCAGCAGATACCAGAAAGGGCAAGCAAGGGATGGGGCACACCTGGAGAGAATTCAAGGGCTGGGTTGGAAGAACAGACAACTAACTCCATAATCTCATTCCTTCCTGTGCTTTGGGGTTTCCATGGGATTGAGCTTTATCTTAGATTCTTGGTTTCTTTTAGATTCAAAGTTTCTCTGCAAAGACTGACATTTGTCTGGCCACAACAACCAGCCAAGAGGAAGCTCCCACATTCGAGTCATAGAGCTAGAGAGTCATAGCATTAAGGAGCTAGAAAAACCTCAGGGACGATCTAGGTCAGCCTTGACTCCATTTTACTGATGGGGAAACTGAGGCCCAGAGAGGTGCCCTTAGAAGCCAGGCATTAGTGAGGGCAATTGGATGAGAATGGTCTGGGGCGAAGCAGTGGGCTGGATCAGTTGAGACGTGACCACTCTTGAAATGCTTCTCACATACGCGCGCACGCGCACACACACACACTCACATACACACAGGCATACACGCAAGCATCTTTCTTTCCTACCTTATCCTCCATTCAGTGGTGAAACTTTTGCAGACCTAATCCCATGCCCGGGTCCTTTTTTGTCCCCAGCTCCAAGTAGTCCATGTTGGCAGAGACAATATGATGTAGTGTCCAGGGCCCTGGAATCCCTAGGGGGCCAAGAGACCTGGGATCTGGCTCTGGGTCAGGGCACAACATGACATACATTGGGCAATGCTGCTCAGCCTCTCATTGGGCCTCAGTTTCCTTATCTCTAAGATGTCTAGGGTACCTATCATTTCTAATATCCTATGAGTTCAGACACTGTGATTATAATGACTGAGCTTGGTCCACCTCAAAAATAAGAAAGCATACCTCTCCCCTTGCATTGGAGAGCTAAGAGATTGAGGGCATGATTGAGGGCACATTGATGTGCTGGTTAGTTCTGCTGAAAAGCTTTCCTTTCGCCCCACCCCTTGCCTCTTTTTTATATTCCTTGTTCTAAGGAGATGGCCCTCTAGGTAGGAGAGATGAGTGGGAGGGACATATTTGGAAATGAAGGTGATGTAACAAGAAACCATATCAATTTTGGGGGGGTGGGGCAATGAGGGTTAAGTGACTTGCCCAGGGTCACACAGCTAGTAAGTGTAAAGTGTCTGAGGCCTGATTTGAACTCAGGTCCTCCTGAATCCAGGGCCAGTGCTTTATCCACTGCACCACCTAAGTGCTCCACCCACCATATCAATATTTTTAAACCACTCTTTGAACTCAATGAATAGGTTAGCTGAGTGATAGTTTCCACCAGCATAGAATACTAATAGGAAAAGCATGATACAAAGAAGTCCAGAGAGAGTATTGACATCTCCTTAGCCCCCAGCTTGGTAATGAAGGCAGCTTTCTCTTGTGAACTCTGGGTGTAAAATGGGTCTGAGGCCAAATGCTTCCTTCTTTTTTAAGTGAGGCACAACAGGAAATGCATCCTATGAAAGCTTTTCCTACCTTACCTCCTCCCTGAGTGAGAAACAGAGGCTTTGTGATCCTCAGACCACCAAAAGCCCAACAGCCATCAGGAGTTTTCCTGATTTGTTGAGAACAGGTTTGGGATTGTAAACTGACAAATGAGTTTGCTGCATGGAGCCCACATGAGCAATTCCCAAATAGAGAGGTGACACTCTGGGTCTGACATCACTTAAGCTTTCTTGTCATGGGCTCCTGACCTCCTGAGGATCTCTGAAAAATCATTATCTTAAAAGTGGAAGCTCCATCCGACCTAGGATGGTAGAAATCTAGGGTGAAACCTTCTACAAACACTTTTGATTACCTGGAAACAAGTTCTTGTAATTTCATAGCTGTTCTTCCTCATCTCAATGAGCCCTAGAAAACACACTCCTAAGCATTGTAGTTTGTGATTGATGGCAGAGAGAAAAAAAAAAAACCAGGACAAGGGAATAAGTGCTAGAATCTGCCACCAAGATACTGAGGTAGAGTTAGGAGGAGGACTGGGTGGGTCAGATGTCTGAACCCAGAGTTCTAAGCATGCTTAGAGAAAAGATGAGGGAACAGAAAAATTTTGAAATTCGTAATGAAGAAACCCTTGGTACAAAGACTTTCATCTCAGTAGAATGTAAGCTCCTTGAGGCCAGGAACTATTTGACCTTTGTATTTGTACCCTCTTCCAGCATCTACTACAGGGCATTGTACATAGCAGGTGCCTAATAAATGCTTATTTTATTGATAGATTGAAAATCTCATAGTCTGGTCCTAAAAGCAAATTTGATCAGCAAGGCTTAAGACATCATCGTCACCACCTGTCTAGGCTACTTTCCCCACTGGAACAACAGGAGAGATAGCCAAACACGCTGTCGTTTTCCAGAGAGTTCTAATCAGAGTCAGAGAACTCTTGACTCTTCTATTTATTACCCGGGTGACCTTGGACAAGTCATTTGATGTCCAAGACCCCAGTTTCCTACTTTGCAAAATGGAGACTTTGTATGTTTTTGTGAGGGTTTTGCTTTGTTTCATTTTGGTTTTCAATGGTGGGAAAGGTAGGAAAGAGAGAAAATAGATGCTTATTAATTGAAAAATTTTATTTTTTAAAATGAAAGCTTTGGATGTCCATCTCTCAGGATGGATCTTGGCGGTTTCTCCTTTCCAGGATAAATATATCAATCCCTATCTTTCTCCTGCTCCCTAGACTGGCTGGGAGTTGGTCTAAATTCAGTCGTCCATTTGTTACTGGAAGTAGACTTTTTCCTGGATTAATGTTGAGGGTTTGAAAATTCCTTTGTGGCTGCCCTGATACTTTTGCCCTCATAAAATGCCAAGGGGGTTTCATTTGTGGAACATGGTTTGATGGAAATAGTATAAGATTTGGAGTGGAAAAGCCAGCTTTGGGCTTCATTTTGGGGTGTGTGACTTTGGGCAAGTCATTTCCTCTCTGTGGAACTCAGTTATCTTATTTCACCAAATGAGAAGATTGTGGGACATCATGTCTTAGGTCCCTTCCAGTTCTCAAAAGCCTGAGCTCCAACACAGTTGGCGCCATATCGATCTGAATAACGAGGCATTAAAAAAAGCTTACTTTTTTCTTGCCTGAGACCTATAGATCCTAGGAAAGAACCATGTACAAATAGTCTCCCCTGTCCCATAATTTAGAATGGACAGGCTGCATCCTTCACAGCCTACCTTATTTTGGGCTCCTCCTCCTCCTCATTCTTACATTTCTCTAATGCTTTAAGGTTTACAGAGTACTTTCTCAACAGCACCCCTGTAAGGAGAATGTTACAGCTCATTGTGCCCATTTAACAGAAGAGGACACTGAGGCTCAGAGAGGTGAACTCATCCTGTGGCTTCAAATCCAGAGCTCTTGCCCTGAACATTAGACCATAAATTGAGATCTGAAAGGGACCTCAGAGGTCACTCTAGTGCAACCTCCTTGCGATACAGAGAAACCGAAACCCCGATAGTGACTTACCCAAGGCCACACGGGGAGGCAATGAGTAGCAGAGCTGGGTTCTACCCCAGGTCCTCTGATTCCAGACCCAAGGTTTGTTCCACTGTGTGTGTGTGTGTGTGTGTGTGTGTGTGTGTGTGTGTGTATGTGTCTGTCTGTCTGTCTGTCTGTCTTTTTCCCCTGGCTAGACTAGAAACTGCTTGAGGCCAGGCACTATCTTATGCTTGTTGTCTCCTCTACAGAAGCAGCACAGAGCTGGTTGGGTACAGAAAGACCTGAGTTCAAATCCAACCTCAGACTGTTACCCTTGCTGTGTGATCCCGGGCAAGTCACTTAACCTTTCTGTCTGCCTCAGTTTCCTCTACTGTAAAATGGAGGGAGTTATAATAGCACCTACATCCTTAGGATGGTGTAAGGATCAAAGAAGATGTTTCTAAAGTGCTTAGCACAGGGCCTGGCACACAATACACAGTACGACATAGTAGGCTCTTCATAGATGCTTTTTCTCTCTTCCTCTAATTGATAAGCCCAGTCAGTGTCCAACTCCCTGCCCTGACTTGCTCACTTTCCCATCATGCCTAACGAGTCTTTCCTTTGGACCTCTTCCAACTTTGGCACTGCTGAGGGCCTTATGGGACACAGGCTAGACCTCATCTTTTACTTCCTTATTTCTCAGAACTACCACCATGACCTTCCACCATCTAGATATCTTCCATGTTAAGACCCAGTCCTTCAATTTCACCTCCCCACCCCATTTCTCTCATGGAATCTCAGAGTAGGAAAGGACTATGGGATCATAGGACTTAGATATGGAGAGGAACCTGGAAATCATATAATCCAACCCCCATTTCATAGAGGGGGAAACTGAAGCCCAGAGAAGGAAATGGCTTGCCCAAGGCCACACAAGTGCCAAGTAAGAGAGTGAGAATTGGAACCTGTCTCCTGCCTCAGTAATCAGTGTTCTCTCCACTATTCAAGGTTTCCATCAGAGGCCATCCAGGTAGCCTCAACAGTCCTACCTGAAGCATGGAACAATGACAACATTCCTCATGGGCAATTAACCAGCCTTTGCTTAAAGACCTTCAATGATAAGGAGGCTCCCTACCTCCCAAAGTGGCCTTTTCCACACCTGAACATCTCTCATTATTAAGAAAGTCCTTCCTTATACTGAGGCCAAAATCTGCCTCCCTTTAACTTTCCTCCTCAGTCCTATTTCTGCCCCACCCCGACTCCCCAGAATAAGTCCATGCTTCCTTGCACACGGTGGCCTTTTTATTGAAGATAATCATCATGTTCTCTGTGTTCTCCCCACTGGTGGTCTCCTCTCCAGGCTGGGCACACCCAACTCCTTCAACGGATCCATGTGTATGTGATGGGATGCCCAAAGGACCCTCACTACTCCATCTCTGGTCCCTGTCCTCCAAGCACAGCACCCACAACTGAACACAGTGCTCCAGATATGCCTAAAGCCCATGAACTCTTGTCACTAGCCTCTAATGGGGGCCCCCAGAGGGTTCATGAGTAAATAGCAAGAGCCCCCAGGTACACTGGCCATGGGGGCAGGGGCCCAGCCAAGGCTTGCCCATCACCCACCCTCACCCCCATTCCCCAGCAGGGGAGCCTGGGCTAAGGACCAAAGTCAAGGGCAGCTGATAAGGTCAGTATCAGTTTTCTGTGTGTCCCTGGCTTCCCCCATTCCCTTCCCCTTTGGTGGGTAGCAGCTCTGCCCCCTCCTGTTGACCTGGGCCCACATCTTGGGCCTGCTCTCTAACTGCCTCTTCCCTCCCCTCCCCCCAGTGCTTCCAGATGAGGGATTCCAGGGTGATCTAGGAAGAGAGGAAGGAGGGACATACCGGGAGAGCAGCCAGCCATTCCAAACAGGACCCTCTTTTGCCTGTCTCTCCTACCCCACCCCCACCCCTAACATCTGACATCCCTCTCCCTCCCTAAAAGATGCTTCACAAAGCTGGGCCCAGCCTTTCCATGAACTCACTTGTGGCATTTATTAGTAGCCTAGACTTGAGGACATCAAGCCAGAACCCCATTTACAGCTGGCCAAGATTCCCGGCAGGGCAAGGGCAGACAGGGGAAATGCCTGGCTCTCACTTGTTGTCCACCCGTTTGAGCTGTTCCTTCCCATTGATGGTCACTGACTTCAGTTGCCCGTCCTCTTCCACCTCCACTCGCTCCTGCCCATTCTCCACAATCCGCTTGGTGGTGATCTTCCGCCCATTGATCACCTCCGTAGATGACATCACCGACTTGTAGCCAGAGCTCCCTGACCCTGAGCCCCCAAAGGACGTGGAGGAAAAGGTGGCCCTTCCTCCGTGGCCTAGGGAGTCAAAGGAGGAGAAGGCCTCCATGAAGGCGGGGAATTCCCCGAAGCCTGCGGAAAAGGCTCCCCGCAGACCCCGGCCTCTGCCGCTCTCCCGATCCCGGTCACTGCTGAAAGGGTTGTCCCAGAAGTCAAAAGAGAATGGGTCCATACCACCAAAAAACTCCTTAAAGATGTCTTCGGGATTGCGGAAGGTGTAGCCGGAGCTGAAGGGGCTATTGTAGGTGGCTCCGGCCCCGCCGCCTCCGGCCCGCCAGCCATCCGAGCCGGACCGGTCATATACTGACCGCTTCTTGGAGTCGGAGAGAACCTCATAGGCCTCAGACACCTGCTTGAACTTCTTCTCCGCCTCCTCCTTATTGTCCGGGTTCTTGTCGGGGTGCCAGCGCAGGGCGAGCTTACGATAGGCTTTCTTTATGTCCTCCTGAGAGGCGCTCGACTGCACGCCGAGCACCTCATAGTAGTTTACCATCCGAAAGGTGGGTAAGGGGCAAGGCTTGAGAGGCTCGGGACTCGCTTGTGAGCGTGGGGTTGATGTCAGCGGCGAAAGTAACCCAAACAGTCAGATAAGTCTGTTGACACCCCTGGTCCCGGATATCCTCTTGGTGTCTACTGTCCCCCCTTCAGCTTTCTAAGCAATTACCTTTTCATAGTACCTGCTAAGGAAGGATGTGAATAAGGGACTTCGGTGTGGAGGGGGATGGGGGAGGGGAAGGCCACCACCAACTCCTTGGCGGCTAAGGGCCCTAGAAACTCCAGGGGAGCATCTCAGCTGGGAGTTAGGAGAAAGATTATGACATCGATGGAGCCTGGCCAATCAGTGGCTAGGGTTGGTGGGTGCTCTCCTTTTGCAAACCCCTGTCCCATTGGGTGGGAGAGCTGAAGCTTCACTGTGGGCCTACTGAAGCTTCCTTCCTGTCCTGTTTTTGTGTCTTCAACACAGAGGACTCAAGGGCACTGGGAGATAGATATGGCCCTGGGGAGATATCAGAATGCCAGGATTCTGGAAGATACAACCTTATGTCAGGACATAGGGTCTCCTCAACGTGACTCTCATCTAAGAAACAGCTATCCATGAATAGGAGGTTGGGAACCAGGACTCCTGAACTAGTTCAGGAGGAGAAACTGAGGAACAAAAAACCTCAGTGACCTACCTGTTTAAGGAAGACCCCCATGAGTGGGTGGATGAGGGGGACATATCTTCTGGCACACTCTACTAATGTTGGCTTAACTTAGCTAAATTACATGGTTAATTTCTTTTGGAGTGGAGGAGGAGAGTCAAGAATGTAGTGGGATGGAATAGTATGGCATAGGATAAATGGGATAGATGAGGATAGAATAGGATAATGAAATGAGATGGGTAGAATAGGGTGTTTTGGGCATAAGATGAAGATAAGATAAAATAGAGTGAGGGAGGATGAGGCAAGAATAGGATAAAATGGGATGGGATAACAAGGGGTTCCATAGAAAGCAATGAAAGGGAGTATGCTCCAACTACCTTTTGAGAGTTCTTAAAGCTATCTAGCTTCCTGAATGCTCCCAAGAAGTCTATGCCCTCTGGAACTGGATGGCCCATTTTCATGTCCCTACTTCTACCAATGTCACCAAACTTTATGGTTCCACATTGGCCACATCAATGATTTGTCCTTGCCCCACTACCACAATCCTCCCAACCTTTAAAGGAAACCCCCAGAACCTCCAGCCCAGTTCTGCTATCAAACTCTGTCCTGTAGGATGAAACTGACCCACATAAGGAAATGTGCAAGAACAACCAAGAAGAGTTGAGAGCTAAACCTGGACCCAATTCTCCTTGTTTTCTGGCTCCTAGACCCTAGGTGTAGCAATACAGTGGTAAAAACCCTGGCCTGGGCATCTGAAGACCTGGGTTCTAGGCACAGATACATCAATATTAGCCATGCAACCTCAAATAAATCACTTCTCTGAGCAGCCTCAGTTTCTTCATCTGCAAAGTGAAGACGATAATATTTACACTACCTTCCTCAAAGAGTAGTTGAGGATTCAATGACGTCATGAATATAGATCCCATTGTAACTACAAAGTATTCTATAAAAGTCAAGTTCATATGCTTGTTGCTCTAGGCTCTGCACAGCAGTTGCCACTTCAATGGCCACCAGACTACACCGGGCCTCTGAGGGAGATACTTGGGTTCCCCTTGCCTCTCTTGACCAGGGTATGAGAAAACTCCTCCCCTTAGTTTAACTTTTTTTTTCAAAAGGAGCCTTTAAAGGGTATATGAAGGGAAAGAAAATTATATAACACAAAAACCACAGAATCAATGTTGTGGGAAGAAAGCCTGGAGATATGGGTTGGGAGTCCCAAAACATCCTGGCTCTGGGAACATGGGAAAGCCCCTAATTTTTCTTAACTTCAATCTCTTCATTTAAAAAAAAAAGGAGGGGGCAGAGATAATAACATTTTCATTATATATGTATATATGTGATATATATGTATACATATGATAAAGTGGAAAGATTTGGAATCAAAGAGCTAGGGATCACATCACACCTTGTGGGACCATGGGGCAAGTCACTTCATTTCTTTAGTCTCAGTTTTCTTATGTGTAAGGGGGTTGGACTAAATCATCTAAGGTACCTACCAGGTCTAAGTATGATCTGATGCCATAGTATAGTTGTGTAAGAAGCACTTTTCAAATAGAAATGTGAGTTGCTTTTGTTGTTAGAGGTGGAAATGACATTAGAAAAAATCAAATTCAACATTCTCATTTTATGGGAGAGTCAACATCTCCAGAGAAGTCCCTTGCCCAAGGCCATTTGGTCAATTCAAGAAGCAAGACTAGAACTCAGGTCTTCTGGCCCTGAGTTCAGTTTCCTTTCCCTGATACACTACCTTGCCTCCCATGGCCCCAGGACTGAATAATTATGATCTAGTCGTGGCTTGGCCAGCGCTATTTAAACATGCCTCTGACACTTTCTCTCCTCAACACAACCCATCTATTCCTGTTTCTCAGTAGAATATGGTAAATCCAGATTGAGAGCAGAATGACATAAATGGAATAATGGACTTGAACTCAGAACTCAGAAAGACTTGGGTTCTACCTCTGATGCTTCATAAACTCTGTTAGCCTCTCTAACCTAACCTCATTTATAAAATGGGGATAATACCTCTTATGCCTACCTCACAGAGTTATTGTGAGGCTTGGTTTAGAGAGAGTGCTTAGCAAACCTTAGAGAACTGTCTAAATGTCAGTTGTTGTTGCTGTTAAACAGGAGTCAGATGTGAGAATCACAGAATCTCAAATTAGAAGGCATTCTGGTGGCCACCAAGAATATCTCCTACCTGAGAAAGCATCCCCTCTACTGGATTCCTCACAAGTGGACAACCAGTCTTTGCCTCAACACTTCAAGTAAGAGTGACCCCCTAAATAGAGCTATATATAATCTTGGCATGACAACTGGATTTTCTTCCCAGGGTATGGAATTTAAAGGGGATAGATAATAATACACATACCTCTAGCAGCTAGAAACAACTGAGTTTTGTACCTTGTGAACAATGCTAATAATGAGTTAAAATAGGAAGCTCCTGCCAGTTTGCTGGCTCTACCCCCTCACCCATCCCCAGCAATCTTATCCTAGGCAAGTGCCCCAACCCAGGAGTAGTTTCCCTCATGGTTGGCTTTGGGGTATCCCAGAGTTTTTCTGTTCCCACAATGGAGTACTGTTTTGTAGTCTTCTCTTCCCCTTCCCCCATCCAAATTTGTCTTAAAAAATTGATTTAAAGGTGCCTTTGAGGTGACTTAAAAAGCAGGTTTTGTGAAGCTTACCTTGAGTGAAATTGCTAAGCTTAGCTCTGCTCCTAACACAGTCCATTCCACTTTAGTCTAATTGTCAGAAAAGTTTCCCTTATACCAAGCTTAAGTTTGTTTCTTTGTGACTATTATGCTAGCTTCAGCTTCTGCTCTGAGGGCCAAGCTGATCAAGTGCAATGCCACTGACAGATACAAACTCTTCAAATACTTGAAGACAGGTAGCATGTCTCTTCTAAGTCTTCTCCAGGCTAAATATTCCAAGTTCCTTCAACAACTGATACGGGGTGGGGGGGGGCGCAGCTAGGTGGTGCAGTGGATAAGCACTGACCCTGGATTCAGGAGGACCTGAATTCAAATCCAGCCTCAGACACTTGACACATACTAGCTGTGTGACCCTGGGCAAGTCACTTAACCCTCATTGCCTCACAAAAAAATAATAATAATTGATACATGGTGGGAATTCAAACCCCTTTGCCAAGCTGGTTACCCTCTTCTGGATGACCTCAAGCTAATCCATATCAAAAAAGATCCTACCTTCCAGCTCTAATCATGCTTGGGAGTGGTAATGACTAGGCAAAGTGGGGGGGGGGGGAAGAAGAGCTAGTTTGTATGTCTATGTACATAGCTCTTTCTCTGTTGAATGAATCTGTCCATCTGTGTATCTGTCTGTCGATTGCACGTCTGCTTTTATGCTTTCTTCTTGTGTAGCTGTATCTCTTTGTGTTTGAGTCTCACAACAATAGCAATAATAATTAAGAATAATAACCAATCATTTTTTAAGGTTTATAAGGGAAAGGTTTTCTCTGTGTGTGTGTGTACCTGCATGAAGCTCATGTACACTCCTGAGTATGCTTCACACTGTGTGAATTATACAGTGCTTGCCAAAAGCTAAAAGTCTGGCTTGAGTTGTACAGCTGCTGGATGCTATGGCCCCTCTAGCCTGACCTACGCATACAAGTTGCCGTTTGTCCATCTGCTTCTGACAGCTTGAGGCAGGAGAGCAGCAGCCCAACGCTACTCACCCTTAAACAAGCCTGCTGGACAGCTCCCAGACTCAGGGGACTGATGGGGGGAGGGGGGAAAGTGAAGAGGAAGAGGCTGGGGGAAAGGAGGGGAAGGGGTGGCTCTAGAGCTGGGATTCTCAGCTTTTTTGTATCATGGCCCTCTTGGGTACTCTGGAGAAGCCTATGGACTTCTTTTCAGAATTATGTCTTTAAATGCATAACATAAAACACATCAGGTCACAAAGGAAACTGATCATACTGAAACACAATCATCAAAATGTGGGTTGGTTAGGGGCAGCTAGGTGGCACAAGGGATAGAGCACTGGCCCTGGAGTCAGGAGGACCTGAGTTCAAATCCAGCCTCAGACACTTAACACTTACTAGCTGTGTAACCGTAGGCAAGTCACTTAACCCCAATTGCCTCACTAAAAATAAATAAATAAATAAATATTTGGGTTCGTTTAAGCACAGATTCATAGACTCCAAGTTAAGAACCCCTGCTCAAGAAGGTCAGTGCCTAGGCAGCAATGGGATGTGGCCAGAATTGAGGGAACAGGGCAGAATCCTTCCATGCTTAACCCTGAGCTGCTTCATTGGTCAGGTTATATTATAAACCACTTTCCCCATTTTCTCTGTTTGAACTTTTCTCCCTCTATAACTGAGATGTTATTCTTGAGCAGAAACCCAAGATCTCATCTCATTATTTTCTCTCATCCAGCCCCTTCCAAGGTAAAAATCTGCCAGAAGATAGTAAAGCTGTGATTAATTGTAGTTTTGTCCAAACAAAATAGCCCACCACCATAAGACACACTTATAAAGCCTCAGATCTATGAGAAGCCTTGTATTAGATGCTTGGGTAGGAGCAGGTGGAGAGAGCATTTACATAAGACTAGGAAGGGTCTCTGCCCTCAAAGGAGCTAAGTCTTGGATGGCAACAAGAACCACACATATACAATTCAAAGCACAATTATCAATGTCCTTCAAACCTCCCATACCCTGAACACTCCAACCTCTCATTCTAGCCTCCAATTCTTCCCCATTTTCCATCCTCAGTCACCTCCTTCTTCTACCTATTTCCTAGGTCCCAGCTATCACTCTTCATTATCTCCCCCAATTATCTCTCCACATTTTTATTCTGCCCCAATCTCTCTATACCCCAGTCCAAAAACCCACCCCTACTCCTAGATCTCTCTTCTATCTTTTCTCTGTAAACTGCTGAGCATCCCCCAATCATATCCCATACTGTACACTCTGTGGTAGTGAAACCACTTTATATTTCTGTTTTTAAACCTTTAATTCTATTTTAGTGTGTTCCCAAGGGTTATCTGATGAAATAAGCTTGGTTTTGTAACCCTTTCAGAAAGTTGCTTCCTATCTGAGTTTATGAGAGCAGGAAGTGTGAGGAAATGAAAAGAGCACCAGACCCTGAGACCAGATGCCAAAATATATACTTCTCAGTTGAGAGAAGGGGGAGGGTGTTAATAAGTGCTTGACAAATAGCTCATTTGATCCTCACAACAACCCTAGGAGGTAGGTGCTATTATTATCTCCAATTTATGGTTTAGGAAATGAGGCAAATGGGTTAAATGACTTTCCTTGGATCACAAGGCTAGTAAGTGTCTGAGGGAGGAATTGAACTCAGGTCTTCCTTTACTCCAGGTCCATCTATGGGTGCACTGTGTCACCAGCTGCCTCTAAAGTGGAAGGAAGGGCTAATAAGGGGAAATCTGGCCTGCTCTGGCAGACTTAGTCACTTTGTCAGCTGGTCACATAGATTTATAACCAGAGAGAGTTTCTTTTCCCCTCATGTAGACCAACCCTTTCATTCTACAGATAAGGTTCAGTGACTTCTCCAACTACACTGAACTAAGAAGGACTGAACTAAATGATCCCTTGGGCCCTTCCTGCTCTAACAGAAGATCCTAAGAAGTGGTTCCCAAGGGGAACAGTTGCAAGTAGCTAAAAAGGATGGAAGAGAGCCAGAGTCAGATTGCCTTTAACTCACTAGGTGACTTTGGGCCTTGGTTTCTCCATTTGTAAAATAAGGGAGTCTGATGATATTATTACTCAAGTCTCAGTTCTACAATCCTTCTGACTCTAGTGCAGTGATTCTTAACCTTTTGTGTGAGTCCTGGCTCCCTTGGGTAGTCTGGTGAAGCCGAGGGACCATTTCTCAGAACAACATTGTAAGATACATACAATAAAATATATAGGATTACAACAAAAAGCAATTATACTTAAGTGTAGCTATTTTTAAAAATCCCTGCAAGTTCCTGGACCCTTGCTCTAGTCACTGAGACCAAAAGGAAAGAAACATATGTAACGTGACTGAGAAAATTACTTCCATCTGCCGGAGGAAAAGACAAGTGTAGGGTTTCATAGTTTTGTAATGTTAGTAATGATTCAGAGGTCTAAGAAGGCACTCAACACCTTCCATCAGAATACTTTGGAAGTGATATTAATGGGCATTTATATAGCAAAAGGCTTTCTTTACAATACCCCAGATACCCTGGGTTTGACAGGGTATGTAGTACAAGAATTATTATCCCCATTTCACAGATAAGAAATCTGAGGCTCTGAGATGTGCCTTGACCATCCTAGAGAATCATAGATCTGGGTTTGGAAGGAACCTCTGGGACCCTCTAGCCAAACCCTCTCAATTTACAGGTGAAGATCCTGAGGCTGAGGAAGCTTAAATGTCTTGCCCAAGGTCCCACAGGTAATAAACATCAGAGATAGGATTTAAATCCAGGTCCTCTGATTTGAAAGGCAGTGGTCCTTCAAACCCAGTTTTCCTAACTAAGAATCGGAATTCCAAATTTAAATGTTCTCTAAGAGATATCAAAGGCCAAAAGGAAGCCACTAGTAGAAGAAAGCAGCCTTCTAGAACTTGGTTTACCAAAATGGACAGGATACCTGGAACCATCAAAAGGCTAGATTCAAGATTTTGAAAGAATCATTATACTAAGGAATTAAGCAGTAACTGATAGCATTTAAGGTGGAAAGGAATCTAACATCCCTAGATATTCATATCTCATTTTGTAATAGGAAGTTGTTTGGATCAGCAGTACTTTTCTTCTGATAGCTTTATCCAAAGTTGTCTTCAAACACTTGAGAGGAAGTAAACGGAATCATAAGATTATAGGATTTGGATCTTGGGAGGATTATCTAATCTAAATCCCTCATTTTACAGATAAAGAATCTTAAATTCCAAAGAGATTGAAGTGATTCACTAGAGAACTTCTTGGTAGTAAGTAAGAGAATCAGAATTTGAATACAGATTTTCTCACCCCAAATTCCATGCTCCTTCTGCTAAACCCCATGGTCTCTTCTGGTAAACCCACAACTCAAACACCAATACACATTAAATATACCGTAAATCTTGCAAATGCCACTCCTGCTATCCATAACACACTCCTGTCTCTCCCAAAATCTAATGCAATTCCATGTACACAATGGGTGCTTAATGAGTATAAAAGGAATGTGTCCATATATCTACTATACATTGAAAATATCCAACATACTTCATACAGCAAAGAAACCAGACAGGAGAATAAGTGACTTCAAGAATGGTGAAACGGTATGACTTGGTGACAGATAGAAAGACTAGATGAAGAACTTTGTAAAATGTTATGGTCAAGTTATAGATTTTCTGTTACTCTTCAAGAGGTCCATGGGACAGCTTTTTCAGAGATAGGCATAGAGACAAATGTTGTGCAAATAGTAGCTGGATAAAATGTTTTATGGTGGCGCCATTGCTGAAGATATTGCATTGGTGGCGACGGCAAACAATATCGGTCATATTGAATGATGACGATGTTGGGTAATGATGATGGTGAACGAGGATACGTATGATGGAGGTAATATTTAGCAATTATTTCAGTGGTTGGCAGTGCTGGGGATGGTTATTGGTAGTGATGATGATCATCAGTTATAGTCATGGTCATTGGTCATGACGATGGTGAGGAAGGATGGTGATGTTTGGTAATGTTTGGTAATTATTGTGGTGATGGTCATTGGTTGCAGTGGTGGTGATAGCAGTGATGGTAGGGAGAGAGTTCTGTGGCAAGAATTATGATGACAATATGGATAATGGTGACCCTAGTTAAAATAATTCTAATGATAATATTGATACCAATCATCTTGATGATGACAATAATGAGAATGAAGATAGTACCAATGATGGCAATGATATGGAACACTGGGATGATGAAGAAAATGATGAGGATGACCGAGATGATCAAGATGAATGTCAAGACTTAGGTACCCAGGATCTGAAGGGTTAATGGGATGAAGAAACTTATCGGCAATGAATGATATCAACCAAGGTCAGCAGGGGGCAGTGAAGAACTTTGAGAGGCAAAATTCAATTTGTGGCAGATCACTTCACCCGGGGTTGCTCCCACCTTACACAGAGGAAGAGTCAAAGGAACACAGAAGGACCCAGAGTGCAGGCCATCTAAGTACATGACCTAAGAACCAGGAAGTCAGTCATATATGGTATGAGTCAACACAAAGTTGGAATCATCCACCATGAGTCAACATTCTGATGTGTATGCCAGGAAAGTTCATGCCATCTTGGACCATGTAGTGATCCACAAATAGCAGGCCACGAATAAAAAAGGTGGTAGTTCCACTGTTCTCTGCCCTGGTCAGAACACACCTGGACTATTGTATTTGGTTCTGCATGTCCCATTTTAGGAAGAACATTAATTAGTTGGAAAATGTCCAGAGAAGGGCAACCAGCCTGGTTAAGGCCCTTGAGTTAATGTTAAATGACAACCACCAACCACCAGAAGGAACCAGGGGTGTTGAGCCTGGATAAGAGAATAATTGAGGTAGATAGTAGCTGCTTCCAAATATTTGAAGAACTGTGGAAGCTGGTTTACATGTATCATGCTTGGCCCCAGAAGGCAAACTAGGAGCAGTAGAGAAAAGTTACAAAGAAGAAAATTTGGACTTGATGTAATTCAGTTTGACAAGCCTGCTAAGTGCTTACTGTTTGCAAGACATCTGGTAAAGAAAAATTCCCTAAGAATTAGAGCTATCTAAAATATAACGCCTGTGTTCTAAAGAGCTGGTAAATCCCCCCTTGATTAAGGTCTATAAGCAAAGGATGAATGAATGACTTAACCACCTGTCAGATATGTGTAAAGTGGACCCTTTTCCAATTCAATTTGGCAAATATTTATTGAAAGCCTATGGGGGCAGCTAGGTGGCACAGTGGATAAAGCACTGGCCCTGGATTCAGGAGGACTGGAGTTCAAATCTGGCCTCAGACACTTGACACTTACTAGCTGTGTGACCCTGGGCAAGTCACTTAACCCTCATTGTCCCCCCAAAAAAAAGAAAAGAAAAAAGAAAGCCTATTAGGTACGAGGGATCCAAAGCTAAAGTCCCTATTTTCAAAGAGCTTAAACTTTATTGGGAAAACAACATGAAAAGTATGGAGTAAGTATAATGCATATACTGAATCAGGATAGGCCACCTATAAGATTGGTGGTGACATGTTAGCTGAGATAGAGGTTCCAAGAGGCAGAACTGAGAGAGGGCATTCCAGGCATGGAGCCCAGCCTGTGGGGAAAAAACATTGAGACAGGAAATGGAATGTCATGCATAAGGAATAGCAAATAGGCCAGTTTGGAAAAGGAGACTGAGGATCATGAAGATCTTTAAATGTCAGGGGAATTTGTTTTTTGCCCTAGAGGCAAAAGCTTCTTGAGAGATATATATAGCCAGATGTACATCAGTTTTTGGCAGTTGTATGGAGAGTGGATAGGGAAGGAGAGACTCATTAGGAAGCAATTGTAATGGTTTGGAAGAGAGAGGTCATGAGCATCTGAACCACTGTGGTGGCCATGTTGGGGACATGAGAGATACTGAGGGGGTAAAATTGACAAGATTTTGTAGCTGATTAGATAAGATGGAGGTCAGGGAATGTAAGAGATCCCTGAGTAATTGCAAGCATGCTTTACACAGAAATGGTGAAGTTAGGAAAAGAGGTGAGTTTGAGAGAAAGATAATGAATTCTTCTTTGGATATAAGATGTCTATGGGACATCTTAAGGTAAAAAACATATAGCAGGACCTTGCTGATACAGAATTACAGCTCAGAAGACAAATGGGAGCTGGATATATAGACTGGGGAATTAATCTGCATAGAGATGATAATTGAATCCATAGAAACTGATTAAATTACCATGACAGAGTAGGAAAAGACGAATGCTCAGAATGCTTCAGAATACACCCATGCAAAAATGATAGAACACGGGAAATGATCCAGCAAAGGTAACTGAGAAAGAATGATCCCAGAGGTAGGAGGCAAACCAGGAGAGTGAAGTTTCACTAATATCCAGGGAGGAGAAAAAATGTAGGAGGAGGGAGTGGCCAACAGTATCAAAAGCCACAAAATGATCACCAAAAAAAAAAGAAAAAAGAAAAAGAACACAGCATTTAGAGAGCTAGTAATCCTGGAGAAACAAGCTTCAATTGAGTGGCAGGATCAGAAGCCAAATTGGAGGGGCTCGAAAAGTGAGTGGGAGCAATGGCCAACCACAATTACAGAGGACTAGATGGAGACATATTGTTTTAGTCTAATGTATGAAGACATTTTGCTTAACTACACATGCTTGTAACAGGGATTTTGTTTTTCTTCCCTTCTCAAACAGGGAAGGGGCAGTTGGGAGGGAGGAAATTCAGAACTGAAAATAAAATAAAATTGAATTAAAAAAAAGAAGAGTGGGGATGAGACAGTAGAAGCAGCAAGCTCTAAGAATTTGGCAGTGAAAAGAAAGAGATATGGGGGGGCAGGGTTGTGAAGATTTTTTTTTTTTGAGGATGGGAAAGATCAGGACATGCTTATAGGGAAGGAGCCAGTAGATAGACTGAAGATGCAAAAGAAGGGAGAGAATAATTGAAAGAGAAGTCTCAAAGAGGAGAAAAGGGGAGGAGATCAAGGGCCAAGGTAGAGGGACTGGCATTGGCAAGGATAAGGACCATCTCTTCCTCCAAGCCCAGAATAAAGGAGGAAAGAATAAAGATTTGAAGCATAACAGTGGGGAGAGGAGGAAATGCCTAAAGATGGCCTGAATTTTTTCAGAGTAGAATGAGGCAAGGTCCTGTGTTGGGAGAGAGAGAAGGGATCAATGTGGGTAACTGGGAGAGAGGAGATCTGGAAGAGAGAGCATGATAACGAGTTGGAGAACAGAGAATTGGCAGACAATAGCAAAGGCCCATCTGAGATTAGGTAGAAGAATTGATAGTGGACCCAGTGAACATGATTATGGAACTTCCTGCAGCAGCCCATGAGGAGGAATTGAGACAATGGATGGAGATGGTAATGCAAGGCTGGAGTTTGACAAAGGTGAGGGCAGCAATAATACAAGGGAGGAGTAAAGTTGGGTTGGTTATGATGAATAGCATCATTACAAAGGGAAGAAAGTGAAGCCAAAACAGAGAGGACAGACTGGGAAAGCAGGAAAGGATGGAGTTTACTAGAGGTTACAGTAAGGACAGGGAATAGGTTTGGTAGCATTCAAACACAGGGAAAGATGAAGGAATAAGAGGTTATGGTGAGAGAAAGAAATTTCAATTTTGGACTGTGGAGATACTATATGTATAAAGGGACTCAGATAACAGTGAATAGAGGGGAGACTACCTATAATAATTGTTGGGAGGGGGGCGGCTAGGTGGCGCAGTGGATAAAGCACCGGCCCTGGATTCAGGAGGACCTGAGTTCAAATCCGGCCTCAGACACTTGACACTTACTAGCTGTGTGACCCTGGGCAAGTCATTTAACCCCCATTGCCCCACAAAAAATAATAATAATAATAATAATTGTTGGGAGGAAGGTTAGACAGGCAAGTAGAGTCTGTGCAAAATAAGTTCCGGAAAACTCCAAAACTGCCCCCATCTAAATTGAGAGCAGAAAGCCCCAATATGAGGGGCAAAGCTGAAAGAAGACTCTCTACTTCAGCAGCCCCAGGGTTCCAAGAAATTCCTCAGACCCCACTTAACTGAGCATTTCTGGGTTTGAGTTTGCCTGAAGACCTTATCAATGTTAGGTCAAGGGGTATAAAGGATGGCTTGTAATAATCATACAATTCTCTGGTCAAAGGAATCCAAACAAAATCCTTCTTCTTATGTCTCAATTTGAACTGAGTCTCTTTTAAAGGGTCAAAGACCTCTTCCCAAATCTCTAACCATGCCAACCTTAACTGAACAACAAGAATTTAGGCCACCCACAGGTTTTGAATTTATCAGATACATATGTAATACAGGCTCTGGGGCATGATCTCCCAAATCCCCATTCTCAATGACAGGCTGGGTTCCCAGACAATGGCTGGCTACTTCTCAACTTAGGGTTCTAGAGACTAACCCTGACTTGGGTTTTTCTCATTGCTATTGCTCGTGAGTTCCCACCATTTTATTTCCCTTAATAACTATCCATTGACATAAATTAGCAAGCCAGATCCAATTAGCTTTTAGAAATGGATGTTTCCTAGGGTGGTAAAATAAGAAAAGTTGGTTCAAAAGATATCCCACCTTCTCTGCTCCCTCCCCACAAAAAATAGGGTCATACTCTCCCACAAGTACGTGCAGAGTCTAGGGGAAATGAAATTACACTTAGAGAGCTCATGTAAGTAAAAGGGCAATTCAGAGTTCCTGGTGGAAGTCCTTTTATCCATTTGTGGAGTATTTGTGATACTCATCATAAGCATGGTTAGCTTTCTGCTGGGCTCCGGGTAGATTCCCGAAGCTGTTTCTCTTCAGTGTCTTAAATTTGACCTTGTCTCCTGAAGCAAACTTTGCCCTCAGACACTGCTATAGTGGGGAAACCAATGGGAGGTTCAAGCCTTTGGAATTTTTGAAGCCTCCAGTCTCTGAACAAGATGGGGACAAGACAATGATTCTTCTCTTTCCCCAAGCAATTCCCTTCCAGGGGCTTGGCTAGAACTGCTTCCACCATTGAGCTGGCCTGCTACTCAAACACCTGGGCTCCTGTCTGTTGTGCGATTTTGTTCAAAGCCCACATGTGGTATATGACTGAGTCCTTCTAGTCACTCGCAATACACTTCCTGTATAGAGTCATTTCATTTCATCTAATAAATGTTACTCTTCCCAAACTGATTAAAGATTTTTAAAAGTCTTTTGTTTAAAACCTTACATTTTTTTTGATTCAATAGAGATGTTCTCACATGAAGAAAGTAGTTGTTTTAAGTAGGGTGGGATGATTGATTGATACAATGAACTCCCATCCTTATATGTATAGGGATAAATAAGATATGTATAAGACATAAATAAGAATGCATAAGGGTATTATGAAGAAGTAAACAAAATAAGTACTGCCCACTTTGGACTAGCCTCAGACACATACTAGCTATATGACTTTGGGCAAGTCACTTAACCTCTATTGGGCAAGCCACTGAACCTCTCAGTTTCCTCAACTTTAAAACTGGATCATGGGCAGCTAGGTGGCACAGTGGATAAAGCACGGGCCCTGGATTCAGGAGGACCTGAGTTCAAATCCAGCTTCAGACACTTGACACTTACTAGCTGTGTGACCCTGGGCAAGTCACTTAAGCCTCATTGCCCCACCAAAAAAATAAAATAAAATAAATTTTTTTAAAAAACTGGATCATAATAATAGCACCTACCTCCCAGCGTTGTTATGAGAATCAAGTGAGATATTTGTAAAAGTGCTTAGTGCAATGCCAAGCACACAGTATGCACTCCATAAATGCTTATTTCTTTCCTTCCTCCCCCATCCCCAAACATAACATGCTAGGACACCTCAAACTCAGTTCATCCCAAAGAAAGTTCATCATCCTACCTCACCCACCCCCAAACATATCCATCCTCCCAGTCTGTCTACCTGGCAATGAATGACAACATTTTCCTTACACTCACCCAGAGCAGAATCCTGAGTCTTCTCCTACCTGTCTCACCCTATCCCTTTGCTCAAGCCACTCTCCTTAGCAGAAGCCCCTTCCTCCTCATCTCCAAATCCTTCCTTTCCTTCAGGGACCAGCTCAACTTTCTCCTCTTCCATTATTTACTTTTAAAATTTTTATTTATTTATTTTTAATTTTTAAAATTTTTTGGTGAGGTAATTTGGGTTAAGTGACTTGTCACACAGCTAGTAATTGTTAAGTATCCAAGGTCGGATTTGAACTCAGGTCCTGGCATTCGACCTGAGCCTGTCAACCCGTAGAGACAACCTGCCTTACCAGTCTGCTTACACATTACCCTTCTCCACATGTCCTGTGGTCCAGCCATAGCATCCTATTTGCTCCTTCCCACACTGCTCCATCTTGCATCTCTATTCCTTTTGTTGGTTATCTCCCATGCTTGGAATGTTTTCCCTCCTCATCTCAGCCCCTTAGAATCTCTGGAATCAGTGCTTCAAGACTGACCTCAAATATCACCTTCTTCAGGAGGCCTTTCTAGCTTCCCCCCTAATCGATCTCGCAACCCAGCCTTCCCTTTTCTACCTGGCCTCTCCACAGCTACTTGAACCTACCTCTCTAAGAGGCTACCTTATATCTACTCTGTATGTATTTTGTATGGACTGTAAACATCCATTTCTCCCATTAGAGTGTAAGTTCCTTGAGGACAGGATCTTTTTTTACTGTTTCTCCAAATGCCTAGAATTAATAAATGCTTGGTAGGGCAGCTAGGTGATGCAGTAGATAGAGCACCAGCTCTGGAATGAGGAGGACCTGAGTTCAAATGTGACCTCAGTGGACAGAGCACTGGCCCTGGAGTCAGGAGGAACTGAGTTCAAATCCAACCTCAGACACTTAACACTTATTAGCTGTGTGACCCTGGGCAAGTCACTTAACCCCAATTTCCTCACCCAAAAAAAAAAAGTGACCTCAGACACTTGATACTTAACTAGCTGTGTGACCCTGAGCAAGTCACTTAACCCCAATTACTTTATGAAATAAATACATAAATACTTGATGACTGATTAATTGACAAAATTACTTTGGGATTTTTCCACCCTATGGAGTATGGAGAGTTCTGCCAGTTGAGCACAGAGGTCCTAGTTCTGTATTTAGGGCAGAGGCCTCGAGGTCCAATTAGGTAATTTTCTAAAGATCACCCTGGAATTGAAAAAGGTGGAATTTGAACTCAGGCCCTCTAACTTCAAGACCAGTACTGTACTCTTTCCATTACACACGACCTGCCCAAGGAGGAGGAAGGGATAGAGGAGAGACATGGAATTGGGCCCTTGTCACTAGGCTAGAATCATCAAGGGTTCATCAGAGAATCCAAGGAGGGCATGTGCGGTAAGGGGCCAGAGAGCAAGGGAGGGAGATACCAGCCAGTCCATTCCTCTCTTCCCTCAACTGTCCAGCCCCAGTCCTGAAAACCCAGGCTTGGAAATGAGCAATGTTCTGTATCTCAGATCTCAAGTACCAACAATAAAAACCAGCCCCTGCATTCTTTGAAGAGAAAGTGCCGCTGACCGGAGCAGTGGTTATCAGCCAAGTCATTAAGATAAACCCTTAGTGACTTACAGCCTCCCACACTGGAAGCAGCTACAGCCCCGCCCCTCCTTTACTCCCCTTTCCCTCTCCCGTCAACTCATGCATCCTTCTTTCATTCTGCTCCTTCCCTCCTTTCCCATACCTTCCTCCTTCATCTTCCCCTTCTCTCCTCCTTCCTCCTTTCACCTTCCTTCCTTCTTCCCTCCTACTCTCCCCTCTTCTTCATCTCTCCCCTCTCTCCTCTCCTCCATCACCCTGTCTCCTGTTTCATCTCCACACACTCTTTCTCTTCTGTCCTCTCCTCTGCATCTCTACCATCTTTCCTCCAACATCCTCTTCCCTGCCTTCCCTACTCTCCTCCCACTTCCTTTCTTCCTTCTCCCTTTCTTCCCTGGCTTTCCATTCTCCCTCACCCCTCCCCTCCCCTTTCCCTGTAGCACCTCCCTCTCTACTCAGCTAGGACAAAAATCAATGGGAATCCGTTGTCCCTAAAACCCCTCCCCAGGGTCCTGGGCAGCTCAGGGCTGATGGAGGTGAGATTAGTGTCCATATTTGTATTCGAATCAGCCAGGAGGCCCCTCTCTGTCTCTGTAATTAATGGAGTGGCTTTTTAAAAGGATCCTAATCATCCGTGATCCTATCTGCTTATCAACAGCGGGCCTAATTAGATGATACGAGCTGCAGTTCTGCTAATTCCCTCATCTGAACAGCACATCCTGCCCAGATAAAGTGAAGCTTCTTCTTAATGAGAAACAAGCAGAGCCCCAACCTCTCCCACCTTTATCCTGGGATCGGGGTGGGGGGTGCAGAGGAAGGGTGTCCTGCTTTGGCCTTCTCCCATCCCCACCCCCACCAAGGCTCCAGCTCCCTTGGACTTTGGATACCAGATGGACAGTTTCAGTGGCTTCTCCCCCTCCAGACCCTTGTCTTCTTAACTGAATTATGGTACTGATGGATGGATGGATGGATGGATGGATGGATGGATGGATGGATGGATGGATGGATGGATGGATGGATGGATGGATGGACAGTCCATAATACTCTGGTCAAGGCCTAGGGAATAAGGAGTGCAGGACTGTTCTTACCCACCCTGTGGCCACTTAAGAATGGGAATCCTGAAACAAAGGCCTTGAGAGACAGTGGGACTAAAAAAATGGGAAGGAGAACTACTTTGGGGAGAGGTGCAGGGCAGGGGGTGGGGAGACCTTGGCTCTGTGGAACAGAGATAATATTAGAGGATCAACTCATCCCATGGGACCCAACACTTCAGTGCCCAAAGTCAAGATAGGGATTGAGTTTAGGCGCCTTCTGGAAGCTAAGACTCCAGGCCCAGGACTAAGACAGTTGGGAACTTCACTGACTGAAAGCAGGGAGCTTCCGTTTCTTACTCAAGATTGGGGGATGGGGGAAGACTATTTCTTTGTCCATACCCCATGTCCAGGATCAACATCAAGCATCAGATATACCCTGTCACCTGAGGCATGAGGCATGGTCACAAGAGACCACCTGAGATGAAATGATGACCTGTGGTGACAAAGTAGAACCTCAGAGGAAAGAAATAGGGAAAACATTCAGCATCCTAAATCAAAATTAGATCCCCAGCCTCACTCACTGACCCTAGTCCCACTGTTCCTCAACACCATAATCCCCTGGCCCCTGTATACTCTTATGCCCCCAAGGTTACTGTCCCCAACCCACTGTTTCCTGATCTCACTGGCTCCCAGTTCCACTCTCCTTTAATCCCACTGCCCACTAAGCCTGGGTTTCCTCAAGTTCAAACTCTAACCTCACTGTCTTCTTGTCCATCAACGTCCCCAACCCCATTATCTTCTGACCTTACTGTCAATTGATTCCATGTGCTCCTATCCTCCAATCCTAATGTCCCCCACCACTGTCCTCAACTCTACTGTCCTCTAACCCTACTGTTCCTAGACTATTATCTCTCTATGTCCCTCTTGCCCAGGACTAGGGGCTTCTGTTTCTTTCTAGAAGCTCTGGATTGGGTCACATAATTTTGAGAGAGGAAAAGGAAAAAAGGGGGGGAAAATGGAAGGGAGAAGAAAAAGCCTCTTCATTATCCCTCCCCTCCCCCTGCCACCTTTCCTTCTTTCCCAGGAGGAAGTTAGATTTTTTTTCCCTGATCTCCCCACCCCCACAACACCATCCCTCCTTCCTATCAACCCAAAAGACAACCTCTTTCTCTGCCCTCCCCCCAACCCCATGGGGCCTTCAAAGGAGCTTGGAGTCTGCTCCAGGCCCTGGCCAGGGTGAAGGGTCCTGGTGTCTGCTGAGGTGTCAAGCCACAGCTGGAGGTAGCTGGAGACATGACTGGTTTCACACCTGGGGGTCAGGCTGAAGGAGCATCCTTCTTAAGCTGTCCAGAGAAAGGGGCCTGCCTTTCCCCCAAGATTTTCAGGGGACTCCAAGGGAAGTTGGGAGCCCATCCCACCCCACTCTGTGATAGCATTTCCCTAGCCACCCATTTTACTTCTCTGAAATCTCCATGACCCTCCTTATAACCCCCATATGGTGCCTCTGGGACTCTCTCATGAATTTCCCAGATGATGCCACTGAGTCTTGATTGTTCCCACTTGCCTGAAACCAATCATTACATATTTTGAGTAATGGCCCCTGCTCAGTCACCCTAGAGGTACATCCTTGTTTAGAGATTGAGAAGAGACACCTCAGAATTATTCCTAGAGCACAACAACTCATTGCCCAACTGGCTCATTTGTACACTTGGGGTATGCTGCACGTCTGGACCATCCTAAACATCTGGACCTCATACCAAGGCTCTCCAAATCCACACATACACACACAGAGGCAGGTCAGGCTCACAACCTGGACATGGCAGGATTTCAGGAAGGGCAGTGTCTTCTAATTAGGAATAACTACTGAATTCGATGGAATTAAAGATGCCCATCCTCCTGAGGAGGGGTCAGAAAAACACAAAATCCAATAGGACCCACATCTCAAGTAAGTCTTGTCTTCCTCCCTGGCAGCTGGGTATACTCAAAAGCCCACTGGGCTGGGGATTAGGAGATCCTTGGAGTTCTGACTCTGCCCTTTACTGTGTGACTGAACAATCTATTTCCCTTCTCTGATCTTCTATTCCTAAAATAAGCCCGGGCAGAGGCAGCAGGTAGGGTGCACTTGAAGATCTCTATGGTCCCTTCTAATTCACAGATGCTATAATTTCCCCCTCCCCCAAATTCTGGCTGATTCTGTTTCAGTATCTGTTATCATCTGCATTCCTGAGTCTGCCTGTGAATGAAGGCCCCTTGGCCCTCACTAATTGTTACCACCTCAAACCTGGATAGCCTTCTACAAATTCTAAAACCCTTTCATCAATATTATTTTATCCAAGCCCTCCCCTGTCTACCTTGTGAGGTAGATGAAGAAGCTGAGGGGCAAAGATGTTCAGAAACTTGCCCAAACTCACAATAAATGAGGTGGATCCCAGGTCTATAGGGTAGATGATGATGGAAATGGGAGGAGAGAGAGAAGTGGGCTGCAGTTGGCAGGTAAATGATGGAGTTCAGGCTCCCTGGTTCAGTGACCCTAGCTCTATAGAAGTGCTCAATCTCCATTGTATCACCCCTCCCGGTCATTCCTTTCCCTGATGGGGTGACCTAGTAACTTCACCTCATTAGGAAGTTTCCCCTCCCATCCCCACAGACTCCAGAAAGGAAGAGAACCAAGCCAGCATTTTCCCAAGATCCTCCAGGGACATACCCTGATATCTCAGTGTGGGTCCCAGGAAGGGTTATTGGGGGGAGGGGGAGTCAGAGGGCAGGCCTAGTTAAGCAGATGGTTCCCTGAGGACCAGACAAGCCTGCTATGGACTCTGAACCTGGGGAGCTGGGTCAGGAGGTGGAGCTAAACCTGGGAATGGGGACAGAGTAACTTAGAAGAACTCTGATATCTGGGGATAATGTGCCAGAGTGAGGATCACTGTCAGAGCCATCACCCTATCTGCCCAGATTCCCCAGAGCCCATTCCCCAAACTCATCTCACCCTGAGACAGTCCTAGATAACTTGCCCCAAATCCTGGTGATCTCTAAGAGCCCTTCCAGCTCTAACTCTATTGACTCATATTCCTAGGGGGAAGAGAGGGGGCTGATCTTTGGATCTTACCCCTGCCCCCAGAGACTGACTTCTCCCAGTTGGTCTCAGCTCACACAAACTCCCAAGGCTCACAGAGCTGGAAGGAACCTTAGATGTCTTCCAGTCCCTCGTCCCCCATACTGTGTCCTGAAGGGTTCCCGGGCAATGGAGACTGGGTTGTAAACTATGGAGGCTGGTAATAGCCTCCTATTTAATATTTTAGAGGAAACTATGTAAGTGTCAAATATATAACTGACTCCCTTCATTTTTCAAATATGAAAATAGACTTAACATCTCCTTATTTTGCTGTAGACTTTATTCTAAGAGTATTCCAGACTTTCAAACCAGGGTTTATGGGTCCCATCCATGTATTTCAAGGCCAGAAGTGTTTGTTGGCCACTTTCATATGGGAAACATTGCTTTAATTTCACCCTTTTGTGTTATTGAGGAAGAAACTGAATCCTAGAAAGAGGAAGTCACTTGTCTGAGGTGACAGCTGATTAGTTTGCTTTGACCTCACGATCGTCCTCCTCTTTTTTTTCCTCTCAAAACTGGCCTGTGTTTCCAATCAGTCAAATAAGGACCTACTATGTGCTAGACTTTGTGTCAAGATTCTGAGATAGTGAGTGGGGTGTAATATAGTCATGAACACTTGACTGAAATCAGGAAGACTTTGTTCTAGTCCCAGCCTTCTCATTAATTATCTGGGTAATCTTGGGCAAAGACCTTTCATCTTTCTGGGTCTCAGGTTCTTCCAAGACAAAATGAAATTGATTGGATTAAGTGATCTCTAACCTCTAATGCTATGAGTCTCCAGCTCAGGGGCAGAGCTGTTATTGTCCCAGCTAGATCCCAACACTACGTAACTACCTGGATCCCAGGAAGCTAGGTAGCACAAAAGTTAGTGGGTAGCCAGAGATCAGGTTGAGTTTAAGCTTTGATACCCAACCAGTCGTGCAACTCCCTGATCCAGAGCTACCCCCCTCCCCCCACCAAGATGTCCCTACCCTCACACCCTTCCACCTATATAGGAAAGGAAGAACAAATTTCAATCTTGAGGAAATAAAGGAAGGCAATAAGAAAAGGGAGGAAGGAAGTGACTTCCTTAAGTAAAGGAAGGCAAATGTCAATCTTAAGTAAAACCAGGGAGAGCTACCATGAGCAGCCTGGAGCTACTGGGGAGGAAGGGAAAAGGAAAAGAAGGAGGAAGTGACAAGAGTGAAGAAAATAATGAGAGGGGGGAGTTTCCTTCTTTTGAGAATTTGCTATAAATACATAATATCCATTTTATGGTAAATGCTACTAAAAGTCCTGGTTTCATAGCAGACAAAGTGATAAGACAGGGCCAAGGTGGGAGATGGTAGAGGATGAGGGATGAGAAAATTGATGGGTGATGGAAATAGTGAGGAGATGGGGTGCTATAGGAGGGGAGATGGATAAGGGGAAATAGGGTAATGGGAGATGGTGAGGTGGAATGATAAGAGTAAGGGGAGATGGGGTGATGGAACAGGGATAAGAGAAATAGAGAGGTTGGTTAATGGGGAGAGGGGAGATGGAAAAAAAAGAGATGGAGAGATGGCAGATGGAATGAGTGGAGATGAGGTGATAGGAGATAAGTGGAGATGGAGGGATGGAAAGAGGATTATGGAGGTGGGGAGGTAAAGTAATGGAGAGATAGGAGATGGATAAAGGGAGATGGGGTAGTGTGATGGGTGATGAGATGATGGGGTAACGGGTAGGAAGATAGATGAGTCATGGAGTAATGAAGGAAAGGAAGCTCACAGTATAAAGGGGGAGGGGGAAGGAACCAGCGCTGCTCATTAACCCTTTGCCTTCTAAGGGAATGAGTAGGAAAAAGAGTCCTAGGGTTTCACTGGGGTATGGATTTCCCAGTAAATCTCTCATTTTTTTTTAACTATGTTACACCACTGAGGCCCAGACTAACTCAGCAGACAGGCCTCATTCCAGGTCAGAAGTCAAAGGCTGGAGGGAAATTGACTCTTTTGGTGCATTTGATATAGTTTGGGCTAGAAGATTGGGGATGGAGGAGGGGAGAAAGAGGAGGAGAGGATGGAAGGGAATAGAAGGAGGGCGAAGAGAGGAGGAGGAGGAGGAGGAGGTGAGAGAATGTGCATGGAGGGGAAAGAATTTCATGACTCCTCCACCTACCTTAGAATTGACAATATTAAGAGTCTGTCTTTTTTTTTTTTAATAAGATTTGGGGTGGAGTCTCCCTCAGAGATGGACTGGGATCTACCCTCAAACATTTACTAGCTGTGTGATTCTGACAAATCATTTAACCTCTGTCTGCCTCAGTTTCCTCATCTGTAAAATGAAGGGGTAAGACTCAATGACCTCTAAGGTCTCCTCCAGCTCTATGATCCCAACTCCTGGCCTGCTCACTGGTCTTTCCACTACTTCCACACACCCCTTTCTTCAAAAATCGTCCCAAAAGGTGCAAACATGTTATTCAGGCACTAATTGATACAGGACAGCAGGGTCATGGAGGAATGGCTAGCAAACTGGAGCCTAGGGCCTGTGCTCCTCTGCTTCCATGGATCCATCCCACTTTTGACCTTCTAATTCAGTCCCCTTGAGTCTGTGCCATGTGGCAGGAGGCTGGGGGATGACTCAGATCCTGGAAGCAATCCACAACCAGGTGACCATGGTCCAAAAGGAAACAAGAAGAAGCAAAGGTCTGGGCCCTGTTTGACCCACTACCCTCCAGATGTCCTCATACACACACACACACACACACACTCTCCCTGAGCTCCACCATCTTTTTATGGATGAAAAATAGCCAAAGTGGCATAGGCCTCTATGAGCCCATCTCTGTGGAGTCCCCCAGTGCTGTAATTCAGTCCCCTGGGGAGGAAACAGGGACTTTCAGCTTTTGATTAGGGGTGAGACCCTGACTCCAGTGAGGAAAAGCAGGATGCTTTGGCATTGAACAATGCATCTGAATGCGGGCTCCTGTGCCCGGGGAACACATATCCCTGCATATGCCTCCTGCCCCATGTAGCTGCCTCTTCCCCCTCACCTCCAGCCCCAGCTCCCCCGGCTGCATTCCTGTGACTGAGTCACCATATCCCACTGGGGGAAATTGGAATGCCTAACCTGATTTGCTAAAGCCACAGTGTTTCCTGCTAATGGTGTTCCAGGGAGGGCCACCTGATCGAATTTCCAGGGGGTGAGCAGTGTGTCCATCGACAAGGAAGAGAGAGTAAAGCTGAGCCTGGGACCAGCTGGGCTTAGACGGTCCCCCTGGGAAGAGTTGCTTATTGGTGGATGATTTCAGAGCTCTGACAACTAATGTATGCCCTCTTCACAGCACAAGACACATGTAAGAACAAGTTACCTATTTCCTCCTCCAACTGCTCCCCTATAAGTGTCCTCTATACCCAGAGGGTTCAGCCTGGCAACATAGCTGAATCTTTTAATATAGCTAAGGTTAGAGTGGTTGCCTCCTGAGCAGGGAAACAGTAATGCTTGGAACATTAACTTACTAGACTATTTCAGGCAGGCACCATGTGGGACCAGGAGTTTAAGATCTGCTTCTGCCACTCTGTTGGGTCATGGTCACATCAACATCCCCTCCTGAGCCTGGTGTTGGTATAAGTATAAACTAGTCCAACTATTTTTTGGAATTTTATGCTTAAAAAATTGTTAAAATGTCCATGCCCTCCCCAATTGAGAAATGGTCAAAGGATATGAACAGGCAGTTTTCTTTCCTTTTCTTTTTTTTTACATATAAGGTATTTTATTTTTTCCGTTACATGTAAAGATAGTTCTCAACCTTTGTTTATACAAGCTTTACAATTTCAGATTTTTCTCCCTCCCTCCCCTCCCTCCCCCCTCCCCTCGACAGCAGGTAATCTGATATAGGTTATATCTATATATCTATATATCATATCCATTTCCATATAGATAGATAGATAGATATACACACACATATATATATATACACATAATAACATTAATCCTATGTCTGCATTAATCCTGTTACAAGAGAAAAAAGCAGAGCAGTGATGCAAAACCTCAAAATAGAAAAAAAAAACAGCACCCAAAACAAAAGAAATAGTATGGTTCAATCAGCATCTATACTCCACAGTTCTTTTTTCTCCCTGGATTTGAAGATCCTCTTCTATCATGACTTCCCTGGAACTCTTCTGTATCATTGCATTGGTGAGAAGAATATAGTCCATCACAGTAGATCAACACTCAATGTTGATGATACTGTGTACAAGAACAGGCAGTTTTCTGATGAAGAATCCAAAGCTATCTATTCCCATATGAAAAAATGCTCTAAATCTCTAATGATTAGAGAGATGCAAATTAAAACAACTCTGAGGTACCACCTGACACCTATCAGATTGGCTAAAATGACAAAAAAAGAAGATAATAAATGTTGGAGAAGCTGTGGGAAAATTGGAACACTAATTCATTGTTGGTGGAGCTGTGAACTGATCCAGCCATTCTGGAGAGCAATTTGGAATTATGCCCAAAGGGCGATAAAGCTGTGCATGCCCTTTGACCCAGCAATACCACTTTTGGGTCTTTTCCCCAAAGAGATCATGGAAGGGGGAAAGGGACCCACATATACAAAAATATTTATAGCTGCTCTTTACGTGGTAGCAAGGAATTGGAAGTTGAGGGGGTGCCCATCAATTGGGGAATGGCTGGACAAGTTGTGGTATATGAATACAATGGAATACTATTATGCTGTAAGAAATGATGAGCAGAAGGAGTTCAGAGAAACCTGGAGGGTCTTACGTGAGCTGATGATGAGTGAGATGAGCAGAACCAGAAGAACATTGTACACAGTATCATCAACATTGAGTGTTGACCTACTGTGATGGACTATATTCTTCTCACCAATGCAATGGTACAGAAGAGTTCCAGGGAACTCATGATAGAAGAGGATCTCCAAATCCAAGGAAAAAAAAAAAGAACTGTGGAGTATAGATGCTGATTGAACCATACTATTTCTTTTTGTTTTGGGTGCTATTGTTTTTTTTTCTATTTTGAAGTTTTGCATTACTGCTCTGATTTTTTCTCTTATAACAGGATTAATGAAGAAATAGGATTAATGTTATTATGTGTATATATATATGTGTGTGTATATATATATATATGTATATAGATATATAGATATAACCTATATCAGATTACCTGCTGTCTAGGGGAGGGGGGAGGGAGGGGAGGGAGAAAAATCTGAAATTGTAAAGCTTGTATAAACAAAAGTTGAGAACTATCTTTACATGTAACGGAAAAAATAAAATACCTTATATGTAATTAAAAAAAAAATGTCCATGCCCTCTCACCCACAGATCCCACAGCTGGGCACATAATTCCAAGAGGTCTAAGAGGGGAGAAAAAAAGGTTCAATATACACCAAAAATTTTATTGCAGCCCCCCCCTTTTTTTTTGGTAACAAAGAACTGGAAATTAATATCCAACTGGAAACAGATGTCCATTGAATAGAGAAAACTAGCAGAATTGTAATATATATAAATGTAATGAATATTTCTGCATTATAAGAACATATGATTATGGAGAAGTATGAGAAGACTTACATGAACTGATGCAGAGCAAAGTCAGCAAAGGCAGAAACACAATATACAAATTGAGGAGAGAGATATTTAAAAATAAAGGTAATGTAAAAACAAACAAAAAAGGTGCAATAATTTTTTTTAATTATTTTTATGGTCCCTTCCAAATCTAATACTCTAGATTCTAGCACTCCACATGTCTAAGGTCCTTTCCAGTTATAACAATAATAATTTACATTTTTCTAGCTATTTAAAGTTGGCAAAGCACTCCCTGGGAGGAAGGTAATGCATCTTATTATTCTCCCCTCTCACCTCACTTTTCAGATTGGAAACTGAATCTCTGAAAAGTTAAGTGATTTATTCATAGTCAGTTACCTAGTTAAGCACATGCCTTGGGATTTGAATCTAGCTCTCCATCCAAAGACAAATGCCAACTGAGCCACTGCTATCCTTCATCTCTGTGGTCCAAAGTCTCTTCCAACTTCTATTTTCTATAGCCTCATACTCCATGCTCTAAGGTCCCTTCTAGTTCTGACATTTCTAAGATGAGTCAGGCTAGCACTAAAGCCTGTTGCCATATTTCTGCACTCTACTTCCAACCCAGAACTCCATCTTCTCACTACCTGGCCCAGACCTGTAAACTTCAACCCCATACCCACCTCAAAACTGGGAATCCTTCTCCCTCGCCTTACCATGCTCTCTCCTTGACACTAACAGAGAACTGTCAGGTCCAGCCAATTCATTTCTATAAGCATTTTAAAGCATCTACTATGTTCAAGGAGCAAGAGAGACAAAGACCCCCCCCCCAAATTTAAGCACACCTTGTCCTCTAAGAGCTGATATTCTATTGATGGTATACATCAGGCCTGAAGATCAGAAAATTTCACAATCAATACAATAGGATAAACAGTTATTAAGTGCCTACTATGTACCAGGCATTATGCTAACTGCTAGGGATAGAAATAGGAGTTGAGCCTTGAAGCCAAGGGCTCCAGACATGATGAGAGAGAGCATATAGTGGGCATTTGAGACAGCTTCTGCAAAGACACTGGTAGGAGATCAGATGGCAAACTGAGGCAACAGCAACTCAACCACCTTGGCTGGAAAGTAGAATTTTGAAAGGGCATGATGGGAAATACATTTGAAGAGGTAAGCTGAGGCCAGACACTGAAGAGTCAATTCAAGAAGTGTGTGCATTTTATCCTAGGGGTGATAGGGAACCATCAGTTCACAGAAAATTCTTGAAGATGGGAATGATCTGGTCTGACTCATGCTTTAGAAAGATTATTTTTCCAGCTGTGAAGATCAGAGAGGAGATACTAGAACCAGGAAGACTGATTGGAAAGCTCTTATAATAGTTCAGGTGACAGGTTACAGGGGCCTGAACTAGGGTGGCAGTGGTGTTAATAAATGGATGTTGGGGCAGCTAGGTGGTGCAGAGGATAAAGCACTGACCCTGGATTCAGGAGGACATGAGTTCAAATCTGACCTCAGTCACTTAACACTTGCTCGCTGTGTGACCGTGGGCAAGTCACTTAACTCTCATTGTTTCCCCCTCCCTCAAAAAAAATGAAAATTTTAAAAAATGGATGTTGCAGTATCATCAACATTGAGTGTTGATCTACTGTGATGGACTATATTCTTCTCACCAATACAATGATGCAGAAGAGTTCCAGGGAACTCATGATAGAAGAGGATCTCCAAATCCAAGAAAAAAAAAAAAAGAACTGTGGAGTATAGATGCTGAATGAACCACACTATTTCTTTTGTTTTTGGTGCTGTTGGTTTTTTTTCTATTTTGAGGTTTTTCATCATTGTTCTGATCTTTTCTCTTATAACAGGACTAATGCAGAAATAGGATTAATGTTATTATGTGTATATATATGTGTGTATATATCTATATAGATATAACCTATATCAGATTACCTGCTGTCTAGGGGAGGGGGGAGGGAGGGGAGGGAGAAAAATCTGAAATTGTAAAGCTTGTATAAACAAAAGTTGAGAACTATCTTTACATGTAACGGAAAAAATAAAATACCTTATATGTAAAATAAAAATTTTTTTAAAAATGGATGTTGACCAGACCTGCCAACTGTGCATAGGGGGAGTGAGGGAAAGGGAGAGGTCTCAGAGCTTTCAACCCTGATTGACTAGTAGGATGGCAGTGCCCTCAATAGAAACTGAAAAATTTGGAGGAAATGTTGGTTTTGGAGGGGGAAGGATGATCTAGAGGTGAGAGGAATAGATGTCATCAAACCCTTGACTCCTGGGGAGACTTCTACTTGGGGGCCATCCCTGGGGCTATCACTACAGCTCTTCTCCTAAGGGTCTATGGCAAGCATCCTCTTCCACTTCCCCAAGGCATCAGAAGATTGGCCAGAGAGAAGCCAAGCTCTATCCACTTGGTGGGAAGAGTAGGGAAGGAGCCACGAGGGTATGGTTTGACAATTGAATGGGAAGAGGGGTTTTGAGGCCTGACTTCTCACTCTTCCCCAAAGGGTGGGGGAGTGATCAGTGGGACAGACTGATCCACTAAGGACCATAGCCAAAAGAATCCATGTAAGTGACCCCCTAACACATCAGACAAGCCAATAGCCAACAGGAAGAAGCAGGAACAGAGAGTCCTGGCTATTCAAGGAGGGACACCAGTTCATTGTGTGTCATTAGACACTGACATACTTTGCAGAATGAAAACATTCACAACTTTTTCCCTGACCCCTTTCCATCTTCCTCTTCCTTATCTTCCTTTACTCATCCTCCCTACCCTCTTTCCTTATCTACTTCTCCCTTTTCCTTCTCTCCTCAAAAGTATTGGTGCTGAAGTCAAAGGACCTGGGTTTAAATCTTACCTCTGATGCTTACACCTTGTAGGTATGTATGACCTTGGGTAAATCACTTAACCTCCTCTCTCTTTGGTACCAACTGCATACCCCCAAAGGCACCATTGAGATATCCCTCCAGTCAGCAAATACTCCCCCCTACACACACTCCTTCCTCCTTCCCTCCCCCTGCTCCAGGCTCAGTTAGTCTCCCCAGGAAGTTTCCAAAGGGAAAGCACAATCACAAGCCACCTCCTTCAATAACAATCATTTCAGTGGAACAGCTGGTTTTCTACTTTGTCCTGACACCAATGGCCTAGGTCCTGGCAATGCTAGGGGGAGGGGGAACAGGGGAGAAGCCTCCTGTCAGCTAAGCTCTGGCCCCAGAGTGGGTAACTGTGGGAGCAGATAGATCCAGGAACATAGATGTGGTTTTACTGATATTTATGGTTTTATTTGTGGTTTTAACCTGAACTTTGGGTCCACTTTACTAGAGGATGGTGGTAGTGCCTTCATTATGTAGCCAGGCAACAAAAGGGAAACAGGCATTTATTAAGGGCTTGTTATGTGCTGGGCACCGTACTAAGCACTGGAGATCCAAATACAAACAAAGGACAGATGGTTCCTGCACTCATGGAGCTTACCTTCTAATGGGAGAAGATTGCATACAAAAGGGAGCTGTAGGCGGGGCAGCTAGGTAGCGGATAAAGCACTGGCCCTGGATTCGGGAAGACCTGAGTTCAAATCTGACCTCAGACACTTGCCACTAGCTGTGTGACCCTGGGCAAGTCACTTAACCCTCATTGCCCCCCCACCCCACCCCCAAAATTGTGGGAAATGTCATGACAATAACAGCCACAATAAAATGACAAAAGGGAGCTGTAAATTGGGGCAGAAAATACCCTGAACATTAGAAGCAGAGCCAGGAAGGCTCACCTAATCACATAATAAGAACTGCAAGACCAATGATCTGTAAGAGAACATTTTGTTAACCTTAAAGTAAATTAAAGTTAATTAATCATAATAATAACATAACTTACCTTTAAATCCATTTTGCTCCTTTTAAATGAGTGAAATAACCCCTTTCCCCTAGGAATTTATATTCACACATTTTCCACCTGTTCTTTTTATAATTCTTTATTTGTATCAAAGTACTTGTATGATCAATTTGGGGGTGGCAGTGGGGTGGGCAGACCTATTGGAATGGGAGACTCTCTCTGAGGAAAGTCTATCTACCAATACTGATTGGCATCCCTTTTGTGATTGATAGTCTTAGAGAGTTACCTAGAACACTGAGGGATTGAGTGACTGGCACAGATAGTAGCTACAGATAGCTAAGGCTACAGATAGTAGCTCTTAGAGGCCGAGGACCCTCTCTATCCATTAAGCCATGGCTTCTTCTCATTATCAAAATATACAACTCTATTAAACTACATACTTTAAAAGCATTATACAACATTACAAACCGTTTTTGTAATGGGGAGGACTGGACAGTGAGGGCCCACTCCTGAAAGCATGTACAGTATATTATTCTGGTATCAACCCAAATGAAGGCTTCATGAGCCTTCTTCCAAAAATTCATGAAAGAGGTACTTTTTTCACCCCTGCTTCAGAGCAGGTGCAGGCATCCTCTGTCTTTCCAGTCAGCTTACTGAATGGTGATGGAACATCTTTTAATCAGCTACTGAGTATTAAAAATGAAACATTTATAGGAAGACCCTCTCTAAGCCTCTACAAGGGGCTCTCTTCTATTGGCAGCCATGTGCCAGTAAACACATGGTGCTGCTCATACTTTCTTTTTTCTCTTTGTGTTTAGTCTTTCTTGACCTTAGGCAGATGAGAATCAGAGACAGAATGGATCAGATTATGAGCTTCTAAAGGTTGATCCAGGAATAGCAGTAGCTGATTCCAGTGAGGAAGCAGTCCTGACCTACTTGACCCACAGCCTAGCAGTAAATCAAGTCAGCAAGCCAAGATCTGGAGTCCTACAACCAAGGGAAGGATTCATCCTTCAGTTACCCTACATCTAGGAGTGAATTTAGTGGAGACAACAAAGGGAGAAAAGACCCTATGAGTCAGGTAGTACCCCCAACCACTGGGGGAAAGAAATGTTTGGTAGCAACTATTTTAAGTTTGAATTCATTCTCTACAAAACGAAGTAGGTATATAGAAGACAAAGTTTCCCTTCAGTTGAGGAGAAGTAAAGAATACTGTTACATTTTGCTGCTTGATATTCCTTCTCCCTTTGTAAAATCTAATTGATCAGGTGATATTGGGGAAACACAATAGTGATAGTACCAAAAGCCCCAAGGTAACAACCATAGGACCCTAAGGAGATTAGTAACTAGGATGGGACGGAGCCTGTTAATGCTTATAGGAGTCAGGACAGTGAGCCCCAGAGCTTCCTCTACATTTAAAAGCTTAAAATTTTAAGGTATAACATGTTACCTTTCTCATTAAACCAGAATTTATGAACTTAGAACCATGGAACTTGAAAGCTGGAAGAGACCTTTGAACATTCGGACCAACACTTACATTTTTCAGACAAGGAAACTGAGGCCAAAAGAGAAGTAACTTGGCCAAAATCCAATGTCCCATCACACTTTTAAAACCCTAATCTTATACTCAGTTTCTGATGAAGACGTTTCTTTCTAACTCATCCTCATTATCTTATCTAGAATAAAAAACTTTTCTGAACTATCCTAAATCTTCAGGCTGGCTCAAGCATCAAAACACCTGCTATTAGTTTTTTCCTAATTCAAGCCTTTTTCTTAATGCTAATACCTTCCCTCTGTTTGTTATCTGCAGTTTATACTGCGTATTTCCTGTTTGTACGGAGTTGTTTGTGTGTGGTCTTCCCCCACTTGACTGCAAGCTTCTTGAGAGCAGGGACTATCTTTTACCTCTTTGTATGACTAGCCTTGTCACATAGTAGGCATTTAATAGATGCTAATTGCCTTCCATCCTTCCTTTTGATGTACCTACAGAAAGTTTCTTTCCACTGAAATGACCCTCTTACCTAGAGTCTTCTGGGTCTATTATTCATTGATCCAAAAGAAGTAACTTTCCACTTTACTCTTTTTTGGAAGAATGAAAGAGCCCCTCCCTCACTTTTAAGATTTGTATTTATCGGGCAGCTAGGTGGCACAGTGGATAGAGCACCAGCCCTGGAGTCAGGAGTACCTGAGTTCAAATCTGGCCTCAGACACTTAGCTGTGTGATCCTGGGCAAGTCACTTAACCCCGATTGCCTCACTTTATAAAAAAAAAAAAAGATTTGTATTTATCAGTTGACTTTGTACACGTATTAGGACTTCCCTTAGCAACATTGTTAACAATAGTTTCAGCTCAAAAACTGCCTCTGAACACAGGATCATTGACTTTGTGCTGGGAGAGACTTTAAAGACTATCTAGTTCAACCTGATTACTTTAGATAAGGAAACTGAGACTCTGAGAGATTCACTTGTAGCCTTTCTTGAGCTTCAGTTGAAAATGATCTTTCCCTCCTCAGATTTACTTAGAGACTCTGTCTCCTTCACCCTCTGCTTTGTACACCTTCTAATCTGTTTGCACATCATATCCCCACCCCTCTAGATTCTAAACCTCTCAAGGAAACAGACTGTACACTTTTTCTTCATATTCCCAGAACCTTGCACACAGTAAGAAATTAATAAATTTTTTGTTGAACTGAATTAACATAATATTATAAGAAAATTTTAAACACAGCTTTTAAAAGATATAAACTGGTATCATGACAGCAGGTCTGAACCGGATAAAGCCATGGCCATTAATGTGGGTCAAAACTCAGACCATGAGTGTAGAATGAACAGCTTATAGGGCATAGCTTAGAAATGGAGATCCTAGAATATGGGTCTGCAGTGGGCATTTAGAGCTGAGGAGCTGATGCAATACAGGAAAGCAGGAATGCATGGTACTGTCTGGGCTTCCCTTAAATGGGTCCTACATCCAGTCACCAGCTGGGACTCTTTGGGGACGATTTGAAGGGTATTATTACCTATCTTTACCTTAACCACAGGAGCATAGATTTAGAGCTTTAAGAGGCCTCAAAGATCTTCTTATTCACACACACACACACACACACACACACACACACACACACACACACACACACACACACACACATTACAGGTGAGGAAACTAAGGTCCAGAGAGAGCCTTAACTTCATCAAGGTCACACAGGTAATAAACAGTAGGGCCAAGATTTGTACTCAGGTCTTCTGGTGCCAAACCTAGCATTATTTTTACTCTTTCATGTCATCTCCAATCTCTCAGACCCCATTTTGTTCTCCCCTCTACAACATTTCCTTCCATTCATTCCATCCCTCCTACTATGCTCATGACCCCTTCCCCTCCACCTCCTGTGGACCCATTTCCCTTATTTACTCATTCAACAAACATTTGTAAAACATCTACTCTGCATACTCTGTGGAGGACACAGAAGAGAGTAAGTACCTATACTTGAAGAGTTCATAGTCTAATAGGGAAACCGGGGAAAAGAAGGAATGAGGCACAAATGCAAATGAGTATGACACATAGTAAAAAAAAAAAAAAAAAAGTGGTGTCAGTACCAGCTGATGCTCATTAGCACATTGGCAATGGAACCAGCTTGAAAATCGGACAGCTCCCAGCAAGCCATGGGCTGCTTGCAAACTCCTCCAAGTCATCCCAGACCCATTGAATTCCCATGTTCCCTGCACTGTTTGTAAGAATCATAAACAGGAACTGATACTTCCCGTGTGACTAAAGGCAAAACACTCATCCTCTCTGAGCCTCATTTTCCTTATCTGTAAAAATGAAAGGATAGGAACAAAACAGATGAATCAAAGTAGTTTGAAATCCTAATAAGCAAGCGCAGCCCCAAAGAAGAGATGTGAGAAGGTACCTCCTTCACCCTCCTTTTTTTTTCCTCAGATGATATCAAGCCTTTTGAATAGGTACGTTCATTTTTCTAGACTTTCCCCTCCCCCCTCCCTTTTTTTATTATTTATTATAAGGGGTGGCTCTCTAGAAAGGAGAAGAAGAGGAATGCACTGGGAAGGGTATGTGATGGCATGTGCATTTGGTACTGATAGCATGATGGCACAGCTCTGTAACTCCAGCTACCAAGGAGACTGAGCCTGGTGGATCTCCTGACCCCAAGAGCTCTCAGCTGCAGTGAGCTATAGAGATCAATAGGGTGAGTCTCTGGGCACAGTGGAGCCACTAGGTAGTCTAAGGAAGGCTGAACCTGGCCAGACCAATCAATAGTGGGATCTGGCCCATAACAGTCCCTTCACTTCCAGCCTGGGTGAAATGGGAAGACCTAGATTTTAAAAGAGTGGATAGAATGTGTAGTGGATAGAGTGCTGAGCCTGGAGTCAGGAAAATTCATCTTCCAGAGTTCAAATTTGTCCTTAGACACTTACTAGCTGTATGACCCTGGGCAAGTCGCATCACCCTATTTGCCTCGGTTTCCTCATCTGTAAAATGAGCTGGAAAAGGAAATGGCAAGCTACTCTAGTATCTTTGCCATGAAAACCCTAAATGGGGTCATGAAGAGTTAGACACCACTGAACAACAATAGACTTTAAAAATAAATGTTGTAAGGGGAAGCTAGGTGGCACAATGGATAGAGCACCAACCCTGGAGTCAGGAGTACCTGGGTTCAAATCCGGCCTCAGACACTTAACACTTACTAGCTGTGTGACCCTGGGCAAGTCACTTAACCCCAATTGCCTCACTAAAAAACTAATAAATAAATAAATGTTGTAGAAACAGAAGCTATCAATAAAACTGTATATTTAAAAAGAAGGGGGCAGCTAGGTGGCATAGTGGATAAAGCACCAGCCCTGGATTCAAGAGGACCTGAGTTCAAATCCGGCCTGACACTTGATACTCACTAGCTGTGTGAGCTTGGGCAAGTCACTTAACCCTCATTGCCCCACCAAAACAAAAAAGGAGTTGGACTTGATGGCTTCTATGGTCCCTTCTAGCACAATCTTATAGCATTGATCTAATGTGTTAAGGTTGGAAAATGTTTTACACAGATTATTTCTTTTAATCCTCACAACCACCCTATAAGGTAAATAAAGTCAATAAGCATGTATTAAGCACCTACTATGTGTCAGGTGCTGTGGTAAACATTGGGGGATACAAAGAAAGGAAAAAACAGTCCCTGCTCACAAGGTCCTCTCAAGGGCCTGATGGGGGAGACAACATGCAAACTACAAGGTACAAAGAGGACATAGACCATAGTCATTTCTGAGGTGAAGATCTACCAGAAAGCCAGTTTTTTAAACAACAGAACAGGTTTTCAGACTGAAAAGATAGGGACCCCAGAAGTATGGGGCTGATGTGGACGGGCAAGAAGGAATAGGGCGTGGACATCAGAGAGGGGAGCTTCTGTAGAGGGAGCCTACAACTGAGAATCATGGAGATTTTGAGAGGAGCCATGAAGAAGTTGGTCATGCCTTTCACAGTGACAAATGTAATGCTGAGAGGAAGGAGGTGGCACCATAGCTAACCAGTCTCTGATCTCATCTGATGGTCAAGGCAAGAGTTGTATCCAAATCCAAACTCAATGTGGGGAATGGTAGCCCCAGAAAAGTTAAGTTACTTGTTCAGGGTCTCACAGCTAGTAAATGTCCAAGGCAAAATTTCAACCCAGGACTTCCTGATTCCAAGTGTAGTTCCCTCGCCTTTACACCCAGCTGCCTAGTCTTCATTATTCTTCCTGCTTCTATACCAAAGAAAGAAAATGAAATTCTTTGGTTCCTCATGAGTCCAACCATCCTTTATTGAGGGGAAATTTGGGGGAGCAGAGTGGTTGTGGGACTAAGGTATTGATATTTGATGTTATAAATTCCCTTCCCACTCAGCTATTCTACGTCCTGAGGGTCTTCCTGATATTTTATGTCCTGAGGTCACTTTCAGCTTTAAAATTCTATGTTCTAATATCCCATTACTTGAGAATCAATCAATTAACAAATGCTTTTTAGTGGATCTACTTTGGGTCTAACCCCCTTTGCATCCTCATGGGGGAAATAAAAGCATGCATTCAAATCCTGCCTCTGACACTTAGCTGTGTGATGACAGGCAAGTCACTGAGCCTCTCTGACACAGTCTTTGTCCATGATGTTTCCCTCCAGGATCAAATATAAAACCCTATATGAAGGGGCGGCTAGGTGGCGCAGTGGATAAAGCACCAGCCCTGGATTCAGGAGTACCTGAGTTCAAATCCGGCCTCAGACACTTGACACTTACTAGCTGTGTGACCCTGGGCAAGTCACTTAACCCCCATTGCCCCTCAAAACAAACAAACAAAAAAAAACCCTATATGAGGCTTTAAAAGCCTTTCATAACTTAACCCCTTTTTGTCTTTCCAGTTCTTCACCCCTTCACATACTTTGCAACTAAAAAGAGTCAGAAGTCTTGGGTTCAAATGCTGGAAGATCTGCTCTACAGCTATACAATTTATAGCAGCAACTTACCTTTGGTATGACCACAAGATCAGGGAGGAAGTTCCTCCAGAGACACAAAACAGTTTCTACATTGCCAGAGGACTAACTGATGATGGGAATGGGGATGGGGTTAAGACTGATGGTGCTGCTTGAAAGGAAAGAAAGTTCAAGTCAGGATTTTTGGCACCTTCTAATTTAGGGCACCGGGGAACTTTGCTCTAGTGGCTATACCCTAGTTAGGGCTCTAAAACCAGATGATCTTCAAGGGGGAGGAGGGAATGTTGCATTCCTTTATGTTGATCTTTTGTTGTTGTTGTTGTTAGTCTGTTTAATTATAAACAAAAAGGAGAAAAAAGAAAAATCAATTTTTACATAAAATCCTGAAGAAGACAGAGCCTTTTATTCAATTTCTCAAAATCAATACTTTGACACTTTCTTGCTGGGTGACCACTTGCAAAGCATTTAACCTCTCTGGGCTTTAGTTGCTTTTTTCTACAATGGGAATAATAGTGAACAGCTTACCTCTCTGGGTGGTTGTGAATAAAGAAACTTTAAGGCACAATAGAAATGTAAATTGTTATTACTGTTATTATTATGTCTCAGGTCTTTTATTTAGAGGCACATTCAAAGAAATCTAAAGATAAACCAACAAAAATCTTTCAGGAGCTACAGGTAGGCATCCCTGTACTGCTAGGTGATGGGATCCCATAAGCCTCTGCCGCCCAAACCCCAAAGCCTGGAAGGGGCTGCAGTGAAAGGCAGCCTGCCAGCCAGCTGCTCCCTGGGGGGGCCAGATGCTGCCTGCCATGGATGAGTTATCAGCTGGGGCCGGTCCCCTGACTCTCTTCACTAGCCCTTGCTGATAGATCCTGATTAAATAAAAGATGTTTCTTCCGCCTCCTCTTTTGTCCCCCTAAGATTGCAGCAGGGACTGAGAGTCTCAAGAGGTCAGACAAGGACGTGGGAAAGGCCCCATCCAGCATTTCACGGCCCATAATGCCCCAGCTGATTTACAAATGACTCCGGAACCTGCTGCCCTTCTGCCAACACCAGCACCTCCAGCCACCAATGGTGAGTCTGCCAACATCTTCAAACACCAATTCTGAGGCAGCCAATGCTTCCAACCACTGATATAAGCAGTGCCAGCACCTCCACCCACCAACAAGAAGTCTGACCCTTCCATCTACCAGCACAGCCACTGCCAACACCTCTATTTACTAGCACTGAGACTTCTAATGCCCCCAACCATTGCCAACACCTCTGACCACCAACACAACCACTGCCAACACCTCTATTTACTAGCACTGAGACTTCTAATGCCCCCAACCATTGCCAACACCTCTGACCACCAACACAACCACTGCCAACACCTCTATTTACTAGCACTGAGACTTCTAACGCCCCCAACCATTGCCAACACCTCTGACCACCAACACAACCACTGCCAACACTTTCAACCACCAATACTGAGATAGTCAACATTTCCAGCCATTAATACAGAAACTGCCAACACCTCTATCTACCAGCACTAAGACTTATAATACCTCCAACCACTGCCAACACTTCTAACCACCAACAGACCCATTGCCAGCCTTTCCAACCACCAACACTGGAACTGTCAACACTTCCAACCACCAATAATGAGACTGTCAACACCTTCAGCAACCAACATCAACAACTCTACACACAAATACAACCAGTGCCAACACCTCCAGCCACTAACACGGGCACTGTCAAAATCTCTAACCATAAACATAACCACCAATAACATTTCCAATCAATGATACAACCAGTGCCAACACCTCCAGCCTTTAGCACTGAGACCACCAACACCTACAACCATTAATATAACCATTGTCAATAATACCTCCAACCACCAATAATGAGGCTTGTCAATACCTCCAACCATCAACTTATATAATCAAAATGATCCATTAGACTGTAAGCTCCCTGAGGGCAGGGACAGTCTTTTGCTTCTTTTTGTATCCCCAGTGTTTAGCACATTGCCTGGTCCATAGCAGGGTGTTTAATAAATGTTTATTGAATAAATCTTTTTTATCTTTTGATTGCCTCTGTCCCTTGTTTGGTTAAGAATTCTCTGCCTGAGGGGCAGCTAGGTAGTGCAGTGGATAGAGCACTGGCCCTGGAGTCAGGAAGACCTGAGTTCAAATCCAGCCTCAGACATTTGACAACTTAACTAGCTGTGTGACCCTGGGCAAGTCACTTAACTCCAATTGCCTCACCAAAAAAACAAACAAACAAAAAAAAGAATTCTCTGTCTGGCCATAGCCATATGGCCTGATCTGTTTCTCTTCTAATTGTTTTTAAGGTATGACCTTTGAGCTTATATATAGTGGAAGGTCTTGGTCTAAATCTAATATTTGCCAACCCCCTTTCCAGTTTTCCAAGTAGTTCTCATTTAATATTACCCACTGATACCTATAACCACCAACATTGAAACTGTCCACATGGAGACTACCAGTGTTGGTACAAAAAGGTTGTAAGGGGGTGGGGGGGGAGAGGGAGGGGTTAATACAGCTAGTAAATGTCTGAAGCAGGATTTAAACCCAGGTTGTCCTGAAGGTCCAATACTCTACTCACTAGACTACTTAGTTACTTCTACTTCATATATAAAATGAGGAAGTTGGACTAAATGACCACCACCATCACCACTTCAAAAACCAACACTGTGCATGGAACAAATATTTGTTGAACATGTAGCAGATGGTTTGGTGTTACTCTCCCAACTCATACTCAAACTAGTAGACTGGGGCCTCAGAACCTGGCTGGGTACTTCTATCCCAGTTTCGAGAGGCAAGTTGCTATATCTTCTACCAGGGTTCAAGGAGATCCTGAGGAGAGTCTAGTGGTTTCCTAATGATATTTATTGCTCATGGGTCCATACCTGTGTCCTTTTCCCTATGGTTATCAATTCATTTTAGTCAGCAAAATGCATTAGCTTTTAGAACCAGTCATTTGCTAAGGTGGAGTAGTAAGAAGAGTTGGTACAAAACACATGCTTCCATAAGTCTTCTACCAGCACATAAAGATGTCAGGGGAGAGTGGGTTCAAGCTTAAAGGCTGGTGCATGCGACAAAGGGGGTAATTTATAACTCCTAGCTACTTGAAGTCCTTTTCTTTCCATCAAAGGATACTCAGGAAATTTCCCTTAGGCTGTAGCTTCTGCTCAGCACCAGTTCTGAAACCTCCTTTCTCCAGTGCATCTAGTTTGTCCTCATGGGTTATTGATGCAGACATTGCCTCTGCTTACTTTGGAGATGCTGACAATGAGAATTGAACAGAAGAGGGCAGCATTCTGGGTATGCTACTAATGAGAAGTCCCAAATCCTCCAACCCTCAGAAGGTCACAGTGTCCTCCTCTGGTCAAAGATGAAAGAGGAGACAGAGGTTCCTCTACACTCTCTCCTTAGGCAATTCCCTCTCAGAGGCTTGACTGGAATAGCCATCTCTCCTCTACACTGCCAGATTCCAAACTCGCTTACTGATTTTATAATATCACATGGGTGCAATCAAGTTTGTCAAAAAATCTGAATATACCTCCAGTCACACCTAGATGAAATGTCTTTGATTGATTAATGCAAGATGTTGAAGTCTTCTGATTAATTCATTGGTTCAATGAGATGTTTTCACCTGACAAAGGTGTTGGGACTAGAGCATTTTGTTGGTTGAGTGACATGAGGATGATTGACTCCCATCCTCCCATCCTCAACTGTCACCACTGCCAACACACCAAAAGTGATCACCTCTTCCAACAAAAATACTGCTACCAAAGTTAGCACTAGTAATGGGCAGTGTACATAGATGGTGCCTCAGACACAGTATATAATAGAGTGGGTGCCCCACATGGGCCATTTAAAAACATATCTCCTGGATAAAGCACCAGCCATGGATTCAGGAGTTCCTGAGTTCAAATCTGGCCTCAGACACTTGACACTTACTAGCTGTGTGATCCTGGGCAAGTCACTTAACCCCCATTGCCCCGCAAAAAAAACCCAAAACCAAAACCAAAAAAAAAACCACATATCTCCTACATTCAAATGCTACAATGTATCTGTGATGTCACAGAGTGAGTAGACCCTCCATGGATGAAGATCTCAACCCATCTCTGTCTGCCTAGATCATAGATTCATGTCTCTGTCTTGCCTTAAATCCCAAACTGATGGTTTTTCCAATGTGTTGGGGACCTTCTTCTTTCTCATTTTGTTACATGGATATTAATGGAATGTTAGAAACTCCATCTTCTTAAATTAGAGTTATGATTTCATCAGCATAGGGAGCTCTACCAGTTAGGACCTTCTTTCACCAAAACAAATTAGCAACTTCTCTCCCATTTGTGGTTTTACAGAATTGCCTGAAGCCCAGGGAAGTGATGGGTCTTGCCCAGGGTCATATAGTCAGTATATGTCAGGGGCAGGACCTCAAACGTGGTCTTCTGCACCCTGATGTTACCTGTCTACCCATTAAGCCATGGTTATCTCTTATTATCAAATATATAGCCCTTGAAAAATGTCAAGCAACATTATAGAAAAGTACATTTTAAAGTTTTAAAATCTAAGGGACAACTTAGAATCTTTCTCACTTGACCATAACTTCTATGAACCATGGAATCTTAAGGGCAGACAAAAATTTGAAGATCATCACATCCAACCCCCTTGCTGTACAGATGTGCAAACTGGGGCTCCCAGGAGATTAAGCAACTTGTCTGTGGTTTTACAGCTAATCTCAAGGGTACAATTTGAACCCAAGTCTTCCTGCCTCTGAGATCAGCCCTATGCATTACACCATACAGTCTACTTAGAAACTGAAGCAATAGCAGAGTGGAGAGAAAGCTGAGCTTGAAGTCTAGGAGAGCTGGGTTTAAATCCCCCTTATGCCACTAAGCTGTCTATCCCCTGCCAAGTCACTTAACCTCTATATGAGTCAGGGAACACCCTAGCATTTATCTGCTAAGTCCCAGAGTCCCCACACCAGGAGTAACCTGTCAGCCCTGTCAGAACTTCTAAGATCTGACATTTCTTTCATGTAGATACTTCACCCTCTGACACAGATCTCAGCCCCTTCACACCTTGGTAGGCAGTTTAATGAGTATTTGAATAGAAATCAGTGTCTATGAGCACCCATCAATTGGGGAATGGCTAAACAAATTACAGTATAAGAATGCAATAGAATACTATTGTACTGATGAGAAATGATGAAATGGGTTCAGAGAAGCCTCCAAGGGCCTGCATGAACTAATGCAGAGCAAAGTGAGCAGAACCAGGACAATCATTTATGCAATGGCAACAATTGCATAAAAAACTTTGGAAGACTTAAGATTTCTCTGATTGATACAATGACTGACCATGATTCCAGAGGACATATGAGGAAACATGCTACCCATCTCCTGACAGAGAAGCAAAGGATTCAAGATGCAGAAGGAGACATCATTTTGTTGGACATGGATAATGCATCTAAGTAGCACAGTGGATAGAGTGCTGGGTCTGGAGTCAGGAAGTCTCATCTTCCTGAATTCAAATCTGGCCTCAAATACTAGCTGTGTAACCCTGGGCAAGTCACTTAACCCTGTTTGCCTCAATTTCCTCATCTGTAAAATAAACTGGAGAAGGAAATGGTAAACCTCCAGGATCATTGCCTAGAAAACCCCAAATAGGGGCATGAAGAGTCAAACACAACTGAATCAAATGATCAACAACAGCAGTACAATAATTTGTTTTGCTTGACTGGGTATATTTGTTACAAAGTTTGGATTTTCTTTTTTTGTCTTTCAGTGAAAGGAGAGGGAAAGAGGTAGAAATAAATGCTTATTCGTTGAAAATAACATGGATTTAAAAAAATAACATTGCCTGAGAGCCAGCCTTCAGGTGATAAGTGGCCCCAAATCTTGTTGGCTTGTTTCTTGATTACTGGATGTCTAGTCCAGCCCAGATCTCTCTCCCTTTTGCTTCTCCAGTTTGTGGTACCTGCCAGACTAGGGTCCAAGCTCCATTGCTACTGCTTTGAGAACCCAGGGTCACTTACAGACAGCACAGAGGGCTTTAGTGGAAGTTTTAAAATATTTTTATAAATGCACATATTTTTAACACCAGGAAGTTTCATTCCCCATAGAATGTAGGTGTTAATGTTGCAATAAGTACAGTGGGAAGAAAGACAGCTCATTCTGGTAAAGAAGGTTGGCCTTACAGTCTGGAAGACCTGAGTTCAAGAATTACCTCTGGGGCAGCTAGGTGGCGCAGTGGATAGAGCACCGGCCCTGGAATCAGGTGTACCTGAGTTCAAATCTGGCCTCAGACACTTAACACTTACTAGCTGTGACCCTGGGCAAGTCACTTAACCCCAATTGCCTCACTAAAAAAAAAAAAAAAGAATTACCTCTGATTAGTAGCTGGGTGTGACCCTATTTATTTTAGGTGTACCTAGTTATTTATAAATTTCCCCCATCAAAATGGGGGCTCCTTGATGGCTAGGACTGTTTTTGCCTTCCCCTGTATCCCTTGCCCTTAACACAGTGTCAAGAACATAGTAAGCACTTAATAAATGTTTGTTGACTGACAGCCTCTCAGAGCCCCCAAGCAGCTCCTTAGGACAACGAGGGGGCAGAGCAGGTGCTGATGGGCATTGACACGCAATGAATTCACCCCTCCTATGTGTGTTGATTCTACCGTTAAGAGCAGAAATTGTCTGATTTTTAAATGATTTTTAATGATAATTTAATGCTTTTTTGCATCTTTAACACTTGGCACATATAGTAGTAAGCATTTAATAAATGTCTTTCATTCACATTCTTGTTCATCTAAGTCAGCACTACCATTCCTGAAGGGATATATATCCATCAGTTGCCCTGACTCCACTTACCATTCCTGTGATTTCCCAGAACAAAACTTCCCTCCCAGGCCACCACTTCACTGGATATGTTGGTGAAGAGAGCTCTCTTATTAGAATATAAATTCCTTTGAGAATGTGAGCTACCTTGCTTTTTATATTTGTATTCCCAGGGCTTAGCACAGTGCCTTGCACATAGTAGGCACTTAATAAATGTTTATGATGATTGTATTTGGGAAGCTAGGTGGTGCAGTGGATAGAGCACTGGGCTTGGAATCAGGAAGACTCATCTTCATGAGTTCAAATCCAACTTCAGATACTTACTAGCTGTGTGGCCCCTGGGCAAGTCATTTAACCCTCATTGCCCTACAAAACAAAACAAAAACAAACAAACAAAAAAGCCAAAGGGGAAAAAAAATGTAAGCTCCTCAAGAGTAGAAACTGTCTTGATTTTTTATTTGTATTCCCAGCACTAAGTAATAATGTGGCCCATAGAAAGGGCTTAATAAATGCTTTTTCATTTATTCCATCTTTGGTAGAGAGTATTTCCTCACCAAGTTCCTTGTATCAAATAAACCACAAATTTTTTTTTGGTGAGGCAGTTGGGGTTAAGTGACCTGCCTAGGGTCACACAGCTAGTTTCAAGTGTCTGAGGCTGGATTTGAACTCAGATCCTCCTGATTCTAGGGCCAGTGCTCTATCCACTGTACCACCTAGCTACCCCTTAGAGGTCTCTTTGAAAAAATGATACTTTGAGAGTGGTAGATTTAAAGCTAGAAAAGGCCTTAAAGGTCCTTTAATCTAACTCCCTTAAGAGGAATTAATTGAGGCACAGAAAGGTTAAGCCACTTGCCCAAGGTCACACAGGAAATAGAAACTGGGATTCGAACCCCAGTGCTTAGCATAAGGTAGGTGTTTAATAAATGTTTATTGATTGCTTGATAAAGTGTTGGGTGGGGACACAGGAAATCCTGAAGTCAAATCCAACTTTAGATGCTTAACTAGCTGTGAGCCTCCAGGCAAATCACTTAACCTTTCTCAGACTCGGTTTCCTCATCCGTAAAACGGAAATAGTAATACCATCCACCTCCCATACTTTTGTTAGGCTCAAATGAGATGATATTTGTAAAGTGCTGTGCAAACCCCATTAATGCTAGCTTTCACCACCATCATTACCTGAAAACCTCATCCTGCTCTAGGAAGTCTTCCCTAATTCTTAACCCCAGCACTGCTCTGTCCATGTATTCATTCATTCATTGATTCAGCAAACATTAATTAAGCTTTGTGTAAGGTATATACTGTGTATTGATGATGAAAAGTCTAAAATGTAACAGTCCCCACCCTCATTAGCCAACAGGGAAGGGGAAGGAGAGGTAGACAGCAGAAGATGCCCACAAATGAGTATGATACAGAGTGGAGTATGATGGAATCATAGCAAAGAGCTATAGGGTTAGCTGAGGAGGGACTCTTGTGACCACTGAAGGCTTCAAGATTCCTCAGGGAAGTCCCCAAGTCCCTCTCTGAAACTCAGCAACTCAGCGTGAAAATGAGGGGCTTGGATTACACAGTTCTGAGGCCCCTTCCAGCTCTAAGGGTCAGATCTATGATCTTATGATCCCCAGGATGGGAGTCACAACCGAGCCCGGTCTTTAAAGAGAAAAAGGATTTCAACTGGTAAAGTATATTCCAGACATGGAGGAGAGTCTGAACCGATAGAGGGGATAAGGATAAGATCCGGGTTAAGGAGACGGAATGTCAAGTTCAAGGAATAGCCAGGAAGCTAGTTAGATCATAAATATGGAGTGTGGAATGTTGAGTTGTGAAATAAGACCAGAGAGATGGTTTCTCTTGTCGGTCTTCTCCCAGCAGAATGTAAACTCCTCAAAGGCAGGAGCTCTCGAACTGGGGCTTGCACTCAAGCTTAGGCGCTCGCTCGTGCTCTCTCTCTCTCTCTCTCTCTCTCTCATTCATTCATTTCTTTCTTTCTTTTTCCTTTCCTTTCTTCTTTCCTTCTCTCCTTTCCTTTCTTCCTCCCTTTCTGTCCTTTCCCCCACCTTTCTTGTGTTGGTCTTTCTTTTCTTTTTTGTCTCTTTCTCCTTTCTTCATTTCCTTCTTTCTTTTTACCTTTTCCTTTCTTTCCTTCTTTCCACCTTTTTTCTTTTCTTTTTTATCTCTCTCCTTTCTTCCTTCATTTTCTTCTTTCTTTCTTTCCTTTCTTCCTTCCTTTCTGTCCTTTCCTTCCTTTTTTCCTCTCTCCTCCCTTTATTTCCTTCCTTCTTTATTTCTATTCCTTTCTTCCTTTCTGTCCTTTTTCCGCCTTTCTTTCTCTTTACTCTTTTCTTTTTGTCTTTCTTTTTTTGTCTCTCTCTCCTTTCTTCCTTCATTTAATTCTTTCTTTTTTATTTTCCTTTCTTTCCTTTCCTTTCTGTCCTTTCCATCTTTCTTTTTTTTGTCTCTCCTTTCTTCCTTCATTTCATCCTTTTTTCTTTTCCTTTCTTTCCTTTCCTTCCTGTCCTCTGCATCTTTCTTTTCTGTTTCTCTCTGTCTCTCTGTCTCTCTCTGTGTGTCTCTCTCTGTATCTCTCTCTCTCTCTCTCTCTCTTTGACTTCCCAGCCCCTACCCTAATCGGTTCATAAATGCCATAAATCATAAATGCTGGTTCCCTTGACTTTGTGAGGGTTATCCTACAACAGTGGAAGATTTCTTTGTTCTGAATCACATAGGCTCATGAAGTTTAAAGCTACAAGGAATCTCCTCCATTCTCCCCATTTTACCACTGAGGAGTAAGGCTGGGTCGGGAAGGTCGGTTCAACCAGTCTGTGGGAGGATTTGCTTGTCACCCACACCCAGTAACAGGTAGAGCCCAGATTTGAACCCTGTCAGTCACTTGACTCCAAACCTTCAGTACCCAGGCTGCTTCTAGGTGTGTCTAACAAAAACAATCGTTTACATTTCAATAGTATTTGAAGATTTTAAAAGCCCTTTATTCATGAAGACCTAGAGAATTCCCGCTGTGGAAACTGCATAACCACATTTTATGGATGCTCCCTAAATTTAATTCCTTGACCCCAGTCTCAAAGCTAGCTGAGTAACCCGGGTAGGATTTGAATCCAGTTTCTGAGTTCCGAATCCATCTCTTTCCATCACACTGTTTTTCCAGAACTTGGACCTCCCCAATCTGGATGACTCCAAAGGCTTCCAATATCTACCCAGAGGTACTGAGGCCGTGCTCAGCACACTTGGGGGTCTGTCTCTGTCTCTTGGTCACCTGGAGTTCCTTCCCTTCCCCCTACTCTCCCCAAAGGGGAGAATAAATGGGGAATCTCTTGCCTGAGAAGTTTGCCTGGACACCCAGATCCTGGGCTCCAAGCAAGGAAAGGAGAGCTGGAATCAGCAGCAGCAAAGGGGGAAGGGGAGGATTTCAATAGGTTTGTGACTGGGTTGGAGAGAAGGGATGAGGGGAAGTGAAGAATGCTTTGGGTGTGAGTCAGGATTTAGGCCAGAACTAACCAGAGGAGGGGGCCCAACAAACCTAGGCCAGAGAGCCTCCGGAGGCAGAATTCCACGGGGCCTGCCAGACACTGGCTCCTCCCTGGGGCAGCCCCGAGAGGAAGGGAGTAGGTAGGAACAAAGCGGGCCCCCACCCCAACTGAGCTACGGGCCAGCCACCAGGCTCTCTACCCATTAAGGAGCAGACTGACTGGCTCCGGCCACAATGCGCCCAGCCTTTGTCCTAGTCCCTGCCCCACCCACTCCCATGAGCCCCTCCCCTCTTTGGCTCCCACCTTGAAGCCCCACCCTTTCCATAATCCCCCTAGACCCCGATCCTTCTAGGACCTCTCTCACAGACCCTCCTTCTCCCAATACTCTTCACAAGCTCCTCCCCTCACGTTGCCTTACTGCCCCACCCCGCGCCCCGAAACTGCCTTCAGCCCACAATCTACCTCACAGACCCCCGACTCAAGGATCCCTTCTCCCAGGGATGGGGGGTTGGAAACTGAACTAAGTGGGGGCAGCTAGGTGCCGCAGTGGATAAAGCACCGGCCCTGGAGTCAGAAGGATCTGAGTTCAAATCCGACCTCAGACACTTAACATTTACTAGCTGTGTGACCCTGGGCAAGTCACTTAACCCCAATTCACACACACACATACACACACACACACACACACACACACAAAGATAGATTAGAAACTGAACTAAGGCTTTCAGGGTCCTTGAAAAGGGGAAGGGCAGAGAGAAAGGCTGAAAGGGACCCAATATATCTCTGGCCACCCAACATCCTTCATAGAGAGCCCCGATTTCAAGAAGAGAAATTGCTTTTAACAAAAGAAAAGGTCTAACCTGACTTCAAGCCTTGATTTTTGGTTTGGGAAACTCAGTTTCCAAAGTGGTAATCTGGTAATACCTTTACACACACACACACACACACACACACACACACACACACACACACACACACACACACACGCAAACTCATCTCCCCCCCTCCCTTCTCTTCCCTCATCTCCCACTGCTAAAATTGGTCAGACCACAGACGCAGAGCTGAAAGAGAGCTTAAAAATCACCTAGTCCAACTTTCCCATTTCACAGATGTGGAAACTGAGGACTTTCTCAACATCACACAAGAGTCAGAGGCAGAATTTGAACCCGGTTGCTCTTTTTCTCACGGTTATCAGGGTGTTTGCCTTTATGTTAGACCCCACCCACCCCGGGAAATTCAGCCCACAAGGATGTTCCCTGAGCTTCTAGAGCAGAACCCTACTTGCTGCCGCTGGTGTCCAAAGATGCCTCCATCGTAGGAGCGTCTTAAGGAAAGAACAATTTAAGCCTTCGAGGGACTGGATCTGGCCTAGGGCCCAGCTATAAAGACTGCCAGCCTTAGATTCCTTCCCACCCTCCACTCCTTTACATAGGCAGTCCCAGATGCCTGGAATGCATTCCCTCCCCTCCTCGAGGAAGCCTCTAAAAATCCTGGCCTCCTGCTCGAGTTCTTCCCAGATTCCAGGAATCCCCCTCCCCCAGAAGGAATTACTGTCAGGCAGATTTTGCATTTGTTTTGTAAATGCTTTTCATTTTACTTACTGGGGTAATGGTATGCGTTATCTCTCCAGGGGAAGGTAAGCCCCCAGTGGGCAGGGACCCTTTCGGGTTTTGGGGGGCTGCCCTCCATGCCTAACATTCCACCCACCCTGCACAAAGCAGGTACTCAACAGATACCCGTTAGATGCTTACTAGCTGTGTGACCCTGAGCAAATCATTTCATCTCTCCTCACTCAGCCTCAAGTTTTCTGGAAAATGGGAACAATATTAGCACCTACCTCTGAGGTTGTAGCAGAGCAGATGAGATAATTAACATGTGGAAAATGACGGGCAACCCTTCAAAAACTCTCCATGCTGGCTGCGACTGTTGTCAAATTAAACTGAATTGGATTAGCCTTGCTAGGGAGAGACTGAGCACCCCAAGGCAGGAACCCCATTATAATCACTCCTCTAGTCTCTCCCCACAGGGCCAGACACACAGTAGGCCTCAATACATACTCCAAATTCAATTGAAGGTAAGGTGGTTGACCCGAGACTGGAAGTCTGGGACACACCCAGCCCAGACGGGGCTGTTCCTGGAGTGGGGGGAAAGGATGGGGGATGGAGAGGGAGGGAGCCCCATTGTTTTGGTAACCAAGGCTCAAAGACCCTTTTGAAGAAGGGAGAATTACAGGTGAATGACTGTGAAAGTAAGGGTCTGGCTGGAGCCAGGCTGGGGTGGAGGGCCTGGCCTGGGGGTGCCCCAGTCTGTCTTGCATATATGTAAGTCTGACAGCTTTCCCACCTACCCACCGAGCCTGGACAGGTCTGGCTGGTCACCAGGTTCATGCTCCAGCTGGTGGAGGACTCAGTGAAGGAGGGAAGCCTGGGTAATCCTCAGGAAGACAAGATTGGCTCCCAGCACCAGACCCCAGGCGCCCTGAATGTGGAGGGTCAGAAAACGAGCTGTGGGATTCTCTGGGGTCCTAGCTAACCAACCCTTCCCCAGCGTCTGAGTCATCAATAAATCACTGTCGGCCTCTCCCTCCTCCTTTGATTCCATTCAGTAAACAATCAACATGCATTGTCCCGGGCAGTAGGAATACAAAGAGAATTAGACCCTTTACCCTTTTTTTTTTTTACTAGACCTAGGAGAGAAAGAGGAGGGTTTGGATGCTAGAGCTGGCACTAATTCAGTTGTGGCCTTGGGCAAGCTGAGGCCCTCTTCTGCCTCAGTTTCCTCATTTGTTAAATGAAGCAGCTACACTAGGTGATCCCTAAGGTCTTTTCTAGCTAGAGATCTGCTAGAAGCAGGGGGGTGGGGGGAAGGAACCAAGGGGAAAAAGGAAAAAGATGAAAGAAAAAAAGATAATGAGAAAAGACAGGGGAGACAACAGGAGAGAAGAGAAAAGCAACTGGGAAGAGAGAACCAGTCATATCCAACAGCCAATATCTTCCTCTACTTCCATCTTCCTCCCATCCCAAAGGGAGAGACAAACAGAAGGAGGATACCGGGCTGACCTGGTCTAGAGCAGGGAAAGAGCTTCATTTGGATTCAGAGCACCTCAGTTTAAACTCGGGCTCTAATCCCTGTGACCTTGAACCACATAACCTGTCTGTGACTCAGTTTTCTCAGCTGTAAAAATGGGAAAAGGGAAGTCACTGATCTTTTAACATTCCTTGCAGACCTAAGACTAAGAGCCTGTATCCTCACTAGGGTTTTTCCTATCTCTAGGGTCTTATCTTTACTAAATAGCCTTAAACAGCCCTTCCAGATAGACTAGGCTCCTTCTTGTCCCATCCCCCCTCCCCTCCCCACTCCACCACGCACACCACAAGCAGCCTCCGTCTGGGTTTATACTGTTTTCATCCTCCCCATCCCCACCTCCCGTGCCTTCTTAATCCTCCCCAGAAGCCCTAGCTTCAGTCTCCCCCCTTCCACGAGGTCCAAGAGCACGGTGGAATTTGACTCAGAACTCATCAGTTTCCTCTTCTGGGAAATAGATATAATTATATGTGTACTACATTCAAAGGTTCCAACACTGAAAGCTAAAAAGCACCTCCTAAACCATCGGGTCCAAACCGTCTTAACTTGTGGGTCGGGACCCCATATGGGGTAACTGAATGTGGGGGGTCATGAAAACTCTGACAACAGTAAAAGGTTATATATACCTATTTGATATCCGTATATAGCTGGGATCACATACAAATTTGTCGAGTAAAAAGGGATCACAAGAGGAAAAAGTTTAAGAAGCCCTGGTCCAGTCCAGCTCTCTTATTTTGAGTTTGGGAGAGGTTACAGGATTCATATTTACCATTTGTTCCACCACCGTGCTTGCACATTTAGGACTTAATTACCCCCCTCAGCATTTAAAAACCTTTTATTTCTGTTTGGCTGGTATAGACTGTGAACTTCTCTAAATCAAGTCTTTCCCATTCCTGAAAGTGATTTCAAATCACTAGAAACATTGTTTCTTTCAATTAATCTAGATTCCCAGCCTCAAGGTCTTGCTTCAATTCAATTCTACAAACCTTACAAAAATAGTCAACAAGCATTTATTGTTTTGGGGCGGCAATGAGGGTTAAGTGACTTGTGTCAAGTGTCTGAGGCTGGATTTGAACTCAGGTCCTCCTGAATCCAGGGCCGGTGCTCTATCCACTGTGCCACTTAGCTGCCCCCTCAACAGGCATTTATTAAGCACCTACTACATGCCAGACACAGTGCTAGGTGCTCACAATATGAGATATGAAGGGGGGCGGGGTTCTATTGGCTAGATGCATGCATACATATATTAAGTCAAGATCTTGTCAACCACCCAACTAGGATTAAGCACCTACTATGTGCCAGGTACTGTGTCCCTGCTCTTAATATCTCCCAGTGTCATAAGGGACACCACATCTAAATAACTGAGCTACATAAAGGGTAAATTAGAGGTACCCAAGAGAAGGAAGGCACTAGAATGAAGAGGTTTTCATTTAGATTTAATGCCTAATAGATTTAATTTCATTCCATTCCATTTAGATTTAATTCAATTCCATTCGACAAACATGTGTCAGCCACCTTTTCCGTATCAGACACTGTGCTGGGGGGGGGGGGGGGCGGGGAGCAGTATAAAGACAAAACTAAAAAGTCCCTGACTTCAAAGAGCTTTCATTCTTTTTTTTTTTTTTGGCAGGGCAATGGGGGTTAAGTGACTTGCCCAGGGTCACACAGCCAGTAAGTGTCAAGTGTCTGAGGCTGGATTTGAACTCAGGAACTCCTGAATCCAGGGCCAGTGCTCTATCCACTGCACCACCTAGCTGCCCCCAGAGCTTTCATTCTAATGGTGGGAATACAATAGCAACAGAAGTAACTACAAAGTAATTTCAAGAGGGAGAATGCTAGCTACTACCTTGGGTTTGGGAGCTCAGGAAAACCTGTTTCCTAAAGTTGGTTTTAAGAGAAGATGGGGATGCCACTAGGTGGAGGTGAGAAGGGAGTCCACTTGTGCAAAGACATATGGAAGCACTTTGTAATGGCAACCTTCTACAGGGAATTGGCCTGTCTAGGACAGAGAGTTGCATGAAATAAGACTGAAAAGTGGGTGGGAACTAGACTGAAATAGGGTACAAATGCCAAAATGTGCCTCCTTCCCTTGGCGGGAGACTTAAAGGACCCTGGCTCCGACCCTACTGTCAGATGTATTTTCAGTGTCTGTTGAATTTGCTTGACTTTTTTCTTAGGAACAAGGAAATGTTTGCTGTGTGTATGGGGGGAATCTCTGGTTAGAACTGTGACATGAAAGCCAAAGACATGGGAGAAACAATATTTTTTAATGTAAATAGCCAGATTAGGAGTTTGTATGTTATCCTAGAGAAGTTCCTGAAGACTTTTGAGCTATGATGGTGAACACCTCTGTGTTGTGGGAATATCAATTCGTTGGCTATGTGGAGGATGAATTGGAGAAGGCACAGGCAGGAGGCAGGGAGACCAATTAGGAGGCTGTTAAGTGATAAGGGGCTGAGCTAGTGTTCCTGTTAGGGGAGTGGAAGGCCTGGATGCAAGAGATTTGGCTCAGGAAGAAGTGACAAATTTTCGAGGAGTTTACAGGCCAGTAGTGGGAAAAAAAAATTGTGTGTCCAAGTAATTAAGATAAAAGGGAGAGTGAGATAAAATGCAAAGGAAAGTAGCAAGCAAAGGACTAAGAGGAATTTGCAGAGGGAGAAATAAACTCAACTTGGGGGATGAGAGAAGGCACCAGAGTTCACACACACACACACACCTTCACAATTCATGAGGGAGAAGGAGAGAAACATGAGATTTGCATTTGAGTCCAGGCATGGGACTAAGGCAAAACGGAGTTATCCAAATCAAAAGGTACAAGACAGAAACAAGAAATGGAGAGCAGTCCCATATGTCTAATACATAAACAGGCCTTGAATGTCAGCATCAGGGATTTCTACTTTATTCTATAGCCACAGATTTTCACCAAAAAGGTTAGATGAAAGGAAAACATCTGAAGCTATGAGAGAGACACAGGCTCATTTCCAGCTCAGCTATGTGAGTGTGAGTGTGAGTCACTCGGTTTTCATAAAAATCACAGTATTTCAGAGTTGGAAGAAAGATCAGAGAACATTCAAGACAATAATTTAATTCAATAGACATTCATTTAGTGCCTACTGTATACAAGGCACTGTGGAAGACACAGGTGATACAAAAACAAAAATGAAATAGTCTCTCAACCTCAAAGAGCTTCCAATCTAAAAGTGCAAAAACATATATTCAGAAATAAAATTTAAAATATAAAAATTTATAGAAAGTAACTTTGGTTGGAAAGCATTACCATATGGAGAAATCAGAAAATGTTTATTGTAGAAGGAGGCACTTAGGGGGCAGCTAGGTGGTTCAGTGGATAAAGTACCAACCCTGGATTCAGGAGGACCTGAGTTCAAATCTGGCTTCAGACACTTGACACTTACTAGCTGTGTGACCCTGGGCAAATCACTTAACCCTCATTGCCCCACCAAAAAAAAAAAGAGAGAGAGAGAAAAGAGAGAGAGAGAAAAGAGAGAGAGAGAATATTGTACTAGTCAAGGTCAGAGATAAGCTAGTGGTCAGGGAGGAGAAAAAATATATGCAAGAGATACTTTGGAGTAATTGGGGGAAATCATCATCAATAATAATAAAATAATGTTTAAATGATATAATAAATTTTTTTAAGAGAAGGAGATGCTGTGGAGGTAGAATGGACAGGACTTTGGGAACAGATTGGATGGGGGGCATGGAAGAGAATGAAGAGTCAATGAGTGCTCCCCAAGGTTGAGAGAACATGGGTGATGAAGGTTGATGGTGCCCCTAACAGGAATAGGGAAGTTAAGATTGTGGGTTCCTGGGCTAGCTAGGTGGCACAGTGGATAGAGCACTGGCCCTGGAGTTAGGGGTACCTGAGTTCAAATCCGACCTCAGACACTTAACACTTAATAGCTGTGTGACCCTGGGCAAGTCACTTAACCCCCATTGCCTCACTAAAAAAAAAACAAACACAAAAAAACAGACAAGAGATTTTGGGGGCAGCTAGGTGGCACAGTGGATAAAGCACTGGCCTTGAATTCAGGAGGACCTGAGTTCAAATCCAGCCTCAGACACTTGACACTTAACTAGCTGTGTGACCCTGGGCAAGTCACTTAACCCCCATTGCCCTTAAAAAAAAAAAAGTCTGACTAAAAAGATTGTGGGTTCCTAGGTTTAGCGCTAGAGAAGGTACTTCAATAGGAGGAATAAGCTCAGGGGAAAAAATAATTAACTCTCTATTGGACATGTTGAATTTTCCATGTCTGGGGCATATCCAGGAGGGGATGTCCAAGGCCCAGCTTGCGATGGGAGACTGGGATTCAGGAGGGAAAGAAGTACTACGTATGTAGGCCTTCTAATGCTACATGTGCCTGAACAAGCTGAAACTCTTTATATGTGTTGTCTCCCCCATCAAAATGGGAACACTTGAGAGCAGGGACTGTCTGATTTTTCTGTTTGAATCTTCAGTGCTTGAACCATGACACATAGTAGGCACTTATTAAATGCTTCATTCATTCACTCATTCATTCATTCATTCATTCATTCATTCATTCATTCATTCATTCATTCATTCATATCATGGGTTGCTTTCCAGCAAGCCCCTGCTTTGTGAAGAGAAAGGTGGCAATGCACAGCTCACAGACACACACACAAAAATGCCAACTAAAAGGGGGTTGGGGGACAGATACCAATAAAAAGATTTTTTTTTAATTTCAGTGGCATTTAGGACAAGACTTGGTTCCCTGCTTGGTGCTGGGGATGCAAAGGCAAAAAGAAAGAAAGAAAGAAAGAAAGAAAGAAAGAAAGAAAGAAAGAAAGAAAGAAAGAAAGAAAGAAAGAAAGAAAGAAAGAAAGAAAGAAAGAAAGAAAGAAAGGAAGGAAGGAAGGAAGGAAGGAAGGAAGGAAGGAAGGAAGGAAGGAAGGAAGGAAGGAAGGAAGAAAGAAAGAAAGAAAGAAAGAAAGAAAGAAAGAAAGAAAGAAAGAAAGAAAGAAAGAAAGAAAGAAAGAAAGAAAGAAAGAAAGAAAGGAAGAAAGGAAGAAAGGAAGAAAGGAAGGAAGGAAGAAAGGAAGAAAGGAAGAAAGAAAGGAAGGAAGGAAGGAAGGAAGGAAGGAAGGAAGGAAGGAAGGAAGGAAGGAAGGAAGGAAGGAAGGAAGGAAGGAAGGAAGGAAGGAAGGAAGGAAGGAAGGAAGAAATAGATCTTGTCCCCCAAGGAACTTACATGGTAAGAGAGATGCATTTTAACTCAATAACTCTTTCCTCACTACACTCTAGTAAGGTAGGTAGTACCAAAGTGTTATTGTCCCATCTTACAGCCAAGGAAAGCTGAGGTTCAAAAGATCTCAAGATCTCATGATCACACAACTTGTAAGTGGCCTGACCAGGATTCAAACCCAGCTCCCACTACCTTTGGCTGAAGCCCCCTTCTGCCACAGACTGCCTTTTAGATTATCTCTAACTGCTGCGGAGCTTGAGAATAGACTTCCCAATAGCCACCCCCAAACCATCCAATACAAAAAAATAATCTGGGGCTTAATTATAGCATGCCTTTTTTTTTTTTGGACCCAAAGTTTGATTTCATGAGAAAATTCCCACCAGTGTATATCAGTTCTCATTCTGCAACATCAGGTACTGAGAAATCAAGTGACTTGTCCAAGGTCTTGGTCTGTGGGTGTCAGGGACCAGAGCCCATGTCTCCATCTCCCACACCAGGTGGCCTCTGGGGACAGAATTTACAGAGTTGAAATCATTGAAGAGTTGAACGAGAAGAGAGCTTAGATCAGGGATGCTTAACCTGGGGTCTGTGAACTTGTTTTTAAAATATTTTCATAACTGACTTCCTTTGTCATTCTAGGTATTTTATTTTATGCATTTCAAATCAGTGTGCTGAGGAATCTCTAGGCTTCACCAAACTGTCAAGGGGGTCCATGACACCAAAAAGATGAATGACCCCTGTCCGAAATCATCCCATTCAACCTCATTTTATGGAGGGTTATCACAAGTCAAGCTTCCACAGAGCTTTAAGGTTGAAGAGGCAGTATCCTCCAAAAAATCCAGTGAAGTAGGAGGTCCAAGCTCGGTGTTCCCCTCGAAAGCCAAGAAGGTCTAATAGCCAGACAGAGTAGCCTGCCCTGAGCAACAAAATCCTCATCTCTAAGGCGGGCAAGTCGCAGCCCAGAGAGGCTGGTGTTGAGAAGGCTGCATGCTCACACAGATGGGACATAGCCAGGCCAGCTGAACCCAGAATTCCAATTTTCTTCCTCTTCATCACGTCTCGGAGTCATATCACATTATAACTGAGAGAGGCCTCAAGTATGACTCTCTCTCTGGTGATAGGTGAGGAAATTCAGGCTCCCAAAGGGGAAGGGACTTGTTTAGGGTGACACAGCATGTTAGCAGCAAAGCTGAGATGTCTCCTGATTCAATCAATTGCTCTCTCCACTAAACCAGCTGCCATCCTTCCATCCCAAAGTCCTGGGCCCCAGCCTTACCTGTTCCTCCCCTCAGCCAGAAATGGGAGGGGGTAGTCAAGGTCATTGAGTGGTATCACTACCTCTGTCTGTCCGGTGGGAATCTTCCTGAAACCTGTTCTCAACTCAGAACCTGTCAGTATCCAGTTAGCCAGGGCAGGGCTGGACTGGGCTGGGCTAGTCTGGTACAGGTCAGAGGTCAATTTTGTCACCATTCCCAACCATGCTCAGGGCAGTCAACCACCCACACCCATTGCACGTAGTGCTAAACAGGCCGCCCGGAGAGATGTCTGGCCAGAGTCATGGGGTTAGAGGTCATCCTGGAAGAACCAGAAGGTGCTGGTTTCTCGGGACAGCCCTGGTCCCTGCTATTCTCTGGGCCCTCCCTTGGCCCTAGGCGACCCCCACCTCTTTCCAACTCCAGAGGACTTTCCCTGTACAAAGGGTTGACCTCTTGGGGCTATCCAGGAAACCATTTAGATGCCATTCTCCAGTCCTGCATCAGGATGAAAAGAGTGAATCTAAAGATACATGTCCATGCACGTACCATGCAGAGAGTCATCTCCAAGAAGCACAGAACACCACTCCTTCATTCACAGAACTGAATCTAGTAAGGAGTTAGGACACCAACACAAAGAAATATAATGCATGACCAATGACATACATGCATGAAAGAGAGAGAAGAAGGTTGTTACCTGCAAGGAAGATCAAGGAAAGCTCACTGGAGAGGAGGCATTTAATTGGACTTTTTTTTTTGGGGGGGGGGCAGGGAGCTGTCCAGGGTTAAGTGACTTACCCAGGGTCACACCGCTAGTGAGTGTCAAGTGTCAGAGACTGGATTTGAACTCGAGTTCTCCTGAATCCAGGGCTGGTGCTTTATCCACTGCACCACCTAGCTGCCCCTTAATTGGACTTTTAAAGGAGGGTAGGTGTTCAACAAGCCAAGAGAGGAAGCAAGGGCATCCTATGCTTACAAAACAACCTGAGGACATGGGGTGATTGAGGGGTGGGGGTGGGGGCAGGGAGCTGTCCAGGTTGGCTAGTCCATAGGAGGGTACAAGGGACCTCAGGGGCCATGTACTCTAATCCTCTGAATTCACAGATGAAGAAACTGAGGCCCAGAGAGGAGAACCTAGGTCACACAAAGCCAGAATTTGAATCCAGCTCCTCTGACTCCAAACCTAGCCCTTTCTCCACCATACCAGGCAGCTAGTCTGACACAATCTCTAAAGTTCCTACAGCTTAAAAGATCACTGGATCGGGGCAGCTAGGTGGTGCAGAGGATAAAGTACCGGCCCTGGATTCAGGAGGACCTGAGTTCAAATCTGACCTCAGATACTTGATATTTACTAGCTGTGTGACCCTCGGCAAGTCACTTAACCCTCATTACCCCACAAAGATCAATGGATCGCTGTTTATTTTTTTAGTTAAATTTAATTAACAAATTTATTAATTCTTCATCTTCCCTCCCACTCCTTCTCAATTGGGAAAAGGAAGAAAAATAAAACAAAATCTTTGGGACAAATATGTGTCATCGAGAAAAACAGATTCCTGCATCGGCTATGTTCAGAAACCTATGTTTGCTTGTGCATCCTAAATCCACTGCCTCTGTGGAGAGGTTGGGAGAACACTACATCATCGTCCTCTGGAATCGGGACTGGTCACGGTGTTGATCAGATGAGCCACTGTTTATATTGCACTTCCTTCATAACAAGCTTGAGAGGTCAGCAGTGTGCTGGGCATAAGTACCCTGATTCTTATTTAATAGATGAGTCAATTGTAACCCTTTCATCCCTGAATCAACCCTTTCAATCCCTGTTCAAGGACTCCCTCACCTGGGTCACTCTTCTGGAAGGGCCCCCAGGATATTTCACTTCATCTCCTACTCCCTGGTCATCGTTACAGTCTAGACAACCATCTTATGGAATGCCTGTCCGGGTCTCTCCCCCCACCCCCACCCCCCCTTGTTCTGGAACCAATAATTGCAGAATTATTCCTGGGAGGCATGTGTCAATCTACTCATTATCCCAGTAACTTTCCCACCAAAGTGCCCCTCCCTGGCTACTAGTCCACCACATGTGTGGTCTCCTCCTATTAGAGTTAAGCAATTCGAGGTCAGGCCCATCTTTATCGTTGAGTTGTTTTTTTCTTTTTAATATACCTAGAACTCAGTTCACCATTGGCCCATAGGAATCAATGAATAAATGCTTTTGCATTCTTTCATTTATTTATTCATTTAAGAGCTTCCCTAGGGTCACAATGTAGGTGACAGAGACTGGGCTAGAAACCAGGTTAGTTACCAGAGAGGGAAAAGGGTAGGGCAGGGCCAGGAATTCCTACCTGTATGCAGATTCCTAAATTTATATTATGGTTATTTGCATATTCTCCCCTTCCCTCCACTCCCATTCCATCGGGTTTATGCTCCTTAAGGGAATAGTAATCATAACAATGATGATAAGGAATTATGCATACTTTTATCTTTATCACCCATGCTTAACACAGGGGTTTGCACTTTGGAGGCCCTTAGTTTGTTAAATCAAATTAAATTTCTCTCTTGACCTAAGAGCACATGCTAATATCAACAGACTGGTGGCTGGCCAAGGGTTTGACCTTATAGAGAGATGTACTTTGGCCCAACAGAAAGAGCAATTTCCTTAAGTTTAACTTACACAAAACTGGAATAGGCTCTTTCAAGCAGTAATGATTGCCCCATTACTAGACAGGTACTTCACAGACACTGGATGACCACCCATGGGGGATTTTATAGACTTCATTATTTGAATTCACTATTTGGTTAGATGATATTTGAGGTCCCTCCCAATACTAAGGTTCTATGATTCTTTTTTTTTGTTTTTTTTGCAGGGCAATGGGGGGTTAAATGACTTGCTCAGGGTCACACAGCTAGTAAGTGTCGGGTATCTGAGGCTGGATTTGAACTCAGGTACTCCTGAATTCAGGGCCGGTGCTTTATTCACTGCACCACCTAGCCACCCCTGATTCTATGATTCTTTGAAAATAACAATCCTGGTCAGATCTGATCTATTCAGATTACCCAAAATAGAGGGAGGGAAAATGAGAATTCCCTGGGGAAAAATAAAAGTTGGGGTAGCAGAACTCAAAGCAATGGTGGTTTTCCATTCTCTTGTGGTCTCAGGCTTGAGCAGACTAAACAGTTGAGATAAGATTACTCGATACTTCTTAAACCAAGAATTTAGGATAAAGCAGAACCCCTAATTTTACAACCACCCCAACTCACTTTTCTCATATGAAGGTCTCCATTCCCCCTATTGTTTCTTAGGAAAGCATTCAATCAACAAGTCTACTTTGCCAGTGGTATACTGGTAAGTATTTAACAACCAGCTCTGGGGGAAGAGATAGAGTATATTCAACATATTTTTTTTAAATTCTGAATCCTTTTTTATCCCCCCCACACTTTTTAATATTTTTTCCCAGTTACATATAAAGACAAATTTTTTTTTTTGGTGATGCAATTGGGGTTAAGTGACTCGCCCAGGGTCACACAGCTAGTAAGTGTCAAGTGTCTGAGGCCGAATTTGAACTCAGGTCCTTCTGACTCCAAGGCCAGTGCTCTATCCACTGTGCCACCTAGCTGCCCCTAAAGATAAATTTTAACATTCATTTTTTAAACAAATTTTGAATTCCAAATTTTTTGCCCTCTTTCTCTCATCTCCCCCATCCCAAAGAAGGTAAGCAATTTTATATAGGTTTTATATATATATATATATATATATATATATATATATATATATATATATATATATATGCAATCATGTAAAACAGACTTCCATATTAGTCATGTTGTAAAAGAAGAAAAAGACCAAAGGAAAAAACCCATGGAAAAAAAATAAAGTATGTTTTGATCTGCATTCAGACTCCATCAGTTCTTTCTCTGGAGGTGGGTGGTGTTTTCTTCTTGAGTTCTTTGGAATTGTCTTAGATCATTGTATCATCGAGAACTAAGTCATTCACAGTTTATCATCATACAACGCTTAACATACTTTTAAGTTGAATCTGAATTACTAAAATTTTCTCCATTACTTTCTTAAGTCTAGACAAACCAACCAAACAATAAATCAAACCCAGATTTGTAGCCTTTGCCAATTTCTGAAGTATAAATGTTTATGACGAAAATTCACCAATCTCCTCTCAAATACCAGTAGGAGCTGACTCCAACACACTCCTGAATGTGGTTAGCACTGAGCCAGGCACCAGTGGAAGAGAAAGAAGGTACTTCATGAGATCAGGTTCTTGCTTATATTCTATCTGTGATTAACACATTAGAAACAATGAAGGAGCAAATTAAGTGCTCAACTAGGGGAACCTGTGTTTGGGTGCCGAGTTGAGCAGTTCTGCCTTCACTCATTATCTGTAAACAAACACTATAGTGTTTGGTCCAAGCAAGGGGGTATCCTTTTCTTTTTTCTTGTTTCATACTTAGTTTAACCCACCCACCTTCAGCCCCATTGTTTTTAGCCTCTTTATGACCTTCATTCATTTTAGACATTAGTTTTCTTGGCATTTTTTTTTTCAAACTCAACATTTAAGTACCTGCTAAAGCTAAGGAAATAGCAAAACATAGGTACCTCACTGACTATTCTTTAGTCATTTTTATTCCCTAATTAATCTAGCCCTTCTTTTTTTTTTCTTTACAGATGTGTATAATCGAACAAAACAAATTCTCACATTGACCATGCCCCTCCCCCTGAAAAAATGTTTCAACCTGCACTCTGAGTCCATCACCTATTTAACTTAGAAGTAGGAGCATGTTTCATCATGACTTCTCTGGAATCCTGGTTGGTCATTGTGTTGATCAGAGCTCCTAAATTTATTTGTCCTGACACTCTTTTTACAGGTCTATGTTTCTTGTCCCTTCTTTCAACTTAAGCACTATTTTAAAATTTTGAGCTCACTGGATAACTCCCATATGTCCACAATGATTTATTTAGCTACCTTCTTTTCTTCTTCCTTAGGTTTATTCACAATTGTCTTGTTAGAATTTCATTTCCTTTAAAACTCTATCCTTTATGATTTGGATGCCCTTTTTTTTTTTCATATTCTTTTTTTTTTTTTTTAGTGAGGCAGTTGGGGTTAAGTGACTTGCCCAGGGTCACACAGCTAGTAACTATTAAGTGTCTGAGGCCGGATTTGAACTCAGGTACTCCTGACTCCAGGGCACTGCGCCATCTAGCTGCCCCTGGATGCCCTTTTAAAGCTTCAGATCATGGAATCATATTCACCTTTTCTCGTGACTTTTAAAAACTTGCTTTCCTAAAGAATGAGATAATTATTTGGTTGTGCCTAGCATTTCCTTTCCTTAATATTATGAACTCCAAGATAATCGAGTCACTTTCTATCAAGGTTCCTACTATTTTCACAATACCAAACACTTCTTCCTTGCTGATCATAAAATGAAGTCCATAATAGAAATTTCCCTCATAGCCTAATCTGCCTTCTGAGATATTAAGCTATAGGTAAAGCATCAGAAATGCATCAGCTACTCTTTTAGCAAGAATGAGATATTCATCAGGAGTCTGGACAGTTCAAGTTCCCATCACAACTGTTCTAAAGTCCCCAACATGTCGCCTCCATGATCATTTTGTCATCTTGGTTCATTGATGAACATCTGTATTTGGGAAAATATCATCCATATCTTTCATCTGGCAAAGTAGGCTGCAGTGCATTGCTAGTCATATTCCTTCTGTTTCTTTCTCTTTATATCCTCATCCAAATGCTTTTCACTGCTGTTTTAACCTCAGGTTTGAGGATTTCCATTCAGGCAAGTGCCTTCTCTATGGACAGTACTACTCCCCACCCCTCTATGGAAAAAAAAAAGGGGGTCTTCTGGGACTTTAAGGAATGGACACATTTCAAAAACTTCTTGCAGGTTCATAGCATCATGGATTTAGATCTAGAAGGAAACTTTGAGTATATCAAATACCACATGTCATGTTATAGATGAGAAAATAGAGGAACAGAGAGGTTTAAATGACTTGAGCACAGGCATAGATCTAGCAAGTGTCTAAGGTCGAATTTGAACAAGTCTTCCTGAATCCAGGTTCCATATACTATTCACTATAGTATTTAGCTTCTTTCCATTCAGTGTCAGCCAATTTAGAGTCCCATAAGGCTCACTTTGCCTCTCTCAAAGATGTCATGATACCTTTACTTTCTCTACAATATCACTAAATACTTTGTTCACAAGAATAAGGTCAAGGCTAGTGACAAATGCAGATGTTGGGAGATGACAGGGACTGGTTTCAGGAGCCAGGACAGAAATTGATAGTCAGGGAGTATGATGATTCCCTCTTCCTTAAATAGCCTTTGGCTTCCACTGGGTCTGGAGCCTGGAGTTGGGCTTGAGGTGGGTTATTAGGAGATTTTACAGATAGCAACTACACAAAACCATAGGCTAGTCTGCAAACAGGAGCTCTCCCCTGGGCCTTCAGCTTAAACCTAACATAGAACAAGTCAGCAATACCATCAGCAATTGGTGAAATCAATGATGGGAGGTATCAGTTAAGCTGGCTACTAATGACATCAGCCTCTCTTGTAGGTCCCTTCTATGGGCTTGTGGGTGAGAGGTGACTTTAATACTGTTTTTGTGTTTTCTCCATCCGAAACCTCAGGGATTACATTATTACTGGGTTTGGAACTGGGTGGTACTTCAGGCATCATATAATCCAACCCACTTGTTTTACTGGTGAGGAAATAAAATCTGATAGAATTGGAGTGATTTGAACAAAGTTATACAGGTGCTAAGTGGCAGATCCATCATTGAAACCCAGATCTTCTGATTACTGAGTCCAATGGTCTTTCCATTTATTACACCAGGCCTGAATTGCTTGTAAGGTCTCTTAAGGTCCAAAAAGAAAGAAGTGCCTCAAGTGGTCAGAGTTCTTTCTTGGACTCAAGATAAGTCTCACTGAGGCTGAGTCTATATACTTAAGGGTTTTTTTTTTGGTGGGGGCAGGGGGTGAGGGGGAGGATGGCTTCTGTTTTGTCCCATGCCCAGCAGCTATTTTTGTTTTAGTGAGGCAAATGGGGTTAAGTGACTTGTCCAGGGTCACACAGCTAGTAAGTGTTAAGTGTCTGAGGCCGGATTTAAACTCAGGTACTCCTGACTCCAGGGCCGGTGCTCTATCCACTGCACCACCTAGCTGCCCCATCCAGCAGCTATTTTTAAGAAACATCATTTTAGTGCCATGGCTACTGTCCATTTCTCACTCTCAAACACAAACCTATGGACCCATTGCTCTCTGATCAATGGTGGTGCTATCTAAAATCTGCGCCTTCATTTCCAGTGTTTTCTAATTTGGCTCCCTTCCACCTATTCCTTGGTCACTAACAACCCCCTTCAGTATTAGCTGGATTTTACACTCCTCAGTCTTCCTGATGATCACTCTCTCTTCCCTTTACCCCCAACTCCAATGGCTTATGTTGATCTATAAATCTTTAATATTTATTTATAAATAATGATAAAACTTTGTAAACTAAGGTTTATGGAGCTCAATCCCGTGAAATGAGAGATGAAGTCTTATTCCTATGTAACCCAGCCTACGCTACAACTTTTACAATGGGGAAAATGAAAAATGAGACCCAGAGAAATGACTTTCCTAGGATCATACAGCTCCTGTAACAGAGAGAGCAATAGATTTGAAATCAGAGGGCCTGAATTTAAACCCCACTTTTCCTCTTACTGTCTGTGTGAACTTGGGCAAATCATTTGACCTTTAGGGGTCAGTTTCCTTAATCAGTAGAATGTAGACTCTGTAGAGTTAGACCAGATGATCTCTAAAGTCTCCTCTCTCTGAGCCAGGGGTTACATTTTTAGTTCAGGATCCTGTCTACCATACCCACCACACCAAGCTAGCATTCTCTGGTCCATCAGGGCTCTTGCCTCTCTTCTTGACTTCTACAACCCTTCTGCTGCCTATGGTCCTTGGGGTCAAGTGAAAGAAGGGGTGATCTCTGCTCACTTCCCATTTCCAGGATGACAAAAAATGGAAATCCAATGTCCAGAGAGCCCAGAGGCCTCAGGGAATGAGATCTGTTTCCAGCCTGATCTCACAAAATGGACCCATTGATCTCACAAAAAAAAAAAAAGGATTTTATTATTCTTAGCAGTATTCACTTTGAAGGAATATGAGGATAGCATACACTTTTTACAGACAATATATAAATGTTGTACATAATTAACAATAACTTAGTTCACTAATCCAAAATAAACAAGCAAAATAAAAAATAAAAACAGAAAATACTGCAGATTTATTTTTTTTCTTATGCTGATACAAGTACAAAATAAGTTACTCCCAACTGTGGTGTGCCCACTGTAGCGACTGATTATATTGCACTCTGTCAATATATCACTGTATCAGGACAATATCTTCTCCGCCCCTCACTACCCACCCCCTAAGCCCCACCTCGTACAGATTATGTACAACTGTACCATGGGAAGAATCCAAACAAGCACAGGACCAACTTCGTAGCTCAGTAGAACAATACCTGGGCAAGGCTCATCTCCCCTGTAATAATACACTCAGAAGGGCATCTCCCTTCTAACACGGGGAGATACTAGTCCAAGAGAACCCTGTTGTCCAGGATAAGATCCTTAACATCAACAGCTCTTCCAGAAAACCTGGTCCAGGACATCTCTATGACCAGGGGATACCTCCCCCATAGCACCAGGATTTCTCCCCTAGAATGCCACGGTGAGGTCAGCCCCATCCTCCCAACACCCGGACCTGGACAACCACAACTGGACCCTGTTGCCCTGTGGATTCCCTTCTTTGCAAAGTGCAGCTACCTGTCCAGACAGAGACCAGAAAAACCCCCAAAGACAGAGAAAAGCAAGCAGACCAACAGGAACAAAGCCAGGAAGCCTTCTCTCTCCCCTTCCGGTCCCTGGCTCTCTGCTCTGTTGTAGCTAATGCTTTTGAATTACATAGTTAGGAAAAAAATAGGAAAGTACATCCATTTTCTTATGTTTTATTTCCTTCTTAGCAGGACTTTTGCAATAATATACAATTGGCTTGATCCAAAAAGAAATTAAAAAACAAAACAAAGATCAACTCATTGGTGAGTTAAGCTTATGCAGTTTTCTATCCCCTAGCTGGGAGGGGAGAAGAGAGGCAATTGGAGTTGAGAAGGAAAGGAGGGGTCAGCAGAATAGCTAAGTATGTACACAGGGTTAGGCCTGGACCCGATGCAGGAGCATGGCTCCCACCAGGAGGAGGACACACTTCACACTGGCCACACTGGTGTTTATCTCCATCTTGGGTTTTAGTCAGAGGAGGACTTCTTTGTGAGGGTTTTTTCTCTTTCCTTTCCAAAACAACACAACTCAGGTCCTGGGGGGAAACTCTTCTCTTTCCTCTCCCTCTCCTCAGGGTATTTCCTTCCTCTGACCCATCCTTCCCTCCTCAGCCTCAAAAAGCTGACCATTTTGTGATTGTCTCTCCCTCCCCAGTGTCTCCCAACCATGCCGAGCTGACACCCTTTCCCTGCCTTCCTCCCATCTCCTCTATACCAGCCTTCTCCTCCCAGCACTAGTTCTTGGGCTGAGGGGAGGACACAATTCCTCCCCAGGGACCAGTGGGTGCTCTCACTCTACACCCAACTGGGGTCCCATTTCCAAGGCCTCCGGAACCTAGCCTACCCACCTCCCAGCCACCCCTGGGGAGGCACTCATCATTTTCCCCGATTTGAGGGGAGGTAGAAGTGCCTAGCCCATCCCATAAGTTGACGGGTTGGGTTTTATACCAAATGAGGCAGGTTTTCAGTTGGTCAGTTTTTCTTCAACTGAGACTCCCTCCCCCCAAAGGGAGGGGGGTGGAACATGGAGGGGGTCAGAGGAGGGGAAGGGCTCTTGCATCAATGGCTAAGACCCTTGCAAAATCCCCAAGTCCTCACTGAAAGCAAGAACAAAATAAATTATTTTTATACCTTTTCTCATCTTTGTTTTTTTTAACAATTTAAGGTTCCTTTTTTTCCTTTCCTTTTATTAAGTCGTCCTATTCCCCCTAAACAATTGTCCAAGACAGAAATCTGGCTAGCCATCTCAGACCAGTTTAGGAGATTCACAGTAATAGCAGAGAGGCCAGGGGGAGGACAGGCATGGAGGGCTATGGGGAATGAGGGAGGGAGGCGACTTTGTTGAGCCCCAAGCCAGGACTGCCAGTCCCTTCAGTGGGATTGACACAGGCAGTGTCATCTTGGTCGTTATCCCTGAGGGAGAGGGAGGGGTGGCTGCCCATCTTGGCCTTACCCAGAGTTCAAGCCCCTTCTGGAGCCCTAATCCCTGCCTCTCCCCACCCCAGGTGCTCCCCTGCTTTCAGCCCCCCCCACTCCCACCCTGACATTGAGGTCCGTCCATCCATCCCGTCTGTCTGTCCATGTCCTGGGTAAGGCCCTGAACCCGGGCTGCTGCCCTTAGCCCATGGCAGTCACCATGCTGGATGGGTGGGGGTGTCCAAAAGAGATGCTGGAGGAAGGGTGGATGGGGGTGGGTGTGGGCAGGATGTGTCCCGAGTGGCTGAAGGGTGGGAGGTGGCCCATGGGGGCCATGTGGCTGGCCAGGGCGGCAGCGCTGAAAGGGGAGGACTTCTCCTGCATGCATTTGGACAGTTCCTCAAAGCACTCAGCACCCTTCTTGCTCTTCTTGGATTTGTTCGACATCTTCCGATTACGGGTCTGAATACCCTCCTTCTTCATGGTCAGTGGCCGATTCACCTGTGGAATGATGGCGCTGTCATGTGGTGCTAAGGCAGGCAAATCCCCCACCCCTCCACAGACAGATGGTCCCGGTTAGATTTATATCAGATTCCCGCCCCCTCATCCCAACTTGGGAACCATTTGGGATCCTCAGTAAAAATGGATTCTTTACTGATGCATTTTGGTTCTTTCCCTGTTCTTGTCATCTCATGAAATGTCATGGACCTTGGATGGGGGGAGGGGAGGAGAGAACTATACAGACTAGGATCAGACAATTCTTACTCCCCAACACAAGGCTCTACTTTGCTCAGATGGGAAAGGGAGTCATCTCACATCCCTAGAGTTCAAATGCATTTCAAAAACCTGCATCCTTTCCAACCAGTTTGTCTTTGAATTATGGGAATTTTTTTGTAGAGACAAGAGAGGTTTTATAGAGATCATTTCCAGAGACCCAATGAGGGAAAAGTAACTTGCCCAAGGTCATGTAGGCAAGCAGGGGAGCAAGGATCTAATCCTCTGGTCCTTCTAAAAAGGCCTAAACCAGTTCTCTTTCCTCCCCACCACAGATGCCTGCCTGCCCTTCAGACCACTAGTAATTCTGCTTGTGGGAAGCTTCTCTGGTCTCAGCCTTCTGCCATTGGAGTGGAGGGCTTGGGGGAGGAGGAAAATGCAGAGACCTGGTCCCTCCCAATGGCTTCCCAAGCCAAGCGGAGGAGGCAGGCATTGTCAGGCTAGGGGGGCAGCATCACTCTTCCATCAGCAAAGAATGGCTTGAGGTCCCTTGGGAGGGCGAAGGGGTGGGGCACACTCACATTGTGCAGTTTGTAGTAGAGGCCACAGGCGTTGCAGACAGGGTCTCCATTAGCGTTTCGGCGCCATAAGGTGGTGGTGGTTGTCTGGCAATTGGCGCAACAGGTCCCAGCTCTCCTAGCTGCTGACTGGGGGAGGGAAGAGGGAAAGTTGGTGAAGGCAAGGGAGGAAACCCAGTTATCCTCATCCTCAAGCTACCCCCACCCTTGGCACTGACATTCTTTAACCCAGACACTATCACACTGGAAGAGGAAAAAGAATAATATCCAATTACTTATAAAATCTCATAGCTGGAAGAGACTTAGGTTAGAGATTATTTCATCCATCCTCACTGTACAGGTCAAGATCCAGAGAGCAGAAATGGCTTGTCCAAAATTACATAGTATACTTTCAGAGTGCTTACAAGGTGGGACCCGGATCCCCCACCCTCTTTCTCATTCTAACCGAAGTATTTTTCCTAACTTTGGAGAACATACTTGGGCAATTCAGTCAGCCCGGCTCAATATTGCGCTGACCCCTGAACTTCTTCCCTCACTACCCCTACCCCTCCCCACCTCACCCTTCATGTGGGTCTAATAAAACAAAGTATGCCCTGCCTCCAACTCTCCAGAAGCCTAAGAGAAATGTCATCCACACAGCCAGAAAGACTCAACAACAATAAACTCAGGCCCTGCCTGAGTCCTCAACCACCATCTCAAAATGTAAACTCACTGGCATAGACTCAGCATCCTCCCCAATCCTTAATCTTATCGAAGCTTATTGGGGATGGGTAAGATTAGCAAGGAATCATCACCAACCCAGGTTTAAAGGAAAAAGGGGGACTCCCAAGAATGGGACAGGCCCTGGAGAGCCTTTATGAAAAGAGTAGAGAGCAGCGTCCAGGAACGGGACAAGGTTGCTCCTGACATTGAGGTGAGAAGCAAAGGTATATTAAGTCATAAAGTGTCCTCATTTTCACAGGTCTGGGGTCCTTGATTTAGCCTTAGGCTTAGACCCTAGGGCTAGCCCACAACATTAACTGATCTTCCTCAAGAGAATCATAGAATTTTAGAGATAAGAAAAGTCACCTAGGCACCCAACCTCTTCATTTACAGACCAGAAAACCAAAGCCAAGAAACTAGAAATGACTAGCAAACCAATAGCTGTGCAAGGAGGGGAACCCAAATTTCCCAAATACTGGGGGAGAAAGAGGGATGGGGAGCGAAAAGAGTAGAAGCAATTAGTAGCAGATTCTGTGTGCCCCCCCCTCCAAAAAAAAGAGAGAGAGAATGTGAAAAATGGTGGCCTGGCCACACCCCAGCCTGCAGGTGTCCCTTGAGCTGGGGAGGGGGGTGGGAAAGGGGAAAAGAGGGGCAGGAGAGAAGTTTCCCACCCTGGAAATTCAGATTTGCACAGAAAAGATGAGTCAAGAATATCAGTGGCCTCCCCCAGTTGTCAACCCTGAAAACAAAATCTCTTCCCACCCCCCCACCCCCACCCCCACCATGCTTCCCACCTCAATCTCTCAACCAGCCACAGGCCAGGAGAAAAACTGACAGAACGGGTTCCCCCAACCCCTCTCAGTGAACCAGGCTGGAATCTTCCAGCACAGGCTGGGAGGCCAGGAGGCTGGGGGCTTATTTGCAAATACTTCTCTTGTTCAACACCATGAGTCTGATGGCCACTTCAGGCCAGCCACCCAGCCCTAGCCCTAGCCCTAGCCCCAGCCCTACACCGGGCCCTCACCCTGAACTCACAAAGCATTGGCAGGGGACGACAGCAGGGTACTCTCAGATCCCTCCTTCCTCTGCTTTTCAGGAGGAAAAGCGGCTAATTAAGCAGCTGCATAGCTGGAATTCTGACTCACTAGCTGTCCCGGACAGCCCCTGGCCTGGATCCCTCCCCCACCTTCACCCTCCAGCCTCCCATCCCCAGGCTCTAGGAGGGGGAAAGAAAATGTCCCCAAAACGGCAAAACGATTTAGGCCTCGTAAATCACATCTCCCTGAAAAAAATATATTTATTATTCTTAGCATTTTACACATTATTTGCAGAGCGGAGGGTATTAGAAATTTCAAAACAGCCCAGCAAGAGGCAAAGCCCAGCCTAGGAGACACTCTCAAAGCTTGCAGAGTCCGGATACAGATACACCAAGTTTCCTTATCTTCAGCCTGCAGATGTCCGGATAGGAAACTCTGGCCAGGAGCTTAGAAAGGGCATTTAAAAAAAATCACTCAAATGAAAATACACAGTATAGGTGACTCCATGGAAAAAATAATAAGGGGAAGGTTTTTTTGGTGGTTAGGGTTTGTCTGTGAGTGTGTGTTTTAAATAAGCACCAGGAATTGTGCGCCCTGTTGGGAACCAGAGTGAGGGCTGCCCTGGGCTATGAGTGAAAATGGCTTCATGGCCCTATTTTTAAAAGTGAAATAGAGGACATGGAGTTGGACCCATGGAAGTCTACTGGGACTTAACAGGGGGAATGCGCTAGCCACAGTAACCCTTTTGTGGCCAGAGACCTTCCCTGAATACTTGGAAACCAGCTGGACAAATACTTTGAGCCACATACTGTCTGCTCTGCCAATAACTGGTTTCTCAGCCTCTGGCTCTTAGTTAACTGGGATTGTGATCTTAATCATCAGGGAAGGAGGGTGGAGGAGAGATTAGTATGGTGTAAGGGAAAGTCCAAAAGATCTGATTTTAGAACCAGCTCTGCCATGTGTGACTTTGTCCAAGTCACTCACCTTTCTGGGCCTCAATTGACTTACAAGAAAAAAAAATTTAAATGCAAGGGTTGGCCTAGATTTCAACTGCTAATTCTAAGGTTCTCGATTATTCTCCCTGATGTTCTAATTTTAACTCTGCAAAGCAATTTCAAATCGGATACTTACCTAGCTCTACTTTCTCCTGGCACTGCTGTGGCAAGCATTAGGCCAGAGTTTAGCTCCCCCCTACCCTGGCTCTCCCAGATTCCAGGCCCTTGACCTCCCAGTGATCCTACCCACATACATCTCTAATCTAGCCATCCGTCCCCAAGCCTAACTCCAGTTCAGCTTCAGACATCCCATGCAGCCACCTACCAGTCTCCGTTTGGGCTTGATGAGTGGCCGGTTTTGCCCATTCATCTTGTGGTAGAGCCCGCAGGCGTTACACAGGTAGTGCCCGGTGCCATCCCTTCTCCAGAGTGGGGTAGCCGTGGCCCCGCAGTTCACACACTCTCTCCCTTCTAAATGGAAATATGGAGATACTGAGTGTCTTGCTTTCAAAACAAATTCACAAAAGCTTTTTATTGTTGTCCTTGGTCCAGGAAATTACCCCCAGGGCATTAACCCCAACTTTCCCAAGGATGTGACAGGGGGAGTGTGGTGCCCCTCAGCATTCAGGAAACATTGTTCCTGCCCAAAAGTTGAGCTTTAAGGTAACATAAATCAAATGCCATACTCTTAGGTAAAAGACCAAAAGGGAGAGAAAAGCAAAGAATCTCCCACAAGATTGGATTCCTTTAGACATTCAAAGAAGAAATTCATCTGAGAAATGGCATTTCCACCAACATTCCGAAATAGCTACAGTCACACCATCTCTGCCCATTTCCCTCCTGCCTCTCCTTTCATCTCATCTGTCTCCTCCAGTCTCTACCAATGGCTCTTATTCTCCTCCTCAGACCTTCCTCCCCCAGTGGCTCTGAGCGTAATATTGGGATTCTCCTTGATTTTTGTTCCTAGGAAAAATCATATCTACATAAAGGCATATTATTTATATCTATGTCTGTCTATCTGTCTATCTCAGCAATGCTTATTGACTTGTTACACACTGTCCCATAAATGGAGGGAGTCTCCACACCAGGAGTTCCCCATATACAATGACTCACACATTCAGAACAAATATATACCCATTTAGTTTTAGAATTTAGTGGCCTAAATTTGACCATTGGCAAAAATAACCTCGAGCCAAATAAAAACATAAAACCAACTGAAAGAAAGCCCCCTTCCCAAAACACACCCAAATGATTACAATCTAAGTTGGGCCCCTCATCCAGAATCTCAGGTGGAAGGAGAATGAAACTAAAGTCCAGCTTGGGTCTGATTCAATGGCAGAGAAATTGCCTAGAGTGGGAATTTCTCTGGGAAGCCTTGGTCCTCCCAGGCCACGAGGCTAGAAACAAGAGATGGTAAAGTGGGGCTGAGATCCAGACCCCAAGAAATTCTTTCAAATATAGTTTATGCAAATAAGGATGGATTTAAGACCCAAAAAGGTGTTTTTTTTTCATGTCCCGCCATAGGCTAGTCCCAGATTCAGAGGCTTTTAAAACAACCAGCTGACCACCTTCTCTCCAGTTTCAAGGAAGAAGGGGGAACTTTTCTCTGGAATTTCAGAAGGAAAAAGAGGAGGCCCGAGGAAGGATCTCAGGAAGCTGAGTATCTTTTTCCTTTAAAGCCTGGTGTGGTCACCTCTCCCAACTCAGGCCTGGCCATATGGGGAAGTCCCTGACTGTGTTCCCTTGGCTTCAGACCCTAGGGTCTTCCACACAGCTTGGACCATACCACCACACCTAGGGGTGGAGAAGACCTGGTTATTTGCTTGCTTTAGAAGGGGACCTTGGGGGCTTTGGGCAGGGGGAAGCATAAGAAATAGGCAGTGCTCTGAGATTAGACAATTTAGGATCCTGGGAGTGCACAGGTACATAAGATCATACTCAGGATTTTGGGTATCAACAGGGTCTCTGCTTGGAACTTTTAACTGGGGGTCAAGGGAGTTGGATGACTGGGGGCAGCTACTGAGCTCCCGTCTAAAGCGAAAGCATGAAAACATGGAGACTTACCGGCAAGGATTAAAAGAAGTGTTTGGATTGTGGCTCATCTTACTCAGCTATCCTAGAGGCCACTTTCACTTTGAAAAAAGGTGACTTATAGATGGCTTTTCTTGCCACCATAGAGTATCCCTAAGGTACTGTATTTCCAGGCAGAGGGGCATGTTGGGGGGGGGGGGGTGTCTAGTTTGAAACTTTGCCTAACTCTCTTCATTCCAAACAACATCTGTGCTCAGGCTATCCCTTAGCTTGGAAAGAACTTTAAGTCTCCTCTACACCTCCAACCAGGCAAAGTCTTCCAGGCGCCAAATGCCCCATCTCCACCCCCCAGTCGGCGGCGCCAGGGCTGCCTGCAGCAAGGGAAGGGGTGGGGGCAGGGAGGCAGGGGAGGGCTAGGGAAGAGAAGGCTTACCTGAGCAGGAGCGGGCCTTACTGCGCTGCTTGGGGGTGAAGCTGGAGGCGGGGCCGCCCAGGAAACCGCCCGGGTGGAATAGGTTGCCGCTGTAGTCGTGGGCAGCCGGCACATAGGAGGGATAGGTGGGAATAGGGTGGTGCGTGGATGGCTGCCCGCTCATGGAAGTCAAACTGCTCCGCAGGGGGCTGCCACTCTCCATCTTCAAGCCGTCAGACAGGGTCACTTGGTACTTGACACTCTCCTTGTCCTCTGGCCGGACCCCTCCTGCCGACGAGGAGGCCGGCGAGGCCGCGCTGCTGGCGCTGGGGTCTGGGGACACCTCTTTGGGCGGGGTCGGGGGGAAGCCGAAGAGGTGCGACCCCGAGTGTGAAGCGGGCGTGAGAGAAGAGACTGAGCCGCCGCCGCTGGCGCCGCCGCCTCCGCCCGGGTACACTGAGAGCGTTCCGGGGCCTCCGGCTGCCGAGGGGTGCAGGGGTGCCTTGGAGAAGGGGCTCACGGTCCAGGGGTTGTGGTGGTGGGCCGCAGCCGCCGACAGCGCTGCTTTGCCGCTATCTAGCCACGGGATTCCGGGGCTGTGGAGGAGGTGAGGCCGGCACATCTGGCTCCCGGTCAGGCGAGCTGTGGAGGGGGAGGCAGCCATCGATGGGGGCGGGAATCACAGACAGCGCGGGGAGACCTCCCGAGGCCCCAGGAAGCCACTTTAGGGGACGCTCGAGGAGGTGAGCAAGGGCCCAGGATTAAGGAGTGGAAGAGAGAAGCGAGGTCTAGGGGCGCGGGGAGAGAACAGCAGAAACCCGGCTTCTGCGCCGCTCACACACAAAACACACAAAAACCCACTCCCCTACCGCCGTCACCGAGAGATTCAGTTATGAGTCCGAGACTAAGCCGGGGAAGAAGGACAATGCTCTGGAGGAAGCCGGGGACCGAGTCGGGAAAGGAAGGCGGGGAATGAAACCGCTACCTCTCCCCAACAACTCCCTTCCGAGGAAAGCCTTCCAAGAGCCCAGGGCCGCCGGAGCGATGCGGCAAGGGAGGTGACACAGAGTGAGGCCCCTCTCCCCCACCTCTTCCCTACCCGCAGCTCCCTCTGACCGCCCAGGCCCCAAAATTATTAGCGATTTCGATTCGTTTTGATTTCACATCCGGTAAACGGACGTGTCTAGTTTCTAGTTATATGCCCAGCTCCTCGGCCGCCCTGCGTCCCCACCCACCTCTCCACTCCCTCCTTCCCGATGTCCCCCTCCCCTTCGCCGTCTTTCTAGGGTTAAATCTACTTCCCCTTTTTCCTCTCTCCCAGAGGCACAGCCAGTGAAACTAACTAGGAAGCCGGCTGGCCGGTGTCACTTTCACACTCGGCACCCTGCACTCCCCCCCCCCCCAGCTTTTCCCCTTGGCCCTCACCCACTCTGGCCCCAGGAATTTACCGTGTGCCTGGCTGTAAGAGACCCGTGCTCGGGCGTGGGCCGGGTTGGCGTAGTAGGGATTGCCCTGTGAGTCCAGATGATTGAAGAACACGTCCACCTCATCTGGGGGCAACAGCTGCGCGGGTTCCATGTAGTTGTGCGCCAGGCCCGGGTGGTGCGAGTCCGGATGCTGCGCGTTGAGCACGGCGTGATGGGCCATCCAGCGGGGCTGGTCCGGCGCCACCTCCATGGTGCCCTCAGGCCCCACTCTTGGCCCTCCTTGCCGCCGCCGGGGTCCGAGAGTCCCGGGTCACTGGAGTGGAGGGGTCAGGGGAACGGGCCCGAGCAAAGCAGAGAGCCCAGTCAGCGGAGTAGAGCTGCAGTCGGGGTCTCCCGAGCCGGAGTAGAAAGTGGTTGTCTCTATCTGGACGCGGAGTGGAGTGTGGAGCCCGGAACCTGCACGCACCACCTGCAAGGGTGGGGGGAGGAGGGAGGAGTGGAGAAGGAGACACTAGTTAGAGCCCAAAACCCTCACGAGCTGAGGGGCAGTATCTCTCCCCCAAGGCCGGTGCCGGGGCAAGGCAAATCCCTCAGTCCTCCCAGAGCGTCCGCTTTTCTTTCCTCTACAGAATGATGTTCGGGCACAGTCCAAGGGTCTGGCCTTCCCTGAGTGGGACAAGCCTTTGATTCTAAAAATCAAAAACGACTCGCGCCCCCCCCCAACACACACACACACACACACACACACACACACACACACACACACACACACACACACACACAACCCGTTGGGAAGTCGGATCCTCCTACCCGCCTGGGATGAAGGCTTAAAGCGAAAGAAAAGTAAAGCTTAATTAAAAAGCTAAAATACCTTGGATCCACACTAACACGGGGCGGGAGGGAAAGAGAGAGAAAGAAGAAATGAGTTTTAAAATCCTAGACAAGAACCAGAAACCATGCCTCGACGAGACCAGAAAGGAGACGGGGAAGCCCGCAGAGCTGATCCTACCACCCTTCCGTGGCGCCTCAGAGAGAATTTAATCCCAGCTGTAAACGAAGCGCTGGTTGGGGGAGTTACTGGGGGGGGTACGGCAGGTTACGGGAAGGCTGGGGGGCCAGCGCCGGGGAAAGGGTGTAAACTCAAAGAGGAGAAAGAGGAGAGGAGGGGGAGGCTGGACCGAGAGGAGGGAGAGAGGTTCTTACTCAGAAAGCAAACTCCACTGACTCTCGCCTTTTTTGTAACATCCCCACAGCATCATCGTCGGCGGCCCTGGCGCCAGCAGGACTCCCTTCAGTGGACATAGGGGGACGCGCACGACTAAGAAGCTCCAACCAGCCAATCAGCGGCGTCCGCTGCCCTGCCTCCGGCTGCCATTGGCTGGACCCCAGAAACTCCAAGCTTCTAATTTACTCCAAATATCTTTAAGAGACTAACCCGCCAAAGGGAGAGGAGTCCAACCTCCCCCACCCGCCCTCAAAAACCCTCCCCCTCCCCTATGCCCCCTGACTCCCCTCCCCCTTTCACTTTCGCTCAGGTTAAGGCGCCGTAGAGGGTAGGGTGGGGGACATGTGAAAGCAGCTGCTGCCTAGGGGGTGGGAGGGTGACGACCCGGGCAACTGGGGGGGGGGGGGAGAGGCGGGAACAAATGTTGCCCCGGGGTAGTTGTGGCTTGGTTTGGTGCACTAAATCGCTGTGGGCTTCAAGGTGGACCTGGCCAAGCAGGAGAGGGCAGCGTGGTGCGTGTGTGCGTGTGTGTGTGTGTGTGTGTGTGTGTGTGTGTGTGTGTTTTAGAGGGTGTACCCACCAACAAGGCCCAGATTTCCCAGACCCGAAGGCAGGCCAGCAGTCCAGCCTCTGGCGACTGGCTCAACGGGAGACGCCGGCCCGGCTGGGTTGGGCTGAGCTGGGGCGGTATTTCCTGGGGGGGCCAAACGGTCGTCTTGCCCCAGGGCCTAGAGGCGTATCCAGTCCCCAGGAAGAGGGCATAGGTGGAGGACATTTCTTTCCCCCTTCTCTAGCCCCAATTTTGCCAGTTACCCAGCATGGGCATCTCTCCGCACATAGGCACCTATCCTTCTCCATTTTCTCTTACCCACCTCCCTGAGTTCAGGCTAAAGACTCCAAGCCACAGTAACAGGTCTGTTGCACAGATAAGCCTACCCACCCCTGGTGGAAACAGGGGCAAGGTTTTTTTTTAAAGGGGTTTTCTGTTTGTTTTTTCCCTTTAAGTTGGAGTTTAGACGCGACCACGGGAATGGTCACCACGGAGCAAAATTTTTGTTGAAGACAGATCTTACACCCATTACTGCCATCCAGTTGCAAGGCTGGTTAAAGAGTACGGACCCAGCTCTTAAAACTTCGCCTTTGGGGGGGGGGGGGTGAGGAGCACGGCCAAAAGTTCTCAGGGCCATTTAGCTTCCCAAGCAATTTATTAGCAGAGTGAAAGGTGCAAACACTCAAAAAGAGAGTAGGAACCAGGATTTGCGGAGGGTGGGGGTGGGGGGTGGGGTGAGTGGAGGGTTCTGGTGACTAGATGACCTCTACTTGACAAACACCCAGAAACAGGTGCCAATAGAACACGAGCGGGAAATAAGAGGTTGCCACTTTCCTTTGGGTTATTTGCTTAAATCTCCTTAAGTAGAAAGATCCTCTCTCCAGGATACGAATTACAAGAACGTGAAACCCGCTCCTATCACGGAGGCCCTGCTCATATCAAGGTCTAGGTAAGCACAGGGTAGCTGCCAGAGAAGGGAGTTCTAAGAGGGAGGGTGAGTCGGGGACGGGGTAGCTGGGCCCCTTGGGGGGGGGGGGGAGAATGGCTTTGTGTGGCAGAGCGGGTCACCGGGCCGGCTCCTTTAGCCTCCTAGGAGGGTTAGGAGAGGAGAGGGAGGGGGAGGGGAAAGGGGGAGGGGAGGGGGCGGCCGCAGGATTGACAGTCCGTAATTGGGTAACTGGAGGCGGCTTCTCTCCGCCGGGCGGCCCCGCCACTGAGACGCCGGGCCCCTGACGTCACCTGATTCGCCAGGAAATGAACTTTTTAATAATCCGAGAAGGAAAAGACCCTCAGCCCTCTCACCCCCTCTGCACCCGGGACCAACCGCCCGGGCTCCCCCGGGCTGGACCGAACTTCCAAGGACACTTCACCCCTTACTAGGGCCTCAAGGGGCCGGGTTCCCGACCTCTCCCGTGGTAAGGAGGCGGAGGCGCGTGACACCAACATTTGTCCCACTTTGCTCTCTGCAATTCGGTTTCCCCGCTAGGTTTGTTGGTCTGTCCAGGTAGGGTGAGGGGAGGGAATCTCTGCAAGAAAAGGTGGAAGATGGAGGTGGGAAGCCTGGGCACTACCGTGGGTCGTAGATTCCTCTCCACCCCCTGACTCCCTTCCATAACACACTGCTCTGCTCCCCGATCGCCGATCGCCGCTGGCGGCTTCAGCCTCAGCTGGCCCTAGGACCGAAAGTCAGCAGAGGAGGGCACGGGTAAGCTGGGGACAAGACCAACCGAAGCGCGCCGAAAGTCCCCGAAGGCGTGGATCTTGAGAAGGAACATCGGCCACGATTACCGGGGTCCGGAGGTGGGATGCGGTGGGAAGGGGAGGGTGGGAAAAGGGAATAAAGGGAATGGGAAGTGCCCGCTAGACTCTTCCACCCTCCTGCCCCTAGTCTTGCTCCCCAGAGCTTTTTATCTGGGAGGTAGAGAATGATCCGGAAGGTTGGGAAAAGCAACAGGAACTCTACCCGAGCTTTCCCTAGTCCCTGTGTTCTTGCTCCGGGAACCGAAAACTGGTCTGAGGCGGAGAAACCAGGCGCCAGTAGGTGGGACACGTTTTCGGGCGGTCTTAGGCTGCGGGCCCCGGGGTCAGAGCCCGAGAGGTCGCGCAGCGGGCGGCCCGGGGAAAAGCTAGGAGGGAGTAGTTCAAAATTATTTTTCCTCAGAGTGACGCTGGCGCCTTCTGGGGAAGATTTTGTAGCAAATCTTAACCGCTTCAGGGACCATCGTTGGGGCTTCTCCAAGAGCTTGCAGACCTGCTTTCCGCAGGTGATAAAAATCGAGCCCCAGCCCCCGCCCTCACCCCCCAAGAGATGGTCTTGTCTCTCTCTACTCTTTTTTTTTAAAAACTTTATCCCACAAAAGGAGAAAAAGTAGGCTCCTGGGATAGGGAACTGGCCGGGGTCCTCTATCTCCTGGGCCCAGGGAGAAAATCCCCACGGAACAGAGAATGAAAAAGCACTGTCATGCTTGAAGCCTCCTTGTCTTTTGCCTGGTGGTATCTTCTCTCCTCTCCCCTCACCTCCTTTTTTTGCCTAGCTGAAAAATCCTCAAGGTGAGCGAGGCTTTCTTGCCTTCCCAGTACTAGGGGAAAAGATTTCTCCTCCCCGTCCCCCCCCCCAAACAAAACAAAACAAAACAAAAAACAACTGGAGCGAGAAGATGACTCCAAAGTGTACCTCTGCCGAGGTCCGCTCGGTTTACTGCGATATGACCCAGGCTGGTGAAAAGAGGGGAGAGGAGAGGAGGCTCCTAGCTACTGATTAGGCTTAGCGTCAGAAAGCTGACATTTATTTTCCCCAGATTCTCAAGTTTATATACTGTTATAATCAATACAACCTACTGTTTTTGTAATCAGGAATCATAATCATTGTTGTTGTGACCAACATCACGGTCTGAAGTTTAAAACCAATATTGTTCTCTTCGTTATTATAAATGCCACTGGGCTCGCCGTTGTCAAATTCAACATAACCAGTTCGTGGTGTCGTTGTTATCACCCTTCCCGAAGCTGTCCTCTCTAGGGGCTCACAAACAAGGGGGGAGAAAGGGGGATCGAATTTAATTACCTCGCTCATCCGAACGGAAAATAGCCGGCCCTTGGCTGTTTGCGGACCCACACAGGCAGTGGGGAACACGGCTGGTTAAACACTCTTTCCTTATGGCTGGCGCCTCTCTACAGGAACCGGGTCCCCACAGCCTGCAATGCGGGCCTCATCCTTCCCCAGCTCTGGGACAGGGTTCTGCCCTTAGATAAAACTAAGCCCTCTTTCTAAATTCATAAAGATAAAGGGTCAAAGAGACCCTTAAGGGTTACCAGAGTCGCAGTGGCTTCCCTCACCTCTGCGAGAGACTTCAACCTGTCTTTCTAAATTGTGGTTTGACTACTGCGTTGTATGCGGGTTAGGCTTGGTAGGGAGGGGGAAAAAAAACCAACAAAACCCTGCTTCCTTAATAAGGTAAACCAAGAGTTCTGCTTTTAAGCATCGTAAAGGTGTGTGTGAGAGAAATAGAGACGAGATCTAGAAATCTGACTGGATGCAGGAGTGGTGATTAGAAATTAAATCTTCCAGGTAGAAGGAACTAGAGACTCTGCAACGCACAGGAATTGGTCCTTCGCGTTGGCAGTATGGAGGGTCCTTAAGAATTATCTTTTAGGAGATGCCAAGAAGGTAGAAATGAGTTTACTGTCCCCTTTGATCAGGGGACTTGTTCTGACTAATGTTTCCTATTTTTTTGGAAGAGAGGAGTGCTTTGAAAGGTGTTTGAAATTCGGACAGCCCAGCCTGTCTTTGATTTGATTGACAAGGGCGATCACATTCGTTAAAGGGAAACAGGACTCAAGTAGCAAAGCACTTACTGGGAGAATTAGAGCTGAAAGGGGACATCTGGTATTGAATTTAAAGAATAAAAATATCTTTAACAAAGTTACTTGAAGAAACAGACAATATGTGTAAATAACGTTGTATGTTTTCACTCATATATGGCATGAACCTGGGTATGTACTCACATGGTCTCATAAACTCCCAAAGATCCAAGCCTTTCTCTAATTGAAGGTTTTTACTGACACTTGAGAAAGATTTTAAACAACTATCTTTGCAATCTAGAGGACCAATAAACTGCCCCTTACCCACACCAAAAAGAAACTATTCCCTGTGGTTTCCACCTTAAGAACCGAAAGCACCCCACTCTGGGAATCCACAGTCCCCATCCAGGGTTTGAATCACCTAGTTATTCCATACCCACTCAGCATTTGCCACAGTGGTTCCCTAGAGCGCCCTCCCCCAGCTCAGCCCTAGGTTGGCCCATACTACGTCCCGGCCAGCTCAGCTCCATTCCCGGGAATGAAGACGCATTGTTCAGCTCACAGCCCCAGCCGCTTTGCTCTTTGTTTAAACTTCACTCATCCTGAGGCAGCCCCACAGGGACCATAAGTTTTTCCTCCCTTTGTAACCCTATTCTTCTCGCCTTTTCCTATGGGCAGCTAATTGGTGCTGTAATCAAACCGAGAAGAGGGGAGATGGAGGGAGAGGAGAAAGAGAGGGAGGGAGAGAGAGAGAGAGAGGAAGAAGAAGGAGAATTTGATTAACCCTTGACAAGCCTAGAAGAAGATGATTCTGCATTCACAACGAGGTTTTGGCAGTTGTCACAGGTACCTCCCGATCTTTTCCCCCTACCCCAACCCCAACCCCCTGCCCTTCACTGACAGCATAGTTAGTTCCTATACTCACGGCTAGGGTTTCCACGGCAGTCTGAGCCTGCTGGGGGCGCAACAGGAAGGGAGAGGCCAAGGGTTAGGGTGGACAGCGGGCTGCGCAGAGATGTCAAAGCCAGCAACGCAGCAGGGCCTCACCGCTCTCCCGAACTGCAGCTGCCCGCCGCCTCCCAGTCACCCGAGCTCTCCGGGAACAGAAAGAGAAGCACGTATAACTGGCGTCAGATACATACGTTCTCTTTTTCTCTCTTCCGGGTTGATTTCAAGCTGCTCCCTCTCCTTTCCAGCCCAGTAGGGACCAGTCTCCGTCTTCTCTCCCTACCCATCCCATCCCCTTTATGCCCTAAGAGTTCAGTGATGGGTATCCCTGGCCCGGGTTATCCTCCACTGCCACTACCCAAGGCCCAAATACTGGGCTGCCTCAAACTTTCTCTGCAGCAATTAGGGCAACCCCTAAGCTTCCTTACAGCTCGGAGCCAGTTGCCCCCTGCCTAGGCAGATGTGCTGTTCTGGGCTGCTTCTTGGAGTTGGGGTTCCCGCCCTTCCCCAAGGCTGTGAGCCCTGGACACCACTAATGGCCACTAATAGGGTTATAAAGTGACAGTTCTCTCTCAACCGCAAAGACCCTATTTAAGCTATTTAAAAGGGTCAAATAAATCATCTGCAATTCACCCTGTTCAAATCAGGCTGGGGGGTGGGTAGGGGAGGGAGGGCCTGCAGGTCTGGACTCTGTTAATCCCTTATCCTGGACTTCTTCCCTGCCAAGCTAGTTGTACTCCACTCTTACTCGTCTCAATTCCTTCCCTTCGCCCAATGGGGGCCCAAGCCTTGAATTCGCCTTGACAACTTGTAAATACATTTCGTTAACCTGCAATTTGTTTGCAATTTGTCAATCAGGCAGGATGTAAGAGTGTCCAGCCGCGGAGGCTCTACCCCTCTTGGAGGCCTGCTTGTGAGTGTCTCTAGCCCCCAGCCCCCTCCTTGGTTTTCCCCCTTTAACCAATAGCCAATCGGTTCTGCAGCTTCAGGGCCAAGCTAGGATCCCCAAACTAAGAGCTTGGTGGCCTGAGTATCAGGATATCCTTACTGGTGTAGCCTCTTAATTCTGTGCTTAGGGCTAGTCTGGTTTGTAAACCATTTCGATTATCCGATATTGCCGCCACTAAAGGCTAGCGCTAACCCCCCACCCGGCAGACAGGGCCCCTGGTAACAATAGGGACTGGAGCGAATCGCCAGATGTTTCTGGTCACAGGAGAATTCGTTTTTTCCGATGCAACGAATTCCCAGCTGTTCCGGGAAAGTGGCAGCTCCCCCTGGCCTTGAGGGCTGGGTGTAGGATCTGTAGTCGCCAATTTCTCAAGGGAGGCTACTTTGGGGGGACCCTAAGGCTCATCTCCTCAGAGGCTGAACTGATTCTTAGCACCTCAGCTTTCTGGATAAATTCGCCACTCAGACAGCTTGCCAGGGCGTTAAGACGCAGAGCAGTGGTGGGGCCTGCCGCTCTGTAGGAGAACTAGCTACCTGTAGGGACTACAGTGTTCCTTGCTTCTTGTGGGCCTCTCCAGATGTGCTGCATCTGGGCCGGCCATCGAATATCTCCAGGCTGCCCGGAGCTGGCAACCGGGTTGGCACAGGCAAACAATACATCTCCAATAAATCCTCCTTAATCAAGACACAAACTTGGGTCACAGTTTTTTCCTCTCTGGCAGTTTCTACCTCAAGTCCTGAGCTGTTCTTATTCTTATTGAAATCCCTCTAAACGGATTCCGGCTCAGGCGGGCGACTGAGAGAGGGGAGACCCAGCTCATCGCCCCCTCCCGTTGCACCCCACAGCAATGAAGAATAAAAGAGAGGGAGGGGGGAAGGAGCCCCCAGAGGCTAGAGGCCTGAAAGGCACCGCCGGGTGCAGCGGGCAAAGGCAGAAAGGAACGAACGAGGTTAAGTCATGCAAAGCCGAATAAGCCAGCGCACGGGACCCGGGCCCGGCAGGTGCAGGGAGAGCCAGCAACCAGGAGGGCCTGTGCTCCCGAGGACTACACTGTCGCAGGCACACGGAGGGGGAGGAGGGCTTTGAGTAGACGGGACAAAAGAGGGAGGAGGGCCGGGTGGAGGGAGGCGGGCTACAGGACAGATCTAGAGACGGCCTCAGTGAAGGCCCCAAGCACCTCCTCCCTAAACGGGTCAGAAAGACGATATAGTAAGATCCGCTGAGTCCAAATTCATTATTCACCCCTACTCCCAAATCCCATGGGGGTACGGAACAAGGGAACAGAACGCAGCCCCTGATAGTTCCCAGACTGGAGCTGTGGAGTGGTGAGGTTACTCTGTACCTCAGCCGAGGGTCTGAGTGCAGAATTTTAAAAGTGCCCCAACCTATCCACTAAAGACACACGCGTACAGCCCTCCCTAGCTAAATAACCCGAGGAAAGATTTGCTCCCGAGAGGCCCAATCCCGCATGCCTCTGGTCCCTGCCAGTGGCCTCCTTGCAGCCGGCTCGGCCTAGGGACTGCCCCTCACGCTTTGGTTTCGTGGTCCGGGCACTTAATTTTGCCTCTAGCTCGCGGTCTCAGCTCTTCCCGGGTCTTTACTTTTTTTGGAATTGGAAACACGGGCCAGGGTCGTGGGGGAGCTGTGCTGGTAAAGGGCCCGCGGGCGCGGATTCTAAATCCATGCGCGAAAGACGAGGCCGTGCACATCGAGAGTTCCCGGACATCCAGCTGCATATTTATTTAATTGGAATCTAGCATAGCCTTTCAGAAGAAATGACTTCGGGGAGAGGGGAATCCCTGCCTTAGACAGCTAAAGATTAGTCCAGATATTCTTCCCCCCCTCCCCGCCCCCCCCCGGCCCCTCCCCCCATGCCTACCACCTCACCCCACACTCCCGTGGTTCCTGTCCCAGAATTCGGGTGCTGTTTCAGGAGAGTGTGGCTCCCCCAACCCTGGCCTTCGGGGACCGAAGCCTTCGGTTCCCAAGCCGTCCTCTCCTACCCGCCGCTCACTCCCACCCTGCGCGATCTCAGCTTGGCAGGAACGTGGGCTGTGGGGCTCAGGGGCCCGTAAGAACAACGTTGGGCCTGGGGTCCGGTAGCCCCTCTCCGCCACTCCCAGAAACCCTGAAGCTTGCAGCAAACGCCATGAGCTCCCGAGGCACAGAGCCATCGTCAACCCGCGTCTTCTGCACACCTGTCCTATAACTAGCCTAGCGCCACCCCTGAGCTTTCAACGTCCCCAAAGCGCAGCTCTCCTCCGCCTGCGCTCAGAGCCCAGTTGTCCTACCTCTCGCCTGGGAGCTTAGGTTGACGTGGTCCGGAGTCCCCTTTGCGGGTCTTCTCCGCCGAGGCTCAGCTTCTGCTCCCTCTTCAGGGGCCTCCCGGTGGTTCCTCTGGGTCCCTGCCGGCCACGGCCCGTTCCCAGGAAGCGCTGGGTTTAGCGCAGAACGCCGAGGTTGCCGAGATGCTGCGGCGGGCGGCTGCACAGAGAAAGGCGCCACCCGGCCAGCGGAGGGGTTGCCAGGGGAGTGTGTTGCAAACTGGCAGAAATGCTCGCGGCTGCTTTTCTCAGTCCGTCTCCCCTGGACGGCGCGGCGCGGGAGCCGGCGCGTGTTTATGTACACAATGAGCGCGCCCGGCTCGCCGCCTTCATTTGCATGAGGACGATCTTGCTACAAGCCCGCCGCATTGTCCGCCTCGTGCACCTTTTGTTATCGGGCTCTGTCACAGGCTACGCGACTTGACTTTCATATTTAAAAATGAATTGATATTATAGCAACAACGGAGGAGGAGAAAGAGAGAGAGACAGACAGACCCGGTGGGAGAGCCAGAGAGTGAGCCAGCCAGAGGCTCCAAGCTCCACAGAAGTCGAGCTGAAGGCTGCTCGCTGGACTTCTCCTTCCCTTGGCCAGCGCCTTCGCTTCTTTCTATTTATTTCAACCCCACTTTGAGGGGGCGGGGAGGGGAATTGAAAGGGGGAGCAGCGGCTTGGTTTCCAATTGCCCTCGGTAACGAATGTCTTCCCAGAATTTGCCCATTCCAACGGTTGGGCTCTGCCCTGCTCCCCCCATCAGAGAATCTGTCATATACAGACTTTGTTGGGGGAAAAAGCCCACTGGACACGCACAATCTGTTAAGTATGCACACACGTAGTGGCATAGATCTACTGTACTCAGACGCCCAGTAACACAAGCATACATACACACATATACTCATACAAATACATACTCGTATAATCAAACACAGGGAGATGTGGTTGTGCAAACATGCATACAAATACGGTCCGGGCACAGCTTCACAGACATTCACACACTCACATCATCAGCACATATACTCACAAAGACAGCACTCATCATATTCCTAAACACTCACACTTTCACCCGACCCTACATATACCCACATGTACACCTAAATGATAAAACGAGCACACACACACAAGGTCACACGAAAACCCATAGACACACGGACACATACACTCAGAAATGGACACATGATATGAGTGATGTAGTCATACCCATAGACTCGGACATAACTGGAAGGCACCTTTAACACACATTCATGTAGTTTCACGCAAAACTCATTCGGATCCTTTTCTGTGGGCCAACCAGAGCAGTACCAATGAGTCTAGATCAAGTGGGGGGCACCCACCGCCCTAGTTAGCTAAGCCAGCATCCTTGCAGTGTAGGGACCCCTCACGTGAAGAGAGGCGGGGAAGGGTGAGAAAAGAGTTCATAGGTCAGTTCATGAAAGTTGGAGACCAGAGTGATATTGCTTGTCAAAAGTTGTGTTGGCTGTGAAGTTTTGCATAAGTGTAGGTAGGGAACGGGATGAGGATAAAATGCAGAGGTCCCTTGCCTGCTCCTGACCCAGGACCCGAAATTAAATTGGGCAAGAGAAGCCAAGAGTTGTGATCAAATAACCCGCCTGGCTGGGCTGGACTGTCTAGGGGCAAAGGAGGGTAGAGACCCTTCCACTCCTGACAGAGAACACGAAGCAGCTGAGACAGACAGAGAGATACATGTAACCTTTAATCATTAAGAAAACACAAGTATATGTGCATAAATATAGACATAAGTGGGAAAAGGCGGGAGTTTGCCCACTTGTCAGTGCTCGTTGTGCACATGTCTAATTCTGTTTGTGTGCATGCTGTGTGTACGTATGTATGTTTGTTTCTGAGCATCATGCATATAACACGTGTAACTCCTGTAGCTGCAGGTAACGCAAGGATGTGTCTGTGTATATTGTAGATGTCTTGTGCTCTCTTTGTATATTGTGTGTTCTGGATGTCAGTGTGTATGCGCATCTGTATAGATATATCTTTGTGTCTGTGTACATATATGTTGTATGCCTGTGTGTGTCTTTTTATGTCTGTATATCGGGGTTATGGAAATATAACGTGCACATGTCATGTGTGTGTGTATGGTGTGTGAACGTCCACTCGTGAGACGGACAACTTTATACAAATCCAAGCCCTGGGGAGGAGAAAAGTTGAGCAGCGAAAAGAATTACCATCATAATGGTGGCTAAAAAAATTGTGACCAAAAGCCCGAGGGAAAATATATTTAAAGGCCCATTTCGCTGGCATTTTCTGTCTGTCTTTGTGATACGGTTGGGGGAGGGGGCGGGTGTTAGATATGCCGCCGATAAAGCTTATCTGCAGCCACCAGCACATTTCCAAAATAACTGCTTTAATTAGTCTTCAGGACCCGGGACTTCGGGCCCTTGAAGCGGAGGGACTAGGCTCGGCTGGACTGGAGCTGAGAACCTCCAGGCACTTTCCTTGCCCGGGCAGACTCTGCTGGGCCAGAACCAGGGTGTGGAGGTGGGAGGGAGGTAGGGAGAGGAGCGGTCCCCCTCCCCATAGTGCTCCCTGCCTCACGTTGGGACAGATTCACAGATTCAAGGGACCTCAAAGATTATCTAGTTCAACCTTTTCGATTTACAGATGAGCAAACTGAGGCCAGGACGGGGGTGTGGGTGTGTGTGTGTGTGTGGGGGGGTGGAGCTTGCATGCGGTCATACTTCGAAGAAGTGGTAGAGGTTTTCTGATTCGAATTCTCTCTTTCTTTGCTCTTAGCGTTGATTCTTCCCTCTTTTTAGAGAAACCCTCGCTTTTCCAAACAGAATGAGACTTTGGAGACCTCGCAGAGAGAGGTTCTGTTAATTTCTCCGAGTTTGAGTGAGGTGTGTTGGGAAAAGGAAAAAAAAAAGATTTAAAAAATCAGGTCAGCTCAGATCCTGTCCAGGGCCTGGGAACTCGGGGTTCGTAGATTAAAGAAGTGGGGATTAGGGAGTTGGAAAATCTGTGTAGGGATTGCCCGGTACCCTCCTCCTCTCTCAGGCCATGCGCCTCATTTTTCAGGAGGGTGTCTGAGAGAGCCAAGGTCTGGGTTGGTAGGAAGGCGGGGGATGCCAGGAGGAGCAAGAGTTCCGCGTCGAATTCCTACGAAAGATACGTCGGAAATTCAAAGAAAAAAAAGGCCTAGCTGCTCTCTATCTCCGCCCCTACACCAGAGCAGGGATGGGATAGACATCGTGTGGCCTTGGTGTGTTTCTTTCGCCCTAACACTTCTTTAGCGAGTGTTTAATAACAGAGAAGGAAGAGAGACAGAAAGAGACTCGTAAAAAGAAAGGGACAGAAAGACTGACAAAGACAGGCAGAAGGCAAATCAGACGTTGACAGCCAGAAACAGAAAGGAGGGACAGAAATTGAAAAAGCGAATTAACCGAAACAGAGAGACATCGACAGAGACAGGGGGTGGGGGAGGGAGGAGAGAGAAGGAGAGAGAGAGAGAGAGAGAGAGAGAGAGAGAGAGAGAGAGAGAGAGAGAGAGAGAGAGAAACCCAGAGATTGAATCAGAGAAACCTAGAGACAGGGAGAGAGACAGAGACCCAGAGAAAGTGGGGGGGGGGGTCCGACTGGGCGCCTACAGAGGTTCTCCTTATTGCTGCTATCCGGGGGTAATTTTTCATCTCGGCCGGCTAATCTTTGTTCCCGGCGAAGATAATGAATAGCCAATCGTTATCTGCCCGGCTCCTGGAGGCTGCAGGAGAATGGGGTTGAACAGGGTTGGAAATTGTTTCCAAAGTGCTGCTGAATAAATGGTGTTCCTTATCTCTGGCTTCCAGATTATCAGAACCCTTTCAAAACTCACACAACAAATACGGCCACTGCATCGAATGCATCATTTACTAGTGCAGATCCTCGCGTCTGATGGGCAGATAGGCAAAATCTATGTAGGTCTCGCCTAACTTAGCATGCAAGCTCGCGATTGAGCCACGGCAGGGATGGGCGATCGAGAGAGCTCACCGGGGAGTGGGTGGGGGGTAGGGGGTGGAGTGGGGAAAGCGATGTACATACTGCTTGCCGGGGTTAGGGTAAATATGGATGAGGTATATTTCTTTGGAAGTTCGTCCTAGGTAAATAGTATGGGGTCGAGGTACACCTTCTTTGAGTGTGAGAGATGCTACTGCGTTGTGAAGTTGTGAAATATGTATGATGGAGGAGTAGAGCCCGAGTCTTTTCACTTGTTCTGACAAGGGTGCAACGTACACAGTCCCCAGGAAAGAAATGTGCGTGTGTGTGTGTGAGAGAGAGAGAGAGAGAGAGATCCTACTGAAAGTGAGTCAGAAAAGCTGAGGCAGAGATGGGAAATAGAGGTAGAGAGAATGAGACATGTTGGGTCATAGAAGGTCTGTGTTGTCTGTCGTGAGGGTGTAATATGACAAGGGGGAAAGTGTGACAGCAGAAGTTTGTATTTTTATATGATAAAGGGAGTGTTTGTTGATCACTTAGGGAAAGGGTGTGTGACACGGGGATGGGACATGTGATAGGTGTGTGTGTGTGCCTGTGTGGGACACAGGAAGAGTGTGTGGGTGGATGACTAGGAAGGGTGTGTGCCTGTGTGGCAAGAAGAGGGTTGCACTAGGTCTATACATAAAACAGGAGGGAATGTGGTGTGTGTGAGAGACCAGTAGGGATGGATAAGGTTGTGTTGGAGGTGACATAGGGAGGGTGTGTATAAGACTGAGAAGTGGGGGGGGTAGGGTGACATAAGAGGGGTGTGTATCTGCCTGTGGCACAGGAAGGGACCTGCCAGGTAGATTTATTTTGGGGAAGGCAGGAATTGTTTTTGCCTTTCTTTGTATTCTCAGTTTTTAAACGTGTTTGGTGCATAATAGGTGTTTAATAAATATATTTTGACTGTGAACTAAGAGAAGTTAAAAAGGCAACTCAGAAATGCCTTGACAAGGACACCCTCTCCCTTATAATCAACCTCTTTACCCAGTCTACCAGGGGATCAGGGTAATGGGCAGATGTTTGTGTGAGTGTATTGGGTGAAGCATAATTCCCCTCATTTTGAGACTGGTTTACTAGGGGTATAAACTCTCTCTAGAGGTGGCACTCTCTCCACCCTTTTGTGAGCCTACAGTTCTTGACCTTTCCCTATAAGGATGTTGGAGAAGTAGGAGTAGTTTGCCTGTCTAGATACACGGTAGGATGGTAGGGTTGGAGAGGAGGGTTAGGGTGCCTAAGGACAGAGACTCAAGGAGGCTTGAGTAGTAGAAGGGCTTGGGCAGAAGTGAGGTGGGGGAAGTGACAGGGAGTAGTTCTGCTCCTTTTCTTGCTGTCCTTCTTGGAGTTAGTAGGGACCCCTCACGACCTGGGTCCCCTACCTAGTACCTCCAGGCTCTTGGCCACAGGAGGAGGAGGAGTTAAGTACAGAACAAGTAGCTCAGCCTTGGTTCTCTAGGGCAGCATCCCATTCCTCCACCTCTCTCCCCACCACACGGTTCCTTCTCTCCTTAGTCTCATCCAGCTCTGCTTCTCTCCATTCTCCAGAGAGACTTCGTTTCCCACCCCACCTCCCCATACATCAGTACTAGCTTTCTCCCAGGCCTCTATAGGGAACTCTCCTGTTTTGTTCAGATCATCCAGAATTCTGGGCTGTGCCTGAGGCAATAGGGATAAGGTTGGGGGTGATGAGTGAGGGCAGGGTAAAGGTGATGGGACTCCTAGGAGATAGCCTGGGGATTATATAGGGGTGCCAATAGAAAGGTGAGAGGTGAGATATCAGGACAAAGGGATAAAATCGATATAGATGTGGGATGAGTGAAGGGGATGGGCAGGGAATAGGGTGAGAGGGACGGAAATTAAGAGAGTTGGGTTTGGGAATGAGGGGCATCAGGCAGACAATGGGATTGATGGAACAGAAGAGGGATGGATTTGAGAATGAAGGAATTAGGAGACCAGGACGATAGAAGAAATATTTGGAGATAAAGAGCATGGAGATGGAGAGGTTGGAGTGGAGTCAGGGAAGATGGGATAGGAATAAAGGAGATGAAGGAGATGTAGAGATTGGGTGAAGATAAGGGAGATAAAGAAACCAGCAAGATGGAGATAAAGGTGATGGAGAGCAAATGGGATGGTGGAGATGAGGAGGATTGAGTGAGGAGGGGATGGCTAGAGGGAGACCAGGAAGATGGGGGTACAGATAAAATACGATGAAGGAGATGGGGGTGGAGCGAGAATAAGAAAGATAAAGGAGACTGGCAAGGTGCAGATAAAGGTGATGGGGAGCAAAAGGGGGTAAAAGAGATGAGGAATGAGTAGGGATAAGGAGGAGTCCAGGAAGATGGGATAAGGATGAACGAGCTGGGGGAGGGGTCGGGGATAAGGGAGATATTGGAGACGAGGAAGAATAGGTCAAAGATTAAGGAGGCAGGAAAGATGGGGATAAAAGAGATGGGGAAAGGGGGTTGAAGAAGTTGGAGAGGGGGAGGATGGGGAGATATGGGGGATACGGGTGATGCCACAGGGGACAAAGACTACGAGCGTGGAGGATGGTGAGTGGGGGCAGGGGGGGAAAGATGGGGTCCCCCAGCGCCCCAGCCACGAGCGCAGGCAGCTGGCGTGGGCCGGGGCTGGAGTTGGGCGCCACGTTGAACTTGGCCTCGGGGCGCCCCGGCCCCCCAGCCCTCGGAGGCCCCCTCCGCGGCTGCTCGCGCAGGAAGGGGCCGTGTTCGGTTATTAATAACCCGACATTACGTGCGGGCCCGTGACTGACACGCGGCGACAAAAGCTGTATTTTTCCAATATCCACGAGCGCCCCTTTAATAACCCCCCCCCTCTCCGCGCGGCCGGCTCCCCGATGGTCCCCATGGCAACGCAGATAACGAAGCAGCCATTTTCCATATCTCTATGAAAGTCTATTATATTGCGGGATTAGCTCATCTCCTCGTAAGGTCAAACACAAAGTCAAACAACCTGAAATATTTAGCCGCCGCTGCCGCCGCCTCCGCGGCTGCTGCCCTCCCCCAGTCCCCTCCCCCAGCCCTGGCCCGACCGGCCCGACCCGGCTCGGCCGGCCCAGCACGCGGGCTCTTTGGGAATAGCCCAGCCCGGCAGCCCCAGAGGCGCGAGGAGCGACTCGGCCAAAGTTGCCTCATCCCGAGTCGGGCCTCGGTCGTGGCTCGGGAGGGGGAGGGGGAGGAGGAGGAGGAGGAGGAGGAGGAGGAGGAGGAGGAGGAGGAGGGAGGCCCTACATTCATGGGCCCCTAGCGCCACCTGCCGGGTGCGGGAGGACACGGCCCCCGGGGCTGCTCCGGCCCGCTTCGGAAACAGAGAGAGCCCTTGGGTGGGAGAGCGTGGAGGAAGGGAGGTGGGGGGACCCAGAGGGACTGGGAATCCCCTTGCAGGACTTAGTTCTGCTGGGGTACCTTCTGGCAGCACCCCACCCCGCAAGTATCCGCGGGTCTGTAAAAGACTCCCTCATCCCTACCTAACCCCTCATCCCCATCTTCTCCATCTCCTTTTTCTTTAACCCAGACTCCTTGTCCCCAGTATCTCCCTTTTGCTCCCCATCTCCTTTATCCCCATCTTGCCAGCCTCCTTTATCTCCCTTATCTCCACCCCAGCCCCCATCTTCTTCATCTCCTTTATCTGTACCCCACCTTCCTGGTCTCCCTCTATCCCTCTTATATCCACCCAATCCTTCTCATCTCCTTCATCCCTTTTGTCCCCATCCCTTTTATCCCCATCTTGTCTGTCTCCTTTATCTCCCCCCATCCTTTATCTTCTTTATCTGTACCCCAACTTCTTGGCCTCCATCTATTTGTGTAAAAGAAATGACATCTTCTGCAATGCCCTTCCACTTTCCTCCTGCCACGCTCCAATAGGGTTGGTTCCTCCAGGTCTTCTTACCCAAGATCCTCTTCCCACTTCCCAAACTAGACCACAATTTCTGCTTTATATCCTTCCAAAGATAAGGGATTAAGTCATATCTATACTCTGCCTGACTCAGGCTTCCTCTCTCCATTAATCTGGGTACTAGGACCCATCACTCTAGGAAGAAACTTCCATCACCACCTCCTCCCTTTCTTTGGTTTATTCAGGAAAAGGATTGGGATCAAGAGATCACCATGACCCCTACCTCATATACAGGGAGCCCCCAAAGCTTCAATAAGTTTTAAACTATACCAAGACATTTGGGACACTGTATATCCACACACCCTAATGTCCTAGCATCCCCTCAAGAGAACACATACTTCAGAACACACTCCTTGCACACACACACACACACACACACAGAGGTATCCTAGCAACACTTAACACCTCATAGGGTTTTCCTGCAACATTTCTCTCATAGTATCATCATACTGCTAAGCCCCGCCCCCTCCCTGCCCCCAACACACTCTTCCTCATCAGGTATCCCAGCAACACCCAACTCCTGTGTCCCTGATAGTCTAGGAGATAGTCTGAGAATTATATAGGGATGTCAATAGAAGGTGAGAGGTGAGATATCAGGATAAAGGGATAAAATCGATATAGATGTGGGAGGAGTGAAGGGGATGGGTCAGGAATAGGGTGATAGGGATGGAAATTAAGAGAGTTGGGTTTGGGAATGAGGGGCATCAGGCAGACAATGGGATTGATGGAACAGAAGAGGGATGCATTTGAGAATGAAGGAGTTAGGAGACAAGGACAATAGAAGAAATATTTGGAGATGAAGAGCATGGTATAGTACAATAAGCTGTACCTTGACCTGACTTTATATTCAACATTTCCCAGAAATTTAAGTGATGGTTAGACTGCAGGGGAACCAGAAGACTCGGTAGCCAAGCCCTTAGAAAGATAGAGTGTGGGCTTCTTCCATGTAAATTATCCTTGACATCTGCCTCAAAAAAAAAAAAGAAAGAAAGAAAGAAAGAAAAGAAAAGAAGAAAAAGAAAAAGAAAGAAAATGCAAAAAACAAAACAATCAAACAAAAAAGACATCTGCCTCAGCAGAGATGGCAGTGGAGTCCTTAACCTAGGGACTATGACTGTTGTTGTTTTTTTAATTTATATACACACACACACTTGGATAACTATTTCAATACAATTGGTTTCCTTGCCTTTGTAATTCTAAGTGTTTTATTTTATGCATTTAAAAACATTATTCTGAGAAGCCATCCATAGGCTTCACCAGACTGCCCCAGGAGGATCAGGACACAAAAAGTTTCAGAAGCCCTGAGTTCTATCTAGAGTTTTATATTGTTGAAACTAGTTCAACAATATTTATTAGGCATGCAGCACTGTTCTAGGTTCTGGGGATACAGCCACAAAACCAGAACAATCCCCTAACTGAAGGAACTCATGATCACTTCACTGTTGAATTTTCATTCTGCTACTTTCTACTTGTGTGATATGGGCAAGTCACAATGTCTCTAAGCCTCACTTTCTTCGTTTCTAAAATGGGTTAAGGTAAAGTTGAACTGGATGACCTCAGGCTCTTTCCAGTTCTTAATGTGTAATAGTGAGAGCAGGAACTGGCTTTGCTTTGGTTTGGTTTTGCCTTTCTTTGTATTCTCAGCACTTAGCACAGTGCCTGGTGCATAGTAGGGGCTTAATGATGTTTGTTGACTTGTGATCCTGACTGTTCCCATTCGTTCTTTCGGGAAATTTCTTGCCAAGTTAATTTGAGTCTTAAAGTAGGAACAGCAGGAGATGTGACCCCATGTGTGTGTTTATTACATTCTATAGGAGAGATGTTTGAAGAGTCCAGAGATTTCACTGGAATTTTCTCAGGATCTGAGGAAAGGGGATGAGGTGGGCTGGAATGTAACAACAACAACAGCAACTACTACATGCCAGACACTGTGCTAAGCATTTTATAATTACTATCTTCATTTGATCCTCACAATGACCCTAGGAAATAGGTGCTACTATTATCCCTATTTTACAGATAAGGAAATTGAGGCAAATGGAGGTTAAGTGACTTACCCAGAGTTACACAGTAAGTGTCTGAAGCTGGATCTGAATTCAAGTCTTCCTGTCTCCAGGTCAGGCACTTGAAACACTGTGCCACCTAGCTGCCCTGACAGCATCCTATGGTTAGAGGGAGGGGCCGGTCATAAGTTCAGAGTGGTGCACAGCTTTCCCTCTTCTAACCCTGGGAAAGTCACTTAACCTTTATCTGTCTCAGTTTCCTAATCTTTAAAATGGAGGCAATTACTATCTCATTATCTTTCTTTGCCTTCCCAGAAGCCCTTCTCTTTTCTTATCTTCTTGTTATGTTGAGGGTACCACTGTCCTCCCAGTCACCCAGCTTGAAATTTAAATTTAAGTGTCATCTTCCCCTCTCCCCCCAGCAATGAGGGTCAAATGACTTGACCAGGGTCACATAGCTAGTAAGTGTCAAGTGTCAGAGGTCCGATTTGCATCTAGATTCCACAGTTCTTTTTTTTCCTTTTTTTTTTTTTTGATTTGGAAAGCATTTTCCATCATGAACTCAGGTCCTCCTGAATCCAGGGCTGATGCTTTATCCACTGTGCCACTTAGCTGCCCCCTAAGTGTCATCTTTAATTCATTCTCTCTTACCACCTCCATATCCAGTTAGTTTCCAAATCTTGTTTCTACCTGTATGATATCTCTCCCATACTTCCCCTTCTCTCAGACACTGTCACCATCCTGGACTGGTAATAGCATGTTGGTCTCCCTGCCTCAAATTTCTCTCCACTCCAGTCAATCCTCTCTCTACCCATCCATCAAATTTACCTTCCTAAAGTGCAAGTCTGTGTCACTACCCTCACCCCAAATTCAGTGGACTCCAGTAGCTCCCTATTGCTTCTAGGAAAAAAAAAAGTAAGTTCTTAGGTTTGGCTTTGAAAGCCCTTAATAAGTTGTTTGTTCCCTCCCTACCTTTCCAGTTTCTTTATACCTTCCCCACCCCCTTCCTGTGAAAGTAGCCTCCTTTCAGTTTCTCACACAAAACACTCTATCTCCCAAATCAGGGTATTTTCACTGGCCTCAAACCTGGAACTCTCTTCCTCTTCACCTCAACCTCTTGGTTTCTCTGGTCTCCTTGAAGTCTCAGCTAAAGCCCCACCTTCTGCAAGAAACCTTTCCCAGTCACCCTAATCTTGGTGGCTTCCTTCTGACACTACCTCGAAATTATCCTATTTATTGTTTGTATAGAGTCATTTGCATGTTATCTCCTGAATTAGACTGTGAGCTCCTTGAGAGCAGAAATTGTTTTTTGCTTTTCTTTTTATCCCCAATACTTGGCACAAAGCCTGGCACACAATAGGCCATTAATAAATGCTTGTTGACTTGACAATAATGGTACCTACCTCCCAAGGTTGTTGTGAGGATAAAATTAGATAATATATGTAACTGCTTTGCAAATCTTAAAGTGCTATATCAATCAATAAATAAACATTTATTAAACACCCTCAATTTATTAAGCACCACACTCTGCTAAGTGCTGGGGGATACAAAAAGAGGCAAAAGACAGTCTCTGCCCTCAAGGGACTTACCTTCTAATGGGGAGACAACAAACAAATGTATGCAAGCAAGCTATATTCAAGGTAAATAGGAATTAATTAAAAGAGGCAAAGCATTGAAATTAAGAGGGGTTAGGGAAAGCTTTGTGTAGAAGGTGGGATTTCAGCTGGGACTTAGAAGAAGCAAGAGAGTTCAGTAGTCAGAATTGAGGAAGAGGAGAAGCATTCCAGGCATGAAGAACAGTCAGAAAAAATGTCTGGAGCCAAGAGAAGGGAGTGTGTTTGTAGAATAGCCAGGAGGCCAGTGTCACTGGATCTAAGAGTGTGGGTTAGAGGGGAGAGTGTAAGAAGCCTGGAAAGGTAGGAGGGGATTAGGTTATGAAGGGCTTTGAATGTCAAATGGAACATTTTGTGTCTATAAATGTTAACTTAAATAAGAAATGATGAGCAGGCCAATTTCAGAAAAACCTGGAAGGACTTACATGAACTGATGCTGAGTGAAATGAGCAGAATGAGGAGTACATTGTACACAGTAACAGCAACATTGTGTGATGATCAACTGTGATACACTTAGCTCTTCTCAGCAATACAATGATCCAAGACAATTCCAAAGGACTCATGATGGAAAGTGCTCTCCATATCCAGAAAGAAAGAACTGTGGGTTCTGATTGCAGATTGAACCATATCATTTCTACTTTTTTGTTGTTGTTGGTTCTTTTGAGGTTTTTCCCTTTTGTTCTGATTCTTCTTTCACAACATGACTAATGCAGAAATATGTTTAACATGATTGTACATATATAACCTATATCAGATTGCTTTCTGTCTTGGGGAGGGGGGTAAGGAGTGAGAGAGAAAAATTTGGAACTTAAAATCTTATAAAAAAACAAATGTTGGGGCAGCTAGGTGGCACAGTGGATAAAGCACTGGCCCTGGTTTCAGGAGGACCTGAGTTCAAATCCAGCCTCAAACACTTGACACTTACTAGCTGTGTGACCCTGGGCAAGTCACTTAACCCTCATTGCCCTGCCAAAAACAAACAAACAAAAACCCAAATGTTGAAAACTATTCTTACATGTAACTGGAAAATAATAAAATATTTTTATGATTAAAAAATACAAAAAATAAATGTTAGCTTAACCTCCCTGTCTGACTTTGTGAACCAGTTCCACAAGACAAAATGAACCTTGCTATGCTCTCCTCTCCTGGCTCCCTTCTTACTATATACACACCCAGAGGGCATATAATTAACAACCATTTACTGAGTTGGACACCATACCCTCAATCCAAGACTAGTCCACCCTTCCCAGACTTCAACCAATTTCCTAGTCACCTCCAGAACATGCCACCCCAGCGTATACCCCCTTCCTCTGCCCTAGACCCAAATCTATTTTCTGGATGCCCTTTATATATTGTGTTTGCCCATTAGAATGTAAGTTGCTTGAAGGCAGACGCTGTCTTGTTTGCTTCCCCCCCCCCCATTCCAAGCAATTAGCATAGCACCTGGCACCTAAGAAATACCAAGTAAATGTTTTCTCTCACTATATATCTATCCACTTTCTTTGTACCTAACCTTGTGCTAAGCACCGTGCAGATGCACTAAGAAGAAAACAAGGATCCTGGCTTTTGGAAGCTCACAGTCTAGCTGGAGGAACTTGATTAATAAAACATGAAAACTGGGGCAGCTAGGTGGCACAGTGGATAGAGCACCAGCCCTGGATTCAGGAGGACCTGAGTTCAAATCTGTCCTGAGACAATTGACACTTACTAGCTGTGTGACCCTGGGCAAGTCACTTAACCCCAATTGCCTCACCCCAAACAAACAAAAAACAAAAAACATGAAAACTTAAACAATTTGGCAAAGCAATAATACAAAAAATGCCCCCAAGATAGTGGATGAATGCCATGTGAGTGATGATTCAAGTATACATGGGTAGGGGGCAGCTAGGTGGCTCAGTGGATAAAGCACTGGCCCTGGATTCAGGAGGACCTGCATTCAAATCCAGCCTCAGACACTTGACACTTACCAGCTGTGTGACCCTGGGCAAGTCACTTAACCCTCATTGCCCCACCAAACACACACACACACACACACACACACACACACACAAAGGTATACATGGGTGATACAATTAGTGCTATAGGAGTTCAAGGAGGAAAAGACTGGCACGGCCTGGGGATAATCTTAGAGGGACAGTGAAGAGACAAGTTTGGCTAATGCTACTGATTATCCAAATGCCCCTAACTAGTAGTCCCCCCCCTTACCTCCAAGGATGATCCGTCTTAGACTCTCTATACTCTCTCAGCTAGAAGAGATATGACCCTTCCACTCTTCTCCCCAGGAGATAATGGTAAACACACTGGACAAATATTTGGGATAAATGAGACACTGAATCATTTTGAAAAGCCAGAGCTTGTGCAAAGGATGATGACCAAGATGGTGAGAGGTTTCTCTGTCTAATGAGAGGAATGGATAATGTATTAGGTTCAAAGGAGATGTATATCATTAGTTTGAAGAAGAAAACTAGCAGGGACCTACTTGCTCACTTAAAATATTTGAAGGGCTGCCATGGAAAAGTCAGAAATTACACACACACACACACACACACACACACACACACACACAAAGAAATTTATTTAGTCTTTTATTTTTCCCCAATTACATGTAAAAACAATTTTTTAACATTTGTTTTTAAAACTTTGAATTCCAAATTCTTTCCCTTCCTCCCCTCCTCCCCCACTGAGAAGGCAAGCAGTTTCATATATATATTTTGCATGATTTCAGAGTATAGAACTGTCCAAAGAGTATGTGAAAATTACATGGAGGCAGATTTCAGCTCAATGTGAGGAAGAACTTTTTTTTTTCTTTTTTTTGTTAGAGAGGCAATTGGGGTTAAGTGACTTGCCCAGGGTCACACAGCTAGTAAGTGTTAAGTGTCTGAGGCCATATTTGAACTCAGGTACTCCTGACTCCAGGGCCGGTGCTCTATCCAAGAGGAAGAACTTTTTAACAATGAAAAGTGTACAGCAATTGAAGCTCTTTTTGTGGTGGCAAAGAATTGGAAACTTAGGCAAGTGCCCATCAATTGGAGAATGGCTGGACAAGTACAGTATATGGTATAGGAATGTGATGGAATACTATTGTGCTGCATGAAATGAGGAAGGGGCTGGTTTCAGAGAAGCCTAGGAAGGCTTATATGAATTGATGCAGAATGAAGTGAACCAAACTAAGAGAACAAATTATATAGTAGCAACATCATAACAAACAGCTCTGAAAGACTTACAAATTCTGATCAACCATAATTGCAGAGGATTCATGATGAAACATGTTACCCACTTCCAGATAGAAAGGTGATGAACTCAGGATGCAGATTGAAAGGTGGTTTTTTTTTACACCACTAGTAAAAGAAGTTATCTTATTTTGCTATACATGTTTAAAACAAGAGTTATGTTTTTCTTGCTTTCTTGGAGGTAGGTGGGGGATAGAGAAGGCAAATTTTCATTGATTGAAAAAAAAGTAATTAAAAAAAAAAAAGAGAGAGAGAGACTGCACTTTCTTGGGAGGCAGTGAGAACCTCTTTACCAGACATGTTCAAGCATAGGTTGGCTTGCCATCTATCTATCAGAGGTGCTACAGAGGCAAATTCCTTATGTGGTAGGAGATTGTACTAGATCATCCCAAAAGTCCTCTTGTCCTCAGTTCTATGACCTGAATGTGTGTGTTCTTATCTTTTGCCATCAGCGGTAATGTCATATAGTATTTCGGGATAACTTTTCAATTAGGTCAGTTCCCGTCAGGTAGCAGGGTGTAGGATAAGTTTCCTCCAACAAGTTGCAACAACTCTCCTATCAGCTTACTCTCCCAAGTCAGAACATAGCCCTTGGGGAAATGATAATAGCTTACATTTATTTAGTGCCTTAAGGTTTGCCAAATGCTTTACATATATTATGCTTCTTGATCCTCCCTACAACTCTGTATTATCATTCTCATTTTATAGATAAGGGAACTGGATCAGAGAGGTTAAGTCACTTGCCCAAGGTGACTCAGTAAGTATCTGACTGAGATTAAAATTTAGTTCTTCCTTACTACAAATCTAGTATTCTATCCATTCTAGTACTCACTCTCATAAACCCAGAAATTCGAAGACTCTTATCTCAAAGCTTCCCAGCTTTTGACTTCTCAGAGAAAAAGGATGTGTTGGGGGCAGCTAGGTGGCACAGTGCATAAAGTACCAGCCCTGGATTCAGGAGGACCTGAGTTCAAATCAGGCCTCAGACACTTGACCCTTACAGCTGTGTGACCCTGGGCAAGTCACTTAACCCTCATTGCCCTGCCAAAAAAGAAAAAGAAAAAGCATGTGCTAGAATATGTCCATACTGTCCTTGGCATCAAACTCCACTGACTAGAATGCACTGGAAAGAGTACATTATTTGCAATAAGATCTGGCTTTACATCCCAGAGTTGTCTTTTACTACCTGTGTGAGTTTGGGCAAGTCATTTCAATTGTTTGGTCTCAGTTTTTTCCTCTGATAAATGGCAGGGTTGGGTCGGAAGATCTCTAAGAGTCCTTCCATGCCTGAGTCCTATGACACTATGGCCTTGAAGCAAATTGGGTCAGTTTAAGGGCTTCACTGCTAAGGGCTTCTCTGGAGTTTTTAATACTCAATCCAGCTCTTACATTCCCGATGTCAATGGGAAGCAGAGGAAGAGGAGTTAAGAGACCTGAATTCATGTCTTGGTTCTGTCACTAACTCATTGTGACTTTTGTGCAAATTACTTATCTCAAGTGTAAAATGAGGAGATTGGACTAGGGTTGTCTCTAGGGTATATCGAGCTCTTTCTCTTTTCCAGATTGACTTAGAAGATCCTCTGCCTCAGTAGATGAAGGTTTCTTTCTAAACCTGAATATCCCAAATTCTCATCAATACCCTTCAAAATTTCTTTTTTTTTAGTTTTTCTGACAATGGTACAATTTCTTTTAAAATTTTTATTATTTTTTGTTTTTACTATTTCTTTTTAAATAGTATTTTATTTTTCTAATTCCACATAAAGACAAATCTTAACATTCATTTAAAGATTTTGAGTTCTAGGTTTTCTCCCTCCTTTCCTCTCCTCCCCCCTCCCTAAAATTGTAAGCAATTTGATATAGGTGATATATGTGGAATCATATAAAACAGATTTCCATATTAGTCATGTTGTGACAGAAGAAATAGACCACAAAAAAACCCAAAATAAAAAACATAGTATGCTTCAATTGGCATTCAGACTCCATCAGTTCTTTCTGTGGCTGGAAATAGCATTTTTCCTCATGAGACCTTTGGAATTATCTTGGATCATTGTATTACTAGGAATAGCTAAGTCATTCATAGTTGATCATCTTACAATGTTGCTGTTACTGTGTACATTGTTCTTCTGGTTCTGCTCACTTCACTTTGCATCAGTTCATATAAGTCTTTAATGATACATTTTCTTCACCAATCCAGTGTTGGGTGAAGAATTTCATATTAGCTTGTCTCAGTGTTTCAGTAGTTACCCAAACTACCAGAATTCTTAATTATTATGGTACAAAGGTTTTTAATCTCCTCTTGGGCTTACAAAACTTCCTTAAGGAATGCAAGATCCTCCTCATCCCATCCTTTCTGCATGTGTCCCAAGGAAAGGACAAAGACATGACTAGTCTCCTCCTAATTTTGTAGGTTTGAAGTAAGAAACATTTTTTAAAGTACCTGCTTGCCTGTCTCAAGAAAGAACCGTAAGAAAGCAATTAAATGGGGCAGCTAGGTGGTACAGTGGATAAAGCACTGGCCCTGGATTCAGGAGGACCTGAGTTCAAATCTGGCCTCAGACATTTGACACTTACTAGCTGTGTGACCCTGGACAAGTCATTTAACCCTCATTGCCCCACCAAAAAAAAAAAGAAAGAAAGAAAGAAAGCAATTATATGTTGATGCATCTTGGAAGTATTTTTGACTATTTGCTCTATCTCATTGATCTAATTGGTCCCTCCTCTCATACTTGTTTGGAAAATTGGTTAACAGTTGACTGCCCGTAAAAACTATAAGCTTCAAGTGACTCAACTCCCAAATTGTAAGAGATGTCATTCCTCTCTTATCTCAGTCACAGACATTTGCCTTCCTTTGGGAAACTGCTTCTTCAGTTCAAATAATAAGTTAACATTTATATAGCCATTATTGAAGGGAGAAAGAATGTTGGAGAAGCGACCCATCTTTCTCATCACCAGCAGCAACAACTGCTGACCATTTGCCAGCAATGGGCAAATGGGCACAGGAGCCCTGAGAGTGGTAGTGCCTCCCCCATCCTGTTTCCCATCCATCTCTCACAGCCATCATCTAGGGAAGCAACTCCTGTGGAAAGGGAACAGCCATCCCCACCAACTGTTTCTTTTTTCCCCCACCAACTGTTAACCAGCTGCCACACACAGGATAGGCAAACCAATTTAGCTGAAACAACAAGATGTCCTAAGGGAGAGAGAGGAGGCAGGATGTGCTGGGCAGGTCAGGATGTTACCACCACCTTGGTCACCAATCTTCCCTCAGACCCTGGTGAGGAAAGCCCAGAGCCCCTTGAATCCAAGAATCTTGTGAATAACAGTCTAGTGCCCTCAGCCATTATCCCAAGAAACAAACCTTGAGGAGATGCAGCTTGGCAAGTGCTCCTACAGGAGTTATAGACAAAGCTACTGAAGACCCAAAAAGGAAAATTTTTATCACCAAAGTCCCTGGCACCATCAAATGATTCAACATCAGAAACTGGTATGATTTTATCTGTGGAAATGTCACTAATTAAGAAACATTTATATCTGCTTTGCCACTACACCCTAAATACCATGGGACTTTTCCATCTTACTTTCAGTGAAAACCTTCCATATGTATGGTCTTCTCCTTTAGAATCTGAGCTCCTTGAGAACTGGGTCTTTTCTATTACCTTTCTATTTGTATCCCTTGTTATTTGCATATAGTAACCACTTAATAAATGTTTTTGTTCATTCACTTGTTCATATAGCACTTTCTATGGTTTCTTTAGAACAATGATTTCTTTAGAACAAGTCTATGAGGTGGGCAATACCAGATATTATAACCATTTTACAGATGAGGACACTGAGGCTCAGGGAAGTTAGGTAACTGTTCACAGCCTCATGATTATGGAGTAGAGTTTGTACTTGAAGCCATCCCCTCTGACTTTAAGTCCAGTGCTTTTTCCATTAAACCACCCTACTTTTCCCGTTTAGCAGATGGGATCCATCCGTAGGGTCCCTTATGGATATAACAGAATGACCCAAGTGTTTTTCATTAGCCCTGCCAAGAGAATTTCATTTAGAGCCAGAAGACTCAGATTTTAATCCTGGCTCTGCTACTCACTACCTATATGACTTTGTCTAAGTTACTCATCTTTGGGTCTCAATTTCCTTATTTACTAAAATGAAATAATGGCAATAGCTAGCATGTATATATTGCTTTTAAGTTTTCAAAGCAGTTTATTTATGTTAACTTATTTGCTCTAGGTTGGACCAGATCACTTCTAAGTAAGGACCCTTCCAGCCCTAGGTCATAGGATTCTAAAGTTCTAAAATGTACAAGAGAGGAGAACTTTTCCCACATGATGACTACCCTCTGTGGAGATCAGATCCTGGACTCCCTTGGAGAGAGAAATGGCAAACTACTCCAGTATTCTTACTTATCTATCTATCTATCTATCTATCTATCTATCTATCTATCTACTTATTCATTTATCTATCAATCATCTATCTATTTATTTATTTGTTCATCCACCCATTTGCTCATCTATCTATCTACTTATCTATGTGTTTATTCATTAATTCATTCATTTATTTGTTTATTCATTCATTATTTATTTTTGGCTCCAGTATTTTTATTTAGTGAGGCAATTGGGGTTAAGTGACTTGCCCAGGGTCACACAGCTAGTAAGTGTTAAGTGTCTGAGGCTGGATTTGAACTCAGGTACTCCTGACTCTAGGGCCGGTGCTCTTCCACTGCACCACCTAGCTGCCTCTGACTCCAGTATTTTTAACCAAGAAAACCCCAACTGTGATCTCAAAGAGATGGACATGACCAAAATGACTGAACAACCGTAACAACAACCTGGACTCCCCAGTTGATAACCTGTCCAGTTCTAACCCTCTATGATTCTATGATCTACTGATCTTTAAAAAAAGATGAGCATCTTGTAGCTAGTGCTTAATGCATTTGGATTTAGCACTACAGAACCACAAGCTAATGTTTCCATCTTCAAAACTTTCAATAATCTTGATTATTGAGTATATCTTTCACAGGGGCAGGTTGCAACCCTTACATGACTTAGTAGGTTTTCAACAGCTTCTGTGACCAAAGATTTCATTACCCTGAGGTCAACCTGCTGATTAGTTGCTCTGAACTTGGCTAGGCTGGTCTTTGGAGGACAGATATATAATTGGTTACTAGGCCCATATCTGAAGCCTTTCTGGCTTGGTTAGACCAACCCCAGCTTGCATCCTTCTTGAATAGTTTTCAAGAACTCAGGGCTACCCCTACTGGCTATAGGGATCAGAGCAGGACTTCAGTGGCAGAAAATTAAGTAGGTTAGTGTCAAAAGTAATTCCTGTGAGACAGAATTAAGTCTTTGAAATATAATAAAATGCTGGATGGGGCCTCTATAGACCAATAAAAAAAAATCTCTGCAGTTGAAAGAATCATAGAAGAAGTCATTCTTAAACTGTATAGGGAGAAACTTCTTGCAGTTAGGTGTCACAGTACGTAGAATGTTGCACCTGGAGTCAGAAAACTGTAAGTTCAAACTTGACTCAGACTCCCTGTGTGACTCTGGGCAAATCATTTAACCTCTCCCTGCCTCAGTTTCCTCCTTTGTAAAATGAAGATAATAATGGCACCTACCTCCTAGGATTATTGTTGGGATAAGCTCAGATAACATTTGTAAAGCATTTTGCAAACCTTAAAATTACTATTGAGAGACGGTAAGGGAAGAAAAAAAAAGCACTAAGTGTATATGCTTAGAGGGTATAGGTTTGGAGTAATTTCTTAGGGTGGGGCAAGGAGCCGACTCAGGGCTGTCCCTAAAGAATTTAGGGCCCCAGACTATCCCTGGGGGAAATTCAGGTTGTGGTACAAATCATCCTGCTTGCTCCCATTCCTCCACCATTTTTATCTAAATGAAATCAGGTTGGAGTGAATACAAGGGCAGCTTTGAAGGGAAAAAGAAATCACACAAGGCCAGCCTGGTTGGGGGAGGGGGGAAGAAAGGGTAGGGAAGGGAGAAGGGCCTGGACTATACTCCTCCTGTCTTGATGATTGTGGGAGGGAGTTACAGACTGAGGAATATTGGGTCTTTTTGATTGCCAGTTGGAAAAATTACCACCTTCTCTACTGGCTGCCTTCTTGAATCACTGTTTAACAGTGTAGGATACCCTAAAGCCTGAGCCTGGGATGTTTTCTAAGTATGTTTTTTTTTCTGCTAAAACTAAGTAAACTATTGTTTGGCTAAACCATAGAAGAAAAACTGGGCAAAGAACTACAAGACAGATGCAACACGGGACTTTTATGAAGCTTAGACTCAAAGGACACAGCTATACCATGGTGCTCTAGATAAGCTAAAAGTAGAGTTCTCAGCCTGTTAATAATGTTAGTCTCTGCTCCTCTTTGCTTCTCTTCTCCTTGAATAGTTTGCTTCAGTTCAATCATTTCTTTCTTGTCTCTGACCAAGATAATGCCTAGGCAGGGCTCCAGTCTCAGAATGAGCCTCTGCCCCTACCCCAGGAAAAGATCTCCAGCTCTAGAGGATGAACTGAGATGAGGGGGATGAGGGCCTCCTATGACTAGTGTGCCAGATCACTGAGGACATGGACATAGATGTATAGCCCCAAGAAAATGTGAGGCACCCATCTGAAATCCAGAATCCCAAAGCTCTTGGAGATATGGGGAGGACTCTAAAATAAAAGGGTCAAGATCCTTTTAACAATAAGATTTCCAGAAAGAGAACAGAGCTAATCAAGTAAGCCGGGAGCTTCTAAATCTAAGAGCCTTCAGTCTGGACAGCCAGAGAAAGCACTTCCCTCTTGAGCTCTCCAGGGTCCTGATATACTTCCCTCGGCAGCCCTCTCTGACCCAATGGGCCAAAGCCCTCTCAAATTCTCTGTCTCTCTACTGTCTCAGGTTGCCCTGAATCTCACTCTTTTGGCTTCAACTACCCCAGCACCAGCTGACTGGCTCAGCCTGCTTCCTGACTGACCACAACTATCTCCTGGGTCAGCTGCCTGTTCAAAATCACATCTTATGACCTAATGCAGCTGGATTAGAGAAGTTCAGCATCCTAGCACCATCATTATTTTGGTGGGCATTTCCAATTCCCATGACCAAGGTTGCAGCAAGTTAGGCATAGCACATTTCTTATTCAGCAGCCTTATATTACATGCCTCAATCTCTACTATCTACAAGAAGCCTTCGATGGGATAGGGAAGTGAGGGTAGGCAAATTATATGCCTATTGATAGTAATTTTCCTTTCTAGAGGTAAGAGTGAGAGTAGTAAACATTTTTACATTCCAGTTATCAGCCTTCCTTTGATATCTTGATCATGGCCCACTGCTAGTGAGGGGAGATAAATGGGATGCAAGACTGTGGGCTTTCCCAAGCTGAGTTTCTTCATACCCTTGTTGTCAAGACCATCCACAATCTGGCTCCTATGTACCTCTTTAATCTCATCTTCCACTATTCCTCTAGGGGAATTAGCCACACAACACAACCCATGTATTCTTACCTCCATGCCTTTGCTCATGTTGCTTCCCCTCCCTAATATGTCCTCCTCACCCTTTCTTGACTGGTTTAAATCTTCTCCTCCCTTCAAGGCTCAAATTGAATCCCATCTTTTCCATGAATTCCTTTCTGACTGCCCTCACCCTCAATGATCTCTATTTCCTCTGAACTCCTATTGTTACCACATTAAGAAAACCAGAGCAGCTGAACTATAGAACCAGAAAGCAGCAGCCACAGCTAATAGCCCTAAGGACTGCGTCAGCCTCTCTTCAGCTCTAAGGTTGACTGCTAGATAAAAGCAAAGAGAGCTAGAACCTTGGGGATAGTGTTTGATATAGGCTGGTCCATTGTGCTGCAATTGCAGAGCTGATTGTCTTAGAAATCGGAAGAATAAGAGACCAGGTGAAATCTCTAATAGGCAAATCAATGCAGCTCTGAGGGGTTGGCATTTCTGGATGGATTTTCCTGTGTGTCTCTGTGCTCCCCCATGTGAGAGACAGTGTAGTGTAGTGGAAAGAATCCTGGTCTAAGAGGCAGAAGATTTGAATTCAATTATTGGTTCTAGTGCTTACTAGCAGGATGATCCTAGATGGTACAGTGGTTAGAGTGCTGGACTTGAGGGTTCAAATCCTGCCTCAGTTGCTAACTAGTTTTGTTACCATGGGCAAGTCACTTAACTTCAGTTTATCTCAGTTTCCTCATCTGTAGAATAAGAATAATAATAGTACTTAACTCCCAGCATTGTTGTGAGGATCAAATGAGATAATATAAGTAAAGTGCTTTGCAAACCTTAAAATGCTACAAAAATGCTTGCTATTATTATATTTCCCAGCCTGTATTTCCCCAAATGTTAAATAAGGGTAATAATATTTATGATTGTCTATCCCACAAGGTTTTGTGAGGGAAACACTTTGTGCTATAGAAATGTAAATTGTCAGCATTATTGTGTGTATATTCCTATAAGAATTACCTTACATCTTGAGCAATGAGAATTCTCTGCTAAAATAGTAATGATAATAACAGCTAGCTGTATGTAGCTCCTTAAGTTTTACAAAAGGCTTTTTACACACATACAGATTATCTCATTTGATTCCCACAACAACCCTAGAAGGGAGCTGCTATTAAATATTCCCATTTTTCAGATAAGGAAACCAAGACAGAAGCTAAGTGACTTGCCCCACAGCTAGTAAACATCTGAGGCCAGATGTGAACTCAGATCTTCCTTACTCCAGGTCCAACACTCTATCTAGTAGGTTGCTTAGCTACCTTGGACACCGGATGTGCTCTTGACAATGCCTATGATCTCCTTCTCTATTCTTTCAGACATGGACTGCATCAAAGATCATGGGACCCTGGTAGTGGTGAGATCCCAATACCTCTGGTATTTATTGCTCCTCTGTAACCAAGCTTCCATTTTGTCTACTAGTTCAAGTAACCAGATCCACTCCTTGATTCTCTTCACGGTGTCCCAGGTCTTCCAGAATTGGAGTTCTATCTTGTTCTTCCATGAATGACCCCTAAATCCTAATCTTCCTAATGTCTTAGGGAAGAAGGTGGCCTGGCTTGCCCAGCACAAGCTGCCCCCTATTGCTCTCTCAGGATGTCTGGCTACCTCAACTAGGCTCACTTGCCTAGCCCATGTGTGACTGAGATGTGCCAGGGAACTAGGATTCAGGCTTTGGAGAGAATCACATCCTGAAGGGGTGCTGTGCTTAAGGGAGGCTGTGCAGGAATCCATCAGCAGCCTCCTCCACCTGACAGAATGTTGCACAACTCTGACTCTCATCTCATTTCGAAGGCAACCTCTCTCTCTATTCTGGTGTGCCAGTGGCTCTCATGTGAGGCTGCCACGCTGCTGTCTGGGAATCCGGAAGTCCTAGGCACCCCTCCCATTCTCCCTGCCAATCCCTCAGCTTCTGCCCAGCCGATGCCAAACCTTCCATGATTCTTCTAGCCCTGGGTTCCTTGCCAGGACAGGTGGGTCTTGTCACCTGCTGAAAGACACAGCAATGGGTGGTGGGAAGGAAGGGATGCCAGCAACTGTGATGGCACCATCAGTACCACCCACTATTGCCCTGGGGAACCATGGATGCCAGGAGGTGGCCAACTGTCCCCTGGATGCCCTCCAAGAAGATGGCTTCATGCCCATAGACTATCTCCTGACAAAGTAAACAGGGTCTACCAGCTCTCTAGCCTCAGAAGGTCAGGCAAAACTAGCCATGGGACCAATAGAGCTCATCTAGGGCCAACAGTGAGAATAACCATATGGGGAGTGTAAATAAGGAGAGGGAGGGGGAGAGGACATAAAATAGCCAGCAGAGACTAGCATTCTGCATGTGACTGAAGCCTTAGCTATGACTTTCCCTTGGATCCTAGAGCCAGGGAATTAGAAGGATGGTCATTGGAAATCTGCATGTAAAATTAAGCAATGGGGAAAATTCCATAGAGGGAGACACTCAAGGTAGCCTGTAGAGAGAGCCAGTTAGTTGGAAGTGGGTAAGAGAAGGTCCCTTGAATCAACTCTTATGTGCTAAGACCTTCTGTGTGTAAAGACCTGTGCTAAGCTATGAGGGAGACAATGAAGTATAATTCATAGAATTTCTTGAGTTATAAGTGATTTGGGGAAGTCAAGTAGTCCAACCCCCTGCCTGATGCATGAATTAATTCTTTCATGCAACAGATCTTCACTCAACACCAATTATGTATGGATTTCTGTACCTCTAGTCTCGCCCCTATTCAATCTTTCTTCCACATAGCTGCCAGACTAAAGTGCAGGTCTCACATGTCACTCCCCTACACAAGAAAAGTATGTTGCTCCCCCTTTCCTCTAGGATAAAATCTGATTTCCTCTGTTTGGCATCTAAAGCCCTTCACAATCTGGCTCCCACCAACCTATATGTTCAGACTGATTGCATATTATTCCCTGACAAAGATTGTATGTTCCAGCTAAAATGACCTACTGGCTATTCCTGATAACTGACATTACATACCTTCACCCAGATTATCTCTCCTGTAATGTTCTTCTTCCTCATCTTTATCTCTTATAATACCTAGCTTCCTTCAAAACATAGCTCAGGTGTGAATCTTCTTCCTATAGAAGAGGCTTTCCCAGATCATGTGCTTAGTACTCTCCTCCCCACCCCATTGGTATTTATTCTCCCTCTCCCTCTCCTTCTCCCTCTCCCTCTCCCTCTCTTCCTCTCTCTCTCCCTTCCTCCCCCTCCCTCCCTCCCTCCCTCCTTCTCCATCTCTTTCTCTCTACTCTCTCTCTTCCTCCCTCTTTCTCTCCCTCCTCTTTATTTTATATATGCAGGTGTGTATACACACTACATACATACATGCATGCATGTATATGCATATGCATGTGCACGCGCGCGCGCGCGCGTGTGTGTGTGTGTGTGTGTGTGTGTGTGTGTGGTTTCCCCACAGTAGAATCTAAGCTCCTCAAAGGCAGGCATATTTTTGTCTTCATATCTCCAGTGCCTGGCATAGTGGGCCATAAAACTGTTAAAATGATTTGGCAGAAGATATAGTTCCTGCCCTTGAGGAGCTCACAATTTGGGGAGGCAGGGAGATAAGACATGCACATGATATGAAAGCTAATCTGGGTGTTTCCCAGTGGTGACATGTGCCAGGGCTGTTGTAAGACTGTTATACATACTAAAGGATTCCAGGGCAGGAAGAGGTCAATGTAGGTTGCAATGATCAAAGGAAGGGAGTTCCCTAAGGGAGTGGGATTTGAGCAGATCTTGGGAAATGGTAGGATCTGAATAGGTGGTATGGCGGTTGTGTAGAGAACAGCATGAGTAAAAGTATGGGAATAACAGTAATCATGGTGTGAGTATGGGAGTCAAAGGAGACTGGACTCTGCTGGCACTCTGGGCATCTTACTTCCATGCTGTGGCACTCTTTTCTCCACATCCAACCTTGAACTCTCGATCTTGTTCTGGAGACCTACACTACTGCCTGTTGGGAGTTCACCAATCAGTCTGGCTGCCCCCAGATGCCATGCTGCACTCCAGCCATCTTCCTACCATGCCCCCATCTTTGCCCTGTCAGCACTGAGCTGCCATTGAAGACTCCTGAGCAAAGGGATGACAAGTAGAGTTTCACCTTCAGAAAATTACTTTGTAACAACTGATTGAAGGTGGAAGTGGTGTAGAGTGGGAAATGGAGGCAGAAAGCCAAGCTGAGAAAGGATTCCGATAAGACAATAAGATGTGGGATGAGAGAGTCATCTTATAGTAGGAAAGAATAGGAAAGATGTTAGAGAACTTGAAAAGGAAAGATAAATGGGACTTTAGAACTTATAAGATATGTGTGATAAGGTGGGGGAGTAAAAGATGAATCTAAGGTTTCAAGCCTAGGCAACTTGGACCATGATCATACTTTTAGCCAAAACTAGGAAGTCAAGAGTCGGGAGCCAGTTTTGGAGTATAAGATGAATTTGGTTTTTATATATGTTGATTTTTTTTTTTGGTGAGGCAATTGGGGTTAAGTGACTTGCCCAGGGTCACACAGCTAGTATGTGTCAAGTGTCTGAGGCTGGATTTGAACACCCAGGTACTCCTGAATCCAGGGCCGGTGCTTTATCCACTACGCCACCTAGCTGCCCCTATATGTTGATATTTTAAAAATATAACGGTAAGATATCCAAATAGAAGCATCTATTTGGCACTTAGAGGAATAGATTGTGGAAAATTAGTCAAAGATGCAGAAATATATTTGACAGTTATCTGCACAACCTCAAAACATTAATTCTCAAAACAAACCAGTAAGAGAAACACAACAGGTATTATTCTTACTGTCAGATAGGGAAACTAAGACCTAGAGAGTCTAAGTAATTTGCCCAAGATAACTAACAAATTAGTAGCTGAATCAAAATTATTACCCAAGTATTCTGACTCCATGTTGGTAATAATAGGAGCAAACAGTCTGATTCTGTAGGGCTATATTCCCTGTATATACCTATATATGTCCCTTTCCTAGGAGCCTCAGAAACCCAATGAACTGGGACACTACAATGTAATTACTATAAGAAGCTTCTCCCAAAGAAACAAAGGAATTTAGAAAACACTCAAGTTAATGTGGCAAAGAAGTTATCCTACCTTGTGTTTCTATCTTTTCTATTTGTGCATGGAGTATGGGAAGGGTCATAAAGGTCATGACTGCAAAGTGGAATATGACTACATTTCCCATGAGGCTCTGGGCCTCACAGGTGACCCTGATTGAAGTTTCTAAGACTGGAATTCAAATGAGAGTATGTTTCTGGGCATAGAGTTGGGTGGTTTTGTGGACTTTAGTTGGTGTAGAGAAACTTTTGGGGAGTTGACATAATTATGTATGTGTGTGTATACATATATAGGTAGATTGTAAAGTTAATTTTGTTTCAATAAACAAAAATCTGTTTTCTCTCTTTTCCTCCTCCACCACTGAAAAGAAAAATAAAACCTTTGTAACAAATATACATAGTCCCACAAAACAAATTACCCCATTAGCCATACCTATAAAGTATGTCTCAATTTGCACTCTGTCTTCTCAAAACTTTTAGTCAGGAGGTAATGCATGTTTTGCTGTTTACTTTCTAATCATGGTTGGTCATTGTATTGATTGGAATTTTTAAGCCTTTTAAAGTTATTTGTCTTTATGATATTATTACTATATAAAGTGTTCTCCTGGTTCTACTTAATGCACTCATGTCAGTTTATACAAGTCATCCCATTTCTCTGAACCCACTTCTTTTATAATGTTTTTTTAGCACAATAGGATTGAAATACATCCATGTAATATTTTGTTTTTTGGTTTTGGTTTTGGTTTTTTTGCGGGGCAATGGGGGTTAAGTGACTTGCCCAGGGTCACACAGCTAGTAAGTGTCAAGTGTCTGAGGCTGAATTTGAACTCAGGTACTTCTGAATCCAGGGCCGGTGCTTTATCCACTGCGCCACCTAATCACCCCCACCCATATAATATTTTAAGGAAAAGTCCATTTGTTCCTATGCATTGTAATGTTTTTAGAATAAATGGGTATATTTTTTGTCATTGCTCTGATTTTTCTCTTATAACATGACTAATGCAGAAATATGTTTAATGTTATTATGTATTATATAACCTATATCAGATTACCTGCTGCCTAGGGGAGAGGGGAAGGAGGGGAGGGAGGGAGAAAAATCTGAAATTGGAAAGCTTGTATAAACAAAAGTTGAGAACTATCTTTACATGTAACGGGAAAAAAATACTTTATTAAAAAAAGAATAAATGGGTATTGGGTTTTGACAAATGCCATTTCAGTATCCATTAACATAACCAGGTAGTTTTTTATTATTTTCATCATTAATGTGATTAATGTGGTCAATTATGTTTATAGTTTTCCTTATATTGAACCAACTCTGAATTTCTGGTATAAATTCAAACTGTTTCTTAGTATAGAAAATTTTAATATAGTGTTCTTATAACTTATTAGCTAATATTTTTATGTCAATATTCTTTCATTTTTGTTTTACAAAGAAAACCAATTTTAATTGAATCGTTATAATATATTTACTAAAAAATGTTTAGGGACCCCCACGTTAATTGCTGGTTTAGTTGAATTAACATTTTAAAATGTATTTATTAAGCCCTTACTATGAGTCAGATTACTGTGCTAAACACTTTTATAAATATTACCTCATTTGAATTGAGGCAGACAGAGTGACTTATAGGGTCACATAGTGTCTGAAGTCAAATTTGAACTCAGCTCTTCCTGATTCCAGAGCTAGTGCTCTATCAACTGTGCTACATAGTTGCCTCTATTTACTTGCATTATGAGTTATTTAGGTAATTGAAGGAATGTGGGAGAAGTTCACCCCCAATATTTAAGATGAGAATGATACCCTTCCACAAATCTCTTGAAACCACCATCAGAAAAAGATTACGGGGGCAGCTAGGTGGCGCAGTGGATAAAGCACCGGCCCTGGATTCAGGAGTACCTGAGTTCAAATCTGGCCTTAGACACTTGACTAGCTGTGTGACCCTGGGCAAGTCACTTAACCCCCATAGCCCCGCAAAAACAAAAACAAAAACAAAAACAAAAACAAAACAGAAAAAGATTACTAGCTTCTTTTATGTGAGATACTTTACCCCATTCCACTTCTCCCTTCCCCTTTCTCCCAGCGCATTCCTCTCTCACACCTCAATTTTATTTTTTTTAAGATATCATTCCTTCATATTCAACTCACACCTGTGCCCTCTGTATAAATATACTCCATCCATCTGCCCTAATAATGAGAAAGTTCTTATGAGTTACAAGTATCATCTTTTCATGTAGGAAAGTATACAGTTTAATCTTTTAATATCCCATATTATTTCTTTTTCTTGTTTACCTTTTTATACTTCTCTAGGGTCTTGTATTTGAAAGTCAGATTTTCTATTCAACTTATCTTTTCATCACAAATGCCTGAAAGCATCTCTTTCATTGAATTCTCATTTTTCCCCCTGAAAGATTATAGTCAGTTTTGCTGGGTAGGCGATTCTTGGTTGTAAGGAAATCTCTCTTTAAAGTACTATATAAATGTAGTTTACTATTTTAAAAAATTATGAGCAGGATTCTATCAAAAAAACCTAGAAAGACCTACATGAGCTGATGCAAAGTAAAATGTACTGTATACAAAATAACAGCAATATTGTAAGATGATCTGCTGTGAATGACTTAGTTATTTTCAGCAATACAATTATCCAAGACAACTCTGAAAGACTTATGAAAAATGCAGTCCATCTACAGAGAATGAACTGATGGTCTCTGAATACAGATTGAAGCATAATTTTTTGATAGTTCCTTTATCTGAAGTTTTGTTTTTGTTTGTTTTCTTTTACAACCTGGCTAATGTGGAAATGTTTTGCATGTATAACATAATGAATTGCTTGAGGGAGGGAGAGAGGAAGAGAATTTGGAACACAAAGTTTTTAAAAATTGATGTTAAAATTTGTTTTTACATGTAATATGGGAAAATAAAAATTCTAAATAAAGAAAAAAGAGTACTAGTATGTCAGTGTTCATTAGGAATATTTTTCTATACTACTTTGGTCTATTTCTACTTTGGCTCTCCCTGGATTAAGTGTGGTGTGGAAACCTGTAATCCCAAACCATATCTCTGCTCATGTGTGATTTAAAAGATAAATAGCTTGAGGGATTGCCTGAGTCACAAAGAGGTTAAGTGAGTTGTTCTGAGTCATTTGGCTAGTAAGTGTGAGAGAAAAGGGATTTGAACCAGTCTTTTCTAGGATTCTATTAATGCCTCTACCAAGTAACAGTAAAAGACTTAAAACAAGACAGAAGTTTTCTTTTTCTTTTTTTTTGGTGAGGCAGTTGGGGTTAAGTGACTTGCCCAGGGTCACACAGCTAGTAAGTGTCAAGTGTCTGAGGCCGGATTTGAACTCAGGTACTCCTGAATCCAGGGCCAATGCTCTATCCACTGAGCCACCTAGCTGCCCCAAGACAGAAGTTTTAACTGAAAGGGATTGAGGGATTTCTCAAATCAACCTGATGTTCTTATAGGTTATAAGTCTTTGGGACCTTGGATTGTCCATGCTTCTTATAGGGAGGACAAATCTGTCGTCACTCTATTAAGAGGACAAGGGGCAATTCCTAATTAATTCTCTTTTCTTTTTTTCTTTTTTGTGGGGCAATGAGGGTTAAGTGACTTGCCCAGGGTCACACAGCTAGTAAGTGTCTGGGGCCGGATTTAAACTCAGGTCCTCCTGAATCCAGGGCTGGTGCTTTATCCACTGTGCCATCTAGCTGCCCCTCCTCCCCCCATTAATTATCAGTGACTGGGGCTGCCCTAAGATAAATCAGTGGGTTTGTAGCCATTCCTTGATGCCAAGTTGGGGGCTATTCCAAGATGATTTGGTTGGCTCAGACTCTTGGGAAAAGGACTCTATTGATAGGAGTAACCTTTTTCCTGGCCAATAAAAGTGAGTTCAGGTAGATTTTTCTATTTTTTCCTAGAAAGGTTCAGAAAACAGCTTAGTTAAGAGCGAATCTAGGTCCTAGGAGTGAGAGATGGGTTGGAAATAGAAGGTTCCTTCACAAGCAGGAGTCATTAACAGCTGCCTTAAGGGCAGAAGCACATAAAATTACATGTACAATACTGATAAGGCTAAAGGAGAGAGTTCTAAGAATAAATATTCCCAGCCCCAAAGATGGCAGTAGCCAGGACACCAGTGGTCTTATGTCCTGGAGAAGCACATGGGAAATGAATGTATTTGCCATTGTGGCTGAGAGAAGTTCATGGACAACATTCTTTTTTTTTTTTTAAGTGAGGCAATTGGGGTTAAGTGACTTGCCCAGGGTCACACAGCTAATAAGTGTTAAGTGTCTGAGGCCAGATTTGAACTCAGGTACTCCTGACTCCAGGGCCGGTGCTCTATCCACTGCGCCACGTAGCTGCCCCCATGGACAACATTCTTAAACCCACTACTCCCATGTGGTGAATGGAAACAGAAGGACTTTTGATTTTGTAGGTAGTATGAACCTGGAATGTAAGGTAGGTTTCTTCAGCAGTGTCTGTCTCCTGGGTTACTTAGAGAGTAACCTTAGGTTCACGAGTTTGAAGATCTGGCCTTCTAATGAGAGAAAGGGAGTATATGAGAAGCGTCCCTCTTGGAGAGAGCAAGAGGCAATTCATATGGTGCCTGAAACTAAAGGATAGATAAGGAATTCAAGTCATGATGTGGGGGTGTTAAGACCTGAACTTTGTTCTCCATGATTAGCATGAGTCATTTAGACAGTGTAAGCCTATTGGGAAGATATTTGCCTGTCCAATACTGATATTGCCTTCTGGGTGGAGTTCAATCTTCACGTAGATTCTATGAACCTTAGAGGGATTTTATAGGTCTATATGGGAGAGAGGGATTCACCAGACTGTCAGGATGTTGCCGTGGCAATCACAGTTTCAGTGCTTTTCTGAGAAGAGTTCTAATCAGGGTGGTGCTGAGTCAGGATCTGAGTATCCTGGTGGAAAATGGTTCCCAGTAGGGAGAAAGAATTGTTGATTGTTTAAGGGCTCTTGTGAGTCCCTTTGTTTGTCTCCTCCATTTGCTTATGGGTTATTGTTAGTTATTTTTACTTTCTGTGGGGTGAAATAAAGATTGTCTTGAATCTAATATGTATTTGTTCCTTTAGTGTTTATATAGGAGCTAGGGACCCTATTACCCACGTTTGTAAAAATCTAGACATAAACAATAGATAACTTATACTCATATATTTCCTAAAGCAACCTGGAGGATTGTAATGAGTGAAAGAAATATTGATCTTTTAGGGTAACCTCCCAGATTGAACCTGGTCAATGTGAACCCAGAGATTGGAGGACCCTGGGTTGCATACCAAATGAATAGCATAAATAATAGATACTATAGGGGCAGCTAGGTGGTGCAGTTGATAAAGCACCAGCCCTGGATTCAGGAGGAACTGAGTTCAAATCTGGCCTCATACACTTGACACGTACTAGCTGTGTGATCCTGGGCAAGTCACTTAACCCTCAAAAAGAAAGGAAGGAAGGAAGGAAGGAAGGAAGGAAGGAAGGAAGGAAAAAGAAAGAAAGAATAGATACCGTAGGAGCCAAGAGGCAGGAATGGATAGCACCATATAGGATGGTTGGGGAAGGAGTTGTAGAAGATTTGATCCATCTTAAAGCATGGATAGGATTTAGGTATGTAGAGAATTAGAGATGGGAGAAATGACAGAAGGAAAGGACTAAAGTGGGAAGGTACAAAAACCATTCGAGAACAGTGAATAAATTGCTTTGAGTCAATGTTTGACTGGCATCTCCATAAAGTTTTCCCAGGTTATCCCAGTCTACATTCTTATATTGGCTTCCACTTCTCTGAAGTCTTACAACATTTATTCTTTGTAATCACAATCTTTGCTGTTAATAGCACACTACCTTCTATCGTCCTTTAATTGTATCTTTTGTGTGTCTCTTGTCTCCCCAACTAGACTTTTTCCACCCAGAAGGCAAGAATGATGCTTCATACTTGTCTTGTATCTCCCATAACATCTAGAATAAAGTTTTGGACATCCCAGTCACTTTTAGATGGAAAGAAAGACATCAGGGAAAATAATTGTGTATTCAACCTCTCTGGAGGAGCAGTTTTTCTTCTCTATGGTTTTTCTTCCCCCTTTAAACTCACCTCCCAGCTGCTCCAGATGTTGGATTCCAAAAAGTGGCACATTTATTCTGGCTATAAAGGAAATGCCATGTCCCCTTTCTCATGACAAGAAGAATGACTCCAACTCCTATCTCTCCCCACATTAGATGCATCCTCCATCATCAATTCCACTTTTGGAGTTTTCCAAATACCTAGTGCTCTCTATTGCTAAGGCCCCCTCATTTCCCTGGGAGAAACTGTCCTTGTGAAGTACAGAAATTCTGCATGGTTTCTTGTATTGTTCATCCAGGGACTAATTAGCTAAGAAAGCACATGCAATGGGGTGATTCTCTACTTCATTATTTTAGGGCTCTGTGGACTTTTCCATTCATCACCACTAAAGTCTCTTCCAACTCTAAGATTCTATTTTGGTCTCTTGTTGCTCAAAAATTCTATAATTCTTTTCTTTAGGTGAAGTATCATTTAAAAAACTCCTGGCAGTCAACTGGTCTATTCTCAAGGTTATGACATAAATAATACACAATGGGTATGATCTAAATAATCCTAGAGCAATGAGTGTCATTCCATAAAAACTTCTGGGAGAGATTTCATGGCTTGTCTTATTCATACACTAATATCATATTATAGCTTGGAAAATGTATGGATGCAAACTCTTCTTGACCTTTGGTTGCTCCATTGGTAAGAGACCAGCACTTCAATCTTCTTTTACACCAGGATGGTAGATAGAAGTCTGTATCTCTTTTAGAATGGTCAGTGGAATTGTTCACGCATCCTTCCTCAAAATAGTTGATGTAACTCCCTGTATTTTTCCTTTGTCATAGCCAATTGACATCTACCTAGGGGATTGATGGAACTCTGTACTTTTCCTTTTGCTGCTGGAACTTATTCCCTCAGAATGGTCGATGGCATGCTATTTAGCTCTTTCTTGGAATGTAGGATGGTGCTCTCTGCATCACCTTCCTCAAAATGGCCAGTGGACTTTGTTATATGACATGATTAGAGGGGCTTATCCTCAGCTTGAAAGAGTTTATTGGAAGAACTGTCAGGTTGTTTGGGTTTGGTTTTTTTTTTCACTCTCAGACTTCCTCAGGCCCTGGCACACCAAACTACACGTGGCACAGCAGGCTGGGTTGCAAAATATATCCGGCATGGCAGTTGGTAACAGTTGTGCAATCTCCACCAACTTACGGAAACCACCATAAGATGCTATTAAGAAGGAGACCCTTCTCGCCTAGCCATTCCGGCCACAGTCCCATCCTCAGCTGTAACTTGCCTTTATACCCCACACAGCACCACATGCAGTTCATGGCTTCAGATAATTTTTCCCTCTCTGGGGGGCCCAACTGTGTGACTGCTGTTTTCTGATACTGTTTGCACCCAACAATCACCGTGGGCTTGTCCTAAGTAGGTCTCCAAAAAGGTTAGGGTACCAGGCACTGATTTGGGTGGGGTTCTCTTCCTCACTCTCCCCACACTACAGCATCAAGATCTACTCAAGTCTCAGCATGGATGTGGCAATGCTGGAGAAATCTCTTGGCAAATTAGGGAAAAGGAAAGACAATTAGCCAGAAGAAGGAACCAATTGGTAAATCAAACTGATGAGCTCATAGCTTTCTACTCTATTTAGTTCACTGCAACTTCCTCTAGAGACATCTCTTCCTGTGGAGGTCATTCCTGGGTGGTAGATAGCTCAGTAACTCTTCTGTGTCTACATAGGAAATTACAAATGTCTTATCACTTCAGGGGTTAATGACCTTACTGACTCCACTGGCAGTTCCCTCCACAGCTAGGAATCCTGAGAAGGGAGGAAGGACATCCATTTACCCAGGGCAGGCCAGGTCCCAGAGGGCAGTGGATGATTCCTCTCCTTAGGGTTCTATCACTGGGTAATCCTAAGTGGCTGGAATTTCTTTTCTTTTTTCTTTTTTTGTTTGTTTGTTTGTTTTGGTTTTGGTTTTGGTGAGGCAATTGGGATTAAGTGACTTGCCCAGGGTCACACAGCTAGTAAGTGTCAATTGTCTGAGGTCGGATTTAAACTCAGGTATTCCTGACTGTAGGACTAGTGTTCTATCCACTGCACCACCTAGGTGCCCCAGTGGCTGGAATTTCTAACATTGTTGCTCAAATCTCCTGTTTGGTATATTACCCAATACTAATTGCCCAGGTGATATTATTTAGTTTTTACAAAAAGGAATTGATTGAGAAGTTACAATGAGAACAGTAATTACAAAATAATCCCCACATTTTGTGTCCATATGTACAAATATGCCATACATGCACACACACACACACACACACATATATACAGAGTCCAAGGGAAGAATGAGCTCAAAAATGCCATGCTAATGATAACACATGGACCCCAAGGGTACTTTGTAACTCTTGGCCCTGGGAGTCCTTCTCTCCTTTCAAGGAGTCTCATCAAGTTAAATTCAAGGAATGGCATTAGGGATGGATGGATTGCTCCCTTATTTAGCTGGGCTTGCTCCTTCTAGGATAGGGTCTTAGATGAAGAGTGAGTTCACTGCTGGGCTGGATCAAGCAGGTTGCTTAGCTGCTTATGCCATTGGCTCTAAGACTACAGGTGTTGCTGAGAGCTTGGATGGTTATAATGAATTTCCCAGGCTCATATGTCTCATGGGCACTTTCATTTCAGAATACTTACTCACCTAAGGTCAGGAAAGAAGAAACACCACCAAAACAGAAGTCTCCTGTGCTCTGGGACACATGGTGGCCAAGTGGGAGATAGATTGCTGTTGTTATTTGTCCTTTGTTCTTGAAGAGGACCATGACATTGGGAAGTGATGGCATGACTTGCAGTGAATTGGATTTTAGGGAGGGAGGACTGTGCAAAGTCACCAACCTCACTCTCTCCTCCAGAGCCATCTGGGTCCAGTGGCAAGGAATAGGATAGTATGACTGGCAATGGCCCTGGATGTAGGACTGTCAGGGAAGAGAGAAATAGACCATCCCTTCTATTCCATTGCAAGAACACCCTGTTTTCGCTCAACCTCCCTTGAATATCTTTATTTCCAAGTCTAACCCCTGCACCTCTGTCCTTGATCCTATCTCTTCCTTTGGGAACCAACCTTATTAGGATTATAAAATAAGAGCTATGACGACCTTCAAAGACATCTAGTCCAATATTTTTGTTTTCAAAATTTTTATATATTTGCTGGCATACTGTTCAACCCCTCCTCCCCCGAAAGACCATGAGATTTGTATCTCCAGTGCTTTGCAGAAAGACAAAAAGAGAAAGGGTTCATGAACCCTGTGGTACAAGCCAAACTGGCCTCCCAATTTCATGCAGGGTGCTTTCTCACCTCATGTCCTTTGCTTGTATTGGCCACCCTGTCTAAGATGCCCTCTCTCCCTTCCCCTACTCCCAGCCCACAACTGCTTCCATCATAATGTTCTCCGTTCTTCAAGGCCCAGTTCAGAGGCTGCCTCTTCCCAGCCAGCCTCCTTGATGTCCCTCCAAGCTAAGAGTGATCTCTCTCTCTCCTGTGAACCCCTAGACTTTCCCTTACCTTGACTATAGCACTTACCACATTTTGTAAGTACCCTGTATAACTCCTTTACTAGACTATAAGCCTTGTAAAGATAGGGGGTGTATTTATCTTTCTATCTCCCACAGTGCCTAACACAGGGTCTGGGATTTAGAAGAAGCTCAGTAAATATTCATTGAACAAATGAATGTATGATTTGAAGATGGGGGGGGCTTTCTGGGGGTGGGGGTTACAGATGACTGAGGGCCAACATAAAGAGGACAGTATAGAGGGGAGTTCAGCATGGCTGACAGTCCATGGTCAGGAAAGCTTGGAGGGCTAGGGGTTCAGTTTCCCCATGGATCATTTGGGTTTTCACTCATTGGGGCAGAGCTTCCCCACCTTCATTCCTACTGAATAGACAAATTAAATCCTGTACCCACAGCCAGCCTGATACTGTCAGTCTTGCCACGTTCCTTCACATCCGCTTTGCCTCTGAGAATCAGACTCCAAATCAGAAGGTAATAAAACTGACTGAGGGAGGGAGGGGAGAGAATGGGGCTGGGTTAGGAAGGAGAGGAGATTAAAAACCTAAGAGAAAAAGACCTCCAGGTCCCCAGAGACAATTCCTTGCAGCCTATGTGGCAAGGTTTTTCAAGACTGAGTAGGTGGAATGCAATAGGTATTGGCTACCACTTCCACCCCTGGTGCAGTTCTGACAAGGGAAGAGAATCCATCTATCTAGGATCCCATGGCTGGAGCATCTCTCTTTAGGCTCCCCAGTCCTAAGGAGCCAGGTGACTATGCACATATTCCCCCCAGCACTTGTCCACACTTTCAGATACCTTTCCCCAATTTCACTGCCTTAACCTAACTTCCCACAGCTCCCTCAGAATCCTACCTGCAATATGGGGTCCTCCCACACAGAAACCCACCCTATACTGCCTCCCCAATTATTCCCACCACCATGACTTTCTAAAATTCTCTCAGAAACCTATCCCCATAACTGGACTCTCTTCAACATATTTGTCCATCCCATTTCCAACTGTAGAACTCCATATGATCTTCTCCAATACCACTAAAGTAGAAAGAAACTTGACTCTAGATTAAGAGATCTACATTCAAATCCTGCCTCAGACGCTATCGATGTACCTTTGGGCCAGTCACAGTTGCCTTGGGCTTCAGTGTTCTCATCTATAACATGGGGGTTGGATTGGATGACCTCTGAGGCCCCTCCCAACTCTAGATTGATGAACTTCTTTCCCAATGGAGTTTCTTTTGACATTCCTTGTTTCCACTGTAACCAAATTTCTAACCAATCCTGGAGGATTTTGCATGCATCTCTGCATATATATAAGAAGACATGACTCCCAACAAGTGGAGAGAATAGCTAGATGATGCGACATACCTGTCTTAGGAATTAAGGGGCCAGAGCCCTTAGGAGAGAGAAGGATAGACAGAGGACACTGAGAATATAAAGGGAAAGACTTTGGAAGCTGCAGACATGTAGAAGAAACCATCTTCTCAGTTATGTTCTTGATGTCCGGGTTGCCTACCTAGAGAATGCAAGATGGAATTCTTTGGGTGAAAACGGGCCCTCCCTCTTGATTTGAGCTAAGATCTCATTTTACTCTCAGCTCAAGAGCTCATTCATTTCATTCATTCACACACACACACACACACACACACACACACACACACACAGAGTATAGACCCTATAGCACATTGTCATCTGTACAACTTCTCTGATTTCTGTTTGCCATTTGCTTGGATAAATGGGTTTCCTTACTATTTGCTATCTGTGATGGGATATTTTTTTTTTTTTTGGTATCTGATGTTTGGTGGAAAAGAACAAAGTTGACAAGTGTGAACTAAGGGCTAATTTCTGCCCTAAGATAAAGGAAGCAGCTTCCCCCCTCCCCAACCTATCATATTCCTAGACCAGTGATATTTGAGGGGGGAAAATATATATATATATATATATACATATATATATACACACACATATATATGTACACACACACACATATACATACATATACGTATACATAACCATCCTGGAGATGAGGAAGGGAGAAGGGAACTAGCATTTATTTAGTACCTCCCATGTGTCAGATTCTATGCTAAGCACATGACAAATATTATCTCATTTAACCTTCATAATACTGGTGGGAGATGGGAGCAGCTAGGTGGCACAGCCCTGGATTCAGGAGGACCTGAGTTCAAATCCTATCTTGGACACTTGACACTAGCTGTGTGACCCTGGGCAAGTCACTTAACCCTCATTGCCCTGCAAAAAATAAAATTAAAAAATACGGTTAAAAAAAAATAATGGTGGGAGATCTTTTCTGCCCTGCAGCTACAGCCACGAGTATGCTTAGGCTTCAGAAGAGGTTTGTCTCTAGTGTCCTCCAATGTGGAAAAAAGAAGGTATAGCTTGACCCTGGTGAGACCAATGAAATTGCCAACACCAATTCCCGTCAGCAAATCTGGAAGCTGATTAAAGATGAGCTGATCATCCGGAAGTCCGTTACTGTGCACTCTTGTGCCAGAAGCTGGAAAAATACTCTGGCTTGACAGAAAGGCAGGCACATGGGCATTGGTAAGAGAAAGGGTACTGCCAATGCTTCTATGCCTGGGAAGGTGACCTGGATGAGGCGAATAAGGATTCTATGGCATCTACTCTGAAGATATCGTGAATCCATAAAGATTGACCGCCATATGTACCACAGCCTGTACTTGAAGGTGAAGGTGTTCTGGATCTGGGGGGCAGCTAGGTGCCACAGTGGATAAAGCACTGGCCCTGGATTCAGGAGGATCTGAGTTCAAATCCAGCCTCAGACACTTGACACTAGCTGTGTGACCCTGGGCAAGTCACTTAACCCTCATTGCTCTGCCAAAAAAAAAAAAAAAGAATAAGTGGATCTTCATGGAGCACATTCATAAACTGAAGGCAGACAAGGCCCAGAAGAAGCTCCTGGCTGACCAGGCTGAAGCTCACTGATCCAAGACTAAGGAAGCATGAAAATGTTGGGAAGAGCATCTCCAGGCTAAGAAAGAAGAGATCATCAAGACTTTGTCTAAGGAGGAGGAGACCAAGAAATGATATTCCCCTATTTCCTCTCTACATAGTCCCCTTTTATTTGTTTTATACAATAAAATTTGACAGACTGTCAAAAAAATAATGGTGGGAGATATTATTTTTATCCCCATTTTTCAGTGGAAGGAACTGAGGCAGGCAGAGATTAAGTGATTTACCCAGGGTCACACAGTTATTATGTGTCTAAGGCTAGACTTAAACACAGGTCTTATAAACTTCAGGCCCACAGCTTAGTGATCAGATGCCTGAAAGATAGGCAAGGGAAAGAGCAAACACCTAGTAAAGGCCCTTTTCCTACTCCTTTCTGTTTTGTTTTGTTTGTGCGGGGCAATGAGGGTTAAGTGACTTGCCCAGGGTCACACAGTTAGTAAGTGTCAAGTGTCTGAGGCTGGATTTGAACTCAGGTCCTCCTGAATCCAAGGCTGGTGATTAATCCACTGCATCACCTAGCTGCTCTTCCTACTCCTTTCCAGGTAGAAATTCAAGTTTCTCCTGGAAAGGGTATGCCAATTTCCAGAGATACCTATCCAAGAAATCCACAAATAGTATCTATACATTTAGATAACCCATTAAGACATGCATATGCTACATAGATACCACTATCTTATATCAGGAAAATCCCCATTGATTCTTTTTTCCCCAAAGTTTTCAAAGCTCACTTGTCCAGTCATAACTACCTGCTTACTAAAATGTCTCTGAACAATTTTCTTTCTCCCAGTATGATTCCCCATCTTCCCAGACCCTTTTCCCTATCTTCATCAATACTCCCCATAGCTCTTCCTGCCAGAGCCAGAATCATGGGACTCCAGCAGCAGAAAATTCCCAACTCAACTCCCTGAACTTGCCTACCTCAACCTACCACATTCATATGCCCAACACAGAATATAGACTCACCCAAAAGACAAGAATGGAGGAGCAAATGTGGACTTCAACTTGGGAGTGTGTTGGTAAATGCTTCTCTGGGAATATACCTATATCTATACATACATTATTAACAACTTCTCCATCATTTTCTTAATTCTAGACAATCAACAAAATAATAAATCAAGCCTTGATTTGTAGTACGTGTGGATTTCCAAGCTCATACTGTTCACACAGAAAATTTAACAATTGGCCAGGTTAAGCTGGCTTCATACCCCTGCTTTGAACCAATTCATAAAATCTAAAGAAGGCTGTGATAGTAAGTGAATGAGGAAGCAGGTGGACCCTGTTCCTGGTGAAGACAGACTGGACTTGGGATTTCATTGATATAGAGAACTCCCAGGTAAGGAAGGAAACTCCTACCAAAGTAAGCCAGAACCTTCTCTACCAATCTGTATTTTCAGAGAACTGTCTAGGACACTGAGAAATTGACTTGCCCAGGGTCAACCAATGTGTCAAAATGCAGGACTTGAACCTAGGTCTTCCCAGCTTTGAAGCCATCTCTAGACACTTCACACTGTCTCTCAGGATGCCTTTACACAATGGTAAAAATGGTACTCGGGCGCTCTTCTCTAACACCACTTTAGTGGGCTTAACCATTGCCATTATTATGACATTAGCATGGTTATTATAAAGGTAATCTCTTTTGACCACCCCAAGGCCACTCCACTCCCAGACTTCCTCCCCACCTCTCCTTCCAGTTCCCTATTCAGCCAGATGTCACTCAGGATTCAGGCAGAACTATGAGGTTCATTCCAGAGTATTGAGTATACAACCTCATACTCAGAGTAAGAACAAGATCTCTGTTGCATTGGGTAAGCCTGAGAATCCAAGCATACCCACAACCCCACAGGCACTCAAGTCCACTACACATTTTTTGTGGGATCCCCAATCACAAAGGAATGATGGAGAGAAGGGTAGGGTCAAAAAGACAATTATGAAGAAATGGGGTTTGGACTAAATGACTTTTGTGGTCCCTTCCAGCTCTAGATCTAAGATCTTATGATTAGATGATTAACCCCAGCCCCCTCATTTTACAGAGGAAAAAGGCCCTGAGAAGCTAAGTGGCTGACCAGCAGTAACACAGCCAATAAATGGTGGGCCTAGAAGTGTGATGTTCTCTGACTCCAAATTTAGTGCTCTTTCCAAGTGGTTGTTGTTCGCCCTTCATTTTCAAAGAGGACCAATGATATCACAGGTTGATGACTTGCACAAAAATTGGATTTAAGTGACGCAGAGTTGAACAGTCATCAGCCAGCTCCCTGTCTCTTCCAGAGGTCCAGTCACCAGAGAAAAGTCAAGGTAACCAGTAACGAATTAGGATACAGTAGATAACCTTGGCATCTTTGATGTCTGACCAAGTTCTAAGTGTTCCAGAGCATTGCTTCAGTCACCTTCATGGCTGTTGGGACAAATTGTTTTCGTCTATTCATTTCACGGGGAAGTCTTCACATGCTTGTGGTAGACATCCCCCTAACTAGCTATGGGTTTGTGGCCCATGGGTTACCCAAATCTGATTTAGCCCTGATTTGATGAGATGGTTTTACCAGAGTGTGGCTGCTGCTCATGCTATAGCTTCTTGGAGCTCCAGGTAATAGTTGGGTGACAAGTGGATGCCAAAGGTGGATGAACAGCCCTGAAAAGGGCTTGGCAAGCCCTCCCACCAGAGGTGTTAGTCCTCCCTGAGCACCCCATACATCCCTATTTTCAAGTGAACCTCTAAAAGCAACTAAGAGAGAATTGACAAGTGACCAGCTCAGGGGTTGGCAATCAATAGAAACAGGAGAAAGTCTTCCCCAACAGAGGAGAGGAGCCTGGGAGAGAAACTTCTTGTGAAAATTGACCTAAGAAGACCTGTATCAGCTGATGCATAATGAAAGATTTATGTGATGACCACAAACACACAATGGAAAATGCCTTTGAAAAACATCAGAGTAATAATTAATAATAATAATTACCATTTATAGAACATGCTAAGATTTGAAAAGCACTTTACAAATATCTCATTTTATGCTCACAAAAACCTGGGGAGATAGGTGTTATTATTAGCCCTCTTTTACATAAGAGGATACCGAGGTAGAGAGAGATAGAACAACGTTTCCAGGGTCACGAAGCTCATAAGTATAGGAATCAGGATTTGAACTCAGATCTTCCTGACTCTAGATCCAATGATCAACCCAGAGGCCATTCACTATTCCAGATGACTGATGATGAAACATGCCTCTTGGCACTGGAGGTGCAACATGAAGCATACTTTTTTTTTTAATCCAAGAAAGCCATTCCATAGAACAAATAGTGTTTTTTAAAGACAAAAAAGGAAGAGGGGAAAAAATCAGCATAACTGGTGAAAGTCTGAATACCTGTGTGATATGTGGTACTTGTGACATCCCCTCTCTGCAAAGGGGTGGGATGCTTTCTTCTCATCTCTTTTTTCCAGGCATGCTTACATACCTTTTCTTCCTTCCTTCCTTCCTTCCTTCCTTCCTTCCTTCCTTCCTTCCTTCCTTCCTTCCTTCCTTCCTTCCTTCCTTCCTTCCTTCCTTCCTTCCTTCCTTCCTTCCTTTCTTTCTTTCCCAGTGTCACACAGCTAGTAAGTGTCAAGTGTCTGAGGCTGGATTTGAACTCAGGTCCTCCTGAATCCAGAGCCAGTGCTTTATCCACTGTGCCACTTAGCTGACCCTGGAAACTTTCTTCTTTAAAAGATATACTTCACCCAGAGACAGCAATATTGTTTGATGAAGAACTGAATGACTTGACTATTCTCAACAACAATGATCCAAGACAATCCCAAAGGACTATTGATGAAACATATTATCCACCTCCAAAGAAAGAATTGATATTGATGGAACAGACTGAAGCAAGCTATTTTTTTTACTATCTTTCATTTTTTACTTTTAATCAAGTTTTCTTATACAAAATGACAAATATGGTAATATTTTACATAATCATAAATAGAGCATTTGTTTCTATTTAAAAAAAAGATATACTTCACCAATGACTTTTATCTTTACATCAAAGTCACTTCCCATTCCTCCAGAATAAATGTGATTTGGGAGTCAGAGAATTCTGGCTTTGCTACTTACCACCTGAGGCATCTTGGGCATGTTACTAGACCTTGCTGGACCTCAGTTTCCTGGTCCTTAAAATGAAGGGGTTGGACTAGATGACCTCTAAGACTTCCTTCCACATCTAAATCTACAGTCCTATAACCTAATAAATCTTCTCTTGTGACAAAACAAAACAAAACAAACAACCAAGCAATTCATCAATAAACATTTATAAAAATAGTAATAGTTGCTTTTTATTATATCACTTTAAGATTTGCAATATGAGGGGCAGCTAGGTGGAGCAGTGGATAGAGCACCAGCCCTGGATTCAGGATGACCTGAGTTCAAATCCAGCCTCAGACCCTTGACACTAGCTGTGTGACCCCTGGGCAAGTCACTTGACCCCAATTGCCTCACCAAAAAAAAAAAAAAAAGATTTGCAACAATTATTAGGTATGCTATGGCATTTGATCCTGGGGCAACTCTGGGAGGCAGATGCTATTAATTATCCCCACTTTACAGATGAGGAAACTGAGGTGAAGAAAGGTTAAGTAACTTGCCCAGGGTCACACTGCTAGCAAGTATCTGAGGTGGAAGGTAAATTCATATCTTACTGACTCCAAGTCCAACATTCTATCCACTGCCCCATCTAGCTGTAGGATTTAAAGCTTACTATGTGCCAAGCACTAGGAAAGGTATACAAAGATAAAAATGAAGCTATTTCTGTCTTCATAGTGTTCATCTTCTACAGAAGAAGACAGCATATATACATATAAATGTACACAAAATAAATACAAGATAATTTAAGGGGGAGGAAGCTAGAGCTTTTAGGAAAGACTTTACCTAGGAAATGACCTTTGAGTTGAGGTTTGAAGGCATCTAGAGAGTCTAATAGAAGAAGGTAAGGAGGGAATACATTTTGCTTATATGAGACAGACTATGTAAAAACACAGGGACAGAAGATAGGATTTCAAGTGTGAGGAACAGCACGGACAATTGTCTGAATGTAGAATTTTTTAAGAATAATAATATGTAAGTCTGGAAAGGTAAGTTGGATTGAAGTCATGAAGAAGGGCTTTAAATATCAAAGAGAGGAGTTTGTATTTTATCCTAAAAGAGTTAGAGATGGGGGCAGCTAGGTGATGCAGTGGATAAAGCACCAGCCCTGGAGTCAGGAGTACCTGAGTTCAAATCCAGCATTAGCCACTTGACACTTACTACCTGTGTGACCCTGGGCAAGTCACTTAACCCTCATTGCCCTCCCCCCCAAAAAATAATTAGAGGGACACTGGAGCTTCCTGAACAAGAGTTTAGCATGTTCATATCTCTGCTTTAGTATAATCACTATGGCACCTGTATGGAGCATAGATTGGAGTGATGCCAGACTTGGAAAATGGAAACCAGTTAGAAGGGGATAGATGCTATGTGGCAGAGAGAAGGATATAAGCTTTCAGTTTGCCCAAAATGGTCTGATCAAGGCTGAAGTTTTATCACTACCCTCCAGATTTGAGTTCTGTAAGCTCCTGACATGGGTTTGGGTCTGAACAACCAAACTGTGAGGCTTGCCCCTTGTTGGAATTCCAGTAAACTGCCACAGGATTCAGCCACGTTGGAAAGCTTGGAAATCTCTGCAGTTCCAGAATGACAATACTGCAGGCTTCCCTTTGATCTGAACTCCCTGACCTGATTATTCCACTGCAGGTTTCAGACTGAGCTAGGCTTTGGATCTGATACCCCAATCAAAATCTCAGGGTCAAAATTACACAGCTGCTCCTTGATTCTGTTCCTGCTCCTTTTCTAATACACAGCCTCAGGCAATGACAGCTCCTTGTCTTAGATTGCCATCTCCAGGAATAATTTTCCTTCTTAGTCCACACTAAATCTGTGACCCAGATCTGGAATGTGAGCCACAGAAGTACCGGTTGGCACCTGTTCCTGCTTCTTACACAAGGTCAGGCCCATCTGCTGGATCTGGGAACTAACTCTTCTTTCTCTACTAAACCACCAGAGGTCCTCTATTCAGTCTCTATGCAGGAAAGTTCCTTGTGGTTCACTCCCACCCAAACCCAGAGTTTCCAGTGTCTGCAGACCTCTCTATCCCCCCATGGTGACCTAAGCTGGAAAAATGACTCACTGTGATTTTTTCCTTAGATTTCCCAATCAGGACTTGGTAAATGAACTTTTTAGATCCATGTGGAATAGTGAATGAGAGGAGAGCTGCCTTGCTTCTTCCTACTTCACCATTTTGACTGGTCCCTTCTAGGATTATTTCAAAGAGAGAACTCATTTCCTACACCTGGTGGCTTCTGATTGTCTTCATTCAGGAGACTGGTCAAACCCAACCTTTGCAATCTTCATGTGAGCTTCAGAATAGAGTATGCACAGCTATGACTATTTTCAGATTTATCAAATGCAGTGAAGAAGCAGGCTTTTGATTGACTGTAGAGACAGAAGGCACTAACAGATTGAGTCAATTTCTTTTTCCTGCCCACCTGTGTTTGAGTGAGCACTTAGCCTTCACCTGTTTCAGAGACTAACTATGGTGGCCAGGTAACTTTATTATGTGGCATTCCAAAATGAGCACTAGACTTGAAGTCAGAAGAACTGGTTTCAAATCCCAATTTTGTCACCCATGAGGAAAATGTTAGATAAATGAGAAAACTTTTATTATGAAGCAGAAAGAAGGTATTCAAGAAGGAGGAGAGAAGGTAGAGCCAATCCAGCCTCTGCCTTTAATTATCTATATGACTTTGAGCAAATTGTTTCACTTTCTTGAATGTCATCTTTTTTCTTATATGTAAAATGAAGAGGTTGATCTAGACCAGAAATTTTTTTTAAACAGGGAAATGAGGGTTAAGTGACTTGCCCAGGGTCACACAGCTAGTAAGTGTCAAGTGTCTGAGGCTGGATTTGAACTCAGGTCCTCCATGAATCCAGGGCCAGTGCTTTATCCACTGCGCCACCTAGCTGTCCCCAAGACAAGAAATTCTTAACCAGGGGTTCATGGACCCTCAAGGCATCCATGAATAGGCTTTTGGGGGGTCTAGGTAAACTTGGATGTGGAAAAATTACATTTTATTTGCACTAATCTCTAACTGAAATTTAATATTTCCTTCAGTTACAAATTTGAAAACAAAAAAATCATTCTGAGAAGTGCATAGGCTTTATTAGACTATCAAGGGCATCCATGACACAAAAAAGGGTAAGAACTACTGGGCTGGATGATCTCCAGTCCCTTGTAGGAGGGTCTCTTTCAGGTCTAAATCCTATTCTCCTAAGAATAAATTGGAATGTTAAAGAATGGGATGAATTGGAAAAGAACAGGAAAAAGATGGCATGGTCTGGAATAGAATGGCTTGTGATGGAATGGAACTTGTCCCCTGGCTTTAAGGTTTCTGTTTCCAACACTAGACCCAAGTACCAACTCCCAAAGAGGGAGATTATTTCTCCCAGGATGGAGATCCTGAGGGAGGTCAGAGCATAAGAATAATCAGGGTGATTTCTTTTTTCTGTAGCCTTATAACAACATATTTTTATTCTAAACAACACTCCAAAGTGGATATTCCCATATACTTGGTAGAATAGAAAAAGAATATCGTACATGAAACTACACATCTCTATTATACACAGTTTACCAGGGTTCTTTCTACCAATGGAAGATGAGAGTGAAATTTCTAGGTGCTAGGATCTGAGCACCAGAAAATGAAAGATATATGAGAAGAGGATAAAGGGAAGTTTATTGACAATATAGGAGGGCTCCATAGGATACAGTGGAGAGAGAAGATAGAGAGGATAGAGGCTCAGAAAAGCTAAGGCTGGATGGGCAGCTAGGTAGCACAACGGATAAAGCACCAGCCCTGGATTCGGGAGGACCTGAGTTCAAATCCAGCCTCAGACACTTGACACTTACTAGCTGTGTGACCCTGGGCAAGTCACTTAACCCTCACTGCCCCACAAAAAGGAAAAAAAATTGAAAAAAGAAAAGCTAAGGCTGAGTTAATTTTTAGGGTATTGAGGTACGTGGTGGCTAGTGCCTACTACCTGCTACCTTCTTCACAGATTACCTCACCATTCCAACCTCAGTGATACCAAGGATCCTGTGAAATGAAAGTCCCCAGCCAAGTAACCTAAAGCAGATAAAGTTCCAGGCTTAGAGTCAAGAAGACTTGAGTTCAAATCCTGATTCACACACTTATTAACTACATGACCATGGGTATGTTGCTTAACCTCTCTCAGGCTCAGATTTTTTATCTAGAAAATAGAAATAATAATAGTATCTACTTTACATAGTTTTTGCAAAGATCAAATGAGATATTTGTAAAGTACTTGGTAAACTTTAAAGTTATACACACATATCATAAGTAGTAGCACTAGTAATAGCAATAGTAGCAGTAGTCGTGGTGATAGTGGTGGTGGTAGGGTTGTCATCCAGAAGGCAGACTTCCCAGGTAGGAAGATGGGAGAAAAGTATGATGGTCAGGGCCAGGAGTATAACAACCTGAGGATCAAGTCAGGGAGTAGCTAATCGGGTAATCAGCATTTTTCCTGGGGATCAGAAACCCAAGCACACCCAGGGAAATTAAACATGCCTCCACTGAATGTTGACACCTGGGACTATGTCTTAGAGTCCCTGGGCTAGTTCCATCTCTGCTTGGAGCTCCTGGGCATTCTGCCCTATGGCATAAAGGTTGGAGTGAGGGATGTCTCTTCACTCTAGTGTGCCAAATCCCCTCATCCCCATCAGTACCTTCTCTATAGATTCTACTGTGGTTGTCTCACTCTCATCCTCTCCTATCATAGCCCAAAGACCCATCAGGGCAAAAGTTGTAATCTCCTTCTCTCTCTAAGATCTGCTCCCAACACATACCACCTTCTCCACAGCCAGCCATGTGAGCAGCTACTCTTCAGAGCAGGGTCAGATGTTTATATAGTCAAGGAATCTTGGAGAGATCCCATGGTCCAAAGGACCTTTCATGCAGCATTTACCCTCATGCAGTAGAAAGGCATCTGGTTTGCAATCACATGGTCCGTGTTCATCCACTCAGACACAAACACCTCTGCAACTTTGGCCAAGGTATGATTTCTCTGGGCCTCAGTTTCCTCATTTGTAAAAATGAAGGGGCTGGACCGGATGACCAGTTCTCTAATCTACCTCCTCTAAATCTAATCCTACCTCCTCATTTTACAAAAGAGGAAACTGAGGCCAAACAGATAAAAAGGCTTGTCCAAAGTCAGATGGCAAGTTGATAACAAGACTTGTGTCCAGAATCCCAGCCTGTGAAGCTCATCCTCTTTTTGCTATAATGCACTGCCCAGGATGCAGGGCTCAGCATGTTAGGCAGCAGAGCCAAAGTTTTCCAGGAAAATTGGATGAAGAGAGCAGTACTAAGGGCTCTGATGGCATCCCTATCTCAAACCCTGAGTCCTGAGCTCCAGGACCACTGCCTCCCAGCCCCCACCTCCCTGGAGCCTCTTCCAAGGATTCTGGAGTTGTTTTCCAAACTTTCCTATGAGGGTGTGTGAGTGAGTGTGTGAAAGGAGAGGCTCTGGGGGGAGGGGATTTGAGTGAATCACCACATGGAAACATTGGCTTGCCCTGGACTAGGGTGGGTGTAGACCTGAGTTTCCAGTAAAGCTCTTTGGTGGGTCCCAGCACAGGGAGGGGGCGGGGATGGACAGGAAGTGGGTCAGGAAAGGGCCCTGGAGTTTCAGGAAGGGAAGCCGGTAGAAACCAGGCAAGGCAGCAGTGGGAGCAGCAGCATCCCCCCAGCTGAAGGCGAGACACTTTCAGCAGCCTGCCTTTGGGCTCTGGACCTGGAGGGGGAAATGGAAGAGGGAGAGCTGGCCTGAAGGATCCCCAGAATCAAACAGGACCAACTAACATTATGCTAGCATGGAAAGAGAGGACAAAACAGAGCCCCTTTTCTCCCAGCCTCCACAATATAGGAGGAGAGCTCTTCCCTGGGCTTAAGATCACATGACTAGCACAATTGAAAGCAAGGACGTGTTCTTGTCTTTTCCCTATCCTACTTTTCCTCACTTTTCTTCCATTCTCCATCTGCCTTTAAAAAAAAGGTTTTGCATTTTTCCAATACATTTATAATCTATATTATGGTTGTTTGTGTTTGTCTTTTTTCCCTTATTAAACTAAAAGCTCTATGAGGGCAAGAACCCACTTTTTATTTGGCCAACCCTTATTATAGAATTCTGTTCACAATATGGCCTTTGTAAATGTTTGGATGTAAATGTTATATATGACTTTGGTTGCTTTTCTCTGGACTTTCTTCAGTTCCATTTGTCTTTCTGGAGATTTGGTCAAAAAAGCAGAATCTGCTGAGCTCCCATAGGAGGATTTCTAGTCTTATCCTTGTAAGAGTCTCCTCTAGGCTTTATTTGGAAGAACTAGGGATCTGAATGAATGGTACTCTTCTCTCTGTTAGGCTCAAAACCTTAGAGGCAGCTTTAAGTCTTTTTCCTTGATCCCCACATATAATGTCTTATAGATTCTTCCTTCCATTCCCATGGCCACCATATTACTCCAAGCCCTTGTTTTATCTCACCTGAATTATTCAAATATATACCCCTAGCTGGCCCTCTTGGCCTTAGTCTTTCCTCTCCTGCAAGCCATCCTGCATACTACTGCGAAGATAATCTTCCTAAAATACCACTTTAATCATGTTACTCTTCTGCTCAAAAGCTTTCAGGGGCTCCCTCTTTCCCACTACATTAAATCGAAACTTCTCTGCTTGGCTTTTCCCAACAGGCACCCTCTGCTCTAGACAGCCCACTTTTATAACTGTCCTATGAACACCCCATACTCATTTCCACCTACTCCATATTCATAGGCTTCCGTCTCAATAGAATGTTGACCCTTCCACCTATCCAAATTCTACCCATTCATCCATAATCATCTCTGCCTTCTTTTTCTGCTCTAGCCTCATTTACTGCTCTGTCTTCTAAATCCCTGAGGCACATAAGGACCAACTAAGTAACACGGTGTATGAAGTGCAGGGCTTATACTCAGGAAGATGTGAGTTCAAATCCTGCCTCAGACATTTATCAGTTGTGTGATCCTGGGCAAATCACTTAACTTCCCTATGCCTCAGTTTCCCCATCTTTAAAATGGAAATAATAATAGCATCTTCCTCAAAAGGTTGTTGTGAGGGTCAAATGTAAAAGGATTCTATAATCCTTACAGTGATATATTACCATAAACATATGTGATATTATTACCATAGCTAATACCATATATTAATATGTGGTATTGTATATAATGTTATATGTTAATACTATAACATGATACCTTAAAGTGATATTATTACCATCCAATTTAAATAGTTAATTGCATGGACATATCTATGTCTCTCCAACTAGTTTATAAATCCCTTTGTTTCTTCCGTATCTCCCACAGCATATAGCAGAATGAAGAACATTTTAAAAAATACAATAGATGACAAATAAAGATTGTTAATTGTTAATTGATGGATATGAGATGAATGCTTCTCAAGTAAAAGAGAGAGAAGGGAAGAAGAGCAGGATGAAAGGAAGAAAGGGATAATTGGAAGGGGAGAACCACAGAGTGTTAGACTGAGTTATTGGTAGATCCAGAATTAGGAGAAAAAGCAGTCCAGAACTCCTGATTGCCAACCATAAGGCATGCAAACAGGATGTGCCCAGGCAGACTCTAAAGTTTCAATAACAAAAAAGTATTGTTCTTCATTTTTAAAGTTTTCTTGTCTTTAATGAATAAAAATCATGTCCTATATGACTGATTAGTCAATAAATGTTCAACTTAGAAAATAAAATTCCCAGCTCAACAAGTTGTGGTATATGAATGTAATGGAATACCATTGTGCTGTAAAAAATTATAAGCAGGCAGATTTCAGAAAAATCTGGAAAGACTTAAGTGGACTGATGCTGAGTGAAATGAGCAGAACCAGGAGTACCTTGTACACAGTAACAGCAACATTGTGTGATGATCAACTGTGATACACTTAGCTTTTCTCAGCAATACAACGATCAAAGACAATTTCAAAGAACTCATGATGGAAAATGTTCTCCACATCTAGAAAAAAGAACTGTGGATTCTGAATGCAGATTGACCCATACTGTTTCTACTTTTGGTTTTGGTTTTGGTTTTTCTTTTTTGAGGTTTTTCCCTTTTGTTCTGATTCTTCTTTCACAACATGACAAATGCAGAAATATGATTAATGTGATTATGCATATATAACCTATATCAGATTGCTTTCTGTCTTGGGGAGGGAGAGAGGAAGGGAAGGAGGGAGGGAGAAAAATTTGGAATTAAAAATCTTCTTTACATGTTACTGGAAAAGAGGGGGCAGCTAGGTGGCACAGTGGATAAAGCACTAGCCCTGGATTCAGGAGGACCTGAGTTCAAAACCAGCCTCAGACACTTGACACTTACTAGCTGTGTGACCTTGGGCAAGTCACTTAACCCCCATTGCCCGCCCCCCCCCCCAGAAAAGAATAAAATACTTTTGATTTTTAAAAAAGAAAGAAAATAAAATTCTCTTGGTGTACACCCTAATGAATTATGCTGCATGCCACAATGGTGCCAACCTGATGCTCTTTCTGATATACTACATTGCTTCCTGTGACTATCAAGATGGAGGGCTGCTCAACCACAGGAGGACAAACAAAAGAGACTGGGATTCTTCAGTTTGGACTGAGAGGGGAAATCTCTTTTAGCCAGCCCTCCAGTTCCACCAGTACAAGGAAAGTGACAGGACACACCAACAGATAAATAACAGTGGTAATAACATACAAATAGCAATAGAATCAGCAATAATCTCTCACATCTCAAATGGTGCCTTATGTTTGTCATTTAGTTGTTGTTTTTTTCAATCATGTCCATCTCTTTGTGACCCTTTTTGGTGATTTTCTTAGCATAGATACTAGAGTGGTTTGCCATTTCCTTCTCCAGCTTGTTTTACAGATGGGGCAGCTGAGGCAAATAGGGTTAAGTGACTTGCCCTCATTCACACAGCTAGCCTGAGACAGATTTGAAAGCAGGTCTTCCTGACACCAGGCCCAGCACTCTATCTACTGAACCACCTTGCTGCCTCAGAATTGATAAAGCATGATAGAAAGAGTTCCAGAAAACCTAAATGCTGCCCCGACTAACTACTATTTGTATGATCTTAGAGAGATCATAAGGTCATAGAATGAAAGCTGGAAGGGAACTTAGTGGGAATCAAATCCAATCCCATCATTTTACAGATGAGGAAACTGAGGCACAGAGGATTAAAATGACCTGCCCAGAGTCCCATAAGCTAATATGTGCCTGAAGCAGGATTTGAACTCAAGTTTTTTTGATGCCAACTCCATCGTTCTATCCACTAGTATACTTCATGCTGCTTTCTCCTTTAAACTCTCTGGGCCTCAGGATCTGCAAAATGACAATTAAAAATTCTGAAGTATGTCTACTTCACCAGGGTTTGTAGATCAAATGCGTTAATATATGAAAACGCACTTTAAAAGCCTTAAAACTCTATCTGAATGTCAACTATCATCATTGTAACTATCCTGTCACCCTCTCAGGTCATTCCACCCCCAGCCCCACCATCTGGAAGAATAATAAACAGAATAATTGTGTAAATGAAACGCGATCGCTGCCTCTACTTGCTCAGCTCCCCAGTCATTCTTCAACCCTTTCTGACCCTGAAGCTGTCTGATGGTGGTACTCTGGCCTGGGTGGCTCTGACAGTGAGCAACGCAGGCAGGACTAAATTCCGTTTCCACTGCTCCTCTAAACTCTAAATGTCGCTCTCTATCCCCATGCGCGCGCGCGCGCACACACACACACACACACACACACACACACACACGGAGTGGGATCTTGAGTCTAAGGGATGGTGCTTGCCTTGGCTCTTTCTAAAATAAAAAAATAAAAAAATCCAGAGAGATGGGGGCGGGGGAGGGAGGAGAAGCAGGGAGCAGAGAACAGTTGTGTTTTCCAGGAAGGAAATCCTAACTCCCTAGCAGTCTGGGAGTCTCAGCTAATCCCTGCAGCCGGCTAGGCCCGGCAAGGAAGTGAGCCCCCACCCCCATCACCTGTGTATCCATCCAACATCTTCCACTTTTAAGTACAGGAAAGGGAAAACTGAGATGAAGCATAAAAGCAGAGGTTAGGGGAGGGGGAGGGGAGGGGTGCAGCATGCAGACTCAAACATCTTGACCCTAGAATGGTGTGTGAGCTTCAGGGGCGGGGGCGAGGGGGAGGCAGGGAGGCTCGGAGCGAGGCGCTCACAATGCATCTCATTAATCAACCGGAATTCCTCCGACTTTCTTTGTTCTCCCAGCTCAGAACTGCTAAAGCCATCAGGGTTCTAGCAGACCCGACTGGACGGGACGGGCGGCAGCATCCCCAGAATTCCCGGTCTGCCAGTCCGGGGACTGCCTGAGGGGCCTCCGACGAAATCCTTGGATTGCCCTCGGAGGATCCCCGGTGCCCCGGGAGCTACCAGGAGAGGCATCACGAGCTGCCACGGTCCCCGGAGCAGCGGCGCCAAGCCCCGCCAGTCACTTCTCCCCACTCCCGGCCCCTCCCCCTGGGAGCCGCATGGAAATTGGACCGAGGCCAGTTGGAAAGGCCGTGTTTATTTCAGTTGGTGGGTTTCGCTAGTTAAGGAAGCAGGAGACCCTCCAGTTTCCTGTGGACATGCCAATTGTCTGCGGCCACTAGCAAGCAGCTTCCGTCCCACTCCCACCCCCGCCCCCTTCCCCACCCCGACCTCTACTCCCATCCCCCACCGGGCTACAAGGGAATGGGCACTGGGATTTGAAAGCCAAAGTTGGTCTGGTAGCAAGAAGCGTGAGATTGTTTTGTGGACGGTCCTACGGAGCAGGTTGGGGGTGGGGTGGAGAAGGGGAGATTGGTATGCAGTCGAAGTGTCCAAAAATGCATTAATAAAAATAGTTTTGATCCAAGCTAGCTCTAGATCAGGGGCTCAACCTGGTGTCCACAAGTTATGGATAGATAGATGACAGGTAGGTAGGTAGGTAAGTAGGTGGGTGGGTGGGTGGGTAGGTAGACATAGATAACTATGTGTATGCATGTATGTATGATGTATGTGTGATGTATGGATGGTGTGTTTTGTATGTATATGTATATGTGTATGTGTATATATAATTGGTTTTCTTCGTAATCCTGTGTAGTTTATTTTTTGCATTTAAAAACATGATGAGAAGGCATCCACATACTTCACCAGACTGCCAAAGAGGTCCATGACCCACAAAAAAGGTTAAGAACCTCTGCTTAGATCAATGTGTGTGACTTTGGGTGTTTCTTTCCACACTCAAAATAAACCCTGGTTACATCACTTTTTTTTTTTTTTTTGCATTAGGGAGCTGGGGGCTTTGGGCCGTCCCAGTTTTCCAGTTCCCAGAGGCAGAATTAGGATCAATGGTGTGGAAGTTGCAAGGATATTTATGTTCATTAAAAGGAAAAACTTCCAATTAAAGCTGACCACAAATGGCACAGGCTTCATGTTCTCCAACACTGGAGGTATTTAAGTAGAGGCTAGTTGAACACTTGTGATGGTTGTTCATAGCATTCCTTGTTCAGGGAATGGCTAGACTGGGTGGACTCCAAGGTCCCTTTTCCAATGGAGTTCCATGATTTCTTTCTTTCTTTCTTTTTGGGGAGGCAATTGGGGTTAAGCAACTTGCCCAGGGTCACACAGCTAGTAAGTGTCAAGTGTCTGAGGCTGGATTTGAACTCAGGTCCACCTGAATCCAGGGCCGGTGCTTTACCACTGCGCCATCTAGCTGCCCGGAGTTCCATGATTTCTTGAGCCTTAGTTTTCCCATCTATAAAAGGAAAATGGTGACATCTGCCCTGCCTACTTCACAAGGTTGTTTGAATATATGAGAAAGTAGGTGTCAATGCTATAATTATATACATGTAAGGGTGTATTTTTTAAATCGCACTATAAATGAGTATGAGGAAGAGAAGGGGCGATTGGGTAGGTGCCGGAGAAATAATGGGGAGTGAAATCTGAGTCAGCATGGAAGAGAATGTGAAAAGAAAGTGGAAGGGCCAAAGAGGAAACAGAGGATAAAAGGAGGGGGGCCCAGGTAGACAGGGCACGGGAGTGGACGGGGAGGAGGAGTGGGGATGAACCTCAAAACTTAAAGAGCAATTAGTCAACTTGAATTGTTTTTCTAAACTCTTAATGAAAACAAAGATCAGGGCATGGCCCAGATGGTGCCCAGGGAGCAAATAAACGGCGCCCTCAGGAAGCAGGTGCTCCTGGGAATGCTTCCTGCCAGCCTGGCTGCTGCTGTGGTGAATGCTTTACTATTTGTTATTTTTTAGGGCTGCAGCTGGGGCTCCCTCCAGCTGGGTGGAAATATGTTAAAGATTGGTCATCAGCACTGTACAGAGTGGGGGAGAAGCTGGGTCAGGATAGGACAACCTTTGCCCTCTCTGGCTTCTTGATGGGGAACATTGCCTGGGGTGCTATAGTCTCCCCCCTTTGCTCACCTCCCATCCCTATCCCTCAATTTTCAGTAGGGTTGACAATATGTCCTACTCATTAATCCACACCTAAGAGTGCTGGAAATTGGTTTAGCATTTTGGTAGTAATTGTAGAATGGCGGGAAACTGAGGCACACAGCTACTAGGAGGCTTTCCTAGAGTCACATAGTAAATCAACTTCATAACCAGTAATAAAACTCACAGTCCCTGACACCAAAGGATACATACTAAAACTAGAGGGTGAATCTTCTTGGGTTCACTGGCTCCATACAGAACGCAAAGTGGCTCCAATTAAGTGACCCCTTCACCTCTACTAACCACCAGCCTTAGCTAGCTGCAACATCTTTGACCCTGAGGGTTTTTAATTGTTATTATTATTACATTCAGTTTAGGATCAGGTGAGATAGAATAGGACTACCCTCTGAAATATGGCAGTAACTGGAGAGGCTTAGTGGATAGACCATTGGACCCAATTGTAGTTAGGAAAACCTGAGTGAGTTCACAACCTGTGTGACCCTGGGCAAGTCACTTAACTGTTTCCTGCCTCAGTTTCCTCAGCTATAAAATGAGGGGGTTGGACTTAATGGCCTCTAAGGTCCACTCCAGTTTGGGACCTCGGCTACTATGATATAAACCTGGGGAGAAGCAAAGGGTCTTATTGGGACACACAGTCTTCTCTTCTCCATATTAAACACTTCCAGCCCCTTCAACTCTAACATAATAGAGTTTCTAAACCCTTCACCACCACCACCACCAGCAGCAGTCACAGGAGAACCCAGGATGACTTGGAGCTACTTGTAGGTACTTGAGTAATGTCACAAAAAAGACTTTAAATACCAGGGTTTTTTTGTGGGGGTTTTTTTGTTTGTTTTTTTGCTGGGCAATGAGGGTTAAGTGACTTGCCCAGGGTCACACAGCTAGTAAGTGTCAAGTGTCTGAGGCTGGATTTGAATTCAGGTCCTCCTGAATCCAGGGCTGGTGCCCTGCACCACTTAGCTGCCCCTAAATACCAGTTTTTAAAAGCTTCATTGTTTCTGCATAAATTTTAACAAAGTTGTGTTCTCATATAAGCTTGAATTTGCATTTTCTAGACTCTACCTGGTTTATACATCTTCCTTATTTCCCTAAGTAGATTATGAGCCCCTAGAGGGCAAGCATTTTGTCTTCTATTTCTTGGACTCTGCCTTAGTATTTTTTTTTTTTGTGGGACAATGAGGGTTAAGTGACTTGCCCGGGGTCACACAGCTAGTAAGTGTCAAGTGTCTGGGGCCGGATTTGAACTCAGGTCCTCCTGAATCCAGGGCTGATGCTTTATCCACTGCGCCACCTGGCTGCCCTTCTGCCTTAGCATCTTGAATGTTGTCTTGCATGAGTAATTTCTTAATAAATAATTATTGAATGAATGAATGAAGTAGGCAACTTTTATCAGAAAGCAGCCTACAGTCTAGAGGCTTCCAAAGAGTTAGCAAAGGAACTATTATATTTAGACAGGATTCCTAATAGGAGGGGTGAGTCTTCTCTTTCCTTTAGAGATTAGAAATTCACTCCCTTCTGATTAGAAAAATTAAGAAACAAATTGTACACTGTTGCTGTAGATATGTCCTTGTAAGGAAAGGCACAGTTTTTTATGACCTCTAGGGGTCAATTATGTGTTGGTTTAATGTATATTCTGGGTAATAAGGAAACCTTTAATGGTATCCCATCATTATTTTGCCCCTCTACCCCTTTCAGGAGAAAAAGATGAGAAAGCTAAAATCTCCCCTCTTCCCAATTCTCCTATAACTATTGAGATGACCACTACCCTCACAATAACCCAGGTTCACAAACTCAGCATCACCTTCATCTTGTCACTCTCAACTCCTCACCCCATATAGCCAATCCTTGCCAAATCTTGTCATTTCTACTTTCACAACATTTTTTTGTATAGGTCTTCTTTCCACTCAGACAACCACAGCCTTATTTCATGCCCTCATCACCTCTTCCCTGGACTAGTACAGTAGTTTTCTGATTGGTCTCATTGTACTTACTATCCCAGGTTTCCATATGGTATGTTTGATATTTTAAGACAAAGTGGTATGCTGGAGAAAGGACTAGACTTGGAGTCTGCAAGGTCTCAGTTTAATTCTTGTCTCTGCCACAAGTTGATTTTGTGACCCTCCACAAATCATTTAACCTCTCGATGCTCCAGACAGTTCCCCAAACCATAAATTACAGAACAATAGCAGACCTGCTTTGATAGAAGGTCTTTGCTAGTTCAGAGTTCAGTTCCCTAAAGTGGAAGTGTCCAACTCTGTCTACAATATTCCTGGATGGGCTCTCCTCCTACCCCACCTCACCCCCATTAAAATGTAATTGGGGGGGCAGCTAGGTGGCACAGTGGATAGAGCACCGGCCCTGGAGTCAGAAGTACCTGAGTTCAAATCCTCACTAAAAAATAAAAAAATTTAAAAATTTTTTTAAAAATGTAATTGGGGGCGCAGCTAGGTGGCGCAGTGGATAGAGCACCAGCCCTGGATTCAGGAGGACCTGAGTTCAAATCTGGCCTCAGACACTCGACACTTAGTAGCTGTGTGACCCTGGGCAAGTCACTTAACCCCAATTGCCTCACTAAAAAAAAAATGTAATTGGGATATTTAACAAATAAAAATATAAAAAAATTTTTGAAAACCTAGTTGGTTTTATTGCCTGACATTTCCATCCACTCTAATCTATCCTCCACTTGCCAATGTGATTTTTTTTTCTAAAACATAAATCTGATCATATCACTCCCTTTGTACTAGTTGTATTGCCCCCCCCCCCAACATACACACAAAATACCTGGAATGTCCTTCCTGTCTCATTTGATTCCCCTTGGTTTCCTTCAAGACTCAGCTCAAACCCTATCCTGAGGGGGAGACCTTTCCTAGTCCCTCCCCCCATTCAGTTGCTAGTATATAGTAAATAATAATAATTTTAAAATAATCATTTGAAAGCTAATAATTTTACTACATACAAATTCCAGATGGCACATTGTAAAAACTCAAATGCTTAACTGACTGACCTAACTTACTGTTTGTTGTTTTCTGTGCTTATTGGTTGACTATAAAATGTTTTATTTGATAGAGCAAAATACTACCTTAAAGTCTCTCTTCCAACAAGATGTCTTTCATGAACATGTCAAAATCAAATATAGTGAGGCCCAGAACTTATTCTCCTATCCCATGTGTTCAGGGCTCTTCAGGAAGGAGCTAAATCTTCCCCCTAAGAGTGCCAGGATACCTCTGAGGGTTTTGGGAAGTCTTTCTAATGCTACCAGATGGATCCACCATTTTGGTATGTTCTCCCCAATATCATTCACCAGTGATTATTGTCCTAATACCATATAGCCAATTAATATTAATTAATTTTTAGAAAAAGATATTTATTGAAAAGATTCAGGGGGGCAACTAGGTGGTGCAGTGGATAGAGCACCAGCCCTGGATTCAGGAGGACCTGAATTCAAATCTGGCCTCAGACACTTAACACTTACTAGCTGTGTGACCCTGGGCAAGTCACTTAGTCACTTAACCCCAAGCGACTCACCAAAAAAAAAAAAAAGAAAGAAAGAAAGGAAGGAAGGAAGAAAGAAAGAAAAGATTCAGGAAGAGTCAAAGTACAACACCAGATGCATATACTTCCCTCTACCACTTTAGTCCCTGGGAAGAGTGGGTTCAAATTTCAAGTGTTTGCTACAAAGAGTTAGCCCCACTGAGTGCACACATAGCTGATGGACAAGTTGCTTCCTTGTTAAAGAATACAGTGTCTCAGCTACTGGGTTATTCCACTGATAGACTGAGTCAAGTGGTTCAGTCCTCTAGACCTAACTGGCACCATAATAAAAAAGAACTCCAATCACTGTTCCTCTGACGCTTTGAAGTCTCACAACACCCTATACCAAGGAAAAGAAGTCACAAATAGGAGGTGGCCCCATTCCAGACAAACCTAACTGAGAGGACATGCACTCACTGGGTACATCCCAGTTAGGGGAAGAGCAGACCTCCCACCCAACCAGCCCTGAGCTGAGAGTCATCTTTGTAGCTCGTGACCAGCAAAAAAGAACAGAGAGCAAGTTTCTCCATTGGGATGTTTTTCTATGCCCCCTCAATTGCAGCTCAGCAGCCAACCAAAATGGCTTCATCCCCAAATTAAGCAAATGGGAAAAATCAGAAAACACCTGCACCTAATCTCAGATGGAGAACTAAGGCCCCTCCATTCTGTGTCATCCTGAATTTCCAGAAACAGACTCCCCAGATACCAGTGGGCCTCCATGCATGCTTCCAGGACTAGGCCTCATTGGCCAGTCTCCAGTTATACCCTCCTCCCTGTTTAAAAGGTTGCCATTTTTGGTGGGTTGTCTGGAGTGAGTCACCCACATCCCAATTCAGAACAGTTCTTTGGGGTGATGGAGAGGCATAAATGTTGTCCTTTCACTTGCTTCTCTGGTACCATAGAGGAAAGTCTCAAACCAGTCAGTGGGGCACAGATCTTAGTCCCACATGCACAGGTGAAAAATCCCAATTGTCCTAAACACAAACGTAAGCAGACTCAATAAACAAGGAACATTTTACAATGTTTATTGGCGATTATTGCTGGCTAAGAACCTATAAAGTGCCTTTCGAAGTGCTGAAATGGCCTTGCCTAATGCAAAAGCCATAATTAAATGACCCAAACAACATCTAGCTTCTATCTCAAAAGGAAACCCGATCCCTAGAGCTTCCCAGACCATGCAGAGCTCTCCCTGAAAGGATTTTAGGACTAGAATTTAGCCCATCACCCTTGGGTAAGGAACCAAATAAATTTAGCTTTGTACCTATCATTATTGGGGGGGGGAGGAGTAATTTAATAATTTTATTAATAAGGTAAGTAGGTTATTAATAAAAGGATGGTCATTTGGACATCTCAGATCAAACATCCCTAATGGCAGTGGGGGTCACAGTTTACATGTCCTTCATTCTGGCTGCTTAGAGTATTTTCTCCTTCACCTGATAATTCTGGAATTTGGCTACAATATTCCTTGGAATTTTCCTTTTGGGGTCTCTTTCAGGAGGTGATCAATGGATTTTTTAAATGACGATTGAAATTCTATAATATCAGGGCAGTTCCCCTTAATAATTTCCTGGAATATGGTGTCTAGACTCTTTCTGATCAAGGATTTCAGGCAATCCAATGATTCTCAAATTGTCTCTCCTGGATCTGTTTTCCAGGTCAGTTGTCTTTCCAATGAGGTATTTCACATTTTCTTCTACTTTTTCATTCTTTTGATTCTGCTTGACTGATTCCTGGTGTCTCATTAAGTCATTATCTTCCAACTGTCCAATTTTAATTTTTAAGGCATTGTTTTCTTCAGTGAGATTACGCACTTTTTTTCCATTTGGCCAAATGAATTTTTTAAGGAATTGTTTTCTTCAGTCAATCTTTGTGCTTCCTTTTCCAGGCTGCTGATTCTTTGTGCTTCCTTTTCCAAGCTGCTGATTCTTTTTTCATAATATTCTTGAGTTGCTTTCATTTCTCTCCCCATTTCTCTCAATTGATTTTTTAAATCCTTTTTGAGCTCTTCCAAGAAGGCTTTTTGTTCTTGAGACCAATTCATCTTCTCTCTTGAGGCTTCACATGTAGGCAATTTGAGAGTATTGTCCTCATCTGAGTTTGCGTTTGCCTCTTCCCTGTCGATACAGAAACTCTCAATGATAAGGGCCCTTTTTTGTTTCTTACTCATATTGCAGCTTATTTTTTTTTTAAGTTGAGGTCTGCTCTGGGGGCTCCAGGGTCCCTGTTTCAAGCTTCTTCTGCTGTGTAACGATTGGAATAATGCCACCTGCTGGATACTTACTGTAGAAGAGTTCTGCCCATGAAGGGAAGGTCTTTGAGGGCAAGACCAGGAGTCTTTTCTTCAGGAGTCAGGAAGTGACGCGGACTAGTGGGAGGAGGAAGGAAGAGACTGGCGCTCAGTCTCGGGCGCTGGCCTTTGGACTCTGGTGGAGAGCGGAGCTAGAAATGTGCTCTCCCTTTAATAGATAGGAATCTAGGCCTTTTTCTCTCTTTACCAAAATTCTTATTCTCCTTAATAAATGCTTAAAAGTCTAACTCTTGCTAAAGCTTATAATTTATTGGCGACCACTCATTAGATATTTTAGACAGACTAGCTAGAATTTTAACCCTTAACAGATGGCTGACCACGAAGAGGAAAGCTAACCCTCAGTCTTCTTCTGATCTGCTGGTTGGGTAAGAAATTTCCCCTCCCTCTCCCTTTAACTGCTAAGTACTGGTGTACTGGCTGTGTTTTTCCTTTGAATTTTTTCGAATGGACCTTTTAAACTCCCTAATTATCCTATTTTTGATTTTAGTCTGTTTAACCAGACAAATGGGAGATAAGATCATGCTAATGCTTTGTTTTTGTGGATTTTCTATTTTTCTTTTTCTTTTTGTTAAAAGAGCCAGCAACTTACTCACACAAGGAAATATCTCCCCCTCTCCCAACCATGCTTTTTCAGAGAAACCTGAAGAGATTCCTGCAGCTTTTCCCAGTTCTAACACTAATTGTTGCTCTAATTTTGCATGCCTGGAGGCAATGACCCACCCTCTAGAAGCTTTTAATCCCCTAGCACCTGGAGGCCAAGTGGGGGAAGAGGAATCCAGGCCTGAGTTCAAAATTAAGTCTGATTCTAATTGCTCTGGTCCCTCCCCTCCTCTCCAAACCCCACCCTCTACTCCTCCCATGGCCAAGCCCATTGCTTCCCTGGCCCGGGAAGTCCAAAGATCTAATGCGCATGCTCAACTTTCTCTAACTGCATTTGCAGCTTCAGGCTCACCCCTTCCCCAGCCTGGCTGTGCTTCTGAGACAACTTTAGAAAACCCTTTAAATTCCAGATATGCTCGTTTTGTTCATAATTTTGCTAACCTGCTTTTGTCTTTAATTAGTAATCTTATAAAGCATTTGTATGGTGAAAAGGCTGACAGACAATATAGAGGGGTTAAAGAAGAAAAACTTAAGCCGAATAAGAATGACAATCATCAACATAGTTCAAGACTCTGCTTCTTTTGCCATGGAAGGGTATATATTTTACAGAAATGTAGAAGTAAGCAGCAAGGTATTGATATGAGTATTGGGGATTTTAGATACCGGAATCAAAAGTGTTCTGAATTCACTCAGATTATTAATAGTATCAGTTCAGAGGTTACATAGGATTTCTATGCTATTACATATACATTTTGAAATTAATGGTATGGGTTTATTTTCATAGAGATTTTCATGCTTTTGAGATTGTGTCTTATACCTAGTTTCTAAAACAAGGAGAATATTTGTAAAAGCTTTTTATAGTCATGTGATCAAGTTTATATTTTATAATACTCTTATTGATATTAAGTTCATATTCATTTAGATTTCCTTAGTTTGAATTTCACTGTCTTTTATTGTTCCATGTGTATTTTCTTCTATTCATTTGTCTATCTAATTTTGAAACATTGCAAGATGGTTTTGATTTCATTATACAATGTTAATTCTAGGAGTATTGTGCTCCCATATTCCGAGTTGTTTGTTTTTGTTATTTTTTCTCAACTGATTATTTGATCAAACTCTTTAAAGCATTTCCCTGGCAAATTGTTTGTCATGGCAAGTGTAAATTGATTCTAGAAGTATTATTTTTGATAAGCATATTCCAAAAAAAAAAAAAAAAGAGGGGAACATTTGTAAAAGTTTTCTTTTTTCAAAAAAAAGTTTTCTTTGAGATTCTGTTGTGCTTTAACTTGTATTTAAATATGTTCAGATTTTTCAAAAAAGTAATTGTATACTAAGTAAAAAAAGGTATTATTTGAAATTGTTGCATAATTATATATTATATTCTGAGTCAAGATGTATTCACATTTTTTGCAATCATTTATTATCCTCAATTTTTAAATCCATATGAGACTTGGATTATGGGAACTTATCATTTAAGACACTAATTGCCTTTATTCTGAGTTATCAGATGCCAGTTGGCCAAGATGCCATCCAATCACAAGAGGAATACATGCAAGAGCAGACACTGAACTGTCACATGAGGGGAGACATGCATGAAGTCAAGGTATGGCCGAGGGAACGGCTTTTGACTAATGTTGAGGTTGGATTCTCTTGGTTTAATATTTTATTTTATTTTTCCCCACAATATTGTACAGATGGCTGGAAGTATTCATCCCACCCATCTCACTTCTACACCTGGCTTCTATGCTCCCTCCTATATGCCTGATGCCATGGACATCTCAAATCCCATGCATCTGATTAAGTCTGACTCAGTTTCCTCCAATATGTTCAGTGGCATGGACATATATTCCATCCACCTATTTTAAGCCTGGTATACTGCATGGGCAGTATATATTGCTCAAGTGTGGGAATGCTCATATCCCATCATTTCTCTGTTCTTTTATGGTAACCCCCATAATTATCTCAGGTGTCATGATAAATACAGTGTTGAATTTGGCCTTGACACCTGTTACCAATTATATTAGATTTTTTAAATTTCTCATAATGGCATGAGGATAATTAGGCAGATGATGCAAAAAGTGATGAAACAAAGATAAAAAATTATTTTTAATAATTAATATCGCAGCAATTGTCTTCTCAATTACCCTCCATAAGGGGGGGACTATAGTAATATTATAATTTTAAAGAATGGTTCAATTTTTGTTTTATTGTATGTTTCATGTGTAACAACTAAGATTCTGAATTCCCTTAGACATGTTTTTGAGAACTTTCATTGTTGGATTTGATTATTGACAAAGCTATTTTAAAGTTGTGTTAAGCTCAATTTTGTAGGAAATTTTCCTGGCTGATTACCAGTATCCACACATCAACCCCTGAAAAGACTTCCATTCCACGACTACACCTAGAGGACATCTGAGAAAAGACTTTCAGAGACTTTAAATGAACAGCTTTGTTTTGTTTTTTTTTCTCTTTTCTTTTTCTGTTATAATATCATCTGTAATATGTATTTTCTGCAGAGGCCCTCCCTTTGCAAGACCAATGTCAAAGCGTCGGTTCATGAGGACAAAAAATCGCCCCTCTGAACAAAACTTTCCTCTCTTCCTTTTCTATATTGTTGTTCACATATTATTAGTTAGCAATAGTTATTATATTCTTTTTACTGTTCCGTCAAGGAAACATTTTGTTTCTTGAGGAACAACAGGGGGGACTGTAACGATTGGAATAATGCCACCTGCTGGATACTTACTGTAGAAGAGTTCTGCCCATGAAGGGAAGGTCTTTGAGGGCAAGACCAGGAGTCTTTTCTTCAGGAGTCAGGAAGTGACGCGGACTAGTGGGAGGAGGAAGGAAGAGACTGGCGCTCAGTCTCGGGCGCTGGCCTTTGGACTCTGGTGGAGAGCGGAGCTAGAAATGTGCTCTCCCTTTAATAGATAGGAATCTAGGCCTTTTTCTCTCTTTACCAAAATTCTTATTCTCCTTAATAAATGCTTAAAAGTCTAACTCTTGCTAAAGCTTATAATTTATTGGCGACCACTCATTAGATATTTTAGACAGACTAGCTAGAATTTTAACCCTTAACAGCTGGGGTATAGGGGCTGTGTCACTGGCTTTCTACACTGAGGCCTCTATGGCTTATGGATTTCTCACTGCCTTGGGCTTGCTGGCAGCGTGCTCTGGGATTGGTAGGCCTGGTCGTGCCTGTCCTGTGGGTGGCCCTCTAGCTGGCAACCTGCCCTCTCAGCTGGTGCAGGTGGCTTTTGCCACTGTCCTGCTGTGCCACCAGCTTGTTGTGCCAGGATCCAGGGGCCTCAGTTGCTTGGCTGTGGCCCACAGCTTTCTGCTGACTTGCCCCAACCCCCTCTGCTGCGCTGTAGTGCACTGCGCCTCCCTTTTGCCCAAGTGAAACCGACCTTTCCTGAAGTCTTCTAAATTATCTCTGGTTTGAAGACTCTGTCTCTCTGTCTCTTTGCAGGTTCTGTAGTTTCAGAATCCATCCAGAGGCTTGATTTAATGTTTTTTTGAGGGAACAGAAGGAGAGTTCAGGCAACTCAATGACTTCTCTCCCACATCTTGGCCCAGCCTCTGATCTTACATGCCTTTCAAAAAGGAGGTGTTCCTGAGGGATGTCTAATCGCCTCTGATTGGTTAATCAAATGGGAGGTGGGTTATATTGGGGTACATGACTTGGGTCACTCAAATCTTGTGTCCCTAGACATTCAATAAGGTACCAAGTGCTATATAGATGTGGATGAGATCTGGGCATACAGCCTCTCTCCTCTACCAGGGTCCCCTCACCTGCCCTGGTCCCAAAGTCAGACCAGATTTAATGCTTTAAGATTCCTCTGGGTCCTTACAATGTAGGGCGCCCAACCCTTATTCCATGGATCCCTGAAACACATAGGAAAGTAAAATGGAGGCCCAGACAAAATCTCTAGGATCCCTTTCTACACAGGGCACATCAAAATTCTCCAATGGACCCAAGTGGGAATGGCTGGTGGACCAGCACGATGACTTGTACTGCTCCTGCACGGGCCACTTGGACCTCCTCAACTACTTCACCATCCCCAGGAGACCTGCACTTCAACCTGATAGAGAAGATGCTGCAGCCCTACAGCCCCTGGGCAACAAGCCCAAGGAGAACTGAGCCCCTGGGGCCACGTTCCCAGTGCCCTCTGGCCATGCCCTGGTGCAGAAGTCTCCTCAAGGACTGAGCCCTCCTTCCCTGGCCTCGAAGAAGACTGAGCCATCCTGCTGCCCCCCAGGTGCTTTGGCCAGGCCACTATGTCTGCTAGGAAGGGCCATGGGACTGTGATTGTAGGGAGACCTCAGTGCTGACCAGTGCTGGGGCAATGATTCTGGAGAGGGAGTCAACTTGGAAACATGTTTGGATTTTGTTGTTTGTTCTTCACCTCATAAAGTTAAAAATCTGCAGAGCAAAAAAAAAATCTCCAATGAATCCATGCCACCACAGGGGCAAACTTAATGGAATTCCAAACTTACTCAACAATAGGGCAAGAGGCTTAGTTTGAGCAGAAAGGAAATAGGGTCAGCTAGGGCCTGACCAAGTGTGAGGCTTCCAAGAAAAAATGGATTAAGGTCTTGGGACTGATTTCTTGAGGTTTCTAGGCCCAAAGGCAAATCTCATCCTGTGGCCTGTATGGTCTAAGTATCTTCCAAATAAAGCAAGTAGTCAGAACATTTATGAGCCAGGTACCAGCATTTCAGGGATGCAAAATCCATGCTTCTCATAACCTCCATAGAGGCACTTATTAAGGATTCAGTAATACAGTAGTTTTCAGTACTTAAACATTCAACTAACTATGCAAAGACCATCTCAAAAGGAATTGATCTGTATCGTAAAGAAAATACTGGAAAAATTGATTGTACAAATGTAGCCTAAAACAACAGAGAAAACTATTTCTGTTTTTCTCTTGTGTATCTCTAAAACTAAGGAATCCAATAAAGAGAATCCCAAGTGGAGAATCTCTCCAATGGGAATCTGCAAATTCCCACTGTTTATTTCCAGATGAAGTCCTATGTATGTAGGTGTCTACATATTTGTAGAAATGGATAGACATATATGTACTACACTTATACACTGGCAAGCTCATTCTCCAGAAGGTGACTACATTGCCCGAGGGGTTGGCGGGTCGTTCTAAAGCCATCAGTTGAATTCCTTATTCCCATTTTCTTCCCCTCCCCAATCACGATTACCAGTGCCAGTTAATAGCTCCTCAATATCATTGATACCAGCAATTAGTGCCCCACTATCAATTTAACCAATTGATTTCTCTTCAATATTGACTAAATAATTAGTATCAATTAGCTTTTATAGAAGGATGTTTACTGAAAAGATATAGCAAGAACCAATGTATAAAAAATGTCCTCCTGAACCACAAACTCCCCTTTACCCCTTGGCCCCTCAAGAGAGAGTAGACTCAAATGTAAAGCAGTAAGTACAAACATTCTTCTCACCAATGAATTCACCTTCGGGTACACTTTAGCCAATGGGCTAATTACCTTGCTTGCAAAGCACAGTGTCTCAGCTGCTAGGTAGCTTCACTGTTAGGCTGGCTCCAATAGGTTGCTCCTCAGGGTTGACTCCTCTGGTCTTTCTAATCTCAAATCGCCACCCTGTCTCCAGTATTCCTTCACCCAAGAACAGGAAATAATAGACACAACAGACAGGAAAACAGCCTTGCCATGAACCAATAATGACCCCAACGGGGGAAGGGGGAGGAATGCGGCTGACACTTCTTATCTCTCCCCACCCATAGGCTTATAGCTGTCCTTGCCTCCATCAGAAACAAAGGCCCATCTTTATGACATCTAATACAGTCAGTTATGGAATATCACAACCTCTAAAGAATGGAAGTTGAAGATGATCCAAAGGGCAATGGAGAGATGGGCATATCAGAGCCATGAGCACATTATGAATGAGGAATTATGCAGGTATAGCTGAATCATCAGAGAAATGTGTAACCAGAAAAAAAATGATGGGCCAATCATGTAAAAGGCAAGAGTAAGTGATGACCACTAGGCAGCCTGTGTGCTTCATGGGTATCCACTTAATAGCAAGAGAACCCAGCGAGAGGACACGCCCAAGAGTACCAAAGAAAAGACCGGAAGGTGGCTATGGATGAGTTTTGGTCTCTATGGCACTGAAGAGAGTAACCATCAATGAAATCCCAAATTCATCAAAGTATCTATTGAAGTGATAGGAATATGTGTATGATCGAAATATCCAAAATGCCATCCTTGGCTGGGATTGGAGGATGAGCAAAGGAGCTTGATCCAGAATGCTCGTGTGGGCAAAGCCAAAATGAGCATAGGGATCTTCTGGTAGGGAAGACCCCATTCTCACGTAGGCCAAGGCAGAGACAGCATTCCTTATAGTGGGCTCGAGGTCAAGAAGACCATAAGGTCTAAACTAGACCTAGGAGGGGCAGCTAGGTGGCGCTGTGGATAAAACACCAGCCCCAGATTCAGGAGGACCTGAGTTCAAATCCGGCCTCAGACACTTGACACTAGCTGTGTGACCCTGGGCAAGTCACTTAACCCCAATTGCCCTTAAAACAAAAAGATATAAACTAGACCTAGGAAACTTTGAAGATTTTTGAGTAGCCCAATTTATTACCTAGTCAGGTAGCTGCACATGACATTTCAAATTGTCTCCTTTACTGGATCCTCCTTCGGATGACACCCTCTAACCTTAGGTACCCCTCAGGGGTCTGTCCTGGGTCCCTCTATACTACTTCACTTGTTGATCTCAATCAGCTCCTATGGATTTAATTACCATGTCTATGCTGATGGCTCTCAAATCTACACATCCTGCCCTAAATTCTCCATTGTTTTTCAGTCATGTTTAACTCTCTGTGACCCAATTTGGGGTTTTCTTGGCAAAGATACTGAAGTGGTTTGCCATTTCCCTCTCCAGGTCATTTTACAGATGAGGAAACTGAGGCAATCAGGGTTAAGTGACTTGCCCAGGATCACACACCTAGTAAGTTTCTGAGGTCATATCTGAACGTAGGTCTATCTGATTCCAGGCCTGGTACTCTATCCCACTGTGACACCTAGCTTCCCTCTCTAAACTCTCTGTTGACTCATATCTCACATCTCCAACTCCAACTCATGCAAGTTAATGCTTTTTTTGCCCCTCTTTTTCTTTTTTAATAAACTTAACTATTCCCCCAATTCTGTTTTTTTGATGAATTTTGTGTCCCTATATGTTTTTTCAGCTACTAGAAAAAATTAGAAAAAAAAACATAATTTGGGGAGGGAGAGAAAAAATAATTTATCCCCAATTATAGTTGCAGTTGAGTTTTTGTATCTATACATAAATCCTTCTAGAAACTGCCTAAGATGATTTTATAGTATTTTCAGACAAAACAAGTATTTCTAAAGGCGCCTTTGACACCTTTTTGAAATGCTAATGACAAATATGTATAGCTAATAGTTTTGGATTCAGTGTTATTCCATTCCTCATTCAGGTGATAAAAGCTTGGAGAAAAGATATGTGAACAGAGATTAGGAGACATGTGAAATACTTACACCGGCAACTGAGACACCTTTCTTGAAATACTTATGACAGCTATGAATAGTTATCAGTTTCATAGAATTTCAAAGTCTTAAGGGACCATCTAGTCCAATCTTCTCTTTTTTAAAGATGAGGAAACTGAGGCTCAGGAAAAGTAAATTACTTCCCAAGGTCATATAGCTGCTTAGCATAGAACCTGGTTTCTAGTCCAGTCTTCTATTAAATGCTTGGAATTCATAGCTACTCAATTTTGCCAACAGGTACACAAAAGACCTAGGCTATTAGTACAAAAATGTCAAATCTAATTCACACTAGTTATGAAAACAAGCGTGTATCCCCTTTGCGGGAAATTCAGGTCCATCATTGTCATCCCACTCCATATCCCTTTTCAATTCACTCAGGGCAAATACACAAGTCTTTTTGGGCTAGAAATGAGAAAATGCAACCATTTTTCATCAAACACCTGAGATATGAAGATCTGATCTTCCAACCTATTTGCCTTTGAAAAACTCTTACATTAGAAATATAAATAAAAATCTACATAAATTTGTTATGTAAAATGTTGTGATTCTTAAGAGTCTCAAAAGTGCAGGGATCTTAGGATGTTCATTCCATCTCATTTGGCAAAGGACAAAAATTCTGACTCTTTGCTCTAAAAAATGGGAAATGGTTTCATTAATATGCCTAGCAGTTCTTTTTTCATTAAGATCCTATGCCCATCAATTGGGGAATGGCTGAACAAATTGTGATATATGATTGTGATGGAATACTATCATGCTATAAGAAATGATAAGCAGGATGCTCTCAGAAAAACCTGAGAAGATTTATATGAACTGATGCAAAGTGAAGTGTGCCAAAGCAGAACATCATACACAGTAACAGCAATATTGTAAGATCATCAACTGTGATTTATCTACTCCGATCAAGACAATGATCCAAGACAATTCCAAAGGACTCATGATGAAAAATGCTGTCCACAGAACTGATTAACTCTGAGTAAAGATTGAAGCATACTTTTTAAAAACTTTCTTTTTCTTTTTTTGTGCATTAGTGTGTTTTCTTTTGCAACATGGCTAATATGGAAATGTTTTGCATGACTTAACATGTATAATTTATATCATATCACTTGCCTTCTCAAGGGGTGGGGAAAGACTGAAGGGCAGGGAAAAATTTGGAACTCAAAATTTTTTTAAAAGAATGTTTAAAATGTTTTAAATGTAATTGGGAAATATTTAATGAAACAAATAAAAATATGTTAAGAACCCCATCTGCAGCAACTTTGCAGGGGGGGTTGCCTCTCCAAAAGAAATGGTCAAAAAGTAGGCTTAGTAATCAACAATTTATAGGATATGATTTCAAGAGAACCAAGAAAAGTTCCTGACCTAAAAATCTAACTAGTACTTGATTGTCATGGTGTCTGAAATTCCACTTTGGGTTGAGATATCATCCTCTGCTTAAATGCAATTGCCTCTGGAAGAGAATAAAACATCAATTCATTAGCATCATAAGGAAATGCATCAAATCCCTTTCCTATCTGACAGCTAGCTAAGAGTAGAGTCCTGGGGCAGCTAGGTTGCACAGTGGATAGAGCACCGGCCCTGGAGTCAGGAGGACCTGAGTTCAAATCCGACCTCAGACACTTAACACTTACTAGCTGTGTGACCCTGGGCAAGTCACTTAACCCCAATTGCCTCACCAAAGAGAGAGAGAGAGAGAGAGAGAGAGAGAGAGAGAGAGAGAGAGAGAGAGAGAGAGAGAGAGAGAGAGAGAGTAGAGTCCTACAGGAAAAGAATATAGCATGGGTGGTTTTTATTGGAGTGGAGGATATAGAGAGCAAGGGGTCTGGGTTGAGCATCCTGAGCCACCAGAAAGAAAAAAAGTCACAGCACTGAGGAAGAGGGGAGGTGACTGTTCCCCTGGGCCCAAATTCCAGCAAACTCCTCTCTTTTCTCTCCCTCCTCAGCTGTGTTCACCTGAAGCCACCAATAGCTCTGTGGGACAAGCCACCATGAAAAACACAAGAGAGTTTTGCCACAGACATCAGTGGGAAAGCAGAACAGAGATCCTGGTCTCTATTCCTATCTTTTCCTAAGAGACAAAAGACCCCCTTCTGATTCTCCATGGTCATTGCTAAAGAGGGGGATGGGCCCATGAAAAGAAGAGAACAAGAATATGGTTAGCCTCTTCCTACAGCTTCCACAATTGGGGACTCTCGGAGATTGCCATCTGTCCCAGCTGGAGGGAGGGGCCCTCATCCAAGTCTAAGCTTGTGGCACAGAAGCCCATCTCCATCTCCACCTCTGGAATTGGAGGGCACGTGTCCTGATATCATTGGAGAGAGAGGGAATCCTATCTGGGAGTCTACTCGGAGGCCACTCATCTGGAAACGGAGCTCTTTTCAACGGTTCTATTATCAGATGGAGCATTTCCTTCATCAGTGTTAATATCTATGTAGAGAAACAATGAAAGGGCTTCCTATCAGTTCCAAATAGGACGTGAAAAGCTCTCAGCATTAAGAGTAGAGGATGCAGGAATAGGGCAATGGGAAACGTCTGAGTCACTGAAATGCCTCTTTGATTCCAATGGCCTGATATGTTGAAAAGGAAAAAGAGAGGGAGAGAGAGAGAGCAATTCGCTAATGATCAGAGGAAGAGGACAGGAAGGGCCAAGCCCTTAGCAAGGGGGCCCTTCCTAGAGGGAGGGAGAGGGAAGGCAAGAACGGAGGCTTTGAGACACAATTCTAAGCAATAGATAAGGCCGATTCTTTCATTGTCAATCAGTCTCAACAGGCATGGGCAGGGGCAGAGTGATATTTGCTAGAAGAAGATTTTACAAGCATAAGCAGAACAATAACTTGTATTTATGGAGCATTTTAGGATTTACAAAGCACTTTACCTATATTATCTCATTGGAAGTTCATGACAGCCCTGCGATAAAAGCAGGATAGATATTATTGTCCTCATTTTGCTGTTAAAGAAATTGAGTGTCAGAGGAGTTAAAAGACTTCCCCAAGGTCACACAACTAGTCCTTGGAAGGTCCTTTGGTTCCAAATCTAGTGCTCTTTCCTCTCTTAACACACTGCCTCTTCTAGTGCCATTAGGGAGAGAGAATTAAGACTTTGTTTTTTAAAAATAGAATTTTATTTTTTCTAATTACACGTAAAGATAGTTTTCAACATTCATTTTTTTTATAAAATGTCGAATTCCAAATTTTTCTCCCTCTCTTTCCCCACTTCCCCCTCCCCAAGATGGCAAGTGATCTGACATAGGTTATAAATGTGTAATCATGTTAAACATATTTCCACATTAGGCTTTAATTCTTTTCCAGTTCATCTAATGACTCATCCTTGTGACTTTTAAAGTCACTTACCTTTACCTAAACGTGAGTTTCTCCATACATTAAAATTAAGATTCAAATTCACTAGTCACATATCTCCTGAAATCCTACCTTCTCCACATACCTTTCCTGGATTAATATATTCTAGTTCCCCCTCCCCCTTTCTGAGCATAGGTCACTTCCTTATTTTCCACTCTAAAATTTTATATATGGCCTTTCTTTTGTACATCTCATGGCTAAAGACCAAACTAGGGTAATATCCAAAGCTGTGGAGAATTATTCCAAAGTTCATGGATTATGCATGTATTTATGGTTATAATCCAAAAGTTAATTGCTTAGTTATATTAAGCATGCCATCCTTACTCAGTAAGTGAAACTGGTTTTGTATTTCAAAAGCAGGTTTAAATGATACAAGTCTTAACATTTCATGCCAGTCAGCCAATCTCAAACAGCACCTGTGTAAGTAGACCTGGGAGAGGGGTTACACTCACATTTACGAAGGGCAGGCATCAAGGCTGAAGGTTTTACTGAAACAGTCAGCTTAGGGAACAGACATAGAAACACAGGCATAATTAACAGCTTCTCTAGATGTTCCTCTCTGCTTCAGAAAATAGCCAACATCTAGTCTCTAGCTTGAACAGATCCAATGTAAATACTCAATCCTGTATTTTTCGTGTTAGCACAATAGTTTTACTCTGTCTTTATGTCCTTTCCATTCTTGTCTATTTCAATTGGTCTCTTGTCTGTTTCAATGGGTCTTTCTTAGACTGTAAACCCGTGGAGGTCAGGGAGCACGTTGGTGTGGCTTCTAGGGCTCATCATCGATACAGGCGGTACTGAAAGGTCGGCTTTGCTAATAATCCCTCCCCATAAGGATTTTGTACATACTATGCGCAGGAAGAATTGAATTGGGTCGTGAGCAGTGTACCCTTAGAGTCTTCCTCCTGCCAAAGGAGATTGTGTCAGGGAAAGCAGGGGAGACCTGGGGCTCTGCCCTCAAAAGTTCTTGGAACTCCTTGGAGCAAGGAATAATGTCAACTCTAAGCATAAAATAATAAACATGCCAGTTCAGCACACTGCAGGTGTGTGCGTGTTCAAAATGTTCCTTCTGAAGTATCCAAGGTCAGGGACTCAGAGGCCAGTGGGACTGGCTGTTTTTATTGTCTATTGTCCCAGGCTCGGGCAGGAAGCACTTTCTGTTCCCAATTGCTTGGGTGGATTGGCTTGCAATGGGGGCTGGTACAGCCGGAGAATCAGCACCTGTTTCCCGCCCAGAGATACAGGGTTCCTGGGTTACAGGAATTCCTAGCCAGGGCCTCCCTTTGGGGTAGGTTCTGCCACTAGAGAGACCAGCGCACTCTTTTTTGGGGGGCACTGGCTCTAGCCGTGCTTTCTGCAGGAGCATTGAACCACAGCCATCTTTTCAGATCAGTATCTTGAAGCCTGTTTGCCCATTTTTCTTGTCTAGTTCTAGGCCACCAAGTCAGCACGAGCTGGACTTTCCACAACTCTGATCTTGCTCAGGTCCCTAAGCAGGCACCAAACTACATGGAATGTTCTGGAGGGAGCACCCTGTCTTTTTCTTTTCTTTCTTTCTTTTTTTTTTTTTTTTTGCAGGGCAATGAGGGTTAAGTGACTTGCCCAGGGCCCAGAGCTAGTAAGTGTCAAGTGTCAGATTTGAACTCAGGTCCTCCTGAATCCAGCACTGGTGCTTTATCCACTGTACCATCTAGTTGCCCCCTTTCCGACTCTTTCTTTCTTTCTTTTTGGAGGGAGCACCCTGGCCAGAGAGACCCACATCTGAATATAAGAAAGGAGAGTCAAGGGGCAGCTAGGTGGCTCAGTGGATAGAGCACCAGCCCTGGAGTCAGGAGGACCTGAGTTCAAATCCGGCCTCAGACACTTAACACTTACTAGCTGTGTGACCCTGGGTAAGTCACTTAACCCCAATTGCCTCACTTTAAAAAAATAAATTAATTTAATTTAAAAAGGAGAGTCAGAGAGTTGCTATTTTGTGGGGTGAAGTGTCAGGACACTCTCTGAATGATGAGGGGACCGGGCCACATTTGTAGATGACACCCATGCCCTCTAAGGATGACCTCGTGCTAGAGGAGAGAGAATCCAGCCCTGACCATCACAGAGAGTGCATCGGAGTGGGGCCTCCTTTCTCTTGTACTGAGCTGTGTAAACGTTTTTTTGGAAAGCCTCAAAGTAAAAGTTTTTTTGATTAATGTGAACATAATGGCTTTTTTCCCAGCCCCTGTCCAGGTTCCCCACTCGACCTCTGCCCTACCACACTGTGCTTTTGAGGGGTGTGGACAGTCTCCCACAATCTGCAGGGCCCACCTCTCTCTGGCCAGAGCAGGGCACCAGTGTGGCTACGTTATCTGCAAAGGGCCTGCATCCAGGTACCTTCGCAATTCCCCTGAGTGACAGGACTGCCCTTTGTGGAGGGGGAGATTAGAGGTAGGCGGGTGGCTGCTGAGCCCTCGATGGGGTGACAGGAGACGTCAGCCCCCTGAGCACTGCCGAGCCACAAGACCGACGGACCAACGGGGAGGGGGAAAGCCATGACAGGCCTGGAGGAGATCCAAGGGGGAAAGGGAGGAGAAAAGAAAGCCCGGCACACAAAGAATGGGCCTGTCTTCACACCTGCAGAAATGAACAGAGCCCACTGGACTGGGGGTTGGGATAGGGGAAGATGGAGGGAGGGTGCCCGCTGATAGAAGGTGCAAAGGGGGGAGTGGGAGGGGGAGGTGAATAATTCTCCCTGAAAGAAGCGTGTCACAGGAAGATAGCTCAGCCAGACACTTCAAATAAAGGGAAGCAGCCATGGTGACAGGGGACATTCTTTGCCTCTAGTGTGCTGTAGGGACCCGAGTACAGAGACATTGGAAAATAAAAGATGTTTGAGTCGCTTCATATTTTTTTAAGAGGTCCACTACCACCACCACCGCCACCATTGCCGGCACCACCAATGCCACCACCCCAGCAAGGATGGAAACTGGATCTCGTAGGGAGTCCATTCTGATGACTGTCACCCCATCTTTCCCTGTGCCTTTGTTCGGGGGGGATTGCTTCACCCTGAATTCCTGGAAGTAATTGGTGAGCTTGACTCCAGAACAGGCTAGGGGCATTCCTTCATCCAAGCCCCATCCACCCCCATCCATGGAATGCTTGCTCACCTGTTCTTTGACACACACACCGCCCCCCAAAGGCCTCTTCAGGTTACACATCTTCTACACAGCTCTCCTCCTTGGCCTTGGTGAGCTCCTGTAGCTCTTCACGTCTCTGTCACTCATGGGGTTCATTCATTTATTCAGCAAACACTGATTAAACACCTGCTATGTTCTGGGACTGAGCAGTACTGAGGATAGAAAGGCTAAAACCGAACAGCCCCTGCCCTCAAGGAGTTGGGGGGAAGGGAGGAGATTTAGCATTTAAATTACAACAAAGTCTAGAGTAGGAAGGCAGTGTAATAAAAGCTGGCAAAAATTTTTTTTTAATTAAAGCTGGCTTTTATATGCAGCAGCTAAGTGGTGCAAAGGCTAGAGCTCTGGGTCTGAAGTCAGGAAGACATGAGTTTAAATCTAACCTCGGACACTTACTAGCTGTGTGATCCTGAGCAAGTCACTTCACCTTATTTGTCTCTGTTTCCTCATCTGTAAAATAAGCTGGAGAAGGGAATGGGAAACCACTCCAGTATCTTTCTTTTTTTTTTTTTTAGTGAGGCAATTGGGGTTAAGTGACTTGCCCAGGGTCACACAGCTAGTAAGTGTTAAGTGTCTGAGGCCAGATTTGAACTCAGGTACTCCTGAATCCAGGGCCAGTGCTTTATCCACTGCGCCACCTAGCCGCCCCCCTCCAGTATCTTTCTTAAGAAAATCCCAAATGGGGTCACAAAGAAGAGTCACACATGACTGAAATGACTGAACAACAAAGAGTAGTTAATAGAATACTGGACTTAGAGTTAGGAAGACTTGCATTCAAATTCCGTCTCAGACACTTACTAGTTGTGTGACCCTGAGCAAGTCACTTAACCTCAGTCTGCCTCAGTTTCCTCATATGTAAAATGGGGATAATAATAGCACCCACCTCCCAGGATTGTTGCGGGGATCAAATGAGATAATATTTGTAAAACACTTAGCAAACCTTAAAATACTATATACAAACTAGCTAGTTATTATATTTTACTTATGTCTAGATTATAAATTTTTTGAAAGCAGAGACCAAGCCTTTGTATTTCCAATGTCTAGTGTGGTTTCCTACACATAGTAGGTGATTCACTGCTGCTAATCAGCCTGCAATGACTTCTTATTCGTTAGTAAAGTTAAGTTGCATATCATAAAAGCTTAAAATGCATAACTCTTAAAATACACAGAGGCTAAGATCAATGCCCATTCTAAGAATAGGTTCCATGACAAAGGTCAAGAAAATCCTTGACTTTGAGTATTAAATGCTATATATGTATACATCTAAACATATGCTAATATTTATAGATTGTATTTATATATTTCATTCAATTTCATATTTCATTTCATATTTAAGGATTGGACAGAACATTGCCTATATGAATTAAAAATATTTGGTCAGAGCCAGATTGTACCATAATTTCTTTTGGGGGGGGGTGGTGAGGCAATTGGGGTTAAGTAACTTGTCCAGGGTCACACGGCTACCACAAGCCAAACATTCCTCTGCTCACCCTGTGTATTTCTCCTCTTACCTCTTCTTTGCTCTAGAGTCTTCTCTCCTCCAAACCCAATATGGACCAATACAACTCTACACACACACACACACACACACACACACACACACCTGTGAACTATACCCTCTAATCACCTCACTTACCACAGGGATATTTCTTAGCCTGAAAGGTATATCTATTGACACTGTCAATTCTAAATTCACATTTAATAAAATTTTCCTACCCCTTAATTTCCTTCCCTTTTTTCATAAAACATTAAAGGTCATCCCAACAAGTATATATCCTCCTGGATTTTCCTGACTCCTCCTTCATTAACCTCCAGTGCTCCCTCCAATACTCATAAATGATGTCTGCCTCCTCCAAAATCCTGTAACCCTTTGGCTGTATTCACTTGGCAAGGTTGTCCCTGGGGGGCATACTTTCCTTCAGATTGTGCATCAAGTTCTACAGACAAGGCTAATTTTGTTCAAGATATGCTGTGTTCGCCTCCACTCAAAACCATGACTCATGAGCACCCACCAATGTGTTTACTTTTTTTTCTAGTCAAAGGACATGATTAATTTTTTTTTTGGTGAGGCAGTTGGGGTTAAGTGACTTGCCCAGGGTCACACAGCTAGTAAGTGTCAAGTGTCTGAGGCCAGATTTGAACTCAGGTACTCCTGAATTCAGGGCCGGTGCTTTATCCACTGCGCCAGCTAGCTGCTCCAATATAGCTTTTTTTAAAAGAAAGGTACATTTCTACCATACCCAGCTATTGGGCAAAGAAAAAACCATTAGCAGCTTTTAAAAAAATAGTATTTTGTTTCCCCCCAATCACATGTAAAAACAATTTTTAATATTTGTTGTATGGTTTTTTTTTTTTAGCTTTGAGTTCCAAAGTCTATTCCTACCTCTCTCCCCTCCCTTTTCCCTGAGACAGTAAGCAATCTGATATAAGTTATACATATCATTAGCAGCTTTCCTTACCATAGGGAAGGGCTGTCAACTCTCCTAGCCTTGGCCAAGAGAAGTGTTTCCTTTCCAAGGGGACATTCTTCACCCAAGAGCCAGGCTCTTTAGAATACAGAACAGTTCCAGTGAGCTTGTGGCCACAAGTTTAAATATATTTTTCAATTTCCACTTCATATGTATTCAGGAAAGGGTCTCCATCAGAAACATCACACTGACTTAGGGTTAGAATTTCTTTGTGGCTCCTTTCTAATTGTCCAGTTGCTGAACTGAATCAGTCAGCACCAGATACTTTTACAACACACTGCCAAGGGCTCTTTGGTTCTGAGCCTCCCAATTCTTCAACCCCCAAATTGTTTTTGTCTTCCATGTAAATGAATGAGAGATGGAGAAGAATAGGAGCAAATGACCCAACCCAAGGGACAAGGTCAATGTCTTCCCTTTGCCAAGTTGTATCCCTGTCTTTTTATGTCTTATGGTCAACCACAAGGCACACTCATTCTGTCACAGTTATTTATGTATGTGTTATATTTCTATTGCATTGTAAGCTCTTTGGGGGTAGGGGCCCTATCTTACTCATCCTTGTCTTACACAGAGCACTGAACAGAACCTCTAATATATACTAGGTGCTCAATAAGTACTTGATGAATGAATGGATTCCCCCAATCTCATCCATCACTGGCAATATACTTATTGTTGTAGCAGCAGCCATCTTAAGAGATGGTTCTGAGGTCTCACAGAAGGGAGATGCCTTCATGTAGAATCTACTCTCTCACCACAGCCTCCAAATTATTATTTTTTTTTTAGGCAGGACAATGAGGGTTAAGTGACTTGCCCAGGGTCACACAGCTAGTAAATGTCAAGTGTCTGAGGCCGGATTTGAACTCAGGTCCTCCTGAATCCAGGGCCAGTGCTTTATCCACTGCACTACCTAGCTCCCCCCTCCAAAATAAAATAAATCCCATTCCACAGCTTCACTACAAAGCTGAGATTTTTTTTTTTTTAGCCTGGAACACCCGTGGGCCAGGAAAGCACCCAATGTTCAGAGTTCCAGTCAGACCTTTGGGATCTATAGTAATAATTACATGTTCATTAGCTAAGATTGGAGTGGACTGCAATACTAGAGGGAGGGCACCATCAGGGAAATTTTTGCAACTGTTATCTTTGTCATTCTATATTTGAACATTTTAATTGATCAATTCATTAATCAACTTCTATTAAGTACTTACTACATGTCAAGAACTGTGCTGTTTTAATGGGAGATTATTTCCCTTTGTTTTTACTCACATATTTCTGACATGAATTCTGCCCATACCTTTTTTATTCAAGTCTGGAAGGACTTCTCAGTTTAAGTCCATTCATGAATTTTCTCTTAGATCAGTTCAGGGATATTATTATCAAGAGTGGAAATTTACCTCTCAATCCATCCTTCTTAAACCTTAGGATCCAAGGATCTCAGATTTAGAGCTGAAAGGACACTCAGAAGTCATCTGGTAGAACCATTTCATTTCATTGATGAGAACGACTATGGTCAGTGTCCAAGGTCACTCAGGGAGTAAGTGGCAGAGAAAGGATTGGAATCCATTCTTTTTCTTCCGAACCACATCGTTCCTGCCCGCTATAGTCTAAAAGAAAAATATTTCTATTGGTGTTATTTTAGCATTTTTATTTTCCTAGACATTTGATGATGTAGCATTCCAATCGTAAACCACATTTTCAGCTGTCTTCACCTCAGGTTCAATATGCCAGAGAAAAAGAAAATTTGCTTATTTAAAGCTATCTTTTTTCATTTATCGCTGTTCTATAATCAAAACAGTAAAGTGTTGAGCTCTGCCTGGTTCTGTTATTTTTAAATCCATACTTCAATACCAGCCCTTTTAACCTTTGAAAATTTCACTTTTGTATAGTTTCACAAAACTGAACTATTTCTGGTCTTCATGTGGGTTTCCCCCTTCCAAAACCAATATGGTTTATAGAACACATTTCTCCAAAGACTCATCTTGTTTTTACATTTGTAATCTTATTAGTCCTCGGTACCTCTGCATAAACAGTACAGGCCTCATTTAATTGGTCAGTCATTTGACAGCCAATCATATTGGGAGAACCAGACTAAGCCTCTACAAATCAAACACTCATTTGCTCATCCTGTGTGTTTCTCCTCTCACCTCTTCTTTGCTTTAGAGTCTTGTCTCCTCCAAACCCAATATGAACCAATACAACTTTAGGTATCTTCTTTTTTTCTTGGGAGCCTAGGGTCAATAGGTACAGCATAACCCTATCATAGCATCAGTCATTATGAGATATCTCGCCACGTTCCCAGAAACATGACAACTCCATGCAAGAAACGCTACATTAAAAAAAAAAAGAAAAGAAATGCTACATAAAGTGGAGGTGAGTTCTGTGTCCCCAACCCTAATATTTTACTGGGAATGATTACATATGTGTGTGTGTGTATAAAACATATATTTTATAAATAATCCCAGTAAAATCTGTATATGTGTATACATACATGTACACACATGTATACATATATACATACATGTCAGCCACATGATACATGGGATACAGATTAAAGAACAGAATATATTTCTGCTATGAATGTACTACTTACAAATTGGATTTTATGGGAGAGAAAAGGCCAACAGTTTAATCTAGAAGAGCTAGGAGGGCTGACTCATTTAGTTCTCACTCCATCTCTCTGGAGAAAACACTGAACCAGGAATAGTTTACGCTAAGTGAATTATCTCCTTAATCTCCTCATCTGTAAAATGGGCACAGTGATATGATCTGTTTATTGATCAAATTTTAGAGGCTTGCCAGTAGAAAAACTGAATTCCCTCTGAACCTTCACAATCCCAGTGATGCTATCACTGGCTCTGTCTGCTGAAGAAATTTAAAGCATTTAACAGCCAATATCCCACTAGTAATATTCTGAGTAGCAACTTTACAAGTTAGCTCACAACTTATAGAAAACTAGTTTGAAAGCTTGCCTCTATTCTATATTATTCTTAAGTGGAAAACACCACACAGACCTCCCATGCTCCCTTCAGCCAGACAAGATACACCACTACATATTATTTCCACACTTTATGAGAATTGGTCTGTGTGCCACTAGCGGGAAATGCTGCAGCTCTCAGCAAGGCTAGGTGTAATATAGGGCTTGGGTCAACTCAAGGTGCCCTCACTACTTTATGAATCTTCCCATCTCAAAATGCAAAGTCATCACTTGTCTCCTTTTCCCCGAGAGGAAATGAAATAGCCAATCCTAGTGACCTTTTCAAGGCCAGTTAATAATACCTTCAAGGTATCTCATGTACTGAACCCCTCACAGCATCACAGAATCAAAACTGGAAGGAAACCCAGAGACCATTGAGTGCAACACTGATCCAATGAGAATTCCATTTGCAACTTACATGACAAGAGACCAGGCAGAAGAATTCCAATGCTGGTGACCCCACTAGCCCATTGGGCAGCCAGTTATTCTACATTTGAAGTGCTCTAGTTGTTAATACGTTTTTCCTTGCCTTAATTTTAAATCTCTGTGTCTACGACTTCCACAAGTTGCTCCTAGTCCTAACGTCTAGTGCCAAGCACCCTCTTCTACCTGGTAGCCCTTAGGTCTCCCCTCCTCAGGTCCTCTCTCCTCCAAGCTAAATATTCTCATTTCTTCAAATGATTGCAGTGTGGCATGGATTTCAGGTCTTTCATTTCCTTAGTGTCCTTCTGAAGAAGATGCCCAAGAAAGAGGAGACAAAGTCCCTGACCTCCAGGCACTTACCATCCAAATGGGTAGATACTCTCCACAGTCATTTGGATCCATTTTTTCCTCTTGGGCTAGTAAACAGATACTCTGAAATGTGTCTGCCTCCCCCTCAGGGATTTAGAAGACCATAAAATTTCAGAGATGCCCAAAATAAAAAAAAATTAAAAAAGATTTGGGATTAAATGACAGTGGGGGGGGGGCGGGCAGCTAGGTGGCACAGTGGATAGAACACCGGCCCTGGAGTCAGGAGTACCTGAGTTCAAATCCAGCCTCAGACACTTAACACTTACTAGCTGTGTGACCCTGGGCAAGTCACTTAACCCCCATAGCCCCGCAAAAAAAAAAAAATGGGGGGCATCTAGGTGGTGCAGTGGATAAAGCACCAGCCATGGATTCAGGAGGACCTGAGTTCAAATCCGGCCTCAGACACTTGACACTTACTAGCTGTGTGACCCTGGGCAAGTCACTTAACCCTCATTGTCCCACTAAAAACAAAACAAAACAAACAAACAACTCCACTACAGAAAAAAAAAATTAATTAAATGACAGTGTGGTACATGGAGCGCTAGATTTGGAGTTGGAGAACCTGAGTTCAAATCCTAGCTCTGCCAGTTAATGTTTGTGTGACTTTAAACAAGTTGTACCTGTCTCTGGGCTTCAGTTTCCTCTGTAATGCCCAATATTTTAGTTAAGTGATTCACATTTCTTCATCAAACAATATTGCTGTTTCTGTGTATAGTGTTCTCTTGGTTCTGCTCACTCCACTATACATCAGTTTATACAAGTCTTCCCAGGACTTTCTGAAATCATCCTGCTTGTCATTTCTTATAGTATTATAATATTCCATCACCATCATATACCACAGCTTGTTTAGCCATTCCCCAATCGATAGGTATTCCTTTATCTAATCCCAAATGTAGTATTCCATGTACCACATTGACATCTAGTCCCAAATCTAGCATTCCATGTACCACACCATCATCTAGTCCAATTCCTTTATTGTACAGCTGTGGAAACTGAGCCACCGAGACACAATCACTTGCCCAAAGTCACACAGTTCATAGGTGTCAGAGCTGGAACTTAAACCCAGTCCTTAGGATCGGAGACAGAACTGAAAGAGACCTCAGAGACCCAATTCAACTCCCTCCTTTTACAGGTGAGGAAAATGAGGTCCAGGGAAGTTATTGTCCAAGGTCACCCAGATAGTCAGTGTCAGAGGTGGGATCTGAACCCAGATGCTCCATCTCCAGAGTCAGGGAATCCTCTTCTCCCCACTTCCCACAACACCTTCCTCTTCCACACGCCAAGACCAATGTTTTCCCCAGTACCTTATAATGCCTTTTTCATGAGGACCAAATGAGATAATGCATGGAAAGACGATCTCAGTACAAATGCTGGCTGTCATTGTTTAGCTCTTGTGTCCCCCACAACTCCAAGCTTAGGATCTTCCTTAAAGAAAAAACCCAGAGGGGCAGCTAGGTGGAGCAGTGGATAGAGCACCAGCCCTGGAGTCAGGAGGACCTGAGTTCAAATCCAGCCTCAGACACTTGACACTAACTGGCTGGGTGACCCTGGGTAAGTCACTTAACCCCAGTTGCCTCACCGAAGAAGAAGAAGAAGAAGAAGAAGAAGAAGAAGAAGAAGAAGAAGAAGAAACCCAGGGGGAAAAAAAAAACAATAACAAGCAGTGGCATTTATAGAGTGTTTGTAAAGCATTTACTGAGACTATCTCATTTGAAAAACCAACAAGCTGTGCTTGTGGATAATAAAACAAGTAGCACCCAAGGAAGGGAGGAGCCCTGGAGGAGAAGTTGCAGGGCCTGGGTTCCAGTTTGAAGCTGGATAGCTGCATAACCTTAAACAAATCACTGGATCTTTCTGAGTTTTCCTTTCCTTATCTGTAGATGACCTGGGACTAAGAAAGGCGATCCATCAATCGATAAGTATTGACTAAGTGTTACTGCATGCCAAGCTCCCATAGATAGAATTACAGAAGGAAGACAATCCTTGCCCTAAAGGAGTTTCCTTTCTACCTGGGGTGAGTTGATGCTGGGGGTGCAGGGAGGGGAAGCAGCTGGTACAGGGGAAAACATGTGTACTTAAGAGTTCAGAAGAACTCATTTCAAATCTCACCCTGTTACATTTTTTTACCTGTGTAACCATGAACATATGTCTTCTTTTCTCTGAGTCTGTCTTCTCATCTTGAAAATCAGTGTAAAAATATGTTTGGGAAAGCTAAATGGCACCGTGGATAGCACGGCAAGGCCTGGAGTCAGGAAGACTCATCTTCCTGAGTTCAAATCTGGCTTCAGATACTTACTAGCTGTATGATCTTGTGCAAGTCACTTAACCCTGTTTACCTCAGTTTCCTCAATTGTAAAATGACAAACAACTCTAGTATCTTTGCCAAGAAAACCCCAAATGGGGTTTCAAAGAGTCACACATGACTTAAATGACTGAAGAACAACATCAACAAAAAATATGTACAGGGCCTACTGTTCAGAGAAGCTTCTCATAATGGGTGGAGAGCTGACCTTGAATCTATCAAGACCTAAGTTCGTGTCCCACTGGCTGTGTGATTCTGGGCAAGTCACCTAAGTACTCAATGCTCTAGACCAGAGGTTCTAATCCAAGGGGTTTGTGCTAAAAAAATGTTCCATGGATCAAAAAAAGAAAGAAAGAAAAGAAAAGAAAAGAAAAAAGACACACACATATATACACACACACAAAATATTTATAACAGGTCTTCTTGTGGTGGCAAAGAATTGGAAATCAAGGGGATGACCATCAATTGGAGAATAGTTGAACAAGTTGTAGCATATGATTGTAATGTAATACTATTGTGCTATAAGAAATGATGAGCAGGATGCTTTCAGAAAAACCTGGAAAGACTTACATGAACTGATGCAAAATGAATTGAACAGAACATTTGTACACAATAATAGCAATATTGTACAATGATAAACTGTGAATGAATTAGTTCTCAGCAAAGCAATGATACAAGACAATCCCAAAGGATTTATGATGAAAAATGCTATCCACCTCCAGAGAAAGAATTGATGTAGTCTGAATGCAGATCAAAGCACACTATTTTTTTTATGGGCTTTTTTTGGTCTGTGTTTTCTTTCACAACATGACTAATATGGAAATATGATTTGCATGATTGCACATGTATAACCTGTAATAAATTGCTTGACTCCTCAGTGAGGACGCTGGAGAGGGAAGGAGAGAGAATTTGGAACTCAAGATTTTTTAAAATGAATGTTAAAAATTGTTTTGACATGTAGTTGAAAAAGAATAAAATATTTGTCTTAATAATTTTTTGTGATGCCTTTAACAGTAAATAATTGTAAAGGAAAAAATTATGAGTACATTGCTAGCCTTCTCAAGGGTTGGGGAAGAGGTGGGCAAGGGGGAAAGAATTTGGAACTCAAAAAAATTTTTAAATAACTGTTAAATTTAAATATAATTGGGAAATATTTCACAAAGTAAATAAAAATGAATAAATTAAATAAATTAAAAGACAATATTATAAATAAAAGACAATATTACAAATAAGAATACAATATTATAAATAAATAAGAATACAATATTGTTTAAAAACAATATTATGAATAGTATATTACCCCAGAAGTTCACAATACATTTTGTTGTTGCTGAAAAGGGTTTATGTTGGGAACTACTAGTATAGGCAACTCTCTAACAGTTTAAATTTCAGAGAAGTTGCTCCTCTGCATTGATGTAGAGTTTCTTCACTGGGAGTTTCCTAAACCAATGAACTCCCAGATCCAATTTTTATTCCTCCCTACTTCACAAGGTTGTTGTGAGATTCAAATGAGAAAATACATGAAAAACACCCTGAAAACTTCAGTGAGATATTTGGCTGTCACCTCCTGTTACCATCCTTCTCTCTACGGTCCCTTCCAATTCTAAATGTATGATGGTATGGTCCTTTGTAGGAAGTAAACAAGAAAGAAATCTAACACAGTGGGGGAAGCTGGGCACACTTAGGTCTCTTTCAAAACCAACCTCTCTCCTTCATCTTGAAAGTCTGGGGACTCAAACCTGATGCTTGGTGGGGAAAGCTCTTAACTTGGAGTCATAGGGATTGATTTTTAATCCCAGCTCTGATGTTTACTATTTGTATGAATTTTGGGCCATTCCTCTGTAGAATAATTATATCAGAGGTACTTAAAAGGGGTCAGTGGATGGGAGTGGGGGACTTGCTGTGAACTTGGATGAGATAAACCCTACAGCTTTATTTTTAGTGACTTTCAACTGAAATTCATTTCCTTCAATTATGATTTAAAAGAGGGGCAGCTAGGTGGCGCAGTGGATAGAGCACCAGCCCTGGAGTCAGAAGGACCTGAGTTCAAATCCGGCTTCAGACACTTGATACTTACTAGCTGTGTGACCCTGGGCAAGTCACTTAACCCCAATTCCCTTACCCCCCCAAAAAAAAAATTTAAAAGAAAACCAAAAAACATTCTGAGCCGGCATCACCAGACTGACGGAGGGGTCCCTCACACAAAACACATTGCTTTCTCAGATGCTCTAGCGATGCCCTCTAAGGCCGCTGACATGTGATGCTGGTCCATGACCTCCCTGACCCTGGGAGTGGGCTGCATGCCTGAGGTCAGTCCCCAAGAAGCCTCTGACTTTGATAGGGCGAGTTGGGAACGGAGGGAGGAATGCTGTCCTCACACTATACCTGGGGCTTCAGTGACGTCACCGGATTCAGGCCTCGGGACTACTCTTGGAGAATTGCTTTGGACGCCAAGACACTAGAATAGGGATGGTGCACTGGGGCCGCTTCGGCCTTCTGTTCCTTGCGGTAGACCGCTCATCCCTGGACCTTTGGCGCCGCCTTGTGGTCAGAGCTGCCGTGGCCTCGGACCAGGGAACGATAATCCCATGGGATCCTGGCTCGTCATCTAACCCAGTTCCTCTTTTTATAGATGAAGAAACTGATGCCCACGGAGGGAAATGACTTGTTAAATGTCACACAGATATCATGATCATAAATCCAGAGGTGGAAAAGACCTTGACTGCTTCAGGGCACGGGTTTCCCTTCTGAATCATTGAATCTCGGAATTGGAAATGACCCCAAAGGTCATCTAGTTCAACAGGAATTCCCACTGTGAGACACCTATAAAGAGGTCATCCAGCCTTCATTTAGTCCGCTGTATTAGATAAACTTTCTGGAGATGCTCCAGACTGGAAGAATCATCAGGAACTTACAAGAAAATGCTACCAGACCACTCAGCAGGAGGCTTAGCAACAAATAGTAAACAAATATTCCCTAAAAGAAGCACCTGTGTGTCAGGTACCATGAGATTTAGACATTGGAGGATCCTCAGAGACCTTCTATTACAATCCTCTCTTTTTATTCAGATACAAACTGTGTTCTTTCCCTGAAAAGACTTCATGAAAGCAATAGTCCCCAAGTGTGGTTTGGGGTGAAGAGATCTTTCAGCTGCCCCTCCAGTGATACCTCCAGTTGTTGTTTTTTTATTTAGTGGCAGGTAACTCTCTCTGAGGAGGCTGGCCCACATGTGGGTCATCCCTATGCACCAGAGGCAACATCTGGGAATGTACACAGTTGGTGGCCTGCCTGGTGAAACACAGCAGCAGGCTGCCCACAGTTATTTGGCTCCTGCACCTATATGTAAAGTTTCATTTAAAACATTCACACATGCTGCACATTTTGGAAAATAAAGCCCCGTTTATAAGCCTTAATCCAAACTCAAACCACTCCTGTTATCCAACGTGGGAGAGTCACATTGCTATGAGAACCTTCCCAGAAACATTTCCTGACTTGACAAAATGCACATTAAAAGTTGCATTCACCCAAATGTCTGCGTTTGATTTCCGTCTTTAAAACCCACCTCACCAAAAGTAATCAAAGAGGCAAAAATAAAACAATCTCAGAGCCCAGCTGCTCTTCTCTGACTCAAATATTTGCCAACTTCACCCCCCCAAAATGTCCACCTTCAAAGCCTAAGCCAAACTCTGTCTTTTATCCCATGGAGTGGGAAAAACTTGGGATCTAGAGTTCTCAGAGGGCTTGGCTTTAAGTCCTGGTTCTGCTGTTCATTTACTATCCTGGGTGGCCTGTAGCAAGTTACTTGACTTCCCTGGGCCTCGGTTTCCTCATTTGTAAATTTGGGAGTTGGACCAAATGATCTCATCCTAGATGTTCTGTCTAGAAAGTCATTGCCAGATTTCAATTCAATGCATGGCAATTCAACAGACACTTGTTATGTACCTTCTACATACTGAGGAAGGCTAGTTGCCAAGGATAGACAAAATTGAGCCAGCTCCTGCCCTCGAGAAGTTTACCTTCTATTGTTAGGGGGAAATTAGTGAGTAAAAGATATTTGAAAAATAAATACTAAGTAAATATAATGGTGCAGTACTTATGGGGAAAATAAGAAAAGATCTTTTCTAGGAGGAAGCAATTGAACAAGTCCCTGAAAGGATCTGGAGGTCAGAGAGTAAAGCATTCCAGGCAAACTTATGGAGACCAGAGATGGAATGTCCCATGTGGAGAATAACAAACAAGTAGAAGAGTTTGCCTGGAAGGGAGAGTAAGGTTGGGGGTGGAAGAGAAGGGAGCAATACATAATCAGCTTGAAAAAAAGAGGCTGGAGCCAGATTTTGAAGGATTGTGAAATGCCACACAGAGGTAGGTATTTATTCTAAAAGCAATAGGGAGCCAATGAAGAGTCTTGAGAAGGGATAGTGAAATGGCAAATGGGTGCTTCAGGAATATCAATTTGGCAGTCACCTACCTCTCTTCCTTCGAAGTTCATCCTGTCAAGGTTCATCCTTCCATCCCATCAAGATCCTTGTTGCAATTATCTGTGGCACTCCAGGGCACTTCTCCATCCCCCAAAAGTTTGACACCTGACTTAGTCTTCTCCACCCCAATCCTTCTACAACTTGAAGACCAAAACCCATTGGTCTCTCATGATTTCTATTTCTGGTCTGCCTTAGATATCCTTCCATCCCTCTTCAGTCAAGTGCTGGAATTCTTATTTATGATAACTTGGTGCCTGTGTATAGGGGGGACTAGAGAGAGGAAAGGTTCTGTGAAGGGAGGCTGATTAATAGACTGCTGCAATAGTCTAGGCAAGAGATGATAAGGGTCAGCATTAGGATGGTGACCATATGACTGGAGAGAAGGGGACAAATGTGAGAGTTGTGTAAAATCTCTCTTTTTTTTTCTTTTCTTTTTTTTTTGCAGAGCAATGAGGGTTAAGTGACTTGCCCAAGGTCACACATCTAGTAAGTGTCAAGTGCCTGAGGCTGGATTTGAACTCAGGTCCTCCTGACTCCAGGGCTGGTGCTTTATCCACTGCCCCCTGAGAGTTGTGTAAAACCAATAAGATTTGGCAACTGATTGGATGGGGGCAGTGGAGGGAGGGTGGGGGAAGAAAGGAAAGAGCCCACATTCCCCATTTGATCAAAGTATGTGAATAGTCTTCAAAAGAAGAAATCCAAGCTATCAACATTTTTAAAATGTGCCAAATCACTAACAATGAAAGAAATGCAGATTAAAGCACCTCATATCCATCAGGTTAGCAAAGATGACCAAAAAAAGAACATAACAAATATTAGAAGAACTACAAGCTGAGAAATGGTACGGTCATTCTAGAAAATGATTTAGAACTATACCCCAAAAAGTCACTAAATTGTAGCATACCTTTTGGTCCAACAATATCACCACTAAATCTATATCCCAAAGGGATCATAGAGAGAAAAGCAAGCCATTATTTATGGTAGCTTTTTTTGTAGGGGCAAAGAACTGGAAACTAAGAAAGTACTTATCAATTGGTGAATGGTTGAATGATATATGAATGTGATGAAATATTATTGTGCCATAAGAAATTATGAAAGAGACAGTTTCAGAGAAAATTGGGAAGACTTGTATGAACTGATGCAGAGTAATGTGAAGAACAACATATAAAACAACGGCAACTTTGTAAGGATAAACAACTTTGAAAAACTTAAGAATGCTAATCAATGTAATTACCAACTGTAATCCAGAGGACCAATGATGAAGGTACTACCTACATCTTGATAGGTGATGGACTTAGGGTATAGAATAAGACAAATTTTTGAACATGTCCAATTCAAGAATTTTTGATTGACTATTTATATTTGTTATAAGTTTTGTTTTTATTTCCCCACCACTCTCTTCCAGTGGAAGAAGGGGAAGTAGGAAGGAGAGAAAATAGATTTGTTTATTGAAAAAAATGTTAAGGGATGAAAACTGAGAAAAGGCCATTAGATTTAGAATAAAAAGATCTTGTTGAATGGTAGGGTTGGAAAGATCTACATAGCTTGACAATACACTAAGTTATTTACTATACACACAGGTATAGCCTCATTTTAACATCATAATTTTTCCCCAATATCGTACTCTTCCTATCTTTCAAAGAATAAACCAAATAAAGTCTATTTTTTCTTTTAAAAAATGATTCTTGGGGAGGCTAGGTGGCGCAGTGGATAGAGCACCGGCCCTGGAGTCAGGAGTACCTGAGTTCAAATCCGGCCTCAGACACTTAACACTTACTAGCTGTGTGACCCTGAGCAAGTCACTTAACCCCAATTGCCTCACTAAAAAAAAAAAAAGATTCTTCTATTCACGTATTATCTAAGATTTGTGTAATCCCTACCATATTATGATTTTAATTCTAAACAATCACCATAGAGAAGCTCATAGAATTTCATATTAAGCTTACTTGGCTAAGAGGCTGTTGCAATAATCTCTGTGAGAGATGAAGAGAAGGAACTGGATGAGAGGTTGTGATGGTAGAAATAACAGGAACTGCTGAATGATTATTATATGAAGGGTGAGGATCATGCTGCAGTTACTCATTTAGGAGCCTGGAAGGATGGTGGTTTCTTCATCAGAAATAGTTTGAAAAGAAAAAAAAAGAAAGAAAGAAATAGTTTGGAAGAGGGAGTGGTTTTGGGAAAAGGATAATGAATCCAGTTTGGGACATGTTGAATTAGAGATGTTTCCAATGTGCTTACCTCCAACAACCTTTGGAGGTAAATAGTTTACATGGTATTATCACCATTTTACAGATAAGGAAAATATTGTCATAAGTAGGCATGGAGGGAATGAAAAGGTGGGGGGGGGGTCTTTGCCCAATTACAGGAGCAGGAGCTAAGTAGCTCTCTATGTGTAACTAGCTCATCAACCCCTTATGCAGATATCCCAGTGGTGATGGCCTCTTATGTAAGACCAGCTTCCCGCATAGATAGAAGAGACGACCACTTATGAGGTAGGATTTGAGAGACACCAGACTATTCCCTCAACTCCAGTTATTTCCTGAATGGCCCATTAAAGATAAATGGAAATTCAACCATTGCACAGTCATTTTTTGGAGATTTAAATGATCTAGCCATTTTCAAACAGTAATAAAATGCAAATAGTCCAGCCAGTCAATCACCTTGAACCTTATCAATTTAGTTGGGTTAATTAACCACTCTAAGAAAAGAACCAATAGGAATAGGACACAGGATTAGGAAGAGGAGGGGAGGGAAGGAGTATAGTTCCAGGAGAAGAAGAACCTCTGATAGGATGTGTGGGAGAATCACGAAGATTTCACCTGCTTCCATTGTTTCCTGTTGTAAGGAATGAGGAATGGGCATGGAGATGGAGTTTATTTTAGAAACTCCATTACTAAAAAAAGGAAAAAAAAGAAATTGCACCCCTGGGGGCAGCTAGGTGGCACAGTGGATAAAGCACCAGCCCTGGATTCAGGAGGACCTGAGTTCAAATCCAACCCCAGACACTTGACACTTACTAGATGTGTAACCCTGGGCAAGTCTTAATCCTCATTGCCCTGTAAAAGAAGAAGAAGAAGAAGAAGAAGAAGAAGAAGAAGAAGAAGAAGAAGAAGAAGAAGAAGAAGAAGAAGAAGAAGAAGAAGAAGAAGAAGAAAGAAAAGAAACTGCATTCCTCAGAAGCCTTTGTATCATTAAGTAATTTTCAGCATACCCATCTTATAAAGGACCAACAGAAATCTTGGGGGTGGTGAGGCACAGGGCAGTGGAGAATGAAGGAGACCAGCAAAGATGCAAATGACTGGTGGCCAGAAGCAGAAATAACCAGAGACTGGACTGAAAGAGAGCCAGAGACCAAGTTTAGGAGCAAATGAGCAAGCAGACCCTGGATCCAAGGAGAACCTGCTGTACCTGCCATGAGTGATTGGTGGGTCCTTTGCCCCTGATGTTTGGGGAAGATCAAGGAGTTATTAAGGAGAAAGACTGGGGCTCCCTCAGAGACTTATGTTAGCAATGGGTAGTAACCATTTGGAAATGAGTGCTCTTTTCTAATTAATTTTTTTTGGTAATATTTTACGTAATTTTGCATGTATAACCTATATCTGATTGCTTACTGCCTGAGGGAAGGGGTTAGGAGAGGGACGGAAGGAGGGATAGAATTTGGAACTCAAAACTTTAAATAAAAATGTTTAATATTATTTTCATTAATTTATTTTTTGGTCTAAATATGATTTCATCAGTATAGGGAACTCTCCTTATGAAAATATCCTCCACCAATATAAATTGGTGACATCTGTAATTTAACATCTAGATCTAGAGCTGGATGTGATTTTAAAAGTCCTCTCCATTCCAACCTCCACCCCCACCCCCAAGATGAAGAGACTGGAGGCCAGAGAGATTAAGTAAATTATCTAAGATTACATTAGGCAGTCAGTGACAGAGTTGGGATTCAAACACAGGTTATCTGACGCCAAATTCAATCCACTCTCCATTGAATCATGCTGTTTCTATTATAGTCTTAGAGAGTTGCTTGGAGCACTAAAGAGCTAAGTGACTTCTCCTGCTCATGATAGTTGATGTCAGGGGCAAGACTTGACCTCAGAATTAAAAAAAAAAAAGCTTCATACCGTCAGATTCATAATCTCTATGCAAACCAAAGGTGCATGAGTAATTCACTCAAAAAGTAACTGAGTAAAAAAAAAAAGAAAAGAAAAAGTAACTGAGCAAGGTGGTTCCTCCTCTACTTAGGAAACTTAAGTATCAGGAATGTTAAATGATTTCTCCAAGGTCACACAGGTAGTAAGAGGTAGGATTTGAAGCCAGGTTTCAGCTGAAGAAGATGCTATCTGTACAAGCAGTGTTGATGTTACCTTGGAAGTTCTCTAACAATAATATCCTTCCTTAAAATAGTAGGAGATGGGGGCAGGTAGGTGGCGCAGTGGATAAAGCACCAGCCCTGGATTCAGGAGGACCTGAGTTCAAATCCCATCTCAGACATTTGACACTTACGAGCTATGTGACCCTGGGCAAGTCACTTAACCCCAATTGCCTCACCAAAAAGAAAAAAAAAAGGTAACAGGGTGTAGACACATCTCTGTATATGAAAATAGTAGGAGATAGAGGAGCCACTAGTGGAATTGTGGCTTTTGGATTGGTCTTTTAGGATGTCTTCAAGCTCTAGACTTTTCTCTCTACCCCCAAGCCATATACCAAGGTTGTTTGGGTGACCTTTCAAATTTCTGCAATAAATTCATGGGATTCTTGACCCATGCAGCCTAAGGCTAACAGTTTGACTCCTCCCTGCATAATCCATCCAAGAAACACAATTTTTCTAGGCTGAGAAAGTCAGTATATTTTCTCACAAGCTAGGTAAGGAGGCCTTGGTTGACCTTCTGCATTAGTGTGTCTGTGCTGACCATCAATGCCTTGGTTTATAGTATTTATTCTGTGGTCTGTTCATCTGGACACATCTATACAAATCCATGTGTCTCATGGACTCATGAAATTACCCGAAGTGAGATCTATGTAATTCTTTTTATATCAGCTTTTCAGATGATGATAATGATAAGGAGAAGGGGGGAGATGAAGAGGATGATAATTTAATTACTTTAATTCCTATAAGTCTGCAATTGGAAGTCATCCAATCGCTTTTTTATATGCATGATTAATTTAATTTAATTCAAGAAATATTAACCAAATGGTGACAGAGGTAGGTAAATGACTTACTACATGTACAAAATGAAGGGAAGAGAGGGAACATAAATCCCCTTTCAACTGCATCTCAGATATGACCAATACATTGCCTAGCTACCTACACTTGTAAAAAAGAAATGCTAGGTAGCGCAGTGGATAGAGCACCAGCCCTGGATTCGGGAGGATCTGAGTTCAAATCCAGGCTCAGACACTTGACACTTACTAGTTGTGTAACCCTGGGCAAGTCACTTAACCCCAATTGCCCCGCAAAAAAAAAGAAAGAAAGAAAGAAATACCTTCTACTTGATCATCCAATTGTTATGTTTGACTATCTATCTGTTTTCTTTCACCTTTTTAAAAAATAGATGAGGGCAGCTAGGTGGTGCAGTGGATAAAACATTGGCCCTTGATTCAGGAGGACCTGAGTTCAAATCTAGTCTCAAACACTTAACACTTATTAGCTGTGTGACCCTGGGCAAGTCACTTAACCCTCATTACCCTGTCTGCCCCACCACCACCAAAAAAAAGATGAGGTAGATGAACCAAATTGTCTCTAAGAAGAGAAATTCAAATCAAAACAACCCTGAAATTTCAAACCAGCAAATTAGCAAAGATGACCAAAAATGAGATTAGTGGAAGGGTCAAGGGAAGATACTTGTGCATTGTTAGTGGAGTTGTGGATCAGCACAACCATTTTAGAAAGCAATTTGGAATTATGTAAATAAAGTGACTAAAATGTCCAGACCTTTTAGCCCAGAGTTTCTTCTACTGGGCTTATATCCCCAAGAAGGTCATTGAAAAAAAGAAAGTGGGGCAGCTAGGTAGCGTAGTGGATAGAGCACTGGCCCTGGAGTCAGGAGGACCTGAGTTCAAATCCGCCCTCAGACACTTAACACTTACTAGCTATGTGACCCGGGGCAAGTTACTTAACTCCAATTGCCTCACCAAAAAAAAAAAAAAGAAGAAGAAGAAAGTGCCCATATACAGCAAAATATTTTAGCCGCATTTTGTGAGTCTCAGAGACATCCTAAAAATGTTTCCAACACAGCTTATTCTCTTTTCCCCAAAAACCCATCCCTCTTCCAGAATTCTCTATTTCTCTCAAAGGCACCTTCATCTTCCCAGTCACCAAGGTTTGCGACCTTGGCATCATCTTCTATTCCATACTTTCCTTTACCCCATCCATCCAATCAGTTGCCAAATCTTGACATTTCTACCTTCACAAGCTCTCCTGCATATAGTTGCTTCTATCCATTTACACAGCTGCCTCCTTCATTTAGGCCCTCATCATTTCTCATCTAACTTAATACAACAATCTATTAACTGATGTCCTTGCCCCAAACTTCTTCCCATTCTAGTCTATCCAACCTACAACTGCCTAAGTGATCTTCCTTGAACTCAGATCCAACATGTCACTGACTCAATCAACTCTAGTGCTTCATTGCTCTAATTTTATTAGATATGTAGGATAGAATGCAAATTCTCTGTTAAGCTTTTAAAGCCCTTTACAGCCTTGTACCAAGCTATCTCTCCAGTCTTAATGGATGTCATTACCCCTCCCACACTCTGCAATCCAGCCAAACTAGCCTTCTCTCTTTTCCTTACAAATGACACTCTGGGGGCAGCTAGGTGGTACAGTGGATAAGGCACCAGCCTTGGATTCAGGAGGACCTGAGTTCAAATCCGGCCTCAGACACTTGACACTTACTAGCTGTGTGACCCTGGACAAGTCACTTAACCCTCATTGTCCCACAAAACAAACAAACAAACAAACAAATGACACTGTCTCCCATCTCGATGCCTTTGCCCTGGCTGTCCCACATCCCTACAACGCATTCCTCCCTTTCCTCAGCCTCAGAGTCCCTTTCTTCCCTTGACACACTTCTGCCGGAAGCCCTTCCTAATCCCCAAGAATGCTTAGTGCCATCCCTCCTGAATTATATTTAACTTCATTGTATATATTTATATCTGTTCTCTGCCTATATATGTTGAACATCCTTTTAAAAGTTTTGTAATTAACATTTTTATTTAAAGTTTTGAGCTTCAAATTGTATCCCTCCCTCTTTCCTTCCTTTTCTTCCCCCCTCTCTGAGGCGGTAAACCATCAGATATAGGTTATACATATACAATTATGTAAGACATTTCCATAATTGTCATTTTGTATAAGAAAACGAATTAAAAATGAAAGAAAGTAAAAAACAGCATGCTTCAGTCTGTATTCAATCAGTATCAATTTTTCTCTGGAGGCAGATAGTATGTTTCATCATTAGTCTTTTGGGAGTGTCTTAGATCATTATATTGCTGAGAATAGATAAATCATTCACAGTTCTTCATCGAACAATATTGCTGTTATTGTGTACAATGTTCTCCTGGTTCTGTTCACTTCACTATACATCAGTTCATGTAAGTCTTTCCAAGTTTTTCTGACATCATCCTACTTGTCATTTCTTATAGTCATTTCTTTGAAACTTAATTTTTTAATGTATTTTTAAAATTTTACATGTAATGGGGAAATTTTTAATGAAATAAATAAAAATACTTTAAAGTTATATGCCTGTTTTTCCAGAGCCCCCTCTAACATCTACTATTTTCATCCTTTTTCATCTTTACCAATTTGTTAGATATGGGGTTTGAAATCTCAAGGTTGTTGATTTGCATTTCTCTTATTATTAGTGATTAGATCAATCATTCACATGATTGTAATAGTGTGCAACTGTTCCTCTGAGAATTATTTGTTCATATCATTTGACCACAGAAGTAGGTAATTAAAGAGATAGTAAGATGGCATGTCAACCTAATTACTCTAGATAAAATCACTTAGTGTACTTCTGATTAGCTGTCCTTTTTCATATTATTTTTTTATTTACTTTTTCCCCTTATAAATAAACCCAGTAAAAATAAATAAATGACATAACAAGTATTGAGAGTGTGTGGCAGAGAGGTGAATATAAGGAGAATATCAGATTTCAAAGTCACAGAATCTCCATGTTGGACGATATCTTAGAAATTATAGGGGGCAGTTAAGTGGTGCAGTGGATAAAGCACAGGCCCTGGACTCAGGAGGACCTGAGTCCAAATACAGCCTCAGACACTTGACACTTACTAGCTGTGTGACCCTGGGCAAGTCACTTAACCCTCATTGCCCTACAAAAACAAACAAACAAAACAAAACAAACAACAACAAAAAAACCCAACTCTGAGGTACCACCTAACATCTATCAGATTGGCTAGTATGACAAAAAAGGAAAATATTAAATGTTGGAGAAGCTGTGGAAAAATTGGAACACTAATGCTTTGTTGGTGGAGCTGTGAACTGATCCAACCATTCTGGGGAGCGGTTTGGAACTATTCCCAAAGGGCTGTAAAGCTTTGCATACCCTTTGACCCAGCAATACCACTTTTGGGTCTTTTTCCCAAAGAGATCATAAAAAAGGGAAAAGGACCCACATGTACAAAAATATTCATAGCTGCTCTTTTTGTGGTGGCAAGGAATTGGAAATTGAGGGGTTGCCCATCAACTGGGGAATGGCTGAACAAGTTGTGGTATATGAATGTAAGGAAGTTCTATTGTGCTATAAGAAATGATGAGCAGGTGGAGTTCAGAGAAACCTGGAAGGACTTGCATGAACTGATGATGAGTGAGATGAGCAGAACCAGAAGAACATTGTACACAGTATCATCAACATTATGTGTTGATCAACTGTGATAGACTAGATTCTTCTCACCAATACAATAGTACAAGAAAGCTCCAAAGGACCCATGATGAAAAAGGCTCTCCAAATCCAGGAAAAAAAAACAAACTATAGAATATGGATGCTGATTGAACCATACTATTTCTTTTGTTTTTGGTGCTGTTGTTTTTCTATTTGGAGGTTTTTCCTTATTGCTCTTATTCTTCTCTTATAACATGACTAATGCAGAAATATGTTTAATGTTATTATATATATGTTATATATAATGTTATATATACATAATGTTAATATATATATATATACATACATACATACATACATAAATTAAGCAAGACATTCCTAAATAGAAACTCCATGTACTTTTTCAGGAGATGGCCTCATGACAGTTCATCTCCTCTGAACTGGCCCCAGATTCCAGGGGGAAATTCTTTTGTCTGGTAGGTGTGAGGCTGGAGATGATATTACCAGGGTCGTTTTGGTGAGTACCCCATGAGGACATTAGCAAAAGCACCCCAAGGTGGCAGCAGTTTGAGGTTCAAAACACATGAACAGAAGCCATGTTTTGGGGCTTCAGGTAAATTAAAATAATGGTTCTTAACCAGGGGGGCTTGAATTTGTTTTTTTAATATTTTGATAACTGCATTCCAACATAATTGACTTCCCTTATAATCTTATTTATTTTATCTTATGTATTTAAAAACATAATTCTGAAAAGGGATCTCCCTACTTCAATAGACTGGGGTGGGGGCGGTGAGGAGGCATGACACAAAAATGGCTTAAGAACCCCTGGCTTAAAGCATCTATCCTGGTGTTTTAGATATTTAGAAATTATAAAAAGGAAAATAATGCCTAGCATTGGGCTTTCCCACTTGAGATGCATCTCATTTTTATGTTTTTCAGTTGATTCAGTAGTGTCTGACTCTTCATGACCCCATTTGGAGTTTTCTTGGAAAAGATACTGTAGTGGTTTGCCATGTCCTTCTTCAACTCATTTTACAGATGAGGAAACTGAGGCAAACAGGGTTAAGGGACTTGCCCACGATCACACAGCTAAATAACTCTCACATTTGAACTCAGAAAGATGAGTCTTCCTGACACCAGGCCTGCACTATGGCGCCACCTAGTGCCCATTTTATGTAGGCTGAGGCTAAGCCTGGTTCTCCCAGAAAGGACCATGGCCACCACACTCCATCCCCTAGCCGATACCTCCTTTCAGCAAATAGTCCCATGTTCCTATAAAATTAAAAAGAAAAAGTGCGCTTGTAACATCAGCCAACTCTAAATTCATAACAAGAGTTTGCATATGTAGAGAGCACTTGACAAACATAAACATACTTGCTCTTTGGGACCACACTGTGAGGTAGGCTGTGCAGTTGTTATAACTCCCATTTTACATATGAGGAAACTGAGGCCCATATCGGTAAAAATAGCCCGCTCGCTGTCATGTAAGCTAGAAAGTGAAAAACCCAGACTCCAAACCCAGGCTTTCTAATTCCAGATCTAGTGATCTTTCCACTAAACTGCCTTGTCACTCAGTAGTTGTATTCAGATGGGCAGCTAGGTGTTGCAGTGGATAGACTGCCAGTCCTGGAGTCAGGAAGACCTGAGTTCAAATTTGACCTCAGACGCTTACTTAACTGTGTATCTCTGAGCAAGTCACTTCACTCTGCCTCAGTTTCCTCATCTGTATAATGTGCTGGAGATGGAAATGGCAAACCACTCCAGTATCTTTGCCAAGAAAACCCCAAAAGGGGTCCCGGAGAGAAAGACTGAACAACAACAACAAAAGTTGTATTGGGTCCCACAAGGAAGGTGATACTAGCCAAATGAAGGGGGGTAATGGAGCTAGCAGTCCTAGCCTCATGGGGTCATAGATTAGAACCCTGCAATCATCTAGCCCAATCCCCTTGTTTGAGAGATGAGGTAATCCAGCGAGAATGACTTGCCCTTGGTAGTAAAACAATAGCAGAAATGGAGAAACCACCTCAGTCTGTTGTTGGGGCCTGCCTAGAGCAAGGCCAGCTTATCTTTGGGGCTTTTCAGCGGACTTGTCTCCATTCCTGATCACATCCTCTGCAGATTTCTATACTAGGCTCAGTTCTTTGAAGGGTGCACTCTCATTTCATTACAAACAACAAGTCCTGAAAACACCTTAAAGCCACAGGGTTCTGAACCTTTTTTGTACCATGATCCCCTTGAGCAATCTGGCAAAACCTAACGACCCTTACTCAGAATAATGCTTTTAAATTAATAAAATAAAATATGTGGGATAACAAAGGAAACCATTATAATTAAAGATCAGTTATCAAAATATCTAAGTTCCCTAGCTCTCAGGCTGATAACCCTTAAGCCTTAAAGTATCAGCTTTCCCAGGGCATTTAAATTTCTACAAGAAATTTCTACAAGAGTCTCGAGAAGATTAAAAGGAATGAATCTCTAATTCTGAATGAATTAGAAACTCCAGGATGAGTTTCAAACTCCAAGAAGGAGTGAATGAATGTGCAAGGGGTAGGGAGGAGGGGAACGATGCGGGGACAGGGAGACCTAACCAACATATCTCAGATCATACCACTAAGTGACCATCCACTCAGCTTATTCAAAGGTCCTGTTTCCTAATCCTTGACCATCATTTACTCTATTATTTCCTTTTTCTGTGTGTGTCCCCAATACCCAAAACAGTATCTGGCATGTGGCTATGGTTGTTGTCATTGATGATATTGTTCATCCTTCGTTTTTGAAGGGGATCAATGACATCCCAGGGTGATGTCTTGACTTGTGCGTGTGGTAGGTGATTAATAAAAGTGTTCATTTCAAATTGAATTGAAACCTTAATATAACTGTCCTGGAGGCTGCTGAAGGGTATGTAAACCTCATCAACTTACCCCCTTGAGTTCATGGTGCCTATGAACTAATCTCTTCCTCCTCCTCCTCCTCCCCATCAATCATTGCAAGGAAAATAGCTGTTTTCCTAGGCTAAGAGACACCAGCCCATATTCCGTAAGGAGGACTAGGCTGAGCTTCTGCAGGGCTTAGGGACTTCTTGTAAATTACTTCTTGTAAATCCCACAGCTCTTTAAGAGCAGATTTGATGATTTTGTAAGCAGCTTCTTCCTGAGTCAGCCCTGAGCCCCAGGGCCCCCGTGTAGGAAACTGGAGATCCTGTGCCAACCAAGGCCTCTATATCACATTTAACCCGGGGCCAAACCCCTAATCACTCCTGGTCCACAAAGGGTACTTCTCCCCACTTCAGACAGTCTCTGAGGTCATTTCAGGCCCCCTGACCACTGCTTTAAATTGAAGCAACGCCATGAGGCGTCTGAGTAGACTTAAAGCCCCTCCTGGTGATCCTAGAAAGCAGTGGTCAGAAGCAAAGCAGGGAGTCTGATCCCGCCAGTTTAGGTCACATCCATCAGTTGGGGCCTCTGGGTATTGAAGACAGCCCACATTCCCAAGCTCAGTCTTAGGTACAAGCAGAGAAAGCAAGGCGAGGTTGTGATGAGAAGGGAGGGGCCTAGGCGTCTCCTTGCCTCTTCTTAAGATCTTTGAGATCAAAGCAAAGTCCTATAGAGCTACCTCTGCTGAGAATCAGAACAAATTCCACATGCCTCCAAGTGACTGCCCACCCACTAAAGCTACCCAATAAAGGCAGTACCTCCCAACAGAGAAGCTGAGCACCTGCAGCTTCCCAGGGCTGGGATGGGTAAGGGCAACCCCCACAGACAGTGGACACTGGGTGCCTTTCTGCATCCGTTAAATGCCCAGGGCCCAGCCCCTGCCCACACCACACAGCAGTGATAGATAGTTTGTGAAACACCCAGAGCTTGCGGTTGACCAAAATTCTGAAATAATTCCATTGAGACCGGAATTCATGCAATGTTCTGTATCCTGATGTGGTAAAGAACTGAGCCCGAGGCCTGGGGGGGCAGGGGAGGCTGCTGAGGGCAGAGAGCATTGTGAGGCTGCTGCCAACCCTCTATGCTGGGGCTCCGGAAGGCCCAGCTGACATGAGCAGAACCCTGATAAGCGCCACCCTGACCAGGAGGCCGGTGCCTGGGAGATTAATGTGCAACCTCTTACCCTCCCCAACCCTCATCCCCTGACAAGAGGCAACAGGAGGGAGACAGCATCTGGAAAAAAAGGAAAGCTGAAGAGACCTCAGTTAGAGATACGCTGAGGTGAGGTTCCTGAGGAACAAAAAACCAGATTCTTCATGGTCTGACCTTGTTGACTCTCTACCTAACTGTGCACACTGGCTCCAGTTCCTGATGCCTCAGAACAGAAGTAGAGAAGAGGGGGTCAGAAAATGATGAGAATGGCCTTTGCGAGGGCCTTGCCAAGCAGCTCAGACAACTTTTAGCTCTGGCCCTGAGACAGACAGCTTCAGGCTCCCTACAAGCTCCCTCCATATTTTCCAACAAGTCATTTCCACCACTGCCCAGGACCAAGGACCCTCAGGAATAGACAAGCAGGGAAGCGAGAAGGCTGAGGTTGACTAGAAAGTCACTTCTTTTCTCGGTTCATCTCCATTCAGGGTGAAGATTGCAGAGCAGGGAGATCCCACTTTAAACTTACTTAGACCTTGGGAACAAAAATGTTGCCATTGCTGTGTCAGTCCTGGGATTCATTTCCTGGGCCTTGCTTCTTAATGTGGGGCAACAAAAGGGCAGCTCTGACTCTCTTCAAGTAGTCTTCCTTATTTCTAAGGGTTTAAGATGTGTTTGCTAAGCAGTGATTCCCTTTCTGTAGTCACCCTCTTCTTTCCCACCCAGAGAATGGATACTGGATTTGACAAGAGTTGGGGTCAAGAGATCATAGGCCAAGAGCTACTGGAGACTTCAGAGATCCAAGTCAATGGTTTCCACCTGTTACTTATTAGCAATTTTTTTTAATATTCAGGAAAACCTTTCCAAACCACTCTTTCTAAAACTTAAAAAAGAAGGGAAGAGGCAGCTAGGTGGCACAGTGGATAAAGCACCCTTCCTGGATTCAGAAGGACCTGAGTTCAAATCCAGCCTCAAACACCTGACACTAGCTGTGTGACCCTGGGCAAGTCACTTAACCCTCATTGCCCTGCAAAAATAAAAGAGAGAGAGAGAGAGAGAGAGAGAGAGAGAGAGAGAGAGAGAGAGAGAAGGGAAGAAACCATTATAAATAGATGGACACTTCCATCTTCACTTTCTCCTACTCTGTGTGCCCCCACTCTTCCCATCCCCCAGCTTTCTCCTCTGTGGCTCCCAGTCCCTACCTCCTGAACTATGGACAGCCTTCCAGGGGATAAAGTTGTCCAGGAGGGAGAGCTTATCCATTTTACAGGTTTGTGAGCATAGTTTGAGTTGAGGAACATTGATTTAGTTCATCTTCTTGTCATAGAGTGGGTCTTCCACTATACCATATCATTCATTCCTTAGTCCATTTGTTCACTAAGCATATATTGAATACCTACTGTATACCTAAAAATAAATGTAACTAGATGTTATTAGGGGATACAAGAGTAGTATAAGACATGATCCTCACCCTCAAGACACTTCCATTCTAGATGACCAGATAAAATTTATATAAAAGAAACAACTAGGGAATGAAAAATGTTCATCTGAAACAAAGTACTAGGTTGTACAATATAGGTAAGAAGGGAAATATGTTCTAGAGGAAAGGGCACTGGAATGGAAATCAGGAGACAGGTTCTGATTCTGGTTCCACCACTAACTAGCTTATGACCTCAGGCCAATCACTTTCTTTCCCTGGGCCTCTGTTTCACCATCTGTAAAGTGAAGGGATTGGACCCTTCTGGCCCTAATATTCCATAATTCTATGATCACAACTCTTCAGTGTTTAGGAACTAAGAAATAGAACTCAGCAAGAATCAAATTGAGGATGTACTAGCTGTGTGACTTTGGGCAAGTAACTTAAACCTCACTGCCCTGCAAAAAGAAAAGAAAAGAATCAAATTGAGGAAAGCTTCTTGGAAAAGATGGGACTTGAGCTGGACCTTGAAGAATGAACCGGGTTTGGCTAGGAAGAAATGATGGAGGAGGGCATTTTAACTAAAGGCAACAGTATAAACCAAGGTTTCTTTCTTTTTTTTCAGTTGTTTCTGACTCTTCATGACCCCATTTGGGGTTTTCTTGGCAAGATACTAGAGCAGTTTGCCATTTCCTTCTCTAGCTCATTTTACAAATGAGGAAACCGAGGCAAACAGGTTAAAATGACTTGCCCAGGGTCACACAGCTAGTAAGGTCAGATTTGAACTCAGGAAGATGTCTTCCTGACTCCAGGCCAGAACATATATGGAGATGTCTATCCTTGAATAGGTCACATAATCAGATAGATTTCTACAAAAGGAATTCTCCTTTATTTAGTAACTTGTTCCAGTACTTAACAATTCTCACTGTGACTAAATCAGAATAACCCAAAGAGAGTGAGTGTCTGTGTGAGTGTCTATTTCTCCAGTAAAACAGAAGATCCTTGAGAGCAGGAACTATTTTGTTTTGGCTCTGTACATCCTTGGATAGCAATGACCATGGACAAAACACTCAACCTCTCTGTGAAATGGGAATAATAATATTTGTAGCACCTACCTCATAGGCCTGTTCTGAGACTCTGAGATAATCTATGTAAAATTCTTTGTAGAAGTTATATTTTAGGGTAGCTAGGTGGCACAGTAGATAGAACACCAGCCCTGGAGTTAGGAGGACCTGAATTCAAATTTGAACTCAGACACTTGACACTTACTAGCTGTGTGACCCTGGGCAAATCACTTAACCTCAATTGCCTTCCTAAAACAAAAAAAACCCAACAAAACCAAACAAAACCAAAACCAAAACCAAAACCAAAAAAGAAATGAAGACTCATCTTAAAAAAAAAGTCGCATTTTAAAATTTTGTGTTTACTTCTCTGGATACATGTTGCATTCATCTCCCTCTCCACCCACACCCCTCGCCCCCAGGAAAATATAAACTTGAAGGTAACAATTGTTTCTCTTATGTTTTTGCAGACCACACCTAGAACGCTGCCTGGAGCATATAGTAGGCATATTGAAGCCTTGAATTACTGACATGCATGTTGAATTGAAGGAGGTGAGATTTCATCTTCAATTTCTCACCAGAGCTGCCAGATGTTAGGGGAAGGGGCTGCTAGTAACTTAGGGATATGAAAACTCAGTTGTTCTGCTGATCCCCAAATACCCCACTCTCATGATTGACTGGAAACAGTGTCTTGCACGCACCAGGAGCCTAATAATGATTTGTTAGAGACGAATATTTCCTGCTGACCTTTCTACACTATTTATTCTGTAAATAAATATAAATAATGCTTTTTTAAAATCTTTTTTTTTAGTGAGGCAATTGGGGTTAAGTGACTTGCCCAGGGTCACACAACTAGTAAGTGTTAAGTGTCTGAGGCCAGATTTGAACTCAGGTACTCCTCACTCCAGGGCTGGTACTCTATCTACTGAGCCACCTAGCTGCCCCTAGTCTGTAAATAAATAGTACTATCTTGTGACACACTTTAGTCTGTTTTGCATGGTGATGTTATTTAATTAATTCCCCCTCCCCCACATATTCATCTTATCTCTTCAACTAGACTCCAACTACATTCTTGAGAATAGAGACAATGTATTACAGATATATATGTGTATATATATGTGAATATGTATATGTATAATACCTATTCCACAGTGTCTATGTAGCATTGTGTCTATGTAGCACAGTGTCATATCATTTATATGTATTTGACATTTCATATTAAATTAGTGGTAACCTGCTGATTCCACATGACTTCGTTTATACATTAGTATTGCTTCTGAGATAGAATCTATATCCCATGTCATAGCAAGCACTAAAGTTTGGTATAAATACCCTACAAAGACATCTGGCTCCCTCTTGGGCTCCTTCTGATGGAATTTGTCCTTCCAATGGTGTCAAACTCAAATAGATAATGTAATACTAGTAACTCAAATGTTATAATAATAATAGATAATGGTCAACTCAAATGTTAGTCACATATTGACTTAGAAAATCATAGATTAACATTATCTGTGTTGTATTTTTATTTATTTTATTAAACATTTTCTAGTTACATTTTAATCTGATTTGAACCAAACTAAGGAGTTTGTAGCCATAGCCTAAGGGGTCCATGAGTTTTATGCCTCAGCTTTAGATTATCCTCAACCAACTACCTATCTTGATTCCGTTCCCACATAGAGTCCCCAGAAACTGTGATGTACCTATGTTAAGAGATCTCTCTCTATTGGACTTCTACTCCAACAATGCTACTTCTTACCCCACCCCAACTCCTTGATTGACTGAAATGATTTAAGACAAGGACAACTCAGATGAAATTTCCCCCATTGTCTCTCCTTGTTCCAGTTAATGTCCACTACTTCCTTCTTAGACTCTTTTCTTTCATTTAGCCCTAGTACTCCCTATTCTTAGTGCCTGACACATAGTAGTTGTTTGGTAAATGTTTGTTGATTGTTTGGGGTTTCTTCTAAATTAGAGAAACCAGAAATGGGCAAAGTGGCTTAGGGCTAAAAATTGGAGATTGGGACGTCTTGGCTTTACTGCTAATTTAGTATGTGACTTTGAGCAGTACTTAATGTCTTAACACCCGCAAAAGAGGGATAATCATACTTCGGATGCCTCTGATGGAGGAAACAGTAGCAAGATAGGGGACTTTGGCCATTTCTGGACCACTGTTGGCCTGGCTGGGTTAGAAAAGGTTCTAGTCCTCCCTGTTTCATCCAAGGCAGCAATCAATCCCCTACCCAGTAGCAACTTTATTTGAAGCGGGCCCAGCTTCTGGATTTCATAAGTTTAGAGCGCCATCTAGTGGCCACAAGGGCACAGAGCCCACTGTGTCTGCTGGCAGAATCAAGGTTGTATATACAAGGCCGCTCAAAATTCCAGAGCACCTGGGCCCTGATACCCTAGCTTTTTCATTAATATTTTGATCTTTGACATCAAAAGTAGTGATATGCCAGAGGGATGTACCAGGAAGCACAGAGAACAGAGTTCCTCCAAGGACAAGGCTTCTCCAATTATCCTACGTTTGGCCCTGTTATGAAGAAGGGTCTAAAACTGTTCTAAAGATGGTAAGGTCCAGAAATGTCTAGATAATGGTGTACCGAGTTGGGGAGGGGGATGCAGGTTTCAGTCACACTCTGTCCTCCCATTGTCTTGGGTGGGAACACTCCATAGTTCCTATCACAGGGCTATGAATGCAAGCAACATTCAATATGACCTGGATAAATGATCAAGCAGGACCAAATCCATTTTATTCTTCTGCTCATTCATTCATTCATGCATTCATTCATCTATTACAGCATTTGTTGAACACAAATTGGGTTCTCAAACAATAAGATCCTTGCCTTGAGGTTAGTGACTCTGCACAGCCCTGCCTCACTTAGATCCAATTCACTTGCAAGTTGTGACATCACCTCCCTTGTGCTATTGGTCCTCTTTGAGAATGAAGGAGCAACAACAGCAACTTATAGTTTAGTTTGAAAGACACATGAAAACAATTGCAAGCAAGGTCTTGATATCATGGAGTACTCTTCAGGAGGCTTCTTGAAGAAGGCAAGGCTTGATCTGAGCTTTGAAGGAGCTAGGATCTGAATTGACTGAGACAGAAATGCATTCCAGAGAAAAGAAGGCATCATGAACACAAGAAGTAGCTATAAACAACCTGTGTACAGTCACTCTAAGGCAGCTAGGTAGCACAGTGGATAGAGTGCCAACCCTGGAGTCAGGAAGACCTATCTTCCTGAGTTCAAATCTGGTCTTGGACAATTACTAGCTGTGTGACCCTGGGCAAGTCACTTCATCCTGTTTGCCTCAGTTTCCTCATCTGTAAAATGAGAAAGAAATGGCAAACCACTCCAGTATCTTTGCCAAGAAAACCCCAAATGGGATTGTAAAGAGTTGGACATTGGATACAACAGAACAAATCATTATAGGGTTTAGTAGGTAGGGAGGTGATGGTGAAATTATTGGGAAAGCTTCGAATGCAAGTCTATAGTGTTTAGAATTGATCTAACATGTTTAGGGACCAATATCATAAAAACTATATTTTGGGAAGAGTATTCAAGAAGTACTGTAGAGAATGAATTAGGAAGAGAGATACCAGCTAAGAATCTATTACTGTAACCTATGCACATGAGAGTGAGCGCTAGGATGGTAGTGATAGGAAGATTTAAAAAATAATCATTTGAAATATTTCTGAAGAAAAAGGAATAGGACTTTGCATTTGATGGATGGTAGAGAACAAAAAAGAAGAGAGTCTAAAATGACTCTAAGTTTGGGAGCCTTCAGTGACCAAAATCTTATTGAGGACAATGGACAAGTTGGAAAGGAAAAGGATGGAATTTCATTACCTCTAGGCTACACTCACTTTTGCCCCCCACAAACACACACACAGACACAAACACACATGACCCTGCTGTGGAAGGCAGCAACATTGACACCAGAAAGCCATATGTTGGGGCCACTCGGGACCTTTGCTTGAAGTGAAGAGTTTCCTTCAACAGATGATTCTGCAAACCCCTGGAATCTTATCACTGAATTATGTTAGCTACTGCTGCTACTGTTCTTTCTGTACTTGGTACCTAGTTTCTCCAGGAACCACCACCTCACCCAGGAAGCCTCCACCACTCAATCAGGCATCGCTGGTGTCCAAAGCCTAGAACCATACAAGCTTACCCATGATGGCCTAAGTCCAAAATGGCGCCCAGGCCTTGCTAAGTGGTTGAGTCAGGAAGAGGGGGCAGCTCCAAGGGTACTAAAAAATAGATCCAAGGAGGTACTGGGGACATTCTGGCTCCTAAGCTAGAGGCTTCACACAGCCTCTCTGTCACCAAACCCCAGAGCCCTCCTCCCTTAGCCATGGGGAGCTTCCTGTCTCAGCCATCGGCCCCCCAACCGCTGGCAGCACTAGGTTTCCGGCAGGGCTTCGGCCCAGGGCCCCCTGCACTATCAGCTCCGCACCAGATGCCCCGCCAGGATACTGTGGTAAAACTGTGATGGGCACACTCGGAAATTTGGGGTTTTCTCTCATGTCAGCCTCAAAGACAAATTAGAGAGGAAAAAGTGACTCTGTAGCACTTCTCGTTATTCAATTTTGTTTTTTCCCTTGATTCGTGTGTGGGGGGTGGGGTTAAAGGATTCATTGCATGCCCTTCCCCCACCCTTGTTCAGTCCATAGGGTCAGAGCCATGGGGTCTGGCTCCCCAATGATCTGGTCATGGAGGAAATCCTGACTTGTTACATCGCCCCCTAGTGGCGAGTCTAACTACATGGTACCCTCCAGGTATTCTCTAAATCCCATCCCTAGGATACTGCAGGGAGTGAAACCAGCAGACTCAGTCCTCCACAAGAGAGATGTGTAAGAGAGAATGGATTGCATTAGGTCCAGGGATGGCACACTGATAAGTCAAGAAGGAGCAAGCAGATAAATGCAAAGAAAAACATGTGTTGAGCTCTGCCGGCCACATACCAGAGCTTCATTGATTGTCTAAGCCAAAATCTAATCCTCCAGAAGTTTCCAGGAGAGCCATTCTAGCCCACCAATAATCCCTCACTCCCCAACCAAACACTTCTCAGCATTCAAATTACAGTATCTCTCCGTCCTGAAATGCCACACAGCTTCATTAACAGACCAGGCTGGATGTTCGAATTTGTGTTAACTCATCAGAGTCTCCTCCCAACCCAGTTATGTCACTTGAAGGGGGATGAAGGGGTCTGAGGGTGGGTTTTCCCAGGCACTGTTCAGGACAGACTCTAGACCCCAAAGGTCCTAGGCAGATTTGGGGAGAGAATCTCTGGGCAGAGAATCTCCAGGGGGCTTGGTTGGATGAAGAACTTCCCTGAAAAGGGAGTCATTTGGAGTTAAAACGTTATACTTCTGATCTGATCCCAGAGGCCATTGCTCATCTCTAAAGGGTCTAGATTTTTACTCTAATAGTGGAAAAGACATGAAGATAAGATACCGCTAAGCCCAGAGAATCATAAAATTTCAGAGCTCAAGGGACCTTAAAAAGTCTAGACTAATTACCTCTTTTTACATAAGAAGTAACTGCTTTAGGCAACCGGTGAAGGTCTGTGGGTCACTTTCAATCAAATTTTAAAAATGACTGAGTCCCTACCACGTGCAAGACTCTCGGCTGGACCATTTGGAGCACGGCCCTGTCCACCCTGAGAGGATGGGGACACTCGCAAATAAAGCTGCAGGTTAGGCCAAGAGGGCCCTCAAGGACCCCCACAGACCCCCATGGAACAGGGCAGGTTGGGGCAGCGCAGGTCACCCCCCCCTCCCCCGCCTGGGGAGACCACGCCCGTTCCGGGCAGCGCAGGACGCAGCGGGTCCCCTGGGATGCTGCATGGTCTCTAAGTGCTCAGTTGCCCTGGATAACACAGTCGCAGTCCGGAGGAGCAGATGAAACTGCAAGATGCGCACCGACGCAGCCCGCAGCGGGCGCCTAGCAGAGCCTTCCACCTGAGAACCAGGAAGGATGCAACAGTCAGGGACCAGCAAGCCGGATGGCGCATGCGTCCTTCTGTCGCTCTCGGAGCCTGCGCAGTGGGTCTCGTCTACCGCGGTACACTACGAGGTACTCGCGACGGCCAAGCGGACCTCTGTTGTCTACCGCCGGGTGGTGGGCGGAGAGAATAAAGCAATCCCCGCTCCCCCAAAGAAGGAGGTCAGCAGACCACAGCCCCAGACCTGCGAGGAGTGCCCTGAATTAAGGGGCCAAGGCCAAGGCCATGGGAAAAGGCAGCTTGGTTAACCCACCGAGCTCAGAGCTCTGGAAGCCAGAAGCAGAGTCGGACCCTGCTGCATCTGTCACCACCTTCCCTAAGGAAGAGGGTCTGAAATTGGGAGGGAAGGAGGGAATGGAGGGAGCAGGGAAATATTGCAAAGGTTTTCAAGAAATCCCGAGGGTGGGGCATTCCGCTAAGACTTTTTTCTTATGTATCTGTCTAATGGTGGAGAGGCTGGGCGACATTCAGACAGACATTGAGAACCAGCTCCTGGTAAAATACAAAGACGAAAAGGAAACGATCCTGAAGGGACATTTTACTAGGGAATAAATAGATGTACAAATTATTTAAAATTATTAAAAGCATTGGACTGGCAGTTAATAGACCTGGGTTCTAGTGCCCCATAACCACTTACTAACTGAGCCTCACCTATTCAAAAAAACCTCTCCTCACTTAAAAACCAGAAATATATACTATACTCTGCTACTTCTCTCATAAGGGTTTGTTTGTGAGGAAAAGACTACATAAACGAATGAATGAAAGAATTCGTGCATGAAATGGTATTTTAAGCTCTCTTTGTGCAAAAAAGCACAATGTTGGGGGCGGCTAGGTGGCACAGTGGATAAAGCACCGGCCCTGGATTCAGGAGTACCTGAGTTCAAATCTGGCCTCAGACACTTACTAGCTGTGTGACCCTGGGCAAGTCACTTAACCCCCATTGCCCCGCAAAAAAAAAAAAAAAAAAAGCACAATGTTGTCCAGATGACCAGATGAAATCAATCGCAGAGGCCAATGTAGCCTAGTTATTTCTTACCATACTCTAAGTGAATGCAGGTTAAGAGCAGTATAAACAACTGACACACGAAGGAAGCTTAATCAATGACAATGACTGATCATCTCCACCAGTCCCACTTTCTGACAGGGGCCATCTACCAGCCAACCAACCAACATAAACCAACAGCTTATGTGTCAATTTAGGCTAAACTGAGAAGGCTTTCATTACTGCTAAGTAAGGTCTCCTTCAGTTTAAGTAACCTATGATCCCATAATCCTACACTCACAGTTCATGCTGTCCTCTTCTCCATTCACCAAGGTCAGGAGTCATCAGTGGCTGCCCAGAGGCTGATGCATGTGAGAGAAGCTGAGACAAGCAGAGGGACAAGATGGGGAGGGAGGAGTTTCCAGAGGCACTAGACAGGCTTCTGTCCTCTACAACCACCCAAGGACCAGCAGCCTCCATAGCAATTTTTTTACCCTCTGTAAAGCTTGTACTATGAAAGGTCTCTCTTTTTTTTTTGGCAGGGCAATGGGGATTAAGTGACTTGCCCAGGGTCACACAGTTAGTAAGTGTCAAGTGTCTGAGGCCGGATTTGAACTCAGGTACTCCTGAATCCAGGGCCAGTGCTTATCCACTGCGCCACCTAGCTGCCCCCTCTTTCTTTAAAAAAAAAAAAAAAAGTCTTTCCTTTCTCCCCCATTCCAATCCATACAACTCTGTGGAGCTTAATGTTTCACCAATTCAAAGTTTAGAATGAAAAACAACAAAAAGACAATTTAACAAACATTCACAGTCCCTGGTTTATTTCAGTTTGGTCTCACACAAATTAAAAAACAAAACAAAACAAACAAAACAAAAAACCCCAAACATCTAAAGCTAGGAGGGCACAGTTCAAAGTATTTAAAAACTCCAAGTATAATCCTAGGCCTTATAACTTTACATGTTCTCCAACACTCAGCAGAGTGTTTTGCACATGACAGGCATTTAATAAGCATTTGCTGAATGTGAGGAGTAAAAAAGTACAAACTCAGATTCCTTTCCTCAAAATACAAAGTTTGTGTGTGTGTATGTGTGTGTTTATTTAAACAAACACAGGAAAGGTTTGTGGAGAAGCAAGACTCCTAGTGCCCTCAGCTTGACTTGACCACTCCTAGGGACAATAATAAGGGGTCAGGAACCAAGGTTTAAAAACCCATACAATACTTGCAAAATTTGGCAGCCAACATCCTTCCCAACATTCCTAATTCCTCCCCACTGCCCCAAAGGCATAGCTGCTCTGAGCTCGGAGGGTCCACCCCAGCACTTTGCTCGGGTAGCTCCTAGGTAGCTAAGGCAGTGCTGCAGGTTACAGAGCATCGAGGATGTTGTCAATTTTGGTGATCAGCTCCTGTCGTCGGCTAGAAAGGGCCTTCTCATTCTCAATGTAGGCATCTTTCTTGAGCTTGCCGGCCACCAGTCGCTCTGCCTCCAATGATGATTTCAGCACAAGATCTTTCACCTGACCATCTAGTTTCTGGACATCACTGACCTGGAAAAGGCAAGAGGAAAAATGGACATTAGAGAGGTTTATACAAAAGCAGGACTCTGAGCTACCACATATATTCCAGCTAACATCTCTTAGGGTTCCTAATGTCTAATATGTCATGGAAAAGAAATGAACCCTGATTTCCTTTGACATGCTATCATCATATTCATCATCATGGAGACATACATTTATCTCCACTGAAGCTTATAAAGCACTTTCACAAAGATCATCTCACTGTGCTAAGTGATTTAGAACTATTATCTCATTTGACCCTTATAACAACTCTGTGAGGTAGGTACTATCACTATTTTATAGCTGAGAAAATAGGCAGAAGGTAAGTGACTTGACCAGGATCACAGTTAGTAAGTGTCAGAAGTGGATTTGAACTCAGACCTGACTCCAGGCCCAGCACTCTATCCACTTAGTCTCCTCTGATTGGCATAACATAACTTGGGTGTAGCAGTCTTGTAAAATAAGTATTTCCTCCATTTTATAGATGAAGAAAGGAATGGTCAGAGGGTACATACACAGCTAGGACACAAGCTAGGTCCAAGGGACTCCAAAAGTCAGTGGACCGTCTACTCTCATAGCTCTCCAATACAAGTACTGGGACACCTTTTGACACCAGTGTCTAGGAGATGCAGCAAACCGAGTTAGCAATTTCTTTAAAAAGCCTAACCCTGGACTTGTACCTAGGAAGAAAACTTTATTCCAGGATATGCACAACCTGGCCAGCATTGAGCACAGTGCCTCTAACATAGCATGCAGCTAAGCAACCAGTAGGTACTTAACACGTCAGATTGACAGGTTTCTACTAAAGACACCTATTATTAGATGACTACATGGTAGCTGACCACAGTGTTTCTAATAATCAATCTCTAGATACTTTTTCTAAAATACAGACATTGAAACTTCAATTTCGTACTCCTAGTTAGTATCACCAGAAAACTCATAAAATGCCATGGCTTGGGGGCAGCTAGGTGGCGCAGTGGATAAAGCACCAGCCTTGGATTCAGGAGGACCTGAGTTCAAATCCGGCCTCAGACACTTGACACTTGCTAGCTGTGTGACCCTGGGCAAGTCACTTAATCCCCATTGCCCCACCAAAAAAAAAAAAAAAGCCATGGCTTACATTTCCCCCAAATATACTGGCATCCCATTTGCTTTAGGACAGTTCTTTTTAAAGTGAACAACAGTTATTGATGCTGCCATGGCAGTGGTATACTTCAAATACCAAAAAACTTGGGAAATGGTCACCAGGAAACTTTCCTGATGACACACTTATGAAAGAGGAAAGAGTTGTCCATATCTCTTACTTTGTCACAAAGATCAGAACCCTCGGTCTTCAATCTGGATTGCAAAGATGCAATCTCATTAGTCAAGGATTTATGCTCCATTTCCAAAGTCTTCTTGCCACTGTTGAGGGTGGACACATCTCGTGACTGCTTGTACTTGTTGACGGCTTCATCAAAGTGACGGTACAGGCCTAATCTCTTGTTGACCAACGTTAAAACCTGTTCGGTGATGCAAGCCACCTTCATCCTGGCTTCAGCAGCTGGATCCTGCAGAGGGAAGACACACCTGCCATTTAAAAGGTCAGGAAGGCCAACTTCACCTTGACCTTGATCATACATATTAGAATCTAGAAATAACAGTTATCTGAAGAAAACTATCTTTCTAGAAGGTCATTTAAAAAAGTATACTGCCCCCAAGAACATGTCACTTCCAGATAATTATCCCCCCTAAAAGAATCCAATGACAGAGAAGTCACTATGAATGTAAGAAATCTGAAAATCATGACAACATATGAAAGAGCTGCCATTCACTGAGGTGTGGTCTTATTAGGAAGATTCTGGACTTTCACTTCTTGTTCTGGCAGCACATGACTAGAAATAACCAACTCATACATAAAAACGGGGTCTTGGTACCTCAAAATGTCTTCTTCTGGCACCATGCTAGCCATCACACATGCCCTGGCCTCATCATCAGCCATGAATCACTAATGTACTTATCCAAAAGCAACATAAGAATGCTCATGACTCAACAGATGCTACAGAATTTCACACTGAGAATGACTGACAAAGTGCAGGTGTAATTAGGTCCTATATAGATCAAATCTCAACTGTGATTATAGAAAGTGGATAGTGAGTCAAAGAAACTTATTGGTTAAGAAAATAGATGAAAAGGGGAGAAGGTTAAAAACAATCAAAGCAAAATCCTTCTGGAACAACAATATAAACCAATGTACTACTCATTAGACAAACTCAAGTGACCATCAAAATTTAGATGAAATCCAGGTGAAATTAAAGTTAAATAAGAAATTAAATAGAAAGAGGAAACAAGAAACAAAAGAAAACATAACAAGGATATAGAACAATGAAAACTGGATATGGCAGTCTAAATCAAAGAAGAATTAAGAAAGTTTCTTAGTGCATGCTTAATACTAGTCAAACACTTTAGAGACAAGAAAACTGATGCCAGTTCTTGAGATTTCCCCCACAAAAAGAGAAAGATTTTTTTCAGGTTCAAAATGAATGAATTATGTATAAACATAATTATTTCTTTTTTTCGGATTCTCTGCCCAGTAAGAAACCTTCCGATAAATAATTTGGTTTCCCCTTATAACTGATTACAAAACAATCTCATTTAGAATGAATCAAAGTGAATAATCCTGAGTGAACTTTGAAACAAAGGTGACCCACTTCAGGAAATGTTTCTCCCAAAGAATCCACTCCAACACATGAGCCAAACAATATTTATTCTCCAAATGGCCTCTAGCTATTAACATTCTGGACTGTGTAGAATCCAAATCTGACCACAAGAGTGTGCTATATAAAGCACACAGATTAAGAAAAGAAAAAGCCGGGGCAGCTAGGTGGCGCAGTGGATAGAGCACCGGCCCTGGAGTCAGGAGTACCTGAGTTCAAATCTGGCCTCAGACACTTAACACTTACTAGCTGTGTGACCCTGGGCAAGTCACTTAACCCCAATTGCCTCACTAAAAAAAAAAAAAAAAGAAAGAAAGAAAGAAAGAAAGAAAAGAACAAGCCTTCAAGTTTAAAAGTGGTAAGATGTGTTTAAAGCTCAAAAAAATCTGTGTGGAGTGGTAGGGCTTCTGGGTTTCTATCCCACCCCACCCCCCACCTGCAAAAAGAAAGTGAAATACCTTTGTGATGGAAAAGTCCAGCCTTACATAGATGATCACTGTGAAGAACAAGATATAAAAGGCTGCAACCACCAACAGGGGCTCCTGCAACATGAGGATTTTGTTGAATGTGTAATGTACCTGAGAAGGAAAATAGATGAGAAGGGCTGTTACTTGTGGTAATGGATCCAGGGCCCTTTAAAAAAAGAACTTTTCTCCACAGTTGCAGGAAATTACCCAGGGAGAGCCAGTTGAGTTCCAACCTTTAAAAAAAAAAAAGGCACACATCAAGCACAAAGCCCCATGTCTAACAGGTCAGCTCTTCACCACCAGCTACACACCACAGCATCACTTCAATATAGCGACACCAGAGCCCACTCTACAAACAAGAGTTAGCAAAGGAGTATAAAGGGTGCCTAGAGGAAAGGAAGAGCCACCCACCACAATGTCTTGGATGTGCTGCTCCACCAAGTTGTTCTTGTGAGCAACAATCACTGTGCGGCCAAACGTGTCCAGGTAGGTGTAGTGCAACTCGTCTGGGGCTCGGCTGATCTCATAAGGACTGTCCACCTGGATGTTCCTAGGAAGCAGAGAAGAGATTATTTTCAAACACCAGGAACATGAGACCAAGTCTCTTACACACTAGAGGTTATCTCCAACATATGCACAGTTGTTCTTTGGAACTTTTTTCCAATCTATGGAAAGTCAGACAGGAAAGCTGAAGCACATGGGAGAGAAGATTAACAGCCATACTCACTTAGCCCCTTCTGGAAGTATTATCTTCACAGTCAGAGAATCTGTTACTTGCTCATCGAACACATGGTCCACAAACCTCATCTTCAAAGCGTACTGGTCACCTGGAAGACCAAAGAATCACAGGCCTGACTCAAACACAGAAATTCACCACAACCTTCCCCAGGAGGCAAAGAAACGGGTATCTACCACAGAATTAACTAAAGGTGGACAGCCTGTCCAGGAGTAAAAGCCAAATTCAGAACCCCCTACAAATGACTACTGACCTAGATTATAAAGGTACTCGTAACTTGGAAGGTTGTAGCCAATAATGTAATGGGTCTTCCATCCACCAAAGAGTGGAAAGCGGGGGCGGATTTCCATCTCCACAGAGTCATCCAGGATGAGAAGGTGGCTGGTAGAGACATTTCCAATCTCATCCCTATAATAAACATCTTGAGCAGCAGCAGGGAGTATAGTCTGCAAGAGAAAGGATAAAGTCCTTAAATACTCCTGGACCTAAACCTTGGTCTGCTCTTTGTTCACACATATATTTATTAAATATCTGTTTTGTGTAGAATATTTTTTACTCTGAGGGAAACAAAGCTTTTACCAATTGCTTGAAGCTGCAGAACAGTCAGGAAATAAAAGTAGAAACATGTAACTAGAATGGAATACATTACAAGGAAATATGGTGAGTGAGAGAGAAGAAGAAAAGTGCTACATAAGAAAGACTGTTACAAGGGATATATATATATGGAAAGTCAAGGAAGAGGTAGCATTTGAATTGGGCTTCAAGTGGCACAGAGAGTCCCAGCAAAGGGAGGAACATGAACAAAGGCTGGAAAGCATAAGGCATATTCAAAAGACAGAGAACAGTAATAAGTTTGACTAAAGCTTATAATACTAGGTACGGAGTACTATCAGATAAGGCCGGAAAGGCAGGCTGGATCAGATTATGGAGGGCCTTAAATGTCAAGCAAAGAAGTTTGACCTTTCCTTGGAAGGCAATATAGAAGTGTTAAATAACAAGTATTTAAAATATATGCATATAAATACACAATAAAATATGTAAAATAAGTAGATATGTGGCAATTAATAAACATGTGTGGAAATTTATCTTGATTTGGGGACCCTACCTTTAGGCTGAGATTAGAAAGCCTTAGGCGCTCAAGGGTCTCTTCTGTGTGGGAGGTGCTGGTGCCCCTCCCCCTCAGCTTCAGCTGAGCCAAAAAGCCCCCTGGGCTGTACAAGATGCCAGATCAGACAGCTGGGAGGAAAAAGCCCCCAGCTCCCTCCACCCTGAGCAGATCTATCCCAGAGATCCTGGGCTTGTCCAGGCTGGGCTCTGGGGTAGCCTGTGCTGAGGCACGTGATGCTCAAGCATCCCCCCAGCCCCAGCCGGAGCCCTGGCTGGTGGATCAGTTTGGTTGGTGTGTGGGTGCAAAAAGCCCCGAGATTTGAGTGGAGATAAGAAAGATATAAATAGACCTGGGGGTTAGACTCAGAGGGGCTACTGACAAGATTAGAAAGAGCTGAAGAAGACAGGCGGGGGCTACAAGGATGCAGGAGAAGGCTAAAGGACTAGGAGCAGAGAAAATAGAGGCCGAAGGGCAGACTGATGAAGCAGACAGACAGAAGGTCGGTGAGAGAGAAACACAGGGGTTCAGCAGTGGCAGTAAGGAGAGGAAAGTTAGAAGCAGGGGAATTTACAAAGTGAAAAGGGCCCAGAGTTAGAAAAAGGACCCGAGTGCCCTAAGGCAAGAGGCGGCTAAGGCCCTTATTGTATTAAAAAAGTTCCAGGGACAGCAGGTGGAAGCACCGGGAATGCAGTCAGGTTGTACATTTTATTTCCCTGTATTCATAATTTAAAATTGTATCTCATAAATAAACTCTGCTTTGATTATTTAGTTAAGAGGCTTCTTAATCTTTTGCTTATCAATTTGGGAGTGGAGCAGTGTGGTGGAACTTTATAAATGGCCCATGCTAAGTTAATAGCAGTCAGATAACCAAATAATCAACAGTCCCAGATTAAGTACCCCAATCAAATTAGTCCCCCCAAATTAGGCTAGTCATCAAAAATATTTCTACATTTGAATGGCGACCACGAAGGGACTTACAGCCCAATTATAATTTTTCTGAACTTACCATTTTTCATATAATCATAATTTTTCATAAGTCCAATTATATAATTTTTCCAGGTTAGTTATAGTTAATAATTTTTTTTACACGCACAAACTAATTTTACATTGATAAAATATTGTGACTAACTGTGCACCTTAGAGAGAGATTCAGACACTTGGATTTATAATCTAACCATGCTTTAGGTCATAGCTGGGTTCTGAAATAAAACTTTTATATACCACCTTTGGTGCAATACCTGTTTGATTACTCTGTCCCATGATTACACACCATTCAGATCCTAGGAGGAAATAAGAATGAGGGGGACAAAGGGACAGACGTGGAGCATTTCTTAAATATCTGAGTGATATTTTTTATGAATAAAGCATCTACATTGGGGCATAATAATAAAACTATTTCCCCAGAGATTATTTTCAAAAACTATGCAATTATTTGTTTTTAAAGCAAAATTAAACACTATATATACAGTAGCTTCTTACTGTCTATAAAAAGAAGAAAAAATGTAAAAACTAGAATGATGACAGCCTGGAAGGAGTCTCAGCAATTTTTGTGACTTTACTAAGAAATAATGAAGTTTTTATGAAAAAGCAACTAAAAACATAACATGAATAACTTTGATTACTTCAAAATGAAAAGCTTCTGCAGAGACACATGGTCAAATGGAAAAACATGTATCAAATGTTCTTTGGTAAGGGTTTGGGATCTAAATTATATAAAGAATTAATAAATATACATAGAACTAATAGCCATTCCCCAACAGATGAATGGTCAAAGGATATAAACAAACAGCTCTCAAAAGAACTGTATAGCATTCACAATCACATGAAAGAAATGCTCCAAATCACTGATAAAAAGAAAAATGCATATCAAAAAAAACCCCGGGGGCAGCTAAGTGGCGCAGTGGATAGAGCACCAGCTCTGGAGTCAGGAGTACCAGAGTTCAAATCCAGCCTCAGACATTTAACACTTACTAGCTGTGTGACCCTGGGCAAGTCACTTAACCCCAACTGCCTCACTTAGGGGGGGAAAAAAAAAGTTTTACCTTACATCCTGCAAACTGGCAAAAGTGACAAAAATTAGGGGGTGGGGGGATTTTGTGGAAAGACAGGCACACTAATACTTAGTTGGTGGACCTGTAAAAGGATACTAAAGCTTTTGGAAAGCAATTTGGAATTATACAAATAAAGTACCTAAAAATTATCATTTGAACTTCATTACTGGGCTTATGCCCTAAGGAAGTCACCGATAAGAAAAATGTCCCTATATACATATCTAGCTAGCTATCTCAGCACTTTTTGGGATAGTTAAAAATTGGAAACAAAGTAGATGCCTATCGACTGAAGAACTGCTAAATAAATTGTGGTACATGAGTGTAATATTACTGTGGTGTAAGAAAGGATGAGTGTGATGAATAGAGATGCACAAGGAGATCTATATGAACTGATGCAGAATGAAATAAACAGAGGCAAGAAATGAGTATACACAGCAGCTTCAACAATGTAATTGGAAATATCAATGACACACCAAAAAATCAAAAGTGAATGTAACAAAAATTATAAAGATCAAGCAGAACTTGAATAAAGAGATATGAGAGGACACTCTCAATCCATTCCTTTGAGGTGTTAAGATTTGTTCTTTTCAGTAAAATTGCATTCTTACATGCAACCATGAAAAGTCTGCAATTAATGAATTATTTCCCTAATGTGGGTTTGTCTCTCTATATCTTCTGTCTTTGAGCTAAAGTCAAGAAGTTCATGGATAAGCTCCACTGTAACAAAATTCCAAAGGTTGTTCCAAATTCTTTGATAATGCCAGAATTCCAGGGCCTAAATGCTGCTTAAAATAAACAGGCCACTGATTGGTCTTGAAAACCTTTTTTGTTATACTGAGGTTTTCACTAGAATGAGGTCTTACCAGGCATCTCTTGAAGGCAGGGACCGTCATTTTAACCCTTGTGTCCAGATGTCTAGGAGAATATTTACACATCCTCCATCCTCAGCAAAGAAATGAAAATGCACTATATTAAACACTAGAGTTACAAGCAAGGCAGTCCCAGCTCTCAAGGTATGCCCAGTTTAATAAGAGACAGCCTATACAGGACTGGATAAATATCTGCCAAAGGAATTCCATAAAAGGCGAATCACAACCAAGAGCTGGATCATATCCAATTCCTTTGGGGTCTGAGTGACACTGAATGACCAAAGGATACGTCTACAAAGAAGACGCATTTAGAAATAAATTCCATGGATTAGACTCTGGGAAAGCCTCATACAAAAGCTCTGACATTTATCAGTGAGTCAATAAACATTTATTAAGTGCCTACTATGTGCCAAGCACTGTGCTATATCAGGATTTCACCTGTAACACCTAAACACATTAAAGTGTAAACACACTAAAGAAGGCACAGCAAAGCTACAGGAACAATAAGAAATTCCTCTTCTTCTTCCAGGAATTCCAGGCTCTATTCAGCCTCAGAACCTGACTAACAAAGTCCAAAGCTTCCCAAGTGATCTCAGATTTCCAAACTGAAGGGCACCAACACAGAAAACATTTTCCAACTATTACTTTTAGCAAAGGTGAGGTTTAGCCTGAAAATTCTGAATATGGGTACCAAGTGGCCATGAATGACAAAAATAATAAAATAGAAGATGATCTAGAAGGTTGAGCACTGACAAATCAGAAATAAAAGGTACTCAAGCATACAGATACTTCACATTGTGCCATTTAACCCCGTTATTTATCACATTCACCCAGACCGTCATTTCCTGTGAGTCTCTGCCCCACCAGGCATCCTTTCCAACAGCAGCTTTCATTCTGCTCACTCTCTATACTTTCTTTTCAGGGTATTAAAACCTCCCTTGCCTTCTGCCATCACCTCACCAGACACCAAACAACCATAGCTCAGTATTTAGCTGGGACTCAAAGAGAAAAGGTGGATAACCTAGACAGTAGGAATGTCTGTCTACCTCAAAGTTCAGAGGTAGCTGCAACTCACCTTGAAAGACCTGATGGAGGAAATCCCGCTGTCTGCCTGTCTCTGATAGTCGTATCGGGAAAAGGGCCCTTTGAGCACAGCACCGGTGTGCTTTAAGTCTACTGTTTCCTCTACAGCAATATTGCCCCAGTGAGAGACTTCAATGACTCGAGTCATGCTAGTGATGGTCAAGAAAGGACTGTTGTTCTCATAATGCACTTTAAAAGGATCCTGTGAGAGAAAGAAAAACAAATACCTTTAATTGTAGGTAAAAAGGGATAAGGAGGATTTAATATTTCAAAAGTTTAAAGGCAACTAGCATTTTGTTATTGTGTAGCCTTCAGGGTGCTTAGCGCAGTACCGTATATAGATTACATCGTGCAGGCAAACAATTATTATCTATTATCAAGCAGCTAGTGGCACAATGGATGAGGCATTCCGGCCTGGGAGTCACAAAGATGCAAGTTCAAATTCAGCCTCCAACACTGACTAGCTCTGTGATCCTTGGGCAAGTCACCGAACCTCTGTCTGCCTCAAGGTTCCTCAATTGTAAAAGGAAATAATAATGGCATCTCCCTCCCAGGGTTGTTGTGAGGATAGAATGAGATGGTATTTGTAAAATGCTTAGCATAGTACCTGGCAAGAGATAGCTTAATACATGCTTATTCCATTCCATTGGGGGGGGGGGGGGGAGGTGTTTCAGTCTTTAAGTAGTATTGCTTTGCTTTGGTTATCCCTGAAGCAGGCCTAAGCTCAAAGTTTACCTGACTGGGGGGCAGCTAGGTGGCATAGTGGATACAGCACCAACCCTGGATTCAGGAGGACCTGAGTTCAAATCCGACCTCAGACACTTGACACGTGCAAGCTGTGTGACCCTGGGCAAGTCACTTAACCCCCATTGCCTCACCAAAAAAAAAAAAAAAAAAAGAGGAAAGTTTACCTGACTGAAGGGAGGAATGTCTTTGAAAGGACCGTAATCCAGCACATCTTCAGATCGGGTAGGATTGCCGAGCTTGGTATAGCTCTCAACATTTCGGGAGGCCAACTTGACCCGCATGGTCTGTGTCTTGGTTGGATAGGGTGAATAGAAATAATGGCTTCCTTCAAAAACCACAAACTGTTTTTCTGACTGGGTGATCTGGGTTGGATATGGCTGCAGAGCGTGAGTGAAGACTGTCTCAATGACCACTCGGATCTTGGCACCTCCACTTAGGGAATAGGGAAGCTTCACTGTGAATACTTTCCCACTAAAGAAGAAATAGAGAAAGGATTAAAAAGCATAAAAAGTCTAGAAGCTCCAAGTTACAGGATCACTTTGCAACAAAGATCTTCCAGAAATCTCATTTCAAAAACCCGAAGGCATTCATCCCACCTACATAGATTGCTACCCTCTTATACTTTAGTAGATTAGTCTACAGAATTTCCATAGCCCAACCAGGATCACACATAATTCAGTAACCATCACACTAAAGAAGAGAGTTTGGAGTCTAATATTCCAGAATACTGGTGGTTATGGTGATGGTGATGACAGCAGCCTGCATTTACAAAATTCCTACCACGTGCCAGGCACTGGGATAAGTCCTTTATAAATATTAGTTCATTTGAGTTTTAACAACAACCTGGGAGGTAAATGAGTTTATTATGCTCATTTTACAGATGAGAAAACTGAGGCAAACTCAGGTCACACACAGGTGGAAAATGTCGAAGAACATGTTTTAACTCAGGTCTTCCTGCTTCTAGGTCCAGCATTCTATCTATTGTGCTGTCTATCTGATATAGACTTATAGCCAAGAATAACTTACCCAGCAAAACAGTATAATCCTATAAGGAAAAAAATCGGCTTTTAATGAAGTAGAGGATTTTCAGGCATTCCTGATGAAAGTTGACCTTAATAGATGTCACCAAAGCACAAATGTTATCTGGACTTGTCTTTTCTTCACTTAAAAAACCCATCTATTTATAGGTATAATTTCTTTCTGGCCAACCAGCCAGTTAATAAATTATGAGAAATAATAATAATACTTTATTCAAATTACAAAGTAGTTGAAGTTAATTCAGATTTTAGATAAAGAAAAAAATAATTCTACTGGTCAATTTACTAATAGGTTCAGAACTTCTTGGCACAAAGCAACAAAAGACATACTTTATAATAAAGGTAGTACAGTGTAATTCAAGGGCAATGCATTTGAAATATGAATGCCTCCCAGCTCCTGTAGATACTAACCATGTAACTACAGAAACAAGTAACTTCACCACGCTCAGTTTCCTTGGTATAAGATGGTGATGATAATATCCATTCTATATTCTTCACAAAGTGGCAAACTTGTGACTTCATGGGTATGGGAAGTGCCCACTCTTAGAGAATGATAAGGTTTTGGGGCGGCTAGGTGGCGCAATGGATAAAGCACCAGCCCTGGATTCAGGAGTACCTGAGTTCAAATCCGGCCTCAGACACTTGACACTTACTAGCTGTGTGACCCTGGGCAAGTCACTTAACCCCCATCGCCCCACCCCCAAAAAAAAAAAAAGCTATCTGAGAATGATGAGGTTAAGTGACTTGTCCAGTGTTTCAACCAGGGAAGGGGCTGGACTAGAGGCCAATCAATCAACATGCATTTTTTAAAAGCCTACTATGGGCCAGGTATTGTGTTAAGTCCTAGGATATAAGGAAAAGCAAGAGAAGAACACTCCCTGCATAGGCCCCAAGGAGCTTACACACTAATGAGGGAAACAACCTGTGAATAATTAAGCACAGAGATGATACATGGCTGAAGTCATTGGAGGGACCTTAAAGGCCTCCTGCAGAAGGTGGCATGTGATCTTAATCCTGAAAGAAGTGGGGGATATCAAGAGACAGAAGTGAGGAGGGAGACCATTCTAGACATGGGGGAAAACCAGGACAAAAGCAGAGATGGAAGATGGTGCACCATGAGCAGGGAATAGGTCATTACCACAGAGTATAGGATTGCACTGAAAATGTGGGGAGGGGGCAGGTTGTAAAGAACTTTGAAAAGAGAGGACTTTACATTTGATCCTCTAGGTAAGAGAAAGCCACTGGAATTTGCTGAGCAGGATGCAATGTGTCCAGATCTACACGGACAGCTGAATGGACCATGGAGTGAAGTAAGAAGAGAGTGGAGGCAAGGTGACAGGTGATGAGGGCCTGAATGAGAGAGATGAGTGTATATGAGAGGGATGCTGTGAAATCAGAAAAGACAAAACCTTGCAGCAGACCAGCTATGACTTAGAACTTGGGAGACCAGGAGGATGCTTTTCCTGCAAGAGTAAAAGGGAAGTTTGGATGAGGGAAAGGTGGGAGGAAAATGATGAGTTCTGTTTGGAATATATTGAGTTACAAGATACCTATAGGACATTCAATCAGAAAATTTCTAACAGGCAGTTGGAGGCATAAGAGTAAAGCTAGGTTATATACAGATCTAATAATCATTTGCATAGAAATAATAAATGAACCCAGGGGAGCTGATGAGATCACTAAGGAAGACAGGCTAGAGGAAAAAAAGAAGAGGACCCAGGACAAAGCCTCAGGTGACACCCACAGTTTGGGGACATGACAAAGATGATGATCCAGCAAAGGAGATGTAGGAAGAGAATCAAAAAGCAGTTTCACAAAATCGCAGCGAAGAGACTATTCAGGAGAGTGACTGAGTGTCAAATGCAGCATAGTGAATGAGAGAGCAGTAGGACAGTGGAGATGAAATTAAACAATGTAAACTTTTAGTGGACCCAATTAGCACAATTTCCTGACTTCCTCCAATTCAATTCATTAGCTTGTGGGTAGGAGTAAAGGAAAAGGATGATGAGAGTAATCAAAGGCTGGAGTTTGGCAAAGCACTGGCCCTGGAAAAGGGGGATGATGATGGAAGATTAGGGGCAGCCACCAGCTGAATTCTCCCAACATTCTCCTAAATCAAGTTTAGGACCAGCAGAGTCAACAAAACATCAGGGTGAGATATTTTTCAGGCTTATGAAAACTTAAGAGTCTGGCAGGAGAAGTCTGTAACACCATGGTGAAGGTCTGCATGGGGCCCACACACATCACAGTGACAGCGGCAACAGCAGCTTCCTGAGCTCTCACCCCAGAGACAGTAAGGGGGTCAAAAAATTGGTAAGAAAGAGACTGCAGAGGACCCTCTGCTGGCACTGACTAGCACCTCTATTGCCCATAGGCAGTTCTGGGTCACAGCTCCAGGGCAGAGAGAGGCACTAGAGCATGCAGCTGCAGGGGATCAGGGACTCTTCCTTGGTAAAGACCAGGAGAACAGTGGCCATACCTCTCTCAGGATGATACCACCTTGGAAGCACCAAAAACTTGTAGACTCTCACAACTAGCTCTAAAAACAGCCCCAGAAAAATGCCTGAAATTTGGGACAGTGTCTCTCCCCACCCCCATTCCCCCAAGCAGAGGCCAACCTTAACATAAAATATGAATTCAAGAAATAAAGGTGGAAAAACTAGCAATCAACAACAAAAAAGAAAATTTAACCCATAAAAAGCTACTACAGTGGCAGGGAAGCCCAAGACATGAACTCAGAAGGCAACAAAGTGAAAACAATAACAAAAAAAGTTAACTGGAACCAGAAAGTATGGGGGTAAATATAGAAATGTAAGAAATTGGTTATAAACAAAATACTAGGAGGCAGCTAGGTGGCGCAGTGGATAAAGCACTGACCCTGAATTTGGGAGTACCTGAGTTCAAATCCGGCCTCAGACTCTTGACGAGTACTAGCTGTGTGACCCTGGGCAAGTCATTTAATCCTCACAGCCCCACAAAAAATAAACAAACAAAATACGAATTAGACTGCTTACCTTTTGCCTTTAAGTTTTACTTCTCGTACTTCCAAATGATTTTCTTCCTCTTCTTCTCCCTTTAACTGTAGAACACACAGAATTATTTCTTATGCTTTTTCAGATCACAAATTCTGAATCCATTTTCATTTGACTCACAACTTCAAAAATAAGAGCAACCAGCCTGCAAGAGCTTTTCAGGAGCACCAGTCCTATCACCTTCACTAGTTTGGGTGTAATGAGATCACCAGTGATGATAAATTGTGACTCTACTCAAACCCTGTATAAGCTTGAAAACCAAATCTTCTACAATGTGAAACACTCTCAAGTAAAACAATATAAGGGTGACTAGAACTTGTGACACCTATAACCTTAACTCTTTCAAGTTTCCACTGTTTTCTTAAAGGATGGATGGATGTTTTATACATTAATACCCATGTTTTCCAATCTTTTAAACCCCTATTGCCGTTTAAAATTGCCTTCACTTAGACAGCTGCAATTAATTATGTAGACTGTCTTTTTTACTTTGTTTTACCCATTCCACATCACTTCATAAAGGCTTCCCTTATTTCTTCCAATTCTTCCCACCAGCTGTTCCTGGTGGTCAGTGTCAGACCACAGTTCTAGAGCTGGAAAGGGCAAGACAAGTGACAGGATTCAAACCCTTCATTTGACAGATAATAAACAGAGCCAGACAGTTTAAGTGGTCTGACTACTGGGTAGCAAAGCTAATATTTGAGCACAAGTCCCATCACTATATTTAGGGCCCTTTCCATATCATAACATCACATATCATAAGTGGTTGAACCTTTCCCCAATCAGTGAACACTCAATTTGTTTGCATTTTGTTGTTAAAATAGTACAAGGTCTAGAAGTACTCTCCCCCTTTATTTCTGTTCCTCCAAATTTTATTATTTTGTCTGGGTCTTAGTCATCTGATTGGTATAGCACTAAATCTATAAATTAATTCAGATCATCTTGGGATTTCATGTTGGCATGGCCTAACTATAAGTACTGAATATTTTGAATCCTACTAGATTGAAAGGGAGAGGAAAAAAATATTCGTCAATAATAATATACCTTTGACCTGTTTGGTTGGCCAGTCTGGGGTCACCACCGGTTTTCCATATTTTTTATCTTAATCCCACTTAAGCAAATGGACTACAAATGGCTAAGGGTGCCTGAGAAGAGAGCATATTTCTGCCTCTTCTCAACAGGAGTAACAAAAAACATGACACCTAAAACTTAACTCTTAAGAATGAATGGAGCAAGAGACTTACCTCTTGCAAAAATCACGGAAACTACAACCTGAGTTTACAATGAAGTTTCTGGAAAGTAGTAGTCCACAGTACATAATGGCCCCAATCTTTACAACAGGCCATGATTTGCACAGTCCTTATAGAAGACTACCGATTGTGAATAAACGAAGACAAGGAAGACTGAAGGCCTTAAAGACCAATGAAACTTATTTCTACCCACATAAACTTGGTTTACAACTATCCTTCAGCTATATACTTTTAGACAACTTGCTTCTATAATAACATAAAACGCCCATCTTTAATGAGGGTTGGACTTCGTAAAAAAACCAAACCTTATTTTCCATATAAAAAGAAATCAGTACCCATTAAAACAGAACTTTTGCTCGTATTTCAGAAAACAGTACTTGGAGAGCAATTTAGCTCCAAAATTTATTTAAATCCTGCCTTCCATACTCTGCACTTCATGAAAAGAATTCGGAAGTTAAATCTGATACCAGTGCTGCCAGAGACTCTATAAAATGCAATTTTATAACTAAGGCATCTGAAGATATTGTCCTGCTCTTAATAGAAGTCAAGGTGCTCACTTACTAAATCCTAGTCTGATAACAATGTAAATAAAAACAATAAGCAGCCTGACTCTTCCTAAATACAAACGTGGAAATTTCAAAAAGGCAGTTAACCATTTATAAGAAATAAAAGAAAAGGGGCAGGCAGCTAGATGTCGCAGTGGATAGAGCAGTGGCCCTGGAGTCAGGAGGACCTGAGTTCAAATCCGGCCTCAGACACTTGACACTTACTAGCTGTGTGACCCTGGGCAAGTCACTTAACCCCAATTGCCTCACCAAAAAAATTAAAAAAGAAAAGAAAAGAAATACAAGAAAAGGCAAAAGCAGCTTCCACAGTTTGGACAAAGCCCTGGCCCTAAAGTCAAGAAGATCTGATTTCAAATCTGACCTCACGTTTACTCATTATGCCCTTGGACAAGTCTCTGAACGTAGTTTCCTCATCAGCAAAATGTGGATAATTAGCACCCACCCCCCAGAGTTACTGTGAGTATATAAAGAGTTAATATTTGCAAGATGTTTTGCAAACAAAATTTTGTAAAACTTTTTGCAAAGGTTTTGCCAAGAAAGTACTGTATTAAAGTTATTATCCACACACTATTTCTTTAGGATTCTGTTTAAAAATGCTTCTTAAATTCTAAGGATTATAAAATCATGTCTACTACTTCCTCGCCAGCCGTTGTTAAGCACTGGTTAAGCACAATGAAGGGTAATAGACAGTCGGTCCCTCACCGTCTCCCGTAGGGGAGAAGGTGCAAATCTGGGGGTGGTTTCGGAGGGAAGACGCTGGGATTAAGAAGGATGGGCAGAGGGGACCCACTAGGTGAGCCTAGAAGCCGGGGCTAAAACAAGAATCTGAAGAAAGGGCCGAGTTCCCAGTGCCAACGCGGTGGGGGGGGAGGGCCGCTTAATCGAAAACACGCCCCCCGCTTTGGGCCAAAACCAAGGGCCCGGGAAGCCGCTGACGTGAGCTGGTGTTGGGGCGGTTCTCGGCCTGAGCCCGGGCTCCCCTGGGGTCTAGGTGCCAGGTGCCGGGCCCGGGGCTAAGTGCGGGGCCCTCAAGAAGGGCCCGTGGGATGGGGCAGCTAGGTGGCACAGTGGATAGAGCACCAGCCCTGGAGTCAGGAGTACCTGAGTTCAAATCTGGCCTCAGACACTTAACACTTACTAGCTGTGTGACCCTGGGCAAGTCACTTAACCCCAATTGCCTCACTAAAAAAAAAAAAAAAGAAGGGCCCGTGGGCGCGGCGTGGCCTGCAGGGGCCCGGCCGTGCACCCCGGCCTTATGCTTACGTGTCAGTCAGCGGCAGGCGGGCAGATCACACGCGGAAGTCCGCGGCTGTCCAGAGATGGGGAGGGGGGGGATCCGGGGAAGGGGAAGAGCTCTGCGAGGGGGGAGAGGAGTCCTGTCAGAGGGGGGGGCAGAGCCGGAGGGGAGGCGCAGCGAAGAAGCGCGGGGTGCTTGCTCCGCTCTGTGGTTGAGGCCCGCGGGCGCGTCGGCCGCTCGCCCTGGCCCCTCGGTCCCTCCATCCCTCGGTCCCTCCCCGCGGCTCACCTGCACGCCGAGGTGGGCCAGACGAGCCTCGAGCACGGGCTCCAGCGCCAGCAGGAAGGAGGAGACGGGCGCGGCCGAGCCGCCCGGGTGCGCCAGCAGCACATCGGCCGTCACCTTGGCCAGGTGGCTGCTCAGGTCCACCGTGCGCTTCACGTCCTCATTCACCAGCTGCGTCTCCGAGGCGGCGGCGGCCGCACCGTGGGCCGTCCCCACGGCCCACAGCAGCAGCAGCAGCAAGCGGGCAGCGGGCGCCTCCATGTCCGCGGACTGAGCAGGCCCTCCACGCGCAGGCGCGGGCGCAGGCGCAGAAGGCGAGAGCAGAACCCGGCCCAGCAGCCTCGCGAACCTGAGACTGAGGTTTCCCCTTCCCCTTCTCTTTCTCCTTCCTCCCACCCCCGCCAATCCGCTCATTCGGTGGAAGGCGGGGCCACAAGATGGCGGCGCCCACGGAAAGGGAAGGGGGCGGGGTTCTGCTGAGGACCCCGTCTCCTAGGCAACCGGGGCATCTCTGGCAGGCGCCTGGGAGCAAACTAATATTCATTAACAACCCTGCTATTAAGTAACGACTTTTTACACCACTTTTCTTAGAACCTGTGAGGAAGGTGCTGCAAATATTCTTTAGCTCCATTTTACAAGTGGAGAAATTGAGGCTTAGAGAATCTGAAGAACCACACCCTTTCACATGATTAGCCAACTGTCCAAGCCTTCTCACAAGTCATCTAGTCTAGGTAGAATGCTGGACTTGTAGACAGACAGGCCAGAGTTCGAATTATGCCTCAGACCCTAGACGAGTCACTTCACTGCACTGTGCCTCAGTTTCCAAATCTGTAAAATGGAGATTATAATTGTACTTCCATCTCCGGGTGGCTGTGAGGATAAAGTGAAATAACATAGATTATTGCTTTTTTTTGTTTTTATAACGTTAAGAGGGATTGCTCGGGGGCAACTAGGTGGCGCAGTAGATAAAGTACCAGCCCTGGATTCAGGAGGACCTGACTTCAAATATGACCTCACACACTTGACACTTACTAGCTGTGTGACCCTGGGCAAGTCACTTAACCCTCATTGCCCTGCAAAAAAACAAAAAAAACAAGAGGGCTTGCTCAAGGGGCTATATAAATCCTAGCTATTATGAGTGTACTCCAAAGGCCTATTTTACAGAGAAGGAAACTGAGGCACAGAAAACTTAAATGATTTCACCATAATCATGGTGGCAAAGCCAGGATTTCAACCTAGGTCTTCTGACTCCAAATAGAGGTCTCTTTTTAAAATAAAAAAAAAAGTATCAATATCTTTTGTGGGTTTTTTTTAACCTTCATTTTGGAATCCATCCTCCTTTCTTCCCAGCAAGTCATCTCTTGTAATAAAAGAGAAGGGGGGGGGGCGGAGGAAGGGGAGGAGTAACACTTCAATAATAATATCATGGGGGCAGCTAGGTGGCGCAGTGGATAAAGCACCCGCCCTGGATTCAGGAGGACCTGAGTTCAAATTCGACCTCAGACACTTGACACGTACTAGCTGTGTGACCCTTAGCAAGTCACTTAACCCTCATTGCCCCGAAAAAAAAACACACAATATCAATAACACACATGACGATTTATGCAATATTCCATATTCAGCAATCTATCTCAAATCATCATTTTTGCAGACTAATGCAGCCTATATATAGTTCACGGCTTACTATGATCTGGGAGGTGGGGCAATGAAGACCCAAATGGACCAGAGAAGAGAAATCATAAATCCCTGTGTGAAATGTAACTGCCTGCAAAATCCTAACTCATAGTTTAAGACACGGAGGGAAATCTGCAAGGTCGGGCAGCGCCTACGTGGCCCCACCTCCAGGAAGGCTTGGGCGGTGCGGGACAGCCCTGGGATGCCAAATATGCGTTGGCTGACGACATTTAGGATGTCCCCAAACCTGTCTGAGGGTGGAGCTGCAATTAGCTACTGGGGATACACTTTGATGTGGGGATAAGTCTTTGGAGAGACTAATTAAGCCTGTAAACTCCATCGAGCTAGGGCTGTTTCCTAAAAACCTATAGCCTGCGAGGATGAACACACAAGTAAAATTTGCGTACAGAAACCTGTGTTGCCCGCTGGCTGGAGATGAGGGTGCTCCTCCCTGGAGAGTAGTCTCCACATAGCCTCAAGGAATCACTGAATCTCAGAGTTGGAGGACGTTATTGGCTATTGTTCTTTGATCAAGATACTTGACCGCCATGCATTTTCTTTTTTTGGTTTTGTTTTTTTGTTTTTTTTTGTTGTTGGGTTTTTTTTGTTTTTTGCCCGGCAATGAAGGTTAAGTGACTTGCCAGGGGTCACACAGTTAGTGAGTGTCAAGTGTCTGAGGTCGGATTTGAACTCGGGTCCTCCTGACTCCAGGGCCGATGCTTCATCCACTTCGCCACATAGCTGCCCTCCCCAACCACCACCATGAAACTCTGCCTCCTCACGTCATCCTAGTGGCTTCTCTGACTTCCTTAGGATCCCAAGTAAAACCCCAACTTCTGCAAAAAAGCCTTTTCAGAACCAGCTTAATGATAACACCGTCCCTCTATTGATAGGCTACAACCGACTTCTAGTATATCTTCTTTGGACATGACTTATTTGTCTGTTGTCTCCTTTATTAGTCTGTGAGTTCCTTGAAAGCAGGGATTGTTGGGTCGTTTTGTTTTGTCTTTCTTTGTAGTCCCAGCATTTAGTACAGTTCCTGACATAGGGGAGGTGCTTAATCAATGCTTGTTGACTTGCACGTGTTGCCTATCTAGTTCAATCTGGTATCTGACTGAGGATCCCTCTACAAAAGCCTCAGACAATGGACATCCAGGCACCCTCAGCCAGTTGTAGTCTTTGTGCTTCAGTGAGATTAAGATCACATTGGTGACATCCAGTCTTTACCTGAAGACCTCCAGTGATGGGAACCTACTAGCTACAGGGGTCACTTACTACAGTTTTAAACAGCTCCAGTTGTTAGGAAGATTTTTTGTTTAGTGGCAGAAATCCATCTTTCTGTAACTTTCACCCATCTCCACTAGTTCTACCCTCTAGACCAAAACAGAACAAGCCTAATCCCTCTTCCACAAATACTTGAAGAAAGCTATCATATCCCCCACCCCAAGCCTTTTCTTCTCTGGGATAACATCCTCATTTCCTTCAACTGATGATGGATCATATGACATCAAGAGACCCTTCACTCTCTTCCCGATATTCTTGAGCTTATCAATGTCCTCTTCCTAAGATGTGGTAAGAAAATCTGAACTCATGACTCTAGATGGAATTCGGGGCAGGGGAGTGACAAAGGTGACAAGTGACATTCATTCTTTCATTCAGTCAACAAATACTAATTAAGCACCTACTGTGAACAAAGAAGAACTCACTTTTATGAAGCATTTCCTTCACACTTAGCCTTGTAAGATGCTAACTAACTGGGGGCAGCTAGATGGCGCAGTGGTTAAAGCGCCGGCCCTGGATTCAGGAGTACCTGAGTTCAAATCCGGCCTCAGACACTTGACACTTACTAGCTGTGTGACCATGGGCAAGTCACTTAACCCCCATTGCCTAAAAAAAAAAAAAAAAAAAAAAAAAAAAGATGCTAACTAACATCATTATCTTCACTTGAGAGTCTCTCTCTTTCTAGTCTGTCCAACATCACTTCAGCCCTAGAATTAATACCTTGAAAATACCCAGCACCCTTTTGGCCCTTGCTCTGGATTGGGTGGCTCCTTCCAGAACCTCCATTTAAGGAGGACACCCAAGCCACCCATCTCTCTCTTTTTATTTTTCAGGGCAATAAGGATTAAGTGACTTGCCCAGGATCACACAGCTAGTAAGTGTCAAGTGTCTGAGGCCAGATTTGAAGTCAGGTTCTTCTGAATCCAGGACTGGTGCTTTATCCACTGCACCACCTAGCTGCCTCCTGATTCTTTCACTCAACTATGATGGATCTTTACTATGTTTAAGGCTCTGTGTTATTGTGGGAGGATGCAGTAAAGAAAAAGGCATTATCTGCCCTCAAGCTACTTCTAGTCTGGTAAAGAAGATAGGTCATGTGATAGGAAAGCAGAGGTGAAAGCTATCTTCTTCAGGGATCAGAGACTGCATGAGCTTGACCTTGAAGGATGAGGAGGAATTGGACAAATTGATTATGGGATCTTAAATCTATAGAGAACCTCAGAGGGCAATCCTTTCATTTTACAGATGAGTAAACTGGGGTCCACAAAGGCTAAATGACTTGCTCAGGGTTACACAGAGAGCATCAAAGGTAGGATGTGAACCCAGGCCCTCTCACTCCAGAGCCAGTATAGTTCAATACTGCCTTCTTAAAGGAGGGACATGAAAAAGAGGGAAGAGGAGGGAAAAGAAATTAATTGAATACCTTTCACTCTCAGCTACTCACTTCCTATTTTACTAAGAAAGTAGAAATCATCTCATTGGAGTCCTTTCAATCCCTCTGAAACCCTCTATATTCACACCCATGTTCTCCTTACCTCTGGTTTTAGACCATAAGAAGGTCCTAATCTCTTACCAAGACTAAACTCCCTACCTCTGCCCTTGAATTAATCCCATTCCCCTCGGTGACTTTTCTCTAGCAATTATCTCCTCTCTCTCATACATATTCAATCTCCCCATCCCCCTTTCATTCCTCCCCTTCTGCCTACAAATATGTTCATGTCTCTCCTACCCTAAATATAGCAGACTATAATATTTCCTTCTCCCTCAGTCAGGGTGTCTGCAGCAGAAGCAGCCAGTTCTCTCCCTCCCTCCCTCCCTTCCTCTTAGAGATAGCTTGCAAATAACAAAACAAAGTTTTAAAAAAAGAGGCTCTTTGGCCCTGTGGTGTACAGTGTATTTATGATATGTACACATGTTTGAGTAGTCAAAGACACCAGGGTGACCCATCCACGTGGGCTGGACAGCTGGTCCTCTGGAATGAGATGAGTACCATCTGCTAGAAAATGGCAGAAGCAACGAAGTCAGCCATGGAATGGGAGCTGAGAGAAAGCTGGCAGGGGAAAGAAAAAAGAGACAAAAGAGGCTAAGCGGTCATGGAAGGAGACAGTGTCATGGAAGAGCAAACACACACATACACACCCTTGCTGGAACCCAGAGACCAGACAGGTCTTTGGGGAAGGTAACCCTCTGGTGGGTCTTTTGACTCTCTGTAGACTTGGATGCAGGTACTTTCTGCACCCTTAACTTTATAAATATAATTTTCCTATATTTTGAGTCCTATAAGTCTATGTGCTGGGGGCAGCTAGGTGGCACAGTGGATAAAGCACTAGCCTTGGATTTAGGAGGACTTGAGTTTAAATCTGGCCTCAGACATTTGACACTTACTAGCTGTGTGACCCTGAGCAAGTCACTTAACCCCCATTGCCCTGCCCCCCCCAAAAAAAACCAAAAAACAAAACAATAAGTCTATGTGCTTATATGGGAAATTGATGGCTACATTTGAGAATATGCCACATACCAACTCTGATTGGGGTCAATTGATAAGCCAGAGAAGTAAGACGTCACCATGGTTTCCCTTGGCCTTTTGTGTCTGAAACAATAGTGATATTTAAGAAAGAAAACCTGCCCTGGACCCCTGCCAAATCTGCAAGTGATTATTCTCTCTCTCTTATTCAAAATCCTCTGTAATCTGTCTTTTTGTTTTCCAGTCTTCTGCTGAAATCATTCTCCAAGGTCTCTAATAACTTCTTTATTGGGGCAGCTATGTGGCGCAGTAGATAGAGCACTGGCCCTGGATTCAGAAGGACCTGAGTTCAAATCTGGCCTCAGACACTTTACACACTTACTAGCTGTGTGACCCTGGGCAAGTCACTTAACCCCAATTGCCTCACCAAAAAAAAAAATCTTCTTTATTGCCAAAACAAATCTCCTTTTCACATTTGTAACCCTAACTGTTAAGCACAGTTCTGGGCATATAGTAAGCACTCAGTAAATGCTCTTCATTTTCATTCATTCAATCACTATCTTCCTTCTCCTCTTTCAAACATTTGACACTGACAATCTTTCCCCAGAGTCTTCCCTTGCTTCACAATTTCCAAATGCCTGATGGATAGCTCAGGTGAGATGTCACGATACCCCCCCATCATGGGATACCATTCCATGTAAAGGTAAAGGAAGCTTCCTCTAGCTGAGCCACTGCTGTATCTTTGTTGAACATTCTTTTCATTCTATTTTTGAATAACCTTCTTTTGCTAAATGTTATAGAACTGGGGGCAGCTAGGTGGTACAGTGGAGAGAGCACCAGCCCTGGAGTCAGGAGTTACCTGAGTTCAAATCCGGCCTCAGACACTTAACACTTACTAGCCGTGTGACCCTGGGAAAGTCACTTAACCCCAATTGCCTCACTAAAAAAAAAAAAAAAGTAAATGTTATAGAACCTATGAATGTCTCATGTCATTCCAGTCCCAAGACTTGAACTACCAGACTGGCCTAAGACAGGCCTAGTCAAGAATATCATGGCATTAATCAGAGTTTCGAAGGCTTTCACAGCTGTTTTCTTTAATACTGTAGTGTTAAAAATATTTTGAGGAGGGGTAGCTGGGTGGCACAGTGGATAGAGAACAGACCCTGGAGTCAAGAGGACCTGAGTTCAAATCCAGCCTCAGACACTTGACACTAGCTGTGTGACCCTGGGCTAGTCACTCAACCCCAATTGCCTCACCACCCAAAAAAAAATTTGAGAAAAAAGAGTTTCCTGGTTCTGCTTATTTTGCTCTGTATCAGTTCATACAAATCTTCCCAAGTTTTTTTGAATTCTTCATATTCACCACTTCTTAAGATGCATTAAAATTCCATTACGGGCAGCTAAGTGACAAAGTAGATAGAGTACTAGCCCTGGAGTCAGGGGCACCTGAATTCCAGCTTCAGAAACTTGACATTTACTAGCTATGTGACCTTGGGCAAGTCATTTAACCCAGATTGCCTGAAACATCCAGGCCATCTCCATTTGTCCTGATATATATCTTGCCACTGGACCCAGATGGCTCTAGAGGAGAGAATGAGGCTGGTGACTTTGGGTTTTTTTGCAGGGCAATGAGGGTTAAGTGTCTGAGGCTGGATTTGAGCTTAGGTTCTCCTGAATCCAGGCCCGGTGCTCTATCCACTGCTTAGCTGCCCCGAGGCTGGTGACTTTGTACAGCCCTCCCTCACTTAAATCTAATTCTCAGCAAGTCATGACATCATCTCCCGAGATCATCACCATTCTCTTTAAGGATGAAGGACAAACAACAAACAATATCCCACTACATTCATATGCCAGAACTCATTTAGCCATGCTACAATAGATGGGTGCCTAATTTTCTTCTACTTCTTTGTTTACACCAAAAAGTGCTACTATAAATATTTTTGCACATATAAGAACTTTTCTGCCTTTGACTTCTCTGGAACACATTCCTAGTGGCAGCATTGCCAGGATGATTTATACAGTTTAGTATAATTAAAAATTTTTTTCCAGAATATTTGAACTGATTCAGAGCTTCACCAGCAGTAGTTCATGAGTGTGTCTGCTCAAACTCATCTTTGGTTCTTTCTATCTCATATTCATCCAGTTACCAAATCCTATTCATTCTACCTTGAAATATCTTTCCCGTGGATAGAGCACCAGCCCTGGAGTCAGGAGTACCTGAGTTCAAATCCGGCCTCAGACACTTAACACTTACTAGCTGTGTGACCCTGGGCAAGTCACTTAACCCCAATTGCCTCACTAAAAAAAAAAGAAAAAGAAATATCTTTCCCATTTGTTGATATCTATGCTTTCCCTGTAATCACCTATGTTGGGTATTCTCTTCTGGTTCAGATTCCTATAATAGAATCTTCACTGGTCTTGTTCCTCTAATCTGCCCCTTCTCCAATCCATCCTTCACATTGCTGCCCATAATCTTCCCAATATACTTATCCAGTCATTTGACTCTGACGCCCAAGATCCTTTTGTGGTTTCCCATATTCTGCCAAAGGAGTCCCAACTCTGTGATTATTTTCTCCATCAAGCCTTACAATCACTGCCTCCTCCCCAGTTGAAAATGGTTTCTCTCTATTCAAAGTTCTCTTGGCATTTGGTCCAGCCCTCTGCTCTGCACCTATCTCTTTCTCCCTTGTATGCATCTTCCCTTCCTATTAGATTGTAAGGTCCTTCAGAGCAAGGCCTGTCATGCCTTTGTATCTCCAATACTTTGTACATTGTACATCCTTAGTAAAGGTAAGTTGAATGAATGGCAAGACCTTCCTTTTTTATATTCTTTCCTCTTGGCTTCTGTGAAACTGCACTCTCATATTTCTCTTCTCTCCACCTACTCCTTGGCAGATTCCTTTGTTGGTCCCTCATTCTTCTTCCACTCTCTAAATGTCGAATTTCTCCAAAGCTCTGCCCTTAATTCTCCTTTCATCTCATTCTAAACGTCCCTTTTAGTAACTTCATATACTCCATTGAAACCAGTGAAATATATCAAACAGAATCCATCATTCCTTCCCTCCTCCCTGCCCCCATCCCCAACCTGTTTAACCTTCTAACTTTCCTATTCATATCTCTATCATCTTGATAGATATAGATACATAGATATCTCTATATGTTCTAGTGGGATCAATATCATCCTTGTAACTCAGATTTGAAACCTCAGTCATTTTTTTACTCCTCCCCTCCCATACCTCATCACTTGCCCTATTATAATAACTTCCTAACTCTGTCCCTAGTGTCTCCTTTTCTCCAGTTCATGCTGTTTGCCTTCCTAATGGACTGCTCTAATCATATTACTCCTCTGCTCAGAAGCCAGGGCCTTCCATATAGAGGTTAGATCTAAAGCCTGTAGGCAATGATAAAAATTCAATTCAATTCAGCAAGCATTTGTTTATAATGTTTATTTATTTAATTTTTTTGTAGTTTAGTAGTTTATTTTTCTCCAATTACATGTAAAAACAACTCAACATTCATTTTTTAAATTATGAGCTCCAAATTCTCTCCCTTCCTCCCTTCTCACTGCCATCATGGAGAAGGCAAGCAATTTGATATAGATTATACATGTGTAGTCGTGCAAAACATATTTCCATGTCATTTTGTAAAAGAAAACATAGACCCAAAGGCCCTAAAAAAAAAGTTTATAAGTATGCTTCGTTCTGTATTCAGAAACCATCAGTTCTTTCTCTGGGGATGGATCGCATTTTCCATCCTAAATCCCTCAGACTTAGGATGTCTTGAATTATTGTATTCTGCAAGCATTTATTAAGCAGCTATGTGTCAGGTACTGTTCTAGGTGCTGGAGATATAAAGAATAAATGAAACAGTTTCTGCAAATAAAATGGATCTTCCCTGCCTCCTTCCATATGCACACTGGCTTCTGGACTGTCTTTGATGCCCACCTTTTACCAGATTTAATCTGTATAAATATATTGGCATAAATCTGTATAAATATATTTGTGGGGGGTGGGAGAAGGACAGGGGAGAGACAGTCTACAATCTAGCATCAGGCCCTTACCCTATTAGAGAAGCCCCATGAAATGACATTCCCGTTTATTCTTTGGACACTTGCCTGACATATGCCACCTTTCCGTTTTAAACAAACAACCATATATGAATCCAGGCAAATACATGTTTCTAAGTGGGCGATATGTGCCCCCACACTGAACAAGGCAGCCAGAGAGATAAGAAAAGCACAAACTTAACTCATATGAACTGATGTATAGTGAAGTGAGCAGAACCAGGAAAATACTGTGCACAACGACAGCAGTATTGTTCTATGAGCAATTGTGAATGACTTAACTACTCTCAGCAATACAATGATCCAAGACAATCCCAAGGACTAATGATGAAGCATGCTATCCACCTCCAGAGAAAGATCTGATAGTGATGGGACACAGACTGAAGCATGCTATTTTGCACTTTCTCTTTTTTTACTTGTCTTTTTTTTGTAAAATGACTAATATGGTAATGTTTTACATAATTGCACATGTATAACCTATACTGATTGCTTGCAACCTTGGGGAGGGGGGAGGGGAGGGAGGGAGGGAATGAGAGAGGGATAGAATTTGGAACTCAAAACTTTAAATAAATGGGGAAAAAAGAAAAAGAAAAGCACAGACTCTCAGAGTCAGAAGAAACTTCAGAAACCAGTTAGACCAACCTAGACCTAACCAAGGAGCCCTTCTATAAGATTCCTAGCAAGTGACCATCCAGCTCATGCTTAAAGACCTCTAGTGAGGTAAAACCCATTCCAGAGAGGCAGGCCAATCCACTTGAATTATTAGGTTCTTATAATTAATTTATTAGTTATTATCTATTATCTATGAATTATTAAGAGGCTCTAACTATTAGGAAGTTGTTCTTTGCACTGAACAAAAATCTCCAGTACTTCATCTCCCCCTGTGCCCCAGTTTTCTCCTCTGGGGCCAAGGAGAATGAAATTGTTGTTCCATTTGGCTTGTTTCAAATACTAGAAGAGGGCTATCATTTTCTCCCCTCATTTTAATTTTTTCCAGGCTAAATATCCTGGTTACCTCCACTAGTAGAAGTGACTAATGTGACGTTATGGCCCTTCCCCTTCTTGGTTGACCTCAGCAGAAGCTTTGTAGCTTATCAACCTCCTTCTGGAAATGTGGTACCTAGAATGGAACATTTGACTCCGGATCTTGTCTGACTTTGTAGTTCGCTCCCATGTCTGTACCTTGTACCTTCTCCCCACGTCCCTTTTCAGCCATTTTAAGTGTGTTGTTCCCCCCCCCCCATTAGATTGTAAGCTCCTTGAAGGCAGGGACTGTCTTTTGCTTTTCTTTGTATCTCCCAGAGCTTAGAATAGTGCCTGGCACGATTCAGGCACTTAATAAATGCCTGTTGGGGGCAGCTAGGTGGCGAAGTGCATAAAGCACCAGCCCTGGATTCCTGAAGACCTGAGTTCAAATCCACCCTCAGACACTTGACACTTACTAGCTAGTAAATGTGACCCTGAGCAAGTCATTTAACTTTCATTGCCCCACAAAAAAAGGAAGAGAAAAGACAGTAAACCATAGATGAAGTGGATTCTTGTGTTCTCTTGTGTTTAACCTGCTGGTTCCATCTTCACACCTTTATGGAGGATGCCCTGGAACAAAGGGGCAGGCCACCTAAAGGCTTTGGGAGTGTCATATGCTGAGTATGAGTAGGCCATCTTGTGTCACCAGTAGGAAATAGTTCACAAAAAGAAATGCAAAGGATATAATAGGAGAGGTATATGATTGGAAAAGAATTGAACCAGTCAGTTACATTGCAATAATAGCCAGCATTTATATAGTACTTTAAGGTTTGCAAAGGACTTCACTTCTATTTTTTCATTTGATCCTAAAACAACCTTAGGAAGTGTAAAGTAGTCCCACTTTACAGTTGAGGAAACTGAGGTAAAAACATAGGCTGGATTTGAACTCTGGTCTTCCTTACTCCAGGCCCAGTGCTCTATTCATTGGGTCCCCAAGCTGCCAAGAACAAGCACTAACCAAAAGACAGGACAGCTGGAATATTCTTTTGGTAATATGCAACTTCAAGAAATCTAAAGGAAGGTGCCCCGGTCTGTCCACCATACTTCCTGTGAGGGATTTCTGAAAGGGCAAGAACAATAATAATAACAGCTAGCACTAATATATAGTGCTTAAGGCTTGCAAAACCCTTTACAAAAACGATCCCATTTATCAACACAACAATCCTGAAAGTTGGCACTATTATTATCACCACATTTTACAGATAAGCATAGTGAGGCAGGCAGAAATTAAGTGACTTGCTTGGAGTCACATAGATAGGATTTGAACTCAGGGCTCCCCTACTCTAACAGTTAGATGACATTAGGCAAGTTTCCCCATGTGCATAATAGGCTATGATTCCTGACCAAATAATGTATGGTAGGTTGAAAGCCTTGAAATCCTTAGAGGGTAATATAAATGGATGCTGTTGTTATGATTCTCTGACAATGGGATACCAGGTAAGGTATTGCTCCTCTAAGCTTGCTTTCTCTTCTTCCATAAAAATAATGTGGTTGGACCAGACCACGGATTCTTAACCTGTAAGTCCATAAACCTGTGTTTCTAAATATTTCAATAACCACAGTTCAATGTAATTATTTGGCTTCCTTTATATCCATTTGTGTGTTTATTTTATACATTTTAAAATATTTTTTCCTGCAAAGGGGACCAGACTGCCCAAAGGATGCATGGTACCAAAAAAAGTTAAGAACTCCCTGGGTCAGATGATATCCAAGATGCCTCCTGGCTCTAACCTACTAACCTACTAACCCTCCTTCCAGCCCGTCCAGTCACTCCGGCAGCTAAAGATGTCCTGGGATGTCCTGGGCGCGGGGCGGGAGGGGACCGGCAGAGATGCTAACAAACGTTCACTTATGAAAATTTACAATGGGAGTTCCGGATGCGTCCACCAGGGGGCGGCAGAGCAGGTCGCTCGCTCCCTCCCTCCCTCCCCGCGTCCGGCCACATCAGCCGAACACAAGCCGGAAATGGTGTAAGGCTAAAGCCGTACAAGAGGAAAGGCCGAGCGGAGCCGTCCCTCCCTCCCCAGGAGGAAATGTCTTTCGCAGGCAACGACTCTTTCGTTGTCTCCGAGGGTGGGACGGCCCCGAAGTGTCAGGAAACTCATGAGGGGTGGAGCCAGCGGATCGTCCTACCGTTCCTCCCGCCCACCGCACTTCGCTCTGCCCCACCCCCCCAACAAGATGGGGGATCCTCTCGGAGTCCGAACCCGAGGGGGCGGTGCCTAGACGCGAGGCATGCGCCGTACTCCCAAGAACTCTTGCCAGCCCCTCCCCTCATCTCTTACTTCCTCCTCCGCCCTCCACCTTCCCGAAATAGATCCTCCTCCGTCTCCCGTCCTGCGTCAGGGGGTGTAGCCCAGGCGTCTCCCTCCTTCCGTAAGCGTTCGATCTCAGGGCGGGGCTGAGGTGGTGGAGGAGGGGCGGGCGATGTACGCTTGTTGAGCCCCAGAAAGGACGCCGAAGCTGGAGGACGGGAAACCTGGGTTCGAATGCCGCCTCTTTCGTTCACCACCGTGCGGGCCTGGGCTAGTTCCCTGGCACTCCCTGAATTTTCCTTAATAATGAATAAACTGTCATGCATTGATCACCCAGGAAGCCGTCTAAACCTGTTGGATTTTAAACCTGAACGATTTGGGGCTTGAAGAGAGTTTTATACGGGTCCTCTACTTTACTTACTGCTTGGAGATACTTCTACCTTTGTACAATGTCATATATGGGATACTCAGAAAAGAATAAGAGGAAGCTCATTGGTGCCATTGGAGAGACCAGGCTGGACCAAGAGTCTGCAAGACCTGAGTTCAAATTTTGCATCTGATCCTGTGCAAATCATTTAACAGCTCTACCTCAGTTTCCAGATCTGTGAAATGGGGTTAATAATAGCACGTGCCTCTCTGTGTTAGGAGGTTAGAATGAAATTATTTTTTGTAGAGCACTTGGCAACCTTAAAGTGTTATATATGCTAGTTATTAATTTTGTAAGCATCATTGTACAATACATGTATTGGATGTTCTAAATGGAAACTTTCTCCACATCACCACTGAAGAATTACCCCTGTTAAAAATTGCTTACACTAGCTTACACTTTTTGAGGCAAATAAGGCCTCAATATATTACAATAATTATTGTATATTAAAATTAAGGGGCGGGGCAGCTAGGTGGCGCAGTGGATAGAGCACTGGCCTTGGATTCAAGAGGACCTGAGTTCAAATCCGACCTCAGACACTTTACACACTTACTAGCTGTGTGACCCTGGGCAAGTCACTTAAACCCCAATTGCCTCACCAAAAAAAGAAAAAAGACCACAAGTGGTCTTTCTCAGCTTTAGGGCAGCTAGGTGGCATAGTGGAGAGAGTACTGACCCTGGAGTCCGGAGGACCTAAGTTCAAATTCGGCCTCAGAGGGGCAACTAGGTGGCACAGTGGATAAAGCACTGGCCCTGGATTCAGGAGGACCTGAGTTCAAATCCAGCCTCAGACACTTGACACTAGCTGTGTGACCCTGGGCAAGTCACTTAACCCTCATTGCCCCACAAAAAAAATAAATAAAAATAAAAGATTAAAACATACATTAAACAACTCTAAAGCTAGTCTTTCCTCATAAGTCTTCTATCTTAACCTCTTTGGCTTCTTCCTTATTTCATCAGTTATCCCTGTTTTTCAATCTCCCAGGCTTCATTGAATTCTTTCCTTCTGTCTATAAGTAGGTTTGCTCAGGTGTCTCCTATTATGATGAGAAAAAGGAATTTATCTTAGACCTGTGGGTTTCCTTGAACTACCAACACTATTTATTATGCATTATTGACCTTTGCTTTTTTTGACTTTATTAACCCACACTGTCCTTCCTTGAAATTTTTTCTTCCATTGATTTCTGGGACACTTTTTTCCCTGGTCTTCCACCTACTTCTAGCTTATTTTTCGTTATCTTTTTTGCTAGTTTCTCTTCTTCCCATCCTTATTGGCTTTCTATAGTCTTTGTTCTTCTTTTCTCCTCTCTTTTCAATCTCTCCCTTGGCACTCTCATCGATTCCCATTATTTCAACTATTACCCCTTGGCAAATGATTCCCAAATCTCTCTTCATATTCTTATTGTTTGCATCCTTCACTCAGCCTAACACAGTGCTGTGCCCATAATAAGCACTCAGAAAGTATGTGTTGAAAGAATAAAGGATCTCAGATAGAGTCCTCACCCTATTTGCCAGGAAGGGCATAATAAGCTTAAGCTTGAAACATCACAAACTGTGTGAGGACCAACAATCTCTCCAACTTCCTGACTAAACTAAGTCAGTAGCTGCCACAGACTACTTTCTTTTCTTTTTTTTTTTTGCGGGGCAATGGGGGTTAAGTGACTTGTCCAGGGTCACACAGCCAGTAAGTGTCAAGTGTCTGAGGCCGGATTTGAACTCAGGTCCTCCTGAATCCAGGGCCGGTGCTTTATCCACTGCACCACCTAGCTGCCCCCACAGACTACTTTCTTAACATCAAGGTTCTTCAATGCCGCTAACATTTCTTCTTTAAATCAGAAATTGAAGATCCATCAACATGAGGTGGAAGGTTGGATAATTCTCTGTGGGAACGTGCAAGGTGAAGACCACTGTTCCCAGAAGAACATGAGATCTTTTTCACAGAATTTCAGAATTGAAAAGAACCTCAGGGAAGCTAGGTGGCGCAGTGGATAAAGCACTGGCCCTGGATTCAGGAGGACTTGAGTTCAAATGTGACCTCAGACATTTGACACTTACTAGCTGTGTGACCCTGGGCAAATCACTTAACCCTCATTGCCTCGCAAAAATAAAAATAAAAAAATGAGAAGAACCTCAAAGATATTCTAGTTCAATCTATACTTGAATAGGAATACCTCTATGATTCCCAGCAGGTGGTCATCCCTTTTCATTTTCCTTCTCTGCAAAATGAGGACAGTAGAATAGATAAGGGGTTCTTAACTGATTTCTTTTGCAGTCCACTAGAAACCATGGAATCCTTTTCAGAATCAGACTTTTAAATGCATAAAATAAAATACATAAGATTCCAAAGGAAATCAGTTATATTGAAATATATCTGTCAGCTGATCACAGTGGCCATGCCAGTAATTCCTGCTACTGGGAGAGGCTGAGGCATGTGGATTGCTTAAGCTCTTGAACTCTGGGCTGCAGTAGGCTAAGTCAATTGTGCATCTGCACTCAATCTGGCACCAATATGGTAAACTGCCAAGTGTGGAGGACATCTGGCTGCCTAAAGAGCAGTGTGAACTGGCTCAGGTTGGAAATGGAGCTGGCCAAAACTTCCATGCTTATTAGTCATGAGATTGGACTGTGAATGGCCATTGTACTTCAAGCATGAGCTAGATAAGAAAGAAAGAAAGAAAGAAAGAAAGAAAGAAAGAAAGAAAGAAAGAAAGAAAGAAAGAAAGAAAGAAAGAGAGGGAGGAAGGAAGGGAGGGAGAGGGAGAAAAGAAAGAAAGGTAAGGGAAACAAAAAGAAACCATTATAAAAGTATTTTTAAGAGGGGCAGCTAGGTGGTACAGTGGATAGAGCACTGGCCTTGGAGTCAGGAGGACCTGAGTTCAAATTCGGCCTCAGACACTTTACACACTTACTAGCTGTGTGATCCTGGGCAAGTCACTTAATCCTTATTGCCCAGCCCCCCCCCCCAAAAAAAAACAAGCTCATAGACTCCAGGTTAAAGACCCCTGGACTGTGTGACCTCTAAAAATCTTTCTAGCTCTCAATTTTATGATCCTTTAGGAGGCTTAATCTAGTAGGAGCAGTCAGCATAAAGGATGAATTAGATGAGGAAGGCAGGAAGCCCAGTTAAGAAATTCTTTCAGTAGACTAGGAGAGGCTGAACTCTCTCCAGGCTGTCCCCCATGCTTGCAGTGCGTTCTCCTCTTTACTTGTGTTTCTTGGAATCCCTAACTGCCTTCAAGGTTGATCTCAAGTGTCTCCTACTAAGAATTTACTTTGTATTAACTTTTTGTGTTGTTGTGTACCTGTTGTAGTTCCTTCCCCCTTCTCTTCTATGCACAGTAGAATATAAGCTCCTTGAAGGCAGGGCCAATTTCCTTTTTGTCACTAGCATAGTGATTGTCACTATGATGGGTTTTGAATTTAATTCCATTGAACTACAGTGGTAGCAGTCAGAATGAAAAGAAAGGAATGAATGTGAAGTGATAACTGAGAAAACAAAATAAGCAGAATGTTAATTAAATGTAGGTAGAGAGGATGAAGGATCAAAGTCTTGGGGGAGAGGAACATTATAGTTTTCAAGGATTTGAAGACTGTCCTTTCAAAGAGATTTGTTCTTAATAATAAAAATAACAACAATGACAACAAAACAATGATAGTATCCTGTATCACTTTAAGGTTTGCAAAATATTTTTAAAATATTATCTCATTCTATCTTTACAACAACCCTGGGATGTGGATTCTATTGTTAACCCCATTTTTTTTAACCCCATTTTTTAAGAAGTAATAAGCATTTTTATTTATTGTTTTGAGTTCCAATTTTTATCCCTCCCTCCCCTGTCCCTCCCTGGGCAATCAGATGTGGGCCATACAAGTACGATTATGGTAAAACACTACCATATTAGTCATTTTGTACAAGAAAACTTGAATAAAAGAAAAAAATGAAAGAAAGTGGAAAATAGCATGCTTCAGTCTGTGTTCCATCAATATCAGTTCTTTCTTTGGAAGTGGATAGTATGTTTCATCAATAATCCTTTGGGATTGTCTTGGATTGTATTGTTGAGAATAGTTAAATCATTCACAGTTCTTCCTCAAAGAATATTGCTCTCTCTTGGTTCTGCTCACTTCACTATACATCAGGTTAACCCCTTTTTAAAGATGAGGAAACTGAGGCAAACAAAGAGACTTACCCCATAGTCACATAGTTAATGTCCAAGGCTTGGCCCTCATGGGCAGAACTAGAAGCAATAAGTAGAAGATGTAAAGAGACAGATTTAGGCTTCATGTCAGATAAAATTCCCCAAGAATAAGTGCTACACCAAAGTGTAATCAGCTGCCTTAGTAATAGTGGGTTCTGCCTTACTCTAGGTCTTTTAGAAAAAAGCTAGATGACCCTTTGTTGGGAATGTTATAGAAAGATTTTTGTTCAGGCATGGTTGAACTAGAAGATCCCCAAAGTTCCTAGAGCTCTGAGATTCTGTGATTCCATAAATCATTGATGGCCCTGATGTTTTCAAGCCTGAGTAATGGGAGGTTAGCAGAGCCATTAAAATTGGGAGATTAAGGTGTTTTCTCCGGGGGGTGGGGGGGGGGGGGTGGGGGGGGGTGGGGGGGGGAGAGACATGACCAATGTAAGAATTGTTTTGCTTTACTCTATGTGTTTGTAACAGCGGTTTAGTTTTTAGTTTCTCTTGTTTTGTTATGGGGAAGGGATGAGGTAGGAGGGATAGAATGCTGATCTGAAAATAAAATAAAATTTAATTAAAAAAAAAAACATTTTGGGAGAGGGCAGTTAGGTGGAGCAGTGGATAGAGCACTGGCCCTGTATTCAGGAGGACCTGAGTTCAAATCAGGCCTCAGACACTTGACACTTGCTCGCTGTGTGACCCTGGGCAAGTCATTTAACCCTCACTGCCCCACAAAACAAAACAAAACAAAAGAAAACAAAAAAACAACATATTGGGAAAGAAGAAGAATAGGTTTGAGTGAGATAATAAGTTTTGAGGAAGGGATACCATAGAAGAAATCTTAAAACCTTCCTGATACAATACCCCCATTTTGCAGATGTGGTAACTGAGGCCTAGATAGTAATTTGCCCAAGGCTACCCAGGGAAGCAGGATCTAAAACCAGGTCTTCTGACTCCAAATCTAATCTTCTTTCTACTGTACCATGCATGCTTGCCTCTTTAATATTAAGGTGTTGAACTTGATGATCCAATGGGACATTAGGGTAGCATATCTTGATGATGGTTAGGAATGTGAATTTGGAGGTTAGAATAGAGAGAAATGGTCAGATTAGAAATACAAATTTGGGAAATATAGTATACGGGAAGGGGCTTAACATGCCCTACCAGCCCCAATTAATAAAGTGTAAAGGAAAGATGAAATTTTGAATATGGAACCAAGGTAGTCTATAGCCTGCGATCTCTTTATGAATTGTAAGCCTCTTTGTTTGGGTCAAAAAGGGAACAGTTAATTGGTTAACCAAACAACCTAACCATGATTCTTTGGGGGCTTTAAATAGAGGAATTTGAGTAGTTGGCCAGGCAAGCAGTGAATTAGTCTATTAGAGGACTCCAAGTTGAGGAGTTGAGGATTTCATTTTCAGAACTGGAGTCAAGTTGTTTTGCATCTCTCCCCATCCCCCATTACCTCTATTGACCATGATATTAGAGAACATGGACCAGCAGCAGATAGTTCACCCACCTGGGTTCAAAGAGAATAGATGAGTAGATGACATATACAGGTGGGAACAGACTGATACAAATTCTGAGACAGTCACCCAAAGAGATAGCAGCAAAATGAAGACAGTGGACTCAAGAATGGACTTCCTAGCTTCTAGAAGTTGTGAGTTACCCCTTTGCCACATGTGTATCCTATCTGTGTGCCTCACTACTGTTGTATTCTAAGTCTATTCTTCCTGAGCATCTCTGCATATTTGTGGGAGAGGTTTCATACCAACAATTCTTACAATATCATCTTAGTAAATTACTTTATTAAGAGCTGTCTACTAGCTGATTGTTAATGGGAAACACACCAATGGTGGCTCTTGAGTGAGAGTATTAGAAAGAGCCTCGAACAGGGTTACACTTACAACCCTAAGAAAGAATAGATAGTTATACCTCTGGGGACCAACCTGCAAGTGGGAATGCAGGTGGAGGGAGTGAGCTCAGAGGGGATGCTATAGTAGAATTAATTGGTAATATCTGTAGTCTCTCTAGCTAATATATTCTCTTCAAGAATCATAGTATTTAAAACCACCACAACAACAAAAAAAATTAGCCTCACCTTTAATAAGAGTCCTGTTTCCAATGTTTATAAAATTTCTTACATCTCTATAATCTGTTATCCTGGTTTACTGGTATAATTTAGGTATTTAGGACTGACTCAGGAAAAGATTAACCATATTAAAATATCAATCAAATTGAGATATTAGTATTGGGCTCACTAATAGCAATTCTTATAGATATCTGCCATAACCTAGAGATTTTTATCAGATGCGCTTCACTGATGCTTTGAGGACTCTAGGACTGAAAAGAATTTTAGATATTGTCTAGTCTGGTGCTCTTCATTTTGGAGATGAAACTGGGGCCAAGATAGGGAAATCGCCTAAGGTCATGCTGCTAGTAAGTGGTGGATTGTGAGAAGGAACCAGCTTCCCTGACCCCTAATCTATATCAGTTTGTGGTTAAGAGTAGGTTAAATCCTGTGTGACCCTGGGCAAGTCACTAAACCTTCACTGCCCTGCCAAAAAAAAAAAAGAGTAGGTTAAATCTAGGAAAATTCTGAGTTTCTACTATGTGTTAGACACCAAGACATAAAAGAAATAAGATGCAGGTACCATCCTTAATCTTGCAATCTATTTGGGGCAAGTCATAGAATGTGACAGTTGAAAGGAACCTCGCAAGCACAGCTAATCTACCCAGTGCCTAAGCAGACATTCCCACTCCTACAACATCTAATTTAACAATTTAAAAACATTTACTAAGTGCTTTATAAGTGGTCGTCCAGCTTCCACTTGAAGATCTTCAGTAATAGGGGAATCCCTGGACTCCCAAGGCAACCCATTCTACTTTTAGGCAGCTCTAATTATAAAGACGCTTTTTCTGACATCGTCTAAATCTGCTTCTCAGCAACTTCCACCCACTCCTTCTCAATTCTGCCCTCTGGGGCCAAGCAGAACATAGCTAATCCTTTTTCCACATGACAGCTCTTCAGATACTTAAAGGCAGTTATTAGGTCATGCACACAGAAAATAGTTAAGTAACACTGCAAACCAGTCTATGATTAAATGCCTAAATGGTTTGGTATAAACAATGAATGTTTAGGTGTTCCCCCAGAAAGGGAAAGATATTCTGGCTGGGGCTAGAAGGGAAGACTTCGCAGGGAGGTAGGACTGGAACTATCTCCTTTTTAAAATTAATTTGTTTTCAATACAAAAGCATTTGTTTTTCTCACTCCCACTCTTCTGCCCCCTCCACATTAAAAAAGAAGAAAAGAATAGAAAAAAAAGTCCTTGTAAAAAATAACCATAGTCTTGAAAAACAAATTCTCAGACCGGACATGTGCAAAACTGTGTGCCTCTGAATATTTAGTCCATCATCTCTCTATCATGAGGTGGGGACCATTCTTCACCATTGATCCTCTGGATTCGTGGGCAGTCATTGTATTTATTAGAGTTCTTGCGTTTCTTTCTCTCCGCCCCCCCCCCATTATCACCTCATTATCTTTTTTAAAAAACTATGAATAAAGGCTGGAAAGATGGAATAACATCAGACTGGGGGACCTTTAAAGTTTGAACGTCACTAGGGAAGAAGTGGAAGACAACATTGCATAGCTGTGAGTAGAGGAGAGGCATGGTCAGACCAATGCATAAGGAAGATGAATCTGACAGTGAGCTGGAAGACCTGTTAGGTGCCTATTGCAATAGTTTAAACTAGCAAGGAATTTTCATGCCTCAGGACAGGTAGTATGAAGCTCACCCTCATTTGAGATTAGGGAGGAGGTGGGACAGAAGAGAAACTCACCCTAACTGACAGCTAAACTCTATTGTTTTTCTCTACTCAAAGGACTACAAGTATTGTCAACAAACTCAATTCAGTACCCTGGAACTAAGCCCCAGCTGTCCCATCTTAGTTAATGTGTTGTAAAGCTGGTGTCAATGAGGGCCTATATAATGATAGTAGCATAAAAAGAGGAGCCTTTTGGCCAGCTAGGTGGTGCAGTAGATAAAGTATGGGCCCTGGATTCAGGAGGACCTGAGTTCAAATCCAGCCTCAGACACTTGACACTAGCTGTGTGACCTGGGGCAAGTCATTTAACCCTCGTTGGCCTGCAAAAAAAGAAAGAAAGAAAGAGAAAAAAAGAGGGGCCTTTTGTAAATGAGATTGCAGGGAATAATTAAAGATAACATGCACAGTTTGGGATATACTGAATTTGAGCTCCCTTGTGTGAGTCTGAGTTTAGGAGAGAGGGACTAAAGATATTGATTTAGGAATCATCTGCATAGATTTTGAAGAGAGTCGAAGCTATGGGTATGAATGAGATTAGCAAGGAGGGAAGAGAGAGAAGCCCACTGAGGACAGACCCTTAAGGTTGTTAAGGGAGTGAGGATCCAACAAAGGAGACACAGAAAGAGCTAATAGGAAGGAGGATCAGAAGAGGATGGTGTTTTGGAAGTTAGGTAACCAGAAGTAGAAGGTGTTCAATAGAACTGAATGCTACAGGGAGGTCAAGAATGGTGAGGACCAAACAAAGCCATTGCATTTGGCAATGAGATCATCGCTCACCTTTTAGAAAATAGTTTCAGATCTGGGGTCCGACTATGTCAGCCCTCCTTCCCCGCCCCCCCCAACTTAATAAACTCCGGTGGCTTCCTATTGCCTTCAGCAACAAATACAAAATCCTCTGGCATTCAAAGTCCTTCATAATCCAGCCCTCTCCTCACTTTCCAATCTTCTGACACTTTATTCTCCCCCTCAACCTGCACTCTTCCATGCAGTAACACTGACTTCCTGGCTGTTCCATGAACAAGACCCTCCATCTCCCAGTTCTGGGCATTTTCTTTGGCTGTTCCCTGTGCTTGGAATGCTCCCCTTCATCTTCTCCAACTACTGACCTCTCTGGCTTCCTTTAAGTCCCAACTAACCCATCTTTTACTGGAAGCCTTCCCCAATCCCTCTTAAATCTAGTGCCTTCCCTCTTTTAATTATATGCTATTTATCTTGTATATAGCCTATACATATTGTTTGCTTGTTGTCTCCCCTATTAGACCGTGAGCTTCTTGGGGCAGGGACTGTCTTTTGCCTCTTTTTGTATCCCCAGTGATTAGCACAGTGCCTGGCACTTTGTAGATGTTATGAAAAGCTTCATGGATCTGGGAGAATAGTAACACAAATGGAGTCAACTACCACCAAGAGTAGGACCTTTGGTAGCAAAGAAGGGAGCTGGCTATAGGCTCAAGAGGGAGCTAACCCAAGCAATTGAGAGTGGAGTTGTAGAGAAGAGCAGAACCTGGGAACCTAACCTATCAACCACCCAGCAGAGATGCTGCAACCAGTGGGGAGTTGCATGAGGATTCCATGAGAAGAGAAAGACATTGAGATTCTGCACTACTAGAGGCATAAATTTTGTGGTCCTTATGTATTCCCTAAAGGTGTGCCTCTTTATTATTGTACTCTGTGCCTTCACATCTATGCTGTGTGTATTTCTTTCTTTCTTTCTTTTTTTTGCAGGGTAATGAGGGTTAAGTGACTTGTCCAAGGTCACACAACTAGTACATGTCAAGTGTCTGAGGCTGGATTTGAACTCAGGTCCTCCTGAATCCAGGGCCGGTGCTTTATCCACTGTACCACCTAGCTGCCCTATGCTGTGAATATTTGTAAGAGAGTATTCCTTAGGCTTATGGGGGAAACATTTTGTAGCTACTGTTCTTACTATGCTAGTAAATCATCTTAGTAAATACCTTTGCTCTGAGTTAGTTTTGTCTAATGGCTAACTGTTAATAGGAAGTATATTAGTAGGGATGACTCATGAGTTATAGTTTTAGGAATGCAGACCCACAGGCTGCCCAAGAATCTGGAAGTAGCAGCCATCTTTTGGGGACCCAACACTTACATGTTAACATGTAAGCATAATGGTGGACTGGTCAATGATAGTCCAGTCACTATGAGCTTATGCAGCAGATTCAGTCTGATGTAATCCCCTGTATGAACTTTAGGACATATAAAGGCATTTTGTAACTGGTCCAGTACTCATGTGGTGAAGGGACAGATTTTACTGGGCATATGTTCAAAGGGCACTAACTAGCTGGAGTGAGACTCTCTTTTTCCATTCTTTTTTTTTTGGGGGGGGGGGAGGGTTAAGTGACTTGCCCAGGGTCACACAGCTAGTAATTGTTAAGTGTCTGAGACTGGATTTGAACTCAGGTCCTCCTGAATCCAGGGCCAGTGCTCTATCTACTGTACCACTCAGCTGCCCCTGGAATGAGACTCTCAATCCTTCCTGCTTGTTTCAAGTGAGGAGGAAATAACTTGTAAGCCTTCAAGGTAGGAAGAGAGAGAGATGGTACCAGAAGCCTACTCTCCCTATCTGGGTTGACATGAAACCCAGAACACATAACCATACTGTTGTTTCTGACCCTATTGTATTTATTCTTTCCAGCCTTAGGTAAAGGGATATTGGAGATAGAACTGATTTGGCTGTGATCTTGTGAGCTCTGAAAGCACCAGAGGTCCAGGAACCAGAATCCATGGCAGGGTTTTCAGACAGCTGAGCCCAGCCCTTCAACACAACCTGAATACTGATCAACACTCAGACCAACACTTTGACCCTGCACTTCATATACCAAGTTATACACCCAAGGGATCAACTTTGCCCATTTGCCATGCAGCCTTCAGAAGTGAACTTATCGGAGGTAAATGGTTTGTAACATTCCTTTGAATTTGAACCCACTCTCCCCAGGAAACAAGGTGGTACAATGGTTTGGGGAGGAATGCTTGTATTTCTGTTCTTGCTCTATCTTTTCCATGAATATCTCTATGCCATAAATATCTGGCTCCAAACGAGCCTTCATGCCCAGTCACACTAGGCTTCTTGATTTTCTTTGAACACGTATTCCATTTCCCTTTTCTGTGCCTTGGCACCCTCTGTCTCCATAGCTGGAATCTATTCCTTCCTCATCTCCATCTCTTAGAAATTCTAGTTTCTTTAAAGCTTAGCTCAAGTGCCATCTCCTACAAGAGACTTTTTTTTCTCTCAGTTGCTAGTACTGAAGAAACTACCTTGTAAGACATTTTGTTGTTGTTCAGTCATTTTTCAGTTATGTCCAATTCTTCATGACCAAATTTGGGGTTTTCTTGGCAAAGATCCTGGAGTGGTTTGCCACTTCCTTCTCCAGCTCATTGTAGAGTTGAGGAAAGTGAGGCAAACAGGGTTAAGTGACTTGCCCAGGGTCAAGAAGCTGGTAAGTGGCTGAGGTCAGATTTGACAGGTCTTTCTCACTCCAGGCTTCAGATTCTATTCACTTCATCAGCTAGCTACTCAATAATTAATGAATAAATAATTAATGTGAGAAATTACCTGGTATCTATTTTGTATATGTTTTATACATGCATAGATGTGTGTGTGTGTGCGTGTGCACGCGCGCGTGTAAATGAGGTCTTCCCTAAAAGAATGTAAGTTACACGAGGGCAGGCACTATTTCATTTCTATATTGCCAAAATCTATTGAGAGGCAATGTGGTACAGCAAACCTCAAACCTACTATGACCTGAGTTCAGGTACTGCCTCTTTTGCATCCTGGCTAACATATTGATTCCTTGAGCAAATCATTTTCCCTCTCAGCATTCTAGACTTTAAATTTCAGTCAAGGAACTACTCTGCATTGATAAAAGGAATCTTCTCACCCATAAATTCCCCACCGGTGACAGTCCCAGTCAATACCAATGAAATTACAGGTCCAGGCCCTCTATCTACTGCTAAAACCTACAATGGTGCCTACCCCTAAATAGGCATTTGATAAATATTGTTGAATTGATGAATGGTGAAAGGGCAATTGCTAAATAGAGGTATAATAGAAATAAAAATCCAGCACTAGGATGGCCACCCAGGATTATATTGTGAAACTTAAATCAACCTATTTTCTAGAACTGGTATACAAAGCCTATGGAGTTCTATGGGAATCTGAAGGACTAGATTAGTTAAGAGATAGAGAAACAAATTATGTGGGCTGGTAAGTACACAATAAGGAAACTAAGTTAACAAAGAATAACATGTTATCTAATAAGAATTCTTAGGTTCCAAAATTTTTTCATCTTTTTTTAGTCAATTTTTTTTTAAAGAAACTATTTCTTTACGACTTATATCCCAAGAGAACTCTGTTTCTTGGTCTTCTTAGTGCCAGTTGTAATCCTGAAGTCATGTTCATGATTAGTTACCAACTTTGCCTTATCTCCCAATACTTTCTTCCTATCAAATGTGGTAAATGTATACCTAATGTTAAAAATACGAAAGCAGGGCAGCTAGATGGCACAGTGGATAAAGCACCGGCCCTGGATTCAGGAGTACTTGAGTTCAAATCTGGCCTCAGACACTTGACACTTACTAGCTGTGTGACTCTGGGCAAGTCACTTAACCCTCATTGACCTGCAAAAACAAAAACAAAACAAAAAAAAAATTAAAAAATATGAAAGCAAAACCTACCTTCACTACATTCATTTGTAGGGATTCAGTATGAAGGGCTGTCGAGAAAATATGAGCCTTAGACAAGGTTAATTGAGAAGGTTTAGGGTGGCAAGATAATAAATAGAGTTTGGGAAATGGACTCTTGGAAGTTCATAATTAGTTATTTCCCTCTGTTTGCTGGCAAGGCAACTAAAAGTACTAAATGTGATATTTTTCCAGTCTACACAGTGTGATTTCAGGACTCAAGAAGACCCCATTACCAAAAAGATCTTTATTTAGCTACTGCCTGGTATTCTACCATTAGAGACTTTCACTTTTAGCTTAAAATTCTGATTCCTATTAAAATGCAAACCCTACTGGTTATGGTTGGTGAGATAATTGAAGATAACAATGAGATGTTCAAGTGTCAATGACTTTTAAACCACTGGAAGTAATGGGATGTCAGTACAAGGTATGAATGAAGTAATAAAAATAGGGATTTGGGATTCATTAGTAAGGTATATTGTTGTTGTTGTTTGTCCTTCATTCTCGAAGAGGACCATGACATTGGCAAGTGATGTCATGACTTGTAGTGAATTGGATTTAAGTGAGGGAGGGCTGTGCAAGGTCACCAACCTCAATCTTTCCTCCAGAGCCATCTGGGTCCAGTGTCAAGATATATATCAGGGGGCAGCTAGATGGCACAGTGGATAGAGCACCGGCCCTGGAGTCAGGAGGACCTGAGTTCAAATCCGGCCTCAGACACTTAACACTTACTAGCTGTGTGACCCTAGGCAAGTCACTTAACCCCAATTGCCTCACTAAAAAAAAAAAAAAAAAAAAAAAAAAAAAAGATATATATCAGGACCACTGGAGCTGACCTCAGATGTTTTAAGGCAATTGGGATTGTGACTTCCTCAGGGTAACACAGCTAATAAATGTCTGAGGTGAGATTTGAACTGAGATCCTCCCAACTTTAGGGCCAGTGCTCTATCCAGTGTGTCACCTAGCTGCCCCAGTAAGGTATATATTTGAATTTGAATTAGGAAATGTTCAAGAGAGGAAAGTTAAGAAATTTTCAGTATACTGCCTTGACAATATCAGAAAATTGAGGAGGGGCAGCTAGGTGATGCAGTGGATAGAGTACTGGCTGTGGAGTCAGGAGGACCTGAGTTCAAATGTGACCTCAGATACTTACTAGCTGTGTGACCCTGGGCAAGTCATTTAACCCCCTCCCCCCCCCTGACAATTGCCTTAAACATCTGGGATCATCTCCAGTCCTCCTGATGTATATCTTGCCACTGGGCCCAGATGGCTCTGGAGGAGAGAATGAGGTTGGTAACCTTGCACAGCCCTTCCTCACTTAAATCCAATTCACTGCAAGTTACAGCATCACCCCGATGTCACGGTCCTTTCTGAGAATGAAAGACAAACAAGAGGATTTAGGAAAAACATCATCGATTTCTCAGGCTAGTTCTGTTTCTGGATTTTTCAAGTCCATTATATACCTGTCAACTTAGGATACAATAGGAAAAAATACTAAAGTATCATCCCTTGTCTCTTTTCACTCCTCCATCCCCACCCCATCTACCCATCGATAAGCCTACATTCTGGACCATACTTATGTTTACACAGCAGACATACATGATTAAGTGAAAAGAACACTAGATTTGCAGTCAACCTCATTTCATATCCCAGTTCTGTTTGTTCTTCCACCAATCCATTTCTGAGCCTCAGTTTCCTTGTGCAAAGAAAGAAGAGGTTGAATTAGATGATCTCAGAGATTTGCTCCATCCCTAGTATGGATGACCTTATGTAACCCAGGATGTTGTGACTCAGTAAAACTTCATTCCAAGAAGGCAATGAGCACTGACACCTGGAAGGTGTGGTGACAGTTGGTTTATAATGACCTAATTAGGATCCCTAGGGACAAGAAGGTTTTAGAGCATGAGTTGTAGATGTTTGGAGATACTAGAGCTATTTTCTTGGGAGTAAACATGGGTGCTAAGAGACAGGTGTGTCCTACAAGGGTAAAGACATTTTTTCTTTCTAGACTGTAAACTACACAAGATCAGGAACCATGCCTTAGATTCTCTGCATTGCTCCACCCCCATCCCCACCCTCACATATAGTAACTCCTTAGTAAATACTGATTGAATGAATGAAACATTTTAAATGTTTTATTAATGCAGCTTTCCTTTATTTTATTAACATTGTGTTACTTTCCATTGTCTCTTCCCTTGCAACAAGAAAATTATCAAAGGAAAACAAATTAACACAGGAACTAGGCCTAAAAATAAAGACTTCCTTCTAAGCCTATCATGGGATCATGGGTTTGGAGTTGTAATCAATCCATCAACAAGTATGTATAACACACTAGGCCCTGCGCTAGGTTCTGGGGATACAAGTACCAAGAATGAAACAACCCCCCTCACAATTAGAATTGAGTACAGGGGCAGCTAGTGGCACAGTGGATAAAGCACTGGCCCTGAATTCAGGAGGATCTGAGTTCAAATCCAACCTCAGACACTTGACACTTACTAGCTGTGTGACCCTGGGCAAGTCATTTAACCCTCATTGCCCACCCCTAAACCCTTCCAAAAAAGAAGTAATTAAGTACAAATCCAATGGAAAAACTATCAACCTCTTTGCCAGTGGGGAGGAGATGTACCTTATCATCAAGGCATCTGAAGTCCATTGGTCACTAAATGGATCTGAGATATGATTTTTTGCAGTGTTGTTTTCTTTTACATATTGTAGTCATGTAAATCATCCTCCTGGCTCAGCTTACTTTTCTTTGTGTCAGTTCATATACATTTTCTCAAATTTGTCCAAATTCTTCCTATTTGCCCTTCCTTATGGTGTTATATGCACCTGTTGGGTTTTCATATTTAAATGTTACTTCAGTTTCTGGTTTGTTTTTGTTGTTATAATCCTTTGTCACAGTGTGTTCATTGATCCTACAATCCATGGCTTCTAATTCTCTTTCTAGTTCTTTGTTACAGAGAAAGAATACTGCTGGGGAAAAAATGTATATATGTTTGTATCTTTGGAGGAAGTTCCTTTGTCTTTGGCCTCCTTGGGCTATGCTACTGTACAATGGTATTAGTAATAGTACAAAGAATATGTTGATTTCAATGACTTTTTTTAAAGTAAAATTCCAAATTGTTTAATGGATGATAGTTTCATCACCCTCATATAAAGTAAATCATAATCTCTGAGACTGAGCCATGTGCCCAGTGGATATAGCCAGCTAATCAATTATAAGTATCAGCAGCCTTATCTCATGTTGTAGATGTCACCAAGAAGTAATTTTCTAGAAGATCATAAATTGAGTTTCTTATGGGGCCCAGGGGAGTAGAGACTTAGTAGGTCCCTACTCCATTTCAACTAGGAGACCATTTTCAGTCACTTTAGTCCATTGCCTAACATGAAAATCAAAAATAATAGATAGCATCAGTGCCTACTACATGTTATTTTTGTTTGGTTGTGGGTTTTTTGGTTTTGTTTTGTGGGGCAATGAGGGTTAAGTGATTTGCCCACTACCTGTTATTTTAGAACCAAAAAGGCACTATACAAAAAAGAAAAAGGAAAAAAGTCTTTTCTTTTTCTTTTCTTTTTCTTTTTTTTTTGCAGGGCAGTGAGGGTTAAGTGACTTGCCCAAGGTCACACAGCTAGTAAGTGTCAAGTGTCTGAGGTCAGATTTGAACTCAGGTCCTCCTGAATCCAGGGCCAGTGTTCTATCTACTGTGCCACCTAGCTGCCCCCCAAAACACCTTTTCTAATCACTGGTGGGTGCCTGAAGTTCTACCATTATAGCTTCACCCTTTTAAAAGATTAATTCATTCCATAAGCATGCATTAATCATCCTTTATTAAAGTACAATTCTATCACAATCTGAGCTATCATTAGTTTAAATTTCAGTGTGACTGAAGAATATGAAAGCAAGTTTTTATCAAAAGGGAAGAACATAAGGATACTGGCAGGGATATTGTGAGGCCAAATGAAATAAAATAGGTAAAGCACTTTCCAAACCTTAAAGCTCTGTATAAATGGTAGTTGTTGTTGTTGTTGGCCTAGAGTCACCAGGCCCTTTCAGTCCTGTGATGACTATGTTCTCTGAGACTTCTACTTCATTCCTGATGAGCTCAAGCAATGATTATAGAGCCATAAAGTGATGGGCTCTCTCACAAGCTGGTTAGAGCTGGTCCCAGCATACCTCTGGACTGGATGACTCTAGTAGGAGTGGGGGACTTGGGCTTGTTGCAAGAAAAGGAATAAAGATTGACAACCAAGGATAGGAGAAAAGAAGAAAAAATCCCTTCTCCTTGCATCACAATTTTGTCTCAGACCAGCTCTTTCTCAGTTTCTGTTAAAGAAGTAGTCCCATTCTTGACTCAAAGTTCCATGTTTCTTGGTTTTCATTATTTTTTTTCAGGATCCCCTTTGACATTGATTTACTTATTTTCCTTAGTTTCTTATTTTATTCTGAACTTAAATATTGAATAAAACAAGCATTTCTGTATACATATTTGAAGAAAGAAGGGTTGTACGCTAAATTAGTAGTGCTTATAATATGCAATTTGGTGTCTTTTAAAATATAATAAATACTAAAATGTAATAAATTCAATATGTAACTTTCAAAGCTGTTTTGCTTATGGATACTTCTGGCCTTCATTATGTTATCATTGGTTTATTTTATATTGGCACATATACAGACCCAATTATCTTGCTCAGATGGATTTTCTACATCAGAGATGTCTAGGAGAAATGATGGGAAACTGCTGCTGGAAGAATCATGATGTGTAAGGGAAAGGCCGTGGAGAGATTGTGGAACGTATGTGGAATTATGTAACTGGTTCCAGTTGGCTGGCCACATGGTTGGGAATAGGCTTTTTCCATTGGCTGTGTAGCTAGACTTGTTGTGCCTCAAAGAGACCTGAGTCAGCCTTGGCTGTCTCTCTCTTTGCTTCATTTGCATCTGGGGGGAGCTGGGTGATCCATGAGAGACCATGCGGTAAGGGCAAGAACCTTTAAATCTTCATTCTCTGGGGCTGGGTGACTCCTAAGAAATGTGTCCCTCTTGTTTTTTTGTTTGTGGTGGTTGTTTGCTCCTTTCTATTCAGGGAGTAGAGTCTCCAATCTTTGAGGTAAGAAGAGAAAACCACAGGAATCCAGGAGTTAGAATCCAAGCTAGATGTTGCAGCCAGCCCAGCATCAATGCCTCAAAGACCAAGAAGTGCTCCTTGTAAGCATCCTTCTTGACCCATGCCAGTGAAAGCTCAAATGGAGACTAATTCAGCAGTGAAGCCATCTTTGAACTTGATGGGACCAATGCTGTATAGAAGAGAGCTAAATTATGAGCCTAATCTACCCCAGAGACCAAGGTGGTACAGGGGGGATTTTTATGCTGTGTTGGGGGGAAATTTGTCTTTACTCTAATTTTGATGTAGAAAATCCATCTGAGCAAGATAATTGGGTCTGTATATGTGCCAATATAAAATAAACCAATGATAACATAATGAAGGCCAGAAGTATCCATAAGCAAAAGATAACTGGTGTTAAGTGGTTATATGGAATTAGGTTGCTAGTCACTGACTTCCAACAAATGAGGGCTCAAACCAATGAGAGTAGAGAAAGGGACATCCCACAAACCCTTCAGGTACCTTAGAATTCTAACAGGAGATGCACCAGGCCCAGCTCTGGGAAAACATATTATGTTATAATTTGTTCAGCCATCCCTTTAGTTTCCAGTTCTTTGCCACTGCAAAAAGAAAATTGAAACTGGTATATTTTTGTACATGTGGGTCCTTTTCCTCTTTTTAAAAATAATCTCTTTGGAGTATAATATAACCCTAATAATGGTATTTCTGGATCAAAGAACATATGCATACTGTTTAGTGACTCTTTAGGCATTGTTACAAATTGCTTTCCAGAATGGCTAAACGAATTCACAGTTTCACTAATACTACATTAGTATGCCTGTTTTTCTGGGGCCCCTCCATCAATCATCATACTATTTTTTTTATCTTTGCCAATCTGACAGATGTAAAGAAGAAGCTCATAGTTGCTTTAATTTGCATTTCCTTTTTTTATATAGCTATCAATCACTTAATTTCTTCCTTTGAGATCTATGTGGCCATATCTTTTGACCATTTATCAATTGGGAAATGGCTTTTGTTTTTATTTGTTTAAGTCAGTTCTGTATATATCTTGGAAATGAGACTTTTTCATTAGAAAATTTTGCTGTAAAGAATTGGAAATTGAGGGGATGTCCATCAATTGGGGAATGGCTGAATAAGTTGTGGTATATGAATGTAATGGAATACTGTTGTACTATAAGAAATGATAAGCAGATGAACTTCAGAAAAACTTGGAAAGATTTACATGACTTGATGCTGAGTGAAATGAGCAGAACCAAGAGAACATTGTACACAGTATCAACAATATTTTGTGATGATCAACTGTGATGGACTTGGCTCTTCTCAGCAGTGCAATGATCCAAGACAATGTCAAAAGACTTATGGTGGAAAATGATCTCCACATTCAGAAAAAGAACTAGGGAGCCTAAATGCAGACCAAAGCATACTATTTTCACTTTTGTGTTGCTTTTTTGTTATTGTTCTTGTTTATTTTTTCTTGTGTTTTTTCTTTCCTTTTGTTCTGATTAATATGGAAATATGTTTAATATTATTGTAATGTATAATGTATACCTATATAAAATTGTTTATTGGCTTTGGGAGCAAGGAGGGAAAGGAGGGTGGGAGAAAAATCTGGAACTCAAAAAATATCTTTACATGTAATTGAGAAAAAAATAATTAGAATTAGGAAGCAAAAAAAAAGAGAAAATTTTGCTGCAAAGCTCCCCCCCCAGTTAACTGCTTCACTTCTAAGCTTAGCTACATTGGATTTATTTTTGCATTTAAAAAAAAATTATGTAATAAAAATTTAACATTTTATCTTCTTTGATCTTCTCTATTCCTTTTTTGGTAATGAGCTCCTCCCCTGTTCATAGATCTGAAAGCAATTCTTCCTTGTTCCTCTAATTTGCTTATGTTGACACATTTTATGTCTAAGTCATCTATCCCTTTCCAGTTTATATTGTTATATGGTATAAGATGATAGTTTATTTTTTTGTTTTTTGTTTTTTTGGTGAGGCAATTGGGGTTAAGTGACTTGCCCAGGGTCACACAGCTAGTAAGTGTTAAGTGTCTGAGGCCAGATTTGAACTCAGGTCCTCCTGACTCCAGGGCCGGTGCTCTATCCACTGTGCCACCTAGCTGCCCTTGAGATGATAGTTTATACCTAATTTTGGCCAGACTGCTTTTCAGTTTTCCTATTGGTTTTTGTTAGATAATGAGTCCTCACCCCAGTAGTTGGAGTCTCCAGATTTATCCAACACTATGCTACCATCTTTATTTGCTTGTCTATCTGATATGTTACACTGAGCAAACTTTCTACTTTATAATTAATACCAAATCATTTTTAATCATAAAAGTATTTTCTTATTTTCTAGTTACATGTAGAGATCGTTTTCAACATTTGTTTTTATAAGATGTCTAGTTTCAAATTTTTCTCCCTCTCTCCCCTACCTCCCCTCTCCCCAAGACAGCAAGCAATCTGATATAGGTTATGTATGTACAATAACATTAAACATATTTCTGCATTAGTCATGCTGTGAAAGAAGAATCAGAGCAAAAGGGAAAAATCCTCAAAAAAGAAAAGCAAAAAAAAATAGAAATAGTATGGTTCAATCTGCATCTAGATGCCACAGTTATTTTTTTCTGGATTTGGAGAGCATTTTCCATCATGAGTCCTTTGGAACTATCTTGGACTATTGTATTGCCGAGAAGAATCAAGTCTATCACACCTGATCAACAACACACAATGTTGTTGATACTATGTACAATGTTCTCTTGGTTCTGCTCATCTCACTCAGCATCAGTTCATGTAAGTCCTTCCAGGTTTCTCTAAAATCTGCATGCTTATTGTTTCTTATAGCACAATAGTATTCCATTACATTCATATACCACAACTTGTTCAGCCATTCCCCAATTGATGGGCATCCCCTCAATTTCCAATTCCTTGCCACCACAAAAAGAGCAGCCATAAATACTTTTTTGTACATGTGGGTCCTTTCCCCTTTTTTATGATCTCTTTGAGAAAAAAGACCTAACAGTGAATACCAAATCATTTTTGATGACAAATGTTTTGTATTATAGTTTGGGATCTAGTACTTCTAGGCCTTTCTACTTTTAAAAGACTATTTCTCTTGCGGTTTCTTTAACCTTTTATTCTTCCAGATCATTTTTATTATTGTTTTTTGCATTTTATTTAAATTTCAGTGGTCTGAGTCCCATTTTATGCCTGGTCACTTTCTCCTAGCAGGAGAGCCATGTCTCTTTCCTTCCCCTACTTTCTGGGACTTTCTGAGATTTACCTCTCAAAACTTCCATTTCATACTTTTACCATTTACTTCCCCTTCTACCATCTCCAGAAAGATCTCCAATTTAGCAATTTAGGCTTTAAGTGAATACACTCTGAGGTGCATGCCCACACTTCCCCTCCCTAGTCCAACAAACTTATCAAAGGTCCTTGTAACCTAGCAGAGTCAAGTCTGTGCTGGACTTTTCTTAAGATGGTTTACTTTATTTAACCCAGCAGCTCTCAAACTTTGTGGTCTCGGGACTTCTTTACACTCTTAAAAATTATTGAGGATCCCTCCCCTGAATTGCTTTTGTTTCTGTGAGTTGTATCTATTGATATTTACTATTATAGCTTTTGATACTTTACAATTTTGTCTATTAATATTTGATTTTAGAAATTAAAACATTATAAAAAGTTTTGACCTCGTGACCCCTATTAAAGGGTCTCAGGGACCACATTTTGAGAACCACTGCTCTAGGCTTAACCCTAGGATCTATGGCCGACCAATCCACCTCGTATCTTTCTCCCAGCCCCCTGCACCAAGCTCTCCCTCACATGGACTATTTCAGGAAGAACTCTTGAGTCTGTGGCCTATAAGATGTTTTCTTCTGTCTCATTCTCACTCAAGTTTTGAAATCCTCAATCCACACTCAAATTCTACTTCCCCATTTGATTTCTGGGGAAAATTAGGCCTCTACTCATGGATTGTTAACTAAGTAGGAGCTGCAACACAGGCCAATATCTCTCCTTGTTCCTTCCAGGTCGGACAGAATATTTTGTTGGTTTTTTCCCTTTGATATAGAGCAGAAAGCTGACACAGCATGATAGGAAGGGTGGTGACCAAGGCTGTATATATTTAGGCATTGGAAGCTAGGAGTTATGGTTTCCAGCTTTCCTCAGTAATTGGCCAGTGTATGGCATGGTCAGAAAGAGAAGTGGTTGGTGATGGACCAAGAGAAGAGGAAGAAGTTGATTGTGAGTGTTTTCACTTCTCCAAGAAAGAGCATGCAGAGAGTAAGATGTCAAATGATTTCTGTAAACCCGGAAAGAAAACCTTTGGGCTCCCTCTCTTAGAAAATTGTGGACACTTTGGGGTTTCCTGAGGGAAATCAAGAGCCCAGGATTGCTGAACTCTGGAGTTGGCCCTGATATGAGGAAGACTTCCATGCATCTCATGACTGGAAGATGGGGAGGGGAACTCATTGAACCCAAGTCATGCCAAATATTGATACATCTTCTCCATCCTTGCTTACACTGATGTGTTGTTGTTACTGTATTCTGGGCTTAGAAATGGTAGGACTGGGGCAGCTAGGTGGCGCAGTGGGTAGAGCACTGGCCCTGGATTCAGGAGGACCTGAGTTCAAATCCAGTCTCAGACACTTAACACTTACTAGCTGTGTGACTCTGGGCAAGTCACTTAACCCCAATTGCCTCACAAAAAAAAAAAAAAAGAAAAAAAGAAATGGTAGGACTGACTTAAGACTCATGGGAAACTGGGTCCTGATTCACATCCTCTGCCCATAGTTACTCTGAAGGATTGGGAACAAAGAACCCAGGCACTAGCTCTCCAGAGGATCATGGATTTTAGCAGTGGCAAGGATCAAAAAGGGGTCTAGTCCAAATCCCTCATTTTACAGATAAAGAAACTGATACCATTAGAAATTGTCAGTCATTGGCAGATTTGAACCTGGGATCTCTGACTTTAAATACAGCAAGACTCCTAGCATTTCCCCTGTTCCCTATGCCTGGAATATTCTCCCTCCTCATCTCTGCCTCCTGACTTTCCTGGCTTCCTTCAAGTCTCATCTAAAATCTCCTCATCTACAAGAAGCCTTTCCTGATGCCCCTTAAAGCCAATACCTTCCCTGTACTGATTATCTCCAATTTATTCTGTATCTATCTTGTTCATACATAGCTGTTGGCATTTTTCTCCCTCATGTGAACTCCTTGAGGGCAAGGACTGTCTTTTGCTTTTTGTTGTATATCCAGTACTTATTGCCCGCCTGACTCCATGGTATTCTGTCTCCTTGTGAATGAAGGTGGTTATCTGAGAGTTAGAAACTGGAGCCACTTCTTAGGCAGATTGTGCCTAGGGGAGAATAGAGCTGACCATATGTTAGTGGATGAGCCCATCCCCTTTGCCCATGGCTCTTCGATCATTTGAACAAGTCATTTCACATTCTCTTTTGCCTGTTTGCCTCAATGTTTCCATCTGTCAAACATGTATTCTATTCTATCCCTTTCTCTGACCAAGTTCCCTGGGTCTGTGAAGATGAGTAAGTTACCATACTTTTCTTAGAAGAGAGAACAAGTAATAATAATAATAACAATTTACATGCATATCATTATTATAATGGCCAAGATTGCTATAGCAGCTATTCCAAATTTTTTCATCTCTCTTTATGCTTTCCATGCTGCCCCTTTGCCCCATCTCAGCTAAATGAAGACCTTGCTTCATACTTTCCTGAAAAAAATAATTATGCTATTTAACAAGTTTCCTCTTCTCTCCTCATTCTCCCAATACCTCCTTCTTTAACTCAGTCTCCAATAAAGAATTGACCCTTCTCCTTGTCAAGGCAACATCCTCTAGAATCTACCTGCCTGCTTGATCCTGGCGCATCCCATATTCTCCAGCAGAATGTAGCCTTTATCATCCCCATTTTCTCACTAATCTTCAATTTCTCCCTATCTACTGGCACCTTACCTGCAACCTCTACAAATATAAGTATTCCTGCCTTATCCGTAAACAACGCTCACTTGATCCTTCCATTCCTGATAGTTACTATCCTAAATCTCCCCTCTCCTTCTTGGTTAAACTCCTTGAGAAAGCCATCTTCATTCATTTCCTCTGCTTCCTCTCTTCTCCCTCTCTTCCTCCTCTTCTTCTTCTTCTTCTTTCCTTCGTGAAGCACTTGGGGTTAAGTGACTTTCCCAGGGTCACACAGCTAGTAAATCCACTGTGCCACCTAGCTGCCCCTTCCCTCACTTCTAAAACCTCAGCAATCTGGCTCCCTACCTTATCGTTAAACGAAAACTCCTCTTTCCAAAGTCACCAATGATCTCCTAGTTGCCAAAGCCAATGGCCTTTTCCCAATCCACTTTCTTGACCTTTCTGCAGCATTTGACACTGTTGATCCCCCTCTCCTCCTGAATACTTTCTCCTATATAGGTTTTAGAAACATTACGCTGTCTTGTTTCTCCTGGGAAGAGTGAGCACAAATTTAGAGCATAATAGTAATGAGACACACATGTGGGATGCACATGCAGCAGCAGCAGCAGCAGCAGCAGCTGCTTACAAATCCTGGCACTCCAGGGCTGGAAAGCCCTTTCTCTCTGCATAGAATCTTCATTTAGCTCCCCTTGCTTAAAGCAGCTTCGGAGGGCAGCTGAGATGCCAGGTTCTGCTCCTCTCCACAGTTCAGTTCACCGTGGCTAGGGCTAAATTTCTCCTGAGGTCGTAACTGGCTCTCTTTTATGCTGCCAGGAATCCCACAGCTGCCTCTGTCTTCCACTAAATGCCTTTCTGTATCTGTATCTGTCTATACTGTGTCTCGATTACCTCAAGGCACCTTGAGCTCTAACTGATGACCCGGATGGGGTGTATCCCTTTGGGTAAATCATTGCTAGATGTTATTGATGTTATGACTGCAAGGGTCTCACTCCACAGCTGCTCTGATCTCTCACTGTCTTCAGCTACTCAGGACTTCAATTAAAAAAAATTTTTTTTTTTAATTTAGACAGATAATTAAAACTCCCAGGTTAATTTGTGTGTTCTGGCGATTTCAGTTGTTCCCTTTGGATTCAATTATATTAGATGTTCATACTTTGTAAATATTTGTAGAGAAACTCCTTAATGCCTCCTTTATACTCATTCTTCATGCCCTTTTGTCAGGGATTAAAAAACAAACAAACTTCTCCATAGCACTTCCTTTCCACATCTATATTATAGCAGATCAGACTGATGATGGAGCCTCTTTTTTTCCAGACCAAGAGTAGCCTTTGAGACAGAGCTTGAGTTTTGTGATTGTATTTGTATTTGTTAATCTTCTTTTAGTGTTCCTGGTGAATATACACCCTAAGTATAATCTTTTTTTCAGTCACCTTTGAACAGGACATGTGTTTACCAAGATGACATATGAAATATGACAACCCTGCTCCATTTGACAGCCCTTCAAATACTGGAAGAAAGGTATCGAGTGCCCACTGAGTCTTTTCTTCTATAGGCTAAATATCCTAGGTTTCTTCAACTGATGTTCATAGGCGTGGACTCAAGGCCCTAGACCATCCTGGACATTCTTTGTATATTCTCCAGTTAATCAATATCCTTCTTTTTTTTTATTTGTTTGTTTGTTTTTGTTTGTTTTTGCAGGGCAATGAGGGTTAAGTGACTTGCCCAAGGTCATACAGCAAGTGTCAAGCATCTGAGACTGGATTTGAACTCAGGTCTTCCTGAATCCAGGGCCGGTGCTCCATCCACTGTGCCACCTAGCTGCCCCTATCAACATCCTTCTTAAACCATGACACCCAGAACTGAATACAATACTCCAGATGAGCTTGGACTAGGACAAAGTACAGTGGAGTGATCATTTGTCTCTTCTTTGAAGCTATGCTACTCTTTTTTTTTTTTTTTTTAGTGAGGCAATTGGGGTTAAGTGACTTGCCCAGGGTCACACAGCTAGTAAGTGTTAAGTGTAAGTGTCTGAGGCCGGATTTGAACTCAGGTACTCCTGACTCCAGGGCCAGTGCTCTATCCACTGTGCCATCTAGCTGCCCCTATGTTACTCTTAATGCAAAGCAAAACTGAATTAGCTTGTTGGGCTTCCACATGTCATTGCTGACTGGTACACTAAAACCCCAAGATCTTTTTCAGAGCAACCGCTAGCAAGCCATGCTTCCACCATCTCTTACTTCTGAAGCTGATTTTGGGTTTCTAAATGCATTTATCCTTATTGATTTTCATCTTCTTAGATTCAGCCCTGTGCTCAGGTCCATCAAGATCTTTTTGGGGGGCAGCTAGGTGGTGCAGTGGATAAAGCACTGGCCCTGGATTCAGGAGGACCTGAGTTCAAATCCAGCCTCAGACACTTGACACTTACTAGCTGTGTGACCCTGGGCAAGTCACTTAACCCTCATTGCCCCGGAAAAAAAAAAAAAGATCTTTTCAGATTGTGACTCTTCAGTCAAACACTTTAGCCTTTCTAGCTTTGTGTTATCAGCAGATTTAAAGAGTATACCATTTTTGCCTTTATCCAAATTACTTATGGATATGTTGAAAAGCATAAAATCCTGCACAATTCCTGGGGTGCTCCACTGGAAACCTCCTGCCATATTGACAATGAACCATTAACAACTCATTTTATCAGTCAGGCCATCTGACCAGTTCTGAATCATCCAATTGTCTAATCCACATCCCTCTATATTCATCACAAAAACAGTATGAAAATTTTATTAAGAGCTTTGTTAAAATTTAGGTAAACTATATTCATAGTTATTTAGGAATCCTGACCAAAAAGTTAATATGTTAATATGACCTGTTCTTGATGAAGCCAGGCTAGTTCTTTGTAATCCCTGCTTTCTTTTCTAGATGTTCCACAACTACTTCTAGAAAGTCCATTCTAAAATTTCCCCAGAAATGAAAGTCAAACTCAAGGACCTAGAGTTTGCAGATTCTCCTATCCCCTTCCCTTCCCTTCCCTCTCCTTCCCTCCCCACCTTCCTCCTCTTCTCCACTCCCCTTCCATCCCCTTCCATCCCCTTCCTTCCCCTTCCCTTCTTCTCCCCTCTCCCATCTACTTCCCACCTCTCTTCTCCCCTCTCCTTTCCTCCTCTCCTCTCTTCTCCCTTGTCCCCTCCCCTCCCCTTCTCTCTTTCTCTTTCTCTCTGAAAACCAAAGTATTTGCCATTCTCTCTCATTTTCCATGACTTTTAAGAAATCACTGATAATGGCTTACCAGCCGTTCTTTCAATATCCCAGGTTAAAGTTTCCCTGGGAGAGGACTTGAATTTATCAAGAACAACTAGGTGCTCTCTTACTGTCTTTTTATTTGCCTTGGCTATCCAGCCTCCCATTTTTCATTTTCATTCAGTCACTTCCAGAGCAAAGATCCTTTCCCCTTGTTAGAGAAAACAGAAACTATACAAACATTGGCAGTTCTGTTTTCTCTCTGGGATCAGTCAACATCATCCTATCCACCCTGGCCACTCTTTGGCCCTTCTTTTTCTCCTCATAGAGTTAAGTGGAATGAATTTACTTTGATTTCACTTTCTCAGAAATAGGCTGCCAGGGGGCAGCTTGGTGGTGTAGTGAATAAAGCACTGGCCCTGGATTCAGGAGTACCTGAGTTCAGATCCTGCCTCAGACACTTGACACTTACTAGCTGTGTGACCCTGGGCAAGTCACTTAACCCCCATTGCCCAGCAAAAAGACAGACAGACAGACAGACAGACAGAAAGAAAGAAAGAAAGAAAGAAAGAAAGAAAGAAAGAAAGAAAGAAAGAAAGAGGCTGCCACATCTCCCCCCCTACATTCTAGCCCCATGAGCTGTGTTCCCCCCACTGTTTGTGGTCAGTGGCTAGACCCTATTTTGATTTAATTACAATATCCCTTGACTTTTACAAAAAGCTATTTACTTTAAAGGAATAACAATAATAGAATACATTTTCCTCAATGTCTCAGAAGCATAATCTACCCTTACTCCAATTCAATGGTGAGGGATAAGGAGGGAGAGAAGTAGGCTCATAACTTAGCTCAGTTCCTATATAGTACTGGTCCCATCAAATTTATTCCCAGAAGTGGCATATGTAAAGTTGCTATCTGTACGGTGGCTAAAATTCTAGCTAAACTGTCTAAAAATCTATTGAGTGGTCACCATAAATTAGAAGCTTTAGCAAGAGTTTAGACTTTTAAGTATTTATTAAGGAGCATAAGAATTAGGAGAGGAGCCAGCATCTCAGATCCACTCAAACCGAGTTCCTGGGCAAAAGAGAGTTCTTGGAGCAGCTAGGTGATGCGGTGGATAAAGCACCAGCCCTGGATTCAGGAGGTCCTGAGTTCAAATCTGGCCTCAGACACTTGACACTTACTAGCTGTGTGACCATGGGCAAGTCACTTAACCCCCATTGCCCCACCAAAAAAAAAAAATGGGGAAAAAAAAAGAAGTACCTATAGCTGATAGGTCGTTTTGAATACCTCCAAAGTTAATCAGAATGCCTCCCCTACACCATGTGATATGTTGACAGGAACCAGGAAAAACATGTCTACATACACTCCCAAGTTTCCCATTCAACAACCAATTCTTCCCCATTCATAAAAATCATATCCAGGGTGGCACAGCGGATAAAGCACCAGCCCTGGATTCAGGAGGACCTGAGTTCAAATTTGAACTCAGACACTTGACACTTACTAGCTGTATGACCCTGGGCAAGTCACTTAACCCTCATTGCCTAATAATAATAATAATAATAATATTTTGTTTAAAAGAGGGGACTGGGCTAGATGGCCCCTTTCATCTCTAGATCCATGATCCTGAATTGAACAAATAAAGATCTCCCTAGAAGGTCAGAGATGTCTGAGACATCAGGGAAAGAACATGACGTATGGAATCAGGACCTAGGTTTATATCCAGTTCCTACACTGGTTGATATACTGATTGTATATCGTCACTATCTATCTCTCTATGTCTCTGTTTCCTCATCTTCAAAATGGTATTCTTGAAACTATACTTACTGGATATGTGCCACCAAATAAGCCTTCTACAGGAAGCCTTCCCTAAAGCTTCTTAAATTCCAGTGCCTTCCCTCTTTTAATTATTTCCTATTTATCCTGGGTGTAGATTGCTTTGTATATATTTGTTTGCATGATGTCACTCCTATTTGATTGTAAGTTCCTTGAAGACAGGGACTGTCCTTTGTCTCTGTTTGCATCCCTAGCACTTGGCACAGTGCCTGGCATATAGTTAGTGCTTAATAAATGTTTATTGAATGGAATTGAATTAAGGTTCCTGAGCCTCTTTTTCCTCATCTGCGAAATGACAATTATGCTTGTACTCCAAGGTTATTGTGAAGAAATTACTCTACAAATCTTAAAGCATAGTAGAAAAAACAAAATTAGCATTGCTATTTACTGGAAGTCACTTAGTGGAAAGAGGAGACTATGCAGATCACATATGATGATTATGGACAATAGTTATTTATTAGCCCAGATTGTTTATAGCCTGAATCTCAAGGAACTCTAAGCCAAGAAGGAGGCAAAACTAGCCAACTAGCAGGGGATGGTGGATAGAGGAGACCTAAATGAAAAGAAAAAAAGATTTTAGTATTCTAGGGATCTGAATCAGATCAACAACTAAGTAGGTATATTTTATCTCCCAATTTGATTCTAAATTCAGCAGCCAGTCTTCAGGTTGAACAGTAATCTTGATGCCTAGAAAGTTTTTGGTCTCCCAGAGTCCTTTCCCCTTATCAGCAAAGGCTTTCTGTGGTTAGTCAAGCCTAGAAGGAATAACACTGGAAGAGGGAGAGTAAGGAAGAGGGGGGAAAGGGGGAGAGGGGGAGGGAGTAATAAAGGGGGGAGAGGGGGAGGGAAAGCAAAAGCACAGGAGGACAAAGATAAATCTTGCCTATGAAGGTCGGCCAGCCCTGTTGTCTCCTAACATCACAATGATACTTGGCGCTCTTCTACCTTTGTATTTGTTCAGCTATCCAATACAGCTTTTCTGTGGGATCTGGAATAAAATCTTTTTTAGATGACTGGAAATTGCCTCCTCCCCACCCTCTCCTGGGCTTTTGACCTGTGATTTCATTAAGAGGAAACTCCCTTAAGCAGGAGAGATAAGGAGTTCATCTGTAACTTTCAGTGAGAGTTGCTTCAGGGCACCAGGAGATGAAGTTATTTGCTCGTGGAGACTTGAGCTGGTGTCAGAGGCAGGAGCTAACCCCTAACTCCAAGACCAGCTCTCTCTCCACTCCACCACACTGTCCCCCAACTAAAGCAGCAGTATTCATCGTGTATTTGCAGGCTTTCTCCTTCCCTATTCTTTCTTCTCCAAGTACACAGATGAGCGTTCCCATATCACGTGATGTTCACCAGTATAGTGATGAATGATTAAAGGCTGTGAAGCAGCTGACCTCACTACGTCCCAGTCTCTCATTCTCTCAGTCTCTAAGTCTTCTCTCTTCTCTCTCTTTGTCTCTTTCTCTGTCTCACTCTGTCTTTCTATTTCTCTGTTTTTCTGCCTGTCTGTCACTGTCTCCCTCTCTGTAGGCACTGCTGAAAAAGAGCAAAGGAATTGTACTAACAGTGTTGGACCTGCAGTCAGGAAGACTCATTTTTGTGAGTTCAAATGCAGCCTCAGACACTTACTAGCTGTGTGATCCTGGGTAAGTCACTTAATTCTGTTTGCCTCAGCTTTCTCATCTGTAAAATTGAGCTGGAGAAGGAAATGGCAAACCACTCCAGTACCTCTGCCAAGAAAACCCCAAATGAGGTCACAGAGAGTCAGACACAACTGAAAACAATAAACAACAACAGTATCTAAGGGCTTCACTTGGGAGAGCTACCAGTCTGAGAATAGAGAATCAAACATTCCACTTATCAGGAGAAAGGAAGAAAGTCCTGCTCTGTGAGGTGAGCCTAGCCTTGGATAAGATCATTCCATCACATCATTCCCATTTGTCCAGCTCAGTCTCTCTTTCTTCCCTTACTCCATCTTAGTAGAGTATTATTTCTTTGAGGAAAGGGATTATTTTTGTCTTTGCATCTTCAGCACACAGCATAGTGCTCAGCATACGGTAAGTGCTGAATAAATGCTTGTTGAATTGAAAATTGAATGGAATTGAACACCCTGAGCTAGTAACATCCATCCCTCAGGCCCATTGGGCCTCAGCACTTGTACAACATTCCCATTTTATACCATGAGTATCATTCATTGAAGTGATGAGATCCAAAGGGCCACTGGTCAGGCTAGACAACTCAATTCAATTTTCAATTCAAAAAAGTATTAAGCACCTACTAAGGTCAGGCTGCAGAGAGCCTGCGTTTCTAGAAGCACTGTAAAAAGGCCCAACCCTGGGGGCAGTTAGGTGGTGCAGTGGATAGAGCACCGGCCCTGGATTCAGGAGGTCCTGAGTTCAAATCCAGCCTCAGACACTTGACACTTACTAGCTATGTGACCCTGGGCAAGTTACTTAACCCTCATTGCCCCGCCTCCCACTTCATGAACTCTACATTCTAGCCAAACTAGGATCCTTGCTGTTCCCTTGTACATGGCATTCCATCTCCTCTCTCCTCCTTTTTTCTCTCTCTGTCTCTCTCTTTCTCTGTCTCCCTCAAACACTTTCAGTTTTATTGATTATTTTACATTATAAACATTTATAGATAACTCTTACTTTGTGAGGTCTCTTGTAACACTTTAACAAAACTGTTAATATAGTGACCTCAAATGGAAGTTCATGTTATCTTTCAAATCTAGTACTTTATCCCACCTCACTATTTTAATGACATCTTTTTTTTTTTTTTGGCAGGGCAATGAGGGTTAAGTGACTTGCCCAGGGTCACACAGCTAGCAAGTGTCAAGTGTCTGAAGCCAGATTTGAACTCAGGTCCTCCCAAATCCAGGGCCGGTACTTTGTCCACTGTGCCACCCAGCTGACCCCCCTACCTCACTATTTTAAAAAATAAACAGAAATCTATTTTCTCTCCTTCCTATCCCTTACCTTACTGGAAAAAGGAAGGAAGGAAAAAAGGGAGCAAGGAAGGAAGGAAGAGAACATTTCTTTAGCATGTTTGTTGAATCCTGCCTCACACATACTAGCCAAGCCTTTCATTTTATAGATAAGGAAATCAAGGCCCAGCAAAGTGGTTTATTTGCCTTTTTTGTTTGTTTGAGGGTTAAGTGACTTGCCCAGGGTCACACAGCTAGTAAGTGTCAAGTGTCTGAGGCCTGATTTGAACTCAGGTCCTCCTGAATCCAGGGCCAGTGCCTTATCCACTGCGCCATCTAGCTGCCCCCAAAGGGATTTATTTGCTTAAGGTCACACAGGTAGTGTGGGGGACCTTGGCTCCAAAGCCAGTGATCATTCTGTGTCAGGCAACCTTTTGATCCCTATAAGAAAGTAGAATAGGTTGATGTCTCTGTTAACCTTTCACCTCTCTGTTTTTTGCTACAAGGAGTAAACATTCATGTTTGAATGTTTTATTTCATACCATGACTTTCCCTCTGTTGATTTTTTACATTCTCTCCTATGTCTGGCTTGTACATAATTGTTTGCATGCTGTATCCCCCCTTAGATTGTAAGCTCCATGAAGGCAGGGACTATCTTTTGCCTTTCTTTGTATCCCTAGCACTTAGCACAGTGCCTGGTACATAGTAGGTGTTTAATAAATGCTTGTTGACTGTGTTTGTTGCCAATATGCATAGTCAAGCAAAACAAATCCCCACAGTGGCTATACACAAAGATAGACGTGTCTCATTCTGTACCCTAAATCCACCACCCTTCTATAACGTAATGACAGCATGTTTCTGGAGTCACAAATGGTCGTTGTATTATTATATCTGGGCTTTTACATCTCATGCTGGGAATGCTTCCTGGACTCACCTTAGCTTCTTGGAATCCTCAGCTCCCTGCCAGGCTCAGCCCAAATGTTGTGGGCCATAAGGGTTTTTCCTGATTCCCCCAGTTTGGGGTTCTTCCCACCTCAACACAAGTTAAGCTTATCAACTCCCTGAGGGCAGAGACTTTTTCATTTTAATCTCTATACCCCTAGCACCTAGCACAGTGGCCACCACATAGCAAGGAGGAGCAAATGCTTGCTAAAGTGAAGTGAATTGACTCGGAATCTGGCAGAATTGAGCCCCTTCTGCTTCTCTCCTCCCTGCAGGAAATACAGGAAAAGGGCGTGACTGCCCTGGGAAGCAGAGGAACAGGACAGACTTCTCTGGCTCCCTTTCTTCCCATGGTCTGAGCTAAGGCTTCCGAGGCAGGCCAGGTGAGTGGTCTCTCTTGCTGTACACTGCCAGTCTGGCGTTGTCCCCTCCCCTATTATTAGGGACATCAACTCATTCCACCATCTGTGGGCTATGGGAGGGTGGGTCAAAGTCAAGGAAAGGTACAGAGTAAGAGGGGAGGATGAAAGAAGATAATGAGAAGGAAAGGGCAGAATCAAGTTTGTGGGCTCTAGACAGAGGTAAAAAAAATTTTTTTTCAGGGCAATGAGGGTGAAGTGACTTGCCCAGGGTCACACAGCTAGTAAGTGTCAAATGTCTGAGGCTGGATTTAAACTCAGGTCCTCCCGAATCCAGGGCCGGTGCTTCATCCACTATATCACCTAGCTGCTCCCCAGAGGTGAAAATTCAATCCACTGAACATGTATTAACCCATCATCAGTTACTATGCATAAACTAGTGTTCGCTGTATTTCTGACCTGTCTTCAGGATTGTTCCTCTAGCGTTTTCTTTTTTAGGGGAATTAATCTTCATGTCCAAAGAGTTATTAAACTGCCTCTACCCTTTGTCCCAGCAATGCCACTGCTAGGTCTATTTCCAAAGATGGTTAGGGAAAAAGGAAAAGAACCTATGTGTTGTAAAATGTTTATAGCAGCTCTCTTTGTGGTAGCTAAGAACTAGAAATTGCCTGAATGCTCATCAACTGGGGAATGGCTGAACAAGTTGTGGTATATGATTGTGATGGAATATTATTGTGCTATAAGAATGGTGAGCTCGATTGTCTTAGGAAATGATGGAAAGACTTGCATGAAATAATGTAGAGTGAAATGAGCGGGATCAAGAGAATATTGTATACAATACAGCAGTATTGTGTTTTTTTGTTTTTTTTGTTTTTTTAGTGAGGCAATTAGGGTTAAGTGACTTGCCCAGGGTCACACAGCTAGTAAGTGTTAAGTGTCTGAGGTCAGATTTGAACTCAGGTCCTCCTGAATCCAGGACTGGTGATCTATCTACTGTGCCACCTAGCTGCCCCAGCAGTATTGTTTTTAAGAATTACTTTGGGCAAATAAGTCATTTTAACTATTATAAATACCCAAATTAATTATAAAAGATATATGAATAGGGGGCAGCTAGATGGCGCAGTGGATAAAGCACCGGCCCTGGATTCAGGAGTACCTGAGTTCAAATCCGGCCTCAGACACTTGACACTTGCTGGCTGTGTGACCCTGGGCAAGTCACTTAACCCTCATTGCCCTACCAAAAAAAAAAATTTAAAAAAAAGATATATGAATAAAGGCACTATCTGCATCCAGAGAAAGAACTGATAAATAGAAGGATGTATAGAATAATTCTACATATATATACCCATTTGTGCTTAATGGGGGGGACTGGGGGGAGAGAGAAGAAAAAAGGAAAGAAAGAAATTTAGATAACTTTATTATATATTTAAAAGTAAGCAATGCATAATAGATTTGCAATTTCATACTATTATGAAAATACTTGTTTTATTCAATAACTTAAAAAATTAATTTATAACAAAAAACTTTGATTCACATTGTATTTAAATGATCACTAGTTAGCATTCCAAATGTATCTTAGCTAAAACTAGTTAAGCCCTAATTTAGATGGTTATGAAGTCAGTACCTTTGATATTGCTTAATACTTAAGATTTTATATCTCTTAGTATGGAGGAGGAAAAATGTTGTTGCTTATCATTACGTACATTTAGACCAAATTTGTATCTGCACTGTTAGTATGAGTGACAAAATGGGTAATACACTATTGGATTTTTACACTATTGGATTCCATCCAGGGGCAGCTAGGTGTCGCAGTGGATAAAGTACTGGCTCTGGATTCAGGAGGACCTGAGTTCAAATCTGGCCTCAGACACTTGACACTTACTACCTGTGTGACCCTGGGCAAGTCACTTAACCCTCACTGCCCCACCAAAAAAACCTAACAAAACAACAAACTATTGGATTCCATCCATATGTGTGTTTGTTTCTGCATATGTGGAGTAGAGGTTATGTTTAACATCTCATCAAAGAGTGTGCAACCTAGTATAAATGATAAGAACATGCACATGAAGAACTACAAGGCAAAATGGTATAAGACATTGGCAAAACATCCAGAGGACTTGTTTTGGGAGGTCAGGGAATGGAAAGACCACTCCTGACTGGCAGCAGGGTCAGCAAAGGCTTTACAGAGAAGATGGCATTGCAGTAGTGTCTGGGAGGATGGGTAGAATTTCAACAGGCAGAGCTGGGGGTTGGGATGGGGGTGCTGCCCAAGCAGTGAGCAGAGCTGAGCAATTGGCATGAAAATGAGGGGGAAAGGAAGAGGGAGCAGAACATTTACTGAATACATGACTGACTTGGCAGCAGTGTGGAAACAGGGTCAGGAGTGGTGTGAGATAATGTTGCAGAGATCAGGTGAGCAAAATGAACCCTATCACTCTACCTACCTAGAAGGGAGGTATTGTGTATAAAAGGAGCAGGGAGGGAAAGAAAAAGAACCCTGAGTAGAGCTGACAACCTCTGGCCAGGATTCCTGCCTTTTCTGCACCTAGATCCCTTGTAAGAAAACAAGTTATGTGGGATTGAGAGAAAAAATCTTTCCCCTGAGGTCAGAACTTTATTCTGGTTGTTCCTGTTTATGTTCCAATAGGAGTAGGGTTGAGGAATCCTTGTCTAATATTTCCCTCACAATAGTACCGTGAGACAGGTGGCTATTATTATTACTGTTATTATTATTCTCACTTCACAGATGAAACTGTGTTTCTGGGAAGTTGAGTTACTTGCCCGTGATCATGCATCTTTTACATACCAATTTGTTGTCCTGGTGATCCTATATAACTCCCAATCATGGAATTTCACAATCTCCCAAAGGGTAATAGAAAGTCACATGGTGAGTATATATACAATGCAACTTATTGCTGATAGATTGAAGGCACGAAATGTCATAAAAGATAAGGGAATGTATGATCATAGAAGGGGGTGGGCCACTCATATGTATCTGAGACCTATATGAACCTAGGTCTCCTGGCTCCAAGCCTTTTGCTCTATTAACAGATGGTTGCCTGTGGTCACCCATTTAGGAAGTATTCAAGGTAGGGTTTGGGTCCACATCTCTTGACCCCATGTTGAGTTGTCTTTCTCCTATTTCACTGAAAAGGTATCAGGGTTGTATAGATGTAGGCTTTTGATCCTGCTATGGGACTTTTGTGTCTTTAGAATAAGGTGATTGGATTAGGTGACCTTTAAGGTCCCTTCCAATTCTCGGCTGATTCTCTTGGAAGCAGGGTAAAGTTTTGAAAGAGGCCCCCTTTGTCTTGGGCACCCCTTCTACTTTCCCATCTGCACCATCCCAACAGGTCTAGTACAGATTGCCCTGACCCCCTTCCTCTATACACACTCTGGCACCTCTCTCAAACCTGCCCTACTTCCCCAAGTGTTATGTTCACCAAAATTAACTTCTACCCTTTCCCCTTCTTTAGGGAACCCCTATTCCCTCAGTGCAATCGTGGTTATCTGCATATTCCAGGAAAATCAAACTGAACTAATTTATTCTAATGTGGGACTGAATGACCTGGAAATACCTAGAAGCGTTCACATTTTTTTTTTTTGCAGGGCAATGGGGGTTAAGTGACTTGCCCACGGTCACACAGCTAGTAAGTGTCAAGTGTCTGAGGCCGGATTTGAACTCAGGTACTCCTGAATCCAGGGCCGGTGCTTTATCCACTGTGCCATCTAGCTGCCCCCGTGTTCACATTTTTTTTTTTTTAATTTTTGCAGGGCAATGGGGGTTAAGTGACTTGCCCAGGGTCACACAGCTAGTAAGTGTCTGAGGCTGGATTTGAACTCAGGTACTCCTGAATCCAGGGCCGGTGCTTTATCCACTGCGCCACCTAGCTGCCCCCCCGTGTTCACATTTTTTAAAGAGGATGATTGTTATCCTGAATAAATCCACACCTGGCCATTCTTGTGTCCTCACTGTCCCTTCCCCAGAAAACAAACAAAGCGGAAATGAAATGAAATAATTCAAGCAATGTAGATGTCTTAGGCAGTTATAGGCAGGCCATCTCTAACTCTACCCTGGGGAAGCTCTCCTAAACTCATTATGGTTTTTGGCAACTTCTTTCTTTTTTCTACATCTGTAAATGAAGATTCCCATAAGTTTTGTTTTGTTTTTGGACAACTCCCTGGATGGGCCAAAGAAGTCTCTGGCATGGAAAGATAGGGGCAGCCCTTTGTATGTATCTGAGGTTTATAAGTCAGGACTGCAGGTAATTAAATGCCAACCCTGTACTATAAACCAGATATTTCTTGGGAGGTCAGAAGAAGAGAAATCTGTGGAGGCCAGAAGAGTGAGGAAAAGCTTTAGGAAAGACACTGGACTTGGCCTAAATGTAAAGAATGGGTATGCTTTAGAAATGCAGAAGGGAAAAAAATGCAGAAAGGGGAGAGGGAAGCTTGGCTTTAGGAACAAAGGCCAAGAAGGAGGATGGGGTGGGACAGTTATGAGGAAATCAATCTGGCCTGATTGCTGAGAGGTGGGGGACTGAGGAATAGTGGGCAAGATAAGATGGAGGGCTGAAAATCTAGAGGGCTTATAGGAACTGCAGTGGAAGTATACCTAGATGAACATGTTCCTTTACAGCAGATTTAGTCATGTTTTAGAATATGCACACAAAACCAAAACTTTATAAATCATGCAGTCATGGACCTTGAATCAAAGGCAATGAAGAGATTCATAGCAGACAAGAGCAGACTGTAGACTGTTTCCAATGACCACATATGCAAAAAAAGAGAAAAAAAGTGACATAAGGTATAACACTAAAGATAGGGGTGTTTAGAAAAGGAGGTAGTTCTGGGAACGGTTGTGTAGGCCTATAGTCCCTACTACTGAAGAGGCTGAGGCCAGTGGATCACTTGAGTTTGGGAGTTCTGAGCTTCAGTAGGGTTAAAGTAGCACAAATATAGTGAACCTCTGGGCTGCTAGCCTACATAAAGTAGCAGCATGGGTTGAAAACTGAGCAAGTCAAAGCACATTCATGAATGGCTAGTGTACTTAGAGTGTGGGAGAGATAGGGAGATAGAGGAAGGAAGGAAGGAAGGAAGGAAGGAAGGAAGGAAGGAAGGAAGGAAGGAAGGAAGGAAGGAAGGAAGGAAGGAAGGAAGGAAGGAAGGAAGGAAGGAAGGAAGGGGAAAGGAAAGGAAGGGAAGAAGGAAAAAGAGAAAGAAAGAAAGAAGGAAGGAAGGGGAAAGGAAAGGAAGGGAGGAAGAAAGAGAGAAAGAAAAAGAAGGAAAAGAAGGGGAAGGGAGGAAGGGAGGAAAGGAGGAAGAAAGAAAGAAAAAGAAAGAAAGAAAGGAAGGGGAAGGGAAGAAGGAAGGAGGAAACCGGCCACAGTTATAAGGCTAAGAGATCCCTTACCTAGATAATCCACTAATACCCGTAAATGAATACCTAGAGGAAGGGCTTTTAGCACATTGAAGATCCTCTTCTATGAGAGAACATGGATGCAAAGATATCTGACATTGCTACCAACTGCACCCCTTTTGTACTTCTTTGACTTTACCATTGTCCCAATAAACTCATGATTGGGAAATCTCATCTTGTCAGATCCAATCAGCCTTGTTATACCTCCTCTATTTGTTCCTTTCATTGGAGGGTGGAGTCATATGCTCCCCCCATTTAAGGAGAGGAGACCGGACAGACTTTTCCTAAAACATCTCTTCATTTCCCACCTGGCTGTACCCGTTTTGGACTTCTTTGACTTCTTCATCATACCATGGTGCTGGGTATCTCCTCTCTCCCCCTTTCAGCTTTCTTTTGTATGCCATCTTTCTCCATTTGATTGTAAGCAGTTTGAGGGCAGACACTTTCTTTTTCATATTTTTATCTCCATCACTTAGCACAGTGCCTGATGAGTACTTAACAATGTTTATTGACTGCTTATTGACAATTGGAAAGGATGGATTTTAATCTGAGACAATTTTGATAAGATTACAGATAATTTTCTTACCCATAGCTTTTAATTTGGTTCCCTACAAGTAAAGACTTTTATATAAAATTGTGAATAATAAAAATAGCTCACATTTATATAGAGTATTCCAATTAATGAAGAGGTTGATTGAAATATATTATATATTTATATTATATATTAATATAATATATTCTTTCATTTTGGGAAAGAACACTATACTTGGGAGTCAGGGGACCTGCGTTCAAGTTCCTACCCAACTCAGCTGCTTCCTTGTTGTATAACTTTGGGCAAATCACTTGGCCTCTTTGAGACTCAATTTCCACAGCTGTAAAATGGAGATGATGTGCTCTTCTGGAAACTCTACTTCTTCTGCTCTCCCTAGTTATATCTTTGACATGTTTCAAGGGGCGCCTTCTTCCCAAAGCCTTCTCTGCCCTCCATCCTGACCATGGGATTATAGATTTAGAGCTGGAAGTCTAGCCAGGTCATCTAGGCAAGTCTTAAGGTCATCTAGTACAGATTTTTAAAATTTTACAAATGAGAAACTGAGTCCCAGGGAGGTTAAGTCCCCTGACCAAGGTCATACTTTCTTAAAGTATGAAGTAGGAGAACTAGGATTTGAAGACAGGCACTACTCCAAATTTGTTGTTTGTCCTTCATTTTTTAAGAGGAACAGTGCCAGCACAGGGTGATGTCTTGACTAGTTCATGAACTGGATTTAAGTGAGGCAGAGTTGCATAAAGTTGTCAGCCTCATTCTCTCTTCCAGAGTCATCAAAATTCAGTGGCAAGTCAAAGTCAGGGCAACTGGTGATACAATGGATGGCCTTGGCATCTTTGATGTCTTACTAAACTCTAAATTTAGAGCTACTGGACCACCACAACATTCTTTCTGTCTCTTTCTCTGTCTCTCCCTCCCCCTCCTCAGAATTTCTTCTTTTTTGTTTTTTTGTTGTTTTTGTTTTTTTTTCTTTGCAGGGCAATGAGGGTTAAGTGACTTGCCCAGGGTCACACAGCTAGTAAGTGTCTGAGGCCAGATTTGAATTTAGGTCCTCCTGAATCCAGGGCAGGTGCTTTATCCACTGTGCCACCTAGCTGCCCTCAGAATTTCTTTAATATTTATAGTCTGTCTCACTAATTAGGGACTTATTCATTGACTTGTATTGTTATTTAATAGCATTACTTCCCTACTGCTCACCCTTAATGATCTCATCCAGGACCTGGGTTTCATTTCCAATTTCTTTTTTTTTTTTTAGTGAGGCAATTGGGGTTAAGTGACTTGCCCAGGGTCACACATCTAGTGTTTAAGTGTCTGAGGTCGGATTTGAACTCAGGTACTCCTGAATACAGGGCGGGTGCTCTATCCACTTCGCCACCTAGTTGCCCCCTCATTTCCAATTTCTAAAGCAGATATCTAAATGGGTAACTCCAGCCCCTATTTCCTCCTAGAGTCAATCCAGTCCTGTATTTCCAACTGCCGGCTGTATACTTCCACCTGGAGTTTTCCCAGGTGCCTAGATTGCACCACCTTCTCATCTCAAGCCTCTTGTTCTTTCACAGGTGTCATCTTTCTTCCAAGAACCCTTCCCCGATTCCTTCACTTTAGTTCTCTCTCCCTCCTCAAATAATCTTGTTCTTACTTATCTTGTGTATATGTTGTAAACCCCCCCCCCCCCCCCCCCCCCCCCGCCATGTAAGCTCTTTGACAGTACAGCAACCCGGCAGCACAATGCCTACCACAGAGTAGTCAAGCACCTCGAACTCGCGTCCAAAATCCATCATCTTTCCCCTTACATCCGGGCCCTTCTGCTCCCTTCCTTTATCTCTGTGGATGGCACCACCATGCTTCTACTAGTCACCTAGGCTGGAATTCACGAGCTAGCCTTTCTTTGAGTCTTTGGCAGGCTTCGCGATAATGAACTTTTCACTTAGAGGTTAGTGAAAACAGGTGTAATTTTTCGTCCCCGTTCAAGCTCACGGACCTGCTGAGAAGTATCCACAGACCCCTTGGGGGTTCATTAGACTGTCTTAGAATGTAAGTTCCTGGAGGGCAGGAATTGTTTTATTTTCCTATGTGTATACCCAGTGCTTCGCATGTAGTGAATGCCAAATAAATGTTTTACTCATGCGTTCATCTTGCTTTAATACTAAGGTCTTTCTGAACCTCATGGCTTGCTCCCGTGAAAAATCTCCATCACCTGGAATACAGTAGGCACTTAATAAATCCTCCTTGGACGAAGTGCGTGAATAGAGCTCTGAATGAGAATCCTACAAGCGCGTATGGAACCTTAGGGCTCCGCTGTGGCCACGGGGACACCATCGCGCTGACACTAATACAAGGAGAAGCTGTCATTGCTTCCTTTTTCTTCCTCTGCCGGGTGGAAAGCCGGGAAGGTCAGTTTGGGGTCTAATATGGCGCCGCCCTTACACCAGCGGCCTCTCGGCATGGGGGCCGCCATGTTGTCCTACGTGATCTCCACCGCGGTCGGGCCCGGCTGGTGTCAGACGTGCGGACGTATGGGGCGGGCCTTGGCGTCAAGGGTCTCGTGACAGGTACTTCCGCTCGGGGCGGCGGCGGTGGCGGAAGTGAGAGCGGAGCCCTAGTGTTGGCCATAAAGCCCGAGGCGGAGACGGCGGCGGTGGTGGAAGAGGGAGGAGGAGAAGGAAAAGGGAGTCTCGTCGAGCGGACTCGGAACGTCCACTCTCCTGCTGCCCTGCTCGCCGAGTCCTCGAGACGCATCCGGCATCGCTCCCGAGCCCCGGAGGAGCCGCCCGCCCTCTCGCCTGCGGTGAGCCGCGGGCCCAGCTGCCCCCTCCGTCCGTCCGTCTGTCCGCCGGCCCACTCCCGGGCCCCCTCCGCCCTTCCCCCTCCCACTGCCCCGTCCCTCAAGACAGGGGCCTAAGGAGGGTCCTGAGCCAAGGACCGGGGCTCCCGCCTCCCCGGCGCCCCAGGCATGAGGCGGGAGGTTCCGGGGCCTCGTGGGAGGGGTCCGAGAACTGGCCAGGGGCCCCGGGGCCGGTCAGAGGCAGTGGGACCCGGACGGGCACGTCGTCGGGGGCCCGAGGCTCGCCCTTCTTTCCTTGGCGGGCCGCCCACGGCCGGTGCATAGGGGCCGGTACGGTCAGCTGTCTGGGATTGTTTACTAGACGCTCCGTGCCGTGAGGGGGGAGGAAGGGGCGGCCGTCCAGCTGGCCTTCGGGGCCGCAGAGCCGCGTGGGCTTGGTTTCTCAAGTGGGTCGGCCTCCGAGCTTTGCGAACAAGGAGGTAAGGTCGGGACGGATTTCGGCCTTGTGTAATGATGAAATTAGTGTTGGTGGCTCCTCACAGGTCCTCGGTGTAAGGGGGAGGAGGACAAAACAGCGATTTTCCGTGACAGTTTCCCGGGTCGTAGTCGAGGGTGCCGGGATTTGTCACGAGTGTCAAGGCTGTGAGCCCATTAAGTTATTAAACTCGATTCTTTTGTTTGGGAGAGGCTCCCCAGAACACCTGAGTCAAGCTGAATCAGTCCAAGTCATGTGGTCAGTTTGCTTTTCCTTCATGTTGGGTACATGTGAGACCCTTCAGGCCATGTAAGAAGACAGAGGGCTTTTTGTGATCCACATGTTTCAACTGATCGTGACTCCTTTGTGGGGTGAAGTTCTAGAACTTGGTGGGGGAGACTAAATTTGGGTCTTGCCTAGTAGCTTTCTGTGATTATCCTACTGAGTTATGTTCAGTAGGTTAAATATACATCTTGAATGGAATCCTGAAGCTTGCAGTGACTTCTCGTGCTGCCTGATATTGTTTTTGGCAAAGCTTTTATAGAGCTTCTTCAACAGCAAGGAACAGTTCTTTGCTAAAGCCAGGAATTCAGCTGGCAGTTGCAACTTCAAGCACACTTGTGTATAGTGCCAGTAACTTAGGAGCACTTGACTGCTGTCAGGAGTCTTACCTTTGTTAAAAGATAAACTATTAAACTGAGACTTTAGAAGCTGGCCTTCTGCTTATTTCTATTACTTTTACATGAATTTTGGCAAAGATAGAGTGAGATAAGTGAAGATCTACCGTGTTTGAGTGTTCATACTCCCTTTAAAGCATCATATCTTCTCCTTGGATACCGAAAGAATAAGTACTGTCTATTCCTTGTGACATTAGCAGCTGATTTAAACACATGACTTGTCATCAGTGGATTAATAAAGTCTGTCCAGATTGTTACTCTTTTCAGAGTACTGGGGTCTTTCCAGAGGTGCTGCATGAAAACTTGGTGTTAAGTAGGGTAACTTGCCCATAGTGGATGGTTCAAATATTTCTTGATAAGGGAAATGAACCTTGTATCAAGAGGCAGAATAATTTGAATTTGGTATTTCCCTAGAGAATGTTATCTTTAAAACTGCCTAATATTAAAAGCCTACTGTGTGTCTGTGTGTGTGTGTTTGTGTATTTGGCTTTAACAATGGTTTATAAGTAGAGGGTTTTTTGGGAGGATGGTGGATTCCAGATGAAAGCAGAAGCAAAGATGGGAAGGTGGAAAAGAAGAGCTTTCTGATTTAACTTAAAATAGTGATTCCAGCTTTTTGTTGATTTTCATTCTGTGAAGTACTCTTTTTAGTTTTCCTTGGATTTATAAAGGAACATTACTATCAGAGACTGTTCTCCAAATGGCAGATCTTTTTTGTGACTGAGAATTTGCATGGAATAAATTTGGATATCATAGAAATATACAGTGGAATGATGGGACTTTGGAAACATACAAACTTATTCTCTGAAGGGGAACATGTGTGTGTGTGTGTGTGTGTGTGTTTGTGTATGTCTTGGAATAGCTATTAAATTCTTTCTTATTTTTATCAACCCAGATTACAAGGTTAACACATGATAATTTGGGTTATATTTGGAATTTGTTGGGTGAGGGAAATATCTTTTTAGGTTGAATTTTGAGGAAAGCTAGTTAATTTTGCCACTGTACCTTTGTGACAAATTTACCCTTAGGGCTTCAGTTGTTGCTTAAAACATAGCTTTAATTTGGGGGATTAGATACTTTTCCTTGTTGCTTTAGTGGTGTTTTTTTGTCAGATGAGTTCCTCATATCTGTGTTCTGCTGATTTGCAGATGTTAATGACTTGTTGAAATGTATTTATTGAAAGGTTTGAAACAGTCATACTGGTTATAAACTAGATTCCCTATTTAGCAGATGTGATTGAGGAGATTGCACACTTGGAATACATACTATCAACTACATTCAACATATCTTTGTTAAACATGTTACCCGTGTGAAATGCCTACATCTCTCATTCCTTTTTTTTTAGTCCAAACAAGGATTTTTGTTTAGGGGTTTATAGTAAGATCGTGTGGATCAGAGGGACACCGATGTTTCAGAAGAGCAGTATTTTGACACTTTATCTCATGTGATTATTTGCAATTACTTAATGAAGGAACACTTGGAAGCTCTGATCACATAGTCCTTCAGCCTTATGGCATATGTGATTTAGAGTTGCCTACAAAGTGGGAGGAATCAAAATGCAAAGAAAAAAAAATTTGTTGTTGTTGATGATTTTAAAAACCCTCCCCCAACTTAGCCATTTATTTAGCTAGAGGATTTTAGTCCTTTTGAGCTTGAGCCAAATTGCGAAGGAAGCACTGTGAATTAAGTTTTGTCAGTGTCATGTGCATTTGATGTATCTTTCATAGGTAAATTAATGCAAAATAGAACTGAGCTCTCAACAGTGATTTTACCTGAAGTTTGTCTTTTGTATCTCCTGAAAACTGTCCAACTCTCTGCTGAGAACCTAGTATTAGTCTACAATCTAAAGAAATTTAAACATAGAGCTATGACAAATTTTAGTAGATACTGAACTAAAGAGTCAAGGGGTGGGAATGGGAACTAGGAGGAGGCTTCCTCCGTATTAAGGCTAAACAATGGTTCACTTGGCACTGATGTCATCTTCTGAAGAAGAATTTAGGGTATAGAAATAAGTGCCTGCTTCTCTTTTCTTCTCAGACCCTGTGTTCCAAAGCTTACTGTTTTACTGCTGACTCTTATCTCATATATATATAACATTGTTATTGAATTCTCAGTTGCATTTCTTTGTGTTATCAAACTACTATCTATTAATTCCATTTAAATAGATTTCTTTTCTCTTCCATCTGCAGTTTGCTGCAGTAACATTTTGCAATGTGTTAATCTCAAAATTACGTGCCCCCACATTTTCACTCTTCTTGCCATGGTTTTCTTCCCACTTTTTATACTGAACATAGGGAAAATGGTGTGTATCTGTCTCTTGAAATTCTCCCAGAGTAGTAATGGTGGTTAGTTGTATCAGCTACAAATCAAAGGTGAGTGGTGTGTCAGACAAATTTGAAGAGATCAAATAAATATTTGTTGAATTTAGACCTTTTTTTTTTACTCCTTACAAAGATATATTTAAATTTGAAATCAGTTACAACTCTGGGCTGCAGTTTTCAAAAGCAACTTTTAAGAATAGCTGTTTTCAAAATATTTCATGTTGGGAGATAGCTTGAGAGTTTTGTTTTAGTCCTTCCTTGCTTACTTTATTGCAAATGCTTTACTAAGAGGACAGAAGAACTTCTGCTGTGTGCTGCCCCTCCTTTTTTTTTAAGTGATGTCACCACTTCTGTGGAGATCAATCTGTTTCTGCTTCCCACTTTGCATAGTGCCAAGCAGTGTGAGCTCCATGGATACAGCAAAATTGTGGCAACAAGGTGAAAATTAATGTCCACTTTAGGAATTTTCCAGTTTAATGAGTAAATTACATATGGCCTTCTTGCTTGTATTCGTGCAATGATGTGTATTAAAGATGTGTTTTCCCCCACCCCCCATTTTTTTTTAAGTGTCTAATTGCCTTTTTTTTTTTTTGGTGGGGCAGTGAGGGTTAAGTGACTTGCCCAGGGTCACACAGCTAGTAATTGTCAAGTGTCTGAGGTCAGATTTGAACTCGAGTCCTTCTGAATCCAGGGTCAGTACTTTATCCACTGCGCTACCTAGCTGCCCCTTTCATTGCTTTGTTTTTATCATCCAAAATCCACCTTCTTATACTCTCACACTAAACCTCTCCCTCCTGCCCCTCAACTGAGAATTCAAACAAAACAACCTATTACAAACATATATAGGTCATTGATTTCTTTGTGATAGCTACCCAGTAGCTATTGAGCTAATAACCACAGATGCACGTCCATGAGGCTGACCTTTGATTAAATACCATTACATAGTTTATAAGGATGGAAAAGATCAACTATCTTTATGTCTTTAAGATTTTCAAGAGAATTACTATGGAAAATATTAATAATTCATACTTTATAGTACCTTAACAAACTTTGTAAAATACTTTCCTCAACAGCCTATTAAGGACTGTTGTACGAGTATTTCTTTACAGACCGGAGACAAAGTCTGAGGTCAAGGCATTTGTCTAATAGGTATAGATTTCTATAGCTATTAAGTCTCTATGGTTAGGATTTGAACTCAGGTTTCCGGATTACAGGGCCACAATGCTCAGTTGTCCCGTACTGTCTGGATAGTGCTCTTTGTGTTCAGACTCTGGTATTTGTATCCATTTTAGTTTTTGTTTCTGTCCTTTAGTAGACTGGATGCTTCTTGCAGTCTTGAGGATTAGTCACAGTGCTTGGCTTTGTCTTGCCTCACTTCTAGTGCCTCTTTTCCAGTGGGAAACAGTCCTGCCAAACCAGGGGGAGTAACTAATCTCCCCTGAGGCCCAGTAAACTGTTCCAGGGAGCCCTCCCTGGGCTGTGCTGCTGCTGCAGATCTTTGTTCAAATGGAGCCACCTTTCTGTGAATGCAGGTCAGTGAAGGAGAAGCTGGGAAAGAGCAGGGCACTGGCAGTGTGCTGAAACTTGTATTACTTAGTGGTGAGTCAGAGCCTGCAGTCTGTCTGGGGAGCAACACGAATACACACACACAGGTGTGCGAGCTAAAAACACATATAAGGGAACACTCAGAATATAATCGGTATAGTGAAAATTATGGAAATGGGTTGTATTGAGGTGGATGGTGTTAAACAAGAAATAATGACATACTTTACATTTCCACCTCTAGACCCAACATAGATTTCCGTTGTTCTTAAATATTTCAAATAATCAAAGTAAATCTGTCAGTTTGGATCTGATGACTAAATCCCGTGGTCTTTTCTAAGTCCTCATTCTTTACCTTTTTGTGCTGTTGAACATGCTCCCCTCACAGATGGTCTTATCTTTTTTTAGATTTCTTGATTTTCTTTTCTTTCTTTCTATTTTTTTTTTTGCCAGGGCAATGAGGGTTAAGTGACTTGCCCAGGGTCACACAGCTAGTAAGTGTCATGTGTCAGAGGCAGGATTTGAACTCAGGTCCTCCTGAATCCATGGCCGGTGCTTTATCCACTGTGCCACCTAGCTGCCCTGATTTTCGTTTCTTAACAGTGCTCTCTCTGGGTTCCTCTCCTACCTGTTGGGTCACCATGCCACTGTCCAGTTGCAACTGCTCAGTTTCCTTTATTGGGCCATCTATCTCAGCTTACCTTTCTGCCCCCAAGTAACTGTATGTACCTCAAAACTCTCTCCTGTTGCTTTCTCTCTATACTCACTGGTTCAGTCACTTTAGTCATGTCCAACTCTTTCTTGACTCCATTTAGGGTTTTCTTAGTGACTTGCCCAGGGTGACACAGCTAGTAAATGTCTAAGGCCAGATTGGAACTCAGGAAGATGAGTCTTCCTGACTCTAAGCCTGGCACTGTATACACTGCACCACCTATGTACCAGATACTGGTCCTGGCTTTGTTCCTGGATAAATGGTACATATATTCTTTTGGGTTAGGGTTGGAGGGTGGGAAAAACTGGGCAGGGATGACATGTACACATATAGGTAAAGTTATGTAATGGGGGAGCACTAATACCTAGGAGAAGCAGGAAAGACCTCAAACTTGAGTTGAACTTTGAGGTGAAAATGAGGAGGGCTTATTATTCCATGCCTGTCAAACACCTGGAGAAAAATAATGGAATTCTCTATGTGAAGATCAAGTGAATCAGTTTGACTAGACCATCAAGGCAGTGGATAGGGTTGGGCTTGGAATCGGGAAGACTCAGGTTCAAATCCTGCCTCAGACACTGCCTGGCTGCATGACCCTGGGCAAATCTCTTCCCAGCTTCATCTGTAAAATGGGAAATGCTATTGCATCTGCCTGAAAGAGTTGTTGTGAGGAAAGAATGAGATAATGTGTAAAACACTCTGCAAACCTTAAAGTGCTATATCCGTTCTACCTATTATAGCTATTAATGCGTAGGGTGACAAAGAATAATGTGCAATATATTGGAAAGAGAGTCTGGAGTTTGTGTAGGGCTTTAAATGTCAGATAAGAACTTGTGTTTTACCTGAGACAATAGAGAGCCACCAGAGTTTTCTGAGCAAGACTTACATGCTCAGACCTTCAGGCATATTACTTTGGCTGCTGTGTGGAGGATAGACTGGAGCCTCCCAGAACAGGAGGCTATTTTTAATAGTTCTAGTAATAGGTTATATGGACCTAGACTCTGGCTCTGTAAGCGGAGAAGGGAATTGATGCCAGAGATTGCGTGGATGGAAAATTGACAGGATGTGGGAGGGAAGGAGAGGGAAGAGTTTAGGATGATTCGGAGGTTTGAACCTGGGTGACTGGAAGGATGGGAAGTTCAGAAGAAGGGGAAGATAAAGAGTTTTGTTTTGGATGTGAGGGGTTTGAGGTATCTACAGGATGTCAGGGGGAAATGTCCCCTAGGTAAGTTGGTACAACTTCCCAATAGACATCCCATAGACATCTGAAACCCAACAAGTCTGAAACAACTTGCTGTCTTTCATAGTAAGCTCCCCACCCCCACCCTCCTTGGACTCTTGCCAAATTGACCTGCTTGGTGCTCTTCATCCATGATGTTGTTTCTCCTTTCTCTGTGCCTTTGCACATATTGTCCCTCGGGTCTGGCATTGTGGATTCCTAGCCTCCTTTAAAATTCAGTCAAGCCTCAGCTCTGTTAGCTCCTCCCTGAGCCCTTTCCATAGTATCCTATACTAGTGCCCTCAGCAGATTATCATATATGTTATTTAATAATAACAGCCAGTATTTATGTAGTGCCTACAACATCCTTTCGAGGTAGGTGCTGTTATGCACATTTTACAGATAAGGGCACTGAGGCAAACAGAGGTTAAGTGGCTTGCCCTGGTCACAGCTAGTAAGTATATCCAGATTCAGATTTGAATTCAGGTCTTCCTGACTGCAGGCCCAGCACTCTACTGTGCCTCCTAGCTGCCTCCAGTATATCCTAACTTGTGTGTTGTTTAAGTGTGCTCCTTGAGGACAAGGATTGCTTAGCAGTCTTCTTTTCTACCACCTAGCTGGGTGCCTGGCATGTTGCTGGTGCTTAATAAATGCTTTTTGTCGTTGAAAAGCAGCCTGTTTAAAAAAAAAAAGCTTTTCCCATTTTAGGTTTGGGATTATATTAATGCAAGTATTCATAGCAGTTAAAAAATTATTGCTTTAATCTCACCTTGAGCTTGTTTTCCCGTTAATAATTGGGACCCGTTCCTGCTAGTAGAATTGGCCCAGATATTGGGCTGTAATATCTGAGGTGAGTCTAACATAGTAGTAGATAGTACCAGCGTTCAGTGCACTTCACTTTGACCTAGTAAGAATACTCCCCATACTGTTAGAATTACTTTAAGGGGGAAGCTAGGTGGCACAGTGGATAAAGCACCAGCCCTGGATTCAGGAGGACCTGAGTTCAAATCTGGCCTCAGACACTTGACACTTACTAGCTGTGTGACCCTGGGCAAGTCACTTAACTCTCATTGCCCCGGCGAGCCTCCCCCCCACCCCCCCAAAGAATTACTTTGTTAAAAATGACATAGCATTTTGACTGCAGTTGGTAACAGTGGCAACTTTCACCTTTAACAGACTATTGTACAGGTTACATATGATATTCACACATTGTCTCTGTTAAATGTACGATATTCTCATCCTGCAGAGTAAATTTCCTCACAGCATACTGGTTAGGATTTTGTTACATTGTAGATAGGTGTGCTAAGAGAGTTTAAGCTTTTCAGAGATGAATTGTTTTCTCTTTTGAAAAATAATGTTTCATTGAGGACTGTGGTGTGGGGAATGAAGACGTGTTCCCTCTGAGAGTTTACGTTCTTTATTAGAGTAAAGGAGTTATTACCTTACTACATTGAAAGGTAGTTAAACACACATGACACAAATTAAATGCTGTAGGAATTTTTAAAAGTTGGGGTTTTTTTTCCTTTTCTTCCCTCACCCTCTCACCATTAAAAGCAAAAATTCTTGTAACATATGCAAAGTCGAGCAAAACAAATTGCACGTTGACCGTGTCCCAAAAATGTCTCATTGAGCATCTTATTCTATCATATCTCTGTCAGGAGGAGGTGGGTAGCATACTTCATTAGCAGTTCTCTGTAATTGTGGTTATTCCCCCCCCCCATCCCCTTTTAACGGTGTTATTGTTTAACTTGTTCTGATTACTTCACTTTGCATCAGTTCCTAAGTTCCACTGGAGTTATCCCTTTCCTACTTTCTTATGACAGAGTACTACTTTATTACATTTATATGTCATGATTTGTTTAGATATCCCCTTAGTTTCCAGTTTTTGCTGCTACAGAAGGAGATGCTATAAACATTTTTGTACATGTGGGTCCTCTTTGCTTGATCTCTGGGGTATAGACCTAGAAGTTGTAGGGTTAAAAGATGCGTAGAGTTGAATGACCTTTTTGGATATAGTTCTAAATTGCTTTCCAGACTAATTGGACCAATTTAGAGCTCCACGAACAGTGCATCACTACGCTCATTTTTCTATACCCTCTCCAGCATTGATCATTTTCCATTTTTGACAGCTTTGCTTAGCTGTCTGAGGTAAAGCCTCAGAGTTTTTAATCTGCTTCTTAATCTGCATTCCTTCCATTGATTACTAGTGATTTGGAGGGTGTGTGTGTGTGTGTGTGTGTGTGTGTGTGTGTGTGTAACTTGGTAGCTTGGATTTATTCCTTTGAATACCGTCTTGTTCATATCCTTTAACTATTGGTTGGGGAAATGCTGTAGGAATGTTAGATGACTTTGACTGGACAATAGGAAAAGGCCGAATGAAGGAGATAGCATTTGAGTGGGGGCATTAAAGAATGGGTAGGATATATAAGTAGAATTGGTGCACATGCACACACCAAGATTCCAGTTGGAAGCAGAAGCAAAGGCCAGTAGGAAAGAGACAAGAGTGATGATTTTAGTTTGTTTCTCAAGCAGTAAAAGGTGGCGTGAGAAAGATAGATTGGGCTCACAGAATGGTTGAATTCCTAGAATGCCAGGAGGAAGAAAGCTTTTAGTCTGGGAAACATGCAAAATGGTGCTTTAGAAGGGGCAGTGAAGTAGTTGAAGTACTAACTTAGTCTGGAGATCTTGACTTTTTGCTTGTAAGTATCTGAGGTCAGATTTGAACTCAGGAAGAGAAGTCTTCCTGACTTCACACCTGGCATTCTATCTATTCAGCCACCTAGCTGCTCAGTATTAGGAGGAGAAAAAGTCAAATAAATTGATTGGTTGGTAGTGCTATTATGAAGTCTGGAGGAAAAGGTTTGGTGGTTCTTTGTTAAATTACCCCACCCCACCCCCCAGAGCCAAGTATATATAGATCCCTGGACTATGTCATTGGAGACTTACTGCCATATTGATTGTCTCTTTGAGACCTGCCTTCCATCTTTTTAAGATTTCTTGAGATTATGAGACTTTTTTGGTTATGGCTTTCATGTATTCAAGTGATTCTTAAATCTTCTCCCCTTGATCTGTTTTCCAGGTCAGTTGTTTTGCTATGAGAGACTCAGATTTTACTTTTTCAGTCTTTTGACTTTGTTTTAATATTCATTTGCTTCTGGTCCATCCCAATTTTCAAGGAGTTTATTCTTTAGGGGTAAGGGTTTTTTTTAACCTCTACTGTCAATCTATTAATTCCCTTTCCAATTCTTCTATAACTCTCATTTCTTTTCCAATTTTTTCCTCAAGAGCTCTCATCTCATCTCTTATTTAAAATTTAAAATTAAAAAAAAACTTTTTAAAATGCTTGCTTTTATCTCTTCCAAAAATTCTATTTGAATTTGTACCCAAGGTATGTTTTTCTTCAAGTCTTTTCTTGTAGATGCTTTGGACTCCGAAAGCTGGATATGGAGAGCTTGCAATTCATATTGATAGAGGCAATATCCTTGTGTAGATCTCAGATTTCTTTTGGTGAGTGAAGGGTAAGGATGAGGAAGGCAGTTTACTAAACTTAATTTTTCATAGCATTGCATCTGTGCTGAACACAAAGGCAGGAACATGAGTGTTTTGGTTTTGTGTTCTCTTCCTTTGGCTTTGTGTCTTTAGTTTCTCTATCATCATAATTGCTTTTCTGGTGGGATTTTTTTGGGGGGGTTAAGGATTGGGACATTCTTCAAGACTACTTCCTGGGGCAGCTAGGTGGTGCAGTGGATAAAGCACTGGCTCTGGATATTCAGGAGGACCTGAGTTCAAATCAGGCCTCAGAACCTTGACACTTATTAGGTGTGTGACCCTGGGCAAATCACTTAACCCTCACTCCCCTGCCCCCTGCCTCCACCACCCCCCCATAAGACTACTTCCTGACTTTGGACTTGATATTAAGCTGGGCCCTGCACACTTCTTGAGGAATGGCATGGTTAGAACTGTGCTTTATGAACATCAATTTGGAAGATGGCTTGGAGTGGAGGGAGAGGGATTCTTACCTACTGCTAAGTGGGAGCCTGCTGATGGGTGCCCACAAAATTGATGAGGTAATAGGAGGAGGGTTCAAGTATGCTGGAAGCATAAGGGTGGGAGAATTTTTTTCCTGCATGGCTGCTGGTATTAGTGCTGGTGTTAGATTATGAATTCAAGGCCATTGCTTGCTGCAGAGGGGAAAGAGATTGGAAACTTTCTCAAGATACCAGCTAATGGAAGGAACAGAGTAGGAAAATGAATGATAATAAATGGGGGGGGTCCCCAGGGTGTTGGCTATTCCCTGGAAAGTGAAATATAAGTTGTATTCTCACCCTTTGGTTCCCCTCGGGTCACCCTCCCCAGCCCCTCTTTGGAGCCCATACACACGCCCACTTTGTGTGTGTGTGTGTGTGGGGGGGGTTATTTGTATATGTCTACTACCTATGATGAATTTTTGTATCCTCAAAAACAATCTAGTATAGTATAGTACTTTAAATAGAATTATTAAATAAATAAAAAGTTCCTCCAAAACTTCATAATATGGATCAAACTTTTTACAGCTGATTCTAAACCATTATTCAAGTTCTTTGATTGTTTTGGAATTTCCTTGTGCTTGATACTATATAAAATCATTAAGCTTTAACTGAATAGGATCTGATCTATAGGTGGATGCCTTCTAGGTATGTTCACTTATTGAGTTAGTATGACTGTTGAGTGCTGTCATTAAGTGCCCATCATGATTTTTGTAAAATATCTTAACTGACATGGCAACACTGTTAAAAACCAAAGTAAACCATGCAGGCTGCTGTGCCTGGTACCTGCAAAATGTTTGAACCCAGAAAACAGCTTCTACGTTGATGGGGAGAGGAATCCTTAATATGGAAGGACATGGGCAAGCATTTTACAAGATGAGAAAGAATGGATAGCTTGCTCTCTATACTATAGAGGGAATAACCTCAGAGAGATTCCAGATTTCTTTTGGAAGGTGCAGAAGGTGAGGGAATAGAACTTTACACCAACTACAGGTAGTCAAGGCAGTTTATTAGAGTTATCTTTTCATGACAGTGAATTGGTACTGGACACAAGTGGGCATTCAAATGTTTTATTTTTTAATTCTCTTAGTTCATGCTGTCAAAGCTAATTTAAGAAGCCAACAGAATTAAGACTTGCAGTAATACTTAAAGTACAATATTTAGAACACTAAATTTGGAATTTGAAGTATTTTTCCTTTGCTCTCTGTTTTTTTTTCTTGTAGTATTTGAAAGTACAAAATTTAAAAATCTAGAGGCTCTAAATTGTTGCGTTTTTTTAAAGAGGAGGTCCAAGGTAAGAATTTTTTGTTAACCTTTCAGTTTATTATATTAAGTTCCACAGACTGGAATTATTTCCCCTCCTGAAAAATAAAGAGGTGGGATAACATCATTGTTTTTCAAATTTTGCCAAGGAACACTTTGTAGACACTTGAAGTACATTGATTGGCATGACTCATAAATACTGATTTGGGAAGGAGAGAGTCTGGGCATATATCCTGGGAAGGAAGGAAGGGTTGGGTAGTTTTGGGAGCAAAATAAAAAGAATCTAACCTAAAAATTTGCCAATGGTGATTTTTGATAGAATTTTATGTATAACATTTTAGATGGGGAAAAACATATTAAAATGTTCTTAAGACTCTATTTACAGCATGTAGAATACAGTTTGGGAAATAAGTTAAATGTATCTTGGGTCTCTAATAGCTATGATAGCTTGAACATTTTGCTTGTTCTACTTCATCCCAATTGACCTATATTTTAAAATTTAAATTGACTAAAAATAAGCCATTAAGTCATTTTTCTTATCTTCAGTGCTTTTTAAAAGGAATACTGGTAGATTGATCTGTCTGAGGGATACTAGATTTCTAAACACTCAGTTTTTCAGGGAGGATCAAATCTTTTTGCTCTTAGCATTTTAAACCAAGTACTTTAAAGCTCTCTAAATGTCATTAGGCAGCTATTGCTTCACATCATATGTGCATATATACACACAATAAATACTCATTTTTTCTTCTGTTAAGTGATTCTTCCCTGCAGCTTGTCCTGTGTATGTACAAATACCTACATGCACACACAAACATCAGCAAATGGATTTTTCTCTTTCTGCCCCTTTCCCTGGCTAGTTCCTCTCCCTCCTCAGATTATCTCACATGGATTCATGTGTGTATATGGTATAGTTTTCCAGTAGGTTGTAAGCTACATAAGGGCAGAGTTGGTGGTGGTTGTTTTGGTTTGGTTTTGCTTTGCATCTCACACTGTTTTGCATACAGAAGACTCTGGAACTCCACAGTTGAGATACTTTGGAGGAGAGTGACGAGTTTGTTAAAAATCACTAATGAGGGGCAGCTAGGTGGCACAGTGGATAGAGCACTGGCTCTGGAGTCAGGAGTACCTGAGTTCAAATCCTGCCTCAGAACATTAACACTTACTAGCTGTGTGACCCTGGGCAAGTCACTTAACCCCAATTGCCTCCCCCCCCCCAAAAAAAAATCACTAACGAGCACCCTTTGTACTTGTTAAGGGATAACTTGCTTTGAGACCCTAAAAAGTACAAAAGCTACAGCTGGAAATTTTTATCTACCTTGGAGCAGGTATTGTTTTTAGGGATGCAACTGAGGAGGTATGTGCCCCATAAATGATGTCTGGATACTTAAGTGTAAAAGCAAGATACAGTTGAGTACAAATGGTGTTCACACACAGTGTTGAAGGGATGCAGGGAAGTAGCATATTGAGAGAATTCCCTTTTTGAAAGAAGGGAGGAACATGATTGGTGAAAAGAAAAAGGTATTCCATATGCGAAAAATGGGTTGAATAGAGATTGGAGCAAACATGTTTGAAGATGTCAGGTTTGGAAAAATGATGGAGTTTTTGGAGGGTATTAGAATACCAGAGTATGCCAATTCAGAGCTGGTGGTGAAGTCATTCTTCATTCATAGTCAACACTTTGTGACCCCATTTGAGGTTTTCTTGGCAAAGATCCTGGAGTGGTTTCTATATCCTTTTCCAGCTCATTTTACAGATGAACAGTGTTAAGTGACTTACCCAGACACACAGCTGATAAGTCTAAGGCTAGATTTGAACTCAGTTCTTCCCAACTCCAAGCCCAGAGTTCTAACTACTCCACCTAGCCACCAATGTATTATGTATTTTATTTTATGCACTTAAAAACATACCTGAGAAGAGATTTATCAGACTGTCGAAGGGAACTGGGATCCAAAAGGGTTCAAATAAACCCCTCTACTAAATAGTCTAAGGGTCTTTCTAGCCCTTGCATCGTATGACATTATTTACAGAACTTTTTTTCCCCTGGTATGTGTGTAAACTAGATTAGTATCTGTGTGTAAACTGGATTAGAAGTGGCCTAAGGGGGCAGCTAGGTGGCGCAGTGGATAAAGCACCGGCCCTGGATTCAGGAGTTCCTGAGTTCAAATCCTGCCTCAGAACATTAACACTTACTGGCTGTGTGACCCTGGGCAAGTCACTTAACCCCATTGCCCCATTCAAAAAAAAAAAAAGAAAAAAAAAAAGAAGTGGCCTAAGGAGGGTGGTAGTTGCAGTTGGCCAGATGTGAAGTAATGACTTGAGTTAAGGTTGATAGCTTTTGACATAAAAAGTTGGGACATTTGAAACTTGAATTTATTATCCAAAATTTTAGAATAGACCATATCTTCTCACATGAATCAATAGAAACAGGATTTTTTTGGCATGATATTAAGAAGCTCATAAGTTTAGAACTGAGATGGACATGAAAAATATCTATCTAACCTCTTTTTATAAATTAAGAAATGAGGGATTAAAGAAGTCAAGTGACTTGCCTTACAGCTAGAAGCCCAGTTTGCAACTAAAACCATTGGACTTTCTACTGCCCGCTTAGAGAGCCTGTGTTTTAGAGAATGTATGGTAGTTAGAAACTATCTTGACTTAGCCTCTGGACTTGGAGGCACAAAAGACCTTGATTCAAGTCTTTGTTATGATACTCTGTGGCTCTGGACCAATCAATTTACTTGATCTCTTACTACTGAAAAAAGAGTAGTGTCAGGTTTGTTTTTTTCCTCCAATCTCACAGGATTTTTCTGAGGACAGTATACTGTAAGTTGTGAGGTACTATGTACATTTCGGGTTAGATTCTGCTTCCAGTAGCTGTATGACCTGCAGAGTGTTAATTTACTGCTTTTGGTCTGTTTCCTCACTTAGCCAGGGGAATTGCACTGAGTCATCGAAGACTTCTTCCAGCTGTAATTTTACTAGTTGAAGTAGTCAACTGCTTGTGGTTATACCATTGGTTCTTCCTGTCTTCTGGCCAGTCAGTAAGCATTGTGCCGGGCGCTCTGCTAAGCACAGGAGAGCTAAAGCAAGGCAAAAACCAGTTGCCTGTTCCTAAGGAGTTCCCAGTCTAATGGGCGAGACAAAATGCAAGCAGCTCTTTACAGTGGTTCTGGTGAGAAAAGTAAGCATAGGGATTGGGACTGTAATATTATCGATGGAGGGTGCTCCCTTTACCAGTGCAGAGGGCACTTCTCAGATGAAGAGAGGTTAATTGACTTGCTCAGGTCCCTTGGCCCAATGTGTTGGAGAGCTAGCTCTCTATCCAAGGATCTAGACATCTAAAGTTCCTGACTTTATAGTCCAGGAGGAAAATGATGCACACAGTTATACAAATCAGTCAGTGCATAAGAGGTTAGGGGTGGAGGGAACAGTATGTGCCAGATACTTTGCTAGGCCCTGGAATACAAAGACAAAAAAAGGCAGTCCTTGGCCCCAGGGAGCTTGCATTCTCTTTGTATCTTATGTATAAGATGGTTTTGAGTGCTGGTATCAAACTCCTTCTGGGCTAAATAATGACTTAGAAAACTACACATTAACATCATTTATGCTTTACTCTATATTTTGTTAAATATTTCCCAATTACATTTTTTGTTTGTTTTTTGCAGGGCAATGAGGGTTAAGTGACTTGCCCAGGGTCACACAGCTAGTAAGTGCCAAGTGTCTATTTGACACTTGACATAGTTGAACTCAGGTCCTCCTGTATCCAGGGCTGGTGCTTTATCCACTGCACCACCTAGCTGCCCCCTCCCCTCAGTTACAGTTTAATCTTGATCTGGGGAGCACTTTGGAATTTTGTGAGTTTGACACAAGACGTCTGGAATAGATCGAGCCTGGTTGTGAAGGGCTTTTAATCCCCCTAAAATCCAATTTGTATTTGATCCTAGAGGCAATAAGGAGCCACTAGAAGTCTTTGAACATGGTAGTGAACATGTTCTGAAAATGTTCTGTGCTTTAGGAATATTCCTTTGGCAGCTGTGTGGAGGCTAGATTAAAGAGGGAAGGGACTTGAGGCAGGGCCACCTATTGGGAGGCTGTTGCAATCAATATTCTAGGTGAGCAGTAGAAGGGGGTAAGCTTGCCACATGTGGAGTTAAAGGAATGACAGGATTTGTCAACCTGTTGGAAGTGTGGGGTGAGTAAGAGTTAAGGATTTGAGCATTTAGTGCCTGTATGACTGGAAGGATGCCCTGGATGGAAATAGGGAAGGTTGAAGAGGGGTGTGTATGGGGATTTTGAGCTTGGTTTTGTATTTTAATAGGTAGGTAGGGATTCTGTGGTGGGAGAACACATCAGTTGCATGGAATAGCCTAACAGAAGGCTGTGTGACCTGGGGAAAGCCACTTAACCCTTTCTAGACCTCTGCTCTATCCTCTTTAAATGGTGTTGTTGTGAGGATCATATAAGATAATGTATTTAAAGTGTTTTGCAGACTTGAAAGCACAATTTTAATATCAGTTGTGGAAAGTTATTATTTGTGAAACATTTCAAGTATATGCTAACTTTTGGGTACATGCTTATTCTAACTGAATTTTGTTTGTTTTTTGTTTTTGTTTTTTTGAGGGGCAATTGGGGTTAAGTGACTTGCCCAGGGTCACACAGCTAGTAAGTGTTAAGTATCTGAGGCCAGATTTGAACTCAGGTACTCCTGAATCCAGGGCCGGTGCTCTATCCACTGCGCCATCTAGCTGCCCCACCTAACTGAATTTTAAATGTCTTTGTTTTCTCTTATGGTTAACATTCGCTATTTAGAGGATTTGGGGAAGAAACAATTTTACAATGTACAGGTGTGATAAACTAAACTATGTGATAGACAAAATGCAGTAATTCAGACTACCCTCATTCTTTAATAAAAGAAGCCTTCCTGATCTTCCCCCTGGCTATTATTTTCCTCAAATAATATTGTTTACTAAATTAAATAAGCGCCCCGAGGGCAGGGATGGTTTTCTGGTTTTGTCTTTGTACACCCAATTTGGCACAGTCCATTCTGGAACTTGGATTAGATTCAAGATCTTAACCCACGTTCTTGGGCCACTTTGATTCCAGCCTTATTTCTTAGAGTTCCCTTCCCTTCATCATGCATTCCAGACAAACCAGATTCTTTAATTCCCTCTTGTCTCTTCTGTTCTCTGTGCCAACTACCTATATACAGTATACATTGAGTGATCACTCTTCCCCACTCTAAAGTCTCTGCTTTCCTTCAAGGAAAGTCTTCTGTGATAGCTCTCCTCACCCAAAATGATCTCTGGCCTCAAATTTCTCATAACTTTTTTACCTTTGCACTTAATCTCTGTAAAAAAAAAGATTAATTATATCTATTCTGAAAAATTATAACTGTACTTATATGAAAAATTATAATTGGGCTGTAAGTCCTTTAGACCATATCTGTTGCCATTCAAGTGTAAAAATATTTTAGCTAACTTCAACTGGACTCTAATCTGTTGACTTTTGACTGGCTGGCTAACTGACTGCTATTAATTTCCTAAGGCAGTCTATTAGGGCCGTTTAAACATTCCCCCACAACCCCTTCTCCCAAATTGATAAGCAAACGCCTCTTTTAATTAAATAATCAAAGCAGGGTTTATTTATAAAAATAAATGTAAGAGATAAGGGTAAAGAAATGCAAAGTTATATGATCTGACTGCTTTCCAGAGAGGCTCTGTCCTGCCGGCCACTTGTGCTTATTCTTTGCCTCACCTGCAACTTTCTTAGCATCCTCCACTCTCAGTCCCCTTCTCTCTACCTTCTTGCTAGCTCTTTCCCCATCCCCTTTCTTTACCATCGCGGCTCCCAGAGTCTCTGCCTCTCAGACTATATATCCTTTCTCTCCCCTCAAACCTTGGGCTCCCCGCGCCCCCACACACACCAAGCTAATTTGCTGGCCGCTTAGCCCCCCAGCTGAGGCTTGAGTGAGCCATGCATACCACACCCAGAGCTCAAGGGGCTGTGCCCTGTGCTGCGCACCTGGGACCTCCGCATGCCCATGGCTGCTGCCAGGGCTAGCCCGGGATCTCTGAGGTAGATCTCTTCAGGGTGGAGGGAGCTGGGGCTTTTCGTAGCCATCCAGCCCACCGACGCCCCCTAAGGCACCTCCTTAGCTTAGAAGCACCTATGGGCTTCTCGTGATCCAGAGTGAATGTAAATAGCAAAATGTTTCTGTTCTGGCCAGAAACTGAAAGTTTTCCCCTCCCCGGTTAATCTTTGTGAAGGCAAACTAGGCTGTCTTTTGCCTCAATTCTTACCTAGCTTTTAACTACTGAGTGGGTGTTGCCTCAAACAAACCAAGACCTGGGAAAGACCTTAGCTTTAAAAAGGCCAATGATTCTCATGACATCCAGGGCCATCACTAGTCCTCCTGACATATATATCTTGCCACTGGACTCCATTGACTGGAGGAGAAAATGAAGCTAATGACTTTGCATAAATCTGCCTAGCTCAAAATCAGTCCACTTGCAAGTCAGGACCTCACCCTCCTGATATCACTGGTCCTCTTCCAGCACTAAGGGTGAACCACTACAGAAGCACTGTAAGAGAATGGTTTATGTTGTCTTTATGACCTGACCATTTATTGCCTTTCATTTGGGGGCTTAATTATTAGGGTTTTTGTTTTTTTAGAGCTAGTTTTTAAGGATTCAACAATTCATCGATTTCTTTGAAAGCATTCACAAATTATAATTTCAAATGTTTAAAATTTCCTAACCCAGTCAGGGACATGATTCCGCTACAAAGGAGCATACTTTAGGATATTTCCAATCCTACAACATCTATTATTAACCTGAATTTCCAACAGTAATTTCCATTCATTTTTATATTAACACTAACATTAACAGAATGATATTTCCCAGTAGGAAGTCCTTTGTCTTAAAACATCAGAAGTACTAGAGAGGGGCAGCTAGGTGGCACAGTGGATAAAGCACTGGCCCTGGATTCAGGAGTACCTGAGTTCAACTCTGGCCTTAGACACTTAACACTTACTAACTGTGTGACCCTGGGCAAGTCACTTAACCCTCATTGCCCCACCAAAAAAAACCCCAAAACCCAGAAGTACTAGAGATGTGTATTGTAACAGCTCCACAAATGTTTCCTATAATTCTGATACTTTTTTTTTTTTTTTGGTATAGTCTGGTTTCCCATGACTTTCGTCCAGTTTTGGCCCACAGACCATTTCCTCCTCGGTGCCCTGGTGACTGTATGAAACAAAATTTCTGAATATGAATAGGTTTTTGGACAAAACATCTGAGCCCAGACTGTAGGCTATTTCACACTTAACATTTGACCTGGATATGACCCTGAGGTAATCAAGACCATTCTGCTTTAAGTAGAAATGAATATAGCCCTTGTCAGACTGATAACCTATTCTGGGTTTTGGTTTTTTTAATCTACTTTTCACCCTTAGGGAAAATAATAAGGAAGTATTTGACAATGAGTAACTGTGTAGCCTTTTCCTATCACTTATTCTAATCCAGGATCACATTTCTTTTTCTTCCTTAGGTCATCATTCTCTACAAGCTTCATTTGAGGCCATTGAGTCCAAGTTCAGCTAAACTTGACCTGGTGGATCAGGTGTCTATCCAGTGCAATCTTGCCAGATTTCCTAGAGTTCTTACCTTTGCCCCTCCCCCATCTCTCTCTCTCTCTCTCTCTCTCTCTCTCTCTCTCTCTCTCTCTCTCTCTTTCTCTCTCTTTCTCTCCCCCCCTCCCTCCCTCTCTCTCTCACTCACTCGCGCACGCGCACACACACACACACACACACACACACACACACACACACACACACCCCTACCTCTCATTTTTTTACCCAATTTTTTTTTTTAAGTGAGGCAATTGGGGTTAAGTGACTTGCCCAGGGTCACACAGCTAGTAAGTGTTAAGTGTTTGAGGCTGGATTTGAACTCAGGTACTCCTGACTCCAGGGCTGGTGCTCTATCCACTGCGCTACCTAGCTGCCCCCCTACCTCTCATGATATAGAAGAAATTGAAAAAATTCTCTCCCTCAACTGAGTAATTGTTGCATTATACTTTATAACCTTTTTCTAAATAGCTTAGGTTTAGTCTTCATAAAGTATATTATACAAAGTGATTTCTGTACTAAATTAATGATATAATGAATAAGACTATTTCAGTCGATAAATTTTTAGAGTTAGAAAGCTGTGCTTATTAACCAGTCTTCATGAATGACTTAATTTATATAGAGTTCATAGCATTTGTCGCAGTGTTGTTTGTAGTCTTTGATACTTTTCTCCCTTTGCTCTTATATCACACAAGCCCCATGGAAGATAAAATAATCACCTCATTTTTAAAATTGGGTTATATAAGTACTCATTCTTTCAAAGTAACAAAGGTTAGAAACCTATAACTCAATGTCCATTATCCTTACATCCATAGATTGATTTCAGAAGGGTCTGTGTACATGGATGGGGGAAAATTATATCTTTATGTCCATTAATCTCTGATATTTAGCATTTCTTTCAGTTAGGAATGCTATTTAAAAAAAAAAAACACAAACCCAACAATGTTCTGGTGTAAGGGGCTAAAATTCTAGCTAGTCTGTCTAAAATATCTAATGAGTGGTTGCCAATAAATTATAAGCTTTAGCAAGAGTTATTAGACTTTTAAGCATTTATTAAGGAGAATAAGAATTTGGTAAAAAGAGAGAGAGAGAGAGAGAGAGAGGCCTAGATTCATCTATCTATTAAAGGAAGAGCACATTTCTAGCTCTACTCTCCACCAGTCCTGACAAAAAAGAGCGAGAGTGCCAGCCTCCCCCCTTTTCCTCCCACAAGCAAACGTCACTTCCTGATGCCAAAGAAAAGCCATATGTCTTGCCTTCAGGTGCCTTCTCATGGCAGAGCTTTCCTACAGTAAGTCTCCAGCAGGTAGCGTCATTCCAATTGTTACAGTCCCCCCTTTGTTTCTTCAAGAAACATGGGGTGTTTCCTTGGTGAAACAGTCAAAAATAACAGAATATAACACCCCTATGCAAATAAACAATATGTTAATAACAACATAGAAAAGGGAGAAAGGAAAGTTTGTCCAGAGGGGAGGTCCCTCATGAACCAGCACTTTGACACTGGCCTGCAGAGGGAGGGCCTCTGCAGAGAATACATATTACACATGGTGTGCATAACAACAGAAGGGAATAAAAATCAACAAAACAAAACTGTTCATTTAAAGTCTTTGAAACTCAGATAATTCTTTTGTTTTTGTTTTTGTTTTTGTTTTTGTGGGGGGCAATGAGGGTTAAGTGACTTGCCCAGGGTCACACAGCTAACAAGTATCAAATGTCTGAGGCTGGATTTGAACTCAGGTCCTCCTGAATCCAGGGCCGGTGTTTTATCCACTGCGCCACCTAGCTGCCCCTTTGGGGGTTTTTTGTTTTTGTTTTTCAGATAATTCTTGGGATTTCCTCTGAGTGTAGTCATGGAATGGTAGTCTTTTCAGGGGTTGATGTGTGGATGCTGGTAATCAGACAGGAAAATTTCCTACAAAATTGAGCTTAACACAACTTTAAAATAGCTTTGTCAATAATCAAATCAATCAATGAGAGTTCTTAAAAACATGTCTAAGGGAATTCAGACTCTGTTGTTACACATGAAACATATAATAAAACAAAAAGTGAAACATTCTCTAAAACTTAATATTACTATAGTCTCCCCTTGTGGAAGTTAAATTGAGAAGACAATTCTAGTCCTTATTCCTATTATTGAGCCACTGAGGCTAGATGGTGGATGTTCAAAGTATTCTGAATGTTCTGTTATCAACAAGGTTTTGCTTATTGGCTTATCTTTTCACAAAGGAGGGTTCCATTTAGGAGGTGAGTGGGAAGTGATTGCAAGGGGAAAAAACAAGGTATTAATAAAATGAATTTTTAAAAAATTGAATGATGAAGGGGAAAGGAAAATAAGCTATCCAACTTACTTTCTTAAAAAAAAAAAGGGGGAGGAAAATATAGTTCCCTAGACTTTCTGGTTTTGATTTTACTTGGTTCCTACTCTCCCTTCCAGTTTTTACATATCTAATTATACTAAAATTGTTGTCATGAGCAAAGCAAATGACCAATATTGTTTCATGTTCCTCATCTAACAGTGTAACTAAATCTATAAAGGGCACTTTCAAAAACATACTAAATATACTTAAGTTTTGCCCTCATGGCTTAGAAAGTCATAGAAATTTTTGGTGATGAAGAAAGAGAACCACTCTAGAAAAGTCTCAATGGTGATGGCAGAGTGACTTGGAATTACTGCAAGGGGGGAATTCTCTACTGAACCTCCCCACCCAGAGATGTGCTTAGACAAGTACATATAGCCTGATAGGGAGATGGTGAAACCTCTCTGAATCTGTTTGCTATTAGAAATGATTCAGGGACTATTTTCTCAAAATAATTTAATGCTCTTACTGTACCTTACTTATCCAAGAATCAGCAATATGTGCTTTGGTTGATAAGTACTTCTAAAATAGTTAATTTAGTGTTCTGTGTCACAGATAGCATATGACTATCTTTCCTAAATTGTCTGGAATTCCTGTGTTCTGTTAATCCACAAGTAGTTAGGAATCTTGGGCAGCTAGGTGGCCCTGTGAATAGAGTGCCAGACCTGGGGTCAGGAAGACATCTTCTTAAGGTCAAAACTGGCCTCAGACACTTACTAAAGCTGTGTGACCCTGGGCAAGTCACTTAACCTTGTTTGCCTCAGTTTCCTCATCTGTGAAATGAATGGAGGAGATGGCAAACCACTCCAGTATCTTTGTCAAGAAAACTCCAAATGGAATCATGAAGAGTTGGACACAATTGAAAAGGACTGAACAGCAACAAAAGTTAGGAATCTTGGGTGGTAATTAATTTTTTTTTTAAGTGAGGCAATTAGGGTTAAGTGACTTGCCCAGGGTCACACAGCTAGTAAGTGTTAAGTGTCTGAGGCCTGATTTGAACTCAGGTACTCCTGACTCCAGGGCCAGTGCTCTATCATCCACTGAGCCACCGAGCTGCCGGTAATTAATTCTTTTTTTTTATTCTTTTTTTTTCTTTAATAGAATTTTATTTTCCAAAATATATGTAAAAACAAAATTTTAACATCAATTTTTTTAAAACTTTGTGTTCCAACTTCTCTTTTCCCCTCCATTCCCATCCCTCACCCACAAGAACTCGAGCAATTCAAAATAAGTTATACATGAGTAGTCATGGAATAATTTCCATGTTAGCTAGTTGTGAGAGAAAACAGTCAAAAAACCCAAAACTTCAGATTAAGGAATTGTCAAAGAGGAAATGAAAAAAAAAATTAAATGTGTTTCCATCTGTTTTCAGATACTAAAAGTTCTTTCTCTGCAGATGGGCTGCAATCTTCATAAGTTTTTCAGGCTTATATTGGATCATTGCCTTGCTGAAAATAACCATGCTTCCCAGCAGATCATCCCCCACTATTGCTGTTATTTTGCATACAGTACATTTCACTCTGCTTCAGTTCATGTAGGTTTTTCCAGGTTTTTCTGATAGTATCCTGTTCATCATAACCTGTATATAGTACCTTAAGCTTGACAGAGAATTTTCTTCATAAAAGCCCAGCAAAGTAGGTACCATATGTTTTGCCATTACAATCAATCATCATAACTATTTCCCTCCATCCCACTCCCTTCCCATGACATTTACTCTTATCTTCTTTTTACCTATTCCTCCTCAGAGGTATTTTACTTCTGACTATCCTCTCCCTCACTCTGCACTCCCTTTTTTCACCCTTCCTTCCTTATCCTCTTCCCCTCCTATTTTCCTGCAGGGTTAAATAGATTGCTCCTCCCAATTGGGTATGAAAGCCATTCCCTCCATGAGCCCACTATGATGAAGATCAAGGTCCCTGAGCTAATTCTGTGTTCTAAATTTTTCTTTCTCCCTCTGAGATCAAGCAATTCAATATGTCATACTGGTGCAGTAATGCAGAACGTCTTCATCTTCCTTGAAAGTGTTCTGCTTTTTACTGCTCTCTCCCCCAATCTGCCCTTTCCTCCTTCCCTTCTCCTCCCCCACTTTTCTCCCTCCCCCCACCCCCAGGGCAAAAATATATTACTATACCTACTTGAGTATGTATGTTAGTTCTTCTTTGAGCCAATTTTGATGATATTAAGGTTCACTCACTCCCCAACTCCTTCCCCCTCTTCTACTTTCCTCCATGAGCTTTCTTCTTGTTTCCTTCATTTGAACTACCTCTCTCCAGATCATCTCTCCCCTTCTCCCTCCCCCAGTTTATTCCTCCTACACCTCAACCCTATTTTAATGATGTCATCATGGATTAGTTAGGTGGCACAGTGGACAAAGCACCATCCCTGGACCCAGGAGGCCCCAAGCCCAAATCCAGCCCCAGACATAAGACACCCCACCCTGTCTGCCCTACAAAGAACAAAACATAAATGCTTTACAGATATCATCCCTTCATATTCAGTTCAGCCCCGTCTTCTGTGAATTTCTTTTTCTTTTTTTTTAAGTGAGGCAATTGGGGTCAAGTTACTTGCCCAGGGTCACACAGCTAGTAAGTGCTAAGTGTCTGAAGTCGGATTTGAACTCAGGTACTCCTGAATCCAGGGCCGGTGCTTTATCCACTGCGCCACCTAGCTGCCCCTCTGAATTTCTTACTGAGATACTTCTTAAGATTTCAAAGTATTATCTTCCCATGTAGGAATGTAAACAGTTTGATCTTTTAATATCCCTCATGAAGTCTTTTTCCTGTTTACTTTTTTATGCTTCTCCAGGATCTTATATTTGAATGTCAAATTTTCTATTCAGTTCAGGTCTTTTCATCACAAATGCTTGAAAGACCTCTTTCTCATTGAAATCCCATTTTTGCCTCTGAAAAATTATACTCAGTTTTGCTGGGTATGTGCTTTTTGGCTGAAGTCCCAGTTTCTTTGCCCTCTGGAATATCATATTCCATGCCCTTCAGTCCTTTAATGTAGAAGCTGCTATTTATCTTTATTGGAGCTCCACAGTATTTGAATTCCTTTTTTCTAGCTGCTTACAGTATTTTCTCCTTTACCTGGGAGTTCTGGAATTTGGCTATAATATTCCTGGAGGTTTTCCTTTTGGGATCTCTTTCAGGAGATGATCGGTGGATTCTTTCAATTTCTATTTTAGCTTCTGCTTCTAGAATATCCGGGCAATTTTCCCTCACAATCTCTTGGAGGATGGTGTCTAAGCTCTTGTTTTGGTCATTGTTTTCAGGTAGTCCAATGATTTTCAAATTATCTCTCCTAGATTTATTTTCTGGGTCAGCTGTTTTTCCAAGGAGATATTTCACATTGCCCTCTATTTTTTCATTCAGTTGGATTTGCTTTACTGTGTCTTGGCTTCTCATAAGGTCACTAGCTTCCATTTGTTCAATCCTAATTCTTAGGCAGTTATTTTCATCAGACAGTTTTTTAATCTCCTTTTCCAATTGGCTTTTCAAACTGTTGATTTTTCTCATGACTCTCCTGCATCGCTCTCATTTCCCTTTCCATTCTTTCCTTCTTTTCTCTACATCTTCTTTCTCTTTCTCCTACTTTCTCTTCAAAGTCCCTTTTGAGAGCTTCCATGGCCTGAGACCAGTTCATAATTTTCTTGGAAGCTTTGGATGTTGGAGCTTTGACCCTGTTATTATCTTCTTCTGAGGTTGTATTATGGTCTACCTTACCCCCAAAGAAGTTTTTGATGGTCTTCTGCTTTCTCTGCCTACTCATCCTGGCTTACTATTTCTTGGCTTTTAACTCCTTCTTAAAGTGTGGCACTGCTTCCAGGACACACTGTTCAAGCTACAGGGTGGCCCGGGGTATGGTTGGGCTTCTCAGCTTGCTTGGCCTTGCTTTCATTTGATTTTAAACTCTCCACTGGGGGGGGGGGGGGGACTGCTTCTCAGCTCCACTCCTGTTCTCAGCTTCAGAGGGTCCCAGGTGTTTTGGGTTGAGGTGGGGAAGGCTTTTAATCTCACCTGGCCTGTTCTCAGGTCCAGAGATAACCTCAGGCCTACTTTACTAAGTAACCAACCAGCAAAACTTTCTGTGGTGTGGTTCTCACCTTCCAATGAGACTCCTCCCCTGCTCCCCTCCCCTACCTGGGTCTTCTGCCATTCGGGATTTCTTCCTGGTTCCCCGCTGGGGTGGGACAGTAGAATCCTTCCCCCCCAGTCCACTAGTACCTCTGCACCACCCCACCCCCGCCAGCCATTCAGTCCCACCTCGTGCTCCGTTCCAGAAGACGCTGGTGCTGCAGCTGATTCAGAGGCACTGGGGCAAATTCCTCTGGTGGGTGTCTGGTGTGCCAGCCCAATTGCAGGGTTAGGCTTTATTCGTGGCCCAGCACGGCCCCCTGAAATCTATCTATAGCTGGAGAAAACTCTCAGCCTGTATTTTTGTGTGTTTTCTGCCCCAAGGGTTCTTTTATTGCTATTTTTGGGGTGATTGTATCAGGAACCCTGTGGGTTTAATGTCTTTCCTCCGCCATCTTGGCGCCCACCCCCAATTGATTCTTTGTTTTTGGTTTTGCAGGGCAGTGAGGGTTAAGTGACTTGTCCAGGGTCACACAGCTAGTAAGTGTCAAGTGTCTGAGGCCGGATTTGAACTCAGGTACTCCTAAATCCAGGGCCAGTGCTTTATCACTGCACCATCTAGCGGCCCTGTAATTGATTCTTTTTTTTTTTCCTTCGTAATTGATTCTTAAGAGGCTGGAACCTCTATGTTTTTTGATAAAGTTAACAATTCTGGGAACTGCTCACCTTTCTGAATAGATTTTTTCAAGTTGTTAAGCTATTTTTGAAAACCATTAGAAACCAGTTCTTTAAATTGGTGACAAGTCTGGGTTTGAAATGAGTGTTTAAGTAAAACATAAAAATATTTAAATATATAATAAGACAGTATGGGTGTCTAATATCAAATAAAGAAATCTGATAGGTACAGTATACACTATGACTTTGGTTTGGTAGTTAATTCTTGTTATTATGGTATTTTCTATTCATTTTGAAGAAAAATTACCACATGCTTAAGGAACAGGAAGACTTCAAATTTAGTGCTATTTCTCAATAGATTAATTGAAAATTAAACTACACGTATGATAAGCATAATGAGAGCTAAGGGCATAAGAAATAAAATGAAACTTAAAAAACTAAATGTAGGAGGGCACATTTATGTTGAGAATGGTGGCTTAAATTGCATAAGAAAATATAAGAATTTGGGACAAGAATAGTAACTGAGACCGTGATTTCATTGGTATAGGAAATTCCCCGGTGAGGAAATAGGGTCACCATCTCTGCAACATACTGTTTTAGAATTTCCTGGGGCATGGAGAGGTTAAATGAATTGCCCAGGCCATAAGCCAATATCTTACCAGAATGCCTACACTGAAACCTAGGGACTCATGACTTCTGGAGAAAGTTGATAAGCTAATTTAGCAACAAAAAAAAAGTATGTTTTTTAACTTTCCTCTAGGGTTTGATTTTACCTAGCCTTAAAAAATGATTGCTCAGGGGGCAGCTAGGTGGCGCAATGGATAGAGCACCAGCCCTGGAGTCAGGAGTACCTGAGTTCAAATCCGGCCTCAGACACTTAATACTTACTAGCTGTGTGACCCTGGGCAAGTCACTTAACCCCAATTGCCTCACTAAAAAAAAAAAAAAAAAAGATTGCTCAGGGGCAGCTAGGTGGCGCAGTGGATAGAACACTGGCCCTGGAGTCAGGAGGACCTGAGTTCAAATCTGGCCTCAGACACTTGACATTTACTAGCTGTGTGACCCTGGCAAGTCACTTGAGCCCAATTGCCTCACACCCCTCCCCCTCCAAAATGATTGCTCAGTTTATAAATCCTCTAGGTAGAGTTCCTTTGAACAAAGTTGAACTAGGCACAGAGGCAGTTGATGAAAAAATTTTCATAGTACTAGGTCAGTGGTCACCTTCTTACTGTCTCACACACCGAATTGTCATGCTCGGGTCCAGTGTCCATATCTAAGAAGGGAATATTACAATTGAAGACTAATCATATTGGAATAGGGAAGCTGCCACTTGAAACTTAGCAACATTACACCCTCTTTTTCTTGAAATAGCTCCCTTTTGAGATAGATGGGGGTGGGGAGCTAACCAGTTTTGTAACAGTAGTGTGTTAGAATTCTCACAGATAGACTTAATTTTGGTAGATTCCCATCACCCGTGAAAAATTCAAATGAACCTGGATATACTGTACAGCCTAGGTATCATTTTGAAATTAAGATATAGTGAAATCTTGGTAGCAAGGAAGTTAGTGACATGGTCACAAGCCTTGTCATTATTATTTTGGGCTACCTCTGGGCAAAATTCCAAAATTGGGAAGACACCTGAGCCTTCCTACTTTATTGCCCAGAGTTGTAACCTGAGCTTTTTAGAGAGTGCTTCAAAGTTACTTTTTTCATCATCTTTCCTCCTCAAAAGTTTAGATTTCCTCAGCTAATTTAAATATATGTATATAATTTTTTTATCCAAGTAGCAAAAATCTGCCTTTTCACTCCTACCTTACCCTCTCTCCCTCACTTTAGAACTAAGGGAAAACTAAGCCCTGGTATACCATGTATAATCAAGCAAAACAAATTTTCACACTGGCCTTGTCAAAAAAATTTTTTTTCTAATTCTGCACATTGAATCCTAAACCACTTTCCATAGATGGGTAGTGCATTTCATCATTAGTCTCTGGAATAGAGGTTGGTCGTTATGCCAGTCCTAAGTCTTTCAAAGTTGTTTGCCTTTACCATATTGCTATCATTGTATAAATTGTTTTCCTGGTTTTCACTTCATTTGTCATCAGATTATACAAGTCTTCCCAGGTTGCTCTGAAGCCATCCCCTTCATCACTTCTTACAATACAATAATGTTCATCAAATTTGTATGGTATAACATGTTTATCCATCCCCCAAATTATGGACAGTCCCTCATTCCCATTGTTTGCTTCCTCAAAAAAAGACCAACTATTTTAATATATTCTTAGACTTTCTTTGCTTAGGGACTAATCCCTCCCTTGGGACAGCTAGGTGGCACTGGCTCTAGAGTTAGGACCCAAGTTCATATCTGTCTTGAGACACTGGTCACTTACTAGCTATAAGACCTTGGGGAAGTCACTTAACGGGGATTGCCTCATACATCTGAGGCCATCTCCAGTTGTCCTGAAGTATATCTTTTTTTTTTTTAGTGAGGCAATTGGGGTTAAGTGACTTGCCCAGGGTCACACAGCTAGTAAGTGTTAAGTGTCTGAGGCCGTATTTGAACTCAGGTACTCCTGACTCCAGGGCTGGTGCTCTATCCACTGCGCCACCTAGCTGCCCCTGTCCTGAAGTATATCTTGCCACTGGACCCAGATGGCTCTGAAGGACAGAGTGAGGCTGGTGACTACACAACCCTCTCTCTCTCTCTCTCTCTCTGCAAGTTATGACCTCACCTCCTGATGTCATGGTCCTCTTTGAGAAGGACAAACAATCCCTTCCTTAATGTACTGGCCTTATAAACTCCTTCTTATCCTTCTCCTGTTGATTGAAATGTATTTCTGTTCCTAATTGTGTGTTTGTTTCTCTGTATATTCTTTCTTTTTTTTTAATTTTAAGTTTATATTTTATTTTTCCAGTGACATGTAAAGATTTTTTTTGAGTTCCAGATTTTTTCTCCCCTGTCCTGAGGACAGCAAGTAATTTGGTATTGATACATTACAATCATGTTAAACATATTTCCAATTAGTCATGTTAGAAGAATGAGAACAAAAGGGGAAAAAACACAAGAAAGAATAAACAAGAACGATAACAAAATGACAACAAAAGTGAAAATAGTATACTTCAATCTGCATTCAGACTCCATAGTTCTCTTTCTGAATGTGGAGAGCATTTTCCACCAGAAGTCTTTTTGACATTGTCTTGGATCATTGAAGTGCTGGGAAGAGTTAAGTCTGTTGCAGTTGATCATCACACAATGTTGTTGATAATGTGTACAATGTTCTCTTGGTTCTTTTCATTTCACTCAGCATCAATTCATGGAAGTCCAGTTTTTTCTGAAATCCACCTGCTTATCATTTCTTACAGCACAATAGTACATTCATATACCACAACTTGATTAGCCATTCCCCAGTTGATGGGCATCCCCTCAATTTCCAATTCTTTTCTACCATAGAAAGAGCATCTATAAATATTTTTGTACATGTGGGTCTTTTCCCCTTTTTAATGATTTCTTTGGGATATAGACCTAGTAGTGGTATTGCTGGGTCAAAGGGTATGCACAGTTTTATAGCCTTTTGGGCATGGTTCCAAATTGTGCTCCAGAATGGCTGGATCAGTTCACAGCTCCAGCAACATTAGTGTTCCAATTTTCCCACATCTTCTTCAACATTTATCATTTCCCTTTTTTGTCATAATAGCCAATTGGATAGGTGTGAGGTGTTACCTCGGAGTAGTTTTAATTTGCATTTCTCTAGTCAGTAGTGATTGAGAACATTTTTTCAGATGGCTTTAGATAGCTTTAATTTCGTCATCTGAAAACTGTTTGTTCATATCCTTTGACCATTTCTCAATTGGGGATCTTCCTTCCTTTTAACCCGTACAGATGAGAATGAGGTTGAAAAGTCCCGTCTCCCCCCACCTTTACCTCCCTGTTAGTATAGGTACCTGCTTCTGTACTTCTAATTATGTGAAATCATGCTTTCTCTATGTTCCTCCTCCTTTCTGTTTGCATTCTTTTTTTTTGTCGAGGCAGTGAGGGTTAAGTGACTTACCCAGGGTCACACAGCTAGTAAGTGTCTGAGGTCGTATTTGAACTCAGGTCCTCCTGAATCCAGGGCCAGTGCTTTATCCACAGCGACACCTAGCTGCCCCCTCTGTTTGCATTCTTAAGATCAAGACGTACTTAAAAACCACTTCCAGGCCATATCTAATTAGAATTTTTCTGACTTCTAATAATGATAGGGCTCAGAGGGGATAAATGTATAATTTCTCCATATTTGAATGTAAGCAATTTATTCTTATTTAGTCTCTATATTCATTCGTGTTTACTACTTTGTGTTTCTCTTAACTCCTGTGTTTGAACTTCAAAGTTTTTTGTTTTTTTATTTAATTAATAAAGTATTTTATTTTTTTCCGTTACATGTAAAGATAGTTCTCAACCTTTGTTTATACAAGCTTTACAATTTCAGATTTTTCTCCCTCCCTCCCCTTCCTCCCCCCTCCCCTAGACAGCAGGTAATCTGGTATAGGTTATATATACACACACACACACATAATAACATCAATTCTATTTCTGCATTAGTCATTGAACTTCAAAGTTTTGACAGAGCTCTGATCTTTTCATTAGGCATGCTTGGAAATAGGAGGTTTGTCTCTCTTCCCCCACCTCCTTTTAATGTTATAGTCAGTTCTTCTGGGTAAATTATTCTTTGTTTGTTTGTGGGGCAACGGGTGTTGTGACTTGCCCAGAGTCACACAGCTAGTAAGTGTCAAGTGTCTGAGGCCGGATTTGAACTCAGGTACTCCTGACTCCAGGGCTGGTGCTTTATCCACTGCGCCACTTAGCCGCCCCCAATTATTCTTAACTGTAAATCCATATCATTTGCCCACTAGAAGATTGTATTCCATATTCTGCACTCCTTTATAATGGAGGTTGCTAAAAATTATGTAATCCAAAACTGGCTCCTCGACCAGAATCTGGCTACTCACAGTATTTTTTTTTTTCTTTGACCTGGGGAACTCTAGATTTTGGCTGTCATGTTCCTGGGAGTTTTCATTTTGGGGTTTCTTTCAGGAGGCAACTATTGGATTCTTTCTATATCCAACTTTGTTGCCTGGCTCTAAGAGATTTGAACGGTTTTCTTTTAAGATTTCATGAAATGGGGCAGCTAGGTGGTGCAGTGGATAGAGCACTGACCCTGGAGTCAGGAGTACCTGAGTTCAAATCCAGCCTCAGACACTTACTAGCTGTGTGACCCTGGGCAAGTCACTTAATCCCAATTGCCTCAACCCCCCCCCCCAAAAAAAAAAGATTTCATGAAATAATGATGTCAAGGATCTTTTTTTCCCTTGTTAATGGCATTCAAACAGTCCAGCAATTAGTAATTTTTTTCTCTTTAATCTGTTTTCCAGGTTAGATGTTTTTTCTATGAGATAGCTTACATTTTCTTCTAATTTTTTTCAGACTTTTGACTTTGTTTTATTAATTCTGGCTTCATGGAGTTATTTCCTTGTATTTGGTCCATTTTCATTTTCAGGGAGCTTATTTGTTGGGCAGGGTTTTATACCTCTTGTGTCAAGCTGTTGATTCTTTTTCCACTTTTTTCCTCAAGAGCTCTCATTTCATTTACTAAAAGTTTTTTTTTTTTTTTAACTTTTTCACTTGCTTGGCTTCTAAGGCATTCTAATTAATTTTGGGTCAAAACTGCTTTTCTTTGAGGCTTTGCTTTTAGATGTTTTGGAGTGATTCTCTTCTGGGTTTATTTCTTGAACATCTTTACTACTATAATAGCTGTGTGTGTGTGTGTGTGTGTGTGTGTGTGTGTGTGTGTGTGTGTGTGTGTTTTTAACCTATTCTTCCAGCCTGCTTTCTGACTTTGGACTTGATATTCAGGCTAGGCTCTACCATCCTTGTGGAAGGAAGGTCTAGGTTAATCTTGTTGCTGTTTTCTTGGGGTTTTCCTATTACAGTGTACCAGGTTGGGTCTGAGGGTACCCCATTATGGGGTGTCCCTGTTTGACCCTTTTTCCAGTGTCAGCAGACCTTTGTCTTTCTGTGCTAACCTTGCCTGAACAAAGGACTCATTGAACTTACTTTTTCTGACTATCCCCATCAGTCTGGTGCCTTTTCTCCACATCTGTGTAGAGAAGAGGAGCTCAGCTGCATTGCTTTCTGTTATTCCACCATCCTATCCTAGCTAATTGTTAAATATGAGTTTGCCTTTCTCCAAACTTATGAAGAAGTGGTTTTTCTTTTCCAGTCTTAAGTTCTTTAGCTTCTGCAAGCAAGAAAAAAGATAGCCTGTAGCAGAAACACAACTTGCTCAAGAGTTGGAAGATCTCAGTTCATTCTGGCCTTGAATGGTTTGGGGCAAATTTCTTTTGTTGTTTTTTAATGTTGTAGTCATTTTCAGTCATGCCTGACTCTTTGTGACCCCATTTGGAGGTTTTTTGGGGAAAATACTTGAGTAGTTTGCCATTTCCTTCTCCAGTTTTATGGATAAGGAAACTGAGGCAAAGAGAGTTAAGTGAATTGCCCAGGGTCACACAGCTAGTAGTGTCTGAGGCTGAATTTGAACTTAGTTCTTTCTGACTCCAGGCTGGGGTCTCTATCCACTGAACCACCTAGCAGCCTCTATTTGTTGACCCAAAGGAAAATGTCAAATAATAAAATTTTTAGGCAGTATGAAGAAAACTTTTTTGCAGGATAGCATCTTCTGTTACTCCTTTTAAATTATACTATGTGGATCATGGCTTAATCTATTTACCTTTCAAAAAATACTATTTTATTTTTTCCCAATTACTGGTAAGAACAAATTTTTAACATTCATTTTATTATTATTATTATTATTATTTTGGTGAGGCAGTTGGGTTTAAGTGACTTGTCCAGGGTCATACTGCTAGTGTCGAGTGCCTGAAGCCAGATTTGAACTCAGGTCCTCCCAAATCCAGGGCCAGTGCTCTATCCACTGAACCTCCTAGCTGCCCGTAACATTCATTTTAAAGATTTTGACTTCCAAATTCTCTCCTCCTGCCTCATTGAGAAGGCAAGCAATTTGATACAGGTTTTACATGTGTAATCATACAAAGTATACTTCTGTATTAGTCGTGTTGTAAACCAGACCCCCCCCCCCAAAAAAAAATAAAGTAAATAATAGTATGCTGCAATCAGCATAAAGAATCCATCAGTTCTGATGAATGAGATGAGCAGAACCAGAAGAACATTGTACACAGTATCATCAGCATTGTGTGTTGATCTACTGTGATGGACTAGATTCTTCTCACCAGTGCAATGGTACAGGAGAATCCCAGGGCACTCATGATGGCAGGGCATCTCCAAATCCAGGAAAAAAAAGAACTGTGGAGTAGAGATGCTGAATGAACCATACTATTTCTTTTGTTTTGGGTGCTGTTTTTCTATTTCGAGGTTTTTCCTCATTGCTCTGATTCTTCTCTTATAACATGACTAATGCAGAAATTTGTTTCATGTTGTTATGTGTGTGTATATATATATATATATATATATATATATATATATATATATATATATATATAACCTATATCAGATTACCTGCTATCTAGGGGAGGGGGGAGGGAGGGAGAAAAATCGGAAATTGGAAAGCTTGTATAAACGAATGTTGAGAACTATCTTTACGTGTAACTGGAAAAAAAATTAAATACTTTTATCAGAAAAAAAAAAGAAAAAGAATCCATCAGTTCTTTCTCTAGAAGTGGATAGCATTTTTATCATGAGTCCTTTGGAATTGTCTTGAATCATTGTATTGCTGAGAATCCCAAGTCATTCACAGTTGATCAATGTACTATATTTCTATTACTGTGTACAGTGTTCTCCTGGTTTTGCTCATTTCAGTTTGCAACAGTTCATCTAAATATTTCCAGGTTTTTCTGAACTTAATTCTGCTCATCATTTCTTTCTTTCTTTCTTTTTTTTTTTTTTTTGGCGGCGGGGCAATGGGGGTTAAGTGACTTGCCCAAGGTCACACAGCTAGTAAGTGTCAAGTGTCTGAGGCTGGATTTGAACTCAGGAACTCCTGAATCCAGGGCCAGTGCTTTATCTACTGCGCTACCTAGCCACCCCCCTGCTCATCATTTTTTTTTTAAGTGAGGCAATTGGGGTTAAGTGACTTGCCCAGGGTCACATAGCTAGTAAGTGTCAAGTGTCTGAGGCCGGATTTGAACTCAGGTACTCCTGACTCCAGGGCCGGTGCTCTATCCACTGCGCCACCTAGCTGCCCCTGCTCATCATTTCTTAAAGCACAGTAGTAACAATCATACACCACAACATGTTCAAGGGTTCCCCAACTGATGAATCATCCCCTCAGTTTCCAATTCTTTGTTACCACATGAAGAACAATAAATATTTTTGTACAAATAGGGTTCTTTCACACACCCCTTTTAAAAATGTCTTTGGAATACAGACCTTGCAGTGGATCAAAGGAAATGCAACGTGTTATAGTCCTTTGGGCATAGTTGCAAATTGTTCTCCAGAATGGCTGGACAGTTCGTCTATTTACCTTTTAAAATGGTACTACAGTTATTGTCAGCATGGCTCAAATATCTCTGTTCACAATAACATGACTGATAGTTACACTGCATTTTAAATCCTTGTAATATCTAAAACTGGTTAAAGGTGGACTTTTCACAGAGACACCATGTCTTTTTAAATTGTGAAGGATGTATAAGGAAGACTAGCAATAATAGCAAGAGAAAACTATCTCTATTTCCTTTTTTTTTTAGGTGGGGCAATGAGGCTTAAGTGACTTGCCCAGGGTCACACAGCCAGTAAGTGTCAAGTGTCTGAGGTCATATTTGAACTCAGGTCCTCCTGAATCCAGAGCTGGTGCTTTATCCACTGCACCACCTAGCTGCCCTCTATTTCCTTTTGCTAGATTCTTTGGGGTATTCTAAATGAAACAATTAACTTTGGCATTTCTGTATGGCAACAGTGATTACCAGGATGGCAAAATAAAAAACAAAGTGTCATAAAAAAACCATAAAATATCTAAAAGTTATTCTAAAGACAATTAAAAATATTTCTCAAAGAAATAAAGAATTAATTTGTTGTTGTTTTAATCATGTCCAACTTTTTGTGACTCCATTTGGAGGTTTCTTGGTAAAAATGCAGAATAATTTGCCATTTCCTTCTCTAGCTCATTTTATAGATGAGGAAATTGAGGCAAACAGGATTAAGTGACTTGCCCACGGTCACACAACTAACTAGTAAGTGTCTGAGGCCAGATTTAAGCTCAGGAAGAAAAGTCTTCTCAACTCTAGACCTGACTGTCCACTGTGCCACCTAGCTGTCCAGTTAAGAATGACTTATAGTTGGACTAAGCCAATATACTAAAGTGATATAGTAATTAAGCTGATTTACTGATTTATTGCCATATTATCCCTCAGTAATCAGGTTACCAAGAGATACTTTATATACTTAGGCAAAACAGTATTTGGAACTGAAAAACAAGGGTAATAATTGTAAAGTTGCTTATCTAGCTATACTGTCTAAAAATCTAATGAGTGGTCATCAATAAATTATAAGCTTTAGCAAGAGTTTAGACTTTTAAGCATTTATTAAGGAGAATAAGAATTTGGTGAAGAGAGAGAGAGAAAGAGACCTAGACTCAGCTTTCTATCTCAAGGAACCAGCGTCTCCTGCCCCACTCCCCTCTGAGGTCCTCAGGAAAGAGAGTTCGAGAGACTGTGCCTCCCCCTTCTTCATCCCACAAGCCTCCTCTGAAACTGGGAACATCCCATCTCCCCCACACACACCTCCAGGCTAATTGGCTGATAGCTTTGATAGACAGTACCCATGAGAAAACGTCACTTCCTGACGCCAAGGAACTGACCTTCTAAGCCCCATGGCTTGCCCTCAGATGCCTTCTCCTCATGGGGGAGCTTTCCTACAGTAACTCTCCAGCAGGTGGCGTCACTCCAATTGTTACATAATGAAAGGGAGGGAGGTGGGACAGAGAGGATAGAACTTCCAGGCTTCAAACTGTACTACAAATTAGTAATCATCAAAGTTGTGTTCTAAAAATCAGGAAAATAGAGCAACTGAAAATACTGAAGAAGATTCAGAAATAACTGAATCAATAATTTGTATTAATCTCAAAATTTGGAGGAATCTAGGAACATAAATTACCTGGAAGAACTCTTAGATATATCTTTAAAAGGGCCTGATAGCAAAGATATATAGGTAACTAACACCTTTATAAGACCAAGAGCCATTCCTGGTGGATAAACAGCAAAGGATATGGACAAACTATTAATCATATGAAAAATTGTTTAAACATTTCTATTAAACAAGCTGAAATTTGAATAAGGCACTTTTTAGGACCAGTACTTCACGATAATGGGGAATATACTGCTTTGTAGGGATTTTTAACACTTAGAAATGATTTTGTTGTCAATCTCCATGATAGGTGGAATCAGTTCATTTGAGCCTCATACTTTCAGAAGAGATTCCAGTGACACAGTTGTCAGTCCTAAAAGGCTTCACATTATGTCTCTCCAGTTCTGGCTCTCAACAAAACAAGGTGGCAAATCAGATCTGTGAGGTCCCCTGCCTTCTTGTTCTAATATTCTGTGAATATAATTCTACTAAGAACATTATATAAACACTTTTTGCCTTTAGGGATTTGTATCTAGACTAACTTGATGCTGAAAACATAATAAACCATCATTTCCAATAGGTTTGCTGGCATGTCCTCATACTTGGGCAGTTAGGACTTGGCATTAAGACAACACCCAAGGTGGGGGGTTGCTATTATACAAGTATATTAAGCTGAGTTACATTTTATTAACTAGCCCCCTCCCCCAAAATTGTCAACCCCATCCATTTTTGCCATTGTTCTAAACACCTATAAGGCAAAAATACTGAGTCAGAAGTATGGTATCAATGTTAAGTTCCAGGCTTTGGGGCAAATCTAACTTTTTAAAGTTGCCTCATTACCATACTTTTATCAGCTAAATGATATGCTTGACTTAACTTGAATTTTTCTTAACCATCTCTTCTAAATTACATAGATTGAGAAGGAATTACATAAGAAGATCAATGTTACTGTTTTTAAGCACTTCCAAACATTAATCCTGTCCACTAGACTTCTCTACCTGGGTGTCCCCTGGTACCTCACACTAAGCATGTAAAATCATTTTTTTCTGGGCCTCAATTTCTTCATAGGATGAGGAGTTCCTGTATCATTTATACACACACACACACACACACACACCTGTAGGGGTCTGGTTGCTTTAATGCTTTGGGACACTAAAACACAAGTAATGAAGATATAGACTATTAAATGCAGTGACCTTTTTTAATCAAGGTGGATATATAAAAACAATTCTTGGTCTGAATTTAAGGGTTAATCTCCCAGGCTTGGGTTTTCCTGTGCAAATGAACTTTGACTTTGGACCTGAATGACTTGGATAAATGGGTACCGCCAATGTGTGTTGTAATGGAAAGTGTTGGATTTGGTGGCAGAAGACCTGGCTTTGAGTCCTGGCCCTGACCACTTATTAGTTACTCATTCACCTTAGTCAAGCTACTGAACCTGTCTGAATTCCTAAATTGTGATGATCTGGAAAGATCCCTGCCATGTCTTGAGCTAGGATCCTTAACCCCTTCCCCTGCACCACCCTAACAATACTGTTATCTTGTCTGTCAAAAGTACCATCATAGGGCAGCTAGGTGGCGCAGTGGATAGAGCACTGGCCCTGGAGTCAGGAGGACCTGAGTTCAAATCCAACCTCGGACACTTAACACTTACTACCTGTGTAACCCTGGGCAAGTAAGTCACTTAACCCCAATGCCTCACACACACAAAAAGTACCATCATTCTCCCATTTATCATGTTTGAATCATCCCTGAACCCTCCCTCATGTCTCCCCCTTGAATTTGGTTGTCAGTGTTCTTCTGCAGTCTCTTATATCAGTTCATTTTATATTTTTACTGCCAGTGCCTCTTTGCTTCATGCCTCACCCTTGTGCCTGCCTTCTAAGAGGTCTCTCCAAATTGATCTTGCTTCCCTCCATACTGCTTCTAGTCTGCCAAAATTTTTGAGTCCACAATGCCTAAATGAATGTTACCCTCCCCTTCTGGACTGTTTACAAAGTATACCAAACTGACCTTCCCAACCTTCTTTTCTCCTGTTCTTGATCAAGCCACATTGATCTATTTATCATTCCTTACAGATCTTTGCTCTACAATTCTGTGAGAAAGCAGTCAGTTGACGGTTTGTTTGTTTTGTTTTGTTTTTTGTCATTTAACATTTATTAAGCACTATAGTACCAGGCACTGTGCTAATAAAAAGGAAGGGTAGGGGATACAAATACAAATAAAAACAGACAATGCCTCCCTTAAGGAGTTTAAGATCAAATGAGGGAAAACACAAAAGGAAGCATTTGAGAGACGTTGCCTGGTTTGAGGATTTGATGAAGTAGTAGTGCAAAGAAGTTCAAAAGGAATGTAGCTGGGGACTAATGAGGAGAAGATTGCCCAGCCCCTTCCTTAAAAGAGGCCCTAGAGTCCGTGGATCTATCTACCAGTCAGAAATGCAGATGGCACTGATGAGATGTGAGTATTGAGGCAGATTCAGTTTTGTGGAGTAATGAGATTTTCCAATGATGAGTTTCCTGGGGAAGGAAGGCATGATGGAGCGGTCCAGAAAAATCCAGAAGTAGTAGTGTTGTTGTTGAGTTGTTTTTCAGTCAGGTCTGACTCTCTGTGACCTCTTTGGGGTATTTTTGGCAAAGATTGTCCAGGGTCATCCAGCTGTTGTCCGAGGCCAAATTTGGACTCAGGAAAATGAGTCTTCCTGACTTAAGACCCAGAACTCTATCCACTTTGACAACTAGCTGCTCATCCATTCATCACAACCCTGCTAAAATACTTCTTCTATTAAGTGAAATCTTCTAACATACTATAGACACTGATCTCCTGTCAGATATAATTGCCACTTTTTAACTACTATGAGATATAATTTTTGTAAATGTCTCATCTCTGCTATATTTATGAGCTGAATGTATCTTTCTATTTTCTACAATACTTTATACATTGGCATTCAATAATTGTTGAATTGCTGGTCTCTTTAGGTAATGTCCTCTTGAGAATTATGAATTAAATTTTTATGAACAGTAATTTTAATCTACCAGAGAAAGATTTTTGAGTGATTCTTAAAAATTCCTCCTAAAGGGAAAATGTTAGAATGGAAAGAGCTCTAGATTAGGAATCTATAGATTTGTTTAAATCTTACCACTGGTAAATCATTTCAAACACACACCAACCCCAGTCCTGCTCCCTTCTCCCCTCTTTGTTTTCTCTATTCGTAAAAAGATATGCATACTTATTAATAAGGTGGTCAGGCTCAATAGAATCTTGTCTCTGCCATTGGGTTTATGGCCCTGAGTAAGTCACTAAATCTTAGTTTTTCTCTTCTGTAAAATAGGATAAAAATAGTAACTACTTCAGGGTTGTAAAGATTCATTGAAATGATACTTTTGTTAAAGTGCTTTGCAAACCGTAAAGCACTACTGAAATGTGAGATTAGAGAAATGTGGCTTTTACTTTGATACAGAGATAACACCTTTGTTTCAAGGAGCCCTGGTGTTCCAATTTTGTGAATTGGTGCTCAGGGAGAAAACTGAAAATCTGAAGTGAGCTAGAAATTTGCCATGGGGCAAATTTGGCCCCATGATTATATTCTCTCTGAGACTTGGTATGAGAACTGTAATATGACTCTGAAAGGCAGCCCTTTTCAAAAGAAATGAAACAGATAAAATGTATGGGTTGGAATAGCATGTATATTCCTCATGAAGAAATCTAGAATCAGAGTGCTTGGAAAGACATAGTGAACACTTAGATGAAAATTAATAGAGGCAGAAACAAATGATATTGTCACAAGTGTATACTATAGACCACCTGGACTGAGAAGAAATAGACGAAGTGTTGAGGTAATCAATCAGAAATTGGCCCAAAGGCATGGTGTTGTAATGAGTGGGAGACATCATTTATCCTGACATGTTCAGTCTCTCTGACAAACACATTCTCGGCTTGAATGAATGATTTCATCCTTCAAAAGGCAGAAAAAACGAAGGGAACGATTCTGAACCCAGTTATTTTAAAACGTACTTTTTATTGATGTTCTTTTTCTTCATAGCATAATCCTTTCTTACTTTCAGGTCAGATTCTTCCTTGTGAAGGAAGAATTTGGGAGGGGGGCAATATAACAAATTCCCAACATGTAGACATTTGTTCCTAGTAGTCTCCTACTTCTCTGCTCTGAGGAAGTATGTTTCATTAACTTTTCTCTGAGATAATAATTGGCTTTTCTATTACTCAGGAGTTCAACTCGTTTGGATTTGAATTCTGATCAAAAGAGAAGAACTGGTAGCTGAAGTAAAAATGAGAAGTACTTCAAGCCAGGCATGGTCATATCATTTAACCTGGATGTGGGGAGAGCAGTGGAAGGGGAGGGAGTGGCTTGAAATTACCAGAGAACTCCACTGAAGGCCGTGCAAAAGCACTTTGTAATGAAAATCTGGATGATAAGGAAAAGAAGTGGTGGTAATTGTCTTCTTCATCTGAAGCCTAGCTTCTTAAACTGTGAGTCAAAACCCCATATGGGGTCACATCACTGAATGTGGGCGTTGTGAAAAATTTGGCAATAGTAAAAGGTTATATAGATCTATTTTATATACGTATACACCCAGGGTCACACAAAAATTCCTCAGGCAAAAAGGGATCCTGAGTGGAAAACGTTTAAGAAGCCCTGGTCTAAAGAGGAAAGGTATGGAAGCAACTAATTTTTTAACTAGTGTTTTGGTGGATGAAAGATGAAATGACTGAGAAAACAAAGGTCCAATCCATCAATTTATAAAGCAATGCAATTGCAATACAGTTGTTTAACAGATTGGGACCATACTCCTTCCTCAGATTAGGACTGGACTGAGTACGGGGGCAGTCAGACTTTCATACATTTTTAAAAAAATATATTTAAAGGAACTAACAAAAATTATGCTTCAGTCTGTATTCAGATAGCATTAGTTCTTTCTCTGTAGATGGATTGCATTTTTCATAATACCTTCAGAGCTGTCTTGGATCATTGCATTGCTGAAAATAACCAAGTCATTCACAGCAGATCACCTCACAATATTGCTGTTATTTTGTATACAGTACATTTCACTTTGCATCAGTCAGCTCATTCAAGTCCTTCCAGGTCTTTCTGATAGCATCCTGCTCATCATTTTTTTTTTTTTTAAGTGAGGCAGTTGGGGTTAAGTGACTTGCCCAGGGTCACACAGCTAGTAAGTGTTAAGTGTCTGAGTCCAGATTTGAACTCAGGTACTCCTGACTCCAGGGCCAGTGCTTTATCCACTGCGCCACCTAGCTGCCCCCTCATCATTTTTTAAAATAATAAACTACATTTATACAATACTTTATTTTATTTATTTATTTAGGTAAGGCAATTGGGGTTAAGTGACTTGCCCAGGATCACACAGCTAGTAAATGTTAAGTGTCTGAGGCTGCATTTGAACTCAGGTACTCCTGAATCCAAGGCCAGTGCTTTATCCACTTCACCACCTAGCTGCCCCTGTATAGTACTTTAAAGAGAAATTTTCTTACAATAAATCCATGATCTTGATTATTGCAACAACAGTAATAGATAACATTTATATAGTACCTCAGACTTTTATACATTAAAAACAATCAAATAAGGCCAATTAAAAGGAAATAATACAACATTAGGCAATTTTATTTCTAATTGGATGAAAGATTTGGGACTTTCCAGGTTGGGAGAGGGAGAGCAAACAGATGCAGTTCTCTGAAATCAGAAAAAGAGGTGTCTCACTCCCCCCAAGTGTCTGTGAACAATCAAAAGAACATGGATTAGGGACAGCTAGATGGTGCAGTGGATAGAGCACTGGCCCTGGATTCAGGAGTACCTGAGTTCAGATCTGGCCTCGGACACTTAACACTTACTAGCTGTGTGACCCTGGGCAAGTCACTTAACCCCAATTGCCTCACTTAAAAAAAAAAACAAGAAAAAAAAAAACATGGATTGAAACAATAACTGATCAGTATGGTGCCAGTTTTCAGATAAGACATGAGTTGCATGAAATGTACAATTTTGGGGGGGCGCTTAAGACGGGGGACTCCTTGCATCAGTCTTTGGGTTTGAGTTTACATACATCCTTAGTTAAGGATCTCTAAGTAACAGGTGTGAGATTTAAAATTGGATATTGGATCATAAATCTCCCCTACTTAACTTTTCCCTTAATTTATCTCCCAGACTAGTAAATGGAAGAAGCTTCTGGTTTTCTAGATAGAGCCTTTATTGTATATAAGGTGTTGTTGATTAGAAGGATAGGAAAATAGAAATACAGTACAAATCGTCTTAAATCTAGGCTTAGTCTATATTCCTTATAAAAACTCACCAAACCAAAAAGGCCACCTTTGGAGTGAGGGAGACCGTCTGTGCCGCGCCGCCAGGAGTCCCGCCAAGCAGGCAAAAAGGCCTACTCTCGTTCTCTCCACCCCGGAAGTCAAAAAACCCGGCAGGCAGTCTGACATGCACAGCAGGCGGACTGTTCATCTCCTCCCCAAAAGGGTGGTCCTTGAAAAACTGGCGTCTTTCAGTTATCCTAACCGACTGTTAAAAACTTTCATATTTTACCACATTTCCCCCCTTTGCTTCCTCAAGAAATGAAATGTTTCCTTGATGGAACAGTAAAAAGAATATAATAACTTTTGCTGACTAATAATATGCGAACAACAATACAGAAAAGGAAGAATAGAATCAAGAATAGATCATGTTAGATTAACATTTCCTTCAAAAACAAAAACCAAAACCAAAACAGGCTAACTGAACTGCTTATTCAGGGGAAAGCTGTGGATACTGTTTACCCAGGGTTTTACAGGTACTTGAACTCATGTCATGCTGGTTGGTAGGGTAGCAGTAAGATTAGATAGATTTGGAATTAGTTGAATGGTTATCAGAAGTGATTAGTGTCATCACCTGGGAACAAGTTGTGGTAGTGATATGTCCTTGAGCCTGGGCTGGCTTATACCTTTCTTTTCCCTCAGTTTTCCTGGATGAAGAATTTACTTAAAGACTTTTTTTTCTTTTTCAGTTGCAAATTCTCTTCCTACCCTTTTCCCTCCCCCAGGAACATAGATTTTTATAAAAGTATGTGGTCAGATAATAAGCCTGTTATCATGGTATATCTTAATTCCTCACAAAAGGGGAGATTTAAAGACCTAAAACATCTGGTTCAGATAAAACAAGGGTAATCTGTGCAGTCACTGAAGTAGGAGGAGGAAAAGGGTCAATCAGAGTCTTTCTGGGAAGCTTTCTGTCCTTGGACACTACACACTGAATTTGGTCACTTTCCTAGTCTCTCCTGCTTGGTGCAGGATTTCTTGGTACTTATCACCTTGTTGGTTTCCCTTCCCTGTATTAGAGAGACACTGTGGTGGTTGCAAGAAGCTCCAGATACTCCAAATATGGAGTACAAACATGTAGTAACAGCAGCTTGTGCAAATGGAAGCCACATAAGCTATTGTTATCTCAGGCTGCACTAAGAAGGCATAATATCCAGAACTAGGGAGGTAATAGTTTCTTCATTCCTCCTCCCCTTCCCTTGTATCCACAGTGCCTGGCACACTGTAGGTACACACTAAATCTTTGAATCAGATTGGATTGGATTGAATTGATTTAGAATATGAGGTCAGTATGGTAAATAGCTTCTGATTTGCCTATTGTTTAAAAAACAACAACTGCATATTGTGAAATTGTTCCCTTCCCTACAACTGTGAGCAGAGTACATGGAAATGTGTAATGTGAGATAATTTGAAGAAAGTGAACTGGCTTCACAGGGAAAATAACAGCTAGGTGGCTCAGTGGATAAAGCCCTGGATTCAGGAGGACCTGAGTTCAAATCTGGCCTCAGACACTTGACACTTACTGGCTGTGTGACCTTGGGCAAGTCACTTAACCCTCATTGCCCTGCCCCCCCACCCCCAATCTACTACTTGAGGTGGTTCTGAGGAAAAGCTTTGATTTAAAAGGGGAAGCCTAAGATATGGCACTTAGGCTTTGAAGAAGTCTAAACTGGTATTATGGGAATTGGAAAGGATTTTTAAATGTTCAGATGTCACGGTAGGCAAATATCAAACCAGCCATGGTGGCTTGCTATCTTCTCTATTTTGTCATTCTCTCTCCTCTATTTATTTTCTTAAGTAGTGTTGATCTGAAATATCATCTTCTGTCTACTCAGGGCACAACGTTTCATTAGCAGTATTGCCTTTTAAACAGAAGACTTCCAGGACATCCCAAAAAAGAGAAAAAGACCTGTTTGTACAAAAATATTTCTAGCAGCTCTTTTTGTGGTGGCTAAGAATTGGAAATCAAAGGGATGCCCATCCATTGGGGAATGGCTAAACAAGCTATGGTATATGATGGTGATGGGATATTATTGTGCCATAAGAAATGACAGGCAGGATAATTTCAGAAAGACCTGGAAAGACTTGTATGAACTGATGTATGGTGGAGTGAGCAGAACCAAGAGAACTTTGCACACAGAGATGGCACTATTTTTTTGGTGAAGAACTGTGAATGACTTAACTATTCTCAGTAATACAATGATACAAGACAATCCCAAAGGGCTATTGTTGGAACATACTATCCACCTCCAAAGAAAGAACTAATATTGATTGAACACGGACTGAAGCATGCTATTTTTTCATTTTTTCATTTTTTTCAAGTTTTCTTGTACAAAATGACTAATATGGTAATGTTTTGCATAATTGTACATGTATAATCCATATATGATTGCTTACTGCCTCAGGGAGAAGAGGAAGAGAAGGAGGGATAGAATTTGGAATTCAAAACGTTAAATAAAAATCTTTATTTTTAAAAAAGAAAGCAAGAAAAAGAAGACTGCCTTGCTGGGAGTGAAGCCTGCTTATGGGAGGATATCAGTGGGAGAGAGTGATACCACTATTAGACCTATGTACCCCAAAGCATCCAAAGAAAGAGGAAAGGGATCCACGTGTACAGAAATATTTATAGCAGCTCATTTTTTAGTGTCAAAGAAATAGAAACTAAGGGGATACCTGTCAGTTGTGGAACAGGCGAACAAATCATGCATATGAAGTAATGGGACATTCTTATCCCATCAGAGATGGTTTCAGTGAAACCTAAGATGAATTGTATGTGAATAGATGCAGAGTTAGAGAAACAATTTACAAGCAATTTATAAAAAACAATATTGTAAGAACAGTGTTGAAAGACTTAAGAACTCTGAGTAAGAATGTAATTATTAGTATTATATAAGTGGTTTTATATAATATCATTATAAACACCTCCCCACCCTCTACTCTAATTTATTACAAAAACCCAATTCTGGCATTTTAGTTGACCTTTGACCACCTTATCTATGTGTCTGTATCTTAAGAGGCAAAGATTGAGTTTCGAATTCAGTCATTGCTCATTGTCTGCCTCTTTCATCCCCTTTCCTCCAAAAGCCCATCCATAGGACAAGTAAAGTCATAGAATCATAGGTCTATAGGTAGAATGAGTCTTAGAAATCATCTATCTCTATAACTTTGTGCATTTATTTTTTCAATATATATCTTTTTTTTTCCTTTCAAAGAGCTCTCTTTTGGGGGATGTAGTTTATCTTAAGGGTACACTGTATTTAGACTAATAGCATGTTGTCTGTGTTGGGTCATTATTTTTGTCCTGATTTCCCTTTGTATTAGAAGTATCCTGGGATGTGTTTGTTCTAAAATCAAATAAAAAAGACTTGATTTAATTTACTTCTATCATATAGCATATAACTATCTCACAAAGTTATAATTGTGGATTTTGCTTCTTAATATTTTTTATAAAGTGATCTTTTTTCTTTTTAAATTGCTTCCATAAGGTTTTTACCCTAACCTAGAAGCAATTACCTGCTATGTCATGGGAGTTGAAAGGCTGGTTTAATTATGTCTCTTTTTGCTATACACCTGAAAACCAAGATAGACTACTTGCTAGCAGGGGGAAAGGTCACTGTGATGTAAGGAGTAATGGTCTCTTCTCAGTGGGACATAACCACCACATCAGCACCACTCAAATTACACTCCTCCAGACCTGTTTGAGGACTTAGGTCCCAGTCCCCCTTCCCTCTGGCAGACAGATCATGTGATTCAAGTAGCCCTGAGCTGGTGTCAACTAGGTCTTCTCCTGGGCTGTGTCCATATAAGGAAGGATTGAAGGAATGTCCCTGTGTCACCTCCCCATTAGCTAAGAACTCAAAGAATAATTATGGAAATTAGGGTTAAGAAGGCTGCATCCAATTAGCTAGCTTTCTTCCTTAGATTGTAACCCTTAAGTAATCAGCCAATGATGAACAAGGGGAGGGTCCATTTCAAGTTAGGGACTAAGCATTAAAACAGGGCCTTGGAGTCCTATGCTTGGCACTTGCTGGCTGTAGCACTTATTTGCAAGTGTTCATTGTTGAGAGAATGGAAATAAATGAGCTTTTGACACATCACTGCTGAGTTCCAGAGAATTATTGAGCACAGGTCGTTTTTCTCTCAGGCATTATAATTATGCAACGTTCTGTTTGGTTTTATTGTTATTTGTATTTTAGTGGTTTTACTCATATATTGTCTTCCTGGTTCTGCCTACTTCACTCTATTAGTTCATGTAAATCTTCCTATGAGTCCCTGAATTCTTCATAGACATAGTTTCTTAATGTAGTAATAATCCATTGTATTAATGCACTGTGATTTGTTTAGTTGACTATTTCCTAGTCAATGGACACTTTTGTTTTCTTTGCTACCACCAAAAGTGTCATAGCACCATTTGTAAAATAGCTCAGGCTCGTGTTCACTTGGATATAAAGAAGATAGTGTAGCCCCTTGTATGATTCTATTTTCTTTTTAGCCACTCTGTCCCTGACCCAGCCACCGGCCAGTTTCTGAGGTTGGTTTTCCTCTAAAAATGCCTAGTGTTAAGGGCTAAAATTTCAGCTAGTCCGTCTAAAATATCTAATGAGTGGTCGCCAATAAATTATAAGCTTTAGCAAGAGTTAGGCTTTTAAGCATTTATTAAGGAGAATAAGAATTTGGTAAAGAGAGAGAGAAAGGCCTAGATTCCTATCTATTAAAGGGAGAGCACATTTCTAGCTCCCTTCTCCGCCAGAGTCCAGAGGAAAGAGAGCCAGACTGAGCGCCCGGCTCCCCTCTTCTTCCTCCCACTAGCCTTCGTCACTTCCTGACACCAAAGAAAAGACTCCTGGTCTTGCCCTCAAAGACCTTCGCTTCATGGACGAAACTCTTCTACAGTAAGTCTCCAGCAGGTGGCGTCATTCCAATTGTTACACTAGTGAACAAATTGTTCACTGGGAGGGTGGCTATTGCCACAGAAGAGTATCACATCCATCATAATTTGGTGCAGGTCAAAATAGGCAGAATCACTGTGAAGCCAAGGAAGCATATCATTTTCTTCAGGAAGAGCTGCTGCTGCTCTGCCAAATTTAAATCTACTTCTTTACACTGAAACAGTAAATTCTTCCTATGCAATGTCACCATTTAGGAAGAAAGAGTGTAATAATCAAGTTAATGAATGGCCAAGGACAAAGGTGAGGCCACAGACCATCTGGAGGGAAAAGAGAGATTTAATTACTCTTTACCAGTTTTTAGGTTTATTATAGAGGCCACACATTTGGCAGTTTATGTACTACCTTGTATCCTTTTTATACTTTTCACTAATTAAATTGTAAATTCCCAAGAACTTAAATACTTCCCTGCATCCATGCTCTGAAAAAGCCAAGAGTAGTATTGACTAGGAGTCCTGTGCTGTTGGGGTATAAGGATGTAAGGGAGGGCACATGGAGAGGATAGAATGGCCAACAGTCTTGACCAGATGTCCAGAGACAGTAGATGATGGCTGGTCTAGTTAGGGGAAACTCAATGGAAAGAAGACGTTTGAAGAATTGAGTTAGGATTTAGTTAGTCACAGAACATACCCTATAGAAGAAATGTCACATGCATTTCTGTTTTCATTTATAGATGTTTGCTTGTATGGATTAGGTTAGCTGGAACAGAAGTGGGTAGGGACTAGACTCTGAAGATGCTTGGATATGATGGTTTTGACCTTTGTTGTAAGCAGGGGGTGGGGGGACAGCTAGATGGTGCAGTAGAGATCACTGGCCTTGGAGTCAGGAGGACCTGAGTTCAAATCTCACCTCAGACACTTACTGGCTGTGTCCAGAGCCATCTCCAGTCATCCTGGATATATATCTTGGCATTTGACCCCCGTGGCTCTGGAGGAGAAAGTATGGTTGGTGACCTTGCATAGCCCTGCCTCATTTAAATCCAATTCATTGCAAGTCATGATATCACCTTGATGTCATGGTCCTCTTTGAAAATGAAGGGGGGGGGGACAGCTAGGTGGTGCAGTGGATAAAGCACTGACCCTGGATTCAGGAGAACCTGAGTTCAAATCCAGCCTCAGACACTTGACACTTACTAGCTATGTGACCCTGGGCAAGTCACTTAACCCTTATTTCCTCCCCCCCCCAAGTAAATAAATAGATAAATGAAAAGGAAGAAAGAAAAAAGTGAAGGGCAAATAACAGGGAAACATTAAAATTCTCACAAAATGGCAAAGTTTTGATGAAAGACAAGGTTAGGAGAAAAATAAGTTGTTTGGAGTAATGAGTTTATGGCATTCCTAGGAGACATCCAGATAGCCACTGTTTGCAACAGTTTGCCTCAGTTTACCCAAATAATTCAAGGAGGCCACCAAGTCAAGCAGAGACAGGTTGGGGGGGGTCCCCTCATGCACAGGGTGGGCTCACAATCTAACATCCAATCCTGCCTCACCCAGAATGTGTGTTCAGCTCATGATCACAGTATAGATGCCTGCTCAGCTCTGTCTGAGAGCTGGGGGAAGGGGGGGGGGAAGGGTGAAACCTCTCCATCCTTGTAAGGAGGGGGTGAAAGGGGAAGAAGGGGAGAGATGGTAGACAGATTTATTTATGCTTGGACTTAAGAGGGGTCAGGGTGTCTGCACTAACGAGAGACTGCTCTTTTGCTGGGTCATAAAACAAGGGGGACAAGACAGAATGACAGACCGGGGGCTTTTGGAATGTAAGCAGGAGACACTAATTCCAGCAAAGCAAGATTTATGATTAGACAGAATAATCTGATAATAATTCTTAGAGTCCAAGCTGGCTCAAATCTGCCATACCCCACCCAGACACCTTGCATTTAGTAATATAGGATTGCAATGCAGCATGAAAGCTTGGACATATAGATTTGGGGGTCATCTATATAAAGATAATTGAACTTAGGGGAGCTGATAAGTATAGAGAAATGAGACAGAGGCCAGGATAGAGCGTTAGGGATGACCATGGGAGCAGTGATAAATAATATCTATTTCAAACCAGGGTAATGTAATGGAGTAAACTAGAGACCTTTGACATAGGTATATAAGTGCTAGCTGTAGCAATAAGACAAGTAAAAGGAATTGAGAAAATATGCATAAAGAGAAAAAAATTCCCACTTTTTGAAGATAATAATGATAACCTTAGAGAATTACCTATAATTAACTGAAACAATAAACTTCGACAGTGAATCAAGCTGTAAGATACACCTACACAAATTGTCAGCTTTTCTATATTATTACTAATGGAAATCAGCAGGAAAGAGAAATTCTATTAACTATAGAATGTATAAAACATTATATTGATGGAGCTATAGTTATACTCTTTACAGCTGTATAGCTACTAGGCAGCTAGGTGGCACAGTGGATAAATCACAGGCCCTGGATTCAGGAGGACCTGAGTCCTGAGGGCCTCACACACTTGACACTTACTAGCTGTGTGACCCTGGGCAAGTCACTTAACCCTCATTGCCCCCACATACATGCATACATGCATACATACATAAGCAAGCGAATGAATGAATAGAGAATAATAAATAAAAATACAAAAATACAGCTCTACAGACTTGAATGATTAGAGAAATGTCCATTGTTCGTGGCTTGGCAATGCCAATAAAATAAAAATAACAGTACTGCCGTAGTTAATATACGTAGTTAATGCCATACAAACCAAACCACTAAAAGGTTACATTATAGAGCTAGGAGAAAACAACAAAATAATCTGGTTGAGAAAAGGTAAGTAATCTCAAGGGAAATAATGGGAAGAAAAATAGCTTAGCAATAGCAAATCTTAGTACTGATTTAAAAATTTAAAGGTCCCCAACATACAGAAGCAAACAAAAGTAGGAGTCTTAATTTTAGATAACCCAAAGACCCTGACTGCTGGGGCAGTAACTCAGTGTCCAACAAAAACTGTTGGGAAAACTAGAAAGCAGTTTTGGCAGAAGTTTGGTGTAGACCAATGCCTCACCCATATGCCAAAACATAGGCTCTGAATGGATATCGATTTATCTGTATCGAAGACCACATCATAAACAAATCAGAGGATCAAGGGACTAAGGGTAGGTGAAGAAGTTCGTGTCAAAGGGCAAGCTTACTGAAGATAAAATGCCATACGGTTATCAAGTTGAATTTTTTGCTGGGGTAGAAGGGTTAGTGATACAATATTAGCCTTTTGACAAATGACAGCTTTATAGAATTATTTTTTACTTTGAAAAAATGTGTTGTTAATCATTCTATCCTGCACCCTCTTCTCTTTTCCTTCATTCTTTCATTTGTTTCTCACCTGTTCTCATGGTTTCAATCATCTTGTCTTTGTAGGTGACTTTCAGATCTACTTGTCTGGCCCTAACCTCTCTCCCAAGGATGTCTCAGACATATTAACATGTCTAAAACTGAACTCATTAGCTCCCCAAAGCATCCCTTCTTCCCGACATTACTTTTTTTTTTTTTTTTGTGAGGCAATTGGGGTGAAGTGACTTGCCCAGGGTCACACAGCTAGTAAGTGTTAAGTGTCTGAGGCCGGATTTGAACTCAGGTACTCCTGACTCCAGGGCCGGTGCTCTATCCACTGCGCCACCTAGCTGCCCCCCGACATTACTTTTACTGTCCACCTTCCCACCCCAGTGGTCAAGTAAGTGACCTTGGTAACATTTCTACTCACTCTGGCACTGCCAACAGCTTGATGCAGGTGCTTACCATTATTTCAGACTGAGACTTGCAAGTAGCCTTCTGTTGGTCTCCCTGCCTCCAGTCTATCATTCAGTTTAAACTGATCTGAAATGCAGATCTGACCAGATCATTCCCCTATGTTAGTGACTCCCTTTTTACCCCCAGGATCAAATATAAAATCCTCCCCCTTTCCCCCAGGTCTTCTGACACTTTACTCCCCTTCACAAACTACCATCTGTTGATAACTGACCTCCTTGCTGGTGGCTAAACACCTGACTCCCAGGTCCTTTGACTGGCTGACCCACATGCCTAAAATGTTTTCTGTCCCTGCCTCCTGGCTTCCTCAGCTCATCCCAGCTTTTGCAAGAAGCCTTAGGAACGCTGCTCCAGTTTATCCTGTGTATTTCTTATTTGTACCTAGTTCTTATGTTGTTTTCTTCCATAAGACCATGTTCCCTGAGAGCATCGGGCTGGCTTTTGCCTTTCTTTGTATCTCTAGCACAGTATTTGGCACATTAATAAAAGCCTACTAATAGGTGTTGACTGACAAACAAGTGCTTGTAATTATTATTAAGATATTTTTACATCATTTACATTTCCACATGTATTTCCCTGTCCCAAGATCTTTCTTATAACAAAGAATAGAAGATGGACAACAAAGTTCCACAAAACGACCTGAAATAGCCACAGTTCCTCCCCTCTTCAAAGAAAGAAGGAAGCTGCCTTTTCAGAGCTCTTTTTTTTTGGGGGGGGGGAGAACAAGCTTGGTCATTAATTTCACCTGGACGTTAATTAGTTGTCAAGTTCAATAAAATTTTTATTAATGTTTTCTGTTTCTTATCTCACTGTTGTAGCCTATGTAAACCCCACATCCCAAGCAATCCCATATGATAAATAATAAGGATTTTTTTTTTTAGAGAGAACAAAAAGTCAGCATAACAGATTGCTCCATTGAGAAAGTGGGAAAAAAAAGGTGCAGTGTGAAACACCTGTGGACCTCCCCCCTCCACCAAGGGGTACATTGGGGGTGGCCTCTCATCTCTTCATTTGAGTCCTGCTTGTTCTTTATATTTTTGTCAATTTTTTTTTGCTGTCATTGTTCTTTCCATTTCCATTTGTTTTAGTCACTGTTTATATGTTCTTAGCTATGCTTCACTCTGCCTGAGTGAATCATAAGAGATCTTTCCATATATAGATCATATAGATCTTTCATGCTTCTGTTTTCATCCCATGCATCATTTCTAATGGTATTCCCATTATATTCATGGACTGGATATTCTTTCCATGCAAATTATCATTCTTGGGTCTGTTTTTCCTGGTTCTTTTTCACTATTTCAGTTCAGATAGTCCTTCCTCTTCTTAATTTGCTGCTGCTACCCAGGGTCTTCAGTAGCTGGTGGTCACAGACATGTCTTCCCATGCTTCTTATCTTCACCGTGTTCATTGTTACAACAGAATATTTTATTCATTCATGTGCCACAATTTGTTTAGCACTCCCTCAATAGATGAACATCTACAACAGAATTAAGTTTTGGGGTTGTCCTGTCATTCGCATTCTTGGGGTGTATGTCTAGCAGGGGCATCTCTCGTTGTGAATGCAACTTTAAATTTTGTTTTTTGGAGCAACCTTTGGGTTAAGATTTTGCAATTCTTAGGAGGCAGCTAGGTGGCACAGTGGATAAAGCACTAGTCCTGGGTTCAGGAGGACCTGAGTTCAAATATGGCCTCAGATACTTGACACTTACTAGCTGTGTGACCCTGGGCAAGATGCTTAATCCTCATTGACACCCCCCCCCCCCCCGAAAAGGTTTGTAATTCTTTTGATAATGATTCTTTCCTCTGACAACTTGGTTTAATTGACTGGGAACATGTGGATAGGAGTTAAGATTACTACACTGCTTTTCCTTATTTCATAGGTAAATGTTAAGGTCAGAAAGCTATCATTGTTCAAATAGTATGAGCTATGATTAGTCATTAAGAATAAGAGTAGGGTTAAACTGAATGTTGGAACTTGCGCTTATGATTCAAAGATAGCTGTCAGCAGGATCTTTCTAGTCTGTATATAACCTAACATCTGCAAGTCATAGAATGTTGAGAAGGTGGTATTACAGTGCCTGAAAAATCTTTATCTGCCATATTCTGCTTACCCTTCAGTAAATATAGGCAGGGAAGAGGTTTGACATTGTGTCATCTCAGGCAGGAACACTCTTTGGGCCCAGTGGTGGCAGCATAAGTACCTGCTAAGAAAATTCACAATTGAAGAACATTGTATATTGCACTGCATCTTTGGCATTAAAAGGTGTGAGAAAGGCCCAGTAATCAGCACCAGGGGAAGTTGCCTGGAGGCATGATTGTTAAGGATATGAGTACAGAACACCTTAAAGAATCAGGTTTGACTAAATGAAGGACAAAGAAAGATTAGAGGTTTCTGGAGACTAGTGTAGACAAATGTTAAAACTGCTTGACACTAGTTTCTGGGCCACCCATTAAAAGATTAAGATTTGCAGAGGAGCAAAAGGTCCGCTGGTGTTTCACCTTGGGCATATTTTCAGACTTACAATGTCTTGATCCATGCTGATTCCCCCCCCCCTCTTTTTTTTTTTTTGTCTTTAAAAATACAATTTATTACATAAAAATGACTCTGGGACCAAGCTGGAGGGATACAAGGAAACTGTGTTAAAGTAGAAAACAAAAGACGATAGTTTTCTGGGTTTTTTGTTTTTTAAATTTTCATAGGCTTAATTGCCTGCCTATGGCCTTAACCCTAAAATGTGGTTAGGTTAGTATTACCGACTTCACAGTGTACTGAAGGAAGTGCTTTGTAAACCATGAAGCACTATTTAATAGGCAGTTTGGTAGAATGGTTAGAGCCTTGGAATGAGGAAAAAACTTAGATCTGTACTTTGTACACATATTAGTGATGTGACCATGGCAAAGTCACTTAACATCTAATATACCTCTAAGCATTTAAGTTTCAAATATATGTCAGGGGAGGAAATTCCCCTACTAGAAAATATCCACAGGCCTACAGAGAAAGCTATACAGATGTGAGGTGTCCTAGTTAGGAAAGACACCAATTTGTTCTGCCAGTTTGTTCTGTTTTTGTACAGTCGGCCTCTTTCCAAAAGACTAGGAATGCTCCCCAAAATACCTGGGTGGAAAACCTTCTCCTTGATTTAAAAAGAAAAAAAAATGCCCCTTGATCTTATCCAAACTTGAAAACTTTCTATGTAGATGCACCATTTCATAACAATAGCATTTATGTGGCATGTTATGGTTTGCAAGGTCATTTATTTTCTGCTCACCTCACTGGGAGGGAGGTGCTATTGTCCCCATTTTGCTGATGAGGAATCAGAGATGAGCTTTTGTTCATTTCCTTGTTAAGTGACTTCCTAGAGTTACACAACTTCTACTTTAGATCCAGCTCTCCACTCATGATGCCTGTTTCCCAATTCAGCTAAACATTAGTATACCGGAGCCCAGCAGGATAGTTTGATAGAGAATGCGGAGTGTGCTTAGCTAGAATTGTTCCACATTTTGTCTAAAGTCTCATCTGTCATCACAGCAGCCTTTGTCAGACTGAGCTTGCATATAGTCCATCAAGAAGCACAGAATACAAGTGCTGTATTAATCACCAGTGATGGTGAATTCCCCTGATGCCCTCAGCCTTGGTTAGCGAGCAATACCTGATGCTCAGAGTGAAAACAAATGCAGATCGGACTTGGTGTGATGCCGTGTTGTCTGCTGCCACCACCACTTGTGACTGCACTCATACGATTTGTTGACTGCAGCCTTGCTGATAGGGCTGCTTGGGTTTCTTTTTAGTCTTAACTTAGAATGATTTGTTTAGTGGCTGTCTCTGGAGTCTGAAAAGTTGAGTGTCAGAGCAGAATGAGCATATCTAATTTTTTTACTGAGGCAATTAAGTCTCAGCTTGATTCTGGGCCATTTGACTTGAGTATAAAGGAACTTGGAGCATGGAAAGAGGGTGGGGAGATCATATCTTTTTACATTCTTGTTACATTTGTGGTGAATTGAAAACTGGTATTCTTCACTTGGAGACTTGTATGTAGAATGAATGTTGCTTTCAAAGATCATTTGACAAAAGTTCTAGATCCTGTTGTTCTGTCTTCTACCCGTATTGTCTTCTGTCTTTATCAAGAGGGCTCAGTGAATATTGCTTCTACACTTAACTGTGGGTAAGATCTCCAAATGAGCATCTCCAGTATCCCCATCCATCAAGCTTAGTTATTCTGAGGTGTTGAATTGGAAAAAAGCATTTATATATGTATAACCTTATTTATTTATATATGTATAACCTTATTTGTGCCTTGTGGGCTTTCCATGATATATTGCTGGTCATCACATCACTCATTTTACTCTCATCTTAAACTCACAATTCAGGTGTCTGCAGTGAACAGATAGAAGCATGAAGCCCTTCCATGAGCTCTTACCTAATGAAGAACGAGGGAGGTGGTACAATTTAGTAATTCTGAGGGCTGACTTGGGCATCAGGAAGGACCTCCGTCCAAGTCCTACCTCACTTACATGTCCTAGCTTTCTTTAAGTCCCATCTTCTGCAAGAAATATTTTCCCCAGTCCTCCTTAGTCTTAGTGTCTTACCTCTGAAAATTACCACCGCCGCCGCCGCGCCCCCCCCCCCATTTATCCTGCATATATGTTATTTGTACATAGTTGTTTTCTTGCATGTTGTCTCCCCCATTAGACTGTGAGCTCCTTGAGAGCAAGGACTAATTGCCTTTCCCAGACATTGTTGGGTTTTTTTGTGCACCACTTAGCACAGTACCTGACACAAAGCAGGCACTAGATAAATGTTTTTTTGACTTTGGGCAAGTCATTTAAACACAGTGCCCTGAGTAACCTAACTCTAAGACTAAATTATAGGCAGATCTGCATCATCCGTGCAGGGAATTGGAATTCCCCATATTGAAAGCATAGCTACTGAATGAAAAAGGGTGCTGCTTTTGATTGAATAAAATTATCCTGTAGTCTTCTTGACATTAATAATGTTAAATAGTTTAAGTTTATATTTCCATCAAGCTTATATTCTTTTTTATTTTTATTTTTATTTTTTAGCTTGAAAGATGACTTCTAGGAAGAAAGTGTTGCTGAAAGTTATCATCCTAGGAGATTCTGGGTAAGCATTTTTAAGACCAATTAGTTCCTTACCAAATGGACATAAGTTGCCCTATGTTTTCTCTTCTCATTAGTGTATCTCTTAACAGGTGACCCTCTGTGGGGTTTCTTATAGTCTTCTCTGAAAGTCGCTTGTTCTGATACTGAAATGGCTGACTTCCCCTTAGTATAACCTGGGGGAAAAAAATTATTTTTTAGCAAGTAGTCGTATGTCTCATTCTATACCTGTAGACCATTCACCTTTCTGCCAGTAAGTCCGCTACTTACACTTCATCGGTTGTTTGTATTCACTTTCAGGCATGGCCAAGCTATAAAGTAGTTTTGCTTAATTAAGCTTATTTGTTACAAGGTAGAACTTGGGAGCAGTGTAGGGCATGAGGTTGAGGGGAGAGTTAAAGGGGGTGGGGGGCAACCAAACACCAAAGCACTCAGAAAATATAAGATGTATATCCACAGTACTCATAACAAAAATTTGTGGATCCATATATTGTCATCTCTTTTGCTTGTTGTATACTGAGGTGTTCAAGTACATAATAAAAAAAAAGAATAGAAAAACCCAGAGTATTTAAATGCTAATGCTTGATGGTGCTTTACAATATACTATCTGCCTGCTTCCTATTGTGGTTAAAGTTGAGGCTCAGAGGTGAATGACTTGTCCATGGTCATATGATGATAGAAACAAAAGGAAATTCTTCTGGTTTCAAATCTATTGCTCCTTCCACTGTCATCCCAATGTAGGTGACATTCCCTTTCCTAATGTGGCTGATAGAAGGACCTAGGAGGGTCTCAGGGCTGATTGGTTAATTTTATCGGAACATTGGGCACATGCTGTAGTGCTGTCCTGCCAATGAACCAGAGTCACTGATTGAAAACACTTTCCAATGGAGAATGGCAGTGGAAAGATGGCAGGACTACTTTCATGTTCTCTCATGTTATTCATGAAAGTTTTCTCAATTAAATGAATTAACTTCTAATCATTCTCTCTGGGCCTCAGGTTCCTCTTCTGTAAAATGAGAAGATCATTCTAGAATTCTAGAAGATTCCATTTTAGGTCCAGGACTTTGAGACACTAATGTCCTTTTCAGTAGGATAGGTATGTTCTTAAATAGGGTGGCTACACAAAAATGGTTCTCCATCCAAATTTAGGGGTAAAACTTACTGATTCGTCACATACCTTCCTCCTTCACCAGAGTCTGAGCAAAAGAAAAGGGTAAAATCACACTGTAGGCCATATCAAGAATAAATCGGGGCAGCTAGATGGCGCAGTGGTTAAAGCACCAGCCCTGGATTCAGGAGTACCTGAGTTCAAATCCGGCCTCAGACACTTAACACTTACTAGCTGTGTGACCCTGGGCAAGTCACTTAACCCCAATTGCCTCACTAAAAAAAAAAAAAAAAGAAGAATAAATCAGTGGTTACGTTACAGGACGAGTGCAAAAGACCTAAGTTTGGCTCTCTTTCAAGTTGTGAGCATCACAAAGTCACTCCCTCATTTTTAAATTAAGGGATTAAAGAGGATGATACAAACCCTTGTTTCCAATTTAAAATCTATCCTGATCATAAACCAAAAGTTAATGCTTTGGGCTTTTTTTCTGGTTAATAGAAGTCTTTATAAACAAATAGCAGTGGTTTGGGAATGAGTATTCTTAGGTTCCTCTCAAGACTCTTTACTAGGTATTCTTTCTCTCTATGCAAATGACTCAGAATTATATCTCAGCTCCAGATCTTCCCTGAGCTTCTGTTGGACATTTCAAACCCAGCCTGCATAAAAATAGGACTTGTTCCCACCACTTCCCATCCCCACTCCCTGCATCATCCTCCACTTCTCATTCCCCCTACATACTCAGTTGCCATATCCAGCCATTTCTGCATATATCCCCTTCTCACTACTTGCCTACTTAATGCCCTACTCCAAACCCTCATCACCTCTTGCCTAGATTAGAGTAGTAGCTTCCCAATTATCTCCATGCCTCAAGTCTGTCCCCATCCCTTTCCATCTTCTACATACTCTGCCAAAGATATTGTTCTTTAAGCACAGCTTTGACTTGACACCAGCAGCTTCTTATTGTCCCCAGGAGTGAATATAAACTGCTAGTTGGCTTTTAAAGCTCTTCATAACCTGGTTCCTGACCTATCTTTCTGCTTTATTAGAGCTCTACTTCACCTGTGCTACATCGTGGCCAAAAGGGCCCTTTCCTCACACATGACACTCTTTCCATCTCTTGGCTGACCCTTGCCCACTCCCTCCCATCCTTTTCACCCCGCAGCCCTTGCTCAAACTCCAGACTTCTGGTGCCCCTCTACCTTTTATTTATTTTGTATTCTGTATATATTTAGATATATACATCTTTTCTTCCCTGATGGAATGAATGGAACCTCCCTGAACAGGAACTTGACTCTTACTTGCTTTTTCTTTTCTTTCCTTCCTTCCTCTCTGCTTTCCTTCTTTCCATTCATAGGGCCTGGTACTTATTAGCCACTTACTAAAAGGTGACTGGTTGATCATTTTTTCTCTCCCTCTGTAGATTAAGTTTTATAATATAACTCTGATCTACCGTAAGAACCAGTTCTCAGCCAATATTGCAACTTCAGTAAACTGAATACATGAATCATTTACTTGTGAAACATTGAGGGTTGAATCAGTATTTTTGGAATAACAGCTCCTTTGGTTATTCCTCCTTTAGAATAGACAAGAAAACCTTGAAATCTGGTTCTTGTATCCTCCCTAACGTAGGTTTAACCAGTGAGTCACTTTGAGTATACACAAGAGTTCCAAATCCCCTGAACTCTTGTGGGTTAGGTAGGGGTGGGGGTTAGAATGGCTGTTGGAGGGCAGGAGCAAGTTCTTGGGCACTTGAGTGATTCTAGGAGCCCTCACTGATTTATAAAAAATGTTGTGGGGAGGATCTTAAAATATAGTCCAAGTAATCTATAGCTACCAGTCTGTAGATTCCTTTTTACTCCGCTTCACAAGTCAACTCTTATTTGTGGTTTTTCTTCCATTTTAGGGTGGGTAAGACCTCACTTATGAACCAGTATGTGAACAAGAAATTCAGTAATCAGTACAAAGCAACAATAGGAGCAGACTTTCTGACAAAGGAAGTAATGGTGGATGACAGACTAGTGACGATGCAGGTAAAGCAACTTCATGTACTATTGGTCTTTAGTGATGCCCTACCTTTTCCTACTCATACCTGTCAGATCTCACTACCGAAAGGGATCAAGAGAGCCTAACAGTTACATCAGCCCTTCTGTCTTCTGATGTAAACGAATACCTAGCATACTGGATGCAAGATCTACTTCTACTCTGGTGTTTCTGCTTGTAATCTAGCTTAACTTCAAAGTGTTTTAAGGGACCAGGTGTAGGGTCTCTTGATCCCTCTAAAAAGAAACTGCCTTGAGGGCAGCTAGGTGGCACAATGGATAGAGCACCAGCCTTGGATTCAGAAGGACCTGAGTTCAAATCTGGCCTCAGACACTTGACACTTACTAGCTGTGTGACCTTGGGCAAGTCACTTAACCCTCATTGCCCAGCAAAAAATAAAAAATTAAAAAAAAAAAGAAACTGCCTGGTTAGCAGTTGTTCAACACATTCCCAAGTGTAGAAAGTTAAGGGCAGGTGACTCTCTTACCTAGGAGGCAGTTTATCAACTAGTCCTTCAGGTTGTTTTGTGGATAAGGACAAAACTCTCCAGGCCAACTTCAGCATTGAACAGGGTAACCTACCTACACGATCCTCCATGATGAGGTTGGATTAGTTTACAAGAATGCCTTAAAAACACTTCGTGGTAGGCCTGCTTTAAACATTTCTCAATGGGATTACAACCAAGAATCACTTACCCAGCAAAACTCAGCATTATCTTTCAGTGGAAAAAATGGGACTTTAATGAAAAAGACTTTCATATATTAAACATTTCTCATCACTTTATAACCTGGTTCTAAGCTCTTCACATTGTAAAAATATGACTACCTGGAGAGCCACCAATTCACTGGTAATGTTAGATCTACCCAGTCACTGTGTACCTTGACTGTCCCAAGAGCCTTCTAAGTTCTCTTCTCCTGCCTGATCTCTTCTTCCCCTGATGGTTAGTTAACCTGTACGTGTAGACTATATTACATATGTGGGATAGGGGGTTGTTTTCCAAAGATGACAGCCAATTATTATCCATGTACAGTCATCACTGCAAAAGCCAGTATAGAACGACAAGTTCTTTTTCTCTCCAAGAAGTCTACCCTCATTCCTTAGAATATTATGGCTGGCTAATCTGTAGGCTTTTAAGTTATGCTATTTTTTTCTTGACAATTAGGTTGAATTCTTTAAGCTGCTTCTTCTGCCATCCCTGCTTGTAAGTTATCCCACCTTATTGCTATTGAGTTGGCAACATTTCATAATTATTATTTGCCCTGCCACTAGGTGTTAATAAGTACAATTCTTGGCTAACGGGAATGAGCCAGATGTATATTATGTGATGAACCAATTTCTTTTAGTTTGTAGCTTGATGCTGTATGTCTTCTAAGTCTCTCCAGAACATGTTAGCTCTTACTGATCTCTGAAGTCCCTTTTAGCTCTGATTCAGATCATGCTGGGGTTTATCCTAGCAGTGTGTACATTGGCGAAAAGTGTGCTAAGTAGCAGAACTTAGGACCTTTCAGGCCTGGGTTTATTTCAGTAGTCTGAAATAATATATGTAAGGCTGATGCTGACCTGCTATAGGATTCAGTTTTCATCAAGCTCATTTGTCTACAACATAATTGCATAGAGGAGATGTTTGGTAAGTGCATATGGTAAAATCACCAAGTACTGATTTTTTTCCCCTTTTTTTGGCAAAGCCACACAATGCACTGTTTTTAAAAGTCTTGTGTATTGTAGAAGGCCAAAATAGCTCAGTTCATAGGTTAAACCCCTGAATAAAAGTCATGCTATTATTGATTCAAAATCCCTTTTGACTAATAGCAGATATTAATAGTAAAAATCCCTGCCTATAGCCTTATTTTCTGCTCATCAGAATTATTAATGGAGCATTTCTCTCCCAGACTCTAAAAGGAGGTCTTCTGTACTTCCCATAGAGGTGGGTACAGATGTATCTGATTTCTTAGCTGTGGATTATGATGCTTCTAGAAGAATGGAAAAATTTCAGAAGTTCATCTAATCCACATTTTAGTGGTATACCAAGCAGCATAAGAGGTTAAATCACATCCCTTTGTGTGATCTCAAGCCTGGTAGGCATTCTGGCTTGGTGGGTTAGTGCCAGAGGGCCAGATGAGAGAACTAGGGGCTCATCCACAGGCCTTCCACAAAAATAAGTGGTTGCTTTTGCCCGGTAAATTGAAGTTACAAACTTTATATCTAGAGATGTTTTGTCCTTTCATCAGGTAAGCATGACTGTACCCAGGACAGGGACTTCTCTCTGACAGTTATCAATGTTGTCTCTTTCCTGAGAGACAAGAATAATTGTGCATCTTTGTGCTTTAGCTGAACAACACACGTGCTGAGGATTGAGCTCCTTGAACTGGGTTATTGCATTCCAAGGATTTTTGGTTTTGTTTTTTAGTTTCCATTTATTTTCTCTTCTGCCCCCAAAATCTCTCCCCCTCAGGGCCATTTCATTTGCAAATGTTGCACATCCTTTTTTTTTTTTTTTTTTGGCTTGAAGTTCTTAATCACAGTGTCAGCATCGATCGGTGTTTTTTTTCCCCTGGGTGATGGTAATAGCAACAGTAGTCATTTTGTGTTCTCCTTTCTTCTGTTCCCCAACTGTTTGTACTGTCCAATGTCCTATCAGACTGACGAATAACCCTTTGTCTCCCAAAGATCTGGGACACAGCAGGGCAAGAACGGTTTCAGTCCCTTGGCGTGGCCTTCTACAGAGGAGCAGACTGCTGCGTCCTGGTCTTTGATGTGACTGCCCCTAACACATTCAAAACTCTTGACAGCTGGAGAGATGAATTTCTCATCCAAGCCAGTCCCAGGGATCCTGAAAACTTCCCCTTTGTTGTATTGGGAAACAAGATTGACCTAGAAAACAGACAAGTAAGTAATGGGCCCCTCTCTCACTTGGAAGGTGAAAAAAGCCTCAATTTTTGAATTTTTAAACTTGCACTATGTGAAGTAGATAGAGCAAACATGTTGATTAGAGGAATCTCCTGAGGCAGCAATACCTGGGTGAAAGGCTTCATGTTCAGAGCACTGAAAGGTCTTTGGGTCTTGCCTTTTATGCCTAAATGAAGTGGGGGCAGCCAGGGTCTGTCCTCCAGAAGGAGAGGGTCCTCATGTGTCCAGCAGTTGGGCTTTTGCAGGAACCTGCCTAGGCGTGAGCCATGGTACAAACGCAAGGCACTAACTAATGGAAGTTACGTTCTTGGATATGATCCCACTCTTGGTGCTGGCTCACTAAAACCATCAGGGAAATAGCCCATTAGCCTCAAATGAGAATTGCTCACCAATGATACCTGACAAGGCTGGTAGTAAGTGTCCAAAGCGGGGTCCGTTCAAGCAGCGGGAAGGAAGTGGGCTTGGTAAATACCCAGGGAGTGTCAAGCTTTTCTGGTTTCTCACTAGTTTTCATGTCTTGATTTATGTTGAGCCTCTCCTCCTACTCCTAAGCAGAGGCAGCTTTCTTTCCCAGAGAGGCTATGCCAGGAGAGTATGGCTCCTCTGGAGCTTTAGGAAGCTCAGCAGTGGGCCTGAAATAACACTGGCGGGGCAGGAAAGAGACCCTCGAAACCGCTTGGCTTCCATTGACTTCCTAAGAACATGAAGGCTGCCAGACAGAAGATAGTTAATGGTAGCAGCTGGTGTGGAGTCTGTAAAAGCTCTTTTGTGGCTAATATAACTGATTAGACATCACGTAATAACGAGAGAACTCATTAAAGCTAGAAACTTTATTTGAGCTCACTCTCCCATACACCTTAGAAAACTGTCACACTCCAAAAGTTGAAACTGATCTCCACAATAGATTTGATGAGTGCACTTTCTCTTTCTCCTGCTCCTGCTCCTTTGCTCCCTCTTCTCTCATCATCCATCCGTCCATCAGTGTTGAGCCTGTATTTTAATCACTTAAACATACTTCAAAACCTTTATGATGAAGACCCAAGCCTCATTTAGACCTTGCCTTGCCTCTGCTTCTGACAGGTTGCCACAAAACGAGCACAGGCCTGGTGCTACAGCAAAAATAACATCCCATACTTTGAGACCAGTGCCAAGGAAGCCATCAACGTGGAGCAGGCTTTCCAAACCATTGCACGAAATGCACTTAAACAGGTAAGTCTCGGGGAATGATCTCTCTCTCTCTCTCTCTCTCTCTCTCTCTCTCTCTCTCTCTCTCTCTCTCTCTCTCTCACACACACACACACACACACACACACACACACACACACACACACACACACACACACACGACTTGGATAAGGGATATATGGGTTTCACCAAACTGCTAAAAGGGTCCATGACACACCTGAAGGTTAAGAAGCTGATCAAGATCAAGTACAAGCTCCTTGGCTTTTGTCCCAGTATTTCTTCCACCTTGCAAAATTTCTGTTGTCTTAAAACTAACACAGATGAGCTGCTACCTCCTCTGTAAGACCTTTCTAGAACTCCCATCCTGTGCCCCGCCTCCTCACCATGCAGTGCTTACCTTCCTTTATTTCTGTGTGTTGGGCTTGTTGGATGTTAACTCCTTGGGGGAGGGTAGTTTTGTGTTTGGTATTTGTCTCTCCAATGCCTATCAACTAGAATTGTTTCAAAGTCCCTTACTCTCAGAAAGCGAAGAATTGGAGGGGGGCAGGAGCAGGAGCAAATTGCATTCACAGGGAAGAATAACTTAAAGTAAAAGTGCTATCATGCAGAAGATCAAGCTTCCTTCTAGACACCTGTAAAAAAATTCCACCTTTTCTGTTAGACTACACAGAAGAAGTCGTTACTGTTTATCTCAGTTGGGCTTTTGACAGAGGTTACCGGGGGCAGGTTCCTGAAAACAAGTCTCTTACCATGTTTTTTCCCCTCACTGTGACTTTGAATGCTTCTCGATCACCTTTCTTGTCCTTTGCCCCACAGGAGACAGAGGTGGAGCTGTACAACGAATTCCCTGAGCCCATCAAACTGGACAAGAACGACCGAGCAAAAGCTTCTGCCGAGAGCTGCAGCTGCTGAAGAGGTGGCGGGCGGGGTAGAGCACAGAGCCCTTCACAAACCAATATCACACTTAGGCCTTCAGACACAAGCCCCCTCTCCTGTTCAAACAAGAAATCAATTCTCCCATTTCCAGCTGCCAAAAAATGTCACCCCGATCTGCCACGAGCAAACACGATCCCATTTCTGTACACAGCTCCATGGGTGTCAGCCCCACCACATCAGCTGTTCTGTGTGCTAGCAGGACTGTTCATTGGTGGAAAGAGGTAGTTCTGATGTGGGCTGGACATTGGAAACACTTCCACTTGTCCGATGGAGAAAAACTGTTGACAGTTAATCTGTGTATAACTAGTTACCTGGTTTTTTAAACTGTCTTATTTTTTTCCTCCTCCTTGTGAAGGCTGCACCTGGGAAGGCTGGTTACCCATAGTTCATTGCAAGCTCACACCCAGTTTAACTAGGTGGAGTTTTGTATGTATCTGTTAATGCTTGTTACTTTTAACTAATCAGATCTTTTTACAGTATCCATTTATTATGTAATGCTTCTTAGGAAAAATCTTATAGTACATGTTAATATATGCAACCAATTAAAATGTATAAATTAGTGTAAGAAATTCTTGGATTGCGTGTTTAAGTCCTGTAATGCAGGTATGTAGGATGAGGGGAGAACTTTGTTCTGGATTGCAGAGTGCTAGCAATACAGAACTTTGAAGTCCAACTAGAGGCAGTATTCTGTACAGTAGAAGCAAGAATTATGTAAGCCTTTTTATTGAAGACTTAAGAGCCAAAAAGCTTTTCATCTCCTTGGTGGGGGGGAGGGAGGGGTTATCTAGTTACCTTTCTGTGTCTAAATTTTAAAAGGGTGATTGGCGTAATAGACTGATGTGTGCAATGGATTAATGGAGACGATTTGCAGGTCGTAAACTTCTTCCTGTTTTTTTTCCCTGCTCCACATTTTAAAACCTCCACTGAATCAGCATTCTACAAAAGTCAAAAAAAGGAAAATCTACAGATCTGTTCTAGTGATTTTACCTTTGTTCTAGCAGGCGCTCCTTTCTGGGTTGTGGTGTTCTTAGGCTAGAAAACTTGTTCCTCCTCCCTCTCCTGCCCCAGTATTGCCCATATTACTGTTTCTTTGGTATGGAGAAATTTACAGGTTAGCTCCCCTCCCTAGTATCTGTTCCTGCATTGTAGCTTGCTTACATGGAGCACTTCTCCCTATTTTCCAGAGGTCTGCATTCTAGGGTGTGGGCTGAGTTCTTCTGTAAAGAGACGAACGTGATGCCAATAAAATTTAACAAGAACAATGACCATCTTGTTTCTCCCTGTCTTTATTTCCCCCTCCTACCTCTGGTCTAAGTAGCTAATAAAAATCACTTCAGCTAATTACTGAGCAACTTAACAAGCAAAGAGATTATCCAGGTCTGCAGTTCTGGACACTTCCATGCACAAAGGGTCTTCTCATCTCTCCTTCCCCCCTCTCACCCTGCTAAACAAATAAACATAGAAATAAGTTATTTGTGAACTTATTTTTAGGCTGATGTGGGAATAGTACATTATAGAAAATGGTATTAACCTTCTTAGTGGTTCTCATTCAAGCTGAAATACTGATTATATTAAGCACAGATACTATGTCTCTGCCTTCATGGGGTTGTAATGAAACTGGGTATAACACCTCAGTCCCATTGCTGGCAGGTCTTGGGTTCTTAATTTGTTACTACAACCCAAATAATAAAAAGAACAGGAAATTTTTCACCAGTCTTGCCTGAGGTTTTGGCCTTTGTAATTTTCTAATATGATTAGTGGAATCTTTTTTACATATCCTAGTCTACTGTAGTCCAGTTTCACTCACTCAGCATTTGGTTTAAGTGTCTACCAGACTTCTTTAAAAAGACATGGAGAGAAGGGCAGCTAGGTGGCTCAGTGGATGGAGCACCAGCCCTGGAATCAGGAGGACCTGAGTTCAAATCCAGCCTCAGACACTTGACATTTACTAGCTATGTGACCTTGGGCAAGTCACTTAACCCTCATTGCCCCACAAAAAAAAAAAAAAGAAGAAGAAGAAGACATGGAAAGAAATTTGGAGATAGACTGCAATGTATATTATTGTTAGCACTCCTTGAGTTTAGATTCATAGCTGAAACTTAAACCCCTTCTGGTAAGAACTGGAGTGTAATGTAGTGGAAGGAGCCTAAGATTGTGATTTCTCATCTCCATCACTTCCTGTTCAGGGAATTCCAAAAGTTAACACCCTGAATAACCTTGAACAAATCCAAGGGTTGTTGTGAAGATCAAATAAAATATGTTGGGTTGGCCCTTAGGCCTCTAGTCAAATGGTATGTATTGCTTCAGTGACTTCCCTTGGTCAGCTGGTCTTTGCTGGTTTGTATGTAAGCCTCTTGTGTTCTCAGTGCCTTTAGCGTCCTTTATTTATTTATTTTTGGTGAGGCGATTGGGGTTAAGTGACTTGCCCAGGGTCACACTGCTAATAAGTTTTAAGTGCCTGAGGCCAGATTGAACTCGGGTCCTCCTGACTCCAGGGCCAGTGCTGTACCCACTGCACCACCTAGCTGCCCCTCTTTAGTGTCCTTTTGATCACTGATTCTTCTATAAGTTTGTATTCCTAGCCTTTCACTGTGAAGTAGCCTCTACCAGATGGTCTACATCCTGGTCTGTGGTCACCCTCTTTTCATTATGCAAATACAGTCCATTTGTTTATCTTGCTACTTGTAGTAAGAAGTTCCCACTTTGGACTGACAAGTTCTGATAGCATGCCAACCTTTTTTTTTTTCCTTGGCGGAGCAACGAGGGTTACGTGACTTGCCCAGGGTCACACAGCTAGTTGGTGTCAAGTGTCTGAGGCCAGATTTGAACTCAGGTCCTCCTGACTCCAGGGCCATACTCTATCCACTGCACCACCAAGCTGCCCCTGCATGCCAACCCTTTTGAAGACTGCTCAGGGCAACTTAAGTGTGCTCTTATTCAGCACATCACACTCTTCATGCTTTCTTTTCTTTTTTTCTTTTCCTTTTTTTGAATCCCCCTCTTTTTTTTTTTTTAGTGAGGCAATTGGGGTTAAGTGACTTGCCCAGGGTCACACAGCTAGTAAGTGTTCAGTGTCTGAGGCTGGATTTGAACTCAGGTCCTCCTGAATCCAGGGCTGGTGCTCTACCCACTGCGCCACCTAGCTGCCCCTCATGCTTTCTTTTCATGAAAAGGCTCTGTTCTGTCCTAAGTAGAGAGATAGTGATACAACCATAAGTTTGTTAGGAGAGGGTATAGATGTTGCCGCGGTTTTGTTCTACCGATGGCTAGATAGAAGGAAAAGACTTTTTCACTAGTTCTCACATCTTATCCCTTACTGCTAAGTGTTATTCAGTTGAAGGGAACTGATGTTTCTATCCTACATGATGTGGAATCATCACTGAGCTTCCTGCCTCTGGATGGTTATTGGAAATCCTTCGAATGGCCAGTATCCTTTCCTTCACCTTTTTTCTCCTACTGCCCACAAAAAAAAAAGCATCGCTTTTTCAGAAACCCTATCTGCATTATTGCTGTAGCTGCCCTTTCATTCATTCAAGACTAGTGATGGTCTTGGGAATGACAAGTCTAGACTACTGAACATAAACCCAAATGAAACAATATGATTTTATTTTCTTCTTGTTACATTCTAACAGATCACGTGAAATTTGGTTAACCCCACCTTATGAGGACTAAGGAGGAAGCTGTGAGGACCTGCTTGACTTTAGGTTTATGAGCAAATCTCACTGTGAGCTTGTGTGTCTGAAGCTGGATTTGAATTGAGGTAGATTGCTGACACCAAATCTAGGATTCTCCCCAGTGCCCCCCAGCTGTCTCTATTATAGACACCAGGCCGGCTGGTGTCCCCTGTGATGACTTTCTGAGAAGACAGACAGCAGTCACACCAAATGGGCAGGCATGGAACATGTGCCACTCAGTTACTTTGACCGCTGTTGGGGATGACCATACAGTGATTCAGTGGAACTGGGTAGCAAGAGCCTTGAATTCCATTCTGGTGTGTGTGCATGTGTCTGTGGGTAGGTACCAGTGCAGAGGAATCACAGGAAAGTCATATAAATGAGTCAGGTGGTGATGGTTGGTTTGGGTTCTTTTTCAAAATGGAGGCTGAGGGGAGAGACTTAGCAAGGGGAGGAGGAGGCAGTAGGTGTGGAGGAATCTTTCAGGGTGAGAAGGCCACAGAGATGAAGTGGCCTTTGTATATTTGCAGTGCCTGGTTTAGGACAGCCAAGGTAATAGGTGTTCTCAACATTTTCCCATCAGTTTCTTCCTCTCCTTTGTTAAGGGTTAAAATTCTAGCTAAACTGTCTAAAATATCTAATGAGTGGTCGCCAATAAATTATAAGCTTTAGCAAGAGTTAGACTTTTAAGCATTTATTAAAGAGAATAAGAATTTGGTAAAGAGAGAGAGAAAAGCCTAGATTCCTGTCTATTAAAGGGAGAGCACATTTCTAGCTCCACTCTCCACCAGAGTCCAAAGGAAAGAGTGTGAGACCGAGCGCCAGTCTCTTCCTTCCTCCTCCCACTAGCCCGCCTCACTTCCTGACGCCAAAGAAAAGACTCCTGGTCTTGCCCTCAAAGACCTTCGCTTCATGGGTGGAACTCTTCTACAGTAAGTCTCCAGCAGGTGGCGTCATTCCAATCGTTACACCTTTTAAAGATTTCATTTCTTTCCCTTTCCCTTTGCCTGCATAAGGAGATTAGCCCCTTTAGCACAGAGACTTGAGATTTGGGGTTAGGATGTACCTTCTTGTTTTTACTGTTATAATAAAAACCAATTCTAGAAGTGCCCCCTATGTAAATCAAATTAAGTACTGTATAAAGGTGAGGTTATTACTTAGCTTAAGCCACTTGGCACAAATAAGGCATTTAAGCCATCTAGGTCAGACTTGTTTGGTGTCTTTTTATGCCACAGGTTTTTTTTTTTCCCAAACATCACTCACCACCACTACATAGTGAGGCTTTCCTTATAACAAGAACATTTTAGCAAAACCAATTGACTGGGTGGCACAGTGGATAGAGCACCGGCCCTGGATTCAGGGGGACCTGAGTTCAAATCTGGCCTCAGACACTTGACATTTACTAGCTGTGTGACCCTGGGCAAATCACTTGACCCCAACTGTCTCACCAAAAAAACAAAACAAAACAAAAAAAACCAATTGACTAATTAACTATCCCTGACAGTATATGCAACATTTTGTGACCATAATCCCCAAATCTTTGTGCTAAGAGGAAGGAAATATGTTTGACCATCTCTTTTCCAGGACCAAGATTGGCATTTACAATTAAGATGAAAAGGGGAGGGGGGATGATACTGCATTAATATGCCAGACTTTGTGATTCCAGTTTATTCCCCTGCAAAAAAAGTTCTAGAGGAATATTCTGGTACAATTTCAGGCTGTAGACAAGTTGGAAGATATCTTGGAGAGATTGGGATTCATCACTCACTCTCCCAGGCAATCGTTTAACTTTTGCTGGTTTTGAGCCTCTTCAACACCGCCTTGAGAGGATGCTCACTGTTATCCACTATTTGACCATAGGCTATAATTGAACCACTCAGGTGGCTGGTTGACAGAACCAAAGGGAGAACTTACAGGGATCCTAACAGTCCCCTCAAGATACGCAGGCTACGTCTTCCTTCCCCATCCCCACCCCCCCAGTCCTAAAGATACTAGAAGATTAGAAGATGAGTTTCCCAATTCCCTTATATTCTTCCTGCAGGTCAAACGTTACCATTTCCTTTTGTCCTTCTACGGATGATTTCTGGAACCCTCAGTCTGCCCTCTGGACATGCTCTTATTTCAAAGCTTCTTAAGCAGTGGGTCAGGATTGTGTAATTGAATGTACTGGGTCGCCCAAAATTTGGCAACAGTAAAAGTTTATATATACCTGTTTTATATACCCATATAACTAGGGTCACATAAAAATTTATCAGGTGAAAAGGGACTCTGAGTGGAAAAAGTTTAAGAAGCCCTGCTCTAAGGGGCAGCTAGGTGGCGCAGTGGATAGAGCACCAGCCCTGGATTCAGGAGGACCTGAGTTCAAATCCAGCCTCAGACACTTGACAATAGCTGTGTGACCCTGGGCAAGTCACTTAACCCTCATTGTCCCGCGCCGCCCCCCCCCCCCAAAAAAAAAGCCCTGCTCTATTTTATCTAAATTCTAGACTCTAGTCGTTCCTCCCTGCTCTGGAGTTGGCCCTATCTTGCAAACTTTACTGAGGTTTGGGGTCTTCTGGAGAGGGATGTTTCTAAATGAAATAGAACGAAGTCTAATTCATAGGATTTATTAAATTTGCATTGGCCCACAACTAAGCTATGCTTGTGAGCTGTTCATTCAAATCTTTCCCATTAGACTTGAGGGGAAACTTGTGGCAACCTCATGTAATGGAAAGAGCATTAGACCTAGAAGTTAGACACAGCACAGATCCAGACTGACATTAGCTATATGGACTTGTAACATTTGCTTTTGTTCTTCTACAAAATGGGAATAATTCCAGTGCTCAGTCTTTTGCTTTTTCTTATACCACCTAAGTCACAAGGTGATTGTGAGAAAAAACATGTCATCCTTATAAAGCAGGCTTTAAATATGAGTCATTAACTGCTGAAGAGTATGAAAGAATGAAATATCAGGGCAGGGAGAAGTTTTTCAGTTCAATCCCAATTGAGAGCAGAAAAAGCCACCCTTGAAAGGAGGTGCAGTGTAGTTCACATCAGAACTTTGATGCTTGAAAGCAAAGTCTTCCCCGCTGACATTAGCTAGAGCTATCATCATCTCTTGGAGCCTGAAGTACCTTCCTCACAGTACTGTCGTACCACAGGCGTGGGTGACTGCCAAATTTGCCATCAAATGAGGGAATTGAGGCCTGACTTGCCCACAGTTACACAGTTTGCTTGGGCATCTACAATTCACAGAACATCATAATCTCAACAAAATACATATGGAATGACAGGTGTGATAGTGCCAAGAATGACTTGCCCACTAGAAGTGGCATAAAAGACATGTACAATCAAAGAAAGCTAGAGCCAAGTGCCAGTGATAGGAACAAAACGTGCATCTGTGTTGGGGGAAGTCGGGGGTAAGCAGGGCAAGAATTGCACAAGACCAAAAGGTACGAATAGGATTTAGCTTCTACCGAGGGGATACCCACACAGATGAAATCAGGGATTCATCTTAAGTATCGTCAGTGTCTTAAAAAAGGAAATGCGTTTCTTTTTCTTTCCCCATAAGGGTAATAACTCAGAGGAATGAATGAATGAAGCATTTATTAGATAGCAAATATTTAATAAATGCTTCCTGCGTCTATGTGCCACGCACTGTGTTGAACACCAGTGCTTCTTGGCAAGCAAGCTGTTCCTGCCCTTAGAGCTTACATTCTGATGGTAGATTCAGACATCCATCAGGCCAGGGGAGACATGTCATGTGCTGTAGTTTGGACATGGCTTAGAAGTGATGTGGATTCCCGGGTTTCAAGCCAAGGTGAGTCGAGAGCTCTCCTACTGGAGCCTGGCGTCTGAGGAGCAACGCTAGGGAGAGGGTTGCTAGAGGGTGACTGGCTTGTAGTGCTTGTTGTTGTTTGTCCTTTGTTCTGGCAGAGGACCATGATGTAAGGGTGATGTCATGACTTGCACTGAATTCGATTTAAGTGAGACAGGGCTGTGCAAGGTCACCAGCCTCTCTCTCCTTCAAAGCCATCTGGGTCCTGTGGCAAGGTATATATCAGGATGACTGGAGATGGCCTCAGATGTTTAAGGCAGTTGGAGTTTAGTGACTTGCCCAGTGTCTGAGGTGAGATTTGAACTGAGGTCCTCCCCACTTCAGGGTCAGTGCTCTATCTGCTGTGCCACCTGGCTGCCCAGTGCCGGTAACCACTTAACTAGGTGCAAAATCCTGTGCTAAACCCTAGAGATAGAGACAAAAGTGGGGCTGTCTTTGCCTTCAAGGTACTTCTGATGGGAGAGAGAACATATAGGGGAGTCACTGGGATGGTGAATGTGTCCACCAGGCAGTTGGTTGATGAGTATTTTCCAGAATGATGTTACTATTGATGTAATCTGGGGGTGGGGGCAACAGCAAAAATGGCAATGGATGGCTAGAGGAGTTTGCATCCACTCACCAATCAAGACTGATGCGTACCTGGCATCGGGATCTGGGTTCAAATTTCACCTATGATGCATGCTGCCTGAGTGACTTTGGCAAGTTACAAACTCTTTAGACCTAAACTTTTCTCTTATAAAATGAAAGGATTGGACTAACCAGGTCTCGGAGGTCCTTCCCTGCTCTAGATTAGCTGATTTCAACTGGACAGACAATTGACAGCCTTTTGCCAAAGGCTGTGTGAGACTTGGAATCAGGAGGGTTGAATTCAAATCTTGCCTCATTAAAAATCGTATGGCTAGGGGGCAGCTAGGTGGTGAAGTGGATAAAGTACTGGCCCTGGATTCAGGAGGACCTGAGTTCAAATCCAATCTCAGAAACTTGACACTTACTAGCTGTGTCACCCTGGGCAAGTCACTTAACCCCCACTGCCCCACAAGACAAAACAAAACAAAAAAGAATCAGAAAAGTCTCAGGGGCAGCTAGGTAGCACAGTGGATAGAGCACTGGCCCTGGAGTCGGGAGGACCAGAGTTCAAATCCGGCCTCAGACACTTAACACTTACTAGCTGTGTGACCCTGGGCAAGTCACTTAACCCCAATTGCCTCACTTAAAAAAAAAGAATAATTGTATGGCTTTGAGCCATGGAACTAAAGCTATTACTATCTATTTTACAGTCTCAAAGCTTAAGTGATTTGGGTGTGTCCAAGGGAGGCCTCCAAGCCATCCATGTCACCAAGGGTTAGATGGTGACATGGTAGGGGTCTTGCAGTATCTGAAGGGAAGGGGCAGCTAGATGGCGCAGTGGATAGAGCACCAGCCCTGGAGTTGGGAGGACCAGAGTTCAAATCCGGCCTCAGGCACTTAACACTTACTAGATGTGTGACCCTAGGCAAGTCACTTAACCCCAATTGCCTCACCAAAAAAAAAAGTTCAGACCTGGCAGTATCTGAAGGGCTGCCTTGGGGAGGAGGAATCCAATTTTTTTCTCCTTGGCCCCTGAGGGAAGAACTAAGGGCAATGGTTGGAAGTCAGAAGCAACTCGCTTTACAACTGAAATTCCTCCCCAAGTGGAGTGGGATGCCTCAGGAAGTAGTGACTCCCCTGCCAGTGGGGGTGAAGGAGTTAGAAGCAAGCTTCTGGGGGCAGGGACTATCTGACTTTTTGTTTTGTTTTGGTTTTTTGTGAGGCAATTGGGGTTAAGTGACTTGCCCAGGGTCACACAGCTAGTTGGATTTGAACTCAGGTCCTCCTGAATCCAGGGCTGGTGCTCTATCCACTTCGCCACCTAGCTGCCCCAACTATCTGACTTTTTAAAGTGTCCTATTCCTGGCGCTTAATGAATCATTTCCTTAAGTGGATGGGAATTCTTCCCCACCCCCCTACCCCCCAAGGTATTCTCCAACTCAGAAGCTGCCCTCCAGATGGCAAAAGCAGCTGTGATCTAGTTCCTGGCTCCAGGGCCCCAGTGGGGTTTGTTCTCTCTTCCATCCTGGGAAAGCTGCTGAGTCTCTAAGTCCTGAGCCAGGGGCTCCCCAAGACTGAAAGAATCTGGGCAAAAACTTGAGGCTTCCGCATCCTGGCAAAGGCAGAATAGTAGCCAAGGGCAGCAGCAAGCAACACACCCTCTGTGGCTGAGGCTGTGGTATAGTCATGGTAACAGTGACGTCAGAAGGCCAGGAGCCTGACTGTCCTTTGCAGCCTCCAGTTATCCTTGATGACATCTGCTCCCAGCACCCTGCTCAGTGAAAGCTGCTTCACATGGAGGCTGTGTGCATCCCCCCCAGGGTCCCAGGTATGCCCAGAGCTCCGTCAAAGAGAAACAATCCTGTCTGAGCTATGTGTGTTAATGCTAACTAAAGCTTCCCTTACTGGAGAGGGAGGCAGGACAGGAAAAAAGGCACAGGGAGGGAACTTTAAAAAAAGATCCTTTACGGGGGCAGCTAGGTGGCACAGTGGATAGAGCACCAGCCCTGGAGTCAGGAGGACCTGAGGTCAAATCTGGCCTCAGACACTTAACACTTACTAGCTGTGTGACCCTGGGCAAGTCACTTCACCCCAACTGCCTCACCAAAAAAAAAAAAAATTTTTTTTAAAAGATCCTTTAGAAGAGGCTTCAGACAGCATAGTCCAACCTTATTTTACCAACCAAGGAGATAGCTATGGAAGGCCTGCAGAGGTGAGATGACTTCTCCAAATTCACACAAGCTATTAAATGACTCGGCCTGATTTCCACATCTCTTCCATCTGATTGCAGCCCCTACCAGTCTCCTGAAATCTCTCTCCTCCTCTCTGACTTTTCTGTACCTTTCACCCTGCTGACCACCTCTTCCTCCCAGGTACTCTCCTCTTAACAGCTTTATCCTTTTCTATTTCCTTTACTGTTGCTTCATCTATTTCTCACTCCCTAAGCTTGAATGTTCTACACCTCTCCCACCTCCTCAAGATAGTCATACTTGCCTTTATATCCTCTCTCCCATGGTGCTCTCATTCCCCCGTAGTTTAAAAATAACCTCGGAGATAGGTCTCTTAGAGAGCCATGTCTCTGTGCCGTGCCTTCTCTCTTGGTTTCCCTTCCCTAGCACCTAAAAGAATAGCCTCTATGGAGATGAAGCCCTAGTCCCTTTCCCGAACTACTGAACTACAATCCCCTACTTCCAACTTCCTGCAGGATGAATCTCCCAACCATATATCCCACTGGGGTCAAACCCAACAGCACTGAACCCTGACTAGAATGTGGGAAACTTGGCTTCATGTTAGAAAAGAGAGGGAAGAAAGAGCCTGCTAGGATTGAGTCTTTTTTACCCCCATTAAATTAATATTTTTCTCCCCCAAATTTAGAAAACACTTTGAATTTCAGGACTTTAAAAATGACAATGGGGGGCAGCTAGGTGGTGCAGTGGATAAAGCACTGGCCCTGGAGTCAGGAGTACCTGAGTTCAAATCCAGCCTCAAACACTTAACACTTACTAGCTGTGTGACCCTGGGCAAGTCACTTAACCCCAATTGCCTCACTAAAAAAAAAAAAAATGACAATGGCTTGGATGCTTACTTTCATCCCTTCCTCTCCCTGTAGTTTCCCCATCTCCAGCCTCCTGGGGTGCTCCCTCCAATACCATTCCTATCCACCCAGTACTTTAATGCATATTCGCCCTATAGTTCACAGGAATTCTACCCAACATTCTGGGTGGGAGTCTTCCCCATATTCTTTTGACATCACAAGATAATGAATGTGCAATTGCGAGTATTGATTTTTCAACTGATTTGATTTTACATTGATCAAATATTAACTTCCCCCTCCCCCCATTGAAATGCAGGCCATAACGGGCAAATATCAAGGAGTTAAATAATAAAGATTCCAGTAAGAAGGATTAGCCTTTTGGGGATTATGAGCAAATTTCTCCTTGACTGAACTAGAAGGTGCATGCCGCTGTTGACTGGGCAGTAGCCAAGCCCTTAACAGGCTGCAGTTCACACAAGTGAAGCCAGGCAGGGAACAACTCTATGAAGTGTAAACCTTGGGCCTGGGTGGGCAGGAGTGGGGTGGGGTAAGCTTTCCCACTGCCCGAAGGCATCGATGGTGTTGAGCAGCAGGGCTAGTCACTTCATCGGAGACATGGAGACATTGAATCTAGACATTAGGCTGAAGGAGCTCAGAGATCCTTGAGGGATCATGGGATTTCTAGTCAGAGGAAGGGTGCAAGGATATGCAGAGAGCAAGAGAAAAGAGAGGGGATTGTAGAGTCCAGGGAAAACCAGCTCTAGCAAATGAGCTGGAGACTTCAAGGAAAGGAAGGACCCTGCACCTCTGAACTCTAAGTTTTTATCTATTCTTCCCATGTATTTGTGGAAGAGCATGCCCAGGTTTGCAAGGTCAGTGTTTTGTAGCTACTGTTTTTACTCTTATCTGACTGTTAAGGATAATCTCACGGGCAGTCCAGACCACCAAGACACCTAGAACCTGTAAGACTAGTAGCCGCCCTCTGGGAAAGTACCCCAGAGAGAGTGCCAAAAATACGACATGCACTGTTCAGTGGTTCTCATTATGGAACTGGCCCATCTTTTTCTAGCATGTTTTTTTTATATATATCTTTTAGACAATGTTTCCCACTTAATTTCATCCAGCACCACCATGTGTACCTCCATTGCCCTTTGGGTGATCCTCTCCCATCAGTTCCACAATCCACAGCTATACACGAGTTGAAGATTATTGTTTAAAAGATGGGCCTTTGTTCTGGGGAGAGAACTTTGCAATTTCCTAAAGGTACCCGAGCCTGCCCCTCTCTTCTGTTCAGTTTTAGGCCTGCCGCGTTTTTCATTTGCAGTTTCTGTCCGCCATGTAAATATAGAACCATCTAAGCTCTCTACGAGGTTGTCCAGCGGCCAAAGACCACTCTTAATGATTTAGATTCCTTTAAACATAACAGAGACAACCTTGTTTCATGACACTGATCAGCAAAGCCCAAGTCAGAGAAACTTCATCATCAATGGGGAAGTCCTCCAGATGTTCCTCTTTGTGGATGAGATGCTGATCATTTCTTGCCCTAGAACATTTGGGAGGCCTCCAAGTGAGCACCCTAATCAAAAATTTCACCATCCTAAAAGCAAAACTAGCCTCCCAAACAAGAACTTCTCAAATGATTGTCATCTAAATCAGTGTTTGCCAAACAACACATTTTCCTTTTCTATGGTTTTACCAAGTCCTGGTTATCACTTCAAAGTTCCCTTGGACTTTACAAGTCGAGACCATTTTTAAAATGACTTTTCCCCTTCCCACCTCACATCCTTCCACAAAACAAACATGAACCCCAGGACACAATGCAGGTACAAGCTGACTTCACATTTTTTCTCCAGAATAACCCATCCTTCACTAGGTGGCTCCAAACTCCCTCGATTCAAACTGATGCTTTATTTGCCTCCCCAACAGCCTCATGCCAGGCACTAATTACAATTTTCTCCAGCTGTGAAGACAAAAACAGTTGTATGACAATACATTGTCCTCGCCTTCTCTAATTTCCCAACCTGTCACCTCCCTTCTCCTTTCTTAGATTCATTTGATATAACAATTCAATAACTGGCAGTGCAGTTGATGTAAATTTGAGTCAAAGGACTTGGGTAACTAGTATGTGCAACTTGCTGAGGAAGCATAGATGGAAATCACGGGCCATGTCCCCAGTTCCTGATCTAATGGGGGAGGAGAAGGAGAGTGGATGCAGCAGGTATAATGACTATACAAGGTAGAGGGTGATAACAGTAAAATGGTGTCAAAGAGATTGTTTGTATTGCTGCAAAGTGTCATGGAGAAGCCCAGCCCCTAAGCTGGGCCTTGAAACTGAGATGTGGAGGGAGCACATTTTCAGGGATGGAGCTGAACCACAGAAATGAACTAATGGAAAAAGAAGAAAGAGCAGGAAAAGATTGGGAACAATAGGTGGCCCAATCTGGCTGGAAACTGCATGGAAAGGGATCATGAGGATTAGGAAAGGAGGGTTAGATCCAGATTATAGGGGGACCTTATTGAGAGAAGTAATTCTTTTTCTATTAATAACCAATTATTAAATTAGGATTGAGGTTTTTTTTCCTTTTTTATTTCCTCATTTAGGGACAAGCCATTGTATTCTCCTAAATCCCATCTAGAAGAGCTTATTTCTGATTAAAGCGTAAAGAGAACCTAATCTGGGTGAATTCCAACCCTAAAAAAGCAGTAGCCTCACACATTTTGAAACCCCACTGTTCAACTTAAGTGGTCTGGAAGGAGATGGATCCCCTTTTCTAGATTGCCTGAGGCAAGAGTGGGCAGGGTGGTGATGGATTCCTTTGTCTGAAGTGCCCTGGGATGAATCTGTGACGTTTAAAAATCTAAATGTGTGGTCGCCTTAAATTAGAAGCTTTAGCACCAGTCTTTGGGCATTAAGCATTTATTAAAGCATACCAGGTATTAGTAAAAAGAGAACATGTGGAGTTCCAGCCTGGTCTGGTTCTTCCTCAAGTCCCCCACCATAAGCTTGATTTAGCCACAAACTGAGTGTGGAAGCTTTTTATGGGTCCGGAGGAGAGGCGGTCCTTACACACTGCTTCAAGCTGACTGGTTAGTGTCCTCCAAATCCACTGGTTCACTGGACTTGAGGGTGGTCTTGTGTTGATGTCACAGTCCACAGCCTCTGAGAACACTCCCTCTTGGGAGTCAGCCAGGTGTGGCTTTAATTGAATTAACTTTAAGTAGGTTAATCAGCAAAGTTAATCACTCACAATCAGTCTCACTTAATTCAATCAGTTCTAAATTAATCTCAGGTGGGGCCTTTGGGTATCTGCCAAATCCCATTATTTTCTCACAAATCTCTATAAAGCCAAGCTCTCAGTTGGGGGAGAGCCGAAGACTTTTGGCCCCCCTCCTCATTAATATATCCACCCCCTCACTGATTGTTCACCAGTCAGGGGTGATTTCTAGCTGTCGGGTACACCTGCTTTTCCAAAGATATTTAAGCATTCAATCATTTCAATACCAAGAGGAACCACTGACCATCAACTTCTTATTTGCTAGCTGATTATTAATTACCCAGAAACTCTTTATCTCAGACTTTTCAATCATCTCATTGAGCACCAAACTACAGAGTGTTTATTTTATCCGACTGAAGCAACAGGATGACATGGTTGGGTCTGTGATCAGGAAGATTATTTTGGCAGCTGGGTCACGATGGATTATAGAGAAGTGGGACTAGAAAGATCAGTCAGGAGGCTGTGGTTAGTAGTCAAGGAGAGGGGTGGAAGGTCTGAAATAAGATGGCAGTGGGAGTGTCAAGGAGGGGACAAGTGCTGGAGGCCAGGCTCAGGACCATCAGCAGACTCCTCTCCCTGGGGGGCCCTTCCACTGCAGTCTGTCAACGTTCTCTCCTCCTCCTCCTCTACCTGATTGGAATTCAGCAGGATTTTATTGGGGGGGGGGTGAGGGGAATCCCTTTCCTCATCTTCTCTCAATGAAGATTAATTTGAAATGAACAACTCTAAAGCAGAGAGTGGGAAGAGCTTCAGAAGAGAAGTCAGGAGATGTGGATTCTAGTGCCCACTCCAATATGTGACTATGAATAGTAATAATACTATTTACTTCACATGATGAATGAAAAGAAAATCCTTTGAAAATCTCAGTTCAATGGAAGGCCCATGATTAGAGGCAAAGGACCCAGGTTCAAATCTACTCTGCTTTGAATTACCTGTGTGACCTTGGCAAGTCACCTGGCCTCCCTCACCCTCAGTTTCCTCATCTGTAAGATGCAGAGAGTGGACTAGATGACTTCTAAAGGCCCTTCTAAATCTGTGATCCCTAAAACACTATATAGGAGCAGATAGGTGTTGGAGTAGATATGGCACTGGCCCTGGAGTCAAGAGGACCTGAGTTCAAATCTAGCTTCAGACCCTTACTAGCTCTGAGCAAATCACTTAACCTCGATTGCCTCCTCCCCCACCCCCCACTCCAAAATAAGGCACCATGCAAATGGGAATTGTTATTGTATGATGTTTCTTTAGCTTTTTCTGATCTAGATGTTATGGAATATAATTTTACCAAACTTATGTTTATTCACAGTGACAGAAAATTTTATGGAAGAATCAATGAAGGGCTCCTGACTTTCTAAAATGAGCATCACAGGGTAATAGATTTGGGGCTGGTAAGGTCCTTTCAGGCTGCTGAATTCAACCCCTTTGTTTTATGTATGACAAAACTGGCTCCCCATCTGTGTAAAGTCATCTTCCCATCCTGCTGGATCCCCCGCCTGTCTTTCTTTTCTCTATTCTACCTCCAACAAGCTTTCCCCTGTAGACTCATAGAGCTCCTAAAAAGCTAAGATAAACTAAGCCAGTTTTTTCTTGTTTGGGTTTCTTCTGTATCAGTGAAAACAGATGCCTTGGGGCAGATAGGAGGCGCAGTGGATAGAGCACTGGCCCTGGAGTCAGGAGGACCTGAGTTCAAATCTGGCCTCAGACACTTAACACTTACTAGCTGTGTGACCCTGGGCAAGTCACTTAACCCCAACTGCCTCACTAAAAAAAAAAAAGAAAGAAAAAAAAAAGAAAATAGATGCCTTATCCCGAGACCAGGGAGGGAGCTTGAATGCACTGAACACAGCTTTCCCTACAGACTCTGTCACTGAACTCAGCAGAACATGCTAATTAAGAAGCATGCACAGTCTCTCCTTGCATGTGAATGCATTCCGATGATGGATGATTTATTCACCCCATAATGTTGTCTGAACCACTCTTTGGTTCCTAGAGGGAAGAAACAGGCTAGCCAGGGTTCAAGCTCAGGAAAGAAAATCTGATCTTGAATATTCTTTAGAGGCTATGACCTTGGATGGACGATTCAGACAGGCCTGGGGGGGTTTTCCCCCTTCTGTCATGTTATTCAACTATTGTGTGGGGAATATAGAGGGGAGAGAGGACAGTTCAAACTGTGGTGGCAAAAGCAAGGGATTCCCTCTCTTCTGAGTTCTAATAAGAGCAAGCAGGTCTATCCCATTACTACAGGCTTTCCATCTAATTTATATCCTAAGATAAATAGACAGGAATAGAAAGGAAGCAACTGGTTTGGAGCCAGAGATCCCAACCTGGGAATACTATGTCATCTGAAGGAGCCTTGGGAACAGCTAACTCTAGCTCCCTGGGGGCTACTTCAGAGGCCTCCCCATCACCAGCCCTGTGGCTCCTTCCGAGGGTCCTTCGGAAGCCCAGGAGGAGGAGAGGGGGGCACTTAGTCCACAGTCATCTGGGCCTTTAGGAAAGTGGTCAAGCCTTTGTTCTCACTACTAAGTCCTTTCGGTCTCACTCCCATTTCCCTATGGGCATCATCTTGCCTCGCAGAGGCAAAATTATTTGCTTTTGTTTCATTTATTATTTTTTGGGAAGAATAGTCCAACAACCTGATCCTAGGAGGAGGCTTCCAAAGGCATTGCTGATAAAAGTAGACACCCTAACGCTTCTTGTTGGACCATAACTTGCAGTGAATTGGATTTAAGTGAGGGATTCAAAAAGTATGTCACCAATCTCACTCTCTCCTCCAGAGCCATCTGGCTACGGTGGCCAGACATCTATATCAGGGTGACTGGAGATGGCCCTGGGGTTGTTACTTGACCAGGGTCGTCACATAGCTAGTAAGTGTCTGACTGGAGATTTGAATTCAGACTTCACTGCGCCATGTAGCTGTCTACCTTAACACTACCTGTCACTCTGAGATCTTGGGTTCCTGTTGCTACCCTGTGGTAAAAATTGTAGGGTGTATTTCTGTGGAGGGGGCCATCATTCTTTGTCTTCACTCACACTCTTCACATCCAATCAGTTGTGAACTGTCATCTGTCCTAGCTTTACAACATCTTGCCACCTGTCCCATTCTCTCCACTAACAACAAAACCAGCTCAGTCCTGGGTCTTCAATACCTCTCAGCTGGTGCATTGCTGTAGGCTCTTAATTGCTCTCCTGCCCTCACAGTCCTCCAGAACAACCACCAAAGTCATCTTCCTAAAGTACACATCTGACTGTGTCACTCAAGAAGGTTCAGGAAGGGGGGGGGAGGTAGGGGGGCGCAGCTAGGTGGCACAGTGGATAGAGTACCAGCCCTGGATTCAGGAGGACCTGAGTTCAAATCCAGCCTCAGATACTTAACACTTACTAGCTGTGTGACCCTGGACAAGTCACTTAACCTTCATTACCCTTCCAAAAAAAAAAGAAAAAAGAAGCTTCAGGAGCTCCCTATTGCCTGTAGGATCAAAGACAGGCCCTCCTTCACTCCAGTCTGTCTTTAGTGGGTCATCACACATTACTTCCTTCAGCATTTTAAGTTCCAGGCAAACAGGCTTACCTGCGGCAGCTAGGTAGCACAGCGGGTAAAAGCACTGGCCCCGGATTCAGGAGGACCTGAGTTCAAATCCAGTCTCAGACACTTGACCCTGGGCAAGTCATTTAACCCTCATTGCCCTGAAAAAACTAAAACACAAAAACCTGCCTCACCTGCTGTTCCCTGGGTAAGGTGTGTCTTCTGTGATGGTCCTTCTGACTCTTCCCCTTAGTTCAACTCATGTGCCTCCTCCTCTAAGAACCCTCTCCTTGTTCCCCAGTTGCTAGTGCTCCTCCCCCAATTAGTGTACATTTCTTGGTGGGGAATGCTTCAGAGGCTGGCAGATGGTTGATGTGATGGTTAGTTTTGCTGATTTGTCTTTTGTTGTTATGAGAGATGCTTTTCTGGGGAGGGGAGAAGGCTATAGTTAGAAATTAAGGTTTATTTTTAAAAAACAAGATAAATCAATACAAGTAAAATAAATTCATTAACCTGAATTGCTGTGAAGGTCCTAACTCTAAGCCTGATCCAGGCATTCTTTGGGCTAGTTCACCTCACTTTTTTCTCTCTGGGCTTGGGGAAAAGTCCCTAATTTAGTCAGTGCCCAACCCCAAGTACAAAAGTAACAGCAATGGCTTGTGTTAAAAGACCTTCTGGCTAATTGGCTGGACTCCCTAGTATTGTCCCTAAGGGGTAGAGGTACTATCCCTAATTCTAACATGTGACCTCAAATCATTTTTCGAGTTCTCATTCTCTCCCAGTTTTCAGTCAGCCCTTGTGTTTTCTCAAAAACACTTCAGACTGGGGGCAGCTAGGTGGTGCAGTAGGTAAAGCACTGGATTCAGGAGGGCCTGAGTTCAAATCCAGACATTTGACACACTTACTATCGGTATGACCCTGGGCGAGTCACTTAACCCTCATTGCCTTGCAAAAACAACAACAACAACAAAAACACCACTTCAGACTTCTACCCCACTTGTCATCAAAACTCAGTTCTCTTAAGGACCTAAAATGCTCTTAAAACATTTCAGTTCAATAATTTGCATCCATGTAAAAGACTGTTCGATTTTCAGATACAAATTTACATTTGCATTGGCAGCCTCCCTCCTTAGCTTGGCCAGTCCCCACTCTTTATCCATAGTAAATTGTTCCAGATACTTAGGACCCCACATTTACATTCTGACATACAGTGGTGTGGGTGCCCACGTCTGGGGCTGGGGATAATCCTTGAATTTCTGAATCCCTTTTTGGAAAGGGGATATTTTGTCACTTGACACACACTGCAAAGATAAAGGCTCATACTTAGGAAATGTCTGTGGTAGCAGGCGGCCCTTTCTTGGTCTTTGGGGCAATGGCTGGATGGTATTTCTGTTGCTGTGGCTTGTTTTTTAAGCTCCTGGGACCCATATGCTAATTGCTCTAGATCCTTGACCCTGACTTCCCTCCCATGGTCCCTACACCGAAAAAGACATTTGCCCTCAGATCAGAGCTAGATTTGGCCAGGCTATCTAGAGATATTACAGACTTCCTGGGTCGAAACCCAAGATTGTGGCACCTGTCTTTGGTTCCCTGGCCTCAACCCCTTCTCCTTAGAACCTGCTCTCCCAGAATTTGCTCAATGAGAGCTGCTCTTCTCTATCCCCGGGGGGGGGGGGGGGGGGGGGGGGGGGGGGGAGACTGTGAGTCACTTCCTTGCATCCCAACTCATTCTAAATCCTGTAGCTCATGACTCACTCACCACCTCTTTCAACCTCCCACTACTCCTTGTATTTTCCCTCTTGGCACTGTCACTTCTCCCCACCTCACCCCAAGTTTCTGTACCTCAGAAACATCAAACCCTTATTATATTCTCTGGTGTTAACTGGTCTCCTCTAACTTCAATATTGTCATCATTTTCCTAGAACTTTCTAGTCCTAGACACCATAATTCACCAGGTTAGGTGCAGTGGATAGAACACTGGCCTTGAAGTTGGGAGGACCTGAGTTCCAATCTGGCCTCAGACACTATTGCCTTAAACATCCAGGGCCACCTCCAGTCATCCTGATGTATCTCTTGCCACAGGATCCAGATGACTGAAGAAGACAGGGAGGTTGGTGATGTTGTTGGTGACCCTCCTTGACTTACATCCACTTCATTGCAAATCATGACATCTTGCCATCTTCGAGAACAAAGGACCAATAACAACTCTCCCCCCTCCCTAGATAACCTGAACCTGCAAACCTTATTTTACAGATGAAAAAACTGTGCACCAGAAAGTTTATGTAATTGATCAAGTCAGGGGTTTCAAATCAGATAAATAGGCTGGGAGATAAGTGAGTGGGAATATGGGGAGGTAGAGACATGGTGGGTGGTAATGACGCTTAATACAGATAAATGATAGGTAGGTAAGATGGTAGATATACTAGATAGGGATGGATTGATTGCTGTGGCATTTATTCAGTGCTTACTATGTGGCAAATGCCGTGCCAAGTGCTAGGTTACAAATACAAGCAAGAAAGTGTTTGCCCTCAAAGAGCTTACATTCTATTAGGGAAGCTTGGAAGGAAGAAAAGGGAAGTAGCGCAATGTGGAGCTGGCCAGGGAAGTGGAATATAGAGGCCTGGTTCTGGGGAAAGAAAGGGTTCATGGGGCAGCTAGGTGGCACAGTGGATAAAGCACCAGCCCTGGATTCAGGAGGATCTGAGTTCAAATCCAGCCTCAGACACTTGATACTAGCTGTGTGACCCTGGGCAAGTCACTTAGCCCTCACTGCCCTGCAAAAAAAAAAAAAAAGGTTCATGTTCCCCTCTCAGAACCCAATCCCAAGGTGGGGAGGGGTAAGGGTAAGGGGGTGGGCTACAGTTCAGTTTGGAGGTTGGGGTGATGGATAGAGACAAGATGGTGTAGAAATGTAGAGGAAGTTGGAGATCTGATGCTGCGAAGTTGGCTGTAAAGGTGGACAGTCAGAAATGGTGAGCCCAGAGCCCCTCACAGGCAGGGACCACACTGCTAGTTCGAGGCCTGAGCCAGGCCTTAAGGCCAACTTTCCTGACTCCTTGCTCAGGTTCAACAAGGCCATAGCAATTCTTCTTTGGAATGTATTGCTGTCACTCTTTCCCCTTGTTGCCTAATTAAAGTATTAATTAAACCCTAATTTAAGTCTTGTACTTTCCAGACCTAGGAGATGCCAGGAATGTGTATTGCCCTGGGAAACTCTGTAGGAAATCTTTGACCTCACCCCCAGAGTCCAGAGCCCACATGCATCTAGGATTCAGGGGGCAGCTGGGTTTAAGGAAGATTGAAATCAGCCCTTTTTTCTTTTTCCACTTGGCTTCTCTGCTCTCTCGGTTGGTTTCTCATTCCTGCAGATGCCATCCCCTTCCAGCAGGGTGTCTCCTAGAGCAGACAGTGGTCTTGGGGCCAGGCTTCCTAAGGGGTGAGGGGAAGGGAGTGAGGGAGGGTTTCCTCAGTCACTTGTCCCACCTTGGCTGGGAAAGCCCTAAGGAAATCCAGTATCAATTACAAAACCTTGTTTATTGGGTCCAGGCCAAATTCGTGCCATGACTCAGCTGTCCCTTCACTGCTGCCCAGCATTCTTCCAATTTTCTCTTGTTTAATCCCCATCTTGTGCCACTCTGGGGGTCATTTCTGACTTTCTTCATTCTCCTGAAACTCCCAAAGGCACTCTCTTTTCCCAGCCAGTCCCCCTTGCCCCAGTGTTCAGCAAATGAGCCATCTCCTACTCAGAGGAGACCAAAGATGCAGTTTCCTCACCTTTCATATACTCTCACTTCCTTTCCTCCAGTCCTCTCTATTGCCAACTCCTTCCCCTGGGGCAAGCCAGCCTCTCTGAAGCATCGAGGGAAACAGCAAACAACCCCCCCACCACCACCACCCACTCACCCACCCACCCACACACACACCCACACACACACACACCCACACACACACACATACACACCCACACCCACACCCACACCCCCCCCCCCCCACACACACACACACTACCCAAACTCAAGGAGCCCAGGTTAAGAACCCCTGCCTCTAGGCCCTGATGAGGATAGCTCTGAACCCTGAACTTAAGAGGCCTGGGAACTGCTGCACCAAAGGGCATCACACTGAGCCTCAACCCTTGTGAGAATATCTGAGAAGCTCTGCTGAAGACCCAGAAGAGAAGGGTCTCCCCACCAAAGTCGCTGGCCCTGGCAGATGGCTTAACATCAGAAACAGAAGTGGCTTCTTCGGTGGAAATGACGCATAACGACCAACACCTTTGCTGCAGCACCTTAAAGACCGTGGAGCCTTTTCAATCTAGCTTGCCTCTGAAAGCACCTGGACCATTAGACTCTGAGTGCCTTGAGAGCTGGGACTGGGCTGCTTTTCTATTTGCATTGCAAGAGCTTTGCACAGAGCTTCTTATTCATTCATTCATTCATTCAATTCATTTTTTAATCTCTCCCCATTCTCCTTTACCCAGGAACCTACTCAAATCAGCCAAGTTGTTTTAACCTCAAACTCCAGGGGAGGGAGATCGAAAACAAGCATTTTTATAACACCTACTATGTGCCAGACACTGGGTTAAGTAAGGCCTTTGATAAAGAAGATCTCATTTGATCCTGACAAAAACCCGGGGAAGCAAGAGTTACCCCAGAGTCAGTACTCTATCCAAATGCCAAACAGAGGATCTTTTTTTGGGGGGGGAGGGGGTTAGGCAATTGGGGTTAAGTGACTTGCCCAGGGTCACCAAACAGAGGATCTTAATCCTAAAATCTTTAGGGGGCCAGTGGAGGGCCCTTGTCACCTCTTCTTTTTAGGAACATCAACTTGGTTGTATTAATCCTGGATGGAAGAGAGGATTGACATGAGACAGAGCACCCTCACCAGGCAGCTATTGCAATGATCTGGGTGAGAGGGGATGGGGGTGGTAACTAAGCCATGACTGGAGAGGAAGAGACAGAAGACACAAGTGTTGTAGAGAGAATTGATGAGACTTTGCAACCAATGAGATTATGGTGGGTGAAGGTGAGTCAGGAGCCAAGAGTATTGAATGCTGTGTTTGGGATCTGGGTAATGAGAAGGATGGTGGTGGTACTTTAAAAAAAAAAAAAGTAAGATTTGGAGGAGATGGATGAGTTGAGTTTGTGATGCCTACAGGCCACACCCAGTTGGAAATGTACACTAAGCATTTGGTAATGTGGTCCTGGATCTCAGGAGAAAGACAACACCTTAGATATAAAGATTAGGCGTTCAATTACTTAATGTCCAAATTGATCTTCCCCTTCTGTGCTCTTCTGATTTCCAGAAATTGTATTGTATTTATTCTGCACATATTTATCTCCATCCATGTTGTTTCCCTGTATCTATCAGTTTTGCTTCTTTCCACCCCCGGGCCTAGGATGTTGCCTGGCACATGGGATATGTCCCTATAATTGTTGAATTGAACAGTCCAGGGGCAGGGGGATTAGTTAGAAGCCTATTGCAAGGGGCAGCTAGGTGGTGCAATGGACAGAGCACCTGAGTTCAAATCCGACCTCAGACATTTGACACTAGCTGTGTGACCCTGGGCAAGTCACTTAACCCCAATTGCCTCACCAAAAAAAAAAAAAAAAAAAAGAAGCCTACTGCAATAGTCTAGGTAAGAGATGAGGAGGTTCTGAAAGAGGGAAGAGACAGGATGAGTAGAAAGGAGGACAGATGCTGACAAGTCTTAGCAACTAGGATATGGGGGAAAGAGGGAGATAGGAGTCATGGAGGACCCCCATACTCAACCTGGGTGAAGGGGAAGGGAAAGGAATACACTTTTACATATCTTATAAAATATTTACATATGTTATTAAAATATTTCTCTTTTACCTGCTTTGTGCAGTTTTACAAATATTATCTCATTTGATCCACACAACATCCCCATGAGGTTGGTGCTATTATCTCCATTTTGCAGAAGAGGAAACTGAGACAAACGGCAATTAAGTGACTTGCCCAGGGTCAAATAGCTAGCAAGTATCAGAGGGCGGATTTGAACTCATCAGTCCAACAAAAGGAAGGTGTTGCATAAGAATGAGGAAGTTAGGAGGTGTAGATTGTGCCAGAGATATACTGAGTTGTGTTTTGTTCAAGGCCTAACTGCCCACACTTATCGCCTACATTTTCTCACCACCTACTCCTTGAAATCTGACTCCCCAGTCCTCCAATCTGCTGAAATTAATTTCTCCCAAGGTAACTAATGATTTCTTAATGGCTAAATTCAATAGTCTCCCTCCCTTCCCCCCATCTTTTTCCTCTTAGATTTTTCTGCAACACTGACAATGTTGCCAACCTACCCCCTCCTCCTTGCAACTTTCTCTTCCTGTGGCTTCTTTGTAACTAAATTGCCCCCCCCCTTTTCCTCCTACCTCAGCCCCAGCAGACTCATTCCTTGGTCCCCCTTCTTCTCAAGCCAGAAATATAGTAATAACCTCTGTTTGTATATCCGGCCAGCACCTCAGACATAAATATCTCCAAACTGATGAGACCACTCTTATTTCAACAAATGGGGTCACCGTTTTCTGCCCTTGCATACAGCAGGAGCTCAGTTAGCCTCTGCTAAGAGACAGCTATGTGACCTAAAGCAGGGCTTCTTAAACTTTTTCCACTCTTGACCCCTTTTCACCTGAGAAAGTTTTATGCAGCCCGGGCATATAGCTATATAAAATAGGCATACATAACCTTTTACTTTTGCCAGTTTTTGTGACCACCACATTCAGTTACTCTACCCCGCCCATAGATTAAGAAGTTTTGTCCTAGACAGCTGGACCTGGAATCTGGAGACTTTAGTTCCAATCTGACTCCAGATACTAACTAGCCACTGGGCAAATTACTGGTGCCTGCCTTAGTTTGCTCATCTGCAGAATAAAGAGAATTGCACCTATCTCTCAGGATTGTTATGAGGATCCAATAAGATAAAAACTTCAGCACTATTTAAATGCTTATTATTATTACTTATTATTATATATATTTCTAATGATTATGGCAGAGGACTCCAAAATCCCTAGCAATACTGAGATTCTGTGATTGAGTGAATAAAATCAGTAAGGACCCCCCAAATCAGCTGGAGGACAGTGGAAAGAGAATTGGATCGGGAGAGGGAATCAGGGAGTCTGGTTCTCTGAGCATACCCCTCACTAGCTATATAAATTTGGGCCTCAATTTGTAAACTGAGAGGGTTGGATTACATGGTCCGGTCCAACTGGGACAGTCTCTGAGTCTGCTCTAGAAAGGAATGTGGAGGGGAGGAGGAAGAGGATTGGAGGAGAGGTAAATAGAGAAATAATTGAGGAGGGGAATCTAGGCATCCTTTAACTGGACCCAGAGCCATTTTAGCTCTAGATGTTTGATTGCCTAATTGGATTATCTCCCCGAGGGGTGGGGGAGACTGGAATGAAGGGTGGAGGTCCTGGAGTTATCTCAGTTCAGATCTGGTGCAGCTCATCTCTTTAGGTATGTCTGTCCTTTGGTTTAGTTTCTCAAGGAGAAGGTTCCTTGATTTCCCCCAGAAAACTGAGGTACCCCAGGCCCATAACACTCTTAAGGGGGTGATGAGAAGGGGTCGTCCTTTTTTCAGGACTGGGTTGGACTAGCAGCCTGGAGGTCCCCTCCAACTCTGAACATGAGTGGCTGATCCCCAAAAAGGGATCATAGCTATTGAGAGGGACATAGGGATATGACCCTCCACTGAGATGGAAAGTGCCCCCCCCTTTGGCCTAGTGATCTGATCTCAGTCTTAAAGCCCTTTAGAGCCCCCTATTTCTCTATATTTTTTCTCTAGAGAGAGGCAATAATGGGAAGCTACTATCCCCCTTTCTAAATATAGGCATATCAATTTAAAAGTGTTTCAAAGAGTCTGCACCAAGACATTACGCAGACATGATAAAGTTGTTGCAGAAACTGAAAATGTTGCAAAATAAGTAATTGCTGAACATTCCAGGAGAATGATTTATTGCTGAACCCAATTACCACATTTTGCTCAAATTAGATGTCTGTAAAAAGTGTAAAAACTGCTTGATTTCTAATCCCGGTGTGTCACACCTCCTGGTTGTCCCAGTGAGTGTGGTGCACCTTTCTTTCGAAAGAAATAAAATCAATGCTTTGGGCTCCTTTCTCCTCGAGTCTCTATTACAGGGGTCAGTGAGTGTACTTCCCATCCCACTCACTAAGATCATTGATTTCATGCTAGAAGGGATTAGATCTCATCTAATCCATTTTCATTTTACATATGAGAAGTTACAGTGACTTGATCAAATTCAGAAATAAATATTCCGTGGCATATGGATTCAATCCAGGTACCAACCATGTAACTCTTACTAGCTGAAAAGAGGAACCTTGAGCGCTTAGAGTGAGAGATACCTCAGCTTCACACACCCGCCCCCAACAGAGTGAAATGGGCAGTAAGGACCTGCCAATGGAAATGAGACCCAAGCCCTAAGTGTTCATTGGCAGAGAATATTTTACTCCAGAGACTGAAAGGCTGAGAGAAAGGGGCCAGCAGAGAGATGGAGAGGAGGGAAAATTGGACTCCACGGAAGAAAAGGCTATTCCCTTCCAGGGAGAGGGAACAGTGAAAGGGACAAACACTACTCACTTCAACTCAATGGTGGGCATTCCCCTCCTCATCCCCGGGTTTGAAATCCCCGCCATTTCTCTTCTAGGAGGTTTCCCCGCTTCTCAATTCAACCTCCATCCTCGAAGATTCCCCGCCCCCTCCTCCATCCTCCTCCCCCCCCATATTGTTCCTCTTCTCCTCCCAGCACCAGATCTGGGCCCCTTGCTCCTCGGTGACTGTCTTTCTGAAGTGGAAATAACTCCCCCTCTTTTCTCCCCAGAACTCACGGGCTCCTCCCCTCGCCCCAGGTGGCTCTGGAGGTGGTGGGGTTTAAGATTTGGAGAAGAGTCGGTCAATTCTTCCTCCCATCGGGCTTCCCTCACCCCAGCATCAGACACCCAACATTCCCTAAGACTGTCTCCCGGGACAACTCGGGCCAGTCCTGGGAGCGGGATCCTCCCTAGATTCAGCCAAGCTCAGAGCTAGGCTGGAGACTGAAATGGACTTAGGAAGCATCTGGATCGGGTCGAGTACTGGTCCGTTACCCTGCTCCCGTCTTTCGCTGCAAAATGTCAGTTTTCCTTCTGCACTGTTGGGAAGGGAGGGGGAGGCAGAAGAACTTGTTTGTGATGATCTCCACCCCCTACACACACACACACACACACACACACACACACACAAATTTAGCGGAGACACTTGTATTACTGGGCTGTGCTGATTCCCTTAGCGAACTAGCCAGCCCCGCAGCCGACTTCGATTTGGGGATGGGGGGAACAAGCGGAATGCTGCCTGGGCTTCGTAAAATGGAACACTAGGTTGGGGGAGGGGGAGATTGATTTGAGAACGCTTAGAAATGCACCCAGAGAATGCTGTCAGCGCGCCTTCACACGCACAGGCTCCCCCAGATAGGAGGGGGGGGTCCAGTGAACGAACCCCCCAGGTTCTTCGGAACCAACATTCCTTGTGGATCAGGAGACCCCCCTAGAAGTTTCTCTAGCTCAGCTAGCTAATGTTGCTCCAGCCTACCACGTGAGGGCGTGCACTGTGTTAGTTACAACAAATTAAACTTGGGGCTATTCCCCCGCAGAAGCCCCCCGGGACCGGGAGAGGGGTCAGCCTTCAGAAGGGCACTCTTCTCTCCCCGAGGCCGGGCTCCGATCCAGGGGACAGGGATGCGAGGGGACGATATTCACCTTGAAACAGGGCGCCCCCCTCCTCTCCCTCTCCCTGAGCATAGGGTGCGCCCTTTTATTTCCCTTTTGGGGGTTCTTCCCGGACTCGGGCGGCCAGCAGCGGGGCACAGCCCGGTCGAACACCGTCCGGACAAGGGTCTTCCCCCACCTCTGGGTCCCGGGCGGCGCGGTGCGGGGAGATAAAGCCCCAAGAAGGGACTCCAAGAAGCACAAGTTGGTGCTGGCCCTGGACCAGGCTGTTGTTGTTCTCAACGTGGTCCGCCGCCGAGCCATATAAGCTGCGCGCAGGAGCCCGCCCCGCCAGATCCCGGCGCTCAGACTCCGAAGTGGGAGCGGTGCCATCGGCTCCTCCCCAAGCCCAACCCTGGTGCCCCGCGGCAGGACGAGCAGCGGCTCCGGCCTCGCGCTGTTGCAAGCCGGTCTCCGGTGCGCCCGCCGCCCCCCTTCGCCGGAGCGCCAGGCGCCCGTCGCCTTCCTCTTCCCCTGCCGGCCGCCCGGCTTCCGTGCCCCGCCGGCCACCAACCCGCTCGCCACCATGTCGGTAGAACTGGAAGAGGCCCTGCCCCTGACCCCGGCCGAGGAGGCGCCCGGCACTCCTGAGAAGAAGCCGGCCGGCAAGAAGGCCAAGGCGGGCTCGTCGGCGCTGTCGCCCTCCAAGAAGAAGAAGAACAACAAGAAGAAGAATCAGCCGGGCAAGTATAGCCAGCTGGTGGTGGAGACAATCCGCAAGTTGGGCGAGCGCAACGGCTCGTCGCTGGCCAAGATCTACAACGAAGCCAAGAAGGTGCCCTGGTTCGACCAGCAGAACGGGCGCACCTACCTCAAGTACTCCATCAAGGCGCTGGTGCAGAACGACACCCTGCTGCAGGTGAAGGGCACGGGCGCCAACGGCTCTTTCAAGCTCAACAAGAAGAAACTCGAGGGCGGCGGCGCTGACAAGAAGGGTTCGGCTGCGGCCGCCGCGCACCCCAAGGCCAAGAAGGCGGCTTCCGCGGCGGCGGCGCGGCGCAGCGACAAGAAGCCGGCCAAGGCCAAGAAGCCAGAGAAGCGCTCCCACAAGAAGGGCGCGGGCGGCGGCGGCGGCAAGAAGGACAAAGGCAAGGCCAAGAAAGCAGCTAAGAAGGCAGCTTCGTCCGGGGGGAAGAAGGTGAAGAAGTCGGCCAAGCCCAGCGTGCCCAAGGTGCCCAAGGGCAGGAAGTGAGCGCGCGGGGGATGGGGAGCCCGGGACTGCACGGCCGGGGCGGGGAGCGTGCCTGCCGCCCCGCGGTCCCCAAGTTGTGACGGCCACCAACCACCGAGTGCCCTATCTCCTCCGCCACGGACTGAGCGGGCGCCGCCCCGCCGCCCAAATGGTTATTTTTGTAGCGCTGTGCTCGGGGGTGGGGGAGGGGACGGCTCCTTTTTTTTTCTTTAAGCCCCTTTGTGTAGGTTTTGTACTGTTTGTTTACACGGCTCCCCTACCTCCAGCCCCAGGACTCTGCCCAGCCGAACCACTGGGGTGCGGGGGTCGCGGGGAGAGGACTCGGGGATGCCTTTCCGACTTGCCCGCCCACTGCTTCGCCTTCTCCGATCCCCGCCCCCGGCTGCTGGAGCGATTTTTTTTTTGTTGTTTGCTTTAGAATTTTGAAACAACCCCGGCGACGCCCCTATTGGCTCTAGCCATTGGCAACGGGAGGGTCGCCATGGCGACGGGTCCTTGGGCTCCAATGGCTGGAGCCCGCGTGCGCGGGGGGAGGGGGGAGGGGCGGGCCAGGCCGCTGGTTGGCCGCGGGTCTCCTGGCGCTCTAGGGAGGGGGCGGGGCGGGAGGGGAGCCGCCCCACCCTCCTACCCCCGGTCGGGCTCGCGCTCCTTCCCCCGCAGGGAGCTGGGATGACGGGAACCAGGGCACCCCACCAGTGAGGGGACTCGGCGGGAACTTAATGCCTTGTGTGCGCAGTGTACAATCGCTCGGGGTCACGGCCTCCCGGCACGCAGCGGATCGGGCCCTCGGCGCTTTCACTTGTCCTCGTTGGCCTTTTTTTTCTATTTTTTTTTTTTTTGGCTCAATAAATTGTTTAAACCTTTGGACTTGCTCAGTCTCTTGCCGGCCGAACTGGGGGGAAGAGGGTAGGAGAAGTGGCACCGCATCGGGTGGGTGAGTGTCCCGTTACCACCCCCGACCGCGCTTGGACCCTCCACTTGGCTGGATGAAAAAAGGAAGGCGGTCCTTGTCCCCGGTCTAGGGTCCTGTTCTGACCTTCCCTTTTGTTGGGGAATACTCGGGCTTTGCCCTGAAGAGAACTCGTATCCCACCCCTTTCTCCAGGGCCCTGCCATGACCGCAGCCCTTCATTTGGGGGATTTGAGGGAGGGGGCGTTGTAGGAGATGATAACAGGCTTCTGGGGCTACCGGGAACTGGTCCTTCTCTCCCTCCGCCCCTCCCAAGTGCACACCCACTGGCCGGGCTCCTTTACAACTATCCAAGCGGCAGGGTGGGGCACGGCACCGGACTGATGGTCCTGCGATCAGGCAAACCAGACTGGATTTCCCTGACAGAGTAAGAGCCGCCAAAGGCAATATTTTGTTTAATGCACAAGATATCCCCACCACCACACACACCACTGCCACCCCTCGACATGGACTGGATTGATTCAGTTAGGGGACCTGAACTTAATCCTCATTCTGGCACTCAAACTGGGTCAAATTGGTGTCTGAACCTCTATGCAAAATGGTTTGACTGGGTAAATTATAGGGACTTCCAACTCAATTCTTAGTTGATTTTAAAGTTAAAAGGGACCCTCCCTCTGTCCAGCTAGTCCAACCTGTACTGGAAAAAATCCCCAGTACAACATTGCTGGCGAGTGATGGGAAAGTCCAGCAAGAGGACTATTTTTAAAACGGCCCCACTTCACTTTGGGAGGCTCTCCTTGAGTTTTCCCTGATAGTAAACCTAAATTTGCTTCTGCAGCTACTCCCTGTTAGCAAAAGAGGACAAGATGAATCCATCTTCCATCTGAAAGTCTTTCAAGACAGCACATTCCCACGGAATCTTACCTTTCTCCAAGATAATCCCAGTGGCTCCATTAGCTGCTCTATCAATCCCAAATCTTTCTGGCACTACTGTTTTGCCATGCTTCCTCTAAATTACAGTCTATTTCTGAAGTCCATTTTATACAAAACTCAAGTTTTATCATATCCCCATTGGGATTACATCACTCTATCTGGTGGACTTTTTAAAGTCTCTCCTATCCTGAAGCATATTAACTCATAGAGCTGCCCCTCCCCACTTTTCTCATCTGCAGATTTCATAAGGTGCCTTTAGATCATTGATAAAACAATAGAAAATGTTAACCAGCAGGGAGCCAAGCCCAGGTCCCTGGGGCTCTCCCTTACAGGGAACTACAATGTCCATGCTGACATTGAGCCAGACTACATGAATGGACATTCAAGTTGCAAACCATTTTCTATAAGAATAGCATATGAGATTTTTTATTAAAAATGCTTCAATTATATAACACTTTGATAGAAATTAGGAGGTCAGTCAAAAATAGATGAGTCTAGCATGACATATTCTTGAAGTCATGCCTAGCTCTTCTAGAATTTTGTCAGCTGACCTCTTTCACAATATATTTTAGAATTGAAACAGTAGTTTATAGACCTCTGTCTTCCCCTTTTTTTTGAAAGTCCCGATAATGTTTTTGTTCTCCAGGCCTGTGGTGCCTCTCATATTATCCACAATCTTTCAGATATTACTGACATTTTTAATGTGCTCAATCTTAGGATAAGTTTTTCAGGAGAAATGGGTGAACAAAAATGAGCACCCAGAAAGCTTTACTTTGCTGGAGGAGTAGGACCCAGAGGTGTCCTTTCTTTTTGAGAGAGAAGGCAACATAGCAATGACCTAGACCCTTGCTGCTAACTAGCCTAGAGGCCTCTTTCTTCTTACAAATTACTTCCCAACTTAAAACTTATCAGTTTTTTGGCCTGATTCCCAGAAGCCTCAGTTTTTTTCACAATTCTTAAGGTAGGAGTTTGGACTAGGAAGTCAGAGGGAGGGTGGAGCTAAGATGGCAGAGGAAAGGCAGTGAGCTCTTGAACTCATGACACGATCACTCCAAAAAACATTCAAATAATGCCATAGGACAATTCCTGGAGCAGCAAAACCCACAGAATAATGTGCTAAAATAATTTTCCAACCAAGGACAGCTTGGAAAGTCAGGAGGGAACTACTGAGACAGGAGTGGAGCCAAACCCACAGTCACCCTGACATAGATCCAGTCCCAGGAAGGCCTCTCCAGAGAAAGGGACTCCCCAGAGTCTGAATCAGCTGCAGCGCCAGTGTTGTCTGGTGAGAGGGCTGAGCCCGAGGTGGGGAGGGGCGGCAGATTATAGGGGTCTATGCTAGTGCTGAGGCAGAACTTGTTTTTTTCACCCCTGCTGGGAACCAGGAGGTAGGCTTGAATAACAGTGGCCCAGGTGGGGAAGGGGCACAAGCTCTTTGGAGCTGACAATCACAGCACACAAAGCTGGTTGATTAGCAAGTTGGTCTGTGGTCATCTATGGACCAGGGAACAGGCCAGGTGAGTGGAGAATCTGCTCCTCCTTAAATCACCACCTGGGACTTCTTCTTTTTTTGGTGGGGCAATTGGGGGTAAGTGACTTGCCCACAGTCACATAGCTAGTAAGTGTTAAGTGTCTGAGGCTGGATTTGAACTTAGGTACTCCTGAACCCAGGGCCAGTGCTTTATCCTGTGGTAAAAAGTTTTTAACAGTCAGTTAGCGATAATGGAGAGACGCCAGTTTTTGAAGGACCACCCTTTCGGGGAGGAGACCAACAGCCGTGCATGGGCTACGCACGCCAGCCCAGCTGCTAAGCACTCCACTTCTGGGGTGAGAGCTTAAAAGGCAAGGAGAGAACGGAAGTAGGATCTCTTTCCTGCTCTCCTGGTCCGAGGACTGGTGTGACACACAGGCAGACGCTGACTGGAGGTGGACTCGGCCTGGCCCAGCTCGCCGTTAGCAGCACGTGCCTGACGAGGCTCTCCTCCCCAGAGGTGGCCTTGGGTTTTTGGTGAGTTTTATATGGAATATAGACTAAGCTTAGACTTAAGACTATTTGTTTTATATTTCTACTTTCCTCTCCCTCTAATCAACTTCACCTTGTAACTACCAAATAATAAAAGCTCTAACTAGAGACCAGAGGCTTCTTTACCTTGCTGATCTGGGAGATAGATTAAGGGAAAGGTTAAAGAGGGGAGATTAATGCTCTAGTATCCAATTTTAAATCTCACAATCCACTGTGCCACTAGCCGCTCCCTCACCTGGGACTTCTTAAGCTTGGGATACTGCAGCCTGGAAACAGTGCCCCACTTTAAGGAGCTAAAAGTCAAGTAAAAGAAAGGCAAGATGAGCAGAGAAAGGTGAGGACCATAGAAAGTTTCTTTAGTGACAAGGAAGATCAAGGTGCACCCTCAGAGGAAGATGTCAATGTCAGGGCCCCTATATCTAAAGCTTCCAAGAAAAATATGAATTGGTCACAATTCTTAAGTAGGTTGCCCCCACTTCCACCTGGTGACCCATCAGCTTCTCAGACTCAACATGTCTAAGGCTGAATTTTTTTTCTTCTTAAAACCACCCCTCTTCCTCACTTCCCTATTTCTGCTAAGGGTAAAAAACTTAAAAATATATATTTCATTAAATACTTACTAATTACATTTAAAAATTTAACATTTGTTTTTCTTTCTTTTTTCTTTTTTAGTGAGGCAATTGGGGTTAAGTGACTTGCCCAGGGTCACACAGCTAGTAAGTGTTAAGTGTCTGAGGCCGGATTTGAACTCAGGTACTCCTGACTCCAGGGCCAGTGCTCTATCCACTGCGCCATCTAGCTGCCCCTAACATTTGTTTTTAAAATTGTGAGTTCCAAATTTTCTCACTTCCTCCTGCCCCTCTCTTACCTCTCACCGTTAGAGATGGCTAGCAATATGTTGATTATATATGTGAAATCATGTAGAACATTTCCATATTAGTCATGTTGCAAGAGAAAACACAAGAAAACAATAAAAATAAAAAGCAAAGTATGCTTCAATCTACTCTCAGTTCATTAGTTCTTTCTCTGGAGGTGGATAGCTTTTTTCATCATAGGTGTTTTGGAATTGCCTCAGTTCTTGAGTTTCATAATTGATTATCCTTACAAGATTGAAGTTACTGTGTCCAATATTTTCCTAGTTCTGCTCACTTCATTTTGCATCAGTTCATGCAAGTCTTCCCAGATTTTTTTCTGAGACCATCCCCTTAGTCATTTATTATAGCACAATAACATTCCATCACAATAGCATGCCACAACTTGTTCAGCCTTTCCCCAATTGTTGAGCATCCCGTTAATTTTGAATTCTTTGCCACCACAAAAAGAGCTGCTATAAATGTTTTTGTACAAATAAATCATTTTCCTTTTATCTCTGAGATACAGACCTAGTAATGGTATTGTTAGGAGGGTATGAATAATTTTATCGTCTATTGGGCATAGAATAACTACTATTGTCCCATTCACTCAATTTCAGCAACCCTAGGGTCCTCACTTCTTCACTTCTACTCCCATATCATAGCATCTCACATCTATCTCCTTCTTTCTGTTTACACCACAACTACAACAGACTCTTCTCTCAATGGAATATTGCAATAGCCTCCTAATTGGTTTTCCTGCATTTAAACCCTTCCAAAGTGATAGTCTTAAAGCAGAGATGTTACTCCCCTATTCAAGAAACTTCAGTGGCTCTCTATTGTCTCTGAGATGAACAAATTTATCTCTTTGATTTTTTGGGGGGAGGGGGCAGGGCAATGAGGGTCAAGTGACTTGCCCAGGGTCACACAGCTATTAAGTGTCAAGTGTCTGAGGCTGGATTTGAACTCAGGTCCTCCTGAATCCAAGGCCAGTGCTTTATCCACTGTGCCACCTAGCTGCCCCATCTCTTTGATTCTTAAAGCCCTTACATAAAATGGTTTCTGCTTACCCTACCAGTTGTGTACCCTAATTACAGGTCACTCCCTTTAACATACTCTACAATCCAGTTAACATGGCCTCTCTGTACACAGCAGTTGCTCTCCCACCTACATGCCTCTGCACTGATGACCTCTAAGTCTTGAAATTTACTCCTTCCTCACCCTCTTCAAGATGTTTGGAACCCCAAACCTCAATTCTAGGCCAAACTCCAGGGCTATTTCCTTACAGAGACCTATCCCAATTTGCCCCGTTTTAGGTCTCTCCCTCCTCATTGCTTGTGTGTGTGTGTATAATCTTGTATTTACTTACTTATGGTGCTCCTCCCCCCCTTCGGGGCAATGAGGGCCAAAAGTGTCTTGCCAGGGTCACACAGCCAGTAAGTATCAAGTGTCTGAGGCTGGATCTGAACCCAGGTCCTCCTGAATCCAGGGCAGGTGCTTTATACACTGTGCCACCTAGCTGCCCCCATATTTACTTACTTATGAATATGTTTTACCTCATGCTAGGCACAGAGTAGTCAAAAAGTTTTTGTAAATTTATTGAGGGTTTGTTTGTCCTTCTCTTTTTTTGGGGGGGTGGGCAGGGCAATGAGGGTTGAGTGACTTGCCCAGGGTCACACAGCTAGTGTCAAGTGTCTGAGGCCAGATTTGAACTCAGGTCCTCCTGAATCCAAGGCCAGTGTTTTATCCACTGCACCACCTAGCTGTCCCCTGTACTTCATTCTCAAAGATGACCATGAGATCAGGTGCTGTCATGACTTGCAAGTGAATTAGATTTAAGTGAGGGAGGGCTGTGCAAAGTCACCAGCCTCACTCCTCTGATTTCAGTGGCAAGACATAGATCAGGACCACTGAAGATGGCCCTGACACTGGTTTAAGTCTATGTATGTAGTGTTAAGCATACTTCCTGATATAGTAGGTGCTTAACAAATGTTTGTTGATTGATTGATAGTGTATATATTCCCATTTTACAGATGAAGGAACAGTCTTATAGAAACAAGTGCTGGGAGCTGAAATTCCCATACTTGAGCTGTTCTCAGTCCATTTCCCATTACCTCTGACATGGTCTGATCATTGGTTGAGAGAGAGAGTAGACCAAAGTCAATAATACCTAGGTCCAAATACCTCCTCTTGAAACTATTACTTGTACTATTGTACTATAAGAAATGATGAGCAGGCAGATTTCAGACAAACCTGGAAAGACTTACCTGAACTGAAGCTGAATGAAATGAGCAAAAACAGGAGAACATTGTACACAGTGTCAGCAACATTAGGCAATGGTCAACTGTGATAGACTTAGCTCTTCTCAGCAATACAATGATCCAAGACAATTCCAAAAGACTCATGTTGGAAACTGCTCTCCATAACCAGAAAAAGAACCATGGAGTCTGAATAAAGATTGAAGGATACTTTTTTTGTTTGTGTTTTTTCCCTTTTATTCTTTTTTTTTTTTGCAGGGCAATTGGAGTTAAGTGACTTGCCCAGGGTCACACAGCTAGTAAGTGTCAAGTGTCTGAGGCCGCATTTGAACTCAGGTCCTCCTGAATCCAGGGCCTGTGCTCTATCCACTGCACCACCTAGCTGCCCCTCCCTTTTATTCTGATTCTTCTTTCACAGCATGTGGAAATATGTTTACCATGATTGTACTGTATAACCTATATCAGATTGCTTGCTGTCTTGGGGAAGGGTAAGGAAAGGGAGGAGGAAAAAAAATTGGAACTCAGAATCTTACAAAAATGAATTTTGAAAACTATCTTTACATGTAATTGGAAAAATATTTTTAAGGAAAAAAAACTATTAGTTGTATGTCATCTGGCAAATCACTGAACCTCCAAGCATCTGCATCTTTTGCCATTCTCTCTTCCTAAATACTTTCTCATCCTTTGTGTCTCATCCCTCTCTTATTTCTCCTGCCCATCTCACTTTCCTTCTCAATCTCTTTTGCTGGATTATCATTCTACCTGCCAACTGTGTGTGGACTGTCCCTGAAACTGCCCTAGGCTATTATCTGGCTCTGGCTCTTTCCCCTCTTTCTTTTCCTTTCCCTTTTCTGTCTCTCTTTCCTTCTCCCCTCCCATGAATTCATCTGTCTTCTCCATGCAGGTAACTCTAATGTGGCTGTAAGGTCTTTCTTCAATTCATCCCTCCTGAAAATTTACTTAGATTTCTAAGGATGGGTATAACAATTCTTCCAGTCACTCAGGGTCTCAACCTTAGTACCATCTTTGATTCTTCCCTCTCATTTACCTTCCACATCCAATCAGTTGTCAAGGCTTGTTGATTAAAACGTCTCTCATGTTGGCCTCTATCTTTCTTTTTTTGTTTGATTTTTTTTTTTTTTGGTGGGGCAATGGGGGTAAAGTGACTTGCCCAGGGTCACACAGCTAGTAAATGTCAAGTGTCTGAGGCAGGATTTGAACTCAGGTCCTTGTGAATCCAAGGCCAGTGCTTTATCCACTGCCCCACCTAGCTGCCCCAGCCTCTATCTTTCTATCCACATAGGCTCTAACCTAGTTCAGGACCTCACCACCTCACCCTTAGACTATATAATAGCTTCCTAATTTGATCTAGATACTTCCAATTCTTCCCTTTTCAAATCTATCCACACAGCTGCCAAACTGATATTCCTAAAACATAACTAACTGTGTGGCCAAAAGAATCTTCAGTGGCCCCTTGCCACTGCAGTAAAACTAAATTCTTTTTCAGCACTTAAAGCTCTCTACAATCCTGTGCCAGGCACTATGTTAAGCCCTTTATGATTATCATCTCATTTGAGCTTCACAACAACCCAAGGAGGTAGGTGCTATTATGCCTATTTTATAGATGGGGCAAACAGGTTAAATGACTTCCCCAGGGTCACACAGCTAGCTAGTAAGTGGCTGAGACAGATTTCTGACTCTAGGACTGGTTCTTTATCCACTGCACCAACTTAACTGACCCATCCACCTTTCCACAATTAGTTCAATATTATTTCCTATGCTGTTCCACTCCAATTAGCTTATTTCTTCCTCATCTACGAAATCTTCCCAATCCCGCGTTTGCACAGGCTGTGGCCCCCCATATGTGGAATGTACTCCCTTCCCACCTCAGGCTCTCGGAATCCCTGGTTTCCTTCAAAGCACATCTAAGGGGCCTACTTACATGAGACTTTTACTAACCCTACCAGATGTTAGAGTTCTCTCCCTTTGGCAATTAGCTTGTAGGGGGCAGCTGGGTGATTAGAACACTGAACTCAGGAGGACCTCCACTCAGATCCAGCCTCAGACACTTACTAGCTGTGTGACCCTGGGCACTTTAAGCCTATTTTCTGGTTTACTCATTCCACTAGTTATATCCAATAGACCACAAGCTCCTGAAGGGCAGATATTGTTTTGTCTTCAAGATAAGGATTCTAAGAAGAAGAGGTGAGAAGGGAATGTTGTTGTTTGTCCTTGGTTCTCAAAGAGTACTATGATAGATGTCACGACTTGCACTAAATTGAAGTGAGGGAGGGCTGTGCAAGGTCACCAATCTCATGCTCTCCTCCACAGCCTTCTGGGTCCAGTGGCAAGATATATATCAGGACGACTGGAGAGGGACCCAGATGTTGACGGTAATTGGGGGTTAAGTGACTTGCCCAGGGTCACACAGCTACAAAGTGTCTGAGTGAAATTTGAACTCAGGTCCTCACAACTTCAGGGCCAGTGCTCTATCTGCTTTGCCAACAGCTGCCCAGAGGGAATGTAGTAAACATATGGAGGAAACAGAATGCTATGTGTGAGAAATAGCAAGAAGACTAGTTTGGCCATAGAGTATGTGAAGAAGGGGGGTATATGAGTAATATTCCTGCAGAGAAGAAAAAGGTAGGGAGGTGTGCTTTCTCAACTCCAGGTCCAGGCTCTGTCACTGTAGTTTATTATTATTTATTTTTATGTTGTAGTCATCCTGTATATTGCTTTTCTTCTGCTTTTTCATATACATCTCCTATGTTTCTCTAAATTCTTCATTTTAATTTTAATTTTCTCAAAGCATAGTTTTATTCTGTCATAGCCACATACTGCAATTTGTTCAGCCATTCCTGGATGGATGGATGGATGGATGGATGGGTGGATGGGTGGATGGGCGGATGGATGGATGGGTGGATGGATGCATGGATGCATGAATTAAAAAATACTCATTACACTTAACTATGGGCAAATTGTTCTGCTAAGCACAGAGTATTCACCTCATATCTCAGAGTTCTACCTCTCATTTTATTTTTAGTATTTCGGGGTTACCCATGTAAAACTCAGACACTCTTCATCTGAGGGATCTGACATGAAGCTACAGGATACAACACTCCCAGATTGTGTCAAACCAGATGAAAATGTAATTGAGAAATAGTCAACAAAATAAATAAAAATACAATATAACATAGTTAATATGAATATGTGGTTTTCTAAGTCAATATGTTATCTACAGGGATCCTTATGCAAGGCTGGGTGGTCCTTATCTCTGTTTGAGTTGGACTCCACTGTTCTATGTGACCAGCCAATCTCTATTTCTTTTTCTTTTTTTTTTTTTAGTGAGGCAATTGGGGTTAAGTGACTTGCCCAGGGTCACACAGCTAGTAAGTGTTAAGTGTCTGAGGCCAGATTTGAACTCAGGTACTCCTGACTCCAGGGTCGGTGCTCTATCCACTTCGCCACCTAGCTGCCCCAGCCAATCTCTATTTCAAGGTAAACATGTCCTTAATAGAGTTTTACTCTCTCTCCAATTCATCAGCTTTATTTGGAATGCTGTGCTGGGTACTTTGAGAGATTTAGAGAGGAGGGAAGTACATGCAAAAACTGACTCTGCCTTCAAGATATCTGCAAGCCAAGATGAGAAAGAAGACACAGACAGAAATAGCTATAATATAAAGCGTGATGGTTAAATGTCATCCTGTAGATACAGAAGAGCTACTGGGGTTCAGAGGAGGGAGAAAGTACTTTTGCTAAAGGACTAAATCAGGCTTTCTGGACGGATCGCCTTTGGCTTTAAGGTGGGTGAAATTTCTATAGACAAAAGCTATGTAATAATTGATGTATATGGTCTTAGATGTGTTGACTGTTGTGATGGCAGGACCTCAAAAGCTCAACAGGTAGTTGGAAGGTAGGTGGAGCTCATAAGAGAGGTAGGCTAGAAATCCAGCCTGGGGCGTCATCGAAATGGGTGTGTGTGTTAGCTTATTCATTTTTGGAAAGCCCTTAAGAGTCAGTGACTATTGTGTTGAGTTTTCATTTCTCAAGGCCCTTGTATGTGGTAGGTATTGTTCTATTTATTGTGCACACATAGACATAAAATACTGTGTTAGGATGTGGGGAAATAAGCATAAATAAAACACAGTCCCTGTCTTCAAGAAGTTTACAGGTTTGACTAGATTACATAAAGACAAGTATAAATAGAATACAAAGTAGCATGTGGTGTATGAGATAAGCAAGGCTCACCAAATTTAGAGGGAGAATAGGTATTCTTCTGATTGGAGGTTTCATGACAGAAGGGACATTGGGCATTAAAGGATGATAAAGATTTCAATGAGCCTGTCTAAGTAGAACCCAGAAGAAGATAAATAGGACCTGAGGATTTACTACATAGGTGAGCAACAAAGGTCAAACATGGTTAATGGAAATGAATTTGTGCCTTGCTTCTATTATTTCCTATTTATCCTGAATATAGCTTGCTTTGTATATATTTGGTTTTTTGGTTTTTTTAGTGAGGCAATTGGGGTTAAGTGACTTGCCCATGGTCATACAGCTAGTAAGTGTTAAGTGTCTGAGGCTGGATTTGAACTCAGGTACTCCTGACTCCAGGGCCGGTGCTTTATCCACTGTGTCACCTAGCCGCCCCTGCTTTGTATATATTTGTTTGCTTTTTGTCTCCCTCATTAGATTGTAAGCTCCTTAAGTGCAGGGATTGTCTTTTGCCTCTTTTTGTATCTCTCAGCTCTTAGCAGAATGCCTAGCACACAGCAGGCATTTATTAAATATTGATTGATTGATTGAGATTGCTAAGATCCTTGGGTAGCAAGAAGGCCAAGGGGAATATTGAGCATGGGGCTGGGAATAGTGTCATCCCTCTCTACAAGGTATATCCCCTAAAGGGGACATTGGGGAACTAGATGGGAGGAAAGAGAAATGTGATCTCTGCAAGGGGCCTGCTCAGTTGACAGGAGTTGAGATAGACCAAATCTGGAGTAATGACTGCCCTATGGGAGGGCCCCGGACTTCAGATAAATAATAAGACAAGACTGTGTGCAATATCAGCCCAAATTGAGCCAAGCAGAAGCTCCATAGGGTAGAGCAACATGTGTGATCTCTCTGATGTCATGTCTGCTTCTTTTACATGATGGGGTTGGACTAGATTACATCATCAATTCTTTTTGGGGGGGTGGGGGTCAGGCAATGAGGGTTAAGTGACTTGCCCAGGGTCACACAGCTAGTAAATATCAAGTGTCTGAAGTCAAATTTGAACTCAGGTCCTCCCGAATCCAGGGCCAGTGCTTTATCCACTATGCCACCTAGCTGCCCCCAACATCATCTATTCTTAACCTTTTTTGTGCTATGGATCCCTCTGGCAGGGGGGAAGCCCCTATCTAAAGCCTATGGACCTATTTTCTGAATAATGTTTTTAAATGCATACAATAAAATACATAGGATTACAACAGAACTGATTACATTGAAATATAGACCCCAGAGTAAGAACCCCCAAACTAGCTAAGTCTCCAGGGTCTATTCCAGCTCTAACATTCTATACTCAAACAATCAGGAAGAACCTCACTGTAAAAGAAGACTCGTAGGACAATTCTGGAATGAAATGGTATATTCCAGGAGACTGAGCTATTTTGTGAGTTAGGAACAGAAATCTCCCACATCTTAACAGTTTCCTAGATTGGAAGAATCCCCTTAGGGATAAAGGAGAAGGGAAAAAGGACTGAGAATTGTGGGAATGAAAATGGAAAGACATCGAGGATGCTGTAGAACCCACAATGGCCTGTTCTTGGAGTGAAAAACACCTTTTAGGAACAAAGATCCCCCTTCTAAAGCTTGTATGCAGGGCAAGCTTTTCTCCTGTACCATAAAATCCCAGTACATGGAATTGTGGCCTCAAATATTGAGGACGGTATGGCTCACAGAGATCTGGGAACCTTCATTGAGGAGAAACAACTCTGCTCTGGAAGTTAGGAGTGAAAAACACCATTAGCTGACAGAAGACTCATCAAGGTGAGAGCCTTCATCAAGGGCGGAGAACAAAGAGGTGTGGACTAGTAATGTGGTAAGAGCTGAGGATGTCTGGTGGAAAGACTTCGTGCTACTGAGGTCCACAAAGTATGAAAAGAACCAGAGGAAGGTCTATGTAGCTTGGCTGAAACTTCTATGAAGGGTTTACTTTGTTTTTGTTGTCGTTGTTGGTCCTTTGTCCTCAAAGAGGACCAATGACATCACAAGGCTGAGATCTTGGCTTTTGAGTAAATTGGATTCAAGTTAAGTACCTGTGAAAATCAAAGCTTTTTCCTTGCAGTTCATAGAAACCAAAGACCCTCCCTCCCATTCCAGTTCATCCTTCATCAGGTTGCTAAGTTTATCTTCATTTGTATAGAATGCTTTATTTTGTATCTCCTAGCACAGTGTCTGACACACTGGGTGTTTAGTAAATGCTTACTGAATGAATAAATGTTACTTCTGGAGTCACCATCTTCAAAGGCTCATATTGCTTACCTATAAAATATAAACTCCTTATCTTGGTATTTAAAGCCTTCAGCAATCACTCCCTACTCTGCATTTTTTGGGGGGGGAGGCACTGGGAAATGAGGGTTAAGTGACTTGCCCAGGGTCACACAGCTTGTAAGTGTCAAGTGTCTGAGTCCGTATTTGAACTCAGATCCTCCTGAATCCAGGGCCGGTGCTTTATCCATTGTGCCACCTAGCTGCCCCCAGCTACATTTCTTTCTTTCTTTTTTTTGCAGGGCAGTGAGGGTTAAGTGACTTGCCCAGGGTCACACAGCTAGTGTTAAGTGTCTGAGGCTGGATTTGAACTCAGGTCCTCATGAATCCAGGGCCGGTGCTCTATCCACTGCACCACCTAGCTGCCCCCCTACCCTACATTTCTTAGTGCAGGTGTTTGTTTTTTTTTTTCCTACCCTACATTTCTAACCTTAGTTTGTACACCCCTCCAAAGTTTTGCTCATGATGTCTCCTATGGAACATGGTTGTTCCAATTTCTGCCTTTGGAAATGCTACTGGTCCTTGAAGGCCCAACTCAAGTGCCCCGTCCATCATGAACCATTCTCTCATTCAATAACCATCCCTTATTCCCCACCCCCAATAACCTTGCATAGCACTTCGTTTTTATCTCTTATGCATATACTATTCTTCATGATACAGTTAATTTGAGACTATCCTAGCTTTCTAGATTATGTTTCCTTAGGACAGGGACCCTGTCACATTTTTTTTTTTAAGCGGGGCAATGGGGGTTAAGTGACTTGCCTAGGGTCACACAGCTAGCAAGTGTCAAGTGTCTGAGGCTGGATTTGAACTCAGGTACTCCTAAATCCAGGGTTGGTGCCCCATCCACTGCGCCACCTAGCTGCCCCTGACCCTGTCACATTTAATCTTTGCATCTCTCCCAGCCTTAGCACAGTCCTTTTGCATAGAGTGAGTGCCTACTACATGTGGGTAGAAGCAGTTGTTGGCTGGTTGGCTGGCTGGCTGGCTTTATGTAACATAATTCTCCCACTGTCAATATTCAACATTTATCAAGTGTCTCCTTTGTGCCAGGAACAGGGGATACAAACGGTTTGCCAAAAAACCAGTTCCTCCTTTTGAGGAGCTCATAGTCTATGGGGGAAGGGGGAGAGTGGACAACAACATGCAAGCTACTATGTACAAACAAGATACACGTATGTAGGATAGACTGGAGATAACTACAGAATGGAGGCACTGACATTAAGGGAGATTGGGAAAGGCACCTGGTAGAAATTGGGATTTTAGCTAGAGCCCAAAGGCAGCCAGGAGGCAGAGAATTCCCCGCCTTGGGGTAAAAATCCCCAGGATCTCTCTGGGATGCTTTCTCTCTGCCCTTTTCACCAGTGTCGCTAGAGTATGCCCTAAAGCCTGGGATGGGAAGGGATCTTTGGGGCTCAGCCTTGCAGAGACAGAGGATTTGCTTCTCAGAACCAAAGGGAACCCTATGTGCTCCCCACACCCTGAGCTCCTCAAAGTCAGAGGGACTGTGCGCCATCTTGGTGTACTTGGCATTTAACACAGTGCCTCGCACATGGTAACAAATATGTTTCGAGTTGAATCTCCCGGTGGCTTACATTAGGAGATCACAGACCTAGAGGGGGAAGGAAGTTAGAGGTCATTTGGTCCAACTCCCTCATTTTCCCAATATAAAAAACGGGGTGAATGACTGGACAAGGTTACATGGGCATTAAGTGGCAGAGCCAGGATTTGCATTTGGGTCCATGACTTCGAGCACCCACGTTGCCTAGGAAGTAAGGTTCTGGATGGGTTTGAGGAACTCGGTAGTCCAGAAAGGGGTACCAAAAAGGATCTGGAACCATGAAATATAGCACTGGAGAGCTGAAGGGTCCTTAGAAATGGTCTAGTTCAACCTCCCTCCCCAGGCAACCTGTTGCAATGCTTGTTAGAGAGGGGCAGTGTGGCAGTGTGGATTGAGCTAGTACTGGGTTCACTGAGTCCTCACTCTGATACTTAATGGCTTTGTGACCCGAGGCATACTCCTTATAACCCCTTTTGTGTCCTAGTCCCTAGCTTCTTAAATTGTAGGTTTGAATGTGGCGGTCACAAAAAATCTGGCAACAGTCAGAGGTTATGTGTACCTATTTTATATACCTATATACCCGGCATCACACAAAAATTTCTTGGGCAAAAAGTGGAAATAGTTCAAGAAGCCCAGTCCTAGGCAACTCAGTGTAGAAAAGGTGTCAACCTGCAGCAGTAGAGAAAGTCTCATCTGGGAGCTCCCTATACTAAGGAAATCACAGACCCAGCTCCTACTCCCTCTTCTACTTCTTGAGAAGTTTTTCTAATACTGAGCCTAGATCTGCCTCTTTAAAACTTCTCCTGGGGGCAGCTAGGTGGCACAGTGGATAGAGCACCGGCCCTGGATTCAGGAAGACCTGAGTTCAAATCTGGCCTCAGACACTTGACACTTACTACCTGTGTGACCCTGGGCAAGTCACTTAACCCCCATTGCCCCGCCAAAAAAACCCAAAAAAACAAAGCCACCTTCTCCTGGGGGCAGCTAGGTGGCGCAGTGGATAGAGCACCGGCCCTGGAGTCAGGAGGACCTGAGTTCAAATCCAGCCTCAGACACTTAACACTAGCTGTGTGACCCTGGGCAAGTCACTTAACCCCAACTGCCTCACTAAAAAAAAAAAACCACAAACAAACAACAAAAAAAAAACTTCTCCTGACTCTCCCCACTGGGTCCTAACAGAACAAGTCTTCCATCAGGCAGCGGAACAGATACCTGAAGACTGTTTTTATGCCTCTTCTGAACCTGGTCTTCACAGGCTAGGAACATTCAATGCTTCTAAGTGATCTTTGCATGTCATGGACCTAGGGTCTTTCACTATCCTCTTTTGGAAACTCTAGCTGGTCAATCAAGAATGTCTTGCCTAGAACTGAACACAATCCTTTAGATATAATCTATTACGAGCACTCCCTCCGGGGCAGCTAGGTGGCACAGTGGATAAAGCACCAGCCCTGGATTCAGGAGGACCTGAGTTCAAATTCGGTCTCAGACACTTGACACTTACTAGCTGTGTGACCCTGGGCAAATCAAGTCACTTAACCCTCATTGCCACCCCCCCCAAAAAAAAAAAGAGAGAGAACACTTCCTTATTTCTGGAAATGGCGCCTCTCAGTGGAAGCCAAGATCTCATTAGTCTTTTTGACTTGTGACTCCTGTTGTACTTGTAGTTGATTAAAAACTCTAGATCTTTTTCCAGGGTAGGAGATGGTGAAATTGGGATTGAGTGACCTGCCCACAGTCTCATAGCTATTAAGTGTTTGAAGCTGGATTTGAACTCTGGTCCTCCTTATCCTCCTAGATCTTTTTCAAATGAACTACTGGTTAAGCCATGATGTCTTCATCTTGACCTTGTGAAGTTTCTTTTTTTTCCCAACCTGTTTAAGATTTTACATATGATGCTATTTTTTCTCCACACAATTTCTTCATATTAGGTTCAGATGGATCTTTTAATTTGTCCAGGATTTTTTAGATCCTTTCATCTGGTATGTGAACTATCCCTCCCTAGTTCAGTGCTAACTATGCCTAGGTCTTTATCACATAAACTGTCTGAAGCAGGATTCACTCTGTCTTGTATTCGTATAAAAAAGGCGGTCCAGTTCAGCGGGGACCTACATCATATGAAGAATGAGAGAAGACTAGAAAGATAGAGTAGAGCCAGGCAAGAGCAGACTAGATACCTTAGAGGGTTCCTTTCAACCAAGATTCTGTGACTTCCCATTTATTCCTCACCCCCTTAAATGTTTTCTTGTTTGGGACAACCAATTTTTCTGCTAATTCTGTTACCCAAGGTATTAACTACTCCCTTCCGGTGCTGTGACATTTACAAATTTGGTAACCTTCCAGCTGTGTTTTTGTACACATAAGTCACTGATAAAACGATCAAGTAAAGTCAAAGACAAAGGCCTGGGAAGACCCCCAGATGAGCATCATGATTACATGAATTCATACTCTTTGGGTAGTTGTTGACCATCACACAATCCACATTCCTCCATCTTCAAGGATGTTGCAAGAAACTGTCAAGTGCTTATAGGAAATTTAGGCATGACATTTCCCTGATCTACCAGCCCCATAACATTTTTTTTGGTGGGGCAATGAGAGTTAAGTGACTTGTCCAAGGTCACACAGCTAGTAAGTGTCAAGTGTCTGAGGCTGGATTTGAACTCGAGTCCTCCTGAATCCAGGGCCGGTGCTCCATCCACTGCACCACCTGGCTGCCCCTGCCCCCATAACATTTTTAAGAAAGGAAATGAGATTGGTTTGGTATGAGTCATTCTTCATGGACTTGGGTGGCTCGTTACAATCACAATTTGCTTTTTAAAGTGCCAAAAACCAATGAGTTCTTTAAAATTCTTTTTAATATTATGAACTTGACATGTCAACAAACGTGCACAATTCTTTTTACACACACACACACACACACAGAAATATAGGACCACATGGGAAATTGTGAATCTTCTCTATTGTTCAGCTCACTCTTTTTTGGAATATTCCAAACTTCAAATTCCCCCTAGTAGTACTCACAATCAAGCACAAAAACCAAATCCACATACAGGCAATGTTTGAGGATGCAGGGCTTAGTCTGCACCTGGAGTACATTCCCTGTCTTCCAAGAGGTGAGAAGAAGGCTTCCTCACCAGTGTTCTGGAGTCAAGGTGGGTCACTGCACTCACTAGGGTTCTCAACTCTTTCACCATTGTTTCCTAGTGAGTGCAGTGACCCACCTTGACTCCAGAACACTGGTGAGGAATGGTGTACACACCCATACACACATCCATACACACATACATACATATATGTGTACACAATGCATTCATACATATACGCGTACATACATGCATAACACATGCATGACACATGCATAACACATACATGACACATGCATACAAATGTGTGTACAAAGATACATGATACATACACAACACATGCACAACAATGCACAATACATGCATACCACTGCATAACACATGCACAATACATGCATAATACATGAATGTTACATGCACACCACATGCATAATACATGAATGCTACATGCATACCACATGCATAATACATGCATAATACATATACACATACACAATACACATACATACACACACGTGTACACACATACATACACACACGTGTACACACATACATACAGACATACACATACATACGAATACGTGTACACACATACACAATACATGCATATCACATGCATAATACACGAATGCTACATGCATAATACATGCATACTACACGAATGTGACATGCATAATGCATGCATACCACATGCATAATGCATGCATACTACATACACACGTACACACACCCATACATACATATGCATGTACACACACATATATATGCATACATACACAATACATGCATACACATACATGAACATACATACTACATGCATACTGCACACACGTACATACATACACATGTACATACATACATGTACGTGTACACACATACATACATTCATACATATACACGTACATACATGCATAATACATACACACATCCGTACACACACCCATACACACACCTATACACACACCCATACACACATACATACATATACGTGTACATACATACATGCATTCATACATATACGCATACATACATGCATAACACGTATATGTATGTATGTATGTACACGTATATGTATGTATGTATGTGTGTATGGGTGTGTGTACGGGTGTGTGTACACAGTGTTTTCAGTCATCATAAAAAACATGTTCTCCTGGTTGTGGTTCTGAGAATTACCTTTTTATCAGTTCATACAAGTCCTCTCAAGTCTCTCTGACTCTGTCTTGTTATTTCTTACGGCACAATGATAACTCCATAATACAAAAACACCACAATTTGTTCAGCCATTCCCCATTGGATGGGCACCCACTTTGTTCCCAGTTATTTGTTAGAACAAAAAGCTGCAGCAGCAAATATTTCTTCTCTCTCTTTTATGGATCTTTTCAGGCATATAAGCCTAGAAGTGATATCACCAGGTCAGAGTATTCATGGGTTAGTGATTTGGGGGCTATGGTTCTAAACTATTTTCTAAAACAGTTGGATCAGCTCACAATTTCACTAAGAATGCCTCAATCTCATATCCTTTCCAGATTCCCCCTACCCCCACAATGACTGATGTGAAATTAATCTGTTTCTAGAATCCAATCCCACGTTCCCCCTTAGGAAAATTAAATGAGGATATGCAGATCTCAAACTTTTAGCATCTCTCACATTCTCCAAGATTCCCGATGGTGAGTCTTTAGTTACTCTATGATGTGATTGGTGGTCAGGGCTTGGACATTTGCAGCTGCATGCTCTCTGACAGTAAAAGACAAATAGTGTAGGGAGGAGTGGCATGGTAGATTAATGAGCACTCATCTAGGGGTCAGAAGCTGCATCTGAGTTCCTATTTTGGACTTTATTAATTGTTAATCATGTGACTACAGACAAACTGCAATCTCTTCCATTCCTCAGTTTCTTCACATTTATAAGAAAAGCACCTTGTAAACGTCAAGTGCTATATCAACATGAACTAGGATTATGTTCTCACCTATTTGGGGAGGTCTCTATTCCCTTCCTCTTTAAGAACCCCTATATTTTAGGCACTGGACTAGGTACAGGTAGCTGGGGAAATGAAGACAAAAATGAAGAGTCTCTGCCCTAACAGCATTCCATTCTACCAGCACAAATCACGTTCTACCCTTTTCAGTTGGAAAATCATTCTCTTCTCTGGGGGAGCCAGAAGAAAAATAGGACTTAAGTAGGTCTATTTTCTCTCTTCATATGTTCCCTTATTCAACAAACATTCTATTACACCATCTGTCCCAAGCAAATGGGCCTGTTCCTCTTCTTGCTTCAACACAGAAGAGTCCTTCTTGTGCTTAACATTTAAAATTTTACTTAGTATACATTTTGCATGAACTTGTTATCTGTGTACAGGTTGCCTCCTGTCCTGTGCATCCTCCTGGCACATCTCCTCTACCCCCCAGCACAAGGGCACAGCCTGTTTAGTTTTGGGTTTTGCTTCTTCAGTGTCTTGCACACAGTAGGCACTGAATGAATATTTGTTGAACTGAATTCTTGGCTTAAGCCTTCTAGATACTACTCTCCTATGCCATTTAAAAAATATCTATCCATGTTGACACTCCTTTATGTCCTAAAATGAGCTCATTAGAGAGCTTCCTAAGCAGCCAACTTGTTTCTCAGCTCCCTTCCACTCCTCATGAAAATTTCAAATTTTATAGACTTTCATCCTTTCAATGCTATTAAGGATCTGCTAAGGCACTCTACTGGGAACAGAGAACACAAAAAGGTGCAAAAACCCACCCACAAGGAACTGATAGTCTAGTAAAGGGGAGAGATTTGCACGCAAAGAGAACACAGAATGAAAAAAAATTGGTAGAGCATAGAATTCAATGAATCAATCAACACACTTTATCAAGTACTCACTATGTGATCAGGTACGCGTTAAGCAGTGAGGATTAAAAAACAAAATGAGGTGGGGCAGCTAGTTGTCGAAGTGGATAAAGTACCAGCCCTGGATTCAGGAGGACCTGAGTTCAAATCCGGCCTCAAACACTTGACACTTACTGGCTGTGTGACCCTGGGCAAGTCACTTAACCCCAATCGCATCACCAAAAAAAAAAAAAGTTCTATGGCTGGTGTCTTATAGAATCTGAGTTGGAAGAAACTCTAGAAGTCATCTAGTCCAAAACTTGCATCACTTTCCAGGTCCTCTACCATCTGACATCTCATTACACCCTTCACAGACTGGGGAGCCCAGTCAGATGAGACTATCCTCCTCACCCCTTCAGGTCTCCTTGCCTTTGCCTTTAAGGCTGCTCCCCAAACTGGTGTCGTCCCTATATTTCACAGGAGTGCCTATTTCTCCTTTAAAGCAGAAGTTACTTACCTTTGTGTCATGCACCCCTTCTCTAAAGCTCTTTTTTTTTAAAATTAAGTATTTTTTTCTGTTACATGTAAAGATAGTTCTCAACTTTTGTTTATACAAGCTTTCCAATTCCAGATTTTTCTCCCTCCCTCCCCTCCCTCCCCCCTCCCCTCGACAGCAGGTAATCTGATATAGGTTTTATGTATATATACGAGTAATAACATTAATCCTATTTCTGCATTAGTCATGTTATAAGAGAAAAAACCAGAGCAATGATGAAAAACCTCAAAATAGAAAAACAACAGCACCAAAAACAAAAGAAATAATATGGTTCAATCAGTATCTATACTCCACAGTTCTTTTTTTTTTTCCCTTGGATTTGGAGATCCTCTTCTATCACGAGTTCCCTGGAACTCTTCTGTACCATTGCATTGGTGAGAAGAATATAGTCCATCACAGTAGATCAGCACACAATGTTGATGATACTGTGTACAATGTTCTTCTGGTTCTGCTCATCTCACTCATCATCAGCCCACACAAGACCCTCCAGGTTTCTCTGAACTCCTTCTGCTCATCGTTTCTTACAGCACAATAGTATTCCATTGTATTCATATACCACAACTTGTCCAGCTATTCCCCAATTGATGGGCATCCCCATAACTTCCAATTCCTTGCCACCACAAAAAGAGCAGCTATAAATATTTTTGTACATGTGGGTCTCTTTCCCCTTTCCATGATTTCTTTGGGAAAAAGACCCAAAAGTGGTATTGCTGGGTCAAAGGGTATGCACAGCTCTAAAGCTCTTAAATGCAGAAAATAAATAAGTAGGATTACAAAGGAAATATTTAAGTAGTTTGTAAAAGAACAACAACAAAAAGCCAAGTTCCTGGACACTAAATTAAGAGCCCTGCCTGAAAACTTGATTCCAATACCACCTTCCCCAGGAAGACAACCTTGAAAACCTTGTCCTACCTCTAACTCACTTCCTACTTTCCCCTATCATTCTCATAAGCACCAATACAGATTTAGTGTTGCCTTATTGAGTCTGTAAGCTCAAACAGGAATCTGCTTTTTAAAAAACCTTTCGTGGCTCCAGTCCCTAGAATATGCCATATTACTCTGCATACAGAATGTGCTTAATAAATATTTACTGAATTTCAACTAGAAGAGCATTATTCCCCAGACCTTCCAGAAGGAACCTTGAAAGGGTTTTGTTTTTATTTGTTTGGCTTTTTTTTTAAAGAGTGGTTAACAGGCCTTAGCTCTGGAGGGGGGCTGAAGGAAAGGGTAGATTTCAGGGTCTAAGAAGCTAAAGAACTGGAGGCATAATGATAGCATTTCCATAGCACTGTTAGTTCTGCAAAGTTCTTTACAATCATCATCTCACTTTATCTTCAAAATGATCTAAAGAAAGGACAGAGCTATTATTATTATCTCCTTTTTATTGATGAGAAAACTGAGGCCGACAGAGGTGAAGGGACTTGCCCAGGATCAAACAGCTGTAAAGTGTCTGAGGTCACTTTTGAACTCGGGTCTTCCTGACTCCAAGTCCATCACTCCATCCACCTACCACACAGCTTGACTTCTTGCCTCAAGTTGTTCCGGGCCCGGCCCCCCCCCCTCCCCCGCCCTTTATGGGATCACCTAAGCCCTTCTTAACCTCATCTGCCACTCCTGAGGAAAATAACTTTTTTCATTTCTTCGCAGCTGTGTGAAAACTGGGCTAACTGTCCCCATACAAAGTCCATTCTGTGCTCTGGGCCTCAGTTTCTTCCTAGGTAAAATGAAGGGCATCTACTAAAGTTTCAGAGTTTCTGCTGAGGAAGAATCTGAAGTACAGAGAGGGTCTCCCCCCGCCCCACCCCCTGCCAATAGCATAGCAGAGCCAGATTCAAACCGGATTCATTAGGCAGGGCTCTTTGCCACGACTTTGCTTGCCCAAGGTTCCTTCCCATTCTAGAAATCAAAACCTGGAGGACGAAGGGATGCACAGAAGCAAGGCCAGGGCCCGGACCAGCAAGTCATTGGTGCTGACCTATTTCTCTCCAAAACGTTTCCGAGCCCGGAGGATGGCTGACCTCTCTTAATCTGCAGGGTACCTATGACCCGGGCCCGTCTCTCTCTACGGCTCCTCACCCCAGCCCTGGAAGGGAAACCTCCGTGACCCGAGGCAGGCGGAGAGGGGAAAAGCACGGCTGAGAGAGACTTCTTTCCTAAGCCCCGAGCCGACCTGCTCAGCGCATCACATCCTCCTTCCCCAAACACCGCCATCCACCCGGTATCCCCCAGAGCCCAGGGAGCTGTTCACCCTTCCCCTCCGGGTCCTTCCCTGGGCTGACCCACAGCTTCTAGAAAGGAAACACCAAAGCCAACCACCCGGGGAGGGAGGGTAATGGTGACGCCACCGTAAAGCTGTTTATTTTAGGAACCAAAAGGACAAAGTCAGAGCACACCCCACCGCCTGCCCCCCCCCCCACCAATTCAAGTGACCCCACCCGTACAAGTTAAATAAATAAACACAGATTCCACCCATCAACAGGAAATAAATATAGGGAGCTCCAAAAGAGCTTCTTTTAAGGGAAAAAAAAGTATAGGGGAGGGACCACCTCTCCCATCCCGTCCCATCCAGTCCAGTCCCAACCGGTCCCCTCCCGTGCACATCGTGGGTCAGCTCCGGGGCGAGCTCAGCCACTGGGGAGGGGAGGAGAGGAGAGGTAGACATCTCGGCACCGCAGCCCCTAGCGATGGGCGCCCCGGAGGACGCAGTCCAGCAGTCTAGACTCGGGGCCTCAAACCAGAGCCCACCCCGGCCTGGCCCATTCCTCCCACTCGGGCCCAAGAGCCAAATGGATGCAGGCAGCTCCGAGAGCAGGTCCCTGGGGTGCTGGGCTCCCACCTCCCGGCTGCGTCTCCCCCCGAGTGCCGCGTCTCACTTCTTGGAGCTCTGGGTCTTCTTGGGCAGCAGCACAGCTTGGATGTTGGGCAGGACGCCGCCCTGGGCGATGGTCACGCCGCCCAGCAGCTTGTTGAGTTCCTCGTCGTTACGGATGGCCAGCTGCAGGTGCCTCGGGATGATGCGCGTCTTCTTGTTGTCGCGGGCCGCGTTGCCCGCCAGCTCCAGGATCTCGGCCGACAGGTACTCCAGCACCGCCGCCAGGTAGACGGGCGCGCCCGCCCCCACGCGCTCCGCGTAGTTGCCCTTGCGCAGGAGCCGGTGGACGCGGCCCACGGGGAACTGCAGCCCCGCGCGGGACGAGCGCGATTTGGCCTTGGCCCGGACTTTGCCTCCCGATTTCCCTCGGCCGGACATCGCGGGAGGAGAGAGAACCTGCGACGAGACAAGGCGGGACGGTCAGCGGCGAGGCCGGGGGTCCGCGAGACGGAGCCCCCTGATTGTCCCGGGGAGGGCTGGCTGGGTCGCCTACCTTGCTCCCCACCAAGAGTCGCAGAGAACGCTCGGCGGGCTGCAGAGAGCTGCACGCCGGCGGCGGCGGCGGCAGTGGCAGATACAAGCTCGCCGAACCAGGGCTGGGCTGGCAAATATAAATAAAGACCCAGCCGCTGCTCACTTCCCATTGGCCGCCGCGGGATCGGAGCTATGCTCCTATTGGTGGATCTTCCGATCCGCGATTTGCATAGGCCTGCGAGCATACTCGCTCCAGTTAAGGAGAGCGGCAGCTGGTTTCTACTGGCTCCAGTTTGGTCGTTGAGCGGCCGGACCGGCGGCCAGAGCGGGGCAGGATCTCGGGCTGCTGCGCGACAAGGGAGTGTCCAGTGGGGCACAGGACACTCGGAGACGGGGGTGGGGCAGGACATGGGGAGAGTGGAGGCTCTGTAAGCAAGCCTTTCCCCACGCTGTGGGGCAGCTTCCCAAAGAGCTTCATCTCGCTGCGGGGCGACGCTTCCCCTGCAGCTCGGAGGTTCCGGGGTACTATGGCAGTCCCCGACAAAAGCCCTAAACGGCTTCCCCGATCGCTCCGCTGGGGCCTCCCTGCCTGGCCCATCCCGCCCCCTCCCTTCGGAGCCCGGGAAGATGCCACCCCATCTGGTTACCTCTCCCGCCCCGAGCAAGCCTTCGCCCGGAGGGTCAGAACCCCTGCAGCCCGGCAGCCTCGGGGGCAGAGGGGCTTCGCCCCCTCCGTGGACACGGAGAACCTTCCGGGGTAGAGAGAGCTCTCAGGCTCCACCTGGACAGACCAGACGTCTCAGGTCCAGCCCCCGGAGGCCCCCGGGCCATCGCAGGTGAATGTTCCGGGCCCATCCTCTCTAGTTCTCCTCACGGCCTCTTTAAACGTCCCAGGCCGGGTAATTCTCTCCCGGGACCGAGGCGAGAGAAAGCCCGCCCCTGGCGATGAAAAGTTCTCCCGGGCTTCAGCAGGCAACATCGCCCCCACCCCCCACCCCTTCGGCCCGAGACAGCGGGGAGAGAGGGCGGCCCCTTCTCCAGGGGTTCCCGAGCGGTGGTCACCTGTGTGCGGGCGAGCTTCCCCAAAAGACGACAGGAGGCCTCCGGAGATGGTCACGCTGCCCCGCAGAACGCCCCTTGAAGCCGGCCCTGGCGCCCTGCCCCCAACCAGAGTGGCTTCCCACATAACTCCGGCCATTTATTAAGTACTTAACTATGTGCAGGGCACTGTGTAAAGTGGGGGGCAAAAGGCAATGTGAGGAGCTCACAGTCTAAGGAGACAAGATGCAAACGCTATTTACAGGATAAATGGGAATCCTTAACGACCAGGCGCTAGAATTAAGAAGGATTGGGGAAAGGCTGGGGCTTGTAGGAGGCCAGGAAGCAAAGATGAGGGCGGGATGGGGCTTTCCAGGCATGGGATGCACACGGCCGTATTCCCCTAACCATTCCCAGCAGCCATTGATCAATCTAGTTATAATGTTTGCTTTATCCCTTAAAATACAAATCAAATATCTTGCCCTTCCCTAATGGAACAGTGGGGTTGGAGAGTGTTGCTTTCCCCGCTCATACTCTTCTACCGGTTGGCTCCATTTACCTGGTAAAGTCGTGCATTCATTCAACAAGTATTAGGTATTCAGTGCTTTGCACTCCACATACACTTAATAGATGGTTGTTGACTTGAAGAACCTTTGCTAGGTACTGGAGATACCAAGTCAAGTCTACCCTCAAGGAGCTTACTTACTTAACAGATAAATGAATACATGGCAATTTGAGGGGGAAAAACTCTCAGGGTACACCCCGTCTGCCCCCTAGCCATTGGAGGTGGGGAAAGAACAAGAACCAGGAGCTTTCCTTGAAGACCTGACCGCAGCCTTGAAGGATGATGGTATGTTGAGAGGCTGAGTTGAGAAAGGACACTGCAAAGTGGGAGACTTGATGCAAATGCCCCGAGGAAATGAATTTCATAGATGACAGCTCACCGACCAGTTTGCCTGGGAAGCCCAGTTTGGAGTCAGAGGAAACCCCAAACTCCCGACTGAGAAGTCTGTCTTTTATCTTGGACACAAAAGGGAACTCTCAAAGGTTTCTGAACAGGTATTGCCTGCCTTAGAGTAGTGAGCACAGTGAGTAAAGTGAGGAAGTAGGAGAGGGAAGAATCCCAAATAGCTGAGGATTCAGACCTTAGTTACTGCAATGGAGGTGCCCGAAATAGAAACGACATAAATAAATAAATAGTTGCCGGACAGACTTGTGAGTGAAAGAGGAATTTTGTTTAGGGCACCGTCTATTGTCTATTTGGAAAATTTACATACTCAGATGGATGGACCTATGTGGTCTGTTGGTCTGGATGGATGAGATGAAGAACAGAATCTGGAGGCCTCTTTCAGTTTATTTGAGCACTGAAAGAATACTAGTAGGGGCAGCTAGGTGGTGCAGTGGATAGAGCACCGGCCCTGGAGTCAGGAGGACCTGAGTTCAAATCCGGCCTCAGACAATTGACTTTTTTTTTTTGCAGGGAAATGGGGGTTAAGTGACTTGCCCAGGGTCACACAGCTAGTAAGCGTCAAGTGTCTGAGGCCAGATTTGAACTCAGGTTCTCCTGAATCCAGGGCCGGTGTTTCATCCATTTCGCCACCTAGCCGCCCCCAAGACAATTGACATTTGCTAACTGTGTGACCCTGGGCAAGTCACCTAACCCCAATTGCCTCACCAAAAAAAAGGAATACTAGTAGACATAGACCACTCTTGCTTTCAATCTGTGACCACCCCATTTTTTTTTGCCCATACATTTCCTTGTTGACATAAATTAATAAACAGATGAGATCACCAAGAAAGCGTAAAGAAAAAGAGCTGGACACTGGTATCAGGTAATACTGATGTTTTGGGGGTAGAAAATGGATCATGAACTGGAGAGGAGTCAGGTAAGAGAAGCAGGATAAAGCAGTATCATAGAAGACAAAGGTGAGTATCCAGGAGAGTGTCAAAACGACAGAAAAGTCAATTAAGATGATGAGTGCCTGACACATCAAATGTCCTTAATAAAAGGCCACTGGGAATTTCAGAGAAACATAGTAAGTTTTGTGGGGACTGAAGGGTGAAGGAGGCAGAACCTAGAAAAAAGTATACATTCAATGACTACAAAAGTCTAAATAGCAAAAGACAGCTGAACTCACATTAAACACAATGACCAACATTGGGTCTGGAAGACCTCCCTCCTCTCCAAACAAGGAATACTATGGATACCTAATGTTAACATGCAGGCAGGTAGGTGGATAGAGTTCAGGGACTCAAGTCAGGAGGAGTCATCTTTCTGTGAGTTCAAATCTGGCCTCAGACACTTCCTAGCTGTGTGACCCTGGATAAGTCACTTAACCCTGTTTGTGTCGGTTTCCTCATCTATAAAGAGCTGGAGAAAGAAATGGCAAACCCCTCCAGGATCTTTGCCAAGAAAATCCCAAATGGGGTCATGAAGAGTCAGACACGATAGAACAAATGGTACATCATAAACAGTGACAGATGTGAGCATCTTTGTCAATTGACTTTTTCTTAGTAAAAGAACAGATTCTATGGGGCAGTTATATATTGAGAAAGATTATAGATCAAGTTACATGAGGTCAGTGGCCATGTCTAGCACCATGCTTTGTACACAGTGTGTGTTGAATGAATCTTAGGTGCCTAAATTTAGATTAGAATGAAATCAGGCATGAAGAAATTTATGTACTACCTTTTATTTGTTAATTTTCCCCTTAAAAAAGCTGTGTCAGTTCTTTTAGCACAGAGACCTCTTTGGTTCTTGTATTCCCCAACACAGAGCTGAGGCCCTACCCCCTGTAAAGTATTCAACAATTTGGTTGCATTTCATAGGATCTATGATCTAGATCTAGAGCCGGATGGGACCTCAGAAGCATTTAGGACAATCTCATTTTACAGATGAGGAAACTGAGGCCCAGAGAGATTAAGTGCCTGCTCAGGTTCAAAGGTTAACACAGAAGGGTCTGCAGAATCCTAGGTCCTGTCTCTCTCAGTTGTGTTCCTTCCCCTGTGCCACACTGCCTCCTAATTGAACTGAGGAATGAAGGGATGATTTGCTGATAGCCTTTACACCCTTAGCTGATATCCCCCACTAGGATGAACTTGGGTGCTAAGCACATAAAAAAAAGTTAAAAAAAAGAAACCTGACAAGGAGCTACCCAGAGGTTTTTTTTAATTATTATTATTTCCAAATTGCTGGTTTCTGTACAGAAACCGGACAATGCCTCCCAGCCAAAGTGATTCCTTAGCCCTTGTGACATAGTCATTTGGAAGCTGAGTGAGACACCACCAACAGGAAAACAAGTGTTACCTCTTAACAGCTCCCCTTCCAACACCACATTCAAAACTGTAAAAAATCCATTATCAAAAGACCAAATCACAATACCCCAAAGATCAAAGAAACACCTCACGAGGAGCTGGATGAACTCATTTTGAATTGTCAAATGACCTCAGTGAGAGTCCTCACCCTAGGTAACCCTAGTCTCAGGAGAGAGTCATAAGCTATACCCTCTTCTGTGGGAATTACCTTACTCCTTTGAACCCTGCCTCACTGAACCAGCAGACAGTTTCTCGGAGCCTGTTGGGCCCAGAGAAGGCATCACATTTGCCTCAGGGACAAACACAAAGGTTCTGGTCCTCTAATCCTATTAATCCAAACCTGGCAGAGCTAACTGCACATTCCTGAGATACAGATTTTTATATAAAACCCAGGCCAGGCTCCTCCCATCCCCGGCTGCACAACTGCGAGAGCCTACAATTCATGACCTCATTGTGCCACTCATTTTGTCAAATTCCCATAAACAACTTGAAAAAAATAGCTGAATACTAAACCCATAGAATGAAAAACAGGAGAAAATTTCTAGTACAGTGGCCTTCTTAAAGAGACAGGCATTTGGTATGACAAAATGTAAGACAATTCAAGAGCTAAATTTGAGTTCAATAGTCTTTCCTACCCTGTCTTTGTAAATAAGAAAATTACATACACATTGTAGGTTGTGGTTGTGGGGGCAAGAATACCAATGGGAGAAAAAAAAGCTCCTCCTAGCCCAGGACAACCATTTTTAGGACCTGGACTACAGGGAGAGAAGAGGTGGTCAGAAAAGCTGCAAAATGGGAACCCCTGGAAGAGATGCCTTGCCAGGGAGAGTCAGGAATCAGGAGCTAAACTTGGACATCTCAGTCACCCTCATGTGCCGACAGAGAAAGACTCCTTGCATTTATTTATTGAATCTTGGGCTTCTTGCTATGCTTTTTCAGCCACTGTTCCATTAACTGTGCACTGCCCCTCTTGGAAGGGGCAGAACTCTTCTGTCCAGCCTGCCTGGACCTCTTGGGAAGATCAGGGTCTTCCTTTGGGGGGGATTCTGGTGTCATCTTCCGGCGGCTAGGACTGACATAGGGCATCTATAAAGATACAAGCAAATCTGTCGTTAGGTTAGTGCTGAAACTTAGTCACATTCTGTGCTCCATCTATCTAAGAACTTTGCCCAAATAATTTCACTTAATTGTTCATCTAACATAGGTGATCGGGGATTTCTGCACCTGGTATTGATCTATACCTTTCTGTTGTTTTTTGTTTGTTTTTTTGTTTTGTTTTTAGTGAGGCAATTGGGGTTAAGTGATTTGTCCAGGGTCACACAGCTAGTAAGTGTTAAGTGTCTGAGGCCAGATTTGAACTCAGGTCCTCCTGACTTCAGGGCCAGTGTTCTATCCACTGCACCACCTAGCTGCCCCAATACCTTTCTACTCAACCTCAAACCATGTCTCCTCTGTCATCAATTTCTCCCACTTCATCTCCTCATCATCTCCTCACATTGCTGACCATACTGTGGCCTTTGTCCTCATCTTAATTCCACCAAAACCTTGGACTCTGTCGCTGGGTGGCTGTAATGGCCAGGAGCCCAGACCTCTCTCCCACAGCAACAAACCACACCCCCACCAGTTGGTGGACTCGACTATCAGGCCCCAGCCATAACTAATTCCCTAACAGTCAGGAAAAGAGGGACCCATCCTGGCTCCATTCTGACTTCTGTATGGGCAAATCCCCGGTGCCACTCTATTCCCAAGGATAATTAACCCGGGTCATCCACTGCCCCATCCTCTGCCTAAGCTGTTCCTGAGCTAAATAAACTTGCCCATCTAACCCAGATCCTGTCTCTCAAGCTGGCTGTGGAAATTCTCTTAGCGTGTGGTAAGACACTCCAGGCCTACAGGTCCTTAGCCTGACAAGGACTAACATCCTGGTAGGCAGCAGTGGAGAGAGCAAGGACCCCAAGTGTGAATTCCGTGTCCCAAGGGGAAGGACCCTTGTTTCTCTAACCAAGGCTACAAGTGAGACTAAGGTCTAGCCCTGTGTCCCTTAGTTCCTCTCCCCATGACCTCTCAGGCTCAACCAGGAGGAGGACAGTGGCCTTATCTTGTCTGGAATGACCCTCCCACTGCCCTCCTTTCCAGTTATCCTTTATGTATTGTCTTGTCACTTTAGAATGTAAGCTCCCGGGGCACCTAGGTGGCGCAGTGGATAGAGCACCGGCCCTGGAGTCAGGAATACCTGAGTTCAAATCTGGCCTCAGACACTTAACACTTACTAGCTGTGTGGCCCTGAGCAAGTCACTTAACCCCAATTGCCTCACTAAAAAAAAAAAGAAAAAAGAAAAAAAAATAGAATGTAAGCTCCTTGAGTGCAAAGGCTATATTACTTGCAAATATTTGTATCCCGAGAGCTTAGCAAACTGCCCTAAATAGTAAATGGGTCGCTCTCACTCAACCTTAGCCCCAGCTATACTGTCAGCCCTTGTGCCCAAGGTAACAGGCTGCTGCTGTGTCAGTAGATCTTTGCTCTGTCCAACAACTTCTGGCTCTGCCACGATTTCATATTCCTATAGGTCTCTTTTCTAAGCTAGATGCTGAGGTAATTACTATGGCTGCAGTTTTCTCTTTTGTAGAATGAAAAAAATACCCGTTAAGTACCTAGCTCACAGGGCTCTTGTATCAAAACAGATACATGTTGCATCCTTCAAAAACGTTAAAAAGCTAAATGTATTTAGACTTTATTACAGGATGGAGTAATGGACTTGGGGGTCAGAAGACCTGGGTTCAAATTCCAGCCTTGCCACACTTACTAGCTATGTGAGCAAGTCCCTGAGCCTGTCTCTTTCCTTTGTAGGAAAGGAATATTTGTCCTACTACTTCAGACGTAGTCTGAGGATCAAACTCAACCAGAGGAATGAAGACTTTTTAAGTCTTCCAGTGTTATATGGCTCTCTATCAGCTAGTCTGATCATCTTCACCCTCGCCTCCAAATCAGCACTTTTTCTTCCCAGAGAACGGATCTAAGAACCACAAACCTGACATTAATAAACTGTGTATACCCACAAACTAAACTATGCTGTTCTATACTCAAGCCTGGTTCAAAGACATTAACTAAAGGTAATCCAATGCTACCCTCTCCCAACAGTGATGCTCTTTACCTAAAACTTGATTGAACAGAAAAACAAACAAAAAAAATAATACAAGTTAACTGTTTTTACTAATACTTTACCCTTATATTTTGGTAGTGATTACTTTTTTTTTAGTGAGGCAATTGGGGTTAAGTGACTTGCCCAGGGTCACACAGCTAGTAAGTGTTAAGTATCTGAGGCTAGATTTGAACTCAGGTATTCCTGACTCCAGGGCCGGTGCTCTATCCACTGCGCCACCTAGCTGCCCTTGTAGTGATTACTTTTTCTTTGTTTTGGTTTTTGGTGGGGCAATGAGGGTTAAGTGACTTGCCCAGGGTCACAAAGCTGGCAAGTGTCAAGTGTCTGAGGCTGGATTTGAACTCAGGTACTCCTAAATCCAGGGCTGGTGCCCCATCCACTGCACCACCTAGCTGCCCCTGGTAGTGATTACTTTTTATTAAAGAGTTTAAAAGTTTATAGACATCTAGGGAATAAAGTCAAGTAACAGGCCTGCAGATGTTTATACTCAAGAGAAGGAAATTACAAAAAGAAAGGATCACTGATTGATAGGTAGGCCAGGAGGACAACAGGGCACACAAAAATTCCTCAGGTGGTAAAATGCAACTCCTTTTTAACTCACAAACAACTGTCCCTGTAATTCCTATGAAAGATTATTCCACATCTGACACTAGTGAAAAGTCACCACTTTTCTCCTGTCTTTGTACCTAGAATCAATGTCTAACTTTTGAGACACTCTCTGAGAGCTCTGGGATGCCTGCCTGATCTAACATTCTCACTCTGGGCCTCTTACTGAATTTCATTAGGTCAGAGCTCATCTCATTAATCTTCAGGGATAAAGAGAGAATTATAAACTTAGTATTCTTATTCCTTGCCTCTACCCACAAGGGTACTAATGCCAGTCTAAGTAATATAGAGAAAAAGAATATTTCGTCTTTCTTTCTTTCTGGGTTTGTTTTTGCGGGGCAATGAGGGTTAAGTGACTTGTCCAGGGTCACACAGCTAGTAAGTGTCAAGTCTCTGAGGCCGGATTTGAAACTCAGGTCCTTCTGAATCCAGGGCTGGTACTTTATCCACTGTGCCACCTAGCTGCCCTTGAAAAGAATATTTCTTAAATTAAAGTCCCTCTATACAGTATTTCTGTGCCTGGCTAATATTCTCAGTCCCAATCACTCTTACCTCCTCGATCTCAACAGGTTCAAGACACTGGGGTGTATTGTTCAGGGAGTTGTTCACAATAGTAGAAACAGGATGGAAGGTAATGTTCTCTATGGGATGAATCACCTTCAGAGCTTCCTGAATTGGTACCTCACCAAAATCCAACCATTTAGCAATTTCTTCTTCACCGTCCAGTAAAGCAGGCATCCTAGCCAGAATGGCAAATGGTAAAGAGAGAGGGAGACAGGACATTGGAATGTTTTAAAGAACCACTCATGCATTACAAGGGGAAAAAAATGATGAGTCACATTCAAGCTCCTCACTCAGCCCCCCTTGGTTCCTGCTGTCACGGAACCAAGGAAATGGCTAGAAGTGTTCCTATGACACTATCTTGTTACAACGCCAAAGTGCAGGCTAGGAGTTTTTATAAGAATCACATTTTAATGCTTATCTATAACAAAATCTAATGGCATGGACAATATGAATACAGTTACAGTCAACTCGAAGAGTACTATAAAAAACCAATGTGTTTGAAAAAAGGATCAAGTAGACAATCCTAGCCTGTACTAAATAGAAGCCAATGAGGCAACTTGCTATTAATTATCAAGAATGGGCCTCAAATGAAAAAGCTTTTGCACAAACAAAATTAACATAACCAAGATTACAAGGGAAATAGAAAACTGGGAAAGAATTTTTGAAACATATATCTCTGATAAAGGCCGCATTTCTCAAATATATAGAGAACTGCATCAAATTTATAAAAATACAAGTTGGGGACAGCTAGGTGACACAGTGAATAAAGCACCAGCCCTGGAGTCAGGAGGACCTGACTCCAAATCCGGCCTCAGACACTTGACACTCACTAGCTGTGTGACCCTGGGCAAGTCACTTAACACCCATTACCCCGTGCAAAAAACAACAACAAAAAAAAAAAACCAAGTCATTCCTCAATTGATAAATATCAAAGTATATGAACAGGCAGTTTTCAGATAAAAGAAATCAAAGCTATCTATAATCATATGAAAAAGTGCTCTAGATCATTATTAATCTGAGAAATGCAAATTAAAACAATTCTAAGGTATCACCTCACACCTATCAGAATGGCAAATATAACAAAACCAGAAAATATTGGATGTTGGAAGGGAAATGGGAAAGCTGGGACGATAATCCACTGTTGGTGGAGTTGTGAAAAGATCCAACCATTCTGGAGAATAATTTGGAACTATTCCCAAAGAGCTATATAGAACTGCATACCCTTTGATCCAGCAATACTACTGATAGGTTTATATCCCAAAGACATCCCCAAAGAGAGAAAAAAACCTATTTGTACAAAAATATTTATGACAGCTCTTTTTGTAGTGGCTAAGAATTGGAAATCAAAAGAATTCCCAACAATTGGAGAACGGCTAAACAAATTGTAGCATATGATGGTGATGGAATATTATTGTGCTGTAAGAAATGACAAGCAGGATGACTTCAGAAAGGTCTGAAAAGACATTTATGAAATTATGTATTGTGAAGTGAGCAGAATCAAAAGAACATTGTACACAGAGATAGCAATATTGTTTGATGAAGAACTGTGAATGACTTGACTATTCACAATACAATGATCCAAGACAATTCCAAAGGACTATTGATGAAATATACTATTTACTTCCAAAGAAAGAACTGATATCGATGGAACAGACTGAAGCATGCTGTTTTTCACTTTCTTTCATTTTTCCCTTTTAATCAAGTTTTCTTGTACAAAATAACTAATGTAGAAATGTTCATACATGTATAAGCCATATCTGATTGTTTGCTGCCTCAAGGAGGGAGGATGGGAGGGAAGGTAAAAGGGATAAAAATTGGAACCCAAAACTATAAATAAAAACATTAATTCTTTAAAAAAAGAAAAGAGGGGGCAGCTAGGTGGTGCAGTGGATAAAGCACTGGCCATAGATTCAAGAGGACCTGAGTTCAAATCCGGCCTCAGACACTTGACACTTACTAGCCGTGTGACCCTGGGCAAGTCACTTAACCCCAATTGCCCCCACAAAAATAAATAAATAAATAAATTTTTTAAAAAAGAAAATGAGTTCATTGGACTAGATTGGAGGTATCAAATGGGGATAGGGAACTTGTCCCACAAAACTACCAAGTGATGCCTAACCATATTAAAATGTAATTGAGAAATGTTTAAGAAAATAAATAAAAATAAAATACAAAATAGATAATGTTAAAAAAGGCATCAAAAAATATCAGTAATTTTGTTTAAAAAAAATGGGCCTCATTAACCACAGAAGACTTGTAGCAGGAAAGCTTCAGTCTTCTTATTTTATATGAAAGGTAAAATGAACCACAGAAAGGAAAATAGATTGTCCAATGTCATAAAAATACCAATGATGAAGTCAGGAATAGATTTCCAGTCTAACTCCCAGTTCAATGCCTCCTCCCCATTTTGTGGGTCAATGAAGGTTAAGTGACTTCCCCAGGGTCACACAGCTAGTAAGTCTCAAGTGTTTGAGGCCAGATTTGAACTCAGGTCCTCCTGAGTCCAGGGCCAATGCTTTATCCACTGCACCACCTAGCTGCCCCTCAATGCCCTTTAAAAAATTCTGTAACCTTTTAGAAAAGAGAACAGAAAAAACTTTAAATGATGAATCTTGTGTGCAAAAGAAGACAGAAAAACTCCGAGGCTTTTGGTCCCCAGTGGCAGATGCTTTATTGGGCCTCCTCACTTGCCTGTGATGAATGTCACTTAAGGCTTTGCAGGAGTCCACTGTGATGATGGTATACGAGTAGAGGGGCTCTCCTCCATTTGGCGGTATCCAGCAGTCAAAGATACCAGCCATTGTTAGTAGCCTCCAGTCATCCCAGACTTCCTCTTCTACTGAACGGCTGAAGAATGACTGGAAACAAAAGACGCAGGCAGATTTCATAACTGTGCTTTTTCTTTCTACCCATGGGGCATATTTTCCAAACGTAAACAATGGAAACATTCCGGAAGGAATTCATTCCATGTCTTATTTCCCATTTGTATTATTTGATTCCCATGAATAATAACTATTAAGAAGGAGGATACAAAAAAGAGATCATATTTAGAATTAAGAGTCCTGGCTATTTATTCTCAACAAAATTATAAATGTAGAAAACTCATCAAAATTGTCATATTCACATGTACATGTTTAATAAAGATGTATTAAAGACAATGGAATGTAAAAGCATTAAGCACTAACTATATGCCCAAAATCATGCTAATGCAAATATAAAAGTGAAACTATCCCTGCTCTCAAGGGGCACTCAGAAAAATTTGAAGAGATAATACATAAAGGAGGGTTCAGTTCATGGCAGAAAGGTACTTAGGTTGGAAAGGGAAAGTAGCAGAGCAGATGGTAAGGTCCAAATAATCCTGGGAAGCAAAGGTAGGGCAGACAGTCCCTGAACAAGTAGTGAATATTCTCAAGGGTCAGAGTAGAATGGGCTCTGGGATACCTCCTGCAAGGGCAGGGAAGGGATTTGAATTTCAGCATCCAGCTGGGAATAGACAACCAGTATCTGGTGGACAATGGGACAATTAGGAGGCTTGGGAAGGGGAGGGTCCCTGGCTCCCCAAACGGTGTCCAATAGTGCTGGTCCTGGTGGCTAGGCAGCCCATCGGCAACTTGAGTTGGGAGAGGAAGCAAGCTAAAAATAACTTCTCCAGATGGGCATCACCAAGGTTGCAGCTAAGGAAGAGGGAATTTAAAGGGATGGTCTCTTAAGATCATAAAGTAAACCATGGCTGTGACAGGAATAAGCCCTAATGACTTCTATTAGTTATTTTAAATGGAATTATCATATGCAACAATTAACCTAAAGAGAAGCAAGACTACACCCTGGGAGAAAAATATATTAAAGGGATCAAGTGATATGTAGGTAATGTTTTGAAATATTTTTTCTTCTACTCTCTGAATATTCTTTTTTTTTTTTTTTTTTTGGTGAGGCAATTGGGGTTAAGTGACTTGCCCAGGGTCACACAGCTAGTAAGTGTCAAGTGTCTGAGGCCAGATTTGAACTCAGGTACTCCTGAATTCAGGGCCGGTGCTTTATCCACTGCGCCACCTTGAAGATATTAAGCTGAGGTCCTAATTAGAACTTTTCAACTACCACAGTGGTGCTTCTGGATACAAGAAACAGTCTGGGAAAAATTCACTGGCATGGATCATATGATTTGCTCCTTTACAAGTTAACCACCCTCTGTCCCAACAGGTGGTAAGACTAAAGTACTAGTGATTTTATTTGTGGCAAATAAGAAAAAACATCCAAAATGTTGATAGCAAGTCTAGTGATAAAGCAAGGAAGTAAAAAACTACATCTTAGTCCCACCACTGTCAATGACTTCAAGTATATGAGCAGGTTGCAAACTCTCAAGCATAGTTGCTAACTATAAAATGACATTAAATAGCTTTCACCTGCTGATGTATGGCAAGTATTCAAACACTTGTTGAACAGAGGCCATAAAGTGAACTAGCAGATTCAATTCAGCAAACATTTATCAATGCCTACTATATGTAGAGTACTGTGCTAAACAGTGGGGAAATACAAAGGTAATTATAGCATAGTACCTGTTCAAATAAGAGGATATGATACATACACAGATAATGGTAGTACAAAGTCAATGAGTTCATAAAAGAAGTATGAAGTGCAATTTGAAGTCCAAGGTAAAAAAGACTAGCTGATAAGAGATCTTGGGAAAGCTTTAGAAACATTCATTACATCAAGATATTCTTTGTAGTATACTATCTTCCTATACAATTGCCTCAGTCTCTACAAGTTAGGTTACCCTTCTTGTTATACAACAGTGGAGCTACTGAGAGTGGGTAACAGACTCTCCCCAAAAATGGGAAATACAAACAGAAAATGATACCACTTGAACGGGAGTAAATGTTCCCAAAAGATAATGAAAGCAAACTAAACATATGGATCTGAAATTTAATGCTTCAAAAATGAAATTTATGGGGCAGCGAGGTGGCGCAGTGGATAAAGCACTGGCTTTGGATTCAGGAGGATCTGAGTTCAAATCCAGCTTCAGACACTTGACACTAGCTGTGTGACCCTGGGCAAGTCACTTAACCCTCATTGCCCCACAAAAACAAAAACAAAAATGAAACTTATGAGTATGTTAAAAAACACAATATTGCTGAAATATCTGGTTCAATTTCTTTTTACTATTCCATTGTGTCAAGACTAATGATGAAATATGCTTCCCACCTCCTGTCAGAGAGGTGATGGACTAAGTGCAAAATAAGATGTACATTTTCAGACATGGTCCACATGTTGATTTCTTGTGCTTGCCTATACATATCTGTTACAAAGGAGGGTTTCTATGGTGGAGGGAGAGGGAGATGAAGGTGAGAAGTTGATGGGTAGTGATAATGATGGAAAGAAAAATGAAAGAAAAGGGCATCAATAAATCATTAAAAAATACCTGAGAGAAATAATGAAAAAAAATTCACAGGAAGGTGGGTTAGCGGTACCAAACCTGGAGCTCTACTATAAAGCGGCAGCCATCAAAACTATCTGGTACTGGCTAAAAAATAGAGTGGTAGATCAATGGAATAGGCTAGGCTCAGGAAATGCAGTAGTAAATGACACTGGTAATGTAGTGTTTGATAAACCCAAAGACTCCAGCTTCTGGGATAGGAACTCAGTATTTGACAAAAACTGCTGGGAAAACTGGAAGATAGTATGGCAGAAATTAGGCATAGACCAACATCTGACACCTTATACTAAAATAAGGTCAAAATGGATACACGATTTAGACATAAGAGGTGATACCATAGGTAAATTAGGAGAGAAAGGAATAGTCTACCTATCAGATCTTTGGAAAGGAAAATAGTTTTTGACCAAACAAGAGATAGAGTATATTATAAAATGCAAAATGGATGATTTTGATTACATTAAATTAAAAAATTTTTGTACAAACAGAAGCAATGCATCCAAAATTAGAAGGGAGGCAGAAAGCTGGGAAACAATTTTTGAGGCCAGTACTTCTGATAAAGGCCTCATCTCTAAAATATATAGGGAACGAAATCAAATTTGTAAGAATCCAAGTCATTCCCCAATTGAGAAATGGTCAAAGGATATGAACAGGCAGTTTTCTGATGAAGAAACCAAAGCTATCTATTCCCATATGAAAAAATGCTCTAAATCTCTAATGATTAGAGAGATGCAAATTAAAACAACTCTGAGGTACCACCTGGCACCTATCAGATTGGCTAAAATGACAAAAAAGGAAAATAATAAATGTTGGAGAAGCTATGGGAAAATTGGAACACTAATCCATTGTTGGTGGAGCTGTGAACTGATCCAACCATTCTGGAGAGCAATTTGGAATTATGCCCAAAGGGCTATAAAGCTGTGCATACCCTTTGACCCAGCAATACCACTTTTAGGTCTTATTCCCAAAGAGATCATGGAAGGGGGAAAGGGACCCACATGTACAAAAATATTTATAGCTGCTCTTTATGTGGTGGCAAGGAATTGGAAGTTGAGGGGATGCCCATCAATTGGGGAATGGCTAGACAAGTTGTGGTATATGAATACAATGGAATACTATTGTGCTATAAGAAACGATGAGCAGGAGGAGTTCAGAGAAACCTGGAGGGTCTTGTGTGGGCTGATGATGAGTGAGATGAGCAGAACCAGAAGAACATTGTACACAGTATCATCAACATTGAGTGTTGATCTACTGTGATGGACTATATTCTTCTCACCAATGCAATGGTACAGAAGAGTTCCAGGGAACACGTGATAGAAGAGATCTCCAAATCCAGGAGAAAAAAAAAAAAAGAACTGCAGAGTATAGATGCTAAATGAACCATTCTATTTCTTTTGTTTTTGATGCTGTAGTTTTTTTTCTATTTTGAGGTTTTCCATCATTGCTCTGATTTCTTTTCTCTTATAACATGACTAATGCAGAAATAGGATTAATGTTATTATGTGTGTATATATATATATATATATATATATATATATATATATAACCTATATCAGATTACCTGCTGTCATGGGGAGGGGGGAGGGGGGGAGAAAAATCTGAAATTGTAAAGCTTGTATAAACAAAGGTTGAGAACTATCTTTACATGTAATGGAAAAAAAATAAAATACTTTATTAATTTAAAAAAAAATACCTGAGAGTGGACATTCATTAGGGAACATAGGCAATTTTGTTACTATTATGTGAATTTTAAAAGACTTAAACCCATACCATGTAACAAAAACTCAATTTCACATAAAACCCACTTTTTTCTGTCCTCCTTTGTACAATGAAATGTTCACATCTGGGGGCAGCAAGGTGGCGAAGTGGATAAAGCACCAGCCCTGGATTTAGGAGAGCCTGAGTTCAAATTTGACCTCAGACACCTGACACTTACTAGCTGTGTGACCCTGGGCAAGTCACTTAACCCTCATTGCCCCAACAAAAAAGAAAAACAAAAAACCCAAACAAATAAACAAACAAAAAGTAATGTTCACACCTGTTGAATTTGTCAAATTCATAATAAAAAAAATTTTAAATAAATTAAATTATGTTATGTATATCCTTAGTCATGCATTTGTCTTAGAAGGTAAACTTCATAAAAAGAAAAATGTCCTTTCTTTTATTAACTTATTTCTGGTACCTACAACCAGTGTACAATTCCATATTTATTATAGCTACTTAATAAATGTTTCCTAATAAGTAT